>NC_085141.1:361728006-362957173 GCF_024139115.2 Armigeres subalbatus
AAAATAATTAAACCTTCAAAAAGACAACCAAAACGTTATCATTCAAATTAATTTACCGTGGAAAAGAAAATTAAACCATTGTCGTTGTCACCACCGTAGCTCTGGGAAGCAAAACATCCTGCCACGCCACACGTATAAGCCAGGGTCGAAAATGAACTTGTTACCCCCACGATGTTGGCCCCAACCAACGAAGTCAGAAAAGGGGGTGTGGGGCACAATCGGAATGCTCCGACGGAATAATTCGTGAAGGCAGAAACCGATGGGACTGTGTCGTAGGGAAGAATGAATTAAAATATCCTTTAACTATGAGATTAGCACAAAATCCGATTCAAATGATTATTTCTATTTACGAAATGCATAATTATATTAAGAAAACATTGTTCGAAAAGAGAATTGGCATTCGCAAATATTGATGTTGAAATAGTGAATAGCACCGAAAAGTTGAAAGACTTCATTTTTCTTCATCCTTCCCTAGTTGGCAAAGGAAACAAGGAAGATTCACACTCGTATACTCACTCACTTGTTTACGGCTCAAACCTTCTGGATAAGCGATAGAGGAAACCGCAATATATTCAAACCGCCTGGTCTGCTGCTTTTACCAGTTGGTTGGTGGAGAAGCTTAGAGATGTGATGTTCCCCATCCCATTATTCAGACACTACCGAATGCAACGGGGGTTCTAAAGGCGCGCGGCTGTGGAGCGGGGTGACAAAAAACGACACGACAAGTCCGACCTCCGAGAGCAGTGCCAACATTTTCTTGTTCTTTGAAGATCGTTGGTTCCCAACTTATGGACTGCGACTATCAAGTAAAATGTTATTGCCTAGCAATTTCGGCTTTCAGATGTTTGATGTAACTGTAAATACAATAGCATGCATAATGCGAGTAAACACGCGGCGTAATAGTCGTGATTAAATAATCATTCATGAAAAATACAACATCTGGTGTTGGAAATAGATTTGCGTAGTGAAAGAAATTATGATGAATTAATTATTTTCCGTGATCCCACATTTCAAGGCCTTAGTGCTTGCTAATAGCCATAGTCCAGTATCCATCAATGGGTACCAATTAAGCTAAATGCAGGCAGGTCACATTTGTTTAAAACGTCCATGGCATAACAGGTACAAATGCTTACTCGTATAATTTGTACCTACGGGTTCGTATCGGTCATTATTGGAACTATAAAAGTCTGAATTTTCAACAACATTCCACACAGTTCATTGAATATATCGGAGCAATAACAACACAATCCAACATGGAATCAAACCAGAATGCACCCAGTTATCCTCCAACTTTCAACAGCCAGTTCCCGTCCGAGATATGTGAGAACCTCAGGTTCTTTCTCCGTATGCAAAACATCCGCAAGATGCAGTACCAAAAGACGCATAATCTAACAATGTTCTTGCAGTATCGAGCGCTGCAAAATGAAATTCGTCGGCAGATGAATGGTTTACTTATTGCCCAGTATAGGAACCGCGATATCGATGGTATTAAACGATAGATGAGCAAATATGCTCGGAAAGAAAATATTTATAAGCATTTAAATTTGATTGAGAATTGTATGAAAATTGTAACTAGTGTAATTTAAAAGCAATGTACTTATATTTGAACAATAAACAAATATTTTTGAAACAAAAAAAACAGCTTATTTCAACTGCAATACACGCCAAGCTGCAATAAGAAGATTGAGCAAAATCCCTTAATTTTCGTTAAAAATTGGACGATTTGAAAATCTTCCACATCAACTCAATATTTTCGTTCAATCCGTGCGAATTCATTTTGATTCGGATTTAATTAATAACAACACATTCTCAAAACTAATATCTACATATCAACCTCTTGATGACCGCTATAATATTATCTTATGACCAAATGGAGCACTTTTGAGAACGTCTTCGAAGCAAGTTCAAGAATGTTCATAAAATATGGCAGTTTGCGCTGTTAAAAAGGTAGGTAATTTCTTTTCCGTGGAACTTTTTGTTATTTTTTTGGAGAAAATGGAAAATAGTAGAAATGGATAAATAAAAAAACAACATTCATGGATGAAAAATATTATTCAATAATCGGAAATTGGATGCCTCAGAATTCGTTCGCGTGCTTACAATTTTTATGCGCGTTCGAATTTCTGGTGAAACCAGATAAGAGAATCATTTTATTAAAGTGCGCCGTCGTGATATTGTAGTTTACGGCTCATTAATTGATGCAAATATATAGATAGCTGTCTGGCATTCCGATTCACATTTCGTATGCTTCAATATTTGAAAATCATCGAGAAATGCAGCCGTTATTAATTATGGTAATGAATTTCGCAAAATATTTTCGTCAATATAAAATCAATTCTATGCTGAGGCATTCCACGGGGGCATGTCAGTCGATCCTGAGCGACCATTTCGAAAATATTTGAAACTCTGCACAGTTTTTCAATTTCATCTAAATCGTCATTTTTCGATATCAAACCTTCATATTGAGTCACGACTAACTTTTCAAAAGGGTGTATGTGAAAATGGTTCAAAAATATTTAAAAAGCTGCACAGCAAAAACGGAATGTTCGATTGTTATGATTTTTCAGCAAAGTTAGACAACTAAATGGTGATTCTTAAGAAAATGTGCACAGTAAAAAAATTTTTTTGCCTTTAAAAATATCATTTTGTCACAAAACTCAAATATCTCAAAACCCTATCTTTTTCGAACGTAATTTTTTAGGGAAAACGGTTCATTATATTAGCTATCTACCATAAAAATTTGGTGATGGTAAACTAATAAACAAAAAAGTTATGACATTTCAAACATTTCACAATTTTCACATTTAGTAAAAAAAAATTTTTCTGTGTAAGTTATTTCGAGAATTGCAGTTTGATGCAGATTTTATTGTTAAGGGACGTGATTTAAACAAGTTGTTTTCATGATATTTTGATTTAATTATTCATAGCATCTATAAGAAACTTAGACACGATCCAGTGTTGTGATCAAAAGTATTGATAGTGTCATAATTTTCATTGCACGTGACTGGCGAAAAATTCTTTTAATAGTGTTGAAACCTGTTGATAATAACGTTGATAGAAACATATCAGAAATGTTATTTTTAAGACAAAAGCTGCAAAATCAAAGATTTATATACACGTGTACGTCTATAGTTTACCTGCAAAAATATACCTCTTAGAGAATAGACTTTATGATCGGGAGGAAACGGGTATCTTCAACAACAACAAATGCATGATAGGTACATACCATGACAATGCTCACGAAAAAGCAAAAAATTACTACTACTAAGGTTGTTAAAGATCTTATAGTAATTTTTTTCTTCAGTCAAGCAAATGACACCAAACTAGTCAGTAAAACTTAAAAGTGATTTTGTTTATTGAAATATTACGAACAACATGAGTAGCCGCTTTCTCAACTGTTGTAGGCCGTTTGATGGAAAAAAGTGTTCAAAAGAGTTACGAAATCTCACCGAAAGCACCATAGATAAACTGAAAGCGACTGGTTATGCTCCAATGTCCACATTGAATACAAATTTACGCATTTGCACGTCCTGCCGTCTAAACGTTGACAAAAGAGCAATCTGTATATCATCGGTTGAGCAGAGCGCAGGAAGTTCGAAAACGACAGCAACTGAGGAATTGCCAGATGTATCGACAACAACTGAGGAATTACCAGAAGTATTAAGTGCTGAGAGCCTTGCCACCGTACCATCAGCGAAATCTGTTTCAACAAATCAATCGGAAGATGAGTGTATCCAAAAGGTCAACATCGAACGCTTTAACGAGGGCATAGCTGGGATAAAAGTGACTCCGATTAAATGGAGTAAGATGGACTACGTTTATTACCCGGAGAAAAAATACCGTGAAATAAACGAAGCTGTACGAAGAAACCTCTTCAAATTAGGACCTGATGATGTGGAAAATACAGACTACGATGAGGTAATTATAAATATGAAGGAAAGGTTCTCGAATGCAGCCACGACAAGGAAAGAAAAATTATTGATTTTGTCGATGCTGCCAAGTTCGTGGTCTATTCAGGATGCCATTGATGAGTTCAAAACCAATAGAAATACAGTAAAAGAGGCAAAACAATTGAAGAATAACTGTCTTTCAACCAAAAATACTAGGTCTAGTACTGCATTAACAGATGAGACAAAAGAAATAGTAGTTCAATATTTTGAAGATGATGAAGTAAGTCGAGCTATGCCTGGTCAAAAAGATTATGTATCAGTAAAAAAAGATGGAAAGCGTCAAGCAATCCAAAAACGATTAATGATGACGACTTTGAAAGAAGCGTACACACGCTTCAAGGAAATTCACGATAATATTAAAATAGGTTTTTCCTCATTTGCAAGCCTTCGGCCAAGGCAATGTAAGCTTCTTTCCAATTCAGGAACACATAATGTTAGAAAGTTTAATCCCTCACGATTCCATTAAAACAGAACAATCCAGCTTTTTAAAAAATACGAAAAATACATTACAAAATGGTGAATTTTTAGTCATTTGTGATTTTTCTGAAAATTACAGCTTTGTATTGCAAGATGAAGTGCAGTCCCATCACTGGAACGTACAACAAGCTACAATTCATCCATTCGTTATTTATTTTAATGGAAGTACGCAAATTGAACACTTAAGTTTTATTATAATTTCCGAAGATTTAAGACACGATTCAGTATCCGTAAACTTGTTCATTGAAAAATGATTAACTTTTACGCGTTGATAAGCATAAAGAAGTCAAAAGATATATTTCATGTCTGATGGAGCAGCGTCGCAGTACAAAAATCGTAAGAATTTTTCGAGCCTATGTCAATTTAAATCAATGTACGGAATTGATGCAGAATGGCATTTTTTGCTACATCACATGGCAAAGGTCCTTGTGATGCTATTGGAGGAACAATAAAGCGCATGGCCACAAGAGCAAGTTTAGCCAAAGAACGTGAGCATCCAATTAAAACTGCGAAAGAACTTTTTGATTGGGCAAATCGTAGAAAAGAAAAGATTTAACCAAATTATCATTTTGTTTTACTACTACTGAAGAGTACGAAATAAAGGCTTCAGAGCTCAGCGAGCAATTTAATAACGCGAAAACGATCCAAGGAACCCAAAATTTCACTGTTTCATTCCATTGTCGGAAAATAAAATTAAAGCAAAACTATACTCAAACTATGCTGATAATAATTCAAAAGTGTTCGATATTTTAAAAATTTGAATAAAAATAAATAAAAATAAGTATTAATAAACTGTTTTCATGATATCATAACCCATACCAAAATTCAAACCCAAAACTCTTAGAGTTTCTATAACAACATTGTGTAACTGCCACATTTAATTTAATACTTAGGATAATATTAATTCATTTTTATTTATTCATACATATAATATTTATACATATAATATACATAATATCGATGAATACATAAATATGGAATATCATACAAACAACTTGTTTAACTCACGCAAGGCCCTTAACAATAAAATCAGCATCAAACTGCGATTCTTGAAAAAAAAAATACACGGAAAATTTTTTTTGTTTACTATATGTGAAAATTGTGAAATGTTTGAAATGTCATAACTTTTTTGTTTATTAGTTTACCATCACCAAATTTTTATGGTAATATAATGGAATAATATAATAGCTAATATAATGGACCGTTTTCCCTAAAAAAAATACGTTCTTAAAAAGATAGGGTTTTGAGATATTTGCGTTTTTGTGACAAAAATGATATTTTTAAAGGCAAAAAATTTTTTTTTACTGTGCACATTTTCTTAAGAATCACCATTTAGTTGTCTAACTTTGCTGAAAAATCATAACAATCGAACATTCCGTTTTTGCTGTGCAGCTTTTAAATATTTTTGAACCATTTTCACATACACCCTTTTGAAAAGTTAGTCGTGACTCAATATGAAGATTTGATATCGAAAAATGACGATTTAGATGAAATTGAAAAACTGTGCAAAGTTTCAACTCAATAGAAAATCATGAATTAAAAATTTTCTTAAATTTTGATGCTGTTGCTTGGAATCGCTCTGCTAACTCTAATATCGAAAATAATTCTACTCCTATCGAGCCTATTGCGCAAATCGAATCTACCTTTAGTCCAACTGATTCGATTCATGCGAATAAGCAAAGGATTCCGCCAATTGTGCTACATATCTGTTACCGAGTTTACTGGGGGGGGGGTCTAAGGTTTCATTTCTGATTGCTAGAAAGGGTGACTGCCGCGTTTTGCGGGGATACTTCAACGATAGTAAACGTCTTCTTCTGTATTTAACGTATGACGACATGACTGCACGATTGTTCAAAGTCGTATTGAAGGATCTCTCCAGTTATTATAAATCACTGGATGAGATTAAAATTAATATTTCTCAATTACTTGAAAATCCAGTTCAAGTATATAAGATGACAAAGAAATTTCTCACTGAATAGTTTGGAAAAGGCCTGCATTATGTCCCATGTCCGTGTCACATGGGATCATTTCCGCAGGCCTGGGGGAAATTTCCATAACCCCACTCAGTGGGGTAATGGAACAACACATTGCCACATGGATGCTAAATGCATGTCTTGTAGTGGAACCTCTAACGCCAAGGGTACCTGTGCTGTGCAGAAGATTCCAATAATTTTAAATGTGCCAATTGTGGGAGCAATCATAAATCCAATTTCTGGGAATACCCTTCTCGCACAAAATTTTGACTCCCGTCCAAATATTTTGGCGGAAAATTCTAATAGGATCCCAGATTCAACGGGTAAAAATATTACAAACGCTCAAAATCCGCAATCATTTAACGGCCGATCAATTCATACCCACCACAATCAACGAACAAATTTTGCTCCTATCTCTCACCAGGTAACGAGCAGTTCGTCGAATTCTTCAACCCTATGCAAGCATGCAAAATTTACCGATGATGAATGATTTTCATACCCATTCTTCAACGGAAGATAACGTTCGTTGTGACGACTCAGCTTCCAACTTTGATTTTCCAAATTAACAATTGCATCACGTGATTGATGCAATGTTCAAAGCAAATTATTGGACTTCGTTTTAATGGATCCAAATAATTCTTTGAAAATTTTAAAATGGAATGCCCGCTCTTTAAAGGGTAAGGAAGATGAATTATTCAACTTCCTATCAGTTCATGATGTGCACATTGCCATTATAACTGAAACATATTTAAAACCTGGTCTTTTCATCAAAAGAAATCCAAATTATTTTATTTACCGTAATGATCGTCTTGATAGCGCCTGTGGTGGGGTTGCGATTGTCATTAATAGACGTATCAAACACAAATTATATTCTTTGTTTGAAACCAAAGTTTTTAAAACCTTAGGTGTTTCTGTTGAAACAAATTTTGGACAATTCTCTTTTATTGCTGCATACTTGCCTTTCCAGTGCAATGGGTAGCAGAGGACCTAGTCGAGAGCTGATCTTCAAATTCTAACTCGCAGCAAATCCAAATTTTTCATAATTGTTGACTTCAATGCCAAACATCGTTCATGGAATAATGCTGAAAGCTATTCCAATGGTAACATTTTATTCGAAGATTGTTCTGTGGGATATTATACTATTCCAGTCGTTCGTATACTTCCAGTCGTTCTACAATTGATTTAGTTTTAACGGATTCAAGTCAGCTGTGTGGCCAATTGGTAACTCATGTTAACTTTGGCTCTGATCACCTTCCTGTGACATTTGAAATTTCACAAGAAACCATTAATAATACAATCAGCTCTACTTTTAATTATCAAAGAGCTGATTGGGATTTATATAAAACGTATATCGATAGGGATTGTGACCTTTGACAAATTTACTTGTCGAAGCCAGATGCATTGCAATTCCTAAATGTGAAATTAAATTCGACTCGATTATTATTGTTTCATCGGGTAAGTTTTACATTTTCAAGCTTTTTGGAAGCCCCGAAGCACCCCTTCGCTGCATGTAATGGATATACACCGCGACGCATTGTAGAAAGCACATTGGAGGCCCCATCTAAGATCGTCACAGTCCCGCCTTGTGCAGTCATCGCAGTCGTCGCGGTCGTGTTGTCGAATCTGTCGAAGGGGTTCTCCAGCCTCCTTCACTAGGCAAGTACCAATACGTTAAAGAACCAACTCTTCCTGATCGGAGTTCCGCTTCTAGTGCCCGTTAGCCAATCAACAATCAAGATTTACCATCATTTGACCTTGATCACGACGATTTCCGTGGTTTATCTCCAATGATCTCACACCTCAAATCAACTCGCTAATTTTTCACCGAACCCGGGACGCACTGCGGCAACCCACCCAGCACGGTTGCGTCTTTGCTGCCATCGTTCGTCAGCCATCCTGGTCCCGTGTCTGGTCCTGTGGAAGGGGTCTTCTGATGGCAAGTACACTATAATTCCGAACAATTCAAACGCTGATGATCTCATCATCCCGCTTCAAGTTCTTCGACGATTGGACTCCAAACGTACGTGGAGTGCGGATGAAAATTGATGAGCTGTTTCTTGCCACTTGTGACAGCAATTACAATGTCATCGTTTTGGTTGCGACTGGTCTTGATGAATGCATCACTATTCAGTATGCATCAGCTATTCGGTACTCCTACTCGCCTGGACCAGAAGATGTACCGGCCGTTATTTTTCGTCGCTGTGCTGCTCCTTTAGCTACCCCGATTGCCTTTATTTTCAAAAATAAAGGTAAGGAACTAAAGAGGAATTACCAGTCTCTCCGCAGGATCAAAGTTCTTCGAAATAATAGTAAGCAATGCCATGCTAAGTACCACAAAGAGCTACATTTCATCCATTCAGCACGGATTTATGCCGTGTTCCGTTTCAACAAACTTGCTGGAATTTACTAGTACTTGTATATCGCAGATTGAAGCTAAAGCGCAAGTGGATGCCGTGTATATGAAAGCTGCCTTCGACGTGATTGACCATCGAATACTCCTGTTTGAGCTCTCCCACCTCGCTACCTCTGAACGTTTTACGCTGTGGTTGGAAAGCTATCTTTCGAATCGTGTTCTGCGCGTTTAAATCGACTCGTGTGTGTCCCGTCCGTTTAGTAATAAATCAGTTGTACCACAAGGTAGCAATCTGGGTCCATTGCTATTTACGCTGTTCATCAACGATGTTATATTGCTGCTAGGATTGAAATGTGTGCTAGTCTACGCTGATGATATGAAGATTTACTTGGTTGTCAAGACAATAGAAGATTGTTACCGACTACAAGGGCTATTGAATACCTTTGCTGAATGGTGTAAACTGAACAAACTTGTAATTAGCGTTGCCAAATGCGTGATCATAGACTGAGAACTACTATCACGTTCGAATATAGCATTGACGGAAATGCCCTCGAGCGCGTCGATCAAGTCAGGGAACCGGTACCAAATAGTTTTTTATGAAAAGTTTCTAATTTTGAGAAAACCCACGTTAGATGTCTTTCGTCATACAAATTTTTAGCGATTAACTCATGCTGGCTATTTTGCGCATATACTATAGCGCCTGGATGTGACAGCGGCGGGCAGAAAACTAGCCACTGCCAATAATTCATTGGGATTCATCACGAAAGTGTACCGTGATTTCACCGACCCTCATTGCCTCAAAGCACTTTGTTGTGCATTGGTACGACCAATACTGGAAAACCTCAGCTGTTGTGTGGGCTCCTTACCATCTATCGTGGTTTGCCAGGATTGAAAGCGTTCAACGAAGATTCATCCGCATTGCGCTAAGAGATCTACCATGGAGAGATTCGCTAAATTTTCATCCGTACGTGGAGCGTTGTCGGCTCCTGGGACTTGATATGCTGCTGCGACGCCGAAAGATTCAGCAAGCTTCACTAGTTGCTAAAATATTAATAGGTGAGATTCTTCTTTTTTCTTCTTATTGGCATTACATCCCCCACTGGGACATTGCCGCCTCGCAGCTTAGTGTTCATTAAGCACTTCCACAGGTCGTCTTCAGTGTCTCGTACTTGACTCGACTTACGTACGAGACACTGAAGACGACCACACAGTTGTGGTCGAAATACGTATCTGCAAAGATATCGAAATAATTGGTGTTTAAAGGAGAGTACAAAACTCGTCTTAGACGGTTGAAGACATTCCACTAAAAAGAGTTTAAAATATTTTTTCTGAGATTCAACTAGTTCGTAGAGAGATGATGGAGAGAATCATTTGCTTACAGTTACGCCTTCATGTGACCGGAGAGCTAGATATGAGCGATATTAATGCAAAGTGACCACAATTCTAGGGGGGCTAATTTGGTCCTAGGTGGGGCTATAGCCCCCCATTTTGTTTTTGACTTAAGGACAGGTCTCTCGGAATCCAAAACAACAAGTACTCGCGTTTTCAAAATGCGAGTGCTTTTTGTTTTGGATTCCGGGAAGCTTGTCCTTAAACTAAAATTAACCTAATTTATACTACGGGTACAAGGAGCTAATTTTTTTTTATCGAATTTTGTCTAAAATTGGAAATTATTTTGCTGGACATTTGTTGCAATGTCTCAATACCACGGAGGCAACTTCAGAATCATTTTCAAAATTTTATTTTGAATCCTCTGAAGTGCCTTCTTTCTGGTATTGCAGCAACTAGTCCATATTGGCACAGCATACAACATGGCTGGTCTAAAAATTTGTTTGTAAATCAAACGTTTGTTCTTAAGACAAAGTTTTGATTTTCTGTTTATAAGTGAATATGGACCCTTTTTTTCATTTTGCAAATCACCGAATAACTTTCAACGCGGGATCGCGAGTTTTTTGGTTTTGCCTTCGCCTCACATTTTTAAGACGGATCAGTAGCTGGAGATCGTCGTCAATAATTTATTTATTTATTTATTTAATTCATCTGACAGCAGTCTACATGAATGTCTTAGATAATTAATTTAGTCTTCCGGACTTTTCTACCCTACTAATGAACAATTCACAATTTTCCCCAAAATCGAAGAGATCGTCTACTAAAGAAAAAACTCCAAGGTCCAGCCCAATCAGGTTATACGCAAAGGTGACGTAGAACTACGTAGCTATGTGTATTGTATAGGTTTTTGACTCTTCCGTTCGATGTCGAAGCCCTGGGCGAATCTGTTTTCGTTGTTTGATTATGTATATAATTTTTAAAACAACATTTGAAAAAGATGATGAAAATAAAATTTTCAAATATTCGAGGATGAGAAACACTCTCAAGCGATCACATATCCAAATTATCGATTGATAAAAACTTCGATCCGCAGCATTGGTATATGCTACTTTTGAACTTATTTTCCTACGTAACACCAAAACACAATGCCAATCATCCGATTCCGATTGAAATTCATTGTTCACATTAAATTGTTGTTAGTTAAGTTTACATTAAAATGAATCGATTCCAAAATTTTAAAAGTTATCGACGATAACAACTCGCCTACGTTTCACACCTGAGAAGTTATCAAATGATAATTCCAATAATTATCGTATGAGAATGATTCTGCACAATCCTGGCTTATAGTGTACCGCTGCAACCATAACCGACGCAAACTGGAGCAGATACTAAGACTAAGCACCCGCCACTAAGTCTGTCTAAACACCCCGTGGCTCATTACAGAAAAGCCCATCGTGAAAGCTGGACTGCCAACGGCGTTTGATGGTCATCCTTTGGAGGAAGACATAGTAGACGCGTCAAAGAAATTTGACAATTTATTCATAAGAATTATTATTCCTTCACGTGAGTTGAGTCGAGCTTAACGTTTACTCCGACAGACACCTAGAAATTAGCATGAACGAGCTAAAGAAAGTTTCCCAGAACGTATCCACTGCAGCAGCGAAGAAGATTACAAGACCCTCCAATGGCATCAATAGATGTAAGCCGGAAGCTGCCGTCAAACGCCTCCAAGCTTTCGAGAGAAAATTTGCGTGTAAGTTAGCAGAATCGAACTGCACCAGTTAAAAACCCTGTAAGTTGCATTATTTGACATCTATGCTGGCTTGAGGTCTCCAGCTAGCCTTGCGAACAAAGGCGCAAAATCTCGATCCGATCTAGGATGTGAGGGTGAGGAAGATTTTTTTTATGTCTTTATTTGAGAGGTTTTCAGCCCTTGGCTGGCTCGCCTCTAGAGGAAGATTCTCGACACCCTTGGCATAGTGTATCCATTGTATTTGCCACACAAGATGCATACTAATGCAATGGTGGGCATAGAAAGCTTTCAATTAATAACTAAAGAAATTCTAATAGATTACTAATTTAAAAAGCAGGCCAAATTCCAGTTGGAATGTAGTGCTATGGAAGAAGAAGCTTGCGCTGCACTTACAAGATTAACTAATTCACCGAAACCGATTGACTGTTAGCAAATTTTCACTAGTAAATATTATCTTACATAAATATTGTAACACACTGGAGTCGGTTTTTACGCGGAGGATATGGGCCGCAACGCTAGCATATTGTCCGCAAAACTTGCACTGGAACGTGTGATGAATATGATATAAAATTGCTTCCATCTCCAAAAATTTAACGATTTTCGAGAATATGTTTCACGGGTCAAAACACCCCAGTGTAGGCAGGACGATATACCCTTACCAACTGGACACAAGCGCAGCGAGCCTGCAGCAGCTGCTTCCAAATGATATGGAAAATATTGAAATGTGATTCACACCTGCTTAAATGGACTTATGTTCGTTTTTTTAATGTCAAGCACATAAGGGGCCGTCCAGAAACCACGTGGTCATATATGGGGGGAGGGGGGGTTTGGAAAATGACCACGATAAGCCACATGGGGGGAGGGGGGTGTTGCTCTCGAACCACGTGGTTTTTTTTACACGAAAAACTTTTGGTGAATAACACTAACGGTGTAAAAAATACAAATCATTGAAATTTAATGATTTAAACATTAAACGCAAAGCGCATCTGAGGGCCGGTGCCCACGTAGCGTCTTTTCAACTCAGCGTTAAAAAGACGTAGGTGTGCATCGAGAAAAATCGATAACGCAGCATTGGTCGCAACGCCGATGCATATCTGCATTATTTGACCATCTTAGCCTAAGATCCTATATCCATACAAAAATAAACAAAAAAACAGGTTGCGATTCAGTCTCAATTTCCACAACAAAAATTGGAAAGGAAAAATGATTTTTTTTTTTAATTCCGCCGCAGATGGTTTTTGGCATCACGCCGCCGACACTTTTGCATCAGCGGACTGCAGCTACAATTTTGAAAAATGTTCATGTTTTTACAATAATACAAGAAAAAATCTTAAGAAGAAAAATTCAAAAGAATTTCTTGTGGATATTCTTGTGGAATTTCCTGTAAAAACTTTGACATTACTTCATACAATCCTGATAAAGTGCTGGCATTTTTTAGTAAGATTTTTTTTTGAGCAATGAAAAAATTTGCTTGGAAATTTTGCTACAAATTGATAATGAAAAAAAAAACAAAACATCTCCAGTATAAATTCCGAAAAAAATTCCTTAAAACTCCGAAAAAAAAATTCCATGTGAATTCTGTATGAAAATTAAAAACAGTCCTGTGGAAAATACATATAATTTTCGGTGGAAAAACATTTTAATGAATTTCTTCGACAAGTTCTTCCGAATCTTCGCCAGAAATTCTTCTTCATTTACAAAAGAAGTGTTTCGAACATTTTAAGGAGTGCACTTCAAAATGTTCAGTCTCCAGTTAGCCTTGCGAGTAAAGGCGTAGGATTGCCAATCCGGAAATGACGAGTTCGATTTTCGTTCCTGTCTAGGATGTTTTCGGGTGGGAAACATTCTCGACACCCTAGGTATAGTGTATTCATCGTACTTGCTACACAAAATATATAATCGTGCAATGGCTGGCATATAAAAGCTTTCAATTTATAACTGAGGAAATGCTAATAGAATATACCAAGTTGAAAAGCAGACCAACTTCCAGTTGGAATATGGAGCCAATACCACATGAAACACTTTGATATTTCCGTTGTTTTTTTTTCAATTTTTGGAATTTTGAAATGAAAATTTTTCGGAATACTTTTTTACGCTCTTTGTGAATTCTATCTTATTTTTTTAAATTTTCCAAGTATTTTTTTATTCGAGGCATTATTTAGAATTTCCACGGAAGAGTCTATGGATTATCTTCAAAAAATTCAAAGAATAAATTTTTAGAATTCTCATGGTTCATGTTTTTTTTTGAATTTGAACCAGAAATCTTTTCAAAATTTCATCGGGAATTCATTCTTCTGATTTGATGATTTAGAAATTTTAAGGAATTTTCACATCAGAAAATATTTAAAATTTTGATTTATTTTTTTTAGGATTTGTACTGGAAATGCTTCAAAAGTACAACCTTTACAAGTACTACAGAGGTACAATTTTTTCGTTATTTCTACTTGTAAAAACAACGGAATTTCCTCGGGAAATTCATTATTGGTGTTTCAGATGAACTTTTTTTGATTTTCTACTGGAAAATCTTAGGAATTTCCATCGGAAATATTTTGGCATATTCCGAATAATTTCTTTTGGAAATTGAAAAAAACTGCTGAAAATTTCTAAGAATTTCTTTTGGAAAACGAAAAAAAATTCAATTGGAGATTTAGAAGAATTTTCTTTGAAGATTCTTTAAGTTGCTCAGGATTTTGAAAAAAAATCTTTAGAGATTCTGTAAGAAAGTAAGCTGGATTTTTTTTCTAATTTATACTGGAAATTCTTTGGAATTTGATGTTTATTGGAACTTTCATCGTAAATATGCATTTCGGATCTTCTAGTCTTCAAAATTTCTACCGAACTCTTCCACAGAATTTCAGAAAAAATGTTGTTGAAATTCTTAAGATTTTCCGGGGAGACACTTCAATGAAGAATTAGAAATTTTGAGATATGAGCCAGCTCTGGATTGAAAATCTCTTTAGTAGAGAAAAAAATAGAAATTTTCCATAATAAAATAGGAAATTGCCAATAAAGAACAATAATAATAAATTAGCACTTGTAAAAGCAAAAATTGCAATTATGAAATAAGAATTTTCCATAAAGAAATCAAAATGTTCAACGAAAAAATGCAAAATTTTCATGAATAAATCAATATTAGCAATGAACAATTAAAAAAAATATATTTTATAATTATTTATTTCTAATATTGATGATTCTGAAAACAATACTGAAATTTGTACAAGAATGCTACTCAAAAGAAACAACAGTAGGAAGATTAATTTGCATCTCTAAGATTACATATTAAGTTTATGATTCTCTGATAAACTTTTCGTTGTAGGAGTTCAGTTCAGATGCTTAATATATTAAAAATTATTTAAAAAAAACACTAATAAAAAAATTTAAAAAAAATAAGAATATAGGGATATTTTGGAAAATTTCTAAACCATTATAAATTTTTCTCGAAATTTTTATAAGATATTCGCGAGTCCACATTTTTTTGTATCCTCCTGCTGCATTGAAGGTGTCATCAAAATTTTCGACTTATAATCTTATAATCTTCAAAATTGATCGGATTAACCATATGTTTTAGTTACATAAGGTTTTTTATTTAAATGTTTGTACTTGAAAAAAACCACGTGATCATAGAGGGGGGAGGGGGTTTTGCCAAATGACCATGATAAACCACATGGGGGAGGGGGGTGTTGAAAATCTTCAAAAATATGACCACGTGGTTTCTGGATGGCCCCTAAGGATTTTTAACCTTTTTATTATGGGATAGATGAAATACTAATCGTCTTTGGTTACGGTGGGGCGTATAGCCTAGGCACTTTTTGAAATCCTTTTTATCACGACTCATATGAAAGGCAATGCATTTGTGACTTTTTGGGCTACCAAATAACACAAAGTTTGCATAAATTGCTTTGAAAAGTAAAAAGTTATCATAGGTAGTGTCAAAGGGGGGGGGGTTGCATATTATACCGTCTTACCCTATCGTCGCGTTGCTGTTTGATTAGAAAATGACCCTAGCACTGGGAACGAACGAGAACCACTGCCCACTATAGCCATCCGAGAAGCCATGCAGTCTAGTGCAATGCAATAGTCAGTAAAGTCTACCAGAGAGATATGTAGTACGCGATAAGTACGCAGAGTTGTGGGAAAGTTTTGCTAGTCAGTGCGGTGTCATCCCCCTCCAGGGCTCTTGGGGCCTCACCTCAACGGACGCTCCACACAGGCGACAGCACCAGCAACAATACACCAGGCGCCAGCTTTGTGAGAATAATGAAAATTTATAGATTCGTTTTCCTTTCTTCAAAGTCGGAACCACTGAGGACGAATGAAAAGAACAGCGTTCTGTTGGTTGGGTCGGTGTGTATGTGTGCGTTTGTGTACCCAAAACATACAACACAATAAGAAAGACAACCCCCTTCCGAGGACGATCAAGTGAGTTCGGGTTTGGAGAACAATGGATTGCACAACATAAAACTTTGGTTGGTTTTGGTCTTTTTCTCACTTTATCGGGCGCGCGATGTTTCGTTGTGCATCACGTTGTACGAACGCCTCACGGCTAGGGCTCTGACTGTGCGAGCATGATTCACTATGGAGCACGAATGCAGGTTAAGAAAAGCGTTTCCATGTAGTTCTTTTTCAGATGAATGACTGACATTCGTTTGAATGGAGAAACAAAAAATAATACGGGAACATTAACCGGAAAGAGGTCGAAGAAGTTCGCAATTTTCTAACATTTAATTATAAGGACCAGCTTTAGTGGACTAGCGATTGATGTATTGATAGAAATAATGATTTCAGAAACCATGATTTCACAAGCGGTCATTACTAGGTAATCATTTTTTCAATTCGCAATCAATGTAGAAAAATTTTGACACTGAAAATAAATAAGCTTTTTTCTCCTCATGCGAATCATTTACTACGCGCTTAATTCGATTTGAAAATTTTCATGAATAGGTTTTTTCATCCAAGCATGTTAAACATGTGTTAAAAATTGAAATTAAACATTGCAACATAATCAGACTATAACTGTAAGTTGATAATATTGAGTAAAAATCATAGAAATTCGTGAAATGAATTAAATTTGTTGAGTTCTTATACAAATATAAACTTGAAACTGTAATAGACACGACTGTGTACGATATATCATCTCTGAAGAGGTAAGATAGTATCCCAAAGCTTTTATAATGGATATCATTTGTTTGGAATGGATGAATAATTCTGTGCTGGAATCGTTTCTCCTCTCCTGAGACTTAACGAACTTTTAGCTGACTATCACTCTCTATCAACGACCGGAAGCGTTGAATGCGGCAACTCCCCGAAAGTGGATGAATGCGCTAAAGTAACAATTCTTTACCGGACGGAACCGTAACCGCACAAAGGAACATGCCGGCTAAAGTTTCTTATATTTGCGTTACTAAACACATCACTTCACCTGCTTTCAGCCACTATACTGATTCAGACTCAGAACAGAGGAAAATGATTCAGCTCAGTTTGGGCTAGAGGCGGTACGTGTCAAATAGCACCCGGGTGGTGTGCCTTCAAATTTCTGGTGTGGGCGGCTCCGGCGTTGGAAGTTGGAAAAGAAAACTTTTGGCATACAATTTATTTCACCTGGCCGGTGCGGTTAACCGACTCTGATTGAAAGTTTAGCACGGTTTGGGGTTTTCTTCGCCTGCAGAGCATTGGCCGGGCCCGTTCGTTAGAGGCTTCAAATGATGATGATGATGATGGTGCTGTTCCGTCCGGTTGACGTGTCCGCTCTGTCAGGTTGGTCAGTAGGGATTAAGACAATCCGGTTGACCGGTGTGAAAAAGTAAATCAATGTTGAGAAAAGTTTTGATCCAAGGCTGATAATATTTCTGTTCGCATTTGCCCTGTTGGATTGGAGTGCGGTTTTTCATGGTGAAAAGGTCTCGAGTATATTTTTGAGTTATTTGACTTTGCCGGGTTACCCTCGGTGGGTATAACGAATTTCTGTTTTTAGTGCAAAAGGAAAAAAATGAGATTGTATATTACATTCGCAATAAACAATTTAATCTGCTAGTTATTTAGCCGTAGAAAAAAAAAATCGTCAAAGTTAAAACTGTTTTCAATCCAGCCAATCATAAGATATATTAGATAATGGGGTGGTTTTACCTTTTTTTGATGTCAAAATATAATTGCTTAATATGCTTAAGCAACGCAGCACGAGTTCTCCACTCATGATGCTCCTGGCAGTAAACCAACAAATGTAATCATCAGTAGCCGGCCAAAAGTCGCAAGTCGCCCAAAGCTTTTCCCCTCCAAGTACATGAAAATTGGAAATCATCGTGATCATCTTTACCGCATGAAGAATTGTTCCCTGCTCACGAGTGGACGTAGGGGAAATGTGGGTGAGCCGTCAACCTTAAACTTTTACAAGAAATCACTTTTCAATTAACTTTATGACCACATGTCATGTTAGTGCTATTCTGAAACACATAAAACCTAAGATGAACTGTCAAATGTCATGAAAATAATCCAAACAAGCGCATACACCGCGTTACCGGATAATTTATTTTGCATAGTTAAATTTTTGGCTTTAAAGCAAAGAATGCCTTAAAAATATGTGTTTATCCGTGCACATATTCTTTTATGCATTTTTGTTGTCATCGATGTGGACTGGACAAAAACTCTAAATTCTACAAGAAACATAATTTAGGCTGATTTTATGACGAACTTACTCTTATTAAATGAAATGATTCGGTATGTCGATTACATAAATTTGAGCTTCCCGTTATGCTTAAATGGATCAAACGCCTAATGGGCCGGGCTTACCCCCTCCTCTCCTTCAGATAACGAGGCTACCGTTAAAACATATAATTATCGAGAGGGAACAGCCCGAAGAAACGTGTTGTGATATTCTGCTGCCTCGTGTGCTCACACTTTTCTACCAATAACGAGGGCAGTAACCGTACTCGAATTACGAACAAAATGATCTACTGTTGGTTGTGGAACTCAACTGGTCTTCCGTTGATCTAATGTGCTTTTGCAAACTAACATAAGCAACGGTTCCATAGTGTAGCGGTTATCACGTCTGCTTTACACGCAGAAGGTCTCCAGTTCGATCCTGGATGGAACCATTTTTTAGACGTGTGGACCAGAATTTCGAAACGATTGTATTTCCCTTTGATTGAGAGACCTCTTGGATATTTAAATCGCTTGGGAATATATGTGAACTGAAGACAATTTCAATTGACTTGAATTTGGAAATGGAAATTACCAAAAACAATTCTAAACAAACAGATTAATCTGCCTATACAGGCTTCCAAAGTCTGATATATCTCCGCTTCCACACTGATATTCTTCCCTCCCCCTTTATACGGGAGCTTGGCAGAAGGAAGGTCGTGTGATATGTGCCATCACAAATATTGCCCTCCGCTCGCTTTCAAATCGACTTCTATAAAAACATTCTTCATGTCTGCCGTATCCTAATGGAACTATCAATTCTATACTTTCGCCTCTAATTCTATCATGAACATGTACGTCTAAGTTTGGAAGATGATATTAGCATTTCCATATCATTGTAAATCGTTTAACTTCACGTAGAAGTAACACACACAAAATCATTAATTTAGTATATCATATTAATTTTTTTTATTTTGGTCTTTTTTACCATCATCGGATAAAGTAAAAGTAAGAAATTAGCTTACCTGATAACTTTACCCTAAAAAAACAGATGCCCATTCTCGATGAAATTTTTTCGTCTGATGATAATTCGAACTACGTACAAACTAGCCGGTGCATGGCATATGAAAACGGCCGTATTTCCTCATTGGGAGCTGCACTTGAAGTTTCTGTCGCACGATAAACTTCAAGAAGTTTTCGACCTGCCTTAACTTTAAAGACCACGACCACGGTCGTCTCGTCAGAAACACCAGCCAATGCCAGAGAGTTAACTAGCAATTCTTGCCATGCGTCGAAATCTAATCTGGAAATATCTTCTCCTTCAGCACTTGCTTTGCATTCTGGTACATTAATCGTTGATATGGTCATTTGGTTAATCGAAGACATGAACTGGGTCACTTCGACAGCAGGTTCGTTTCATTGATTTTGGGTGCTGGAGGGCCCAAAATTGTTATCAAATTCTTCGCTGTTTACTTCCCCGCATTCACTTCTTGCCGACGATATGCTGAATTGCATTGAGCGAATGGTTTCACGGGCTTTCTCCAGTTCTTCCGTAAGATTAACATTAGTGAAGTTAGCTTCGGACAGATCTCTTAAGGCAGCATCCAACTTAGTAGTCTTTTTCTTTCTGTAAGTTAGGGTTCGTTTATAAATATCGACTACCCAAGTATGAAGAGCTTCTGGTATCATAGAAAAGTGCGTTGAGCCGAAAACTAACCGGGCGACTAAGGACTCTATCGAAAATAAGTTATCCACATTATGTTTTTCGAATAAAATTTGATGAATTTTAAAAATTTCTTTAAAATTGGCTAGCAATATATGTTAATTTTGTTTGTTTCGTTTTTTTAATACAATACTGAATAAATATTGCACTTTTCCAACTTTTTTCCAAGCCTTTTTTTCCTAGTCACAAATCGGCATAAAATTGCTTCATTTTATAAAATTGATTACTTTATGGTTCAAATTCCGTCACTTGATGTTGAAAAAGTCAAAAAAGTGTTTTTTCAATATAATTTATGGTACAAATTCCGTCACTTGATGTTGAAAAAGTCAAAAAAGTGTTTTTTCAATATAATTTACGATAAGATGCGTCTCTCAATGCATTTACATATGGGTTTATCGGTTTAAAATGCGCCAGTTAGATAAAACGAGCAACTGCATTTCCTATATTAATAGGCTGGAATTCATTACAAAACCGATAGAGTTCGTGTTAAATCGTATTTCCTACGCAGAACGATCGCGCGATCATCGAAATTTATGTTGTACTGAATTGTGCGGGTGAGTTAATTTAACTAAGTAAAAATTGAGTAGGTATGTGTTCAATCGTATTTTCTCCAGTACGCAGAACGATCACGTGATCATTGAAATATTTTATTCTGTTTTTCACGGGTAAGTTGATTAGAAAGTAAACAATTTAACGCATGTTGATTAACATGAAGAGGCATGTTTGCCAAACAGTCATCATGAATGTGATGATCGATAATACGATTTAAGCATTTCAGAAGAAATGAGGAGGTCAGACTGATGGGTCTAAAATTCTTTGCCTTGGGATAAATTTTACAGTGACATTCCGCCAGAATATGGGAATATACCCAGTAGCAAAACTGCATACTAAAAGTTTTTTTTCAAAACATGTTTGGTATGCTCAAAACCACTCTGAAGAAGAACGGGATAGATCCCATCTTCCCCTGGAGATTCTTAAGGAGCAAACCTGTTTAGTGCCCATTGAATTGATTCAATTGTTATGTTTCTACGAGCTGGAGCCCAAGACCCATAGCTACATGCAAAGAGATCAGGAACATCCGAAGATGTTATATCGACACATCCAGAGAAATGCGTATCGAATAAGTACTCTAACGATTCTTCGTCAGAAGAAGTGTAGTCGCCATTAGTCTTGCGAATTTTGCCAACTTGGAAATCCTTGGATCTCGCTCGTAAATCGTAAAGTCTTCTTGTATGCTTTCCGACCCAACTTGAAAGAATCCGTCCCTGCTGAATGGCGTCTGTTCCAACTTCTTCTACACTGCTTCCTGAGCTTAGCCAAATCGGTATTCCACGTTTTTGCAGAACGCAAGTATGATAAATTCCGCGTATCGGGGCAAGTTGAAACACTGCGTTATATTCAGGCATAAGCTAATTTTGCCATATTAATAACAAAATGTATGTACTCAGTGACTCAAGAAGCACGAGTTTGTAAAGGTGAGTATAATACTGCCAGGATTCACATAAAAGTCCCATGTAAGTTTTTGACGCTTTTGATTTTCTTTCAGAAATTAGCTTAAAATTGTCTCCTGTTTAAGTAAAACTAATAAAATAGTAGGCTTTGTTCTAGAAATTTGAAAATAAATCACACTTTAGTTGTCTCATCTTGATATTTACTCGCATAAAAATCACATTCCAGTTTTTGAAAGGTACTCTTCTACACACAAAAAATGAGTATGGTCCATTTAATTGTCCCACAGCAATAAATACAGTTAAATAATATTACGTAAAATGTTTGTAAAGATAGCAATTTTTTTCAATTTATTAGATTTTTTTGTATTTCTCCATTTAAAACAAGTTTGGTAAATTCAACGGCAAATTACTCAAGTCGAAAAAAAACATGGGACTCTTATGCGAAAAAGAGCAGTGTACAATAAAGTCACTCATAAAGAACGCACTACGCTGAAAATTTATCATATCGATTTCCTCCTACTGGGCCCTGTAGCATAATCAGACTAATAATATTAGCTACAAGTTACAAGTTACAAGTCAAAAAATTACAAGTACTTGTAATTTGTGTTGCATAAAAGTGATTCGCCAACTAATAATATTAGTACTTGTATTATTAGTAAGGTTGAAATGACAAGTCTATTTACCTGTCAAAATTCATCCGACAGTCAATGCGGCAATAAATGATTTGTTTATGTTTTTCTGCAAGTTTTTGCATAGAATTCTGCGACAGATATACACGGAAAACGAATTTATTAGCCTTCTCTCTTTAATGTATTGATTCAATCCGGTTTCTTGGTATTGGCATGGTATTGAAGTGATTTTCTACGTGGTTTTTATATGCGGATTTTGGGATTGACATGGGTTTCAGCTATTGCGATTTGTACTTGTGGGTTTCAATTTATGTGTTTTGCGAAACTTATGCGGATTTGGATTTTTTTTAGTCCAATAATTGAAATTGTTGAAACTATTATGAAATTTAGGCGATTTCTTGAAAGATAAATCATTTCAAAATTTAAGTTCAAAATACTTACATAATATCGTATTAAAAATTTAAGTAGTTTTTCTTTATTTTCCATGATTGTTATCAAGAATAGGGCAAGATGCATGGCCCGACCCGAGATTGTTCAGTACAACAACTCACATTTGAATCAAGTCATTTTTAGGTAAACTAAAGTTACTAAACTTTGCTCTGGGTAATATGTTTTTACGTGGATTAAGGTAAACAACGTGGTGTTAGAAGAGTCATTTTACACTAAATTGACGTCAGCACTTGAAGTATTTCTGCTTTCTCCAGAGTTTTTTGAAAAATTTCATAATTCTCAGTTTTGTATTGGAACGAGAAATTTATTCTTAGTGCATAGTATTTCACTGTATGATAATTTAATGCACTTTGAATAATAGTTTCTTTTTCTTTTAAGTCGTTAAAACAATAAAACGATGTATATTTGCTTTCCACAGCTGAAATAATAAAATAAAAGCTACTTGTAAATTAAATTACAGCACCATTCATACTTGTAAAAGAAACTACAAGCCAACGCTAATAATTTGTACTTGTATTTTCTTTATGCAACAGTTACTTGTAAATTCCACTAATATTATTAGTGCGCTTTACTTGTAATATTAGACTTGTAATTTGATACTTGTAGATTCATTATGCAACAGAAAAATACAAGTTACAAGCTACTCTACTAATATTATTAGTGAAATTTCGATTATGCTACAGGCCCCTGGAGACCACTCGAATTACTATTCAGGATGGTTCATTATTTGGTTCACTTGTATTTTTATTGCGCACTTGATTAATTTGGTTGTGGCTTCTTCATAAATGTACATTAACCAGCCATCATATCTCTCATAAACTCTTCGATTGGAGAAATAGGCAGCTGGGGAAGTGGAAGGTGGAGTTAACGAAACGTTTACATACCTACTCTATGTTTTATTTTTCTGAGAGTCAGTGCTCACTCTGCTCAGTAGATTACGAATCTCAAAACTCCAGTTTGAACATGACCCCTTTTCATTCTATACACTCATTGTAAGAGAGTTGCATTCATGACGCAATGGCGAAAAATTTTAAAATTTATTTTCAGAAGTTTGCATATTTTTATAAATTTGTGTTTTTCGAATGTATGTATTTACGGATTATGTTGGATTCTGGATAAAAAATTACTTTTGATTGCGAGGGTGAAGTTTTGAATCTTTATTTCAACTTGCCCACTACGCATTTCTATTTGCCCCGAAGAGTTGAACATGCGGAGCAATATCAAACAACC
This sequence comes from Armigeres subalbatus, assembly GCF_024139115.2. Classification (NCBI taxonomy): domain Eukaryota; kingdom Metazoa; phylum Arthropoda; class Insecta; order Diptera; family Culicidae; genus Armigeres; species Armigeres subalbatus. The sequence continues at coordinate 361,751,958 of NC_085141.1, forward strand.
AAAATACAAAAATAAAACGGATCTTTCATCGATTTTTCATAATCATTATGCTTATTCAATATTGAATGATTACCAACCGTGAAAATTTTATGAAAAAACTCTTCCAAACATCGTTTTGAGACCTGTTTCATTGGCACGTCAAATAGTTGGTTTGGATTTTGCAAAAGGCGAAAAATAAACAATGGCAGGGATTGTTTTTGAAAGCTGCAATCTTCCGGGAATGACAGTCAAAAGGTGTGTTTAGGGGAGTAGTTTGTTGAAAAAAAATCAGAGCATTCGGTGATTTCCTATCTAAAATACAGCTTCCACACTTAAAATAAATCGCCGAATTCGGTAAAATTTTACCGAAATCTCAACAGCAGAATTGTTCGGTAAATAATTTAACTGATTTTCGGTGATTTTGACAGTTGAACAATGGAAAAAATTACAAAAAATCTGTAAAATAAATTACCGAACAGTTCTGCTGTTGAGATTTCGGTAAAATTTACCGAATTCGGTGAAATGAGTTAAGTGTGTCCGTTTCAACTTACCCCGCATTTCAACTTGCCCCGGTGTACCTTATTGGTTTGAAATTCTATCGGTAGAACCTACCTTATACTTCAATGATTTGATTACATGCATTAGAAATGCTTTGGAAAGTCAAAATAATTATTATAGTGTCCATTATAGGAATATTGTGTGGGCCCATAATAGAACATCCCGAAACGGAACATGAGTACTGCAATCAAAAGCTTTCATGTTTTTCTGTTGATTGCGCTATTCAAATAAATTCATGAAAAAAATTTTACTTAGGTCCTTTTGAAAAGTTAAGCGAGAAGTGTCATAGGCAAGGCAAGCAATTTCTCATTATAGGGAAAATTCAGTCAGGCTTTGAATTGCCAATTTCAACGAATGTGTGTATTTGAGTATTTTATGCATGAACAGGTATACATTTAAGAAAAATGACATCGTAATCAAATGAGAAATTAAAAGGAAAAACTTATCTTATAGATTCGTAGAAACGGAGCTGCAGACATTGGGCGCACTTCGGCTTTTTTGTTCACCATTCGGTTATGATTTTTTTATCAGGAAAAAATAACGGAAGCAACGCATCAGAAAATTAATCGCGTCAACTCGCGAGCACGGCACACTTCGATCTTTCCTTTTGTATGGCAAGTGTGCCTACTGTTTGTGGGAAATTTGAGAACAAATGGTAGCTCCCGGCTGAACTTCTCAAACATGGCAGTGAGCAGCTTTATGAAGTTCTGCACCATATTATGTCGAAAATATGGGAAGACGAGGAAATGCCTGCTAGCTGGTTGGACGGCCTCATTTGCCCTCTCTTTAAGAAAGGGCACAGACTGGAGTGCGCCAATTACCGAGGAATAACCCTCCTTAATTCGGCGTACAAAATTATGTCCCGTATTCTGTTCAACAGATTGAGACCGCTTGAAGAGTCCTTCGTCGGCGAATACCAAGCAGGTTTTCGTGAGGGCCGATCAACGACGGATCAAATGTTTACCCTGAGACAAATCCTTGATAAATTCCGGGAGTACAACTTGCAGACACATCATCTGTTTATTGATTTTAAGGCGGCGTACGATTCAGTGAAACGGAATGAATTATGGAAAATTATGCTTGAACATGGTTTTCCGGCGAAACTGATACGGATGATTCGTATAACGTTGGACGGATCGAAATCAAGTGTAAGGGTTGCGGATGAAATATCGACGTCATTTGTTACCTTAGATGGATAAAAGCAGGGTGATGCACTCTCGAATCTACTGTTCAATATAGCGCTCGAGGGAGCGATTAGGAGAGCTGGTGTGCAAAGAAGCGGTACCATTATCAAAAAATCGCATATGCTCCTGGTATTTGCGAACGATATCGATATTATCGGAATAGATCGCCGTGCCGTGGAAGAGGCTTTTGTGCCTTTTAAGAGAGAGACAGCGAGGATTGGACTCACGATCAATACCAGCAAAACGAAGTACATGATCGCTGGCAATCAACGTGGGTTCATTAGTGGTGGTGGTAGCGAAATGGTGCTGGATGGTGAAAAATTTGAAGTGGTAGAAGAACTTGTGTATCTTGAAACATTAGTGACGTGCGATAATGATGTTACCCGCGAGGTGAAAAGGCGCATTGCAGCTGCAAATAGGGCTTATTACGGACTTCGTAACCAGCTTAAGTCCCGTAGTCTGCAAACGAAAACAAAACTCGCGCTGTATACTACTCTGATTCTTCCGGTGACTTTATACAGCCATGTTTGAGTGTTTGAGCGTAAGGTGCTGCGGACAATACTCGACGGTAAACAGGAGAACGGTATCTGGCGGCGTCGCATGAATCACGAATTGTACCAGGTGTATAAAGGGCTGGATATTATTAAGCTTATACAACACGGCAGACTACGGTGGGCTGGTCACGTTGTTCGTATGCCGGAAGAACGTCAAGCGAAGATAATATTTAGTAGAGAACCCGGAAGGCTTCGTGGAAGGCCGCGTACACGATGGCTTTTTGCAGTTGAAGAGGACCTGAGGGCGCTCAATGTTCAGGGCGACTGGAAGCGATTGGCCCAGGATCGAGTCCAGTGGAGAAGGATACTCCATTCGGCGTAGGTTCATCGAAGAGCTGTAGCCCATCAAGCATCAACTAAGGAAGGGTCGGGGTTCAGCCAAATAACACCAAGCGCCAACGAAAATTGTTTTGCCCAAACTTTCGTTCAGCAAATTTAATTGATCGCAAATCGTATCGGGTATCCCTCAACGCCATTGTGCGGCCTAATTCCACACTGTGTGCTGTCTCACCGAGCGTGTAACTCCGTTCGTGCCCGACGAGGAAAGAGGGAAAGTCATGGCCTGCACGCTGGAAATGGATTGTCCAATGTCTAATACATTTCACCCTCACATTCCCCTTCTTCTCTCACTAAAAAAGAGAAAAAAAAACCATTGACTTAGGATATTCATAACAATTACTCACATCGCATTTTTTTTAAATTACAGCTAAGTCTAATTTTACAATCCAGTATCCAATATCCATACTCAATTTCCATATTAAAAATCATTCTAAATCAAATATTGCAATATAAAGTTTTACTCCCAAACCAACATTGGAACATTTTTATAATGGAATACCACAATTCATATAAAATATTCAAGTTTTTTTTTTCAATCTCTTCATCTTCAATGGCTCTTCATTGCAACAGGTTCCTGGTCTACTATTTACGTGTTCTATAACATTTCCACAGTAATTAATTGAAAGTTTTATTTATGCCAGCCATTGCGTGATAAGTAGGGGAACTGTTCCGATCTCCATCTCACTGTACACACAGATAACAAATATTTAGGCTAGAACAAATTTTATTGAAAATCCTGTGTAAACTTTTGAATTGATATACATTGGCCCACTACTGCCATTTACTCAACTCACTCAACTGATTGCGGCAGTACACACTGACGCAGGTGATTATCAACCGTCGAACGCAGCCACTGCATTTGACAGCCGCAGTCGGGCTGCGTTTTCATTAACAATGATCCTTGCGCCATCTCCAATCGATTGCCAAACGCGGTCCCAGTTTGAAATACATTTGAATTAGCGGTTGCGGATCATTACACACGTATCGGATGCCAACCTCAATATCTGTTATCTGTGCTGTACATATATCCATCTCATCGTTAAACAAAGAAATACGGCACCAAATTCGACGCTTCTTTTTGTCAACATGCGTGCTCACTGCTGAAAAAAATCACAAAAATAATAAACAACCCCAATTCCTTTCCATTGCTTTGTTTTTGAAGGGATGGAAATAGGAGCTATGAGATGAAGTGGTGAACCGTTCCCCTATCTTGTATCAGTATTTATTTTTTTATACTCATATTCAATTTTCAGAACTAATATTCTAATCCAAGTCCATCTTTCAAATAAAATCTTTAGCTTATAAGCAAAAGTTAATTCTAAAATAATTTTAATTTCAATATTTTCAACCAAGTCAATTCCAATTTTCAAATCCAATAATCATGTTACCTCATCCATTATCAAAATCAAATGTTTCATTTAAAACCCATACCAAAAAAATACAAATCAATTTTTTCAATTCAAAATCCACATACAAATACGCAAATGCATATTTACTTAACAAATTAATCCAGCCTTTTTTTAACCTTCTGAAATGTCAACTATTTCATGTTCATGATCATGAAACTTCCTAATTTTGCAAATATATTCAGAATTGTAATCCAAATTCAATAGAATTCGGTCCGGCAGACCTTCGACATTACAAGTGGAAACCGATGAAAAAAGAATCATTAGTTGCTTCGGCGCTATTCCACAGTTCTTTCGACATTTTAACTCGTTAAGTCAAACCAATGAGAAAACAAATAACTTATTTCGACGCTCTTCCAGGTAACCTTCGACTTTTTAGGTCGAAACCGTTAAGAAACAACATTTTTTACAATCCAGCGCCCTTCCAGAGTGCCTTCGACATCACAAACCAAAACAGATGAGCAAATCATTCAATCCGATGTACTTCCAGTTCCAGAGCATCTTTGACATCACAAGATGAATCCGATAAGCAAATCATTTAATCCGACGACGCTCTTCTAGATCGTTTTCGGCATCACAAGTCGAAACCAATGAGCAAATCATCCAATCCGACGCTCTTCCAGAACGTTTTCGACATCGCAAGTCGAAAACAATTAGTAAATTATTCGTTCCAACGCTCTTCCAGAGCGTCTTCGACACTACAAGTCGAAACCGATGAGCAAATCATTCATTCCGACGCTTTTCCAGAGCGTCTTCGACATCACAAGTCGAAACCAATGAGCAAATAATTCAATCAGACGCTTTTCCAGAGCGCCTTCGACATTCCTAGTCGAAACCGATGAGCAAATCATTCAATGTCGGGCAGCGTCGGGCTCTTCCAGAGCGTCTTCTACATTCGAAACTGATGCAAAAATTTCCCAATCACGCCCACAGGATAGAACAAAATAATAATTTCCAACCAGGAACAACCTGGCCGGATCGACAAAGCCATTATATCATAATGCAAACGCATGCTTGAAGTGATATGAAAAGATTTCCGTTGTCATTGTACGAACAAAATATCACAAGTCAGTCAAAAAGCCGCTTGGTGCGGTTTAGCTGAACCCCGACCAAATATTTGGGACATTCAGAAGAAAAGCAGGTGGAATTCAGAAGGAAAATCTTCTTGGAATTTAGGACAAATTTCCGCAAGAATTCAGAAATATGCTTGCGAATAGTAAAAAAAACTGAGAAGAATTAACAGTGGAAAGAATTTTACAGGAAAATTTAATAAAATTTCTGAAGAAGTTTAAAGAAATTCCTGTGAAAATTCCGTAGAATTTGCCACAGAAATTCCAAAGAAATTTTTTGGAGAATAAAAAAAAAGCTATTTCCGGGTAAAACTTTAAAAAAATTATCTGGAAATTCAGCTAATTTTCCTGAAAAAAGTTTAGAAGAATATCCCTAGGAGATACATAAGACTTCCCGGTTCAACTCTGAATATTTTTCTGGACTCAATAATGTCTTGTGGCCAAGTTCCAGTTGGAATGTAGAGCCATGGAAGAAAAAGAAGAAGAAGACTGTCTTGTGGAAACAAACAGAAGGGCACCGACCATTTTCAGACCAGTGAAAATCTCTAAACCTGCGACGTATGGTCATTATTCATTAACTTGTGTTTAAACGTCCGTCCTTTATTACGACTGGTATACCAATGTAAATCAATTGCTTCACTAGATATCAAAATAATTATAAACTGTATCGGAACCAATCTTTCATTTGCAGATGACATGGTTTTGTGCTGTGTGCTGGAAACGAAGCAATAAATCGATTTATTGGTGTGACAGGCCATCCTCAGTTCGGTGGAAACATGTCCAATGAATCGAATCATGCCGCCGTTCCTGATGGTCAGAATTGATCAAAAGAACCCCATCACCCGAATCATAAAATGAAGACTTCAATCTGCTCGTTATTGGTGACTTCCGATTGGGACCATCCCAGCCGGCTGATTCACAGAAGGGACACTGCACACCGATAATGGATGATCGGAAATGGGGCGAATACGTTTGAAGCTGCCATCGGGTTTCCACCATCGATTCGTTTCCGGATGGGTCTCTTTGACAAAATAAAAGTATATTCGAATTTCCATTGCTCCGAAACAATAAACAACAACTCAAGGAATATGTGTGAAATAGAAAATTGTATCTAAGATTTCCAGTCAACCAGATAATATTGATCTATAGAAATAAATCAGCGGATTGAGGAATGCATTTTGTAGTATTCATCTGTGGTAGTATTATACTAACTAGCTACTCACTATAAGATATTATTTAAGGCAGGGCTCCTTGGCGCTATATTTTATTCGATAACATCTAACAAACTGACTTCCTAAATAAAGTGTGTATGGCACCTTCCATTCTTGTCTTTTTTCCGCCCGCAGAATTTTTTTTTCTTATAGTCAAGTCACACTGACCCAGCATCCCAAGCGGGTTAGCCATTAGAGAGTGCCGCAGAACCAGCAATACAGCTTGATGACAAATCGAAACAAAATCGACACAATGCAGTAATCCAAACGATGACAGTGAAGTCCGGAGGAACAACTCTCCCCCCTGGGGAGCCGATGAGAGATCGAATAGGTTCTCCATGATAGCGAGCATTAGGTGGTGGACAGCAACGGGAGGAGAATATAATAACAAACTACAAATTGACAATGCAGCTTGCCATCGTCGTCGTTTGGAATAATGCAGATAAACGCTGCAGGCAAGCATGATGAAAAATCGGAAAACTCCCCGTGTCGTCTTTTTCTAGATCGAACCTGCTGTGTGTGTGTGCACAGTTATTGGTGTTGTTGCACAGCATCGTCTATTGAAATTAGGATTAAGTTTAGAAGATTCTAACGATGGTGATGGTGTTTACTTTCATTGAGGTAAAAGTACTGATATGGCCATATTACATTTTTTTATTCTAGAATTTTGTGATACAGACTTGATGATATGCAATTCACGGTGTGTCTATGGGGAAACATTATTTTTCAAAAATCAGTATCTCTGAAACACCCACCACGTGAAAGTAGATGCTCTCCTCTTTCATATAGTGGGTAAACTAAAATGTTCCATCGGGGGATCTAGAACAATTTTTATTTTTTTCACTATTTTTGGTGCAAATTCCATAGAAATCTCAAATGATAGCCGATTTAACCCCCCTAAAAATGTATGGAAAAATGACCCCCGATAGAACATTTTAAAAATGCACCTACGTGAAAGAGGAACACCTATACTTTCGTGTAGTGTGTGTTTTAGAGATACTGATTTTTTGAAAATAAGCCTCTTCGGACAAACACACCGTGAATTGAGTAAGGACATATGTCAGACATGTAGGTTGATTTATTTCATGCAGAAATATGAGTTATTATGATCACAAAACAATATCAAGGCTATAAGTAACCTTGCATCTCTATGAAACATCTAACTTTAGTTCATTAAATTCGTTGAAGCGTGTAAAGTTCAAAACTAGCTTGTAGCACATCGGCCGAGCTGAATATGTATAAACTATTCCAATTAAAATGACCATTTTTCGAGTCTTCTCTGCCAGTACCTAAAGTTAGTAGTTCCACATTCCGCCATCGCATTCCGTTGATTCTACTCGAATCGAAACCGCCCGGAAAGGGGAGGCATCCAGCCGGCAGCCAGGATTAATTCACTTTACGATTTGAGACATCGTCGAGGGCCGCTACACCACCGCCAATGACAACAATAATCCAACACTAATGGCATTATAATAACCTCACCGCAGTGAACCGGCATCGTGCACATAAATTGAACTGTTATTGTCCTACGCTACACCAACGCAACCCATAGGTCGGGCTACCAAACGACATAACCAACCCAAATACCAACCAAGATATTTACCGAACAACTTCGCCGTCACGGCAGCCAATCTGCATTCTCGAAGGATTCATCGCCGTCCATCGCACCCTTCGGAGACGTATACAGAACGCTAAAGGCTGTGATATCGAATTAATTCCCACAATAAATCATCACGAAGGAAGGAATAACTTTTCGAAGGGACAAGTTTGGTTGTTCAAAGCAAAACGGGAACTGGAATCGTACAAGCCGTGTACAACGCAGGGCCAAGTTGAATGCTTAGACTGGTAAACGTCTCCAATGGGGGGACTCCCCACCACTAAAAAACTATCTGAATTGAAAAGGAATTAAGCATCAAAGTCAAACCTCGTGTCCGGTTCGGAGTCCAGACAAGCTTGGGGATTGAGTTGAATTGTTCACCCGAATTCTTTTTGGGAAATTAATTCGAATTTCGTTTGGGAAATTCATCCAAATTTCCTTTGGGAATCTTATCCGAATTACCTTTGGGAAATTCATCCAAATTTCCTTTGGGAAATTCATCCGAATTTCCTTTGGGAAATTCATCCGAATTTCCTTTGGGAAATTCATCCTAATTTCCTTTGGGAAATTCATCCGAATTTCCTTTGGGAAATTCATCCGAATTTCCTTTGGGAAATTCATCCGAATTTCCTTTGGAAAATTCATCCGAATTTCCTTTGGAAAATTCATCTGAATTTCATCCGAATTTCCTTTGACAAATTCATTCGAATTTCCTTTGGGAAATTCATCCGAATTTCCTTTGGGAAATTCATCCGAATTCCCTTTGGGAAATTCATCCGATTTTCTATAGGAAATTAATCCGAATTTCCTTTGGGAAACTCATCCGAATTTCCTTTGGGAAATTCATCCGAATTTCCTTTGGGAAATTCATCCGAATTTCCTTTGGGAAATTCATCCGAATTTCCTTTGGGAAATTCATCCGAATTTTCTTTGGGAAATTCATCCGAATTCCTTTGGGAAATTCATCCGAATTTCCTTTGGGAAATTCATCCGAATTTCCTTTGGGAAATTCATCCGAATTTCCTTTGGGAAATTCATCCGAATTTCCTTTGGGAAATTCATCCGAATTTCCTTTGGGAAATTCATCCGAATTTCCTTTGGGAAATTCATCCGAGTTTCCTTTGGGAAATTCATCCGAATTTCCTTTGGGAAATTCATCCGAATTTTCTTTGGGAAATTCATCCAAATTTCCTTTGGGAAATTCATCCAAATTTCCTTTGGGAAATTCATCCGAATTTCCTTTGGGAAATTCTACCGAATTTCCTTTGGGAAATTCAACCGAATTTCCTTTGGGAAATTCAACCGAATTTCCTTTGGGAAATTCAACCGAATTTTCTTTGGGAAATTCATCCGAGTTTCCTTTGGGAAGTTCATCCGAATTTCCTTTGGGAATCTCATCTGAATTTCCTTTTGGAAATCTCATTCGAATTTCCTTTGGGAAATTCATCAGAATTTCCTTTGGGAAATTCATCCAAATTATCTTTGGGAAATTCATCAGAATTTCCTTTGAGAAATTCATCCGAATTTCCTTTGGGAAATTCATCCGAAATTCCTTTGGGAAATTCATCCAAATTTCATTTGGGAAATTCATCCGAATTTCCTTTTGAAAATTCATCCGAATTTCCTTTGGGAAATTCATCCGATTTTCTATAGGAAATTCATCCAAATTTTCTTTGGGAAATTCATCCGAATTTCCTTTGGGAAATTCATCCGAGTTTCCTTTGGGAAATTCATCCGATTTTCTATAGGAAATTCATCCAAATTTTCTTTGGGAAATTCATCCGAATTTCCTTTGGGAAATTCATCCGAGTTTCCTTTGGGAAGTTCATCCGAATTTCCTTTGGGAATCTCATCTGAATTTCCTTTTGGAAATCTCATTCGAATTTCCTTTGGGAAATTCATCCGAATTTCCTTTGGGAAATTCATCCGAAATTCCTTTGGGAAATTCATCCGAATTTCCTTTGGGAAATTCATCCGAATTTCCTTTTGAAAATTCATCCGAATTTCCTTTGAGAAATTCATCCGATTTTCTATAGGAAATTCATCCAAATTTTCTTTGGGAAATTCATCCGAATTTCCTTTGGGAAATTCATCCGAGTTTCCTTTGGGAAATTCATCCGAATTTCCTTTGGGAAATTCATCCGAATTCCCTTTGGGAAATTCATCTGAATTTCTATAGGAAATTCATCCGAATTTCCTTTGGGAAATTCATCCGAATTTCCTTTGGGAAATTCATCCGAATTTCCTTTGGGAAATTCATCCGAATTTCCTTTGGGAAATTCATCCGAATTTCCTTTGGGAAATTCATCCGAATTTCCTTTGGGAAATTCATCCGAATTTCCTTTGGGAAATTCATCCGAATTTCCTTTGGGAAATTCATCCGAATTTCCTTTGGGAAATTCATCCGAATTTCCTTTGGGAAATTCATCCGAATTTCCTTTGGGAAATTCATCCGAGTTTCCTTTGGGAAATTCATCCGAATTTCCTTTGGGAAATTCATCCGAATTTTCTTTGGGAAATTCATCCAAATTTCCTTTGGGAAATTCATCCGAATTTTCTTCGGGAAATTCATCCGAATTTTCTTTGGGAAATTCATCCGAATTTCCTTTGGAAAATTCATCCAAATTTCCTTTGGGTAATTCATCCGAATTTCCTTTGGGAAATTCATCCGAATTTCCTTTGGGAAATTCATCCGAATTTCCTTTGGGAAATTCATCCGAATTTCCTTTGGGAAATTCATCCGAATTTCCTTTGGGAAATTCATCCGAATTTTCTTTGGGAAATTCATCCGAATTTCCTTAGGGAAATTCATCCGAATTTCCTTTGGGAAATTCATCCGAGTTTCCTTTGGGAAGTTCATCCGAATTTCCTTTGGGAATCTCATCTGAATTTCCTTTTGGAAATCTCATTCGAATTTCCTTTGGGAAATTCATCAGAATTTCCTTTGGGAAATTCATCCAAATTATCTTTGGGAAATTCATCAGAATTTCCTTTGAGGAATTCATCCGAATTTCCTTTGGGAAATTCATCCGAAATTCCTTTGGGAAATTCATCCGATTTTCTATAGGAAATTCATCCAAATTTTCTTTGGGAAATTCATCCGAATTTCCTTTGGGAAATTCATCCGAGTTTTCTTTGGGAAATTCATCCGAATTTCCTTTGGGAAATTCATCCGAATTTTCTTTGGGAAATTCATCCAAATTTCCTTTGGGAAATTCATCCAAATTTCCTTTGGGAAATTCATCCGAATTTCCTTTGGGAAATTCATCCGAATTTTCTTTGGGAAATTCATCCGAATTTCCTTTGGAAAATTCATCCAAATTTCCTTTGGGAAATTCATCCGAATTTCCTTTGGGTAATTCATCCGAATTTCCTTTGGGAAATTCATCCGAATTTCCTTTGGGAAATTCATCCGAATTTCCTTTGGGAAATTCATCCGAATTTCCTTTGGGAAATTCATCCCAATTTCCTTTGGGAAATTCATCCGAATTTCCTTTGGGAAATTCATCCGAATTTCCTTTGGGAAATTCATCCGAATTTTCTTTGGGAAATTCATCTGAATTTCCTTTGGGAAATTCATCCGAATTTTCTTTGGGAAATTCATCCAAATTTCCTTTGGGAAATTCATCCGAATTTCCTTTGGGAAATTCATCCGAATTTTCTTTGGGAAATTCATCCGAATTTCCTTTGGAAAATTCATCCAAATTTCCTTTGGGAAATTCATCCGAATTTCCTTTGGGTAATTCATCCGAATTTCCTTTGGGAAATTCATCCGAATTTCCTTTGGGAAATTCATCCGAATTTCCTTTGGGAAATTCATCCGAATTTCCTTTGGGAAATTCATCCGAATTTCCTTTGTGAAATTCATCCCAATTTCCTTTGGGAAATTCATCCGAATTTCCTTTGGGAAATTCATCCGAATTTCCTTTGGGAAATTCATCCGAATTTCCTTTGGGAAATTCATCCGAATTTCCTTTGGGAAATTCATCCGAATTTCCTTTGGGAAATTCATCCGAATTTCCTTTGGGAAATTCATCCGAATTCCTTTGGGAAATTCATCCGAATTTCCTTTGGGAAATTCATCCGAATTTCCTTTGGGAAATTCATCCGAATTTCCTTTGGGAAATTCATCCGAATTTCCTTTGGGAAATTCATCCGAATTTCCTTTGGGAAATTCATCCGAATTTCCTTTGGGAAATTCATCCGAATTTTATTTGGAAAATTCATCCAAATTTCCTTTAGGAAATTCATCCAAATTTCCTTTGGGAAATTCATCCGAATTTCTTTTTCATCCCTTTGGGAAATTCACCCAAGAATCCTAATTTCCATTGGAAAATTCGAATTTCCTTTCCTTTCAATTAAAAATTCATGCGAATTCACATGGAAAAATATCCTAATGATATATTCAACCATATTTTTTTGGAAATTCATTCGAAGTCCCTGTGAAAAAATCATCCGATTTTCATCCAGAATTCTTTACTAAATTCATCCCAATTTCATTCGGAAGAATCATCAGCTTTCCTGACTAAATTCAATGATATTTTGTTCAGAATATTATCTTTATTTCCATGAGAAAACCATCCCAGTTTTCTTGGAAATTCTTCCCAACTTCCTTGGAAAACTAGTCTGAATTTGCTACCTTCGAATTTCCGTTAAAAATAATTCGATTTTTTTGGAAATCTATACTAATTTTCTTGTGAAATTCATTCTTAACTCTTTGGATAAATTCTCTTTGGAAATTAATTTGAACAACCTTTTGAAGTTGATGTGTATTTCTTTTTGAAATTTATTCACATTAACTATGCAAACTTACTTAAATTGTCTTTGGAAACTTTTTGTGAAAATTGTCTGTTTCCTTGGATTCATTGAAATTTCTATGAAAAACTTTGATAACTCTTGAATAATATTATAACTACAATTGTAATACGAATAACGTGTTATTATATTAATTATATTTAACCAGTCTACAACGCACCATTTCGACACTTTCCCTTCACGGCGTTGTACAGTGACTGTCTCAATCTACCGAGCAGCATAAATTTGATATCACGTAAGTCACGCGCTTCTTCCTTTCCCGGGAAGACGACGACAGAACAAGCAAATTCCTTCGGTCCCACATCTAAGCCCACAGCCCCGGATGGCGGTGTGGCGAGGACAACTTCTCGGCTGTTGGTTGGGGTTCGGAACGGACGGTACGAGACAAGAAACGTGACTAGGCCAGCTAATAGGATGCACACAGTCCAACTTGCATTCCAAAATTTGCGACTTGCGGGCTCTCTCGGTGCCTTCCGGCAGAATTCGTCGCTAGCCAGCTTTGTCCCAGTGGGAAGGCACCAACAAGGAATTATCAACAATCATAAATAATAAATTGAATTATCCTTATTAATGTTCGAACTGGGACGGAACGTGCCTTATTCGGTAAAGCGCCCAAGCCTACAAATGAAACAGCAATGACGAAGCTTTCAATGATTTATTATTGGTATGATGGAAAGATTACTTCAATAAATTTTAGAAACGATTTAAAATGCGTATTACAGCTTGTCTTATTGATAATAATTTATGTTTTATTTGACAATGTTGTTTCTTATGTGTAATATTTGGCTGCACCATTCAAGTCGTAGACTACATTCTAACGATAAACGCTCTAATGTGAATCCCTTAATAACTAGGTTTAATATCAATGTTGTTGGGTTCTTGAATTTTAAAATGTTTCAAAGGTGAATAAATTACTGATATGTTTGTTTCAATAATGATAAATGCATTTAATTTGGCAACGATTTCAACGATGATAATTATTCCGGTTGATATCAGTCCTGGCGATCGAGAAAATTTTCTCCAATTTTCAGATTCGAGAGGAATTTAATTATTCAATTCCAATGGTGCGGGCTGCGATGATTCTTCGTTGATCCTGTAAATAAAGCAATTTGAAGAATGTTCATAAAATTCGCCATCAGATACTCGTTCTACTTGCAACGGTTGAAGCATTAACCTGACCTACCCTTCACATTCAAACAAATGAGATTCAACTATATTACATTTTTGAAAAATACATCGAGAACCAAAGTTTCGCACAATTCTGTCATAATTTTATTTAAAAAAAAGTGGCTCAAAAATTTGTATTATTTTTTACTGCTTGAGGACATTATGCAGTTCTTTGAATGATTTGAGCTTTGAAAGCTGTTTAGAAGGTTTGTTATTTTTCGTTAGGTAACTACATTACGTATTATTTTATTTACGTAGAAATGATGTGATAACATCTGCTAAACAAATTCATCCACCCTCAAGAAGAAAGCCCATTCCTCAAAACTCACCCAGCACGGTCAGCATGGCTCCGGCACGAATCGGTCGGTTGTGCTTGGCGGGTCCCACCTGGCACTGGTAGCTGGCGGCGTCCTCCGCCGATGCGTTGGTGATCCGCAGGTTGAACACTCCGTTGCTGTGGTTTTGGTTCAACGAAAAGCGTGGATAGCCGAGAATATCGTTGCTGAACCCGAGTGCGAATCCATCCTTGGTCCACTGGACCCGCCCGGCAAGCCGCTCGATTTCGCATCGCAGCACCACTTCGTCCCCTTGATGGGCCTCCACGTCGTTCGGTGTGATGCGGAATGCTTGCTGCTGTACTTCAGCCTTGGCCAGGGGGAGGAATGATGGAGCAAGAATGCAGCTGAACACTGTATAAGTAGGGATTCGAAATGCGGAAAATGAGAATACCTAACATTACCCTTTAAAACAACTCTAAAGCTTATTTGAATAAGATTTACATTCAATTAGTACTAATTCGTTATCTGACAAGTGTCTTATAATATTTTAATTCCCCGAAGCATTAGTTTTTGTTTATCCCTAATAAACCATCTTTCTATAAAACTACGATATTATATTTACAATGTTGTGAAAACGTGTACGTTATGTGGAAGATATTGATTTGGAAAATGTATTGGAGGTAACCACTTTCCCTTCGATAGGACTCGAACCCATGACCCTACGAGTCCCATCGAAGGGAAAGTGATTACCTCCAATACATTTTCCGAATCAATATCTTCCACTTAACGTACATATTCACATATGAGTTTTCACAACATTGTAAATTTATGTCCAAGTCGGGTGGTTTAATCCCCGGAAATAGGCAATTAACTTTGATTGAACTACGATATTATAGTAATCTAATGTTGTATTAACCATTAAGCAGCCCAATTACCAGATTTGATTTTTACTTTGTTCATAAGTTGTTGTGCTTAAAAATTTAAATAATTTCAATGTCGCCGCCATCTATTAAAACGAACGAACCCTTACTCTAGCCTTAATAGGTAGTGGTAATTTTCAGTATATGGTTTTTGCTTGACCCGTCTGAATTAATTTTAAGGAAAACAAAGAATGTTCAATTTAAACTTGGCTCAATTTTTCAAACAACTTCATTATTCTTTAATTTTTATTTACACTAATTCACAACTCAATTGATCCGATGGTTGTGGGTATACCAATAGTTGCGGTAGTCCATGTTACGTCAAATCTACGAATTAAACGCAGTAGTCTACATGATCTATCGTTTGCTTGACATTTCAACATACTATTCAAAGAGGAACAGCCACGGAATTCACCAAAAATAGGTAATTATCATTAAAACACATTAATATGTTCCGTCTTTGCACCAATAGTTGCGGTAATGCTCCTATAGTTGCGAGTCCCATAGAAAAACAATAGGATTCGCAACTATAGGAACACAAATTAAAAAATACCGCGACTATTGGAACACTGTATCAATAATTGGTGGTTTAATTTTAGAGCACAATTATCAATATTGTTGCGACGGTTTTCCGACTGCATTTTTTGCTATGTCCAATAGCTTTTGGATACACCCTCAAGGTAAGCGAAACAAAATATGTATCAGATTCAAGAGCTAAAACAGTGAGGAAAAGGGCTTAGTTCCTCCACTATTGGGTCATTTACCCTATTATTTCTTTCTTCAGTAGAGAAAATTTAAAAATTTAACAAATTAGATTGTACATACCATAAATAAACTGTGTTTTTAAGACAATATCGAACACTTCAAAAACCGCAGTTGAATCCAAATAGAAAAACCAATAGATTTTAGTAAGGTTTGCCTTTGTCAAGATGAAATTTTCTGATACCTATCCTTCTTCTTCTTATTATTATTGGCATTACATCCCCACACTGGGGCAGAGCCGCCTCGCAGCTTCCACAGTTAGGTATTAACTGCGAGGATTCTAAGCCAGGTTACCATTTTTTTTGCATTCGTATATCATGAGGCTAGCACGATGATACTTTTATGCCCAGGGAAATCGAGACAATTTCCAATCCGAAAATTGCCTAGACCGGCACCGGGAATCGAACCCAGCCACCCTCAGCATGGTCTTGCTTTGTAGCCACGCGTCTTACCGCACGGCTAAGGAGGGATACCTATCCTATATCCATAATTGAAAATGCCTTCTAGGAGCACACTGGGTATAATGCATTAGTCGCTTTATCCTGGCCAACTAGGAAGCACCGTAGATAATTGATTTCATCTGAAAGTTTTTATTTATTTTCATTATTCTAGTTATTTTTTATCGAACTATTAGTGACACATATGCAATAATGTAACATTTCCATTGAGTGTTGATTTTTCATTCCAATTGCTAATATTGAATTAGGGAACATTCATATATTACGTAACGCTTAGAGGGAGAGGAGTGGTAAAGCGAAGTGTTACGATTCATATAAAAAATTTAGATACTTCATACAACAAGTGTGACTCAGGAGGGAGGGGGTTGCAAATGGTCGATTTTTGCGTTACTTAATTAATTGATCTTCCCTAATGTGTATTGAGCCTCATCTCTCAGACCTCTAGTCGTACTGGTCCTTCGATTACCCAATAAAACATTAATTGCCAGCTCATTCTCATTTTTTGCTATGTAGCATAAACCGCAGTCAACGGCTGCTACACCTTACGAGGATGAGAAGCGATAGTGGTTGCTTTCGCTCATCCAGCAAAATGCTCACATCGCAGATTGTTGCCTTTTAATGGATGAGAACTCATTCCAAACTGAAAAGGACAAGTTCACGTTCAGCAAAAAGTACCAAGCTTCCATTATCGATACGGATTGCAAAAAATGAAGAGAAAAGCAAACAATGTCGATAATTTAAGAATCAATCTTGGGAGAATCCAATTAGGTACAGTGGTATAAATTGATTAGTATTATGATCAGGAACAACAATTTTCAAAACCGATTAAAAATTTACAATTTCCATGAAAATTGAGATATTTATACATAAACGTTGACCATATCCTGCCCAAATAGTGTCAGTTGAAATAACATAGATTGAAAAGAATATAAATAACTTACCTACGAGGGCTGTTAAACGGTTGAAATTCTTTTGCATCATTTTGTGTAGCCTTTAATCAGCGACCAGTATTCTGTGAACGAAATGTATGTAATACGTAAATAAAGCTAAAAGTTGTTTAAATTTTCTTATGTAAATTATGATTCACATCTGAACTTGTTATGAATTAGAAAAAAAATTCAAATGCGGGGTCCTATGCGTCGGAGACTTTACAGCACTGATTTTTTCCTCGAGAATCAATTTTTAATTTCTAAATATTTGGAATAAGTTTGTAGCGCATAATGAAAAATATTTTACGAGATTAATCGCTTGGTTACGGCAAAAATTTGGCGTCAGTATTGGATTTACAAGTGAACGTCGGAGGCAGATACTGTTTTAAATTCTTCGCATAATGACTAATTCGATGGCGTCAGTAACGGTTAGAGTGGCGGCTCTTGGTGGGAGGTTGATGCGAAAATTTGTTCATTAACCTTCCGCGACTCGCTTCAACTTTTAGTACAGAACTCGTATGTTGTAAAAATTCGCATGTTGTAAAAAGTACAACAGTCTGCAAATCCGTTATATTGAAACCAATTAAAATGATATCAACGTGATTTTTTTCGGGAAAATAATAAAGGGGATAAATACATTGAGGACATTGCTTAAGTCCAATGAATCTTATGCTGGTCCTCCAGAAGATCCGGAACCAACGGAACACTGGTGAAAATGATCTTATTTTTTTTCAATAAACGGCGCGATGTATCTTGGACAAGCGCAGGACATTCATTAGAAAAAATATCGAGATTGAATAGTATAAACCAATTGAAAACCACTAGGTTCATCCAAATGCATAACCTATGTTCGGGCAACACTGCCCGGATGCGGATACGCGGCAACCAACGTTTGGCCGATTAGGCATGCTGATAAACGTCAGTTAATAACTGACAGATATGGAAGCGAGTGAAAAGGACATAACAGCTACAGCATAAAAACATAAACAAAGATAAGATTAGTGAGTAAGAAGTGAAACAGAGGAAAATAGAAATTAGAAATCTTTTCAGTAGTAGGAAAGTTTAAGTTGCGTAGAAGTTGATCATAAGATCACAGAAAACATACAGTAAGTAGAATGTTTAATATTACTGGAAATGAAACACATACGAGTAACGATATTATGAACAGCTGATTGAATGGACAGAGGACAGTGCAGTGGTGCTCAACCTATTATGAATCGCCCACCAATCAGTTAGATGACAATTTAACACACAACATAAAACAAGTCGGAAAATCAGAAACATTGAGAAGGACTAGAAGGAAGGAAGTGTATTAGAAGGGACATCAAACTAAAAATTGTGAGTAACAGAAAGTAAAGTATGTAACTAATATTAATAATAAAATTGAATTCACAGTTTGATCATCCTGTGCGAGGATCGATTCCAAAAACGGTTTGTTATTCCAAATCCGACCGTCCGAACAAAATCAAAAATTTTTATATCGGATTACTTCGGAATGGCTTCCTCTCCTTCGAAAAATGAGCAATGTTTGTTCTGCTCAATGTCGGAGTCGATGTCAGAGGATGTGGATTGGGTTCAATGTGGGAAATGCAAGCAGTGGGCACATTTCTCATGCGCTGGTGTAGATCAGGAGGTTGTAGAAACTAATTGGCGCTGTCAAAAGTGTGTTTCCGCTAGTGCTCAGCTGCTGAAGGTTCCAGACACGAGAAGTAAGACGCGAGGTGGCAAGAAGACCGGCCAAAAAGACGATGGAGGGTCCGATCAGGGAGTTGGTTCCGACGCAGATCCGATTGAGAAGCAATTGGAAGAGGAACAACTCGCCAAGGAGAAGGCCTTTGCAAATCAAATGGAGGCGCGGAAGAAGCTACTCGCTAGACAGAAAGCGTGGAAGGAAGAGCAGCTGAGGCAAGAACGAGAGATGCAGGAAATGGAGCTTCAGGTTCAACGCGAAATGGAGGAGCGGCACCTAGAGCATGAGCAAAAGATGCTAGATGCCCAACTCGCCGCAGAAAAGGAGTTCGTCAAGAAGCGGGCGGTAATCAGGAACCAATTCGAGGAAAGCGTCAGGCGGGTCAACGCTTTGAAGGATCAAGACTGTGCTGTTGGCGGGACGAAGGAAGAACAGCCTAAGCGGAAAGTGGAGAAGTGGTTAGACG
The DNA here is from genome assembly GCF_024139115.2 of Armigeres subalbatus. Taxonomy (NCBI): domain Eukaryota; kingdom Metazoa; phylum Arthropoda; class Insecta; order Diptera; family Culicidae; genus Armigeres; species Armigeres subalbatus. Next base: position 361,771,341 of record NC_085141.1, read on the forward strand.
GTCACATCAAGAGGGCGGCGGAGCAGCACTCGGCCATGGACTTTCGGGAAGCGTATCCGAAAGATACAGACCCGCTAAGCGCGAGAGCAGGCCTCAGCAGAGTCAGTGACAAGCCGAAGCTTGCGAAGAAAGTGCCGATGCTCGTCGAGTGCAGAGACGAATCGGACATAGAAAGCGAAACCAGCGAAGAATCGGGGGACCAGGTGAAGAACAGCCGAAGCCGGTATAGCAAAGTGCGTAGCAGTCAAGGCTCTCACGGGCCGGGGCAAGAAATCGGCCATATTTCAAAGCGGCAGCTAGCGGCTCGGAAAGCGGTGTCCCAACATCTTCCAAAGTTTCGGGGAGAGCCGGATGTTTGGCCACTGTTTATCAGCAGTTTTGAGCACACTACATCCGCGTGTGGGTTCTCAAACCTGGAGAATTTAAAACGTCTGCAGGACTGTCTACAGGGAGACGCACTCGAAGCAGTAAGGAGTCGACTCGTATTGCCGAATTCTGTTCCAGACGTGATTAGTGACCTGCGGAATCTTTTTGGAAGACCAGAGAAGTTGCTTAAAACTTTGCTGACGAAGGTTCGAAATGCTCCCGTGCCAAACGCTCAGCGCTTGGAGTCGTTCATCAGTTTCGGGATTGTGGTGAAGCAGTTATGCGACCACCTTGAAGCGGCGCATCTGGACGATCATCTTAATAACCCGATGCTAGTCCAAGAATTGGTAGACAAATTGCCGCCTAGCTATAAGTTGGATTGGGTTCGGTATAAGCGTGGAAAAGTGGATAGACCGCTAAGGATGTTTACTAATTTCATGAATGAAATAGTTTCCGATGTGTCCGAGGTCACAGAGTTTTCCACTCTGTCGATAAAAGAACACATGCGATATGAAAAAGAAAAACCGAGGAAAGAGTTTGTGCATGTGCATGGCTCTGAGCAAGAGAAAAGCGGTGAGTCTAGTAGCGAAGAAGTCAGCCGCTCTTGCTGGATTTGCAGAAGTTCGGATCACCTGATTCGTACCTGCCTAGAATTCAAACAAATGAATGTTGCTGAACGGCTAAGGGCAGTCAGGAGGAAGCAAATTTGTGAAGTCTGCTTGACTAAACATGGAAATAGACGATGTTTTCGATGAGCCAAAGTATGGTACATAGGTGTAATGGAAATCACCATTCACTCTTGCATTGAGTGGAAGAGGCGGTCCAGCTGCAAAAGGCCAAGTCAGATTATTCGGTTATATTTAGAACGATGCCCGTCACACTCTACGTTGGCAAGCGACAATTCGACACAATTGCATTCTTGGATGAAGGGTCTTCTGCTACACTAGTGGACGAGACGGTAGCCGCTCGTCTGAAAGCCGAAGGAACTCCTAAGCCACTGATTGTTACATGAACAGGTAACATCATCAGTCGCTTTGAGAGCGGATCTCGGGATGTAGAGATGATGATTTCGGCGAAGGGATCTAAGGAAAGGTTTTCGCTATCCAACACACGAACGGTGTCTGAGTTGCAGCTGCTCGAACAGAATGTTCGGTACACGGATGTAGTGAAGCGGTATACGCATCTTACTGGGGTACCGGTAAAGGACCATTCGCCCGGGTTGCCAACCATCCTCGTCGGTTTAGATAATCTACACTTGTTTGCGCCGCTGGAATCACGGGTGGGCAGATCAAATGAACCGATCGCTGTGCGTTCAAAGTTGGGCTGGACAATATACGGTTACGGAGAAAAAAGGTCGGGTGTGCAGACTCGCCTCAACCTTAACTCTGTTAAGCTAGTCGGACAGACCGAGTCCCAGTACATGACGCTAAGAAAGCCTAATTCGTCAAACCGTCAAGCATGGGTACACACCAACACCGGAAAGAACAAACAAACGACAGCGAAGCAGACCATTATGGAGGTAGGAGATAGTAACCCTGAGCCGGAAGTGGCCTTCGGTCAGAGTTACGGGCCGGGGAATGTTCGGGCAACACTGCCTGGACGCAGATACGCCGCAACCAACGTTTGGCCGATTAGGCATGCTGATAAACGTCAGTTAATAACTGACAGATATGGAAGCGATTGAAAAGGACATAACAGCTACAGCATAAAAACATAAACAAAGATAAGATTAGTGAGTAAGAAGTGAAACAGAGGAAAATAGAAATTAGAAATCTTTTCAGTAGTAGGAAAGTTTAAGTTGCGTAGAAGTTGATCATAAGATCACAGAAAACATACAGTAAGTAGAATGTTTAATATTACTGGAAATGAAACACATACGAGTAACGATATTATGAACAGCTGATTGAATGGACAGAGGACAGTGCAGTGGTGCTCAACCTATTATGAATCGCCCACCAATCAGTTAGATGACAATTTAACACACAACATAAAACAAGTCGGAAAATCAGAAACATTGAGAAGGACTAGAAGGAAGGAAGGGACATCAAACTAAAAATTGTGAGTAACAGAAAGTAAAGTATGTAACTAATATTAATAATAAAATTGAATTCACAGTTTGATCATCCTGTGCGAGGATCGATTCCAAAAACGGTTTGTTATTCCAAATCCGACCGTCCGAACAACCTATGATTAGTCTTGTGTCTCCATTGCCCAATTTTTGAGTAAATTACATTTACTAGGTGTAAACTGTGATATACTGCGAACTGAAATATTTTCTTTTTGGACATCAAATATATAATTTCGACATGGAAAATGAATATATTTTGGACAGAGTCATTTTCTCCTTATTTAAAAATGGCCACCTACAGATCTCAATGGTATGACTTACCTACACGTATCCACATTCATTTAAATGCATTTATTTGCTTAACTGACATAGATTAAACCAGATATTAACATTGTTTCGCAATCTTATCGATATCATTGAAAACAGCCTGAAAGTTGGCAATTAATGGTTCATCCATGTACTGTACATGGGGTGACCAATAAATGTCTGATGCATAAACACATAACTTCATTTTGGTCACTCCTTTTTCATTCGTCTCAAGTTCATGTTAAGCGATTGGAATATGTTAGTACCTCAATTACAACCAAACTTTGGCCGCAGGACCTCAAGATTGCCGTTTGAACCGATTTAAACGTGTTTCAGGTGCATGTTACGAAGAGTCCTATAATGCATGTTCTCCTGCATACTGGCGTCCAGCAGGCACTTTGGTAGAAAGCTTTACATTTTAGATAATTTTAACGATAAATAATAGTTGATTTGTGAATTCTCATCAGGAGCCGCTAGAGTTGAGGTAAAAGTATGCAATGATCATACTTTCGATAAAAAAAAATCCTACACATTATCTAAAATTGATCGAAGAAGCTCAGGCTTGTCCAAAATATGTACATGTCCAAAATATATCATTTATCCTATCCCATTCGACCCTATGAGTCAAAAAAGAAAATTAAATGGAGTTCCGCTTGACGGTGCTAGACTATATGAAATCACCAGTTGTGTTGGATGTTTTGGGATCTATGAAATTTAGGAAGTTGCCGCTTTGTACAAAGTTGTTCGGGAGTTTGAAACCAATATGGTAAGAAACTGTTTAGATCAGAATTCATCCGCAAGGCGGCGCTAATGTAGATTAGAGATTAGTTTGGTTTGATATCTATATAGACACTTAATATATTTGTTACATTTGGCTTGAATATTTTCAATGCGAGTTTTAAAAGTTAATTTTTGATCTAGCAGAAATCCTCAATATTTTGCAATATAATATGTCTGAAAGAAGGTTTCATATAAGAAGCTTACTCGCGATGGCCTGGTAACGAACAAAGCTACAGGGCCTGATGGGGTTCCGAACAGCGCTCTCAAGTCAGCAATCATAGTGAACCCGAACATGATCAGGCTAGATGTGCAGAGATCCCTTGATAAGTGTAGATTCTCCGACAGATGGAAAAGGCAGAAATTGATATTGTTGCCGACGGCCGGGTAACCTATCGGCGCATATAGACCAATCTGTCTTATAGACACGACGGGCAGGTTGCTAGAGAAGATCATTTTCAACAAGCTGACTCCGTACGGCCTGTCAAGCAATCAGTTCGGTTTTCGTAAGGGTAAGTCCACGTTGGACGCTATTAACTCGGTGGTAAAAACCGCCGAGATAGTGATCCAACAGAAAAGGCGAGGTATTCGATACTGTGCGTTATTGACACTTGATGTGAAGAACGCATTGAACAGCGCAAGTTGGGATGCTATCGCGCTCTCGTTACACCGGCTTACCCTGCCGGTGGGCCTGTACCGGATTTTGGAAAGCTATTTCCAGAACCGTGTACTATTATACAAGACCGATGCCGGTCAGAGAAGCGTTCATATTACCGCAGGAGTTCCACAAAGTTCAATACTGGGCCCGATTTTATGGAACCTTATGTATGACGGGGTTCTGAAGCTGAAGTTCCCTCCTGGTGTGCCAAGCTGACCTTCGCCAGCCAAGTCGACTATGCGTGCAAGAAGGCTTCGACTGCTGTTGCGGCATTATCGAGTATGATGTCCAACAGTTCCAAGGTGTGTGCCGGTGGACCCACCGGCTGGTACCTAACATATCGAGCTGGGTGGGGAGACCCCATGGGGAAGTTCACTTCCATCTGACACAATTTCTATCAGGCCAGGCCTCCACAGTTTTGGGCACGCGGAGAGCCCCGTCTGCCCAGGTGTTGGTGAAACTGCAGAGCACATACTGTACACACATACCGACGTCGAAAGAAGAGCTATGCTAGAAGTTTGCAGTCGGAACACAAACCCGGATACCCTTATCCAGATGATGTGCCAAGAAGTGGAACTCAGTTTCGACTGCAACCACTCAGATTGCCTGCAGCTTGCAGAGAGTAGCCGAGTAGCAGTCGACAAGCATGACTAACTTGATTGATTAGTAAGAGCGAAAACAGGCTGAGCGCGGGGAAGTGAATGAGAGGTTTGCACATATCGAGGTAAGAGTGTCACAGCGGGTGGCAACCGCAGTCGCCACCACGAGGCAAGGCAGAAGAGTGAGCGCATAGGTGCTAGTATGAACTGCACATGCCGAGGTAGAAGGGTCGTGGCGTAGAACTGTTGGTACCATCGCTATCGACACCTTGAGGCATGTCAGAAAAAAGTAGAGTGAGCATCCAAGTCAGCCTCACGTGGCATGTTAAGAACGAGCACTTATTCAGCCTCACATGGCATGTCAGAAGTGAGAACCTAAGTAAGTCCCACATGGTGTGTCAGAAGGAGTCTCAAATTGATGTGCTAGATCGTGAATCAGGTGGCAGGATGAGCATCCAAGTAAAACTCATATGGTGCGTAAGGTGAGTGTCAGGGTGTATCAGAGCGTATGTTAGGAAGAGCACCAAGTAAGTTTAATACGGGATGAGTGCCTGTGTGAGCGTGAATAAGCGTGTACATTAAGTACTGCCTATCCCCCAGAAGTAATGCTGGGAGGCAGCTCCTGTGGAAACCAGGGTATTAGCAGAGAGGGTAACTCAAGTAACCTTCCGCTACTTGGGTGGGTTTAGTGGATCGGCCTTCTGTCAACCCCACTCCCTGAGTGATAATTTCAGGTATCTGCAGATTTGCCTTCATCCCTCTATAAAACAAAATATGTAGTTCACGGCTTATGTGGGAAAATTATAAGCTGAGTTTTGGAAGCATTCGGAGAAATTTTCCATTTTTGCAAGTAAGTAACATAGCATTGCATAGCATAGAATATGTGATTGTACAAATAGTGAGTGGCTATACAATACTCAATTGAGCAATCTACTGTATATTGTCGCAAATCAGTACTTAGGATTAGTACCTTTTCCTATACAGTAGCAGTTGTATACCTGGCCACGTCCTTACAATTACGGAAGGAAGGGAAGGAATGTTAGTTCAACATCTACTAGTGAAGATGCAGGGAACCCATACTACCTTCATAGATGTCTCGGAAAGGAAAAGTATTGTTAGTTGGTAAGGTGAATAATAGGGAGCTCTATTCGACAATATAGAGAGTTTGTCAGTAACAGTATATGCTGAAAAATTATTAAAATATATTCATCAATTTACTTACGAACCGTCCAAAGGAGGACAAATTAACTCGGATCTTACAAATGTTTTGCATCATATGCAAAACACGTTCAACCGCACACTTATCCACCGAACATTAAAAACAGAACCAGAAACTCGGATTTTACTAATGCTCTAAATCCTACCTGAAACACGTCCGATCACGCACAAATTGTTTACTCACTCGGCCGAGCGAACTATCTGCTACTGAGCAGAAACACGACAAAACAGGCACTGACGGACGCGCAATGCAGAACACAATATTTCTGCCAATGCAATCGCGCGATCGTTCTGATGTCCGAAACAATAGTCAACACGCACTGAACTCATTTTCCATTTTTGCAAGTAAGTGGAGAAAATATCCAAACTTTTATGCAATCTATTACAAATGACGTGAAAGGCCCGTGTCATCTGTAAACAACAATTTTTGACACCCTGGCAGGGATTGAATCCTAAAGAGAAAGAACAAGTCTCTCACTTATCATCTCTGTATACATATACGATATGTAGCATACCGCGAGAGACTTTTTTCGCAAGCTGTCATGATAGAGTACTGATTCGGGAGGCTATATCCCATGATGAATTTCTTTTAGAAAGCTCCAAATGCGGGGAGCACTGACTCTGATGATTCATTTCAACTTGTTCTACACAGCTGTGCAGTAACCAACACGAAAAGAGCGAAAACAAAGCGAGAATCACCATTTTTCTGTAGGGGCTGCCTATCAGATTCTGTTTTTTCGCTCAAGTTTGATAAATTTGTTATCATGGCTTGGTATGATTCGGAACAGTTTTTGCCTCTCTTTTATCGTTGTTCGTTATCTATTGAGAGCGATTTCTGCAAACCCTGCACCCTGGTGACAAATCAGTCAGAAATAAAAATGATATACAATATGGGCCCAAGAACGCTGTCTTGCGGAACACCAGCTCTTAGAGGTAATCTATAAGATTTCGAACTCTGATAGTTTACCGGCAGTGAGCGATCTGATAAATAATTTTGGATCAGTTTTTTAATGTAAAGAGGAGAATTAAAATTCATCAATTTTACAATCAAACCTTCATGTCAAACACTGTCAAAAGCTTTCTCTATATCAAGAAGAGCAACTCCAGTCGAATATCCTTCAGATTTGTTGAGTTCGTAACTCATAACTAATAACTAATGAGTGGTTTAATGCCCATGGCGAAAACAAATTGCTCATCCGCAAAAATAGAATTGTCATTAATATGAACCATCATTCTATTTAAAATAATCTTTTCAAACAGTATGCTAATTGAAGAAAACAAACTGATTGGGCGATAGCTAGAAGCCTCGACTGGATTTTCGTCCGGCTTCAAAACTGGAACAACTTTTGCGTTTTTCCATTTATCTGCGAAGTATACCAATTGAAAACATTTGAACCGTTTGTTTGAGAAACTGCATATGTAACATTTTAGGCCAAAATGAGATTTTTATATATTCTGAATCCTCGTCCAAAAATACGTATTCTGGCAAAAACGAAACACGAAAAAAAAATTTTTGTTCAGGAATGTATGATTTTTTTTCGTTTGTTTGAGAAACTACATATATCCACGCACTTTGAAGAGCAATTGTGGAGTACTGCTTACAGTTTTAGCACCAAAAGTGCCCCAGGGTGTTGAGTTTTGCCAAAAACTATTGATCTGTATCGAAGAAATCAAAAGATTCGGTGCCAATTTGTTCAAAAACAGTTTTTTGTTGTTTTCTCGAAATTGTGTAAAATGGACTTATGCAGTTTCTCAAACAAATCTCGCGTGATTTTTAAAAACGTCGTAAGTCCAAATGAGAGACTCTCTTTCATTACGCTCTCTTTTGCTAATATCTAGGCTAGTTTAAAATTTGTTGAAATATTTTCACCTCAGCACAATAGACAAAGCTATTTTCTTCATATCGGTGCTGGAAAATCCAATGTAACTGTTAGTATGGCTTTGTAATAATCGAAAGAGAAAGTAAACAAAGAGTGCCTCTCTTTTGGACTTACGACGTTTTCAAAAATCACGCGAGAAATGATTCATTTGTTAGATAAATTAACCAAAAAGGATAAAGAGCTCTCAGGAAGTTTTTTGATAAGTATTATCAATTTCCCACCTTATCGGCCGCGACGATTTGAAATCGTCGCAAAACAAATTGACGCCAAAATCGTCGCCGGCAGAAATGGCCATAAGATCTGTCAAATCAACTGAGAACAAAATTTTATATACTCAATAATCACATTATTTCCCAAAATTGAGCCCTGTTTTTAATGCAGATTGACATTATTTTCTAATAAAACTAACATAATTTTAGAATAAAGATGTTGGCGACGATTTTGATAGTGCCTAAAAAATGGTCGGCGCGTTTTGTTACCAAGGAAACAGACAATATGTTGAAAATACCATCACTTTCATGTTTTTCAATTTTCTAATAATAGATCTCACTTCATCCAAATAAGTTCCCAACGAAGGGTCAAAAACATTCTTTTGATTGAGAATGTCTTCGAAGCTCCGTGTAACCTGATCTGCCGCTAACCACAAGTCGAGCACATCTGTAAATGGCATCCATATACAGATGTGCTTAACTTGTGGTTAGCGGCAGTGATCCTCAATTTGACTAGTGAGACCTAGACCAAAATTATTATTATTTTTATTTATTCAGACTAAGGCCGAAGTGGCCTGTGCGGTATATAAGAGTCTTCTCCATTCGGCTCGGTCCATGGCTACACGTCGCCAGCCACGCAATCTACGGAGGGTCCGCAAGTCATCTTCCACCTGATCGATCCACCTTGCCCGCTGCGCACCTCGCCTTCTTGTGCCCGTCGGATCGTTGTCGAGAACCATTTTCACCGGGTTATTGTCCGACATTCTGGCTACGTGCCCGGCCCACCGCAGTCGTCCAATTTTCGCGGTGTGAACGATGGATGGTTCTCCCAACAGCTGATGCAACTCGTGGTTCATTCGCCTCCTCCACGTACCGTCCGCCATCTGCACCACACCATAGATGGTACGCAGCACTTTCCTTTCGAAAACTCCAAGTGCGCGTTGGTCCTCCACGAGCATCGTCCAGGTCTCGTGTCCGTAGAGGACTACCGGTCTAATGAGCATTTTGTAGATTGTCAGTTTGGTACGGCGGCGAACTCTATTCGATCGGAGCGTCTTGCGGAGTCCAAAGTATGTACGATTTCCAGCCACTATACGTCTCCGAATTTCCCTGCTGGTATCATTTTCGGCAGTCACCAATGAGCCCAAGTACACAAATTCTTCTACCACCTCGATTTCGTCACCACCGATGCCAACTCGCGGTGAGTGGCTCACATTATCTTCTCTTGAACCTCTTCCTATCATGTACTTCGTCTTCGACGTGTTGATGACTAGTCCGATCCGCTTGGCTTCCCTCTTCAGTCTGATGTAGGCCTCCTCCATCTTCTCAAAGTTACGTGCCATAATATCTATGTCGTCGGTGAAGCCAAATAGCTGGACGGACTTATTGAAAATTGTACCACTCGTGTTAATCCCTGCTCTTCGTATTACCCCTTCCAAAGCGATGTTGAATAGCAGACACGAAAGACCATCACTTTGCCGTAACCCTCTGCGGGTTTCGAAGGGACTCGAGAATGCCACTGAAACTCGAACTACGCACATCACCCGATCCATCGTCGCTTTGATCAACCGTATCAGTTTATCCGGAAATCCGTTTTCGTGCATTAGTTGCCATAGCTGGTCCCGATCGATTGTATCATATGCGGCTTTGAAGTCGATGAATAGATGATGTGTGGGCACGTATTCGCGGCATTTCTGCAGTACTTGGCGAATGGCGATCACCTGGTCCGTGGTGGAGCGTTCGCCCATAAAACCCGCCTGGTACTGCCCCACGAACTCCCTTGCAATTGGTGCTAGTCGACGGCATAAAATTTGGAATAGTACTTTGTAGGCGACGTTCAGCAATGTGATTGCGCGGTAGTTGCTACAATCCAGCTTATCGCCCTTTTTGTAGATGAGACACACGACACCTTCCATCCACTCCTGCGGCAATACTTCTTCCTCCCAAATCTTGGTAATGACCCAGTGCAGCGCTCTAGCCAGTGCCTCACCACCGTGTTTAAATAGCTCTCCTGGTAGTTGGTCAACCCCAGGGGCTTTGTTGTTCTTCAGCCGGCCAATCTCCTCCTGGATTTCCTGGAGATCCGGGGCCGGTAGAATTATGTCCTGCGCACTTTCCCCCAGGTCCATCACCATACCGCCATCTTCGTCTGCCACATCGCCATTCAGGTGTTCTTCGTAGTGCTGCCGCCACCTTTGTATCACCTCACGCTCGTTCGTAAGAAGGTTCCCGTTTATGTCCTTACACATATCAGGCTGTGGCACATGGCCCTTACGTGAACGGTTCAACTTCTCATAGAACTTTCGTGTGTTATTAGTACGGTACAGTTGCTCCGTCTCTTCACGGTCTCGATCTTCCTGCTGACGCTTTTTCCTCCGGAAAATCGAGTTTTGTCTGTTCCGCGCCTGTTTATATCGTGCCTCGTTCGCCCTCGTGCGGTGTTGCAGCAATCTCGCCCATGCTGCATTCTTCTCTTCTACTAACTGCTCACATTCGCCGTCATACCAGTCGTTTCTCTGATCCGGGGGCCAAGTGCAGCGGTTGCGGTGCTACCAATGGCGGATCGAATATCTCTCCAGCCATCTTCAAGAGACGCTGCGCCTAGGTGCTCTTCCGTAGGGAGTGCCACTTCCAGCTGCTGCGGGTATTCTTGGGCTAGTCTACCGTCTTGTAGCCGCTCAAAATTAAGCCGCGGCGTCCGACTTCGACGCGTGTTGTACACCGTCGAGAGTTTTGAGCACAGGCATACTGCAACGAGGTAGTGGTCGGATTCAATATTCGCACTGCGGTAAGTGCGGACGTTCGTGATGTCGGAGAAGAATTTACCGTCGATTAGAACGTGGTCGATTTGGTTTTCCGTTTCTTGGTTAGGTGATCTCCATGTGGCCTCGTGGATATTTTTGCGATGAAAGATGGTGCTTCGGACTACCATTCCGCGGGAGGCTGCAAAGTTTATGCATCGTTGGCCGTTGTCATACGATACGGTGTGCAGACTATCCGGTCAGATGACCGGTCTATACATTTCCTCCCTTCCTACCTGCGCGTTCATGTCACCGATGACGATTTTGACGTCCCGCAGTGGGCATCCATCGTATGTCTGTTCCAGCTGTGCGTACAACGCTTCTTTCTCGTCGTCGGGTCTCCCTTCGTGTGGGCAGTGCACGTTGATGATGCTATAGTTGAAGAAACGGCCTTTAATCCAGACCAAAATTATGGACACTCTCAAACTGCTGAGCAAGTTTTTGAGCCTTTTTGCCATTTGTTAATAAAATTCCCTCTTTAAATGCTGGAATTGGTTTTTAATGTTTTTAAGAATTTTCTTTAATTTCCATAAGGGTTTTGAACTGGGATCCAACTTTGAGACATTATTCTCAAAGTTGGTATTTCTCAGAATAGCGAAACATTTTCTAACTTCATTATGCAAATCTCGCCAAATAACTTTCAACGCGGGATCCCGAATTCTTTGGACTTGCCTTTGCCTAACATTTTTAAGACGGTTTAGTAGCTGAAGATCGTCTCCAACAATAATGGAGTTGAATTTAATTTCACATTTAGGAATTACAATGCCTCTGGCTTGTTAAATTTGTCAAAGATACGAGAACATTATCAATAACTCTTTTGGTATCGAACATCAAAATTCCTATCAATATACGTTTTATATAAATCCCAATCAGCTCTATGATAATTAACAGCAGAGTTTATTGGATTATACATGAAAACTGTTTAGTTAATAATTCATCCGCTACTGTATATGAGAGTTCATTTTGGTTCGATATCTCGGGGTCTGTAAGATTTGGAAATTGAAATACAGTGTGTTTAGAAAGGTGGGCTTAATAGTCATATGGCTACCGTTTCTGCCTCATGTGCAGGAGCTCGTGGGCTCAATATCAGGGCTGTTTCATTCTCCTACTTTGTATCGTTCTCTATATTTCTCATGTTCTAGCACCGTTTCCATTTCTATCCTGTACCTTCAACTTGACTTTTCACATCGAGGTATAGTACATCGAGTAAGGCAAAATTCATTGTATGTAACTCATTGAGAGTATGAACTGTGTATTAACTTAAAGATTAGCGTTAGAAATGGTTTAGCGCTGCTCTAGGACGAGCATTACGAAATGACCTTTCTTACGAACCTTCCGAATTATCCGGAAGGCCGTATGGCGGCCACTTGTGGTCATAGCTGAGTAAGAGTTGTCCCCAGTAACACTTTAGTTTTATGCCGGATTTATGAAAGTCATAAAAAGTAAATTATGGCTTTGAAGACCGTTATAAACCAAACATGTATGAATTAATACACAAAAGAGACTGTGGAAATCATACTCGGATCTGGCGACGAGTCAGCAACGAGAAAATTTTACTACGGTAGAATCATTGGACTGATCCCCACCAAAGAAAACATCCCGCAGAGAAACTTCTGATACTTCTTCGGAATAAATTGTAATATTATATCCAATGTTTTCGGCTCCGTAGAGTTTTTTGTTAAACAATTGAGACAAATCAATAAAGGAAATGGTAAAGAAAAATAACCGACAAGCTGAACGAACGAAGGCCGCTAATCATCGAAAAGCTTCAATGGAAAGGCTGCGGAATGGGATAGCAGACTAAACACCACAAGAGAATACTTCCTCCAGGAGGCTTTAGTGAAGTTAGGGGCTGTCCATGTAGGGGCACACAAAGTACGTCACGCTCTTAGGGGGGAGGGGGTTCCGAGCAGCGTGACGACTCATACAAACAATTTAGAGGCAGGGTTGGCCATTTCTCACACTTCGTCTTGAAATGTGCAGAGTTTGTGCAAGTAAAGAGAAGTGTATTGTTTCACACTCGAGAGCGTTTATACGTGCGTGTGATTGAAGCCTAGAGAAACATGATCGATAAAGAGTGAGAATATTTTCGAACGTGTGTGGTTTGCTGTTGAGTATAGAAAAGGTCTATGTTTAGGCGTTTACAACAACTTATTTATTGTCAGATTTTCTGGATATGATACACTGCGCGACGTTTGTAATGTTCCCAAATGGGTACTTGCACAAAACTTCACGCGGCGAATGACTGTCGAAAGGTACGGCCGCGCCAAACGATACACCGCAATGCTATTCACCCATAAGAATCAAGTAAACGGGGTGCAGAAAGCGCGGCGGTACCTTTCATGAAGAGTTCGGCGCGTGCAATTTTGAGAGAATCAGGCAATATATGGAAGATTTAGAACACAGCCTAAATGTATGCATTTTGGTAAACAGCTAATTGGCATTTTCCTGTACTCTTTACACTTGTGAGCTTGTGTAATGACGAGTGTGTATGACGCACGCTCTGTCATACAAAGAGAAAGTGTATTTCTGCACAATACACTCGGATAACAGATCGAGAAAGAGAAGTTTTTACACCTTCACTTGAATACTCCTCAGAGCAAACCAACCCTGTTAGAGGTTTAATACAAAAAGTGTGACGAAGGGGGGGGGGGTCGAAAATCGCCAATTTTTGCGTGACGTACTTTAAGGATCTTCCCATAGCACGAGGACAGGTTTTGGTCAGTTTTAGATACCCCGTCCCCGAGCGTGGACATTTGCTCATATAAATTTTCAAAAATTTGTATGCACCGTAGACAACCAACATACTCCCCCTCCCCCTTAAACTGGCCACGTGATACATGGACAGCCCCTTAGAACAAAGAGTATGCAATTAAATGTCGTCCATACTACATTTAGAATAGTAGCCGTTAAGTTGCGAAGGCCGACGGAGGTCTATCGTAGCTTAGTTGGTTGAAAGCACCCGTCTAGCATACTGAGGGATGTGGGTTCGAGTCCCATCGAAGGAAAGTGGTTACCTCCATACATTTTTCAAATCAGAATCTTCCACATAATGTACATATTCACATCTGCGATTTCCATAACATTGTAAAATAATGTCCAAGTCGGGTGGTCTTATACCCGGAACATAGGCATGATTGGACATTTAGAATTACTCGAGGGAATATCAACAGTGAATATAATTTCGAACAGTGGTCGGGAGTGCTGAAAGGCGTCCGTGATTTTATTTTATCTCAAAGCATGAACCCCCTTCTATATTATATTCTGATTTAAGTGTTAGTAAGCATGTCCAATATTTCCAACTTTACCATAAACTCATCAGCACGTGGATCATCTAATACTCGCGAAGAAAATTTCTCTTCCATTTCCAAGTATCATTTGATACAGTCAAAAACAATGATAATAAAAGAACACGCGAAAGATTTTGTCTGTGAATCTGTCCGATGAATTGTAAAGGTACGATTAGATTCAAGAAAATGATATAATGCATTTCTTTGAATTCTTCACAAAACTGAAAGATGTTTTCACATCTGAAACATTACGATGCGAAAACAATACACAGCTTGAGGAAAAATAAGGAAACTTACCTTGAACATACTACAAGCACTCGGTAGTTCGTATTTCCGCACACTCAATACAGAGAATTATTCACTCTGTTGTCAAAAACACATAAAACACTACAATTTCTCAATTAAATGAAAACATATCCTTTGAATGTTCCGATTAAAAGATATGACACAAATGTAAACATATGAAAACAAACTCTCTCCAGTCTATTTGCAACGCATGCGCCATCATCAGAGCGCGAGTTTCCCGCCGATACGAACGAAGCAAGGATTCAAAGCAAAAACACGTTTTAAAACATTAGCCAGGGAATGTTTTTATTCAGAATTTAGGTCATTTTTTGTATAAAATATATATCCAAAATTAACTTTCGCTTCTTCGGTCAGTACAAGTACTAAAGTAAACTTATTAAATATTACGATGAATCGCCAATCTCCTTCATTTTGACTGTACCTCTAACTAGTATGAAATCGAATGAATTAAATAAATACATGAAAAGTCCAAAAGAGAGAAAAAAGTATTCGATGATTAAAACATTTAACAAAATATTTAACAGAATATGAAATTGATCCATAACCCAGAATGGTGCTTCAGTTCCTCTTGTGCCATTTGTACGATCCGTAGTACTTGAAGTTACTCTCGTCGCACTTCTTATCCGCATCCTTCGGCCCGCGAGAACCGTGCTCGTACTTAATCGGCGCCGGCCGTTCCTTCTCGATGTAGTGCAACAGTGGAGTAAAAATTCGCCAAGCCTCGCTTAGTTCATCCGATCGCACGAAGTGCATCTGTGAGCCGCAAAACACGTCCAGGATCAGCCGCTCGTAGGCGTCCGGCAGTTTCACATCCTTGTACCGGTTTCCATAGGTTAGATCCAGTTCGGTTTCCTCCATGTCGAATGTAATGCCCGGCGACTTGGTCATCATCTTGACGTACAATGCTTCGCCTGGCTGCACCCGGATCACCAACTCATTGCGCTTAGGTTTCCCATCGAAGATGTCTCCGGGAACATCCCGATACTGAACACGAACCTCAGCTTTCCTCTCGTTCAGAGCTTTGCCACACCTAAGGATGAACGGCACGCCTTCCCACCGCTCATTGTTGATGCTGAGAACGGCTAGAGCAAACGTCGGTGTTACCGAGTCATTCGGTACCGTCGGGTCGTCCAAGTATCCCATTCGGGCGTCGTCATCCGTTCCGTTCGGATTAGCCGTGTATTGTCCCAAAACCACATCATCGATTGTCAATTGCTGTATGCTTTTAAGAACCTTCACCTTCTCGTTACGAATATCATCCGGATGGCACGTGGCTGGTTTCTCCATGGCCACCAACGAGAGAATCTGCAGCAGATGGTTCTGCATAACGTCACGGATAATGCCGAAGTCATCGAAGTATCCTCCGCGACCTTGCGTTCCGAATGGTTCCTTGAACGAAATCAGCACCGATGCCACATTGTTGCGGTTCCAGGTTGGGCTAAAAATTTGATTGCTGAATCGAATGGTCATCAAATTTTGCACCATCTCCTTCCCCAGGTAGTGATCAATACGATACAACTGGTCTTCGTTGAACAGCCTGGCCAAGTGGGCGCTCAGAGCATTCGAACTGTCCGCATCGCGACCGAACGGTTTCTCCACGATGATCCGGTTCCATCCCTTCTGGCCCATACAGGTGTTGCGGATGTGCACGGTTACCGTTTCGAACACCGATGGTGGCAGCGCTAGGTAGAACAGCCGGTTGGCCATTTTACCCGTTTCGAACTTGCTGATTTCCTGGTTCAGCAACTCAAAGTCCCGCCGTCCGTCATAGCTTCCGGGGCAGTAGAAATTTAGCGCCCAAAATTGTTCGTACTTCTCCTGCTGGTCTGGTTCAACCTTGAAGAGAAAATGAAGTCTTATGTAAGAAACTCTATGGAAGATAGACAACGCAAGAACTGACCTTCATGTACTGGTGGCATCTTTCCCGGAGCTCGTTCACCGAGAGTTTACTACGCGCGTAGCCCATGAACTTGGTTATGCTGGGTAGCAGGTTGTCACGGTATAGCCACCAAAGTGTGGGATAGATCTTCTTTTTGGCCAAATCTCCCTGTAATGAAAAAGACGGTTTGAAAATTTGATTGAAATTTTTATTATTTGTTTTGACAAATTAACATGTTTTAACTCAAACCATGTCTAAGCATATTTGGAAAGCAAACTGATTTATGTAAACCTCTGCTTACAAACGCTTGCAATTGAACAAAAAGTTGGCAACACGAAAGGAACATCTAACAAAGCCTGTGGTCCTCACAAGTCTGTGCCTCAACTCATTGTTTCGTTGAGTCGAACAATGCAAATGTATATGTACAGCTGTCCTGAGAATAATTTCGAAGCTATTAACGCTTTCTGGGCTGTGTTGTCCTTTTGTATTCATTTTAATTGTAAATATAAGCCCTCAAATGTATGTTCGTCAGGAAGGCATAAATCGAAAAGCGCATATGTCTGATATCTAACGACAAGATATAATATGCCAACGGATGCGTTTTCTCATGAAAACTCTTGCTATTTGCCATAATTTGCATGAAACATGTCGCTATTTAGGTACTCCTTTTAGTTCTACCACAATAAATTGTCCTAAAATGTCTTAATCAAAGCATGAAGAACAAAGTTTAGTTAAATTGTTGGCACAAACGAAGGACTAATTATGAAGAGATTTCTCCCACTTTATCAATAATCTTTTCTTCATGTACTGTTCAGAACATACGAGCCGTCAAAATTAATTGTCGATAATGACTAAACATTCTCGCTGCCTCTTCCAATCCATGTCAAATGGGTAAATATGAGATAATAAAGTGCCGATACTGGCGTCTCAAGCACCCAAACACCGTTTGCTCAGGCAGCCAATATTAAGTTTCATTCAAGTCATCGTCACGCGCAGTGCCACGCATTGTCAGGAAAAAGCATCTCTGCGGTGCTTTAGCCAACTGTTATTAGAGATGACGATTATGTCGATGTCTATCAGCGTCAGTAGAGAAGTTCTTGCCGCGTAAGCTTTGTTTGTTCGTGTAACTTTGACGTCAGTTTCGTTGACTTCACAAGTCGTTAGTTAGTTCACCTTCGAAGGAATATGCATATCTGCACAACCAGCGCTTCAACTGAGTCGAAACAATTGTTCCACTAATTAGCATGTTGACCGAGCTGCACCGTAAATCGATTTTAATTTTCCAATTGAAGTGAAGATGCACTGCACCACCCATCTTAGAATCGGAGTGTGACTGAAAGCTTCTGGAAACACTGGGGTAATACTCACGGAAGCGCCAAACACCACGAAAACATGCGGGCAGTTACAATCGAAGTGCGTTCCCTCGCTATCCATGGCACTGGATTTCAGATTCCGTCTGATGATGGCCAACGCTTCCTCTCCTTCCAGCGTACCGAAAGTGTTGTCCGAGCTATCCGATTCGCTGGTGCGATAGCCGCTGTTGGATACTGAAATCAGCAAAAAAAAAAGCGTGGGTTAATTTTGAAACTCCTTGATTAGAAAGAGTACTAACAGCGTTACGTTCAAAACAAAGTAAAGATAGTTCTGAACTGCGAGGAAACGGAACGGTGCCGCTAGGCGCCAAGAAGGTCCGAGACGATCAAGTTCTGATCCAAAACTGCACGGTCTACCGAGTCATCCGCGCACGGCTTTGCACTTGCCTACTTCTAGCTAGCATCTAGGTTGCATTCAAGCGCTTTTGCGCGTCGTGTTGCATCGGACGACGCTTCCGCCGTTTCCGAATTACAGCAAAACAACCACAAACCGCGCGCACGATAGCATTGCATCGTTCCATGTGATATGGCGATAAACAAGAGGGTATAAACTGACCCAACGGACGGGGACGGTGCACGTGTCGGTACTTGCGCATCTACATAATGTGTCATTAACAATCAGAATGGAATATGTAGGGCCACACTGACTGCCCTTCAATGAGAGATGAAAACAGCATGCATTGTCATGCAAGATCGTTTAAAATGTTTTTTTTCTGGTTTCTTTGAACGACCGCCATAATGGTAGAAAAGAAAACGCAACTCGTTGCTTGCCAACTCGCAGCATGCCTTAGGATGAATATACAAATCTCGAAATGGCGTTGGTTGTACCGATTCTCCTCGAAAAGTGGACTATTTTTGAATATCTTGAAAAGGGCATGCACAACTTTCAACAAACATTCATCACAATAGTCGACCTTAACACTGATTTTGGTTGCTCTAGTGGCACTAATCGTACAACAAACAGACAATCCTCCGCGACAGGCCTGAAATGCCGAAACTGATGCTTAAGCTGCTTAAGCTTTTTCACGTTTTCATGAACGCTCAATATGTCCACTTATAAGAAAAGCAATGTTTTGCATGTCGGATATATGGAACAATTGTACCGTAACAATTGACCTATACTCCTGATGGAGAAAAGTGGGCCAAACAATATGGCTTCCATTTTCGTTTAAGGTGCTGTTGTGAACGTTCTGCTGTGGGTGTGAACGCACAGACAAACAGACGTAAGGTTTGAGAAATTTTCATCGTTCACTGATTTACTTATCAGTTTTAATAATCATTATTTGGCCAATCGATCACTCGTGGCACACACATGAATGTGTTATGCGTGTTTGTCTGTGGTGAAAGTCTCATCAAGTTGCGATTTTAGTTAGCACTGTTGTACAATCGATGTGAGGTTCTTCGTAGCAACAGCTGTTGGTGAATCCATCCATCATTTAAGGACAAGTATCATAGAATCCAAATTTAAAAGTACTCTCGTTTTCAAGGGCACACCACTCAATACGGAAGTAACGCACAACTGGCATTTTTATTATTTCATGCATGGAATAATAAATATGGCAGTTTGTGCGTTGCTCCAGTGATTGTGTCGACAGAAGTAGTAACTTCGACACCAATGGCCTGGAAGCAGGCGACAATTGATTTAGTAGCGAAGAGCGATGACCACACCACCTCCTGGTCGAAACGGGTCAACTGTGCAGCCAAGTGGCGAGCTGCGAGAAGATCGGCATGAGTTACTCCGGGGTGTAGGGCGGAGCAGATTCATCCGGTGTGGGACAGTTTCGTTCTCCGGTTGCCGATGAAATCAATCCAGGAGAAGGAAATGGGGGGTATTCCCTGGGGGTGAAGGCGGTGGTTCTGGATCTGGAGTTTGAATCGGCGCAGCTGCTGCTGCAAGTCGATTGTACCCCGAGCAGCACAAGTCAGTTAAAAATTTAATCAACAAGTTGATTCTGACTAAATCGGGTCACATATGAGTTGCAGTAATCCATGGGGAACATTTGTGCTGCTACGGGAAGCCGAGATGGCTGGATAATTCACCTCGTTCCTGGTGGAAGACTTCTTCTTGTGTCATTTTCAGGAACTCCGCTCGCTTCGGAGTAGTTCAATAGTTCAATGGTAGTTCAATGTTTGTCGCCACGGCTTCATGCGGCAGTTCCGGGTGTCGTGCCCGAAGTTGAAGCAGTTTGTGCACTGGCCGATATCGCTTCGAATCAAAGACGGTGTAGTTTATAACGCCGCACAGTGGGACGGATTGTAAAAAAGACGGTCAAAAGTACAAATATGGCTTAAAATGAGAACAAATGGGTTTATTATACTTACTGTGATGAAATTTTATCATTTTCAACTACATTCATAACGAGTGTTGTGATTGTAGCATTCAGTACATATACATACATTTTCATGTATTTTACGTCATTTTCAAATGCCTCGGAAAAAACCTGCGGGCCCTGGCGGGCCCTAAATTTCGTTTCGTTTGAAAATATATAATGTAAAGTAGTAGCTATGCGATTTTCAGCGCTGGGTAATGATGGGTAAATTGTTTTCTGACCACATGAAAACACCACGAAATGAGTAAATTTCGAAAAAAGCCCAAATTCAACTCCATAAGCCAAGGGTTAATATTTCATGAATTTGTGATACAATGTATGCAATTGATAGTTGATTATGTTATCTTTGAAGATGTATTGAGTTTGAAATGATTGAATAACAAATTAGAAAAAATATTGCAAAGATATCATACTTCATATTTATATAGTATCAATGGTGTTAAAAACAGTTTTCATGCCAACTTCAAAGGTACCCCAATGGGCACAATATCGTCAAATTGACTCAACCAAAGTTTTTTACAATGTTTTATAACCTGTATAATGCGAGAAAAATATTTAAAAAATAGAATACATCATTTTGGAAAATGACCTTGTGACCCTCTTTCTAAGGATTCGTCCCTCTGTGCGCCGTCGAGCTTGAGATCCTTCCAGGTGGTGGAGCCATACTCCAGATGGACCAGGTAAAGCTGTTCGCAATATCTCCTCGCCTTGTCGTGACGAGCGCTCTTCTGCACGGGCACTGGCTTCAGGCCTCATTCTGCTTGGAGCTCCTCCTCCTCCTTCATGTCGTGGAGTCCTTGCAGCAAAGCCCTAAGCGGCTTCGTTCCGGAGTGGTCATGAGTGTAGATCTCATACTTGTGAACCTCGAGGAACTCCACGATGGATTGATGGTCGCTGAAAAACCGATGTGAATTACTTCTAAAATTTGTTTCGAATCCTATTACAATCTGTTATTTCTCCTTCAATTTTCTGTTTTGTAGTTGCAAGTTTCCTATCAATATGTTGAGCTATTGGAAAATTTACCATCTTCTCTTCTTCAACTAAGGAAGTCACGTTACGCTGAGATACCTGCTTAATGGTGTAAATCCGATCATATCACCACCCAGGTAACCAATAAGCATTAAAGTAAGCACTGTAATAGCATTATACTGGCATTGCATATGCACCAGGCTGTATATAAGCATTTCGAAAACCTGGCTGTTCTAAATAAGCATTCTCAAAGCAATCATGAGAGGCATAGTCTTAAAATAGCATTTTGAATGCACAATGTTGTTTTTCGTTAAGTGCAATGGAACAGCTACATTAGTGCCACTTTAAGGCCTGTAGTGTCCATACGTCAAACGTTTTCCAATATGGAACCATATAGCGGGGACTATTTGTCCAATGAACTTACATTTGAGAATAGAAATCGGTACGTGCAGAATGTTTTTTCCATTCCGACCATTGACAGGAGTACTTGTCGTTAACCTAACCCTATCACTAATTACATAATTTAGATACATTTAATTATTCCATTGCACTATTTTCGATGGATGCATTAAAGCAGCACTACCGTAGCTCTTTCATTGCAACTGGGTATGACGTTTGTGACAGTTGAATTCTGAGATGAGTTAGATTAAGTTTCAATGTTCCTGAAGGTGCGTGGTGTTTATGTTGGGTAAAATTATTCCCATTACCATCTCTCTCTTATGGCCCAGCTGGTAAGGGCGATGACAACTACAGCGTCGGGTGGCAAGAGCGCGAGTTCGAATCCCGCTCGCGAAGAAAGTAAAAAATTGTGTTCCATTTCAAATATGAGATAAAATACAATAACGATATAATATGAAAAAAAAAACTATGTAAAAAAAAAAGAATTAGAAAAAAAAATGCCAATAAAAAACCTTTTTTTTTGTTTTTAAAATTAAGCATTAATTCAGCATTTCGGATGCTGAATAAATGCTACTCAGCAAAATTTCTACTTTATCGATAAAGTAGAATTGAGCATTTAAGCAGCCATATATTGGGTTAAAACCTGCATTAAAATAGCATTAAAGGCGACTAAAGGGCTTATTGGCATTTAAAGTTTTGCAGTAAAGGCGCATATAATGCCACTTAAATGCTTTATATAATGCTTACTGGTTACCTGGGCAGGCTTGGTTTAAAACTGAAGCTGACAATATGACATCCAAACTCCCAAGATGCATGGGATTGTCCCATGCATGAGGTACCGCGTGGGCTGCACAGCCAGATGGCACAACCAGAACGGTAAGCGCAGCACATGTTGTGAGTGCCTGTGTGAGTGAGTACATTAAATACAGCCCAGGGCGAAATTATGGTTGGAGCTCAAGGTGAGTTTAGTGAGCAGGGCTAGACGACTGAAGGAATCCCCACACCCTGGCACTGTGCGTAAAGGCACTCTTTCTCGTAAAAACAAGACAGACATTTACTCAATTCGTCAAGTTGATTCGATTTGTACATTATGGAACGCAGCAGACTCTTATATACCGCACAGGCCACTTCGGCCTTAGTCTGAATAAATGAATATGGAACGCAGCAGTTTGACCAACATTGACTCCACCTCTCGTTTATTCAAACATCCATACCAACAGCGGCACGAACAATCAATTTATTCGACCAACAATATCACACACGAACGACCGAAGCGCCAACTTGAGCACCAACCATAAAAAAAATATATGGGGGTTTGTGCAACTTCACTACAAATGCTCAAACATGTTCGGCGAACCTTGACTCCACCCCCGACAACTCAAACCAAAATCAAACCGTTTTATTTTTTCCAACCAAGCCGCCAACTGTCAAATGGTTGTTCGAACAACTTCACACACGTTCAAACAAAGCAGCAACCGAAGCGTTTTCTTGGGGGCGGAGTCAATGTTCGTCAAACTGCTTGACTGGTGTGTACGTTGCATTCTGGAGTGCGGGCGAAAAGTATTTAAGAAAATGATCCCGGTTGAGCGAACAAAAATGGCGTTGTTCGCTACATCGGAATTGCCGCTGGAGCTGAAATTCGGAACAACCGTAAAACCGCTCTGAGCTCGGACTTCACAGCTACACTATCCACGTGCGAAAACGAAGGCTGACACCAGAAAACGAGGAATTTCGCATTCCAAACTCCACGGGAGTATTTCGACCTCCGCGTGGCCGCCACCTTCAGCAAATTTCCCGGCTGTGGCATCTAGTGAAGCGTATCTGGCTCTGTTACTGGCTTTCGAGAGGCACAATGCCACCAAGTGACCCGATTTTCTACCCGTGCTGACATTCGGCGACGAGCTGTATTCCGACGACGGGTTCAACCAAGCCATCCAAACATCAAACTGCCGGCCAACTCGTGGCTGAGGGACCCACAACAGGGCGTGTTTTCCTTAACGACGCCGACTCTGGCCGCCCACCGGCCAACATGGAGCGCAACTCAGAACCTCACGCGAGTCCCGCACCCAAAAAACGAATCTCTCAGATATCCGTAAACCCCGTTTCATCCGAAGATCCATCCCGGCTGTGTTCGTCGGTAACTGTCCAGCTCCGGACGACACGTTATGTTTCAACCCGGAGAGAACAACTAGCCGGATCCGCAAAACGAAATTTTTCGTTAATTTTTCGATTCACCAGATAACCTGCAGGTTATTACTAGTAATGAACTAAATGTTAGACAGTTTCAAATACAACGAAAAAAAATTTTGCATTTATTTTTTTTTATGTCTTTATTAACGAGACTTTTGGCCATAGGCTCGTCTCGGGAGGAGCATTTAGTTGTCTATAATTGATAAGGTCAGTAGGAATTTCTTGGAATATTTTTCCGAAAATTTCCAATTCCTGTGTGATAATTCATAACCTGTAATTGCGCCAACTTAAGGGGTTTTCTAGCAAGCAATTTTTCATGAGATTTCTTTGAAAATTTGAAGAAGGAAAATTAGAAAATTTGATTCTAAAGAGAATAAAAAAAACTCAAAGAAATATCCGAAGGTCTGAAGGAATTTCTTCCTAGAGGGTTTATTTTAAGGAATCACACGATGTGGATTTGCCTACAAAGCGTGAGGTTTTAAGGACTACAAAGCGTGAGGTTTTAAGGACATTGATGGCCATATACGATCCCATGGGGCTCATCGCCAATTTCCTAATATATTTGAAGATCCTGCTTCAGGAAATTAGGCGTTTTAAATGCGGCTGGGATGACGAAATCACTGGAAAACTGGCAGAAAGATGGTTGATTCCCCGTTGTTACCAAACAGTTACTTCCTCCAGGTAAACGAACAACGTGGACAACGCAATTTTCTGCGATGCCAGTGAGAATGGTATGGCTGCTCGAACTTCAAGCTGCTGTAATCGGAGCTCGTCTAGCTGATTCCATTTCCAAATCACATCGAATGAAAATCACACGTCGAGTTTTTTGGACCGATTCCCGTGACGTAGTTTGCTGGCTGAGATCCGATCATCGACGATTCAGCCAATTCGCGGCTTTCAGGATGAGTGAACTACTCGATACGACAGAAGTGGAAGAATGGAGATGGCTTCCATCCAAGAAGATTGTAGCAGACGACGGTACGAAATGGCAACGGTTGCCGGACCTACAGCCAAACAGTAGGTGGTTCCGTGGACCGGAATTCTTGTGGAACCCCGAAAGTGAGTGGCCTAGTGATAGGGGTGATCACGGTACTACCTTAGAAGAAATACGTGCTAGTATTCTTCACCATTCAAGTATCGAGCCACTTGTAAACTTCGAGCGCTTTTCAAAGTGGAAACGACTACTAAGGTCAGTAGCATATGTCCATCGGTTTGTTATAAATGCTCGTAAGCGGACCAGAAGGGAGACTGTCGATTTAGGACCATTAATGCAAGAAGATCTGGAACTAGCTGAGAACACCATCTACCAGATTGTACAACAACAAGTTCATCCGGACGAAATTCAGTTGATTCGTAATTCGAGTGCATTGCCTTGTACTTGGAAACGTGTGTTACAGAAAACCAGTCCTTTGTACAAACTGAGTCCATCGATGGATGAAAAGGGTGTTCTACGAATGCAAGGGCGTATCAATGCTTGCGAATGGGTAGGCGAAGCTACCAAGAACCCAATTCTGATTCCTAGGTGAAATTACGTAACCAACCTAGTAATTGTCGATTACCACAAAAAGTACCACCATCAGAACCACAACATGGCCTTGAATGCAATTCGTCTGAAGTACAACATTCCCCGCCCTCGTCCACCAGCAATGGGAAATCTTCCACATGCCCGTTTAGCAACATACCAACAACTGTTTACAAACACCGGCGTCGACTATTTTGGCCCGATGTCAGTGCTCGTAGGCAGACACACCAAGAAAAGGTGGGGCGTTCTTCTCACCTGTATGACAACCAGAGCGGTGCACATCGAAATTGCACACTCGCTGTCAACAGATTCATGTATTTTAGCACTACGAAATTTCATCGCGCGAAGAGGTTTTCCAATAGAGTTTATAAGCGACCGAGGAACAAATTTCATTGGAGCTTCTAGAGAACTGCGAGAGGCCTTGGAAGGAGTTAACCAACAGAAGATTATGGTTCAATTCGTCAGTCCAGAGACAAAGTGGACGTTTATCCATCCGGCCGCACCACATTTCGGTGGCTGTTGGGAGCGATTGATTCAATCAGTCAAAAGAACAATGAAAGACCTCAACCTTCCACGACTGCCGTCGGATGAAATACTGCGGTCGGTGTTAATGGAGATCGAGATGATCCTTAACTCATTGACATTCCGCTCGACAACGACTTTGAATTGCTCTTAACACCAAATCACTTTCTTTTGGGGTCACCAAATGGGAATAAGCCCCCGATCACCTTCGATGACAGACCTATGGTACTGAAGAGATCATGGAGAATGGCCCAGCTATACGCAGACAAGTTTTGGAAAAAAAATGGAAACAAAATGGTTCCAATCCGTGAAACCCATCAAGGGAGGCAACGTAGCATTGATCGTAGATTGCAATCTACCGAGGAACTGTTGGCCGCGAGGACGTGTGGTTAAAGTGATACAAGCCGAGGACGGACAGGTCCATCGTGTAACTGTACAAACAGCCAGTGGACTTCTGGAGAGACCAGCCACCAAGGTTGCAGTGCTGGACGTTGGTGCAAACGTTGATACGCCACCTGTACAACAGTGGCATACCGAGGGGGAGTGTCGCAACAGTACAGATTGCAACGCACCTGCTATCGCACAGCTACCTTGATTCGCACGACAACTAGAGCTGACCCTGAGCTACCTGACAACTATCATGTCAGCAACACACCGAGCTGCCATTGCCATCATTACAAACAATTTGCATGACTATTGTTAGTGTATGAAACTTGTGCAGGTGAAAACGGCTTAATTTATACTACAATTACCTAACTTAAATCTAACATTTCCTCATCTATACAGTTAGAATATTGAGGCATTTCCCAGTGTAGCGATTGCTATTAGAATCGTTAAATTTATTAACAAAAACAACGAGTAAATATGAGCTTTGTTCTATGTACATTGTACAACTTATCCTACAGTAAATCTAGATTACAGTACAACCAAGACGGAATTGCTAATAGCACAGACAAGAATAGGTAGAAAAATACTAAACGTATCTAACAGCTTAAAATGAATTTAAAACAAGGTCCTAAATCTACTAAAACGACCCAAGTTTGTCCAAGAAACCGCTAATATGCAATCAAAGCTCATATATGTATGTCTCTTTTTATTTGCTCCAAAGGGATTTTTTGACCCTCACCTACCATCCTCAAATATACGAGTGTTATAAAATCGGAAATATTTCTTTGATTTACCTGTCTGTTCGCTGGCGCAATAGAATTCCTAAACCAATTTCCGAAGGAAATCCTAAAGCAATTAACCCTTGTGTGGCCGGCTGGGTACCCGGGTACCTTTTTGGAATTCAATTCGCGATATCAAAATGAATTGTCGTAGTAGGAGGTTGAAACTCTGTCATATCCATAATAATGACGGCCCAAATCGATTGTACGGGTTAACTGAAATTTTGATTAAGAAGGGATGGAGGGAGGGGTTCCGACATTTTTTTACCCTTTAAATGGCCGGCAGGGTACCCGGGTACCCACGAAACTAAAATGCTTATATCTTTGGCAATTTTTAACCGTTTTCAACCGTTTTGGGCTTATTCGATTAAGAATTTTGTCCTTTATCATGCTGTTTTAGGATTGGACCGATCCGGTCCCTTAGATCACCAGGAAATCCGGATTTCTAGGGACATGTCCTGCATAAATGATACTGATCGTGGATTTCGATAGGTAATCAGCAATATGGTTATCAAACTTCTTGATATTTCATCAGCAGGTTGATTTTTATTGATTTGGGTCCATCAGACGTGCAGATCTTCAATTGGCCATTCCAGAACAGGTTCCTCGAGGGGTCATAGATAGCCATGAACAATTTTCAAGGGAACATCAACAATATGGGTATCAAACTTCTTGAAATTATTTCCAGGGTGTGTTCTTGACAAGTTGACTCCGGAGTGTTCATTTTGGAACAAGTTTCCCGGGTGGGGAAGGAGGGAGGGGGGGGGGGTTGGTTGGCCAAAAACATTTCTCATTGGATCCCCAACAAAATGGATGTCAAAATTCTTGAAACTTCTACAGCAGACTTTTGTTTATTATCTTGGTTCCAACAGATGTGTGAAAATTTGAGTGGCCATTTAGGAACAGGTTCCCAGTGGGGCCAGGAATGGTCATAAACATTTTTCAATGGAACCTCAACAATATAGACATCAAACTTCTTGAAATTGCCTCAGCAGTTTGTTTCTGATTGTTTTAGAGCCACCAGACGTGCTGACTTTATAGTTTCCATTCCAGGACAGGTTCCCCGTAGGGTCTTAAGTGGCCATAAATACTTGTCAATATAAATACATATAAATAAAAAAAAATAGAAAGCTGCAGTTTTTTGTAATCCGTTTGTTGAGAGCAAAATCATTGCAAGGACCACCCTTTGACACCAGAAGGCAACTAAGTGGACCACTGAAAGCCCCAAAACATCCGGAGAAGTTGCCGATTCTGAAAGTTTATCCAAGAAAACTGAGACTTTTTAGAATTTTAGTGTTGTAGCAATGAGCGAGCAAAATCATTACAAGGACTACTAATTCATCCCGGATGGCCACTAAGTGGTTTTTAGAAAGTGCTGGAACATCAGGAGAAATGACCAGTTATAGAAGATTATAATTTTGAAGTTGCTATTTTTTTTTTAAATCTATTGTTTGCGATATGCCAATTAGGGAAATCCGTCCTAGAAACTATTACTTGTTGTAGCATTGTGAGAGTAAAATCATTGCATAAACAACGAATTGACCACCATTGATCATCTGGCACTGAAGGTCCGGAACACCCATAGTAAAGACAAATTCTTGAAAATTGTCCTAGAATACAGTTGTTTGTTATACATGTGAGAGCAAAATTCCGCTAAATGGTCCTCCGGAAACTCCGGGACATTCTGAGAAAAGGGCCAATTTTTAAATTCATCCTCGTAAACCGTACTGTTTCACAAAACGATTTATGTATCAAAATGAGACCAATATTTTTTCAAGAATCGAACGTTGACCCCGGGAGGCCACTAAGCTCCAGAAGCTCCAGAATAGCCGAAAAGGTAATCAATTTTAGAAACTCGCCCTAGTAGTGTGCGATAAAAACAATTGGAGGATCATTCATTGACACCGTGTGGCCGTTAGGTGGGCATCTGGAAGCTTCGGAACTTTCGAAGATGTGCCAATTTTTAAGTCGTCCTAGAAAGTTGTGAGTTTTTAGAAATCGCTTGTTGAGAAATGTGAGAGCAAAATTGATGAGATCTAAACGGATAGCCACAATACATCCAGTAATGCTGCGACTTTCAATAAATCGTTCGTTCACTTCAAGTGATGGAATAAAATGGGATAGTACGAAACCGTCTTATGACAAGTGAAGACACTCCACTAGAAGCTCTAAACAACCTTTGACTGACGTATTGTAGAGCTCCACAATTGTTAATCTTGGGTGATGTTCCTCCAGTTTTCATAAACGTTTAGGGTTCCCTTGGTCCGATTCCACCGCGTGCAGCAGCTAGCGTGTTCGTGGCCTTCAGCGAAGTCACTGGCCTCTATCCGGATCCCTGGTGAATATTGTTTTTGCTATTCTTTCTTCCGACATTCGCACTAAGTGACCGGCCCACTGGAGTTTGTCGTATTTAATACGATTCACAATATTTTCTTCCTTATACACTTGATACAGCTCGTGATTCATGCGTCTGCAACACACATCTTTTTCTAGTTTCCCATCGAAAATTGTACGTAGCACTTTCGCTTGAAAACGTCAATCAGAGCAATTTCGTTTCCGATATCCGAGAAAGCCCCTATTCGCAGCAGCAATACGTCTTTTCACTTCACAGGAAACGTCATTGTCACATGTCACATGTCATGTGTTCAAAGATAAACAGATTCTTCAACAACTTCCCCATCAAGCACTACCTCAGCACTAACACCAATAGGTCTACCTTCATCTTTACCCGCAACCATGTACTCCGTCTTGGTAAGTCGATGATTTAGTCTATCTTCACCGGCTCCCTCTTGATTAGGGCAAAAGCCTCCACTACTGCCATGCGATCGAAAGTAGTCAATGTCGTCTGTTAAGATCAGGAGCATATGCGAACATGTGATGATAGTGTCATTCTTCTGCACACCAGATCTCCTAATCACCCCCTCGAGTGCAATATTCTATATAAATAAAAATGAATTTCTGTCTGCCTGAACCTTATAGACTCCGAAACTACTGAACCGATTGGCGTGAAAATTTGTATGCAGAGGTTTCTGGGGCCGGGGAAGGTTCTTAAGATGGTTCGAGAACCCTCCCTTCTTTGGAATGGGGGCTCCCATACAAATGAAACAGAAATAACTCGAGATCTAAGCAGAGAATAAATTAATTTTAGGCGAAACGAAATTCATAAGGGATCATCTTCAGGCTAAACATCTCATCCGTCGTTGATCGGCCTTCACGGCCAGATTTTGAAACTAGAACGAAAAAACTGATAAGACTAGTCAGTTTCTTCATCTACTGAGGGAGCGCATCTAGTTACATTTTTTTTTCACACAGATTCTCAGTGGATTCAGAATGCAAGTCAATGTAGAGAAGGGGGATGAAATGATGATGCAATCACTCGCCCACTGCAAGCCGAATATACCTCTGCACTTGCCACGAGTTCGTACGGAATTTATTGGAATGTTTGGGTCAAGGTTCGAGTGGCAGAGGTCCGTCTTGGTTAACGAACTGCCAATGTTATAGATAGAAAGTAACTGATGGAATTTCTAATTGGATGTAGGAAACAAGCTCTTTAGTTCATTTCCAAATCAAGCAGATACTGCTAGAATAGTCAAATTGAAGGTATAGGAATAGAAATGGAAATGGTATGGAAGTCCATTTCCAGTTCTAGCAATTGCTAGAGATAAATATATAGAAAGATACAAAGTAGGAGAATGGAACGGACCTTGGATTGAACCCACGACCTCTCACGTATGAGGCAGAAGTAGTAGCCTTATGACTACCAAGCCCGCTCTCTTCTCCTTCTCTTTTTACTTTGTTACAAAAAAATTGTTCACGATTACGCAACTGTTGAAAACAAAATGTAAGAAATGACGATTGCTTCGGGAATTCCGGTATTTCAGGAGGACTTCTTGGTGGCCACTCGGGATCAATGAATGATATTCGCAATCTCGCGCTTAGAATCATAAGGGCGTAACTGTTTTGATCGATTTATCTTCGACGAGTTCATGGTTGTAATGAAGGATGATTGCATCTTCTACCTGAAGTAAATATAAAATCGATGAAGAGAAATCGATCAATACAGTTACGCCCCTATGATTCTAAGCGCGAGCAAAGACTCTGCTTCTATACTGCTATTACAAACGATTTTCGAAAGTTTCTAGAACGAACTGCAATAATTGACCACTGCTCTGGATGTCCCTGCACTTCTGGAGCACCATGGAGCTCTCACAACAAATGACGAATTTCAATAATTAACCACTGCTCCGGATGATTCGGAGCTTCCCAAGGATAACTTAGTGTCCACCTGGAATAAATTGATGGCCCTGGACATTACTTTACAACGGATTGTTTAAAAAAAGGAGCAAATTTCTAGAACAAACTTTCGTAGTATCAGATAGAGGCCACCTAGAATCGAAGAGTAGTGCATGTATTGGTTTTGATGTGACAATCTTAAAACAAACGGTTTATGAAAAATCACATCTGTCTAGAAGAATTTCTGGAATCAATCATATCCGAGTGTCCGGAATTTTATGGTGGGTCTCCTGCTGATCACCCGGCGTCAATTAGTGGTCCTTGCTTTGATTTTGCACTCACATTGCTAGATAAATTGATTTAAAACAAAATGCGGCTCTGGAAATGTTTATGAACATTCCTGACTCCTCAGGGAACCTATTCCGGAATTGGCAATCCGGGGTGAACTTGTTTGATGAACCCAAATAGATCAGAAATAAACGCTTGAGACAATTTCAAGAAGTTTGACACCCACATTGTTGGGGGTCCAATGAGAAATGTTTTTGGTCAACCCCGGCTCCCTGGGAACCTGTTCCAGAATGGCCACTCCGGAGTCAACTTGTCTGGTGAGCCTAGGATCATGAAGGACATACGCAAGTTTTAATTTCATGAAGTTTGATACCCATATTGTTGATGTTCCATTGAACAATGTTCATGGCCACCTGTGACCCCTCGAGGAACCTGTTCTGAAATGGCCAATCGAAAGTCTGCACTTCTAATGGACCCAAATCGATAAAAATCAATCTAGTGATGAAATTTCAAGAAGTTTGACACCCATATAGCTGATTAGCTACCGAAATCCACAATCAGTATCATTTATGCAGGACATGTTCCTGGAAATCCGGATTTTCCAGGGATCGAATTGACCGGATCGGTTTCGTCCTGATGACATCTTTATAGAAGAGAAAATTCTGAATCGAATAAGCCCAAAATTGTTGAAATCGGTTGAAAATTTCCCGAGATATAAGCATTTTAGTTTCGTGGGTACCCGGGTACCCTGCCGGCCTGTTAAGGGTGTTTTTTGCCGGCCACACAACGGTTAAAAAAATATGAGGGAAATCTCCTAAGAGATTTCGGGAGATTTCAATGATACAATTTCCGTTGGTATTTCCGAATTTTCCGTAGGAATTCCGACCAAATTTCCAAAGAAGAAATTTCCGAAGAAGTTCTCAAGACACTCAAGTGTTCTTTAAGGTTTTTCTTTTTAAGATTTTCCTATATAAATTTTTAAAGGAATGTCTTGAGCCATTTACTGAACAATTCCTGTATTTATCTCCGTAGTAATTTCCTGAGAATTTGTCTAAAAAATCTTGGAAGCCATTCTTGAAAGAATGTACAGATAATCTAAAAAAAATTCAAGTTCCTTTGGAAATTCGGTAATTCTGGTGGAATTATGGGAGCCGAGGGAATGGAATACCTGAAAGAATTTCTGTGTATTGCTAAAAGAATTCCTGATAGAAATTTCGTAGGATTTTCTAGAAGAATTCTGAAAATTCAATTCAACTCAAATTGTGGAAGAAATTTTCGAATGAATTCCTAAAGGAATTTCTGAAGGTTCTTCTTCTTCTTCTTATTGGCATTACATCCCCACACTGGGACAGAGCCGCCTCGCAGCTTAGTGTTCATTGAGCACTTCCACAGTTATTAACTGCGAGGTTTCTAAGCCAGTTTACCATTTTTGCATTCGTATATCATGAGGCTAACACGATGATACTTTTATGCCCAAGGAAGTCGAGACAATTTCCAATCCGAAAATTGCCTAGACCGGCACCGGGAATCAAACCCAGCCACCCTCAGCATGGTCTTGCTTTGTAGCCGCGCGTCTTACCGCACGGCTAAGGAGGGCCCTTCTGAAGGTATTTCTAGATTTATTTGACTGCAAACCTGATTTATATTTTTGGCATGTTTTAATTCCAGATTAAAAACAGGGTGTTGTTTTCTTTCGTGGATTCCGTTTAAAGTTCTTTATTAAATTTCTTCAGAAATTAGTTGAGAAAATATTTTCGAAAATCTATTCAGGTTGTTCTTTGGGAATTCCTTTAAGAATTCTTTCAGAAATTCTACCTGAAATACATTTGGGGATTCCTGCAGAAATTTCTTCCAAAATTTCTCCAGAAAATCCTCCAGGAATTCTGTCGGGAACTCCTCCAGGAATAATTTATAAAATTCCCCCTGTAGTTCATTTGAATATTCCGACAGGGATTCTTTCGTAAAACCTCCCGTAAGGCCTTTATAAATATCTCAGAAATTCCTTTAGTAAAACGAGGTCATATTCCTTTCATTTTCAAAGGGAATTTAAAAAAAACAATACTGGTGTGGCAGCTTTGATACCAATGAGTGGAGCGACTACGGGAAAAGACCTGAGGGGAGCTGTTAAGACCTGTATGAAGGAGCTTGGACTCTTAAAAAACATAAATGCTTTTACAACTGCTGGAGCCGGTACCGACAATGACGGGAAAGAACATTGGCATTGTGAAAAAATATTGATAACTAAATCATCTCAAGCAAATGGATTCCAATTTAGCACGTGGAAATAGCAGATCGAACTTGTGAATACAAAATAAATGTTTGCGCTAACTTATTAATTTTGAGCGTGACGAAGTTCGGTGGGTCAGCTAGTACAAGAATGAAAACAGTGTTTGTACTGTACCAGGAAAGACAGGCTGGTGACGTGTTAACCACCTTTGTGTCTGAAATATTCTTGATAACTTATTACGATATACATGAAACAAAACACCACATAGTGAAAAAATTTAAAAAAAAATGGAAAAATTAAAATCTTGCAGAATTCGTCATCTACAAGATTTATCAATAACCCCTTAAAAGACATGGCATAAAGCATTTCTAAAGCCTAAAGCATTTGATCCGCAGTTTCGAAGTTCGGTTGTCGGTGGCCTCTTAGGGGCAAGCCAGAGTAAACGCGACGAGCGATGCGACGCGACTCACGGAAAAGAATAACAATCATTATCAACAGGCTGTCAAATTGCACTGTCGCGTCGCATCGCACGTCGCGTTTACTCTGGCTTCACCCTTAGGCATATGTATCATTCTGCCATTTCCCCACTCACGAATTTGCAAAAAACAACATTCGATGCACTTCTAGTGGACGTCACGCTTGACTAGTTAAGTGTTCGATAGCCCAGTAGTATACAACCCAATCACTTCTAGTTGTACTACAGCGTGCAAGTGTTGTAAAGCACTTGCGAGCGTACGGCAGCCCGGCGTTTGGGAAATAGATTCTTATCGCTCTGATCGCCATTCATTTGGACGTATGGCGATTAAGTAGGTGCATAGGCAGACAGCTCGCTTGATCCAAACCAGTAGCGGCGGCGCGTGACCTGCCAGTTCATCGGGCGATTCGTTCGTTGATTTAATAACTTTCACAAAAGCACTCGTTCGAGGGCTTTTTAACCCAACAGAATTATGAAGCTACTGTGCCGCGGATGACCCATGTCGGTAGGCGTTAGCATTAGAAGAATCTGACTATGGGTTCGAATTTCGTGTTTGTTTAATATACAAAGACAAGATTGAGTAAGAAATCTCATTTCACAGTTATGGAATAACTGTGAAAGTATTAGGTTGCGAGCCGTCAATAGTCTAGTTAGAGGATGTATGTAACGCCGCTAAAGAAGAAAAAATGGAATACAGTCTTGCACCGTAACGGATGCATCTCGCCGATAAGATTAGGTCTCGAAAATGAGCTTCAATCAGCAATAACGGTAACACTTCCGAACACATAACAAAGTTATTTTATTTCCATTACTAGGCAGTTTTAATTTTGCTGATCTCATCACGCACATTTTCGGGTTTTAGATCTATAAAAGCTTTTTAAGCCAATTTTACCGTAGTGAATCAATCCGGAACCGACTCCTTTCATCAGTTGCAGCATTGTAACAGCTTGCATTTTCACTGCTCGTGCCTTTGAAATCACAGTTTATGTGAGACCACTTCGCTGTTGAATTGTGATATCAATCTTGTGTGATCGCACGTTACAAAATCAGTCACCGAAAAGCAAAAGTGGTTGATCTTTTGGAAAGCACAACATGCGTTGAACAATTAACAACTGAACAAGCGCCGACCACCTACTCCGTTCAACTGATTGAAGGTCTCACCGTTGTGGTAGCCGGAGGTTGGTTGCTATTTGGACCACAAGAGTTTACTTTAGTTTCGATGTTGCGACATTTACAAGCCGCACTCACACACGCGTTGTTTTTATTTCATTGAAAGAAATACTACTGCATTAAGTGCAGCGTACGGCTATGGGAACTCAATCAGTTGGATATAAGGCATTCAAAATTGGTTCGAAGGTAATTGTATTAATATGTAAAAACTTTGGAATAGAATCTATCTATTAAAGACAAATGACTATCCCAACTCTAACAATAATGGAACTCAATTCTCCTGAATCCACCTTTCTGACATTGAATATTGATTGCTGTGTGAAAAAATGTGCATGATTGATTAAATTCAAACTACGTGAAAAAATTTCTTACAGCACATGAATTTATATGCAAGACTATGACGCAACCCGCATATATTTAACTGATAAATGATGGCCATCCTCAGATTTCCAAAACAAACATCGTCCCAGTATCACCCCACAAATATTTGACCTTAGTGTGGTGATAAGCCATAACAAATCGCTCTCCCAAAATAATAGCCAGCACCTGAATGATTGCGGCTAGCGCTGCTGGGGGGAATACTTATCACGACTTTCACGCCGGTGTGCTCTATCAGCATTTAGTATGTTTGGTATGGGTAATAAAGTGCACTCACGATGACAATGAGTCATGATTAACAGGCTCTTCCCAAGTGAGTTATTTGATAATCTTGAACGGGTTTGGGAAATTATTTTAAAACCAACACTATCACAATGGTAGGTAATTTGAATGGGAGTAGAGAAACCCAAAACACCGGAATGTCAATAGCATTCTTTGGCTTCCAATGCTAAATTATTCATTTGATGTCCAAACCGGTTTTGTTGTTGGAAACGCATTTATCCATTCCATCATAATCTTCGTTTGAAGCCGGTTTTGAAATTGACTCGATTGTTGACCCTTGTTGTAAGTTTAAGCAGGGCAAGTGAATTGATCAATATAGTGGAATTCAGTTGACTTGCCTAAAGTTAAATGTGTTATACTTCCTTCCGTTGAGGCATTCAATTCGTATTCAACTCAAGTGGATTGCTCAATTCACTTGTCTTATCTTAGCATCTAAGCATTATACTAAGTTTAGATTGGGCAAAATAATTGATCAACCCTATTAAATGCAATTGACTCACCAAAAGTTTCATGTGTTCAACTATCTTTCAATTCAAGCGAGTTGAACCACCTCAATTGTTTCACGTCCCCTTCAACACAAAGTATGACTCAATAAATGGACATTTCCCTAGGTAAACTATTCGAATCAAGAAAACCGGAAATTAACATATCAAGAAAAAAAGAGTAAAATGAGTTCTGAATTAGGTAATTTTTTAAAAATTAGAAAAATGATCATCATAAAATGATCATCTTATATTTCCTCGTAAACTTCCTAGAAACCGGTTGGAAATCTGACAATGACAGTAATACTTTGATACATCTTCATAAATGATCGCCCCACTATGCACCGCGTTATATATTTAGGTAACCGCTTCGGACCGTTTGAGACCCCACATCATCCAAGCGAATGCGTCCTTGACCGACACAACAAGCGGCGAACGCCAACGAACGATGCGGCGCACTACATAACAACCTGTACCGCTTTCCTACCCCACAAGCCATGCTGCTGACCCTCATCGATCGAGGGGATCTAATGCTCGTGCCCGTAAAAAAAATACTCTATTTCGTTCCATATTATCTCGTGAGCTCGCTTCGCCCCACTTCATCCTCCGGCAGTGCATCTTGTCTGAATCATTCGCACTAGGACGCCTGCGACCGGCTCAGTAGCTGCAAGTGCTAGTTATAGGACCTGCCACTATAATACCCTTGATGCAAAGTCACAGTCACCCTCTGAACAAATCGCGATCTTTATCTCCAGACATTGGGAACGACTATACGGTGGCTTCAACTTGTGACTGCTTCAACCATGACGTCGACGAATTGGCTCTTTTGCTGTTTACATAGTGCCTTTATGACCTCCACGCTACTAGATCTCGATCGGATGTGAAGTCACGTGACTTGAATTTGGATCAACTGGGATTGCCGCACAGTTCAGAACTCGTTTTTGTTTTTTCTTATAAAGTGAAAGTGCTTTTCGGATTACCTTTGCTCGTCATCTTGTTAACTGGATTCGTTATCTACTGCACTGATTACTAAACCTCGAAATTCACACACGGAAATAAAGTGCTAATCAACAAACAAGGCGAACACAGTTGAAATTTAGGAATTTATCTCAATTCGGAATGTAAAAAGCTAATGAACACAAATAGCACACAAAAAAAGTAAATCACAATGCAAATAGGACTGGAAACTGCTAATTTTATCCACGTCAAAGTGCACCAAAACAGCACAAGCTACACACGCAGTGTTGAAACGATATCCGCAAGCTATCTGACCGAGTTCCCCGAAAAGACTGACGAGCCGTGCCCACGAGATGTGTGGCTCGAACCCTACCTCACCAATGCATGGTCGTCGTGGTCACCAATTACAAATACCAACTGATCGCAGGTAAATATTGTGTGCAAGAAAATCGACATCGCCATAGGCAGCAATGTGATGAAAAAACAACTTTCTTGTTGTCACTGCGCGTCGCCGCAAGTATAAGTACACCCTTAAGTGATATTTGCGCAAGTATACGTTGCGAATGCAAACATAGATTGAAGGCGATTACAGTATGCAGTACACTCTTCCATGCATACACGACTTCTAATATAGATAGCGCTACACAACTGTAAGCATTCCCATAAGAATTTTGGATATTATCATGCAAACTGGATACATCGTTTCGGCGGTTTCTGCATCTAATCTAATCTAGTTCTAACAATTCCAATCTTACTTACATGTGTTACACCTGCTCGAAGTAATACCGAAGACAATTCTGGGAGATTACTTGGTTGCACAAATGCACAGCACCACGATGTTCTTTTCGACTTGCAGCGCGGCGCGCTTTGCACGTGTTGCTCCAAAAACTAGAATATCCAACTGCATTCGCGCCGACGCACTGACTATATCCTAGCGTGGCCTGCACGATGTAAACAAAAACAAAGATGGCTTGACGGCTTTGTGGTATGAGTCAAACTACCGCTCTCAGCGTCGCACTCTCTGCTTTGGACGTCGCGACGTCATCGCGCGCCAAAGCACATTACAGCGCGTAGGGAGCTCCGAGCATTGCTGTTCTAAAAGCAGTTGTTGGTTTCCTACTTACCTACTGTTGCTACCGTTGACTTTGCGTGAAACCCTTACAGTTATTTGAAGAGTTTTAGTGAATTTAAGAATTTTGTAATTACCAAATACTAATCAGTTGTCAAAATGGCGTCGAATTTATTGTTCCACTGTATCCGTTCAGGGAGTTTTGGACGCGACGAAAAAGGTACGGAATGGAAAAAGAAACAAACATCGCCATGTAATGAAAAGCTCCTCATGTACCTGCGCAGGATTTTGATGATTCGACGCCGGCGGGAAAGATGAGAAGCCTTCGATGTCTCGACGATGGCGGTCACTGGCGTGTCAGTGCTGCAATGTGGCGCGCAGCGATGAAGGTGACCCGTGTGCGATATGGTCGATTTCAAGATGCTGAGAGAGTGGCGGCTGGAACGGATCAAGCGATCAAGCTTCCGATTTCGATCGGAGAGAGTATTGTGGCACTTGGCCTGAATTTCCTCGGAACGGTCTGCTCCGCCAAGTAGGGACACACGTACCCAAGCGACCCGGCTTCGCGTACCTATTTGATTCCCCGAGTGGGAAGTGTTGTGTCCTCTATCCCTTGGTTAGGATCGAGGTTCGTGGACAGTCAACGGACGGAAGCGGGGTAAAATATATCACGAACGGAATCTTGATGAGACGATTAAAGCCGCCAATTAGCGACAGAAAATCCGGCCGTACAAAAAAAGCGCAGGGCGCTGCGTGTCCAACACGAAATCATATTAAATTTAGGAATTGTTCACACCTTTTTTAGATGTGGGTTTTTTTGAATAAGATTCTTCATTGAAAAAGTGCAACGCACTTTGTTTTGATTTCTTTGACGCAAAAGCGATTTAAAAAAGTATTTAAAAAGAAGTTTTGTCACATATTCTGTCGCGCCTTTACGGCAGTGGCAATTATATTGCTACCAATTTTCAATGTTTATGAACTGTTTAACTGTATAACAAACATACTTCTGAGTTTAATACCATATAAACATTGATTTTAATTGCTGTTTTTGTTATTCCATTGTTTAGTTTATAATACCTTCCAAAGGGTTAACCGATTCAACACGGATTTTTTTTTTCGTGTTTCAATATAAATTTTGGACATACTGCTTCAAAAACGGATGCAAACCATGAAAAAGTAGATATATTTTTTGTGACCTAGAGCTTCCAAACTTTCCTTGAGTTCAGATCATGGTGATCTACATAAACAACAAAGCGTTTTACGGGCCCTCAGTTTAAATTTGAAAATGGTAATGGTACTTGAGACATAATTAAACTGTTTTTATCAAATCGGTACTCCAAACTATTCTTGAGTTCAGATCTTGGAGGTCTACAAGATCAACATAATAATTCATAGGTTCCCGAGCTTGTGTCTTATTTGGAGAAGCCCCAAATCATCATTACACCAGTATATATAAAAAAAAACAACATTCCTAGAATAGCTACCGTACTCCAAACCATTCTTGAGTGCAGATATTGAAGGTCTACAACACCAAAAGAGTGATTCATAGGGTCCTGAGCTTGTGTGTTAGTTAGTAAGCAACCTCATGGGACATCAGTACACCACTATATACAAATCACAACATTCCTAGAGTTCCTGCGGTACTCCAAATCATTCTTGAGTTCAGATCTTGAAGGTCTACTAGACTAACAGAGTGATTCATAAGGTCCTGAGCTTGTGTGTTGGTTAAGCAACCCCATGGGACATCGTTACACCAGTATATACAAAACCCAACATTCCCAGAATATCTACGGTATCATACATAAGTTCAGATATTGGAGGTCTGAAAAACCAACAGAGTGATTCATAGGTTCTGTAGCTTGTTTGTTAGCTGGAGAAGCATCATAGAACTTCATTACACCATTATATAAAAATCACAGTATTCCCAGAACAATTACAGAACTTTAGAATTCTATAACAGAGTGATGCATAGGTTCCCAAACTTGCTTGTTAGGTGGAACTGCTTCAATTGACATCATTACACACTACGTACGTACGAATAAAAAGCCTCTTATTATGATCACAAACATTGCATCAACATTTTTTCTGTTCCTTTTATCGTCAA
Source organism: Armigeres subalbatus (assembly GCF_024139115.2). NCBI lineage: Eukaryota > Metazoa > Arthropoda > Insecta > Diptera > Culicidae > Armigeres > Armigeres subalbatus. The sequence continues at coordinate 361,811,834 of NC_085141.1, forward strand.
TAGTGTTATAGAATAAATCTAGGCCTACGAAACCACGGCGTCCCTTGATGACCGGCTGTACATGTGAATTGTTGCTACTCCATAATCAATCAGAATTAGAGTAAGTCACACATAGAAGGCGTTGACATTGTCATACTCACTTGCTTAATACTCATCAATTATCATACATATGTTATATATTTTTTACATATAACAGTATTCTCAATCAAAATTGCAATTGAGTTTTGAGCTTGAGGTTCTACATGATCACGTTCGATGTACGATATGTTTACCATTTCTATGAGTATTGAAACCACCAAGGGGTATCATGAGATGACAGTCTAACCTAGAACTAAATAAAGCTCGCAACATATTCAATCGACAATTTAATTCATTTCAGAATTGCACGAAAGTGATTGTAGCTAAGACGTATGAATAATTTAATAAAATTTCACTTCAAACGCTTTTCACCATACTTATCCCAAAATGAATTAAATGTAATATCTAAAACATGTTGCTAAAAAAGTCTATCTCTCAGTTTCTCTGCAACAATTTGATGTTATTCTGCGAGATCATCAACAGACGCTTCAGGCGCTTCAGTAAAACTTTCATTTTAGTTGTGAAATCATTTAAAACAATCAGATTCGAAACGACGCGTTAAGCTCTGATGCACTGCTACATGCAGCACACTAGGAGTAAACTTTTTGGAAGCAGCGTACAAAAAGGTATCACTATTTACGTTCCTCGTTAATAATCTTCTTCATCGAACAAATATTTATTTTTTTCGAGAAATGCTCCTATTTTTGATGAAATTTGTGTAAGGTGGCCATTCACAAGGTGCGTCACATCCTAACTGGGACGGGGAGGGGGGATTGAGCAGCGTGACGATTGATAAAAATACGAGAAAGACGAAAATAATAGAGGTTCATTACAAGAAGTGTGACGAAGAGGGAGGGTTGTGAAAATGTTAATTGTTTTACGTGACGTACTTTATGGATCTTCCCTAGATGTCCTTCGCAATACAAATTTTAAGGCTGTAAATTCATGCTAGACCATCGTAGATCTTCTTGTTGATCGATTCGAATATGAAGAATTGAACTCATGGTGATTTTGGATTGTCGTACAAAAATGTCAACAAATTCTACTGTGTCTATAGTGGTGTAACGAAATACCGTGGAGCTATTCCAACTCATAATTCTACGATCTACATGAAGATCTACGACATCCCATCTATTTGATGGGATGTCGTAGATCTTCATGTAGATCGATTTGAATATAATAAGACCTGAACTCATGGACAGTTTGGAGTGTCGTAGATGTTCTACGAGTTCTGTAATGTAACTATAATAGCGTAACGAAGTCCCGTGGAGCTATTTCAATTGATATAAATAGTGGGGACATCAAAGATTTTCATGTTGATCGATTTGAATATAAGGATCTGAGCTCAAAGACAGTTTGGAGCGTCGTAGATGTCCAACGAATTCTTTAGTGTGTCTGTAATGGTGTTACGAGATGCCCTGAAGCTATTCCAATACATAAAACTAGTGGGGACATCAAAGATCTTCATGTTGATCAATTTGAATATTCAGATCTGTACACAAGGACAGTTTGAAGTGTCGTAGATATCGAACGAATTATGTTGTGTCTGTAATGGTGTTACGAGGTACCCTGGAGCTATTCTAACTCATAAAACTAGTGGGGACATCGAAGATCTTCATGTTGATCGACTTGAATATTAGGATCTGAACTCAAGGACATTTTAGGGTGTCGTAGATATTGAAAAAGGTCCGTTGTACCGCTGGATAGGCCATGCTTCCCCTTTCAGTCATTTTGCCATGCCAAGAGTGAAGACATGGTGAAGATATGGCAACCTCGCAGTTGAGTATTGAGATGCGAGAAGATCGGAACCAGTTGCTCCGGAGTATAAATCGGAGCGAACTGTTCCTGAGGGACAGTTTCGTTCTCCGGCTGCCGACGAAATCCAGGAGGAGGATATGAAGGGCATTTGCAGATAGATGGAGCCGGTGGTGATGGCGCTTTGAACCGCCACAGCTATCGCTGCGGAAACAACGATGGAAGAATGAGAATCGGTTCTTCTTTGGGACGGTCATTGTGGAAGACTTCTTTCGTTTTTTTTTGAGGAACTCTGTCCGCTTTAGACAGCCTTTTGTGTTTGTTGCTGCAGTTCGCGCACTTGGGAACAACAGGGAACAACCACCTCCATCTTTGTACATTGATCGGTAGCGTGCTGGTTGCCTCACCTGTTTCAGCTCGTCTCCATGTAAAAATTCCAGGTGACGTTTCCAAAATTGAAGTCTGCTGCTTCTTCCGTTTTTTCGTCAGCAGATTGCCGACATCGTCACGTTTTTATTATATTTATTTAGCGTTAGACGTCATATTTGTTTGGAACACTGAAATACGGAATAAGGTACCCCGGGGCAAGTGGGACCTAAAAAAACGCTAGTTCAGCAAAATTGTTAACGCATACTTAGAAAACAGGGTATTTAAGAACATTAACCACAGATACATCATTATATGCTTCCATTGTTGAAGTGTAGAGGTGTTGGAAGCCATTTATTCAATTTTAAAAATATTGGTAGTGCTAGAAATAAATTTACCTTCAGGACTCACTTACCCCTTCAAACGGGGCAAGTGGGACCTATTCTGTTTTCTACTGTCGAACGAAACTACATAATACATAAGTATTTCCAGATCATGGATAGAGATTGGTTGCATGTGGACTTTATTTTTGCAAGAAGAAAGGGATTATAATGTTAGCAGGTATGAAAACAAGACAACAGCCGATTTACTGTTTAGTTGGCTGTTGTCTTGTTTTCCATAAGTTTACTTTTGTACCAAATGTTTTAGGTGGCAAGGATAAGCAAATATTTATTCACTTTTCGTACAAATAAATATTTCTCTGTTTAACACATAAATTATTATATAAATCAGTACTTCAGAAGAAACGTTTTTATTCAGGCGATGCGCAGTGTTTTTAATTTGTAACAGAACAAAATTTCCAATTTATGTGTTACGCACTTTATTTATCTGAGAATCTGATGCGAAGTTTGAAAATAACAAAACACAAGACAAATCCTGTTGACCTATTGTAGAATAAATAGATTATTTGCATTGTAAACGGAAGAATATCGCATCATAGTTATAGCCATTGCTCTTCTTCATGCGGGAGATAATTTACAGAATGCAAAATACACATTTGGTAATTAACTGTACAATACTTTTTAACATCGAAATCCAACTGCAACTGATTCAGATCCATATGATATATGAATGACGAAGTTATTTCTCTCTAGAAACCATCTGAAAATAGTTAAAATAGCTTTTCGGATATGTTGTTCAAATATGTCCCACTTGCCCCATGTATGTTAAAATACAAGGGCAAATAAAAATGGCAGATTTTGGCTTTAATTAAAAATTTCAAATCGTTTTCGATGTCACACAATTATTTAATTGCTCAAAACATTCACTTTCCACATCAATGATAAATTTAGAAGCGACTATTTAGTTTGAAATCCATTGAAATAAAATAAAAGTAATAGATTTTATCGGTAGTTTAAAGTCATGATCAAGCAATATCATTAGTTTGGTGCTTTTAATGGTTTTGATTCCAAATATTTTTGTGTCGGGAGAATTCGTTTATAGTTCTGCTTCATCTTCCTAGAACATTGTAACCATCAAAAACGTTCATCGATTCATCTGCAGTCATAGTACCCACTTACCCCGTATTTTCACTTGCCCCGGGGTACCTTAACTGAAAAACGGTTCCAAGAAGATTTCCTCTGATGCGTGGATGACTCTTAGAAGGGTTGCTATTTAAACTCCTTACTACTACTACTACTACTACTACTACTACTACTACTACTACTACTACTACTACTACTACTACTACTACTACTACTACTACTACTACTACTACTACTACTACTACCATTACTATCTACTACTACTACCACCCATACTACTACCATCTATCATACTATTACTACTACCATCATCACCACCACCACCATATCATCATCATCACCACCACCACACCACCACCACCACCACCACCACCACCACCACCACCACCACCACCATACCACCATCATCACCACCACCACCACCACCACCATCATCACCACCACCACCACCACCACCACCACCACCACCACCACCACCACCACCACCACCACCACCACCACCACCACCACCATCATCCACCACCACCACCACCACCACCACCACCACCACCACCACCACCACCACCACCACCACCACCACCACCACCACCACCACCACCACCACCACCACCACCACCACCACCACCACCACCACCACCACCACCACCACCACCACCACCACCACCACCACCACCACCACCACCACCACCACCACCACCACCACCACCACCACCACCACCACCACCACCACCACCACCACCACCACCACCACCACCACCACCACCACCACCACCACCACCACCACCACCACCACCACCACCACCACCACCACCACCACCACCACCACCACCACCACCACCACCACCACCACCACCACCACCACCACCACCACCACCACCACCACCACCACCACCACCACCACCACCACCACCACCACCACCACCACCACCACCACCACCACCACCACCACCACCACCACCACCACCACCACCACCACCACCACCACCACCACCACCACCACCACCACCACCACCACCACCACCACCACCACCACCACCACCACCACCACCACCACCACCACCACCACCACCACCACCACCACCACCACCACCACCACCACCACCACCACCACCACCACCACCACCACCACCACCACCACCACCACCACCACCACCACCACCACCACCACCACCACCACCACCACCTCCCCCACTACTACTACCACTACTACTACCACTACTACTACTACTACTACTACTACTACCACTACTACTACTACTACCACTACTACTACTACTACTACTACTACTACTACTACTACTACTACTACTACTACTACTACTACTACTACTACTACTACTACTACTACTACTACTACTACTACTACTACTACTACTACTACTACTACTACTACTACTACTACTACTACTACTACTACTACTACTACTACTACTACTACTACTACTACTACTACTACTGAAAATACTAAAAATAAATGCAGGAGAGACTTGATCCCCTTTTTCTCATTTCCGATTTATTACAGCCAAAAATTAATGAACTTTACACGGCTTTAATACAGACTTTTTAAGAAATACATTATTTAGCTTTACTGATATGTGACAGTCTGTGTTAGTATTTCTTTTCGTTATTTTTTTTATATGGGTGACTAATGAGGAATCAAGTGTCCCCATACACACTTAATTTTTTTTATCGGGATCTAATCAAAATGTTGAACTTTTACCGTGAATCGCACAGCCGTGCCCTAGCAAACATGTTTTTACCGAGATTTCTGTCAAAATTGCTGATAATCAGAAAATAATTTGCCGAAAATCAGCTAACAAACGTAATTTTTGCCGGAATATCAGTTATTTATTTTGCTGGCGCACGGCTTGGATTTTTGCCGAGCTGCAGAAATAAAAACTGAGTGTGTAGTGAGACAACAACTCAAAAAATAAATATTCTAAAATTGTGATGCAATGTTGACATTTTTATCAGTACAGAAGATTAAGGATTTTTGTGGCTTTGAGCTATGAAAATTGAGAGCATTTGGTCATTGTTAGGAGACATTTTTCAATTTTTGCGTTACTATTGAAAAAATCTTTAGGATGGTTGAAACACAAACCATCCAGCAGAATAAATGAACCGTTTGTTTGAGAAACTGCATATGTAACATTTTTGGCCAAAATGAGATTTTTATATATTCTGAATCCTCGTCCAAAACTACGTATTCTGGCAAAAAAAACGAAAAAAAAAATTTGTTCAGGAATGTATGAATTTGTTTTAGTTTGTTTGAGAAACTACATAAGTCCGCACTTTGAAGAGCAATTGTGAAGTACTGTTTATTGTTTTTGCACTGGAAGTGCCCCAGGGCGTTGAGTTTTGCCAAAAACTATTGATCTGCATCGAAGAAATCAAAAGATTCGGTGCCAATTTGTTCAAAAACAGTTTTTTGTTGTTTTCTCGAAATTGTGTAAAATGGATTTATGCAGTTTCTCAAACAAATGATTCAAATATTCCCGTAACGCTGGGTAGACACCTTTGCGTGGTGTGTTACGGTGTAAGATCTACCACGGTCGCATTGTCAGCTACAGGCGAATCCTGACCCAACGAATACCTTCCCCGATATCCAACTCCGTGGTACTGAGGGTGTCGCTGAGTCGGGGGCCTCTCGTTAAGTTAGTACTACACCAACAATTCCTTCCCCTCCCAAGTTACGGTGAAGATGGGCGTGGCCAGGAGTAGTAATCCTCATGCATTTGTGATTTTTATCCTAGATTGAAATCAAGGACCACACCCACCTTGATTTCTGATAGCAATCCGAATAAGGATTTCAAAAGAAAAACATGAGTATCACTAGTGTCCAATCTACGAAGTACACCGTAACTATGCTATGCTATGCTTTCTCAAACAAATGATTCAGATACAGTTTTTGTTTGCTACGCTACATAATTTGAATTTACTAGTACGTAATATAAATTATTCACTGTAACGAATTCAACAAGTGCCATGAAAAAATATTTTATTTAGCTACAAGATAAAGATTGTCGCTGTCGTCGCTGTCCAGATCTTTTTTTCACTATGCAGTGAGTAATTTACCTTTACTCCCGTGTTGAAATTTTAACTAACAATGAGGTTTCACCAACTCAAATTTATGTTATTTTCACTCATCCGGGACTATGGTGAAAACAACTCAAAATTGTCTTCTTCCAGGGAGCAGCACATGTTGGGTCGTTGCAGCTGGAAGATTGATTCCAGGTATTGAGCCTCATCCTGAATTTAAAAAAAAACACATTAATAAAGTTTAAAAAAAAGTCCAGGTGCGAATAAAAAAAACGTTTGTGGTCAATTATTAAATTAATAATTATCCGCCGTAAGCCCCGACGGAGTCCACAAAAGGAAAGAAACTAGTGGTGTGCTCTTCGGCTATCGAACAGTTATCAATCTAAAAAAAATAACTCACCACATAGCGATCATTTGACTAGAAGATGACGGCTAGTTTTTCTAACAATTATGTATAAAGGTCTACCAAAGCCTGTATAAGAACAGGCATCTTATATAAAAATTTAAGCTCACAAACAAATATTGTAAGGAAAGATTACAAAATTTAAAGGTCACATACAATATTTGTATGGTATCTAAAATTTTCGCATATGCCTAGTTCTTATATTGTCTATCCGGAACAAAGTTAGAACGATTTTTATACCGAAGTTGGATTTTTCTCCAGATAGAGGCAATTTAACCAACTTCGGAAGTAGTGCGCTGGATTCGCCTATAAATAAAAGATAAAACTTCGGAAGAAAGTTCTAAGTTGGTGCTACGCCGACAATACAAGTTTTGGTAGGTTATACAGAATTGTTAGAAAATCTAACAATCGCTGGTTGAGTGCACGTATCACAAAATAACATTTTCACAGGGATATTGTGGAGTTTCTGTAATCACTATTATCCTCCAAAATATTCTCATGTTTGCCTACACGTTCCGCAAGGAGATAAAAAGGTCGAATTTATAAGTTTGTAAAGTTTCTTGTGTTAGATCACCGAATCTCAAGTTCAAACTTATTAAAAGTCAGTCTCTTTAAGATAACGCTAGATTATGCAAAACAAATTTTGAATTTAAAAATTTTCTTTTGAAATATACCTTCTAATCTTGTATTGATTATTCAAAGGCTCAAATTATAGGATTTTCTTTCAAGATAAAGTGTAATACCCGCTTTATCCAAAAATTTTGCTTCCCTTTCGCTGAACTTTATAGCTTACCAAAAATTGATCAAAATTGTGTTCAAATCTGTTCAGTTTCTGTAGTACATTAGGTACAAAACAAATGGTCTGCACATTACAAATTTAGAACGAACCTGGTTAGATAAATTGCAGGTAATTTTGTTTACTTCACTTGATATAACTCCTTGTTGACACTCGAAGCCATAAAATAGGTACGAAAACATCGTCAGGTATGTTGCTGATCGTAGTATAAAATGGTTTGACCCACTTGCAGCTGTATCTCATTCGGAAACAAATCTTCCAGTCAACAAGCATCTCGTTCGAAGTAAACATATTCAACATGAACCAATTGGCATGTGGCATTCGCGGTTGTTGGCCGATTGACGCATCAACGACCGAAGTTCTGGATCTGTTCAACGACACTACAACCGACGACCCGATCAAAGCTTTCATCGAAATTCAACCCAAACTCATCAACCTGCTGATATTGGTTATTTGTGCCGTGGAGGTGTGCATTGTTGGTGCACTGCTGATCATGCTGAAGGCTTGCAGAAGATGCCGATGCTTGAGACAAAGGAACAGACCATCGAATGCCGACGGAGTCCAGCCTGTGAAAGATAACAATTTGACGACTGATCAGGAAGCCCCACTCCATCGGGACGATTCTCAACAACAGGTGCGGATTGTTTTGGAATCGGATGGTAGTGCTCAAGTGGACGACAATCCAACCGTGCAATTGCTGCAAGAACGGTCGGGAGGTGTCGTATCTTCTGATGACGATCAAATGATGCGAATTTACACGAATGCTCTAGCGGCTATGGACAACGAAAGATAACTTTAGTTTTTCTATGATGATTACCAATAAAATTAATCTATTATACATTTGAATCAATACAAGTTAGTACTTAGTTTCTCGAACTCAATATCATATTGTAGTTAATGTCCAATGGAATTGGATGTTGCCAAAAAAGCAACATGAAACCGCGCTCTGTTACTGAAGCCGCTAACCATCACGCGCAGGAGAAATTAATTCAATAATACCTCATTCTGTTATTGATACCATACTCATTTATGAACTAGCCTTGCATAAGAGGTGAAATTCCAAAAAATAATAACAAAAATTAATATGCACAATAACATACTCTGTTATTACAATACCAAATGCATCGCAAATTATTATTCGTTTGGTATTGAAATACCTAAGCATGTTATGCCGAAAGTATTTTGTATATTAATTTTTGGTATTTTACCTCTTATGAAATGCTAGTTCATATCAATTTCTGTTATCGAGGTCATCGCTCCTGCTCAGGATAAAACCTTCATCTTCTGAAATTTTCGAACAATGCATCTTCATGTTAAGATTTTGTTTTCCTCCAGAAAAGCAGTTATAGAGTAGCTTCTACCATTGTGCTTACATCCTTTAAACATTACGAAATTGGGTCTTATGCCCCGTAAAGTAACTGTATTTATCATAAAATTTTAAAAAAAATGTGATTTACAACTAAATAACAGTTTTAGCACTTCTTCATTTAGAAAATTGCTTACCATCAGTTATTTCACAACAATTTACCATCCGTTTTCAAAAAAGAAAAACATATTCTATTCAAAAATCACACAAAGAGAGAGCACCCAACCACAATGTCTGGCATAAGTAGGTATGAACCACGATACTCATAAGCCAAGCCCTCTCGTTGGATAACTCAATTCTAATAGTTCCCCCTCTACAGCAGTGGAGAAGATCAAGAGCTACCGCGATGCACACTTTCCGCGAGACGCAATCGTTAACTGCCACCCCCCCAACCATCCTCACAACAACTCGGTGCCAATGTGCGGTGATCCCAAACAAGGGCAAGGGACGTCCGCCAGGATGCGAAAGCTGCATTATAGGAAAAAGACATATGCATTATTATGCGAATAAGTTTTTCCTATATGAGCTACTGTTTTCATACCGAATCCCCAAACCCCCGCGAAGCTCGTCAACTTTTGTGCTTGCTTGCTGCGATTTTCTGCATCCATTGCAGAAAATTGCATTTTCCTGTACGGTTTCTTCCACGCTGATAGCTGGCTGACTGCCACAATATGAAGCTGCTGGCGGCGCGTTCACGATTCGCACTGTAATGTGCGGGGGTGTTAGTTCCAGGGTGACCAGTACATAAATAGAAAACTAGTGGAATGTACAAATGACTCGAATTAAAGTATTTATTTGCTTTTCTTTTCTATTCAGGATACTCCTATTCCGAATCGTTTGATTTTTAGTATGTAATTAGTTAGGTTTCTAGTGGCGTACATTTTTGTAGCCGTTCGTAATCGTAAAACCCAATGAAGGTAATAAACTATAGAGGACGATTGTCGCTGCGGTTCCCTTTGTTATCGTTCCCAAACATGTTGGGTTCTAACTTTTCCTTCGTTGACATTTAGTGCCCTATCTTCGCCAGCAAAAGATGTTTCGCCAGTGACGACAGCGACAATCTTCCTCTATAGTTTATATACAATAGAGGTATTGTAAAACCAAATGAAGTTTTGAACGTATCACGTAAATCAAACATTCAACTATTCAAATAAAAATCAAACGCTCAAACTCATGGGGCAATCCGGCATTGCCATATTCAATGATTGGATGTTGCCTGGCTTAGAAAACTGGCGATCTGTTTGTTGGCGGGAAGCTAAAGACTTCGTAGGATGCTCTGTGGACAGCCAATCGTGCACTTTTATTCAGGCGAGCGTGTAGATCAGAAGTGCTGGTGGTATGCCAATTAGTTTTGTAAACCGTTGAAGATTAATAATCTAAGCCTATGGTCCCCAGTATGCTCACTAGGGCCGCACAGATGTTTTGAGCTGTTGAAGCGGGCCGCAGTATATTTGCAAAATTTGTTTTTCTGTTTATATTGCATATTATAGAATATTGAATATTCGAACAATATATCGTATTCCTTTGAATCTTTTTCAAACAAAATATGTACTTTCTACATTCTACAGATTTTATCTCCGTAGCTGACTTTTAGTCTAAACTAGCGTTTTTGCGGTAGCGGACTTGTCATAAGAAATTGTTTTTTCGTCATAGTATCTTGTCGGCTCTGTTGGCAGAAAATATTCTATGCTGTTTCCCAAATAATTATGTGGCAACTGATTCTGTAATTTTGATCTTATGTTTTAGATACTTGTTCACTATAACTTTCCGTAACAAATTACAAAGGGGTTCTTATAAAACTCTATTGGGATTCTAAGCAGCATCCGCTAGAGATTCCAAACAAAATTCGTTTGAGATTCTAAACAGAATCCGTTTGATATTCTGGAAAGCATTCGTCCGGTAATCTGAACAGAATCCGATCAGTATTTTAAACAGAATCAGTTAATCCACCAAATTTAAGTTTAGTTTCTCCAAAACTTAACTTATTTTGAGGAATAAAGACATTCTTATTACGGAGCAGTGTATGACAACATTATTTTTACCTGAAGTTCAATCTTGAGTTCCTTTAAATCTGCGATTGAATACAAACTTGCTATTATCATAACCCGGAGCGATAACATCGAAGTATATTTGCTGTCGGCCTAGATATCATCTATGTGTGAAGTTATGAATTTCATGAACCATAATATAGGGTAAATTTTGTTGGATTATCACCTCTATAAAATACGATGACTCTGGATTCTGTTTTTTCAGACTCACTAACAGATTCTGCTCAGAACTTACAAATAGAAACTTATAAACTGGCTCTATTAAAATTTTCAAACAAACTCCAAAAGGATTCTGCTCCGAGTCCCGGCAGGAATTCTGTTCAGAATCACGAACGGGTTCTTTTTCGAATCCCAAACGAATTCTGTTTAAAATGTTCTTACAAGCCCAAATATTTTATTTGAAAAAATACAAAATTTTGTTCTAATATGAACAATGAAAAACAAATGTTGCAAATATACGGCCCGCTTCAACTACTCAAAATTTCTGTGCGGCCCTTGATAGTAAGCATACTCGGGGCCCCTGCTCTAAAATAAGTAGGAATTTCAAATAGCCTTAAAACTGTATAAAATATCGATAGATATATAAATAAATCATTAGAGTGATTCAAATTTGGCTTTTTCGCTCCTCTATGCTTACACGATGACATTTGCTGTTTTATTAATCCTCCTAAATTTTTAAACTAATTTAGATGTAACCAGACTGAGTACGCGCAGTTTGAAGTTTTATCTCTGCTTTCAGACTACGGGACTTAAGCTGGCTACGAAGTCCGTAATAAGCCCTATTTGCATTTGCAATACGTTTTTTCACCTCGCAGGTGTGGAAAGTTGTCACGGAGGCTTCCCACGGCAAACAGCGGAACCGATCTACACTCCCGGCGGTGTATTTCGGACGCGATCAGTGGAAGTAAATACAAGCGGTTACTCTCTACGCGGTGGTCAATTTATTACTATTATTTACATACATTCAACATATGGTTGATAATTTCGCACTTAGACTCCACAAAGTTCACTTTAAGTCCATTCTGTGCTAACATCCGGACTGAAATAAGTCCGCTGTCCAATTCCTGGACATACAGCACATCTCGTACTAACATTTCGCTCAATCTGCCGTTACCATCCACACATTTTAGCGAGCCTTCGCCAACACCGGCGGATTTCACGGCGGAACCATCCGCCAACGTAACATCCAACTTTACGCTCTCGTCAATCTCGCTAAAGAACTTCCGGTCGTTGGTCATGTGGCTGGAGCAGCCACTGTCCACGTATCAGCTCCCCTGCTGCAGGTCTCCTCCTACGCCAAAACCTATTCGGGAATTCTTCTTTGCTGCCGTCTTCACCTCCAGCACATTCTCCCTTTGCAGCACCGAGCAATTTATCCGGATGTGTCCCGGTTTTCGGCATCCATAGCAAATGCGGTCCTTTACTCTCCGCCAACCTCTCTTCTGCGCTTTAAGCGCACGGTCTTCACGCTCACTGTACCCTTCATTTTGTTTCTCGGTCCTCCGGTAGTACTCATCCAGGCAGAAAACGAACAAAACAAATTTGCATCTGCCGAACGGAAATTTGCAAAGAAAATTTTTCACACTCCGCGGCCGATTTACGAGGAACTTCCACGCCGATTTTAACGGTTTCTTCCACCTAAACTGGGCCCATAACCTGTGGGAAGTTGTCACGGAGGCTTCCCACGGCAAACAGCGGAACCGATCTACACTCCCGGCGGGGTATTTCGGGCGCAATCAGTGTCACTAAAGTGCCAAGATACACTAATTCTTCTACCACTTCAAACTTTTCACCATCTAGCACCAATTAACTACCACCACCACTAAGGTCCCACGATGATTGCCAGCGACCATGTACTTCGTTTTGCTGGTTTTGATCGTGAGTCCAATCCTCGCTGTCTCCCTCTTAAAAGGCACACAAGCTTCTTCCACGGCACGGCGATCAATCCCGATAATATCAATATCGTCCGACCCAGTGATAATCTTGTGATAATGGTACCGCTTCTTTGCACGCTCCCCTAATCGCTCCCTCGAGCGCTATATTGAACAGTAGATTCGAGAGTTCATCACCCTGCCTCAATCCATCTAAGGTACCAAATGATGGAGATAATTCATCCGCAACCCTTACACTTGATTTCGATCCGTCCAACGTTATACGAATCAGCCGTATCAGTTTCGCCGGAAAACCACGTTCAAGCATAATTTTCCATAATTCATTCCGTTTCACTGAATCGTACGCCGCCTTGAAATCAATAAACAGATGATGTGTCTGCAAGTTGTTCTCCCGGAATTTATCAAGGATTTGTCTCAGGGTAAACATTTGATCCGTCGTTGATCGGCCCTCACGAAAACCTGCTTGGTATTCGCCGACGAAGGACTGTTCAAGCGGTCTCAATTTGTTGAACAGAATACGGGACATAATTTTGTACGCCGAATTAAGGAGGGTTATTCCTCGGTAATTGGCGCATTCCAGTCCGTGCCCTTTCTTAAAGAGAGGGCAAATGAGGCCGTCCAACCAGCTAGCAGGCATTTCCTCGCCTTCCCATATTTTCGATAATATGGTGCAGAACTTCATAAAGCTGCTCACTCCCATGTTTGAAAAGTTCAGCCGAGAGCTGGTCCTTCCCCGTAGCCTTATTGTTTGTCAGCTCTTTAATAGCTTTTCGAATCTCATCTATTGTAGGCGACTCCACAGCTTGTCCATCGTCGCTAATATTTATTCTGTTCACCGATGCGTCACTTCCACTATTCAACAAAGTCTACAAGTGTTGCTTCCATCTAGCAGCCACTCCGGTTTTATCTGTCAGCAAATTCCCTTGTTGGCACATGACGGGAGATGGCGCTGTCTTTCTCCGCACGCCATTGTCAGACTCATAGAACCTCCGCATATTGTTCTGCTCCATTTTTTCCTGCGCCTCGCTAATCATTTGTTCTTTCTTCTTCCTGCGGTGGGTTCGTTTTTCGACTGCTCTTGCTTCCTTGTACCGATCTCTATTCGATCGGGTACCCGACACCAACACTCGGCTTCTGGCAACGTTCTTCTCGTCTGTCACTCTCTGACACTCCACATCGAACCAACCCGTCCTGGGTCGCCTCTGTGCAGTGCCTACCACTTCTCGTGCTGTTGTGCTCACCGCTCCATGGATCGACTCCCATAGACCGTTGATGTTGTCGCTAACGTTGATTGCACTTATCCGTTCGTCGAGCTTCTGGCGGTACTCAGCCGATACTCCTTCCGCCGACAATCGCTAGATATTGTAACGCAAGGTTCTGCAAAACGTTTTCGAGTCCATCCCACGGTATCTACCAGATCAACAAAGTCTTTGGCAAAATCCTCATAATCGGGATATACCCAATCTTGTGCAATAAGCATATGCACATAATGTAAACCCAATTTCTTGAACACGAGATGTTCTTGAGTTCAGTTAAAGGTATCTACCAGATCAAGCAGGTCTTTTGAAATGTCCCAATCATAACACCCAATCCGATTCAAAAAGTTTATGACTTAAATTTGTTTTAACATGGGATGCTTAAGAATAAGATATTCCAAAATAATATTGTGTTAAGATCAAGGTATCTACAATCTACCAGATGCATAATGACCATGGAAGTGTTTGTGTCGAGCAATGTACATTCGTACAGAAGTTCAGAAATGTGAACTGAAGTTCCTTTGAAAATTGTCGAAAGGACCATCAGATTAACTTCTTCTTTTTCTTATTCGCATTACATCCCACACTGAGGCATTGCCGTATCACGCCTTAGTGTTCACTAAGCTCTTCCACAGTTATCAAATTCGAAGTTTCTACGCCAAAATACCATTTTCGTATTCGTATATCATGAGGCTAGCACGACGATACGAGAAAATTTCCAACCCGAAAATTTCCTAGACTGCGACCGGAATTAGAGCCCAGTCACCTTCAGCATGGTTTTGTATTGTAGCCGCGCATGTTGCCTCACAACTAAGAAAGGCAGAGTAACCAAGAAAACAAATTTAGTACAGAACCATATGCTTCCGCGAGTTGACAATGAGTCTTAGAACATCGACTCAAGGAGGATCCACTGAAACTTGTGTAACAAATGAGTGTAATGCTGCTGCTGGGATGTTCAACGATCCACGGATACATCGTTCAGGATTTGGATGATGGGGTATATCAAATGTTCTGAACTCCAGGACGTTTTGGAGGAATAAAAAAAGTCTGAAGTAGCTTGTAAAAGTAATTAGTCAAATTCTAGGGGCTTAATGAACCTGCTGGGATGTTTAGCTCTGAACGAATAAATCTGTCATGACTTGGTTGATGGGTTAGATCAGATGTTCTGAACTCCAGGACGTTTTGGAGAACCTGCCATAGTTTACGTTTATTCAGAACTCGGTTCATTTATGTATTATGATCACATGGATATTTTCGGACACACATCTCGCTTTGGGACATTTTGTTTCTAGACATAGTTTTGATGCACTCGAGGATATGTACTCCAGAAAAGTTTGGACGGCCTAAGACATCCGAAAAAAATATTTCAATGCCTATTCAGTTCTTTCTATACTAGTTTTGGCAGCAGGCCTGTAGTTGCTTGTAAAAGTAATGAGTGCCAGCCTATCGGCACAATGAACCTGCTGGGATGTTCAGCGATGCACGGATACATCGTTCAGGACTTGGTTGATCGGGTAGATCACATGTTCTAAACTCCATGACGTTTTGGAGAACTTAAAATAGTTTACGTTTATTCAAAACTCGATTAACTTTTGTATTGTGATCACATGGACATTTTTGAACATATATACACCTCGATTTAGGACACTTTGTTTCTAGACATATTTTCTGATGCTTTCGAGGATATATACTCCAGAACAGTTTGAACGGCCTAGGACATCCGAGAAAAATATTTTAATGCCATTTTAGTTCTTTCTATACTAGTTGTTGCAGGCAGGATCCAATGAAAAAACCTAAATTTGTACGTCAAATCTGCTTAAAAAAAGTCTTGAAAAGGTTAATCGAAGCATTGTTTGTGCTTTTTTTTTCAAATAAATCCCGGAGACATTTTTTTTTTTTTTTTTTTTTTTTTTTTTTTACTAAATTTATTTGCTAATTATCTAATACATGCATTCATCTCTTAGACTAGGTGTTCCGTGTTTTCTTAACACTATCATCCTTATTTGCTATGTTACTTTTTAGTTATTATTAATACATTTCAATTGCCTCTGGCAGAATTTTTCCTCTGGTTGAATTGAACCATGTAGGAATTACAATCTTTTCAACTTAAACTAAACTTAACCTATTTTATACTAAGGATACAAGGAGCTAATCGTTGCAATAGAAGATTGCAACGATTTTTGTCTAAAATTGGAAATTATTTTGTTGGACATTTGTTGCAATGTCTCAATATTAGAAATTCTATGAAGTTCATTGGTACTATACCACGGAGGCAACTTCAGAATCATTTTCAAAATTTTATTTTGAATCCTCTGGAGTGCCTTCTTTCTGGTATTGCAGCAACTAGTCCATATTGGCACAGCATACAACGTGGCAGGTCTAAAAATTTGTTTGTAAATCAAAAGTTTGTTCTTAAGACAAAGTTTTGATTTTCTGTTTATAAGTGGATATAGACACTTAATATATTTGTTACATTTGGCTTGAAGGCCTTCAATGTGATTTTTAAAAGTTAATTTTTGATCTAGCAGAAGTCCTAAATATTTAGCTTCGCTAGACCAATTAATTGGAACCCCATTCATAGTGACAATATGTCTGCTAGAAGGTTTCAAATAAGAAGCTCTCGGCTTATGTGGGAAAATTATAAGCTGAGTTTTGGAAGCATTCGGGGAAATTTTCCATTTTTGCAAGTAAGAGGAGAAAATATCCAAACTTTTTTGCAATCTACTACAAATGACACGAAGGCTTCGCCCTTTGGCTGAGAGACCAGAGACAAAGATGTTTGACACCCTGGTGGTAAATCAGGTAAGTCAGAAGTAAAAATGTTATACAATATGGGCCCCAGTATGCTGCCTTGGGGGACACCAGCCCTTACAGGTAATCTATCAGATTTAAGATTCTGATAGTTTACCTGCAGTGAGCGATCTGATAAATAATTTTGGATCAGTTTAATGATGTACAGAGGAAAATTAAAATTCATCAATTTTACAATCAAACCTTCATGCCAAACACTGTCAAATGCTTTCTCTATATCAAGAAGAGCAATTCCAGTCGAATATCCTTCAGATTTGTTGAGCCGAATTAAATTCGTTACTCTTAATAACTGATGGGTGGTTGAATGCCCATGGCGAAAACCAAATTGTTCATCAGCAAAAATAGAATTGTCATTAATATGAACCATCATTCTATTTAAAATAATCTTTTCAAACAGTTTGCTTATTGAAGAAAGCAAACTGATTGAGCGATAACTAGAAGCCTCAGCTGGATTTTTGTCCGGCTTCAAAATTGGAACAACTTTGGCGTTTTTCCATTTATCTAGGAAGTATGCCAATTGAAAACATTTGTTAAATAAATTAACCAAAAGGATAAAGAGCTCTCAGGAAGTTTTTTGGTAAGTATGTAGAAAATACCATCATCACCCGGGGCTTTCATATTTTTAAATTTTCTAGTAATAGATCTCACTTCATCCAAATTAGTTCCCAACGAAGGGTCAAGAACATTCTCTTGATTGAGAATGTCTTCGAAGCTCCGTGTAACCTGATCCTCAATTGGACTAGTGAGACCTAGACTAAAATTATGGGCACTCTCGAACTGCTGAGCAAGTTTTTGAGCCTTTTCGCCATTTGTTAATAAAATTTTATTTCCCTCTTTAAGCGCTGGAATTGGCTTTTGAGGTTTTTAAGAATTTTGTTAATTTCAAAAGGGTTTCGAACTGGGATCCAACTTCGAGACATTATTCTCAAAGTTGGTATTTCTCAGAATAGCGAAACGTTTTTAATTTCATTTTGCAAATCCCGCCAAATAACTTTCAACGCGGGATCGCGAGTTCTTTGGTATTGCCTTCTTCTCACATTTTTAAGACGGATCAGTAGCTGAAGATCGTCGTCAATAATAATGGAGTTGAATTTAGTTTCACATTTAGGAATTGCAATGCCTCTGGCTTCGACAATTAAATTTGTCAAAGATACGAGAGCATTATCAATATCACTTTTGGTATCGAGAGGAATATCAACATCAAAATTCCTATCGACATACGTTTTATATAAATCCCAATCAGCTCTATGATAATTAAAAGTAGAGCTGATTGGATTATAAATGGCTTCTTGTGAGATTTCAAATGTCACAGGAAGATGATCAGAGTCAAAGTCAGCATGAGTTACCAATTGGCCACACAGCTGACTTGAATCCTTTAAAACTAAATCAATTGTAGAAGGATTTCGACTGGAAGAAAAACAAGTTGGTCCATTGGGATATTGAATAGTATAATATCCTGCAGAACAATCTTCAAATAAAATTTTACCATTGGAATTGCTTTGAGCATTATTCCATGAACGGTGTTTGGCATTGAAGTCACCAATTACGAAGAATTTTGATTTGTTGCGAGTCAGAATTTGAAGATCAGCTTTCAACAAATTCTTTTGCTGCCCATTGCATTGAAAAGGCAAGTAGGCTGCAATGAAGGAAAATTGTCCAAAATTTGTTTCAACAGAAACTCCCAAGGTTTCAAAAACTTTGGTTTCAAATGAAGAAAATAATTTATGTTTGATACGTCTATTAATGACAATGGCGACCCCACCACAGGCGCTGTCAAGACGATCATTTCTGTAGATAAAATAGTTTGGATCTCTTTTAATGGAGAGTCCTGGTTTTAAATACGTTTCAGTTATAATGGCAATATGCACATTATGAACTGAAAGGAAGTTGAATAATTCATCTTCCTTACCCTTTAGAGAGCGGGCATTCCAATTTAGAACTTTCACACAATTATTTGGATCCATTGAAACGGAGTCCGATAACAATTTTTGTGTGTACTTTATACCAACCTGAACAGCTTCAGGAATGGTATTTGCTTTGAACATTGCATCAATCATGTGATGCAATTGTTCAGTTAAAAAATCAAAATCGGAAGCAGTCATGCTACCTGAATCGGCAACATGACCGTTATTTTCCGTTGGGGCATGGGTATAAACCTCATTTTGAGAAGAGAAATTTTGTCTACCAGCAGCGATGTTTGCATACGTAGGTACATTCGAAAAATTGGAATTTACTGAAGTGCTTGCTACCCGTTGACGAGCGGCAAAATTTGTTTGTGAATTGTGGTGGGTATGAATTGCTCGACCGGTAACCGGTTTCGAAATTTGAGCGTTTGAAAATTTCTACCCGTCGAATCTGGGATCCGATTGGAATTTCCGTCATCAATTTTGCACGGAATTCAAAACTTTTGCGTGAAGGGCATTCCCAGAAATTGGATTTATGATTGCCCCCACAATTTGCACATTTAAATTTATTGGAATCTTTTCTCACAGGACATGCGTCCTTGGCGTGAGAGGTTCCACCACAAATCATGCATTTTGCATCCATGTGACAATGTTTGGTTCCATGACCCCACTTTTGGCACTTACGGCACTGGGTGGGGTTTTGGAAATTTCCCACAGGCCTGCGGAAATGTTCCCATGTAACACGGACATGAGACATAATACTGGCCTTTTCCAAACTTTTCATATTATTTAGTTAACTTTTGTTAAAATGAACTAAATAAGATTCTTGAGAAATGCCCCTCTGGGAAGTACCAGAGCGAGATTTCTTTTTCATCTTAATTACTTGGACTGGTGAAAATCCAAGTAATTGAGAAATTTCAATTTTAATCTCATCCAGTGATTTGTCATCAGTGGGGAGACCTTTCAAGACGACTTTGAACAATCGCTCAGTTTTGTCGTCGTATGTGAAGAATTTATGGCGCTTCTCAGTTAAATACTGAAGAAGACGTTTGCGATCGTCAAAGGATCCCGGCAAAACGCGGCAGTCACCCTTCCTAGCAATCTGAAATGAAACCTTGATCCCTGAAGGTTACTCAAAATCTCATTCCTAAAGCCAGAAAACTCGGCAACAGATACCACAATCGGCGGAATCCTTTGCTTTTTCGCATGAATCGAATCACCTGGGCTAGATTCGATTTGCTCAATATCATCATTAATCAAATCGAACTGATTGCTCAGTTCGATAGGAGAAAAATTATTTCCGACATTAGAGTTTGAAGGAATATCTGAATTCTCCAGCTTCCTTCTATTTTTCCGCGCTTTGGCAGGACGGTCTTGAAACCTTGTTTCTTTGAAGGAAGTGGAGAATTCAAAGACTCCCCCTTCCTCTTGTTTTTACTAATACTCATTGCTGAGCGTGGAGACGTGACCTTCTAAGAGGTTTTTTCCCAGAACGGTGTCCCTGCAGGATTACCACCGCTTGTCGGAATTTTACTTCCGCAAACGGGTCCAACGTAAAACGAAGGCACGGGTCCTTGCAAAGATCGTAACGGGATCAGTGGGTACAAATAGCGCTAAGAAGCACCGTTGAAATTAAAATAGCTTCGGGTAGTATTAAAAACTTCCTTCCGCAAAGAGAGAAAGAACCGCACAGCACGAAAGCACGATGCGGTCTGAATCCCGGAGACATTTTTGAATGTGTTTCCTGGTGATTTTTAATTCCCGTGTTTGCCCGGCATTCTCGAGTGAGTGGTCACCATAATATGTGCAATAATAATAAGATTTGTATCAATAAATTTATTTTCTTCGCCCTATTATCAACTATCTCATCGAAGTCTCGTCGTATTTTTAAGTACGTATTAATTTTTAAATCATTAAAATTTAAAATAATATTATTTGAAATAGAAAAAAACTTATTCTTCTGATCTAAATATTTTGTTGATTGGGGCCTGCCTAGGATGTGGTGGGGTTTGACAGTGGCCTTTGTTTAACTTTTATAAAAAGAATAAAAATTACAATTGTGGACGTTATCAAAAATCTTTCGAATGTTTCTTCCATTAGTGCAGTCTATTTTTGGCCAAGGCCTATTTCTATTTCACTTAAATTTAAAAAAAATGTAACCGTTTTTGAGGTTTAGTCGTGCTTAACCTAATATGTAATTAATTGTGTGCATGCTGGGTCATACACTGTTAATGAGTAACAATTGTTTTTTTTTTATTTTGGAGGAAAGTCTGGTCACCTCAATCCGCACCTCGGCAACCGAACGTGTGGAACCTACTGGTAATAGTATTTTCTGAAAACGAAACTTTTTGCTTCTTGGTGGCAAACGGCTGCTGGCTGCTGAGCTGATGTTTAAGGACTCATCACTGCTATCATCATCTGCTAGTCGGTCTTCTCGTCGTCTTCATCATCGGTGGTGTGTGGAGGATTTCTTTTCGTTTCGCTCACATAACAATTGATGTAGGTAGGTGTACACATCAGGAGTAACAACGAGCTCATGTAGATTGTTTCTACAGTCCGGTGGATTTTCTGTAGATAGGAATATTTGCATTACTTGTGTGAAACATCAGTCAAGCTATCCAATAATGTGTTTATACTTTTAACGTCGAAATATGTCTATAATAGAAAGTTTGTTTTAAAAAAATGTACCCACCAGTCTATAGTAAAATGCTGATACAACCCCGCGAAAAGTTTTCCTTCTTTATCCTGAGAAAATGGGAAGTGATTGCCTTGATGTGCATCAGGATGTAGTTTCGTTCGTGTATAAGAAAAGCGCTTCCTTACACAGCCAGCCAGCGGAAGCCGACAGCAGCCATCTCACATATCATCGTGTAATCAAAAATTTTTATGCGCGATATGCTGTTTTCTGCACATTAGCTCCGGCTGCCTTTTACCAGTTGTTTTTTCTGTAGTCTACACCAGATACATACCGACCGTACCGCTACCGTAGTTCGGACATTGATGCCTTATTGGTTGTGTTCTATTGTCACATCTAAATTAATTGATTTTACTTCTCTTTGATGATATACAAAAAGCACAGATGTTCAATACCTTATTCAAATGTTTATTAACCATTATAATTCCAGAATTCATGACGGCACGGTTCGGAAAGTCGTTATTTTCTGCGGATGATGTTTGCTGAGTAGATGAGATCAGAAGAAATTGCATCTTCGTTGCTACAAGCAGAGTGTGCCAAAGGCATTGTTTCTTGCTTATCAAACAATGTATCCATAGACGGGGCATGGCTTTTCCATAAATCCAGAGTTATTTATAGACAATAAATCAATAGCTGGTTTTGTTCCACGGCCTGTCATGAGTAAACCAAAAAAAAGATGAAAACCAAATGCAGTATTCATCATGAATGTAGGTCAAGTTGATATGAAATTAATTTCACTGCATAAGCATCCCATATTGAATGCGGTCATAGGAACTGTAGGTAAAGTGGTTAAACACAAATTAAAGTTCGATTCCCGTTGAGAATGTGATATTATAGATTTTTTACACAGTGTTACTAACATCTTTTTTATTATCACGGGCAAACTCAAATGATCTGCTTATGGAACAACATGTAGCTGCTTTCAATTTTTGATTTGATCTTGCGAGCAAACTTAATGGAACTTACATTGGTCGGTCGTCATTAATCGTCGTTAATCACCATTAAAATTAATTCATAAAAATAAGCATTTGTATTGAAGTCAATTTCTAACGAACTATTTCATGTTAGAAACGGATTGTACACTACGCAAATGGAGTAATAGGAAATACACGAATAAAAAAGCCGTTATGCATAAAACCTATACGACGTTCGAGTTTTTTTTAGAAATATCACTTCAATTCAACACGGATGGTGGATTGGCTTCCCGTTGAAAATATGCTTGCGTTCTAATTAACCGCCAATGACGCTTTTGGAAAACGCTAGCCTCTCACGAACAAGGGTGTTGGTTCAACTCCTGATCTATATTTTTTCCTTTTTTTCTCGAATGCCGTTTTTGTTGTACATCAATAGAAAACCATGCGCGAGATAATTTATGAAGTTGTTCATTGGTCGCATCGATATGTGCAATCAAGCCATCGTTAGAGACATGATTTGATTTTGGCAACAAATTTAATAGAAATTACAGTGGTTGGTCTTTTCGACATAGAATGTCGGATTAGACTGCCACTAAAATAATTGAAAAACAAAACGGATTCAACCCAACAAACATTGAAAGCTGATAGGAGCGCTAATTCAACCAAAAAAAGTGTTCTTCATTTGAAAAACAGGCTTGATCAGCTTGAATTGTTTGTTGGAACTCTTTCATTGAAGTCGTTCTTAACAGCCATTTCAAGAAACAATATTTCATCTGCTATATCGAAACTTTACGTGAAAGATCAAATTAAAATGCAAGAGTTAAGTCTCATGAGTTTCGATTCTGAAAATAAAATACTTTGATGGAAGTTTTTAATAATGTATCATTCACTTTCTCCCATTTTGTGGCAAGGTTTTCAAAGTAGACACACACACGTCTTTCGATGAGTTGATTGGCAATGCTTGTTGCCGTTCAGAATGCTAATGACATTAGGGATGATTCAAATATGACGTCCACTACTTTTTGAGATTTCTAGACCCCCTCTCCCCCCTCTGTCACGCTTTTTTGTATACCTAGTATATGCACTGTCACAAAATCTTAGACCCCCCCCTAAAACCTGTGACATCATTATTGAACGACCCCTTATTGGTAAACGATTCGATTCCTAATGACATTATATTTTGTATGTTTCCGTGAGTTTTCTTACACAACTGTCACTACTGTACATCAATAGTACAACATGCGCGTTCTAAGTGATTGAGTTGCTCATCCGTATTGTCGACATGCGCTTTGCAGCCATCGTTAGAGACATGATTTGATTCTGGCAACAAATTTAATAGAAATTACAGTGGTTGGTCTTTTCGACATGAAATGTCGGGTTGGACCACCACTAAAAAGAAATGAAAAAGCAGATTAAGCTCTCGCATACTTACATTGAAAATATGCACTTGTGCACTACGTTAATTATTGCGTACAAATTGTTCTGCGAGCGCTGATCTTCTCACCATTGTCATGAACAACATTCATACAAAATTCAAATTTAATAATTACACAACTTCAATGCAGTCAGGGATAGTTATAGTTTGACTTTCAGTTGACGACGTTGTGATATTGATAACAGAAACTTAATAAAAAGAATTCGCTAGGCATACTGATGACCGTTAACGTATTAAACAATGTTGATTTTAAAATGCGCTCGCATTTACTTCTATCCATCCATCCCCACCAATGACCTTGTTGGTAAGGCGCCAGCCTCTCACGGACGAGGGTGTTGGTTCAATCCCCGATGCACATATTTTTGTTCGTTTATTCTTTAATGTATTTCACTAATATGTACATCGATAGAAAAACAGGCCCGACCCAACATAGAAAGTATCTTAGATGGCACTTCAATATGTGCATCATAGCCATCGTTAGAGACATGATTTGATTCTGGCAACAAATTTAATAGAAATTACAGTGGTTGGTCTTTTCGACATATAATGTCGGGTGAGATCGCCACTAAAAAAAAAAGTAGATTTAACTTGCGCATGTACTCCAACGAACATCAGAGACGGAGAAAGCGCTTATGTAGCCAAAAATTGGCTTCTTCAGCTGAAAAAAATTGCTAATTCGGCTCAAATTGTCTGTTGGAACATTCTTACCGACGTAGAAAATTTTAATTCAAATTCCAACAAAAGCATTTTTGTATTAATTTCCAATTATATTTGGCTTCTAAAAAAGAACATCAATAACAAAACGATGTTCATTATGAAAGCAAATTATATTATCCCCTGTTATAGAGTGTCATTTAGAATATGTACAAAGAAACGCTATCGGCAAATTGCATAGATACCTCTCGCGAACGAAGGCAAAGATTCGATTTCCTATGCAAGCATACTTTTATTCTACATTACGTTTTAATTCCTACGCAGCTTTTCATATTGTACATCGATAGTACAACATGCGTAAACTAAGTGACTTAGCTAATCTTCCGTTCTGTCGATATGCGCTTTGCAGCCATCGTTAGAGACATGATTTGATTTTGGCAGCAAATTTAATAGAAATTACAGTGGTTGGTCTTTCCGACATTTAATGTCGGATTTGATCTCCACTAAAACTGAGAAATAAAAAAAACAACAATGGATGAATTTCAATGCTGTTGAAGGGAGAGAGTTTCCTTACATTTTCACTGGTGTGTCAACACGTCTTTGCCTGGTTTTCTATTCAGGCATAGCTGACTTGCCGGTAGTGTAAAGTGGCCATACGTCGCGGATTATGCGCAACAGTCCCGGATTCAGCCTATATATCCCGCATTGTCAGGCGTTCCAGAAAACGTCCCACATTACATGGTGAATCTGTAAAGGATATAGAGAATGAGATTGATGTGTTCAAACTGTGAACAGGGAGTAACCGCGAAAACTAGATCAGGGGCCTCATTGCGCATCTCCTTTCGACAGCTCTTTCGTATTACTTGTTGCATGGTTTGCTCGTTTCGAGTCGAGGTGCGCAATGCAACCCTAGATTTTAATTACATTATGTCTAGAATTTTTTTTTTTAATTTTTAAAATTATCTTCCTATGCTGTGCTGTAGAATCAAAGTTAACACTGTCGTATGTCTTCTTCTTATTTTTACTTGGATTCGTCTATACATATTTTATTTGTCTTGAGCCATACTTGTAATACACACAGCGTCGTAGCGTGTGGTTGGCCAGATTGTCCCCCGCCAAGGGCGCCAGGCCTTAGGGGGGCGCCAAAATCCAGAACTATGGGAAATGATGACAAATCTTTTTACTTGGTTGGATACCACTTGAAATGGAACTTGAATTGAACAGGAAACACAATTGAAAAAAAGAATGGAACAAGTTTCTGGGGAAGAAGCCCTAGATGAGGACTTCAATACGCCAAAGGCGAAACACAGAGTTGACTGTAAAAACCACGTATAAGTTTTGTTCGTGACTAAGAAATCTAAGCCGTTTTCAAATAATAGATACTCGGAAATAGTGAGAGGGAGTTTGTTTGAATTGAAGATGAAATCTCTCATTTTATGCAGGTTCATAAACGGACCATAACGATCGCATTTGATACAGTGACATCTGGAACGGCTTAAAAAGAAACACTTATCGAAAAACATGCTGAATACGAGAACCTGCATCGAAGGATTTCAGTAATGATAGCAACTAATCTTCTTCAAAGTTTAAATTTACCACCAAACTACCCGCTGCAGCAGTTGATATATCTTGCCTGATCCGAACCTAGAGTTAGTTTTTGCTTGATTCGTCTTAGTCCAATCGCTATTTCTATTATTTACCAATTCAAATCACCAACCAAGATCTAATGGCAATTCCGAACGTCATCATTCGTTCACTCCAAAGGATGGTTTTACTTGATGCGACTACGTCCGATCCACTATTGCGTGAATTCATAACAAAGAAGTCTGGATTTGTTTTTGTCGGTAACACATGTGCTAAGTGCTATTGGATTGTTTTTTATTAGCGTAGGTTTATTTATCGTTAAATTTCGTAAAACAGGGATTTTTAAAATGTTCTGTTCTTTTTAATAATCCTTACTTCCTACATATTGTAATGTTAGAGAGGCTTAAGGAAATCATAGAGCAAACATTTATTAAATGCACAAGGAAAATAACTTTTGTTTATTTGGAAGACTCGTTTGTCGTTAAGCGTTTTTTAGTGGATTGTTTTTACTGTCATAAGACAAGTTTTTAGTACAATTCCATTTAATTCCATCACCTCGTATTACTTTTACATAGACGTATTTTGACCTCAACTGTAAGGTCGTCTTCAGTGTCTCGTTCGTCGAGTCGAGTCAATACAATTCCATTTAATTCCACCACCTCGTATTACTTTTACATATACGTATTTTGACCTCAACTGTAAGGTCGTCTTCAGTGTCTCGTACGTCGAGTCGAGTCAAGTACGAGACACTGATGACGACCTTACAGTTGTGGTCGAAATACGTATATGTAAAAGTTATACGAGGTGGTGGAATTAAATAGAATTATCCTAAACTCGTCTTATGACAGAGCCAAAATCATGTTTTAATTACAATTTTTCATGATTCTTATGTACTAATGTTAGTTTTGCGGAACCGAAAGACTCGCAATTTGGGTATGGAATATAATAATACAGTAGAAAAGGAAGGAGATTTAATGTACTTAAGTAATAACGATGCTGATGTTCACATAGTTGCCATTCCTGACGATGTTTCACTTCTGTAACAGGACGAACCCAATTTTTTTGGGGGACAACACCGAGAAGATGACATATGAGAGGGAAACGACAGACATTAAAATGGAAAACGAGATGAAGATCTTCGTGACGGGGTATGGCAGACAAGATGATGGGCGGAGTATGATTTTATTCTTAAATCAGCAACTCTCAAAAATTGGTTAGCAAGGGACATTTCCCTAATAATAGGCTTTGGTTGTTTTCTTCGGATTCAAAGATGTTCCTTTAACGCAGATGTGGGGCACGATGTCCTCGCATGCCCACACGACGTGATCAATATCCTGATAACCCTCGCAGAGATTTCCTTCCGAGAGCCTCACTGGACATTAGACAACACATGGTTCGAATAAAGTCTTGTCCAATATTCATTTTTTTTTAACCATGGACGTTTCGACACCTGCGGGCGAATTGAATAGGTATAGCCATCTACCCAAATCCCCATTTCTCCGCCGCCAGCTGATCAAGGTTTCCTGACGAACTAATAGGAAAAATTCATCGAAGGTGATTTTCCGATCGTAAACATCACCTTCCTAGCGCCTACTTTATTCAAAGAGTCCGCTTTCTCATTTCCTAGGATCGAGCAATGAGAAAGGACCCAGACGGCTAATTGATTTCGAAAATATCCCAGCTCTTATCATGCTCTTTGTTTTGAACATGCATGAAAGTAAGGGGCGCTCAATTACGGTTTCGCCAAGGGCGCTGGGAGTCCACGCTACGGTTCTAAATACACAAAAGCAAGTTTACTGGTGACCGGTGGTGAGTTCAAGCCGTTTGGCAGCGCAGTATCATTACTTGACACTTTACCGGTCGCTACTAAACGCGCTGCTATTTATAACAGTAGCGCGACTGACAGGTGACCAAATTTGGTAGCGCGATTAGAGCGCTGCTATTTGATGAACTATCAACTGTCAAACGTCACCGGTACGGAATACAGCAACCAAATTGAGAGCCGAAAATAAATAGTGACCGATACGGAAACGAGTGACGAAACTAAAATGAAAGCGCTGCGCGGGTGATTAAAATGCTCGCGACCGGTAATGATGCTCTAAGTTAAGAAAATTATTTTGAGCTTTTTAGTGGAATGTCTTCACTTGTCATGAGACGAGTTTGTACAATCCCATTTAATTCCACCACTTAATTGTACACGGTTAGAAAAAAGTACCTAATTTTAGGTACTTTTTTTTCTCTTGCATCTCCCTCCCTCTTCCTTTTGTTGTCATAAAATGAAGAGCAAAACCACTCAACAAGGGCATTAAAGTGTGGGAACCCAACGTTGAGTAATCTCATGTTTACAAAAGTTGAGTGAAATTTACCTAACTTTTGGTTAGTTTCTATTTAAAATTAAGTATATTTTACTTAATATTAAGTAAATTTTATTTAATTTCAAGAAAAAATTACTTCATTTTGGGTTCCCACACTGAACCCCCGATTTGAGTGAAAAGTACCTAATATTAAGTTCTTTTTTCTAACCGTGTACGTGATTGTACCTTGACAGATACGTATTTCGACCTCAACAGTAAGGTCGTCTTCAGTGTTTTGTACTTGACTCGACTTCGAGTCGAGTGTTTAGTGATTACATTTAACAACTTATTCAAATGAAAGCCTAGACTTGAAATTGTGTGATTAAATCAAAATTATGTTCATAAATATAGGCATAGGCAATTATAGGCACGGCAAATGCTGGGTAAAGCGTACCATTGGTACTTCGCGTACCTGAAGGAATAAAATAGACCCCATCTCGCGGTCCTTAGCCTCTTACCCAGCAACTCCTATCCCTACCTCCCGCGGTGCTGGCCGGGATACGAGCAACCTTAGGGAAGATCGGGTAACCAACCCCGGTGGGAACTATGGTCGTATGCTGACAGGGAAGGGGGGGTTTGCTCCTCTCCGGAGGTGCAAATCTTATTGAGCGTCTGTTCTCCATGTCAGGATCGGCTCACAACAGCGTCTGTTCTCCATGTTAGGGCGGCTGATCATCGTCCGAGTGCCAGCGAGGGACTCTAAGCAAAATTATGTACCATGGTCCACCGGAAATAAGGAGGAATGGTCCTCCGGAAATTTAGGGGTTTGGTGTCAGGCTCTGCAAGCCAGCCTTTAAAAATCATAAGCAACGAACAATCAACAAGAGAGTACGGACCGGAACCATCGGCGAAGACCACTGCGACGAAAAGGGACTAGCGATTGGAAACTCGGTTCGTGGAACTGCAAATCTCTCAACTTCATCGGGAGCACACGCATACTCGCCGATGTGCTCAAGGACCGTGGATTCGGCATCGTAGCGCTGCAGGAGGTTTGTTGGAAGGGATCAATGGTGCGAACGTTTAGAGGTAATCATACCATCTACCAGAGCTGCGGCAGCACACACGAGCTGGGAACAGCTTTCATAGTGATGGGCGACATGCAAAGGCGCGTGATCGGGTGGTGGCCGATCAACGAGAGAATGTGCAGGTTGAGGATCAAAGGTCGGTTCTTCAACTTCAGCATAATCAACGTCCATAGCCCACACTCCGGAAGCACTGATGATGATAAGGACGCATTCTACGCGCAGCTGGAACGTGAGTACGACAGCTGCCCAAGCCACGACGTCAAAATCATCATAGGAGATATGAACGCTCAGGTTGGCCAAGAGGAGGAGTTTAGACCGACTATTGGAAAGTTCAGCGCTCACCGGCTGACGAACGAAAACGGCCTACGACTAATTGATTTCGCCGCCTCCAAGAATATGGCCATTCGCAGCACCTACTTCCAACACAGCCTCCCGTATCGGTACACCTGGAGATCGCCACTGCAGACAGAATCACAAATCGACCACGTTCTGATTGATGGACGGCACTTCTCCGACATTATCGACGTCAGGACATATCGTGGCGCTAACATCGACTCTGACCACTATCTGGTGATGGTTAAACTGCGCCCAAAACTATCCGTCATCAACAATGTTCGGTACCGACGACCGCCGCGGTACGACCTAGAGCGACTGAAGCAACCTGATGTCGCCACTGCATACGCGCAGCATCTCGAGGCAGCGTTGCCGGAAGAGGGTGAGCTCGATGGGCCCCTCTTGAGGACTGCTGGAATACAGTCAAAGCAGCCATTAACGACGCAGCGGAGAACAACGTCGGGTATATGGGTCGAAGTCGACGGAACGATTGGTTCGACGAAGAGTGCAGACAGATTCTGGAGGAGAAGGACGCAGCGCGGGCGGTCGCGCTGCAGCAAGGTACCCGGCAGAACGTGGAACGTTATAGACGGAAGCGGAGACAGCAGACCCGCCTTTTTTAGGAGAAGAAACGCCGCCTGGAAGAAGCGGAGTGCGAGGAGATGGAACATCTGTGCCGTTCTCAAGATACACGCAAGTTCTATCAGAAGCTCAACGCATCCCGCAAAGGCTTCGTGCCGCGAGCCGAAATGTGCCGGGATAAGGATGGGAGCATCTTGACGGACGAACGTGTGGTGATCGAAAGGTGGAAGCAGCACTACGAGGAACATCTGAATGGCGCTGAGAGTACAGGCAATGAAAGTCAAGGCAGCGGAGGAGATGACTACGTCAGTTCAGCGGACGATGGAAGCCAACGAGTTCGTGGGAAGTTATCAAGCCGGCTTCGTTGACGGCCGCTCGACAACGGACCAGATCTTTACTGTACGGCAAATCCTTCAAAAATGCCGTGAATACCAGGTCCCAACGCACCATCTGTTCGTTGATTTCAAGGCGGCATACGACAGTATAGACCGCGTAGAGCTATGGAAAATTATGGACGAGAACAGTTTCCCTGGAAAGCTTACCAGACTGATCAAAGCAACGGTGGATGGTGTGCAAAACTGTGTGAAGATCTCGGGCGAACACTCCAGTTCGTTCGAATCGCACCGGGGACTAAGACAAGGTGATGGACTTTCGTGCCTGTTGTTCAACATTGCGCTAGAAGGTGTCATGCGGAGAGCCGGGTGTAACAACCGGGGTACGATTTTCAACAGATCCAGTCAATTTATTTGCTTCGCGGATGACATGGACATTGTCGGCCGAACATTTGCAAAGGTGGCAGAACTGTACACCCGCCTGAAACGTGAAGCAACAAAAGTTGGACTGGTGGTGAATGCGTCAAAGACAAAGTACATGCTTGTGGGTGGAACCGAGCGCGACAGGGTCCGCCTGGGAAGCAGTGTTACGATAGACGGGGATACCTTCGAGGTGGTCGAGGAATTCGTCTACCTCGGATCCTTGCTAACGGCTGACAACAACGTTAGTCGTGAAATACGAAGGCGCATCATCTGTGGAAGTCGGGCCTACTACGGGCTCCAGAAGAAACTGCGGTCGAAAAGATTCGCCACCGCACCAAATGTGTCATGTACAAGACGTTAATAAGACCGGTAGTCCTCTACGGACATGAAACATGGACAATGCTCGAGGAGGACTTGCAAGCACTCGAGTATTCGAGAGACGGGTGCTTAGGACCATCTTTGGCGGTGTACAAGAAGACGGTGTGTGGCGGCGAAGAATGAACCATGAGCTCGCCCAGCTCTACGGCGAACCCAGTATCCAGAAGGTAGCTAAATCCGGAAGGGTACGATGGGCAGGGCATGTTGCAAGAATGCCGGACAGCAACCCTGCAAAGATGGTGTTCGCTTCCGATCCGGCAGGTACGAGACGACGTGGAGCGCAGCGAGCGAGATGGGCAGACCAGGTGCAGAACGACTTGGCGAGCGTGGGGCGTATTCGAGGATGGAGAGATGCGGCCTCGAACCGTGTATTGTGGCGTCAAATTGTTGATTCAGTGTTATCTGTATAGATGTAGACTAAATAAATAAATGAATGTTCATAAATAGTGTATGTTTGCTGGATAACCTTGACAGATACGTATTTCGACCTCAACAGTAAGGTCGTCTTCAGTGTTTTGTACTTGACTCGACTTCGAGTCGAGTGTTTAGTGATTACATTTGACAACTTATTCAAATGAAAGCCTAGACTTGAAATTGTGTGATTAAATCAAAATTATGTTCATAAATAGTGTATGTTTGCTGGAAAATGCAAATATTGCTGAGGGTGCCAACAACTGTCGCACCCTGCCAATGCCGTATTCTACCCTACATCAAATAAAACCTTCTTTATAAAACTATATTTTTTCTGAAAAAGACCGATTAAGTGCGCATACAATTTGCACCCATAACGATTAAAGAGCTGAGCAGAATGGATACGTTTGCGTTCGTTTTTACAGTTTTACCATGAGAAAACTGTCAAAACGTACGCAAACGTATCCATTCTGCTCAGCTCTTAACAAAGGGGCTGAGCATCGGGCTCACTATATTGAATAGAAGAAAGCAGCTTTCCGCGCGCGCGGGCCATTTTGTTCAAGATTCCATGGAGAGCGGTCTCTTCATCGGCTTCAACGGCAGTCGTCGGGCAACGGGTTGTTGTGGTCCCAGCATCGATTTCGGTAGTGCTCGTCGTGGTTAAGCATTGAGTGGCCATCCGCCACAATCGCCGTCGGATGTGTAGGTATTAAGGCGCATAAACCAGTAATTTTCAGGATCAGTATTTTAAACGGTAGCGTCTGTAACCATTTTACATTGTAAAGTAATTTTATTGCTGGATTGTGCTCAATATTTGGAAAAGCGTCAATGTCTCTTCATTCCAACTGGAACTTGGCCTGTTGAAAGTAGAAAAAATAAATATTTCAAGCTCTTTTTTTTCTTTATTATTAAGGTACGAGACACTGAAGACAACCTCACAGTTGAGGTCGAAATACGTATTTGCAAAGATAACAAAACGTAGTGGAATTAAATACAAAGTACTAAACTCGTCTTAGACGGCTATTGAAAGTACTTAATACCTACCAGCTACCAGCGGTCCGCTCGCCGTGAAATCTCGAACGAAAATGACTCGCGCAAGACACGACTCTTTTTGTGCACAGGGAAAATGAAGCGGTGGGCAAAAAAGCAAACTGATGTCCATGTTGGGGATGCATGAACGGAATTAATTGGTTCTGAAATTTTTACCAGGCGTGAAAGAACTAAAATTTTAAATAGTTTGACGATGGTAATCAATAGTTTTAATACAATTAGCGAATTGGTGGAAAGTTTGCGAATTGATTGATATATAAATCTTAAAAATCCATTAAAAGATAAAGTCGCTATTAACGTTTGAAATCTGACATGATTTCGTAACGGTCCCCAATTTAGAAATTTTTATTTTGCACCCTGTGTTCGAGGCTTCAACAAAAATGTCTTCCATATTCACAATCTCATGGATTTAGTGTAAAAGAGAGAAACTGTGAATATCATGTCCTCGCGTCGCGAATACGAGCAATAGTGAGTCAGTCTATTGACCATATTTGACCATATTTTTTATAAATTTGTTTCATGTTTTCATTCGACTGGTTAGGGCACAGAGGTCATGATATGGGTGTTTAAATTGACGGCTTAAATACCGTGAATAAATCTTACTGGGGTTACACTATCTATAGTTCGACGTTTGGTCATTCTGTCGATAAGTGACCGATGCCTCAAGTCAAGATCCGCTAGTATGATAACTCCGCTTACATCGGTCACCATAAAACACGATTTGAAGCGCCATCTTAGTCCGAGTTCGGCTGAGATATATTAGCTGGCGTTTATGTTGGTTTTTTGTTCCATTGGCAGCATGTAGTTAGTAAGGAATAGTTCCTCTCTGCTTGTCGCCTCTTGATGCAGGAATTATTCAAACGTCCGAGCTAGTGTCGAAAAGGAGCACTACTGCTGGGTTTAGCGATAACAAGAAGACTTTCAATATAAGCGCTCACCTGCGCCGCCTCAGGAATACGCGAATCTAGTCTTTTTAGCAATTGGAATTGCAAGGGGCTTGTTCATTACGACTGCCGTATTTGCAATGGTACAAACAAGCAAATCATTTCCTCCACTTCAACGTGTGGTTTGGATAACGAACGGCTTCTAGTAGATCTGGTTCATCCGTCAGCACTTCCATCCCGCGTTAGAGTACTGTTTTCGTGAGGCGTGGGGTCAGGCGCAGATTGCACGGATACAGATCGATATGCGTAATTGAAACAGTGTCTTTATGATGCTGTCATTCACGTACAAACCGATTGCGATTCCCTGCCCGCGAGCGGGAAGATGTGACGACCGGAGAATCGCTAGATCTCAGTAGCTGCTCAACGCGAGCTTGAGGCGATAACACGAAACGTGTGATGAGCCGATCATGAACTGCTTGGTATTTGATGATCATCGATGACGAGTTGACCACATTATCGACTCTGGCGACGATGTGCCAAAACTGTGTCTTCTCCTTCATTAGCCTTTTTCTTTTTATCCTTAAATTGCTCTACATTCCAACTGAAATTTGTACTACTTTTTATATTACTGTTCTGTCAGTATGTTAATTGACAGCTTTTCTATGTCCGCCAATAGCATGAATATGTGTCGTGTTGGGCAAGCATGGATAGCAAGTAGGTACAATGGAAACACCCTAAAAGAAATTCATACGCCGAAGTGAGTATCAAACTCGCTATCTCCGGATTGGGAACCCTACGCCTTTGTTTGCAAGGCTAAGTGGAAACTGCGTGGTTCCAGTCAGGTGGAACTGAGCTTTCGCCTGTGCGAACCACATGTTCGAATGATGTTTCGAGAAATCTGGTAGCTTCATGTGCAAGGTTCTCCAGCTTGTTGATTTCCACATCCTGCTGCTATATTAACGGATGCCGGATCTATTATTTTGAGTAGGTATATGCGACGGTTTCTACGTCAACAAATCTACTCAAACATACTCCAACCGAATAACTTCATTTGTAAATTTCTGATAATGTACAAAACATCAATTCATGCGACTGAATTTTATAGCCTTGAGTCGGGTACAGGAGGTACTGCAAAGTAATTCCTCTCTCCCAATAAGGGTTTTTGATGGTGTTGATGACTCAAGCCATTGAATATTTCTTTACAAATAACAACAAATCAAATTTTAGATATCGTTTGTTGACTCAGTTCTTTGGTAGCTATTTTCCGAATAATCTACCCTAACTATTGCTGTATTTTTTTCTCCTCCAAAAGTTCTGATTCGCATTCGGCTTTTTGTATTTGAACATTATTTGAAGGTTTTGTTACAAACATCAAAACCCACAGCATGGTCCACGATGGCATCAAGACTAACGCCACCAAATCAAACAGCCAATTACCGTAGATCTGAAAGAATAAATAGAAGTTACTTATATAGCGAATCATTTATATCAAAGAACTTACCATCGAATCAACAACAGAATAAGTAATTCCGTCCATTGTTCCAGTAATCGCCTTTTTCATTTGTTCCTTTAAGGACAATTCAGGGAATAGATTACAAGTTACACAAAACAGAACTATATAAACCACCACCAAAGGATGAATTGTGATGCATAATATACGTGATAACCTGAAATAAGATTAGGTTTCATTTAAATATTCCAAATAAACAATCTACATATAAGAATCGATCATACCCTCTGGTGAAGCCACGTTTAAGTGGCTGTAACATCAATACTACCGGGACTATCGCAACCGAAAGTACCCATCCGAGAGAGAAATTCAGCATTCCTACTGTTAACAGTGCTGTTCCCAGTTCCAACAGAACGGCTATCCGAAGAATTTCGGCATTCAGGGCATCCAACGTGATGAAACCTGGGAGGATTAGCACCAACACTGAGATGCACGCCATGATGGCGAAAAGGCTAAACTGAGTCGAAAGATTTGAATCATGAAGGTACCCATTCAGGGCAGCATTAAACGGCAAAACCGTAGTCATAGCCCCTATTCCGTGGGCCAATAACAATACAATTCCTACTGAAATATAAGAATGCTTTGGCTTTTCCAGTGGTTCCGTTTCGTCATCCTCCTCCGAACCAGTGTTTTCCTGACCAGCATCATCCGAGTAATACAAACCCAGATAGTGTATGAACGACTTAATCAGCAATGCTCCGACCATCAGCGCCAAACTGGGCATGTAATCGCCGATGGACACGAATCGATCATGCGTCACCAGCAGATAGAAAAAGTAGCTCTGATGAAACCGTTCCAGCAAATTATTCAAACTCCGACTGATTCCTTCCACAATCTTCAACAACGCTCCTACTCCAGCCGAGTTTCGTTGATTTCCGTTGCGCTTCACACATTCCAGAGTCAGAGCCTCGATCCCATAACGATGGAACAGCCCATGATTGCCATTTGGAACCCCCGACGACTGACCCAGCACCATTGCCAGAAGGTTCTGCAGCTTCTCACCGTAGGTAATTGGCTTTTTCTGATTAGTTGCGGACAATCGATAAGCCGCCGCAATTCCATTCTTTTGCGACAGCTTCTGTGCCAGATTATGTAAATCCAAATTCGGCAGCTGACCGTTCAATCCCTCGACCTTCAAGTTAATATGGTCCACATCAAAACTCTGAACTTCCAAATTAATGGCAGCTTGAATCGCTCCAGCCCGCCCGTCTAAGGAGCCCGCATTTAACACCCGATTGTCGTCGGAGCCATGATAAGCTTCCAGCCAAGCCTGCATTCCCAGCTGCTCCTGCTCGGTTATCAGGAAAATGATATCCTTGGCCCAGTACTTCTGCTTTCGTGCAAAATCTGCAAATGCCAAAATCAGTGGCACTCCCGCCGCTACGTCCATGTGAACTGTTTCCGGTGGTCGGTACGGCACAGAAATCACGAACGCCTCCGTCGACCCGATCCTCGGAGCTCGCAAAATCCCATACACATTTTTACCCTTGAAAACCTTCCCTCCACCGAGCGGATAATTCAGCGTAAAATTATGCGTATGCGTTTCCAGACCGATCTTCCGCATCTTCGCCAACAGCCAAGCATACGGCATTCCGGTCCGGTGATTTTCCCGCTCTCGGTCCAACTCCGCGGCATACGTCTTGGCGAGACTTACGGTTTCCGCCTTGAGCTCCGAATACACCAGCCCCGGCAGGAGAGCATTTTCCGAAAAGTACGTACCGGAATTGAAGTTCGTGTCCGGCAGGAGTCCAAAGTAGCCAACACCCAGCAGATAGAACGAGAAGCAGATCAGTGTGTTGTGCCGAATCAGCGCTTTACAGTATTTGGCTTTCTGGGAAATGGATGGGTTCGTAAGTAGACCCATGTTATCCGACACTCGCGAGTTATTTGGCAGTGCTTCTGCGACTAGATTTCAACTTATGAATAACTAAAAATGTAATATAATCTAAGATAATTTTTAATCGATTGATAGGAGAAAATCTTGAGTTTTTTTTTATATATTTTTTAATGTTTGTTGAAAAACAGAGACCTGTCAAACAAGGGGCATCACAATGTTTTAATTCATTATGTTAAACGGCTGCGTCCTTGCACAAAAATTGCGTAACACAAAACACAGAGACGTTGTTTAATAGAGACACGCGGAGAGAATAAAAGCAATTCTGGCTTCACGGCCCGCAGACAAAAACAATCCTGTGTGATTGGCAACATATAAAATTGTGAGAACTTGAAGTGGTTCTCAGTATGAGCAGTTATTTCATTT
Organism: Armigeres subalbatus; assembly: GCF_024139115.2. Lineage (NCBI taxonomy): Eukaryota > Metazoa > Arthropoda > Insecta > Diptera > Culicidae > Armigeres > Armigeres subalbatus. Next base: position 361,849,856 of record NC_085141.1, read on the forward strand.
GCCTCACCTCACCTCACCTCCTGCCTTTTTAGCGCCATTGCCAAATATTCAACAGCAAATATAATATTTAAACTTGCTTTGAAAACTCTGGAAACAGCTTGATTTACTTAACTTTTCAAACTTTTTCATAATTTATATAATGTTGATTACAATACTTATCTCGCATTTAGTACCGATTGGTAATGTTTGTTTACTTTGCTCGTTTGGTACAGTTCGATTGGTACTTTCGGCTTCACTCTTCGCGGGTCTCTATCTATAAACAACGTCTCTGGCAAAAATATGGTTTGTGAAATCCAAGCTATTGTCATCCTATTGTTAAGCCCACCGCCAGGTCGTAGCCAGGATGTCCTGGGCTATATTTTTTTTCATACTGTGTTTCAATTATGACAGCGGGCTATGTCTATTGATGATGATGACACCGCGCATGTCACCGGCTCGGTGAAATCAGTAAATATTGTCGGCGTAGCACCAACTTAGAATTCGGAAGTCGGAACTTCCGAACCGAACTTTCTTCCAAAGTTTTATCTGTCAAATCATTGATGCGTTGATGCGTTGATGCGTTTAGCGCATCTTTAGGCGAAACCAGCGCACTACTTCCGAAGAGATGTTTTGTTGGTCTTGCAGGGTTGGTCTTGGACCCAGCCATTCCGGGGGATTTCATAATTTCCGTCCTGTCCCTTTTAAGTTTAATTTGATTTTATTGCAGTTTGTGTTGTGTTCGCCGTTTAACTTTTAGTTAAAATTTGACTGTTCGATGGTTATTTCTCCGTGGTTAAAAATAACCCTGCTCCGGAGCATGGTTAAATTTGACAGTTCGATAGTTAAACCACAGATAACAGATATTTAGGCTAGAACAAATTTTATTGAAAATCCTGTGTAAACTTTTAAATTGATATACGTTGGCCCACTACTGCCATCTACTCAACTAATTGCGGCAGTACACACAGATGCAGCTGATTAACAACCGTCGAACGCAGCCAATGCATTTGACAGCCGCATTCGGGCTGCGTTTTCAATAACAATGATTCTTGCGCCATCTCCAATCGATTGCCAAACGCGGTCCAAATTTAAAATACATTTGAATTAACGGTTGCGGATGTTTACACACGTATCGGACACCAGCCTCAATATCTGTTATCTGTGGTTAAACTTTGCTCGCGAGAAAATTGGCGCCAAATCCATTTTGCTCCAAATAACTATCAATCTGTCAAAACTCAAATGGGTCGGCTTCAGGGTAAAACGGTCAAACGGTTGTCAATCGACGACAGATGCAATAAAAGTGCATCTCAATGTGCAGCGCAATGCAGCTGTCATTGAATTTGATATCAGCACAGATAACAGATATCTAGGCTAGAACAAATTTTCTTTAAAATCCTGTGTAAACTTTTGAATTGATATACGTTGGCTCACTACTGCCATCTACGCATCAGATTGCGGCAGTACATACAGACGCAGCTGATTATCAACCGTCGAACGCAGCCAATGCATTTGACAGCCGCATTCGGGCTGCGTTTTCAATAACAATGATAACTGCGCCATCTCCAATCGATTGCCAAACTCGGTCCCAATTTAAAATACATTTGAATTAACAGTTGCGGATGTTTACACACGTAGCGGATGCCAGCCTCAATATCTGTTATCTGTGATATCAGTTTGAAGTTTAGCGGTCCGATAACTGCAAAACTGTTGCAACTATCGAATTGCAGTTAAAAAGCATTGCAGTTAAATGACTTGCAGTTATCGAGCGTCTACTATGTATTTAAATGATTATACAGTGATCGTTCGCTAATTGGGGCACGACCTCACCCCAACTAGCGAATGCCGTTCACTAATACCACAGATAACAGATATTTAGGCTAGAACAAATTTTATTGAAAATCCTGTGTAAACTTTTGAATTGATATACGTTGGCTCACTACTGCCATCTACTCAACTGATTGCGGCAGTACATACGGATGCAGCTGATCAACAACCATTGAACGCAGCCAACGCATTTGACAGCCGCATTCGGGCTGCATTTTCAATAACAATGATCCTTGCGCCATCTCCAATCGATTGCCAAACGCGGTTCTAATTTAAAATACATTCGAATTAACGGTTGCGAATTTTTACACACGTATCGAATGCCAGCCTCAATATCTGTTATCTGTGCTAATACTAAGGACACACCTGTGGTACTTGTACCATGGTACAAGAGAACAAGAAAATTATTCCAAGACTATCTTTAATAAAGACAATAATTGGTATGGTACTCATTTCAAGATTCTTGTACCATGGTACTTGTACCACCAGTGTGTCATTAGTATAATTGGGGCGTTTTGACAAGCGTCAATGTTGTTTACTTTTTGCATTGAACAAAGGAAAATTTTACGCGCCAGAAAATATCGATCCCGCCAAACACGGAAACAAAACGTCAACGCGTTTTTGACATCACATTCTGACGTTTAGCTGCTTTTTAATTGGGTTTCGCCCCAATTAGCGAACCCCCAACTAAAAAGCGCCCCAACTAGAAAAAACCCAATTAGCGAACGTTCACTGTATGCGAATAACTAACCGCATAAATCCAAACGATAGCCGAACCATTATTGGAACGGTATACGTTCCAGGTTGAACCATAATGATAATGGTACTTAACCATAACCGTACTGTAGTCTGATATTATCAATTTCCCACCTTATCGGCCGCGACGATTTGAAATCGTCGCAAAACAAATTGACGCCAAAATCGTCGCCAGCAGAAATGGCCATAAGATCTGTCAAATCAACTGTGAACAAAATTTTATATACTCAATAATCACATTATTATGTGTGCAGCTCAAAACCGAATTTTTGAACTCACGACAATTAATTTTCTCCTATCAGTCGCAAGTTTCATTACTGCGCATCTGGTGCGCTGTATAGCGCATCTGGTTGCGAACAATGTGAACTAGTTGCGCAATGATGCGCTATAAGTTGAACGCGAGTAAAATCGATTTTCGCGAGTTCGAAATTCGATTTTCAACTGGAACCATAATATTTCCCAAAATTGAGCCCTGTTTTTAATGCAGATTGACATTATTTACTAATAAAACTAACATAATTTTAGAATAAAGATGTTGGCGACGATTTTGATAGTGCCTAAAAAATGGTCGGCGCGTTTTGTTACCAAGGAAACAGACAATATTTGTATGCGGGAAGTTTAGCACGCAGCCAAGTATTTTCCATAAGCGATCGCTGGACAGAAAATCAAGCTGTCCTTGTATAAAACGCGGAGTTGCTGAAAATCTGTCAAAAAACGCAAACTTTGACAGGTCTACTTCCGCTCAACTGTTGTGCCAGTGCTCTGCTGTCAAATTCCGCTCCTTTCTCGCTCTTTTTCCGGGCATCTTTGATGTACGAGTGAACACATTTCACTGTGAACGTAAAATAAATTCGCTGTAAGTGCAGTTTTCTCAGTAGAATATGTGCCAACTTGTGGGGAAAGGATAATTGTACCGTCGCACGATGGATTGGATCCGAAATTTCCGACGGTTTCCGTAGAAAATACACCAAAATTGAAGCAAACTTTGCGCCGTGAATTCAAGTTGTAGATGCGAATGAAAGATGTTTTGACACTGCTAGGTTCCATAACCTGGTGGAAGTTTTGTGTACAAAAATGAAGTGAGCCTGATTGAGGCCAATTTCGGATACCATCAAATCTGTGCGATAGTTCTGAATCTTGACGCCGAAAGTGTCAATAAATTGTGCTGCTATGTAGAAGTGATCTGATTGTTTACGTGGTGTATGTTTCGATGTCTTTGCAGATGGTTTTCGGATCAAAGGTGATCAAGGCCGGTGGTGCCGAGCCCGATGCGTTCGAGGGTCAGATCGGCCAGGCAATCCTGGAGCTGGAGATGAACTCTGACCTGAAGCCACAGTTGCGCGATCTGTACATCACCCGCGCTCGTGAGATCGAGTTCAATAGCAAGAAGGTAGGTAAACAAAATTCGTCTACCGGCTGTGAGCCGGCTCGAATCGCTGCTATCTTCCATTCAAAAGTATAGCGAATAAGGGCCAAAGATTTCGGCAGTTTTTAGAATTTTAGAATAAAATGCTTCAGTGTTTTTACTTCAAATGTTTATACTTTTTTAAATGATTGCAGGCTATTGTGATCTACGTCCCGGTGCCCAAACAGAAGGCCTTCCAGAAGGTCCAAACCCGGCTGGTCCGTGAGCTGGAGAAGAAGTTCTCCGGTAAGCATGTCGTGTTCATCGGTGAACGTCGCATCCTGCCCAAGCCACAGCGCGGCCGCCGTGACCCCAACAAGCAGAAGCGTCCACGATCCCGTACCCTGACCGCCGTCTACGATGCTATCCTGGAGGATCTGGTCTTCCCGGCTGAAGTCGTCGGCAAGCGAATGCGTGTCAAGCTGGATGGCTCCCAGCTGATCAAGGTTCACCTGGACAAGAATCAGCAGACCACCATTGAACACAAGGTGCGTTTTTTGTGTGCCATTTTAGATTATTGATTATTCAGCATCTCCTACATTCGGATTGGTTCGTCACCATTAGGAACCATTTCGTCTATACGATGCTAAGATCAAATTCCAGGATTTCTCCACCCGCCGCTTTACTGTGTTTGTCAAAGTCTAGGGGCTGAAAGAGAAATTCTCATTCGTTTTGTTTTATTCCAAATTACATTTTAATTATTTAGTAATAGCACTAATATGAGTTCGTTTTTCTTCTTGCAGGTCGATACCTTCACGTCAGTGTACAAGAAGCTGACCGGACGTGACGTTACGTTCGAATTTCCGGAGCCCTACCTGTAAACTATTATAACGCTAGAGTAAAACAAATTAATAAGTGAGTGCGCGCGGAATGTTGGTGATACAGAAGAAATGTACGGAGAAGTAGGGTGTGCATAAAACATCTTTTGTGCTGCATTGATCGCCCTCCAATAAAAACCCTCGGCAAAAGGGAAAAGAACAGTTTACTTGAAATATTTGATGTAATGCAGACATTGAAATGTTTGCCAGTGTAGAGAAATTTCCGTTTGTCATTGTGGACAGTGTGCTAAATGCAAATGTTATCAATACTCGGTTTAACGCAAAAGGTACAGAGGAGATGCCTTCATTCATCTTGATAAATATGTCGTCTACCTTGCAGTTTTTCCATTTAAAATATACATCTGGTCGTTACTTTCCTGTTCTTTCGCTACAAATGTCTAACAACATTTTTAAAGGATGTCCTTTCAGTGGCAGTGGTACATTTGTCCAAACATTTATTTATCTGAATCATGACTAGACTAGCCAGAAACATAATCTAGTTGAATAATTAATATTGAGCGTCTTAGAGAAAAATGTTACAAGGTTAAAAATACTTTACTCTTACTTCCGATATATTCACTTTTGTATCAACAGATACGTATTTCGTTTTCTACTTGAAAACTTCTTCAGTGTTTTGTTATTCATAACAAGTAGAAAACGAAATACGTATCTGTTGATACAAAAGTAAATATAGCGGAAGTAAATGGAAGAGTGAAGTATTTTTAATCTTATAATCTAGTTGATAAATTAATTGATGAATGGTTTTGGCGATCATTGCAAGCATCGTTCATCAAATTAAGAACTAGAATAGGTTGCTGTCAAGTTTAGCCTTAATTCCTGATGAGGAAATGACTTATTTGGACAAATACCTTCGCTTCGCTTCGCATCGTTGAATAACGACATGACTTAATACGACAGTATTGAAGAGGATCGTGTTAATTTGGTTAATCAACATCAACTAGCAAGATGTACGCTCGTGTTTATAGGGTTCAGCAAATGCTTCGTAATCGAACATTTATATTCGATGAAGAACTCCTAAGCCTTTGGAGCAGTCTTTGTCACGGTGCTTCTTAAATGTATTAGTAGGGTAGGATGGGGAGAGATAAGTCGCCTAAGGCGAACTCTAAATGCCTCAAAACAGAAACATTTTAATTCAACTTTTCAACTTGGATCTATAAAAAACAATCTGTAAGCCAGCCATTAAAGTAAAAGTCTATGTTTCTGTCAATCGAAAAATGCCGGGGTAAGATGGGTCTCATTTAAATTCTGTAATTAATTTTGTTTTTTTAAATTCAATTTTAAATTACACACAGATAGAAAGCTTTATTACCAATGATTTTATTGAATAATAAAAGATTTTTAAACTTGGAATGAAGACATGGATGGTTGCAGTTAATTCGATCTCCTAGACAGTCAAATCGACTCTCCGTACACGGTCATGGTAACGTCATCGGCGAATCCCACTAACTTGACTCCTCGTGGGAGCTTAAATCACAGCGCCCCAATCGTACATCACGTTCCACAGTAATGGACCCAAAATTGATCCATGAGAGGCACCTGCCGTGATGGGGGCGCAAACTAAGCCCTCGTCTGTCTCGTAGATCAATACTCGATTCTGGAAGTAGCTTCCCAGAATCTTGTACAGCCCTACCGGTACTCCCAGTCACAGCAACGAGTACGCAACCCAGCACGCATTGTTGAATGAATTCCACACGTCGAGTATTATTACTGCACAGTAACGTATACCACGTCGCTTGCATTAAATGGCGTCCTCTGCATTGTCAACCACCGATTCGATGGCACCGAAAGACCGAAAGCCGAATTGCTCGAACGATAATCCTCCCGCTTCCTCCATGTACGGCGACAGCCTGTTTTGAATCAACTTCTCCAGTAGCTCCCCTACCGTGTGTATTAGACAGATTGGTCTGTACGCTGAGGGGTCTCCTGATGACTTGTCCGGTTTCGGTAACCATACGCTGTCTCTTCCTTATAACCGGAAATGTCCACTCGACCAGGCACCTCTGCATGGCTGACCTGAACATGTCCGGATTGGTCATTATGGCTGCCTTTAACGCTAAGTTCGGGATCCCGTCCAGACCAGGTCGTCGTCGATGATCGTCTTCAGTCTCGTTGGACATCGCTCGGGAGTAGCCCCTCTTGTTTTGGCACCACTATGGTGCACCACCCGATAGGTGTCTTACCAAGGGTTCGAGTTGGCGTTCTGCCATAGTATGTTGAAGCAGTCTTTCTTGTTCTCTTTGATGGCCTTGTTTAGGGCCAGCATCGCCGCTTTGAAAATCTCGATGCGTTCTTCTCTCACTTCCGCCGAGCGAGATCTTTGTAGTCTTCTTCTAGCCCTGAAGCGCAGGTAGCTCGAACTGCCGCAATTTGATTGCTCCACCAGTATGCTACACTCTGCCGTTCCGTGCCTTTCGCGGCATAGTCGCGTCACATGTTCGAGACAAAACCGCAACCAGTTCGTCACCGCTCAAACTTTCCGTGTTTTCTTCCAGACCCATAGCAAATATTATATATTAACAATATAGCCCACTCTTGCTAAAATCAGGCGAACGCGACAAAAGCGCTCCAACGGATGGCGGTCGAACTATCAATCCACGCTTGAAGGCGCATCATTGTATCTATATCGACGCGTAGAAGCGCATCGTTGCGTCCAACAATTAAAACAAAACAAAATGTCAAACAATTAAAACAAACGTCATGTCATCCTCCCAATCATCTCAAGCCACCGTGAGTACTTCGGATTCTACTTCCCAACTAACAAAAAAAATGATACTGGCATGCATAAAATTTATTGTAATAGCCTTTTTGTCAGCTCATGGAGCAGCTATCCAATTATCAATTTTGACTTGCGTCTGATGAATATATAACAGACCAAATATTGTCAGATTTTCTGGATATGATACACTGCGCGGCGTTTGTAATGTTCCCAAATGGGTACTTGCACAAAACTTCACGCGGCGAATGACTGTCGAAAGGTACGGCCGCGACAAACGATACACCGCAATGCTATTCATCCATAAGAATCAAGTAAACGGGGTGCAGAAAGCGCGGCGGTACCTTTCATGAAAGGTTCGCCGCGTGCAATTTTGAGAAAATCAGGCAATACTCAAAACGTAGGCGAACCAATAGAAGACGTTAATTGCTATCTCCAGATGATATAAAAAATAACACAGCAAATGAGTCTTAAACATTTATTCTTTCTTTACAATATTTATGAATCGAAGGGCGATATCGATGTGGTCGTTCGGGATCTGTTGAGGCTCATGGATGAGCAAGCATAAATCAAGAGAGAAACGCATGTGTCCAATAGTCGATTACCGTGTATGGGAGCTCACTTCCCATGCTGCATGAGTAGGGATCCTATATTAAGAGATGTGCGAATACTTTTCCAGACGATTTAGCAACGCTGTTACTTTCGTAAACAAACGCTGCCAGCACTTGCCGTGGCGCAAAATGTTGGAGCTCGAACATGACTTTGCGTATAATGGCATTTTCAGATTTCGTTATCTAACGTCCAACAGTACATTATCACTAAAATAAAAGTGCAATACAAATGAACAAAGTACCATGCATAAACTAGACTATTTCAACTTGCCAATGTAAAACAAATTGTTTTTTCGACAAAACTTTTCGTAAAATCTTTTTCATTACAATCGCAATACCTTTCAATCCGCAACAATAACAATGTTCATTTGGCTCAGATTCTGACAGCTCTCAATGCTCGATTGGCTCAAGATGGCCGCTTTCGCATATCTCTGAATGTAGGATCCCTATGCATGAGTTTCTCTGGTTTACACTAGGGATCCTATAATGAGAGATATGCAAATATTTACTTTTCTAGACGATTTAGCAACGCTGTTATTTTTGTTAGCAAAGGGTTCCAACACTTGCCGCAGCGCAAAATGTTGAAGCTTGTATATGACTTTGCATTTGATAACACTTTGGATTATGTTTGTCTGTCCACTAACAGTGTTTAAATAAGCATTATCACTAAAATAAAAGTGCAATACAAACAGGCGAAACACGATACATAAACTATATTACTTTTACTCGCGAAAGTAAAACAAATTCGATGAAACTTTTCTTAAAATCTATCTCAATTGGCGCTTTGATGTTGCATGAAGAAGAAGAAGCAGAAAGATGATAATCGAAAAAATCTCCACGGGAAACCATACGGAGAAGTTTTTAAAACTCTTCGCAAAAATTCTAAAAACAATATATATAAAAACCGTAAGCAGTACGGGGTTGGACTTTTCTTAAACTGTGTTTTAAGTGTAATATTAGAAAATAAAATTTCGAATAGAAATATTGTGTTTATTATACAGTAGAAGAAAAGTCCAACCCCGTACTGCTTACCGTTTTTAATTAAATTGCTTTTAGAATTTTTGAGAAGAGTTTTAAAAACTTCTCCGTATGGTTTCCCGTGGAGATTTTTTCGATTATCATCTTTCTGCTTCTTCTTCTTCATGCAACATCAAAGCGCCAATATCTATCAACCTCGTCTCAATCTGCAACAATATCAACGTTCATTTGGCTCACGTTTTGACAGTTCTCAATGCTCGATTGGCTTACAATGGCCGCTTTCGCATATCTCTCATTATAGAATCCCTAGTTTACACCCTCTTTAGCTTCATCTTCGCTCCAACGTTCCGCATGTGCACTTCCGGATCCGAACTTATCAGTTCTTGGATGCTAGCAAGCGGGGGTGAGCCTTCGAGATCTTACCAGGTCCTCCTATCGAAGATTTCTTTCATTTCTTTCCGGGGCGAGGCTTACATCTGGCACAAAGCCAATTCAAAACCATTTCAAATTGGTTTATGAGGGAACAGTAACATTTCAGTAACAATTAAAAATCATGGTCAACTTGATTATTTTCATTAAAATGGTCCGACTTTTCAGCACCAGGCTGCGCTGGTATCAATAAAAATGGTTCACCAGTGGCATGTATGTGATATTGAAGAGTGGGCTATCTTGTACTTGAAAATCTTTGCCCATAGCCTCTCTGGAGGTACCACCGTCGAAGTGGACGACCTTTCACGCCCGGGTTGTAGGTGTAGCACCTCGAATTTCTCTCCTTGCCTTGCTGCTTATCCTGAAACGGATAGCCATATGTTCACTGTGGGTGTAACCGTCGTCGACCCTCCACTGCAAATCACCGACTAAACTTGGACTGCAGAACGTTACTCCTATTATCGATTCCATTCCTTTTCAATGAAAGGTACTTCTTGTCTATGGACGAACGATACTTTCGAACGAATGCGATTCGTTCGAACCGTTTCACAATTACCCTCCGCTCTTGTGTAACACAGTAACTGCTGGGCGGCCGCACAATGGTTGAGGTTGAGCTGTGTTACTTGCACGGTTTTCTCGTATAACCACTCAACGGGCACACAGGTCCACCATTGGCGTGGTTGTGTTCTTGCTTCCGTGCTCGCACATAGCGTACACGATGGTGCTTTACCGCAGGTGTGCGCTTTATGACCATCTTCTTGCCCTTCGCAAGTCCACGGCTTGTGTCCCGCTTCGAGGCAGCGGGAGCACTTATCGACTACCGGTGCACAATGGGAAAAAATATTGGCCATAACGTGAATAATTTCAATATCTCTGTTCGGTCCGGCGGATTGCGCTGAAAATTTGACACAAATCGTAGATCTTTCTGGGTAATCGTGTAAATGTGGTTGAGTTCACTGCACGGAGCTGCTCATTTGTTATGCTTTATGGAAGACCTTGGACTTTTGATAATATATACAGTTAGAAAATAATAGAACCTTGTTGGCGTCGGTGGCCGGTATCCGCACCGTGGCAATCTGCGTCCCTTGCGGTCCTCTTCGCAGGCGGATGGTCGCCTTTGTCGCCACCACTCCACCTTGGTTCTCGTTGGCCGAGGCGATCTCCTCCGATGTCGTGAATTCACCAAAGCTTATATTGAAGGGTCGCTTCGTCACTTCTACACTTTCGCCTAGGACAAAATCGCCCCTAATCTGGGTCTCGTATGAGGTGAGGCGTTTCGAATGAGGCGACAATTATCGATTCCTCCCATTTGAATTACACGGTCGTCTCATGTGAGACGTGTCGGAATCGACAATTCTCGAGTAATTCAAGACACAGAATAAGCACAAATGACCAGATTCATTTTGTGCCAGTGCGGGACAAAAAATGTGTGCTCCTTGCTTAAATTCAGAAACGTGCTTAAGTCAAAACTTTAAAATTGGATAAACCCTCTGGGACTCGCTTGGTGCTGGATCAATCACACAACCCCCTGCGGGTGTGAAAGAGTGAACCACAGTGAACGTATTTTTATGCAATTAGGTAGGCCTCTCAAATTTACTTAAAATTCGATTTTCTCAATGAATTATTGGCAGTGGCTGATTTTCTACTCACCGCTTCCACATCCAGGCGCTATCGTATATGCGCAAATAGCCAGCATGAGTTAACCGCCAGAAATTTGTCTAAAGACATCTAAGGCGGGTTTTCTCAAAATTAGGAACTTTTCATGAAAAACTATTTGGTACCGGTTATGTAGGAAGGTGTCTGCTACTACGCCTACCAAATATTTTTTCGATAAAGGTGCTTAATTTTGAGAAATCGAACCTTAGATGCCTTTCGCCATACTAATTTCAGAAAGTTAACTCCTAGTGAGCCGCTGTAATTACGCTCAAAGCAGGTGATTCATTAGCTTATAACAAAAATCAACTATAGGCTAAGTTAAAAGGTGAACGAGCCTAGGGCTAAAAGCTTCCATAATAACGAAAATAATAATTAACTACGCTGAGCTTTTTCATGTTTCATTTCTCGTAAGATACATACAATTCGGTTTTTATTCTTTCCTGCAAACTGACAGACGATTTATTATAAATTTTCTATAAGCTTGAAACAAAAAAAATCCGAGCTACTTAAAACTCATTGAACTCCTAATTTCTAATGCCTAACGGGGTATAGGTACCCCTTTTAGTGGGTATCCAATTAAAATCTTCCCTCGTTTCTCGTGTCCATAACTGCCGTTCTACGCATAGTTGTCCCATGTTACCTTTGATGAAAAATCTCAAACTCGAGTGAATTTGTCCCACTGAAAAAAATAAGTTTTTTTTTGATCATTGAGACTGAAACCCGTTTAAATAAGTAGCGATTCGTTTTATATCCTGAAGTAGTATTGCCTACGCTCATAACACCCAAAAAATTTTTGTTCAATTTCAAGATGCTTTCGATTCTGAAATTAGTGGGACAAATTGACTCGAGTTTGGATTTTTTCAGCAAACGTAACATGGGACAATTATGCGTTTAACGGCAGATAAGGACTTGACTAGGATCACTAGCTAGGATAAAGTTAAATAAAATCATCATCAGTAAAATGCGCCGAATGGGATAAAATCCCCTTTGAGTCGCAACACTTCGCGCAGGGAATGTTTTCGGTGGTGTCTATAATAGATGTTGAAAGAAAACGTTTTTTTTATGGTGTTTTATTTTTGCAACTTTTTAATATAAAAAGTTTAACCGACTGTGGAACCCAAGTTCCTGCTAGCAGGGGAAGTGAGGACGATTAGGTCAGCATTTTGATCTGCTCACGACTCTCACTCCACGCCCACCCATTCGACCGGGGTAGGGTCGAACCGCTTAAGGATCGGCGATGGTGACCTCGACTTCTACACCGGGTTCGATGTTGATCGAGGTGATCTGCTTCACGATCTCCGATGGCGAGTGCAGATCGATGATACGCTTGTGCAGACGCATCTGTAATAGAAGTAGAGAAAAACATCCGTAAAAATTCTTGATCGAAATAAAAAAAAAATCCTAATGAAAAACATTTTAAATCTAATTTTATTCTTTAATTTTCTTCAAAATAAAAAAGGTAAAGGAACAAAGGTAACAAAAAATGGAATACAGAATTCGTCCTTGACCTGATGTAAAGTTACCAGATCCACGTATAGTTAATAAGTTACAATTTCATTTAATAAACCACTAGAACAGCAAATTATTGAAAAAAAGTGTATGAACCATTAGAGACTTGAAAAGATTTCTAGACATCGATCAAGCACTATGACGAGGAACAAATTGTTCTCGGCGCGACCTTCATAAATGATGCCAATGATCTGGACATGCACTTTGGTTTATAGTCTGCCTGTTGGATGGGGTGGTTGAACTGATATTTACCTGGAAGCGATCCCAAGTCTTGGAACCCTCACCGCAAGGGGTCTTACGGGTGGTGATACGCAGGATCTTGGTTGGCATCCGGACGGGGCCCTGCGGAAGAATGAACATACATGTTATTTAAAAAATACCTATATTAAATTGACTGTAGAAATTGAAATTCATAATATATTATCAAATTCATTCGATTTTATGGCAGGTTTCAATGAACTCATGCAATAATTTAGTCAAAGGAATTTAGTTTGCTGTAGCATCTACTTAACTAGGGAAAGGAACAGGTTGGTTTACATTCCAAACCCCCCAGGTAAATGCATATTAGGGGCCATCCACTAAGTACGTCACGCTCCTAGGGGGTAAGGGATTCCGAGCAGCGTGACGACTCATGCAAAAATTTTAGTTTCAATACAAAAAGTGTGAAAAAATGGGAAAGGGGTGTCAAAATTCGCCTATTTTTGCGTGACGTACTTCATGGATCTTCCCTTAGTCTGAAATTTAGGAACCGGATGACTCACCTTAACACGCAGCTTCTGCTTCTTGGCTCCGCTGATCAGATCGGCGCAAACCTTCTCCAGACTGCGGACATTGCGCGAGGTCAACGTAATGCGGATTCGGTGCACGGTGGCGGCCTCGGCAACGGGCTTTTCGACATCCTTTCCAGCGGTGGCCTGATGGTTAAATAAAATAGAAGGATTAGCAATTATCTACACGTGTAACCTTATCCTAATCGGATAACATAACCTAGAAATGTTTTCAAAAATTGATATTCAAAAGTTTAAGATATAACACTGTGGCTAGCTTAACTTACATTTTACAGAAAATGCATGAAACTGTTTTATTATTTACCATTTTAAATTGTTGTAATTGTCCTGGTCGAGGTAATCAGAAATCTCTTGATCAGCGCTGAACCAGATAAAAACCTTTTGCTTGCATGAGCAGCAGTAAACGAAATGAACGAGTCGAGGGTTTGAAGTTGTCAAATTTTGCTGCTTGCGTTCCGTTCCTGATGACTTTTCCCGCGCGAGAGAGGAACGCAAAACGTTGCGTTTCTCTCTTCGTAAAACAAAAGTGCGCAGCCGTTTTTTAAGTTTGTTTTTTGCGTTTTTGTTTCTCTTCTGTGGAATCCATCGTGCGCGTCCACATTTTGGTTCAAATTTTTTATTAAAGTTTGTCTGAATTTATTCAATTCTTTTTTGTTTTATATAAAGATTAATATTATTTAAATTGTGTAAAATGTGAGATGAATACTTCAAATATCATCCGAATTTCTCGTAAACTATTTCGTATAAGCCATTTTATGAGACAGATTCGAACAGCTGATCGAAATTTTGAGTGGAGGGCTCGGTGGATCAATCAAGGTAACTCATTTTGCACTCACCGCATCAAAACAACGGCGACACTGTATACGCAAATTTCTATTCGTGTTGTTTTGACAGAACATGTCTACGGTGGCTCGATCTGTTCGTTTCATAGCGGCAGTTTTTGCTTATTGATTGATCCATTTGCATGTAAACTATCATCATTTCGTCATCATCATCATCATTTCATTTCATTTTCGCAAATGTTCCTTGTAAAATGTAAATATTAGTATTTGGTCTCCTCCCAAGTAACCATGGAGCTATATATGCTTGCAAATAATATAGCCATTAAAGCTGACTTAAAGTGGAAAAAGGCCCTTTTACGACCGAAATAATGCTCCATTACTTTGACATGTTAAAATAAAACATAAGTAATGCATCGCTGCATTCGTGATGCTGAGCTAGTGCATCGTTGCTTGACAGTTGATGAATAAAAGCATCTTTACATCGTTAAAACTGATCTAATGCAATTAGCATTTAATATGCTGATCTGTGATTGATTACATGCAATAATTAATGCTTGGTGGTTACTTGGGCTGTCATTTGAGCTTTCTATAAAATGGCTTATTGCAGGTAAGTGTACACAGCAAAAAAAAGTTCTTGAATATGCTGCAACCCACAGAAGCATTCCCGAATAAAAAGTAGAGGGTTGTATCAAAGATATCTCGCTTAACTTTTCAAAAGGACCTAAGTAACATTTTTTTTATGAATTCTCGCTTAACTTTTCAAAAGGACCTAAGTAACATTTTTTCCATGAATTAATTTGAATAGCGCAATCAACAGAACAACATGAAAGTTT
Source organism: Armigeres subalbatus (assembly GCF_024139115.2). Classification (NCBI taxonomy): domain Eukaryota; kingdom Metazoa; phylum Arthropoda; class Insecta; order Diptera; family Culicidae; genus Armigeres; species Armigeres subalbatus. The sequence continues at coordinate 361,864,958 of NC_085141.1, forward strand.
TTGATTGCAGTACTCAAATTAATTTATGAAAAAAATGTTAGTTAGGTCCTTTTGAAAAGTTAAGCGAGAATTAATTTGAGTACTGCAATCAAAAACTTTCATGTTGTTCTGTTGATTGCGTTATTCAAATTAATTCATGGAAAAAATGTTACTTAGGTCCTTTTGAAAAGTTAAGCGAGATATAGGGACGGGAATGGTTGACATTTCGACATAGTTGTTTCCAGAGTCTATTATTCCGTGTATAGTAGAAAATCGAAAATTTGTTTTCAATAAAATGAAATATCTGCAGTTATCAGACGTCGCAACTCATTTCTGATTAGTGCGCATGATAGTAGGGACACGGCAGGTATTTCCGTCCATCGTCGTAGGGGCTAAAACCAATGAAAGCAACGTACATTTGCTAGAACTCCACTATAGCAGAACGTTGCTCCTGAGCCTACGATTTGGTACGTATGAGTTTTACAAAAAAGCGTCTCTTTTATTGGTTTTCGAGACTATGACGAACAGACGAAAATACCTGCCGTGTCCCTACATCCATGCGTGCATGATGCGCACTACTAATGAAATATTTCAAATTGTCGCGACTCGCGTCGCAGCGCGAGTGCTCAATCGCGCGGTCCGGTTTGGTGCCGGCCCGACAATATATATAGAGTTACGCAAAGAGTGAAGCCAAATCTACCTATTGAACTGTCAAACCGTCTACCTATCGAGCAAAGTAAACAAATGATTGTTGGTAAGGCGGAAGTATTGTTATCGCCTGTTGATTATTATGGCGAATTAAAACTCATGAATTGAAATGTATTAGATTTGTTCTAGAAACAGCTTCAAAAAACTTCAATACACCCCCCAATAAAGTTGCAACAAGAAACTCACGTGTTTGCACTCTGTAGGTGACTTTGGTTATCGAATTAAAAAGCTTTAGAAGTGATCACTCCCGTGAAGTCACTTGAAGGGTTGAACAAAAATGAAAGTTTTCAACATAATAACAAGAGCATCATTCTGAATAAGAGTAAGAAGATCCTCTTTGCGCAACTCTATATAATAGACTCTGGTTGTTTCATAAGGGCCGAAGCCGAAGTCGCAAATGTAAACAAATCGAGTTTATGACATAGATCGAACCTCCTGGAAATGTACTATATGTAGCATATTAAAAATAGTACAAAATGTTGTTTTTTTGCTGTAAAAAACAGAAAAATACAAAAGGGCGATTCAATCAAAGGTAATTGCCTATTTCCGGGGATTAAACCACCCGACTTGGACGTTAATTTACAATGTTATGAAAACTCATATGTGAATATGTACGTTATGTGGAAGATATTGATTTGGAAAATGTATTGGAGGTAACCACTTTCCCTTCGATGGGACTCGAACCCATGATTCTACAGTACGCTAGACTGGTGCTTTAACCAACTAAGCTACGAAGGACCTCCGTCGGCTTTCGCAACCTAGCGGCTACTGAACGAGCTCGAGATTCCCAAATTGGACGCATAGTCAAATCACTCGCAATCCATTTATCAAGCCAATACTTCCACATGTGTATTGTACACGTCCACATTAGAGGAGCGTGAGTATTTAGAATGTCTGGCGGCTATACACATTCTTCATCAGCAACGGTACTGATCAAGTGAGGTTGTGTAAGCTATTTGCCAGTCGGTCGTCAAGCTCAGACCCGACCGCATTGCGTAGGCAAGAGCACGCAACTCAAGTTCAGTTCAATCAAAAGGGCGATATTACATTTCCGTTGGAATTTTTTTCTTGGTGCGATTGCGCCCCGTTCTCTCCATGGCAGCAAAGGGGCTAAACTGTGCTTCGTTTTTGCATTATGACACTTCACTCTTGCACCAAAAACACATCCCCATAAAACATTTGACAGATGGAAAATTTCCTGATACATCGACGAAGTCGGGTGCCGAGGAAAACAACTGTTTTTATCTCCGACGAAATCGGGTGCCAATCAAGGTGTCGACGAAATCAACTGTTTATTCACCGACGAAATCGGGTGTAGTGAAAATCAACCATCATGGATGCCAACTAAATCTGGTGCTGACCAAATCATATGCATGGACAACCTATTTAGTCGGGTGGCTCTTAGACATTATTTAGATCGACGTATCAATCGATGGATCAAGTAGTGTTTATATAGCCGATTTAATCGGGGTAATAGTTGATAAAGTACATCTGTTTAGTGTATTGTTTACAAGTGAAGCAGTTGAAATCATTGCACAAAATATAATTATTAAAATTAGTTAGAAAGAGAATATCTAACATGTTAGTTCCAAAATGCGTAGTGCAGTATCAAATGGCAAGTATGTGTGTATGTATGTGTGTGTGCAAAAAGTATCGTTCATTTTTGGCACTTATCGTTAACTCGCAATAAATTTCGACGGAAATTTTTGGTTTCCATTGAATATTGGTCGGACTGGACTATTGACTAAGGGTCAATTTCTTCACCCCCGCTTAGTCACTAAACCAGGTTTAAGCGGGGTAAATACCGCTTTAGAGTTAAACCGGAGGTGAACAAATTGGCCCTAAGAGTCTTTGGTCAAACTACATTCTTTTAAATTACTTTATTGTAAAATTAGTAATAAACCAGTTCTTCGCTACATGTTTGGGCACTTATCTTCAACTGATTTGTTCGCATTGGCTTGCTTGCATTCGAGAGGAATTCTATCCCACTGTTTCCCATGGTGAAATGATCGGATCAGATTATGAACTCTGAAGCTATGACCAAATACATTTTTTATTTCAGCAAAACACGAAAAAAGGCAGATTATGGAGGCTGAATGGAACAATTTTCGAAGCCCTTCCAATCTTAAGTCAGGAATCTGTCTGGTGGGAATGAGCTAAAGGTGATCAGATTTCTATCTTTTTTAAATTCAATTCTTCAAAACTCTAAACTATCCACCTGGCGGTAATGGTGCTTTTCTCATAGTTCCGATCCAGCCCATAATCAATAGAAATAGGACAGGAATCCTCTTCAAATGCAACCTGTTGCAAGGATAATTATCTAAAAGGTGAACTAAACTTTTAACGCGTTTTTGAAATATTTTTAAACCAACTATTTCTAGTTGCCTTCATTTTCCGATAGCCTATTTCCTCACGAATGGCAGCCATCAACTCCAGGAAGATAACTCCTGGACCCTACATATCGTATACCCATCAAGACATGGGCCGGGATCTACGGCTTTTCTTGCTTTCTGAAGGAAGATGCTCTCAAATTAATTTTTTATACTCTATTTCATAGTGATTAATATTCATTTGGAGTTTTTGAAAGGAAAGTGCTGCGTACCATCTAGGGTGGGATGCAAATGGGGGACGATGCGTGGAGGAGACGAATGAACCACGAGTTGCAACAGCTGTTGGGAGTACCATTAATCGTTCGCACTGCAAAAATCGGAAGACTGCAGTGGGCCGGGCACATAACCAGAATGTCGGACAGTAATCCGGTGAAAATGGCTCTCGACAATGATCCAACGGGCACAAGAAGGCGAGTTGCGCAGCGGGCAGGTGGAAGATGACTTGCAGACCCTCCGTAGACTGTGTGGTTGGCGACGTGTAGCCTTGGACCGAGCCGAATATAAACGACTTTTATGTGTACTGTAAAGGCCACTTTGGCCTTAGTCTGAATGAATAATAAATGAATCTATTTTCATAAGTTCATCACTTACTAAATCAGATAATATCGATCAAACAAAATACAAATAAATCACCCTATTTCGTCGGGTTATGCTTGCTTTCGGTTTTAAATATCCGATTAATAACTTATTTTGGTAGACCAAAAACAACCGATTTCATCGGGAATCGTCTACTGTCCATTAGAATACAATTACTAATCGAGCAATTTACTTGCTTTTAATCAGCCGATTTCGTCGGCTGCATTTCATTATTTGATTGAACAGTTGATTAATCATCCAATTCTTCAGATTTTCATCAGTCGATTTTGTCGGTTTGATTGCTTTTCTGCCGTCGACTATGCTAGCCGATTAGTCTACCGACTAAATTTCTTCAAATCTATTGATTTAGTCGGCCGATTTAATGTATTGTTTAATCGCTAAACGCCCATGTAAAGCTCCCATAAGCGTCTGTGCAACAAACAACCGATTAGTCGGATGCAAAGTAGGCCGATCCGACCGACGAAAACCGACTAAGTCGGGGGAAAAGTCGGTAGGATGTTTTATGGGGATGTGAGCAAAAGGGCTAAACGGTACTTTGAAAACACAACGGGGCGATGCAAACAGGCGATATTGACAAATAGGTTGACAGCCGGGCGTGAAATTTGGGCGAAAAGGATGTTGCCAAAAACATTAGGGCGCAAGTGTACACTGTTAGAAAAAAAGGACGACTAGTTCTTAAATCATATTTTCAAATCGAAATCAATCCAAAGTAAATTTTATTTATATGGGGCTTCAATGATTAGATGTGGATGTATTTCATGCAAACTATTAACATTTAAAATAACATCTAATTTTTGTACTACAATTGAAAACATGTCATGGAACATTGGAACCCATTTTTCTCCATTCGAGCTCATTGCGACATTGGCCCTTATGAAACAACTGTGTCGATTTCTTTTTACCATCCATTCTTCCATGCAAAAAAATAAAAACAAAACAACGGCAGCCGCAGCAGCGGCCACGCCAAGCAGATGACAGTCAGCACATGCTTTTTTTCTATTTTCTCTCCCCACGATTAATGTTTTCGTACAATAATTTCACAACGTATAACCGTTTTTGGTGAGAAAAAATCATTTCATTACTCCTTGCTCATTTTAAAGATAAGAACGAATAAATCAGTACCAACGGATAGCACTCCTTCTAGGCTTTGCGCCACAGGTAATTAAACTCGATTCTGTGCTGTTAGCGCTGTGCACGAGCCGAAACAAAAAATCTCATGCAACTGTTGACCGCACGCCGGCACGACTCTAATGTAGCAGCAAACAAACTGTTTGCTTCATCGAAAAAAAAAAATGTCACGATGTCGCGTACATTTTTTTTTGCAAACTGTTTCGGCTTGTTTGGTGCATGAAATTTAACTGGATAAAATGTAAACATTCACATAATCAGAGTGTTTTAACGTACATTTCCCAACACAAGACCGCAAATTGAACGTAGAATTACACTCAACATAATCCACACGTCCATGCTACGTGGAAAATCACGTAGATCGCAGAAAATGAACTTCTTTACAGTTTTATCTGACAACGGTAGCCATTATCGGACATAATATAGACTTTACACGAACATCCTGTCGCTTTTACGGTTACGGCTTCTTCACTGTTACGTGAAAATCACGTACACGACTGATGTTCATTTTGACAGCAAATACTCGCATTCATTCTAGAAATGTACTGATCAGGCCTCGCGCCAAAATAGATTTGCTGCTTCCCAATTGTAAAATTAAACACAGTAACATTATTATTTGTTTGTGAAACACCAAGTCTACAGAAATATCGCAGATAGAAATAAAGGTGTAATTAGGGAGCTAGCGAAGCAAAAAAACTACGCCAGTGAGAGAATATTTTCTAAATTCGACACTGTTGTTTCATAAGGGCCAATGTCGCAAACGTAAACAATGCCTTTTCCTGCAAATTCCTCAACACCTAGGACCGCTCCCAGCTAACCACCACTTGGAATTGGTGGCGCTCCGCGCCTTCTATCGAATGGAAGTGGAAAATACCGCCAGAAGTCTCTAATCCTCCTGAAATCAGCAAAAGAAGTCAATGTTTACGTTTGCGATTTTCGCCCTTTTGAAACAACAATGTCGAATTGTGCTTGAATCAAATCGTGAATAAATGTTTGCTTATATTTACAGGGAATTGATTGAATCGTGAAATCAATTCAGATGGCTACCCAGAAACCCATGCAAAAAAAATGCAATCAATTCTTCAATTCTATCAAAAGTTATTTTACAAACTCTGTTGGCAAAGACATTATGAATCGAGTTAAAAAAATGTGAACCATTTTCAATAAATATACTAGTTAAAATATCTAATTAGCTCGAGTAGTTTTTATTTTTTTATTTCACTCGATGAAATATTTGGACTAATAATAGTTAACGAAAAATAACTTGCATTTTAATCAAAATATTTATATCGTGTAATATATCGTGTAAGTCACCAAAAAATCACGTAGCTGTCACGTGACACTCAGGTGAATTATGAGTTCATTTTTTGTTTACTTACGTTTCACGTAGCACTTACGTGGAAAAGGTGATGGAAAAAAGCCACCTATGTTTTCACGTAATAATGACGTTTGGAACACACTTAATTTAGTTTAACGGGCTCGGTAATCAAATTACCGATTTCTCAACAGCTGAGCTCTCGGTAGTTCCCTCGGTAAAAAAGTTTTACAATTTACCGAGTATTCGGTTTGCACTCTCGATGATGAGATGTCAAATATTACTGAGTTAATCTGTAAAAACTACTGAGAGCTCAGTAAAAAAACTACTGAATAATTTGTAAAAAGAATACAGACCTCTGTTATGAATATTACCGAGCAAAATGTATTTTATTATTTCAGCTTTTCATGCACAGAAAAAAATAATATTGTGCTACAGAAAATATCATACTTTGTATATTAAAGTTGCCCAATTTACGTTAAAATAAAAGTTAAATTGTTTTCAGTGAAAGTTAAATTTCTTGGTTAAAAGTTTTATCCGTTTTCATTGAGTGTAGATTTAAAAGTACAACTTTTTGATAAGAAAACTGTTGAATTGTCAATCCACCCAGTATCCTTTTAAGTCAATGACAAACAACAACAATAGAAGTTGTCAACTTGCTTTCTTTTTTGCACGAGTTTGTGTGCAGTAAAAATTCTGGCTTCGGCTCCTAAATCTTGTTAGCTGCTGGTAAGTATAAATACTAAAGGCCGGAGTGCTAGCTGACTATCAGCTCATATATTTATTATCTTTATTAATTTAATTACAGATACAAAATAATCAGTTCCCCAGAATTTTTCGTGCGACGTTGCAATAAGTAAAGGCACCCACTCTACGGCCATGGCGCAAACAACCAGAAAAACACCAAGGAGAGATCAGGTGAGAAAAAATTATTGATATGCATGTTAAATGTTGCACAAAAATGCTTATGTTTATAGGCTGTTTTTGGTGCTAACTCTAACTTACAATAGCGTGAATGGATTTGGGTTCTTATCCTTGATTCTTATCTAAATTTAGGAAACCAAAAATCTAAATAAGCACCCAACTCCATTCATGCTATTGAAGCGCTAGATTTGGTTACTGTTTTCTTGTTGATGATCCTTATGTGAGACTTGTTATTTTTCTTACAGATTCGGCTCGGGATTTTTGACTGGAAGAACGACTATGGCGCGATAAACGGCATTTTGAGGACATCCGCATGTGTCCGCGTCAACTCAAATTAATTAATAAAGTTGAAGTTCAAAATAAATATATAATAACATAAAATCTAAAATCGATTCCATAAAGTTTTGAAAGAAAGCATGAATAGACAAACTTTTTTGGGGAAATTAAACCTTCCTTTTCAGATTGAAAATACTAAACTTTTTTTTCTACAGTTTGACAGACAGTTCCACAATATTATTTTGAAAGTTTTGTACTTTTATTTTCAGATCCTCATGCCACTTTCAAAGCCTAGGCGTGACAAAAGTTTTCGTACTTTTGTTTTAAATATACTGAACTCTCTACGAAAAAGAACCAACGCAACTTTTTATTTTAACCAACGTTTCTTTTAATTTGATTAATGATTTTTCTTTCTGTGTGGATAAAAAATAAAAGAAAAAACATTTTAATTCGATAGGTAGGGTAAAGCACTACTTGGGCCTATGGACCCGATTCCCGGCTCACTGCACAGAAAACTAAGGATTTATACTTTTTGGAAGCCATAGGTTTATGATTGATAATTTTTAAAAAGTCTCCCATTTATTTCGCACAATACTCAATATTTTCCAACTATTTATTTCACTCCTAATTGGTCCAATTATAGAAAATAAAAATGTAGATTCCGAACATTCGCTCTCCGTTGCTACACCACTGAGCCGGAGTGAATCTTTTCACTTTTACAAAACGGCATTTGCATATAAACACCTACCTGAAAATCGTCACAGTTCTCGTTACAATCATTGCTTCAATCTGTTAATCACCACACAATAATTCTAAACTCACGCACTTTAATCTTTTCTTTTTGTTCGTTTCACTAGAACTAATATGAACATATTAGAATACATTTAAAAATGTATCCTCAAACCGAACAAAAATTCACCTCGGCCTAAGAACTTCTAGCCGCACCGTGCTGCCAGAAGGCCAGGAGTCTTTTTTAGTATGAAAAAAATCGTTCATCGTTCATAGGAAAACTATCTAATTAGCTGCCGCTATCATGTTATTTATACACTGCCAAAAATATCTGTATAAGATATATGTGTCGCCGTTATAAATTTTTGCAATAGCTCCACCCTAATATATTCGATATAGAACCACACATAAATTAAATAATTGCTAATTCGAGACCACACATAAAGTTTATTTGGATATATTTTTTATTAGTAGTTCGCGTGGAGAATGGTTATGTGTGCGCTGATATACATCATAAGTTAAATCTATGGATTTTTGCCAATAAATATGTGTGGATTTTTGGTAGTGTAATTCTCTCGATTTCAAAAAGTGAAAAAATATAGTTTTTAAGCGTTTGAAAGTAATTTGGATGAGTGAATATATCTTTTCAACAAACAAAAAATATTAAAAATAATACCATCTGGCATCATGTCGGCGTTGAACGTGCATATTTTTGTTTACGTCGCATTCTCTACCGTCTTGAGAGAGAATGAGAGTAAGATGTTGAGAGATTGGGCGAAATTTTGCTTAGGCCGGGAACTGGCCGGATATGCAATCGCTATGACTGAAATGAGTACTGCACATCGTTAATTTAAATCAAATGAAAGCTTTTTCAAACGATGTTTACCAAGAAAAGCTATTTTTAACCAGAAGTGAACCCCTTTGCAGTATTGCACGGCCCATGATATTCAGGAAAAGTTGTTTCCTGTTATAAATATCAATTAAATAATGCAGTCGTATGCATGTTAGGCCGGGAATGGGGTAAGAAACCCTATGTGTTTATTTTTGAAAATTGTTATTTTCGCAACTATTTGAAACAAATTCGATTGAATCGATGAAAATGATTTTCGATAGTTCCCTAAAATCCTGAACCTAATGAAACGGAACGGTGATAGTAACGGCAAGATTTGCGATTTAGCGCATAAGAATTTTATGCCGAATCCTACTGTTCCAATCTATTGTCATTCTTTGCTTGATCCGACGGGTACAAAAATCAGAAGGATGATCAGTTGCTGATCTTCCGTAGACTGCGTAGCTGGCGACGCGCAGCTTTGAACCGAGCAACATATTGGCTTCCACCGTTCTTGATATGCGCACGGAACAAACGCAACGGATGCAGTTATTTTACTGAAAATTGCAAATAATGGATAGGTATGTGGTTTTATATTTTATTTTAGTTGACTGCAAGTTGGTTTGCTTCTACTTACCGAAATATTAATCAGAAAATACTTATTCTGATGGAATGACATCCAACTAATCGCACAAACTTCAAAACCCGAAAAGATCGAAAAGAAATATGGCGCCACATCCAGCGTCCTGTGTGTCCGCTGGAACCTGAACTCGGTAAAGGTGTTTGCCGTAAGCTCAGCAAAACATATTATTTTTACTGATTGCCCAGTATTTTTATTTGACAATTACAACCAGAGATTGTTAAACAGATCAACCCGGTATTCAATTTTACCGATGTACTGTAAATTGTTTTACATTGCTGAGAAGTCGGTATAATTTATTACAAAAATCAGTAAATTCTTCAAAATCAACTGAACTCTCGGTTCAAAAACAAGATTACCGGGTAAAATCCGCAAAAAATATTACCGAGGCGGATTTCTCGATTTAAGTGTGAAAATAAGAGTGTACGTATAGTACAGAAGTCTATGCAAAATTTGAACATCAACATTTTATGCATGTTCATGTCGGATGGCTAATAGCCGGAATGTAGGCAATTTACTGAAGTGCAATTTCAGCATTGGCTGGCAAAATTGAATTTTTCAATAGTAAAATGGATTGAATCAATTGTTCACAACAGTTGTATAGAATCTTATGCAAAGTACACACCAGTCAAGCAGTTTGACGAACATTCACTCCGCCTCCAAGAAAACGCTTCGGTTGCTGCTTTGTTTGAACATGTATGAAGTTGTTCGAATAACCATTTGACAGTTGGCGGCTCGGTTGGAAAAAATTAAAATTGTTTGATTTTGGTTTGAGTTGTCGGGGGGTGGAGTCAAGGTTCGCCGAACATGTTTGAGCATTTGTAGTGAAGTTGCACAAACCCCCATATATTTTTTGACGGTTGGTGCTCAAGTTGGCGCTTCGGTCGTTCGTGTGTGATATTGTTGGTCGAATAAATTGATTGTTCGTGCCGCTGTTGGTAAAACTTGATGGATGTTTGAATAAACTAGAAGTGGAGTCAATGTTGGTCAAACTGCTTGACCGTGTGTACGTTTCATTAGAAAGTTCACTGATCGACTCATACCAAAATCTCCAGAATCCGTTGAAAAACGGCTGAGTTATTAGCTCGTACTTCCTGACCTCTTTTCGTGACGCTGAAAACAAATCCTATCTTGTCTGCGCGTGCAAGAGAAAGATGAATAAACGTCAGCAAGCCTTACAAATCAACGAACGGCACTCCCGTACATCCAATGCGAAAGAAAGAGACAGCAAAGCATGCGATACTGCTCTGTCTTAATTGTTTATTTGTTCGGAAAAACTTTATTTCCACCGCTAGGCTTGCTAGCGTTCCAAAGTCATGGATGGACTATATATACCACGGCAAAGATGCTTATAGCCTATTCAGATTACGCCATTAATGACATAATAATTGGCGTTTCAGGGTAAATACGCTTTATGATGTCATTATTTACGTAATATTCCATACATTTTGCGCTGTCAAAAGATACCCGCTAAAAAGAGTCATAAAGAATTTATTACGAACAATTATTACGAGAGAGCTTTCGTTCTAATAGCCTATTCAGATTGGGCTATTTATGACTTTGTTAAGTGAGAGGGTATCCAATTATTACGAGGTGTTCAGACTGCAGCAAGATAATATATCTTGACGTTTCCATGTTTCCTCATTTGCACGCTAATACAGGGTTGAGTTCAAGGAGAGTTTTAAAATTTAATTTGCGAAATCAAGCATTTGTGTGGCGACAATCGAACATTTTTTTCTGATCAAAGTTTCTATGAAAAAAAAAATATGAAAAGGGATTTTTGAAGAATATTTGAAGCTCTCATTAAGGATAATGAGCGAAGCTACATTCATTAGTTGGGTGCGCCGTTCTTTGGGGAATCAGACTATTCCTCAATTTATTTTTAAGTTTAAAAAGTATTTTGATTCTGTACTATGATCGAACGGAGATTTGATAGAAAAATTTAGATACTTTTGGGAATTCTCACAAATAAATAAAAAAGGACAATTGGACCAATTTTCAAGAAATATTATCGAACTAAAATGTATTTCCACCAGTATCTCCATGTATGAAGGGCAACTCAGCAATTTATTTTTTTTTTTCAAAAATGGAAACGGAACCATTGCGTTCTACTCGACAATCAATGATACAGCTTCTAACAAAATCGAATCGTGTGAATGTGATATAATTTAAACTGGATTTTGGATGAATTAATGCATTACCAATCCATGTTTTATTTAAGGTTGTTCTACTTTATATATACATCCCATTCAAATCGTACAGTTGTCCCACGTGAAAAATGTTGAAATCCAAAGTATATTAAGCCATTCAAGGAGCAGAATTGAAACAATTTATGAAATCATGTTTATTCATCAAATATATTCGTTTTACAACCATTCCTACGTTTTAAATTGTCTTCCGCATTGGCCCTTGAACTTTGAAAATTTATTCGATTTGTTCCATTAAATCTAGGTTTAAGTTAAATACTTTATGTTAATTCAGAGAGCATCTGTTTTTTAAGCAATTCATGTTGAATAAGTGGAGAATAAATAATTATCATCATTATTTTTCATCATATAAAATGCTTTCCACAAAACCATCACAATCCGAGTTATTCTTCAGCGCTCAGAAGATTTTTCCATCTAACATGCATTCGACCCTGCTGCGACAGAAAGAGCATGACTGTCAACTACGAAACGAAATGAAAACAGAGAGAATTTTCTCTCTGGCAAAGAGAGCGTGACGCTTGGCAGTTTTGTTTTGTTGAATTTCTCCCTGCATCCCAGTTAGAACGAGAGCTCTCTCGTAATAATTGTTCGTAATAAGTTCTTTTTAGCGGGTATCTTTTGACAGCGCAAAATGTATGGAATATTACGTAAATAATGACATCATAAAGCGTATTTACCCTGAAACGCCAATTATTATGTCATTAATGGCGTAATCTGAATAGGCTATAATTGTGGTGAATGGTTTGTTTATCGGCTCTTAAACAGAACAGCACATGGGGAGATCGTTGCCTGGATCTTTTTGCCTGTCTTGGCACGGTGGTTTCCATACCACTAACCAAGCCGTCCACAACCAGGACGTTAGGCAAGAAGATTCACGCTTCGATTGTGTGCTGTTCAATAGATGGTCTTCCTTTCTCCCTTTCACCCTCTTCGCTTCATACTTGTTCGCGCCCTAGCGAACGGCTTTCAATCTGATGATTTTCAATTATCTTTCGATTATCTACTCCCTCATACTTTGAGTAGAAATGACCGATAAAGCCGATAAACAAACCATTCAGAAAAAACTACGTTAAGAACAAACATATTCTAGGTAAATCCAAACATAAATTTAGTTTGTTCTGGCATCAAAAATAAATATGTTTGGATCAAACATATTGTTGCATTTGAAGCGAACGAAAACTTTTTTTGAATCAAATGTGCGTTTCAAGTTGTTTCAACCAGCTAAATGTTTGAAGCAAACATGGATATTATTGTTTTGGTTCGACCACTCATAATATTTTGATATCAATTCCACCAATTTTCATATTCTGGTAGCATTTGACTACCAGATTTCACAATTCCAAACGTTCATATTTCATTTACTTACCTTTCTGTACCTAAAAAACATCCTTATCATTAATTTGGAAGCAAGAAAACATCTGCTTCTACTCTTGCTTCTACTCCTCTGCTGCTTCCGATCGGATCCGATCCGAACTCGAGTGTTTGTTTACTTTTGCAAGAGCGAGCGAGGGGCTGCCCACTAGTGAATGTATAAAACAAACAGGGATTTAATTTGGTTTTAAAAATAAATATGTTTGATTCAAACATATTACCATTTTGGAAATAAACATGTATATTTTTGAAGCAAATGGATGAAATTTGTATCCGTGAGCGTCTGTTCCCCATGTTAAAGGCAGCTGATCATCGTCCGAGTGCCAGCGAGAACTCTAAACTAAACTTTTGCATCGTGTCAGCATCGAGAAGGCAGCCCCTTCAACGTGATGTAGGTAGCGCAATCCTGGTAAGGTAGCCTACCGAAGATTCTAAAGTTACCAAGAAAGGCAAAAGTAGAGCAAACGGATTGATTCAACGGCAACAGACCCGGCAACGAATAAAGGACAACGATTGGAATGTTGGATCTTGGAACGTGAGAATTTTGAATGAACCCGCACGTGTTGGGCCCCTGGCTCGTGAGCTGCAGAAGGTCGGCGTGAGTGTGGCAGCAATTCGCGACTACGAAGGTAAATGCTTCACGCACAGTCTGACAGTTCCTTATGGGATTTTACTGTGGAGGAACAAGAATGGGTGATTGGCGGCCATGTTTCACGCACAGTCTGACAGATAGCAATGAGATTTTCCCATAAGAGTGAGTAGAGGCATTACTTTCGTATTCGCGAATCCAGGAAATAAGGTGGCCCAGAACTGAAGAACGTGAATTCCGGGCGGTGGATCGCTTAGCGAACACTTTATTCAAGTACCACATCTAGTATAGCGGCGGTGACAGAGCAGAACGAGGAGTTGGCTTCATGGTGATCGGGAAGTAGATGAAGCGTGTTATCCGGTGGAAGCCGATAAGCGACCGTATTTGCGTGCCTATAGCCTGCCCAAGTAACCAAAAGTTCATTTAAGAGTACGTTTTTCGCTTAATCAGCTTCACTGAGCTGCTTAAGCAAAAAACGTACTCTTAATCAGCTTCACTGAGCTGCTTAAGCAAAAAACGTACTCTTAAAGGGATTTTTGGTTACTGAGGTGATTGGCATCTATGCCCCAACGAACGATAAGCCTGATGACGTGAAGGATGAGTTTTATGAGTGCCTTGATAAGGCCTACGGAGAGTGCCCAACACACGATGTTAAGATTGTCATCGGGGATGCAAATCGGAAGAGAAAGTTTCTTTCGCCCTGACATTGGTACGGAAAGCCTTCATTCCGCTACCAACGATAAAGGTCTGCGACTTGTAACCTTTGCTGTTGCTAGAGGGATGGCAATCAGCAGTACCTACTTTGCACTTAAGAATATCCGCAAACACACACGGCAATATCCGAGTGGAGACACTTGCTCACATATAGACCACGTGCTGATCGACGGACGACATTTCTCGGATGTTATAGATGTAAGATCCTTCAGAGGTCCGAACATTGACTCGGATCACTACTTAGTAATTGCAAAAATTCGGGCGCGACTTTCTAGCGTCACGAATTTACGAAACAACAGAACGATGCGTTTCAATAGCCAACGCTTGTCTGTTGAAGGAGTTGCTGAACAGTACCACCAGAAGCTGGACGAGCGGATAGGAGATGCCATCGGATCTGGTGACGTGTGTTAGGCACTGCACAGCGGCGCAAACGAAGTGGTTGGTTTGTTGAGGAGTGCCAGCGAGTGACGGACGAGAAAAATGTTGCGAATGCTAGTGGCTCGTACCCGTTCCAACAGAGAGCGGTACAGTGTAGCAAGAGCAGAAGAGAAACGAATCCACCGCAGAAGAAAAAGGTAACACGAAGAGAGTGTGATAGCTGATGCGCAGGAGAACAAGGATAGAAACGATATGCGGAGGTTTTGCGCCACTGTCAATGGCGCGCGGCATAAGACTGCGCCAGTGCCCGCCATGTGCAATTACTGAGAGGGGAATTTCCTGACAGACAAAAGTATGGTGGCAGTCAGGTGGAAGGAGCACTTCGAAGATTTGTTGAACGGTGAAAATGAAGGTGTATTAAGGAGCAGGATAGACATAGTCGGCGATGGTCAAGTTGTGGAACCACCTACACTGGACGAGGTTAAGAAGGCTCTAAACTAGCTGAAAAACAGTAAAGCTGCTGGGAAGGACGATATCGACGGTTGAACGGTTGAGCTTCTCAAACACGGATGTGAGCAGCTGCATCAATCAATCCATCACATTATCCAGAAAATATGGGAGGATAAAGAACTGCCTGCCGGCTGGTTGGATGGCCTCATATGCCCAATCTATAAGAAAGGGAGTCTAGAGTGTGCCAATTACAAAGGGATCACACTTCTGAACTCGGCGTACAAAATCCTGTCGCGTATCCTGTTTAACAGACTGAGACCGCTTGAGGAGTCCTTCGTCGGCAAATACCAGGCAGGTTCTCGTGAGGGCCGATCAACGACGGATCAGATGTTTAGCCTGCGGATGATCCTTGATAAATTCCAGGAGAACAACTTGCAGACTCATTGATTTCAAAGCAGCGTACGTGAAAAGAAATGAGCTGTGGCCAGGGTTTGCAGAAATCGCTCTCAATAGATAACAAAAAACGATAAAAGAGAGGCAAAAACCTCTTCGATCATAACGAGCCATGAAAACAAAACTATTGCACTTGTATACAAGTTGGAAGAAAACTGATTCGGATAGGCGGCCCCCACCGATGAGGTTTGATAAAACGCGTTGTTCTCGCTCATTCTATGTTGGGGGCCATAATTTATTCGCACAGCTGTGTAAAATAAGTTGAAATGCATCATCAGAACCGGTGCCCCCCAATTGGGGCTGATTAAAAGAAAATTATCAAATTTATAACAATTAAAATAAATCGCAGATTTCTGTGAAATTTCGCCGAAATCTCAACAGCAGAACTGTTCGGTGAATAATTTTACAGATTTTCGGTTGTTTTGACAGTTGAACAAAGGAAAAATCATTTGGTGAAATAATTACCGAACAGTTCTGCTGTTGAGATTTCGGTGAATTGAAGCAAAATTCACCGAAATCTGTGAAATGATTTAAGTGTGTGAGTTGTAGGTCCCCGAATCAGTTCATTATCGTAACAGCTACCGAAAAACGTCTCTCACGGTATGCTACCTATCGAGAGTGTATACAGATGTGATAAGTTTGGAGATTTGGATTCAATTCCTGGCTGTGGCAGATAATGTCCGACCATGGTTTTCCGGCGAAACTGATTAGACTGATAAGTGCAACGCTAGATGGCTCGCAATCAACTCAAGTCGAGTCAAGTACGAGACACTGAAGACGGCCTTACTGTTGAGGTCGAAAACGTATCTGTCATGGTACAATTAAGTGGGGGAAATAAATGGGATTGTACAAACTCGTCTCATTACAAGTGAAGAAATTCCACTGAAAGTTCAAAATAATTTTCGTAACTTTATCAAGACAAAGTACATGGTGGCAGGTAGAGATAGGGGAAGACCTAGTGGTGTTGGTGCCGAGGTAGTGCTTGATGGGGATGTGTTTGAAGTTGTTGAAGAATTTGTTTACCTAGGAACGCTTGTGACATGTGACAATGACGTTTCCTGTGAAGTGAAAAGACGTATTGCTGCAAATATGGCCTTTTACGGATTACGGAACCAGCTTAGGTCCCGCAACATGCAGAAATTTGCTCTATACAAAACTCTGATCCTACCAGTGGCCCTTTATGGACATGAAGCATGGACATTAAAAGAGTCGGACAATTCGAAAACAATTCGATGAAAGTTGGAAGGTGCAAAAGCTACCATGGGATAAAAAGGGTTAAGTGTTGAATTCTTCAGAAAATTGTCCTAGCTGTTGTCTTATGTGTTCATATTTTCGGTTCAATTTGTGAAGGGTGCATATGAAACCATCATCGGTAGATGCATATTTTTCTTCATAAGATCGCTCAACACAAGTCTATCTAGCTGGTTTGTAAAAATCACTTTTTTATTTTCATTGAAGATAAAATGTAGGATCCTAATTTCTAGCGTACTTTTTAAATGTAGTTTTCTGTTTTATTTTTGGTTTTCACAATTTGTTTCATCACAAGTAACACATTTCCGTATTTCTTCCTTTTCACACACTGTAACATTGGCTGTCCCATCTATAGAAATGTTGCAAATAGGTTCGTTTGTTTATTTTTTTTTAGGAATTGCATATCCGTTCGTTTAGTATTTCCGGTTGCTGTTGTGTTTAGTTCCATCTTAACCAACAAGAAGTCAAATACCATTAGTTTGAATTAGTTTACCTTTCACATACATAGGAATTTTGAAGAGAATTATGTATAAATAGAGCATTGTTGATATAATTTGACGTATGGGCTATTAGAAGTGTTTGGTTGCGGTTAAATCTACCGAGTGCCGGGTTCTATTGTTTTATGCAGCTGTTGGTATTGATTAAACATTCGTTTACAAGATTATTGACTAAAACGAAGAGACCAGAATCCGATTTGTTTGATGCCGTAACGTTTCGGGTGGAGTTGTGTGCGTTCTCAGCACGTTTGAAATAAATAATTCGGTGCTGTACAATTTCGGATAAGATAAACATATAATAAATATATCAACAAAAACAAGCTTAACATAAATAAAAACTTTGTCGTAAGACAATTCCGGACTAGATCGGAGGAACATGGCCAATTTGGTATCGATTCGACTCCACTCGTACACCGTTCGGCATCAAGTACATCTATTAGTAACCACTATCGCTAATAATTGTTAAAAACACGTACATATAATGTGTGTGTATGATAGTTATGGCAAAAACGAAGGAAGTTTGTTTCGTTCGTAAGAAGAATTTTACATGCTTGATAAATCTTTCTAGCTTGGATTCCGGATACCATCGCTGAGGGTCCGACCCGTTTGACTTCGAACGATGCTTCCGATCCCGTCGGCACTCAAGTTCAGTGGCATCGCCTTGCATCGTTTTGCATTCCGGTGCATCAGATAGTAGGATTTGTGTTTGAATAGTTTGTAGCAAGTATCACATTGGAACAGATTTGCTCGATTGTGCATGGCTTGATGTTTGTCGTAGTCGTACTTCAGCTTGAAGCTCAGATTGCACTCGATGCATTCGTACAATCGCGGTTTGCGTGGAATTTTGTGCGGTTCCGGTTCCCGGAGGTTGGTGCTGTTGTGGTGGCTGCGGATATGTAGCCGAAGTGTGGACTTGAAGTTGAACACCTTGGAACAGATGACACACTTCAGGTCCGAGGAGGCTTCTGATTCGTCTCGGCCCATCTCAGTTACGACAAACGTACCGCAGGCAGCATCCAACAGTGGGCTACCCGGCGAGGGAAAATCGGATTGCTCTGAACCAGGTGGCTGCTGCCCCCTGGGTACCATCAATGGTAAGATGCCCAGTGGGGGGTGGTTGGGTGCGCCCGTTTCGCTGTACATTTTACTCAGCATTTCGTAGTACGCATCCTCATCGAAGTTGTAGCCCAGTTTTGCCCGGCAGCTACCACAGAGGGGTCCGATTTTGCCATTAGAGGGGGTTATCTAAAAGGGGAAGATAGTGATGATTTTAAAATTCTTTTTTTTTCATTGTTCATTTCAGATTTGAAATTCTTATATTTTATTTCCATTTTTTCTTTTCAGATCATGGGGTGAGTTTTAACAACTATTTCTGGAAAATCAAAATGATAAACAAACAATGAAGAATTGGACTTCTTCCAAAAATTTCATCCACCTAAGGACAAGGTTGCGATTCAAATTACCGATTCGTGACTAATGTGCAAGACTGTCTGATTTTGTGTTCCGCTGTTTTATTATATCTTCGATGTTGTCCAAGTTTGGCAAAGACAAATGAGCCTTACGTGAACGATTCCCACCTGAATTCTTAATGGATATGTCCACTGGAGTACGTGAAGCCTACATCGAGTAGGGTATTCCCGATATATTTCAACCATCGCTAAAGGAGGAACAACTACGATGAAATATAGACGAAATGTTTTACATGTAAGTCGGATATGTAGTCACCTGAAAAAAGCTTGTCAGTTGGAAAAAGAAGAAAAATATTCGATCAAAGCGATACAGAAGTTATGGCAAGCGATCGAAATGCGATCGAGACGAAAACAAAAAGGCAACAGCAGCTCCCTATGTTGATGAATCTGGTGGTGATACTTTTGCACAGAAAGCAAAAAAACGAAATTGAAGCAACACCATCTATCTGATGTCGTTATAAAGTAAAATGTAACAAGTCCATCTGGAACCGAAAGAGCTGGCAACCTATTTTCGGATTTGCTCATCGTAAAATCACAGACGAAAACGAGCGGAAACAGACAACTGAAGATGCCAAAGCGAGGATAGCAGCATCGTACGGTATTGCACTTGAACACACTTAAATATATCATGATTAGTTTGAATCAAGTTTAATGAGATTTTTCTTGTAATTAGAATACAAGACATTTGGTGATGGTTCTGCAAAGTGTTACAAATGACTGAGCCTAGAAAATCAATAAAAAATGGTATTACAAGGAGGGTTTAGTTTGAATACCATACAGGGGATGTACTAATAATAGAAATATTCTATGTGTGTAATAAACAGTGTTTAATAAATTATTGCAGAATCGGAAGTAGGTGTTACCGAATAATATCAACAAATCAAAGTTCCAAATTCGATCAACCATATTCTTCGGACAAGCTGAACGAACTGCTTCTATGCATTAGAGAAGAACCCATTGAGGGTAACGCTGATTGCGAACAATTCTGCAAGTCTGTTCAGCGCTGGAGATTAATTCCCAATAATGCGGAAACTTGCTTAAACGGTGGGATGGCTTATAAATAGAACGCATATCACAAAGACTCACCTCGATCTTGGCTATTTTGTACACATTGTCCACGATTCGCTTCAGCTCTTCCGGTGACTCGGTTTCGATCGATCCCAGCTCGTCGAAAGGTAGCAAGCACATGATGCATTTCCTCCGAACCAATCCCAGCGGTTTTTCTTGTTCAACAAAGATAACATTGTCGTCTTCCGTCGGCTGGGAAGTAGTCCTACAAGAAACAACGTCCACCCCAAACAATATCCCGGATTATTACACCATAGTTATCTCCTGTACGTCCACACACTGGCACCCGTGGCTGACTGGAGCACAATTTTCCTGAAGGAGTGAGCGAGACTGCTCCCCCAACAAGTGGAAACGAAACAATACGCATTACTAGCGCGCACACCGTTCCGCCGTCTTCTGTATACAAACTGCACACAACTAGGGCACGCGGAGAAGGTGTGCAGAGAAGGAAAGGAAAGAACCAACCGAATGAGCAGCCCAAAGCGAGTGTGTGGAGAGAAAATTGATTTCGACATCTTTGTTCTCCCGACTAGAAGAGGGGCCCGCTGGAAAAATTTTCTGCCGTCCGAATTTTCCGACCTACCTGGACTGGTGCTGCTCCACATCCATCACCGGCAGGCTGGAGCGCGCCACGGCAACGATTATACGCTGAGTTTGGCTAGTTCGGGACGCTGGGTGGTTGGTAAATAAACCACGAAGTCACACACACGGCACTTGCGAAGCTCAGCACTGCTTGTATACTTACAATGACATGGTCGCTTTTTTTCATATAAAGGAAAAAATGCAGCTGAAAAAAAAACTTTCGCTTTTCTTTCTTATTGGAAGAATGCGACGTTGTAGGGTTCCGTTGACAGATTTCAGTTTGAAAAAAAAAAGCGGTTTTATGAGATTCTGCGCACAACTTGTCGACGGCAATGAGAATATAATAGAACAAACAAATTATTGCTGGAGGATGGGATTTTTTTTTCGGTTGGATATCATTATGAGCTTCAACTCCTGTTGCTCTTCGGAAACATTTGGCAGGGTTTTGGTAAAAGCCGTTGATCCAACTTGATCTAATGTTCTACCACGTTTTTAATTGTTCGCTGCATATTTTAGGTTTGGCCTTTTAGGTTTGTAGGGCCTGAAACCAAGCCCCTAAATATCCGGAGGGCTATCTAATATATTTCTGGACGAACAAATTTCTTGGAAACCATAAAGCACAGTTTTGCTTACAGTTCGATAGAGCCTGCTTCCGGATACATGCAGCTTTTCATAGAACTTTTACAGAGCCCACTGTCAACCTCCACCACATTCTAGGAAAGCCTCACAACTCGCAGTGGCCTAGGGCTGAGTAGTCAAGCCCTTGGACATATGACCTATATAGGACTTGCTGTCCATACTGAAGGATTGATTTTTTTATCATTTAGTAAGTTACTGTGACCAGTACTTCAACTCCGTAACTAGTGGAATTTTAACAACGACAGTGTGTCGACTACCAGGAAAACCTGGAATTATTAGGGAATTGTCAACTTGGAAAATTCTTCAGACAATCAGGGAAATCAGGAAGTGAGAAAGTGAACATGTTGTATTCGCATAATTTAATTAAAGGTTCGATTGAGGAGTCGTTTTAATGTAAGAATAAATTATGCATATGTCATAGGCTGGCAGTGAGTCTCAATTGGAGAAGGAAAGAATTTGTTTCTTGTGGACTTGAACACTGGGGCACGTGACTCACCAAATTAAATTTTTATTTTATTTATCATCAGACTAAGGCCGGAGTGGCCTGTGCTGCACATAAAAGACTTCTCCATTCAGCTCGGTCCATGGCTGCACTTCGCCAACCACGCAGTCTGCGGAGGGTCCGCAAGTCGTCCTCCACCTGATCGATCCACCTTGCCCGCTGTGCACCTCGCCTTCTTGTTCCCGTCGGATCGTTGTCGAGAACCATTTTCACCGGATTACTGTCCGACATTCTGGCTACGTGCCCGGCCCACCGCAGTCTTCCGATTTTCGCGGTGTGAACGATGGATGGTTCTCCCAACAGCTGATGCAACTCGTGATTCATTCGCCTCCTCCACGTACCGTCCGCCATCTGCACCCCACCATAGATGGTACGCAACACTTTCCTTTCGAAAACTCCCAGTGCGCGTTGGTCCTCCACGAGCATCGTCCAGGTCTCGTGTCCGTAGAGAACTACCGGTCTAATAAGCGTTTTGTAGATAGTCAGTTTGGTACGACGGCGAACTCTATTCGATCGGAGCGTCTTGCGGAGTCCAAAGTACGTACGATTTCCAGCCACTATGCGTCTCCGAATTTCTCTGCTGGTATCGTTATCGGCGGTCACCAGTGAGCCCAAGTACACGAATTCTTCAATCACCTCGATTTCGTCACCACCGATAGAAACTCGTGGTGGGTGGCTCACATTGACCTCTCTTGAGCCTCTTCCTATC
The DNA here is from genome assembly GCF_024139115.2 of Armigeres subalbatus. Lineage (NCBI taxonomy): Eukaryota > Metazoa > Arthropoda > Insecta > Diptera > Culicidae > Armigeres > Armigeres subalbatus. The sequence goes on from NC_085141.1 coordinate 361,887,352, forward strand.
ATGTACTTCGTCTTCGACGTGTTGATGACTAGTCCAATCCGTTTAGCTTCGCTTTTCAGTCTGATGTAGGCTTCCTCCATCCTCTCAAAGTTACGTGCCATGATATCAATGTCGTCGGCGAAACCAAATAACTGGACGGACTTCGTGAAAATCGTACCACTCGTGTCAATCCCTGCCCTTCGTATTACTCCCTCCAAAGCGATGTTGAATAGCAGACACGAGAGACCATCACCTTGCCGTAACCCTCTACGCGTTTCGAAGGGACTCGAGAATGCCCCTGAAACTCGAACTGCGCACATCACCCGATCCATCGTCGCTTTGATCAACCGTGTCAGTTTATCCGGAAATCCGTTTTCGTGCATTAGCTGCCATAGCTGGTCCCGATCGATTGTATCATATGCGGCTTTGAAGTCGATAAATAGATGATGTGTGGGTACGTTGTATTCGCGGCATTTCTGCAATACCTGACGTATGGCGAACACCTGGTAGAGCGTTCACCCATAAATCCCGTCTGGTACTGCCCCACGAACTCTCTTGCAATTGGTGTTAGTCGACGGCATAGAATTTGGGAGAGTACCTTGTAGGCGGCGTTCAGCAATGTGATTGCGCGGTAGTTGCTACAATCCAGCTTATCGCCCTTTTTGTAGATGGGACACACGACACCTTCCATCCACTCCTGCGGCAGAACATCATCCTCCAAAACCTTGGTAATGACCCAGTGCAGCGCTCTAGCCAGTGCCTCACCACCGTGTTTAAACAGCTCACCTGGTAGTTGGTCAACTCCAGGGGCTTTGTTGTTTTTCAGCCGGCCGATCTCCTCCTGGATTTCCTGGAGATTCGGAGCCGGAAGTCGCATGTCCTGCGCGCGTGCTCCTAGGTTCATTACCATACCGCCACAGTTGTCTGCCATATCGCCATTCAGGTGCTCTTCGTAGTGCTGCCGCCACCTTTGGATCACCTCACGCTCGTTTGTAAGAAGGATCCCGTTTATGTCCTTACACATATCGGGCTGTGGCACGTGGCCCTTACGTGAACGGTTCAACTTCTCATAGAACTTTCGTGCGTTATTAGCGCGGTACAGTTCCTCCGTCTCTTCACGGTCTCGATCTTCCTGCTGGCGCTTTTTCCTCCGGAAAATCGAGTTTTGTCTGTTTCACCCGTTTGTATCGTGCCTCGTTCGCCCTCGTGCGGTGTTGCAGCAATCTCGCCCATGCTGCATTCTTCTCGTCAACTAACTGCTCACATTCGCCATCATACCAGTCGTTTCTCTGATCCGGAGCCACCGTGCCTAGTGCAGCGGTTGCGGTGCTTCCAATTGCGGATCGAATATCTCTCCAGCCATCTTCAAGAGATGCTGCGCCTAGCTGCTCTTCCGTTGGGAGTGCCACTTCCAGCTGCTGCGCGTAGTCTTGGGCTAGCCTACCGTCTTGTAGCCGCCCAATGTTTAGCCGCGGCGGACGACACCGTCGAGAGTTTTGAGCGCAGGCATACTGCAACGAGGTAGTGGTCGGATTCAATATTCGCACTGCGGTAAGTGCGTACGTTCGTGATGTCGGAGAAGAATTTACCGTAGATTAGAACTCGGATTAGAACGTGGTCGATTTGGTTTTCTGTTACTTGATTAGGTGATTTCCATGTGGCCTTGTGGATATTTTTGCGGGGGAAGAAAGTGCTTCGGACTACCATTCCGCTGGAGGCTGCAAAGTTTATGCATCGTTGGCCGTTGTCGTTCGATACGGTATGCAGACTATCCGGTCCGATGACTGGTCTATACATTTCCTCCCTTCCTACCTGAGCGTTCATGTCACCGATGACGATTTTGACGTCCCGCAGTGGGCATCCATCGTATGTCTGCTCTAGCTGCGCATAGAACGCTTCTTTCTCGTCGTCGGATCTCCCTTCGTGTGGGCAGTGCACGTTGATGATGCTATAGTTGAAGAAACGGCCTTTAATCCTCAGCTTGCACATCCTTGCGTTGATTGGCTGCCACCCAATCACGCGTTCCCAGCTCGTTCCCAGCTCGTTCCCAGCTCGTTGGTGGTGCCACAGCTTTGGTAGAAGGTAGCCGCTCGATGCCCGCTTCCCCACACTTTCTGTTCTGTCCAGCAGATTTCCTGCAGCGCTACGACATCAAAGTTGCGGGGATGTAATTCATCGAAGATTATCCTGTCGCAGCCTGCGAAGCCTAGCGACTTGCAGTTCCATGTTCCAAGCTTCCAATCGTGATCTTTTATTCGTCGCCTAGGTCGTTGCCGATTGTATCGAGTCGTATTATCTTCTATGTCGTTCGTAATAGTTGTTTTTAAAGGCGGCTTATTGGGCCTGCACACTTAAATCGATAATTTCACCTCGGTAATTTTTTTCACTGGTTTTATCCGGTAAACATGAAAATAAACCGAGAGGTCAGTTAATTTTTAAAAGTTTACTGATTTTTGTAATAAATTATACCAACCTCTCAGTAATATAATGCAATTTACAGAACGTCGGTAAAATAGATAACCGAGTTGCTCAGTTCAACAAACTCTGTTTGTAGTTGTCAAAACAAAATACCGAGCAAACAGTAAAAAAATAGGCTTTGCTGACCTTTCGGTTATAATTTTACCGAGGTCTGTTCAGGACTAACATGACACTTTGATGTGACGCCATATTGTATAATAAAAATTTTCTGGGTTTTCAACTGTTACTTTGTGCACGAGGTTTAATGTGGTTTTAATAAACAAATACTAGTTTCTTGAGAATAATTCGGTAAGTAGAACCGATTCCACTAACAGCCCACATAAAGGATAATATAAATATACTTAAATTTTCAGGAAGTTTGCTGTATCCGTTAAGCGCCAGACCGGGGATCAAATGTTTTTGCTCACCGTTGTATCTGCTGGACCACCCACACCGAACGTAATGGAACGGAACGGCATTGGTGGCGGCAGGATTTGGCATGAACTCTATGGCCCAACTCTCAAATCCTGTATAAATTAAAGATGTTTCTGTAACCGGCTCGGCCGAATTTGTTTCCTTACGATGTATATCTACATTTACCATTCTTGAAAATAAATACATAAACACATTTCGATCAAAAACGTTTTTTTACTTCTTTTTATCAAAGAGGAAAACAAATATTAAAATACATTTTTCTCGGTAATATTCATAACCGAGGTCTGTATTCTTTTTACAGATTCTTCAGTATATTTTTACTGAGCGCTCAGTAGTTTTTACAGATCTTATCGGTAATGTTTGACATTTCACCATCTGAAAAGCAAACCGAGGACTCGGTAAAATATTGAACTTTTTAAAGAGCGGACTACCGAGAGCTCAGCTGTTGAGAAATCGGTAATTCGTCTACCGAGCCCGTTAAAATAAATTAAGTGTTTGCGCAAACCTCCTGTCTCGTCGGAAGGCCGTCGTGTCAGGGCTGTTTAGCGTCCCACCTAACACCAGGACTTGGGCTTGTGCGCTTTGAGCGGCACACGGTCGCTTTGGCGGAGCCTACTTGCGGATTCATGCAGATTTTTGTAGAGGTTTAACAGGGCCCACTGTCAAACCCCACCACATCCTATATTGATTTGGGTACACTCTGAAATTTTTTAAAACTAAATAGATTAAAAGTCATTCTAATGGACTATTCGCCTGGTTGACCCCGGCTTCGTTTAAGTGCAGGCTATACTTGGTTAGTATAACTTTCATTTATACACGAATAGTATAGTGCGACGCTATCGAAAATAGTATACTTAGTCGGTTTTTGTTTTGGTTTGAATTCATCTTTAAAAAAAATAAACAAGAACATCTCAGGGAAACAATCTTGCAAAAAAAATCTTTATTCTCTTTGAATATCAAATTACACGCTAATGTTTTTACAATTTTGTTGTTCCAAAAATAATAAAGATTAGATTATGATCTAACCAAAGTGAGATGATGCTTTGCAGGACTTCAAAAGGCACATCTCCAATTTTCTGGCATATGTACCCATCGGAACCGGCAATCTATGCTTCAGCAATCTTCCCTTATTCGAGGACACTTCTTTTGCTGCATCCACTAAAAGAACAACTCCATTGTACAGACACATTGTGGCAGTTTGTCGTTCGAAAAGTTTCCTGGAGTGTCGAATATGTTTATAAAGAATCACTTGCTCTTCACGTCCGGTCAGATCAGCGTTATTGGATTTGCCTCAATACTCCCACCGTGTCCGTGATCAGTAAATACTGTGTCCGTCTAACGCAACTACCACTCGTCCATGTCCTGGAACTTCGGATCCGTTTGTTATGCTAAATAGACAACAAAGGGAAGATCCATTAATTACGTAACGCAAAAATTGGGCATTTTCAACCCCCCCTCCCCCCTATGTCACACTTTTTGTATGAAACATCTGAAATTTTTGTAAGGATTGTCACACTTCGACCAACCCCCCCCCCTCTAAGCGTTACGTAATTTGTGGATGCTCCCAAATATCGTTTTTCCAAGGTGCAAATGGCCAGTTCGATCCACATTTTTGAGCGTCGCATGTCCGGAAGTTTCTGTTATTTGATATGAAACTAAATACCTCCAATGCCGATGGTTAATATCGTTTGTCCTCGTGTAGAACCTCCGCTCAAGAAGTAACAGGATAATCGCTTCGCGTGGATTTTTCCTCTATGCCATCATCCAGGTTCTGGTTCGGAACGCTGTATTTTAAAACTGGACCAGCAGTTGACTCGTCTCGGGAAATCTTATTTTGAGTAAATAGAATAGGAGAACCCACGGCATTACGACAGTGAAGTCAGCGAGATCCTTTTACGCCGCAAGCTCTCATACAGATCTTTGAAAGGGTGCGGGAACGAGATAGTCATCTTCTAAAATTGATGCACAATAAGCGATTACATCGGGAAATTAATCCGATAACTTACCTTCAATGTATGTCACATACAACACCGTAAATCAACATCCTTTCTTCTTATATTCTAACATTTGAGGACGTGGATTTGCAATTTCCAAATGCTGAAACATATGAACCAAAAATAATCAAACTGTTTTGATCAGATAGGAAAAAATGTGTTAACAGCAAATTACAGAAAAACTTATGCATCAGTGGAATAGGTTTGCAGAATTTGGCGAAAGATTAAATGATAAATTTGAATAGTATACTACTTAAACTAAGCTTAGTATAAACTTCAAAAATATGAAAACAGATTTGTTCTTATACTATTTTAGGATTGTTCTATTTCTGAGTGTACATGGTATGAATTCAAGGAGCAGTTCCCCTAGATGTCTCAAGTTCCTGTGGAACCTTTATTTACCCAAATGAATTAATCATACGTATACTCTTTATCGTGACGATTTTTAATTTCTTCTTAATTTTTAATAAATTAGTATTAAGTACTAAGATTGCCTATCAGCCTTAATTTCGAAATCTTATTTTCCTTTATTAACACTGTTTGAATTTCTCGCGCCGTGTGCACATTTGATGTGGTCGTTCAACAGAAACCGCTTGCCGAATTTTTTTGGACACTTGTCACAGTTAAACTTTTTACCCTCCTCCGAGAGATGAGCGTTATGATAGTGCCGTGTCAGACTGCGCCGCGAGCTCATGATTTTGGTGCAATGTTTGCACCGGAAGTACGTCGGATCACATTTGTTGTGGTCGTGTGCACATTTGATGTGGTCGTTCAACAGAAACTGCTTGCCGAATTTTTTTGGACACATGTCACAGCTAAACTTTTTACCCTCCTCCGAAAGATGAACGCTATGATAGTGCCGTATCAGACTGCGCCGCGAGCTCATGATTTTGGTGCAATGTTTGCACCGGAAGTACGTCGGATCAAGATGAACGATAATGTGCTCCTGCAGTCTTTGCAACGATGTGAACCGACACCCGCAACAGTTCACATAGCACCCGTGCTGATTGTGAGCGCTGACGCAGTGGTTCTTCAGATTGCCGTAATGATCGAACTGTTCCGCGCAGACATGGCACTCCATCCGGCAGAAGATTCGGATGTCCTCGTCGGTAATGTGATCGAAGGTCGGGAACTGGTCCTTAGAATATGTGACTCTTTTTCTTCTCCTTGAAAGTTTGCTTTGTGTAAGGCGATGAACGTTTTTATTACTGGTGGTTTCACTTTCATGAATAGTTTCCTCGTTTTGGGTAGTTTCACTTTCCGTTTTTTCGTCAACGTCTTCGTTCTCCCCGTGATCTGTATCAGTTTCAATCGACACGCATTCCAATTTGATTTGGTCTAGTTCAGGATCGGCGGCATAAAGGTTCTCAACTTGACAGTAAAACTGATGGAATTCTAGCAGCTTGTTACGGCATAATTCACAAATGTAAAAGCATTCCAGTTCTTCGTTCTAAAATATTGATGTGCAACAAAAAGATGAATGGTTATTGTCGGATGATGAATGGGCGCGAAACCCTGTTTTGCACTTACAGTGAACCAAAAATGTTTGGCTGCGATGCACTGCATTGGTGGATTTTGCCTGCTACCGTTTTGCTGTAGTTCCACTACGCTTCGATTCTTACAAAAACAGAAATTGCATGCGTTGTCCATAATGAATCAGATGCTACGAAGTTTATTTTATAAAGTTAAGTTATAAAACTATATGATTGATATGCTGAGATCAACTTAATTTAGAAATTTCGCATTGTTGATCAACAAATAAACGTCAAATAAAGTTTCGATACCACCCCCCTGGCGTCCTATACTATCACAAGGGGTTTGACAATAGCCACCATGTCCACGGACGGTAGCTCATTACCGTCCGTTGTTATTGTACGAAAATAAACATCATGTGTTTTGTTTACTATTTGTTTTGGTTAAATCTAAAAATTGTTTTCAAAATAATTTGCTAGATTTACATCTATGACCATGGGAATTATGTTATTTGATGATAAAATATAATAAACTCACGAATTGGAGGGAATCTACAGGTGAAATCAAGCGCTACACGAAATCATTTTTCGTAACGTGTTCTCCCGCTCCGAATCAAACAAAAGATATTATTATTGTTTATACTGTGTTGAGCATCACAGTTGAAATGGTCCGCGGATGCAAATCGAACAACATTCATTAGTGAAATTAAAATGAAATAAATGGTGTGCTAAAAGATGTTTTAGGATTATATTTTCATGCCCATAACAGCTGGTATTAATTTTGAACAAATTGAAAAAGGGTAGCCAACAATATTTTGGAAAAAATCCAGTTGCTTATAAAAGCACGATTCGGGAGAAGTACTTTTCAAAATGTGTGCTGGACATATTCATGAAGATGTTCGCTACGCTGAGAAGCATCTCTTGCCACGGGGCTGTTCGATACATACTAACACAGTGATGTGGAAAGCTTTTATAGCTTTCACTAATACCGTGGACCCCCGATAATTTGAACGGTACATCATTCAAATTAACGGGGTTCATTTTTAATTTGAACTTCTGGTTACTCTATTTGCATCAGAAAAACTGGTTTCTGGCTGCTCTCTTTGCTGGTTTGTTTTGATTCTGCATTCCGTTTCACGATGTTCCATTTTTCTTTCCTCGATTCCACGTGTTAAATGACGTTTGAACCATTTTTAATTTGAACGATGTTCAAACGAACGGGGTTCAAATTAAAAAGTGTTCAGATTAAAAGCGGTCATATTACCGGGGGTCCACGGTAACATGTAAAGTTGTTGCGATATGGGAAGTGTACCGGTTTTAGCCACCTTAGTACCTAATTTGGCCAACCCTGAAAATGCATATTTTCCAAAAACTATCGATCAGTTTCCACAGCGAAGAAGCATGAGAGATATATCTCCTGTAACAGCTAATAAAACCCACGGAAATTACTTTGTTCTCGGAGTTATGCGAGAAATTGGCCAAATTAGGAACATGACCAAAACTGGTACAGTTACCCTAGGACATTTTTGTATTTTGCTCACAGCTTCCGCTGTTGAGTGATGCACTGGGTTTGTCTTACATGTTGTAAATAATTGGCTACTTTTTTGCTTGCGTTCTAATGGATGGACAGACATGACTACTGAACGGATTGTTTGTTGTCTATGTAGAGGGCGCAGATAAAACTCCTCGCTGAGGCCTGGCCGTCTGCTTCACACTTCCGGCATAGTTTGCTACGATCGGGTCCTATGACGAAACAATATGACTTATGACCATTGCCGAACCGCTTATATCAAGGCTGAGGTTGTTGGTTTATGATGAAAGGGCATTCCGACCAATCCAAATTCAGCTTGGCCTTATCCAGCACCTTCTTGGCTTCAGTTTGGGATAATTTAAGACATGTGTTTCCGCATAGCTTCTACGCAAACCGAATTAGGCACTAAGGTGGCCAAAACCGGTGCACTTACCCTAGGTGACCAACGATTCGTCAAAAACACGAGAAAAAAAAACAAAGGTATATACTGAAAAATTAATTAAATATCTATCCGGATAAAAAGCAGCCTTCTGGTGTACATAATCACTGTTGCTTAAAATAACGATAATCATGAGAATAGTTTGCAGTTACTTCAAATAATAACATTTACTTTATAAAAGCACAAATCATTATCCACAAATGAACTGATTTTGATCCACATGGTGAACTTTTTGAAGATGGTTCGCAAGCGCCTTTTGTAATTTGAACTCCTTCGAACAGTGCAAGCATTGATGATCTACGATTCGTTTGATTCTGTTTTTTGTTAGGTGACTGTACTTCAAATGGACATTCAACAGGTACTGTTTGGCGTACCGTTTGGGGCACATCTTGCACTGGAATGGTTTGACGTTTTCCGATAAGTGCACACGGTCCCGGTGCCGTAATAGACTGCGCCGCGAACTTACAGCCAGGTCACACACTTTGCAGCGAAAAATGCTCGGATCGATGTGGAGAAGAATGTGCTCCTGCAGGCGGGCGATTTCACGGTACCGATTGCCACAGCAGTCCACGAAGCTCTTCTTGTTGTGGACTTTGTGGGAGTGAAGCTTTAGGATGGCAAAATTGTCGAATTCTTCGGAGCAGATTTGGCACTTTAGCTGACAGAAGAGACGAATATCCTCATCGGAAACCCGACGGTAGAATCCTTTTGCTAAACCTTCCTTATTGTCCATTTCAGGACAGTCGTTTTCTTCGGGGCCATCGCTTCCAACGTCGGTTTCGATAACTTGTTTGTCATCGTTATCGTTCGTTTCCAATTTGATATTGGTGATATCTATCTCAGTATGATTCGCATCAGTCTCAACCGCATTCGGTTCTAATTTGATTTGGTCAGCTTCAGGATCAGCAGAGTATATTTTTTCCACTTGGTTATAGAACTGATGGAATTCCAGCAGCTTGTTCCGACAGGAGTCACAGATGTAAAACGATTTAAGTTCATTGTTCTGAAAAGTAATACAGATTGAATATAATTAAGGGCACATTTGCAGCAGCTTAAAAAACCTTACAGTGAACCAGAAATGTTTTGCTGCTATGTCCAGAATAGATAGTTCGTGCACGATTGGGCTTTCAGTGAGTTCCACAACATGTTGGTCTTTATAGGCACAGAAATTGCAAGTGTTTTCCATGGCATTCCGTTCAAGCTATAAAAATAATTTAATTTAATACTAATATTTCAAAAAAAAATCTGCTTTCGAACCTTTTGGAACAATTTATTCCAGATTGAAGAGATTTTTTGTGTTTCTATGATATGTTTGTTTGTATTTATTTACCTATATCTGTTGTCATAAGTATACAGATCTCAGGTATACAGCAACAATTAGGGTCTTACCGACATTTCTCACCAACACGAACGCACGGTTCGTGGTTGCAAACAATCCCATTTGATTTTGCCGTGACAGCTGCTCGTGGTTGCAAACAAACTGAGTAAAAGTGTGAATGAAATGTGCGTGTGCGTACACGCTAGCAGAAATCCTAATGCGTGACTACACGGAGAAATGAGGAAAGCTATTTAGATTATTTTTAGTGAGTTCAATGCTTTTCGATTTAAAGCATCATTATAATTTCTGTCGATAAAAGATTATCGTTAAATTGCATATCAAGACATATGAGACATGAACTTTACATTTTTGTTGGGCAACTAATCTAGCCTTCGATTCCTTTCTGATTTTTTTTTTCTAAATTCGCTGTCACAGTCTTGGTTTTTCTAAGGTTTCCTTTCGTTTTGCTCAATGTCGTTAAAATTTGATGGAAATTTTTGTCATCTGAAAATGAAGAAGTCCCAAGAAAAAAAACGAATGATCAAATAATTTAATAAGTTATGATTTGCTAAGAAATCGTGATAGGGTATCTGTACAAGTTTTGGCCATGTTCCTAATTTGGCCGGTTTCTCCAAAGGCAAAACTCCAAAGGGATTTATTAGCTCTAACAGGAGGTATATCCCTCATGCTTATTCGCTGTTGAAACTGATCGATATTATTTAGAAAATAAGCATTTTTCAGAGTTGGCCAAATTAGGAACTAAGGTGGCCAAAACCGGTACACTTACCCTAGGTGGCCAACAATTCGACAAAAAAAAAACAAGAAAGAAAAACGTACTGAAAAATGTATAAAATATCTATCCGGATCAGTGATGGGAAATGTCAAAAAAATGTCATGGCATTGCTATTACTAATTTTCTAATAACTTTTTCCAAAAGTCATTTACAATTCGGATTTTTTGATTAACATGTAGTACTTAAAGGGTCCTAGAAGTTTGTCAAACAGATCATTGTTCTAAATACAAAGCGTGAGCCATGAGGGCGAGATTAAAAAAATGTCACGGAATGTCATGACATTAATGTCATTTGACACTAATTCGGCTCTCACGCCGCCAATATCATATTTAGAGAAATTAGCTGTAAGAAAAAGTTTTCGGGTCCTTTGAGGGCTACATGTTTAAAAGAAAAACATAATTGAATATGACTTGTGAGAATAGTTATTAGCAAGTTAGTCCCATGACATCGATATGACATTTCCCGTCACTGATCCGGATAAAAAGCAGCCTTCTGGTGTACATAATCACTGTTGTTTAAAATAACGATAATCATGAGAATAGTTTGCAGTTACTTCAAATAATAACGTTTACTTTATAAAAGCATAAATCATTCACCACAAATGAACTGATTTTGATCCACATGGTGCACTTTTTGAAGATGGTTCGCAAGCGCCTTTTGAAATTTGAACTCCTTCGAACAGTGCAAGCATTGATGGTCTACGATTCGTTTGATTCTGTTTGTTGGTTGGTGATTGTACTTCAAATGGACATTCAACAGGTACTGTTTGGCGTACCGTTTGGGGCACATCTTGCACTGGAATGGCTTCACGTTTTCCGATAGGTGCACACGGTCCCGGTGCCGTAATAGACTGCGCCGCGAACTCATTGCCAGGTCACACACTTTGCAGCGAAAAATGCTCGGATCGATGTGAAGAAGAATGTGCTCCTGTAGGCGGGCAATTTCACTGTACCGATTGCCACAGCAGTCCACGAAGCTCTTCTGGTTGTGGACTTTGTGAGAGTGAAGTTTTAGGAAGGCAAAACTATCGAATTCATCTGAGCAGATTTGGCACTTTAGCTGGCAGAAGAGACGAATATCCTCATCGGTAACCCGACGGTAGAACCCTTTCGCCAAACCTTCCTTATTGTCCATTTCAGGACAGTCGTTTTCTTCGGGGTCATCGCTTCCAACGTCGGTTTCGATAACTTGTTCGTCATCGATATCGTTCGTTTCCAATTTGATATTGGTGATATCTATCTCAGTATGATTCGCATCTGTCTCAATCGCACTCGGTTCCAATTTGATTTGGTCAGCTTCAGGATCAGCAGAGTATATTTTTTCCACTTGGTTATAGAACTGATGGAATTCCAGCAGCTTATTCCGACAGGAGTTACAGATGTAAAATGATTTAAGTTCATTGTTCTGAAAAGTAATACAGATTGAATATAATTAAGGGCACATTTGCAGCAGCTTCAAAAAACTTACAGTGAACCAGAAATGTTTTGCTGCTATATCCAGAATAGATATTTCGTGCACGATTGGGCTTTCAGTGAGTTCCACAACATGTTGGTCTTTATAGGCACAGAAATTGCAAGTATTCGCCATGGAATTCCGTTCAAGATGTAACAAATGTTTAATTTAATATTAATATTTCCAAAAAATCTGCTTTCGAAACCTTTTGGAACAATTTATTCCAGATTGAAGAGATTTTTTGTGTTTCTATGATATGTTTGTATTTATTTACCTATATCTGTTGTCATAAGTACAACAACAATGTGTGTCTACACGGAGAAATGAGAAAAACTATTTAGAGTATTTTTAGTGAGTCTAAAGCTTTTCGATTTAAAATAATTTCTGTCGATAAAAGATTCATATCAAGACATATCAGACATGAACTTTGCATTTTTGTTTTTGCAAGTTGTTGCAAAGGTCATCATAACAGGTCTAAGGAGTGCGGTGCTCTCTAAAGCACTAAAACACGATATTTCCGTCGTTGGACTGGCTCCGGTGTATCGTGAATAGTGCAGTAGGGCCGATTAGGAAGATCTCTATCCTGGCTGGATGTCCGCTGCCACCTTAATGTCCCAAGACAAATAGGGCAGCGAATCCTTTTCACGGAAATTTGTGAAAAAATATTTTGATTATTAATTCAAAAATTATTGTTCGGGCCCTCCTTAGCCGTGCGCTAAGACGCGCGGCAACAAAGCAAGACCATGCTAAGGGTGGCTGGGTTCGATTCCCGGTGCCGATCTAGGCAATTTTCGGATTGGAAATTGTCTCGACTTCCCTGGGCATAAAAGTATCATCGTGTTAGCCTCATTATATACAAATGCAAAAATGGTAAGTTGGTTTAGAAACCTCGCAGTTAATTACTGTGGAAGTGCTCAATGAACACTAAGCTGCGAGGCGGCTCCCAGTGTGGAGATGTAATGCCAATAAGAAGAAGAAGAAGTATTTGTTTTAATGTTCATAGTCCACAGGAAAAATTCAAAATTTGGTTATAATCCTCGTGTATTGTATTTTGGAAATCATTTCTAAAAGGCACTATTTGATAAACTATTTTTATGATTTTAAACTAAATTTATGTTATCCCCTACCATCCCTGCTTAAACTGCACAACACAAACTATCAAACGAACCAGCCAAGAGCTTGATCTTCATTAGTGTCACTAAGCACAGTAGCTTATGTAAGTGTGGTGCTGTTTGACAATATCCACTCATTAAGTAACATCGTCGTAATCAAATTTGCTCAACTATGCTTCTACAACTCGTCAAATCTATCAATTATCTACCTCAAACATCCATCATAGCTACAGGAAGTATCCGTACACTATCTACTACGAAACATTGCTTCACCACAGTAGATGTCAAAGCCAATCAAGAACTCCAGGTATTTCGAACCCATAACAAGTTCATTTTTCATCATACTGCATGACAACAATCCCCCTCTCCATAGCTCACCTACCTCACCGAAGATGACAAGCAAGGAATAGCCGTCCTGGGTTTGAACCGCCCGAAGGCTCGGAACTCCTTCAGTCGATCCCTGGTGGAGAACATTCTCGAGTCGATCGAAGTTCTCGCCCACGACAAAAATGTCCGCTGTGTCATTCTGCGTAGCCTGGTACCGGGAATCTTTTGTGCCGGTGCCGATCTTAAGGAACGGGCCACTATGACCCAACAGGACGTGGGACGCTTCGTATCGAAGTTGCGCCTCATGATGACCAATCTGGAGCAGTTGCCTGCACCGGTTATTGCGGCTATCGACGGGCCGGCTTTGGGAGGTGGTTTGGAGATGGCTCTGGCTTGTGACATGCGAGTTGTGACCAGTAATGTCAAGTTGGGCCTGGTTGAGACCAAGCTGGGGATCATCCCCGGAGCCGGAGGAACTCAACGTCTGCCTCGGATCCTGAATCCGGCGATTGCCAAAGAGCTTATCTTCACGGCAAGGCAAATCACCGGAGAGGAGGCAAAGTCGTTGGGAATAGTTAACCATGCAGTGGCGCCTAACCAAGATGGGGATGCCGCATTCCAGAAAGCTTTGGGTTTGGCAATGGAAATCGTTCCGAACGGACCGGTTGGGGTTCGCATGGCTAAGAAAGCTATCGATAAGGGTCTGCAAGTGGACTTGGCTACCGGATGTGCCATTGAAGAAGCTTGCTACGCCCAAATTATTCCAACCAAGGATCGGTTGGAAGGATTGAAAGCGTTCGCAGAGAAACGTAAGCCAAAATTTATCGGAGAGTGACAGGATTTCGATTGAAAAAAAATGATGTAACAGTGTTGTGATATGAAAGTGCATTTATTTTTCCCCAGTCAAATGTATAATGGCTTAAAGCTGAATCGTTGATTTTAAATAAAAAAACAAAGTATCTTACATTTGGCAGTTCTTAGCTATATTAAACTTTAAGAAGTTCCTTCAATTGGCGTTTAGTATCTTCAGGTGAGGTAACTTTGTGTCCAATTGTTCTAGGGTCGCTGTAGATCTCGTGATCATTACCACCTGGATCAGTCTTATCTCCGAAAAAGTGAATTTCTTTAAAATTGGTTCCTTTAGTGGCATGCCTCAAGCAATAAGTTTTATCCCATCCGTTTGGATACACATCGAAGCTGATTTGTCCGCCGATGCTGTAGGTCAAGTCCACTTCACTGAATTCTTTTTTCAGAACGTCAATCATTTGCTGTCTGATTTGATGCTTTTGATCATACTCGAAGAATTCCTGTCGTTCCTTTGCGGAACAGTTCCTTCCAATAGGACTAACGTTCAACATTCCAGATCGAAATTCGATAAAAGTTCCTCTTTTGATCGGTATATCTAACTCCGAGAAATATTTCAACACAAAATTAATGAACTTTTTCAAAACATCTTCACCTAAATGCAGCGCTACAGACACTCGTCCCACTTCCACTCCTTTCGCATATTGCACCAAACCATTCTCCGGGTAGACGTAATCAAACTTTTCCATGATCTCCCGCCCGTTCAACTGTTCGTACATTTTCTCCAAATCGGAACCTCCCACTAGTCCGATCGTTGCCTTGGGCTGAACCTCCTTGTACAAAAACTGTTTGAAATCGTCGTCAATTGCTACCCGTGGCCGCGTCAGGGTCCCATCCACGTCGAACAACAGTAGAATCTCGTCCCTTTTCAGTTCCATACTTCTTCGATGCGTGTTTGCGTGCAGAGCTTTACTAGCAGTGATACTGATATCGGCGAGCACTTTATGCCGATTTATAAACCTACTTAGCGATAGGATGGAGTTCATACGTGTTTTTTCGGCACGTTAACCGGGTAAACAAAATGAGCTCAACATAGATGACGATTTCGGCCTGTTGTGCTACCAACAGTTTGTCAAACTGCTTCTGACACCTGTATTCGTTGTCATTTGTTACGTGTAAGAATGTGACAGTTTGCTTTGTCGTGTTCTTATTGGATGGAAAAAGCTTCCACTGAACGAGGGGCTGCGTAGTTCTACAATCAAAGCCAAAACATAATGCATGCGACCTTCTGCGGGATATCAACACGCGGTAATTCTAAAATCGTTTGAAAAATCGACTGAATTACAAAATCCGCATAAATCTTGAAAAAGACAATCAACACATTCCACATCGACCATCCGTGCGAGGCAGCTTCATCCGCATGCGATCTATTTTCCCCCGTTTTGTTTTCTCACAATCAGTGCTAGATTGGGAATGGTGCTTATTTGTATCAAATTAGTAGGCATTAGCGAAGTTTTCCTTTTTTGCAGAAAACATAAAATTTTTGAAATAATTAACGGCGTTCGTCAACACGCAGGCGTTGACATCATTGTGCCACGCCAACAGTCCCATCACCACCATCATTATCGATCCTGCGCCTCCACCAACACAGACGCTGCCGCCCATCACACAGTTGCGTATGCTAAACCAACAAATAGGTCCAGCATGGTTTGCTTGGATCCCGCCACGGTTGAGTGACCGTTCGTTCGTTCGGTATCTGTTGCTATAACCGTTAGCAGGCGAAACAATAATATTCTTCAACGCTACCGACCCTGCGAAGATCACCTTCAAAAATGCCCCTTTTTGAGGCATTCGTTTCCTTCGAAACAAATGAAATCGGTTCTATGAGGAAATGTCGAAGTATTCTTTTCAAACTTGATGTTTTTAATTTTGTTGTTAATAAATTACAAAGCAATGTTTTTACGTTTTAGAAACATGGCTAATACATCACATCAGGAAACTTAATTTTCTCGATTCGCCTAGATTGGGTAAATCGAAATGAAAGGATAAAGTTTGTGAGTATGGAAGTCTAAATGATTTTCTAAAACAAAAAATATTATAAAAAATACATAAACACTTTTTTTTGGTTTAATTCTTTCCTAGTAACATTAACACTGCTTGTTCTTGGAGTAGGTACAACTTATTTGCGTATTTTTATGTTCGAGAAACAAGGCATACCGGATACAACATTTTTCAGTGATATTGTTGTGTGGTCACTTTGCTCAATACTACACAACAACGTAATAATTTATTCTAATTTTTCTTCTTATTTCAGCTGGCCAATTGAAAGAATCAACAATTTAGTGACAATCCTTAGGCCTAACTCAAAACAAAACTTAAAGAAATGCAAATGTTACAAATTTACTTACGATCATAGACAGTTTAGGAATCAAAATAACAGCACTCTTACTATAGAGTCGATCTTGCTCCGAAGGCAGGCACCGAAGCTGTGGCATATCAGGTGACTATCCGAAAAGAAGACCCCAGTACCGCCTCAATATATCTTCCTTCAAACACCGCGATATCCCGTAGAGATCTCTCGCACATCTGTTCGGTTATGCCCGAGCTACAGATGTTCTTGGAAGATTTGAACTGACACGGAACTGTAGGGTGACAGCCGTTCAACAATGATAGACTACGTCTTCGACATCTTCAATATGTAGATAGCCGTCTAGTTCTTTCAAGTTGTTCGAGTTTATTATTGTTTCGTTCGACTGTATTTGAAATGTAGTCCAGGATCCATTAGGGTGTCATTTTTGTGAATTTTTTTTAGAAATGTTTTTTTTAATCTTTTGAGTTAGGTAGGAGATCATATTATTCTCCAAAGTTGTAGAGAATTTAATTTTAAGCAGTTTTGCTTCAACGGTTGAATACATTCCACTAAAAGAGCTTTATATATTTGTCTCAGTTTTGCTTAATAAACAATTTTTTATTATTTAATAAACATCATTTTGGTACAAGTCAAGACTATTGTATGAGAGTAACATCACTTTCATCCGTTACCATAATTATTGTTTTGGGACGAATCACTATCTCTTAGATGGAGGCAATGCACTCTCCAATAGTCGAGATCTGTCCTGGCCACGTCCTTGCGAATGCTGAGGAAGGGAAAGGATGGTTAGTTGGACATCTCTACGACCTCTCATAAGTGACACGGAAGGTTTTGGAATTGTTAGTATGGAAGCTTATAACAGTAGGAATCGTTTTGGTAGAACGTGAAACACAGAACGAACTAGGATAGAAATACAAAGTAGGAAAGGGACGAGCCTGGAAATGAACCCACGACCTCCTGCTTATAAGGCAGCAGCGGTTGCCACTAGACCACCGAGCTCGTCTATCACCAATAACACCAAACATGCTAATCAAGGTTTGATGAATTTGTAAATTTTGTATGTTTATATCCACTAATAGCACCAGTCAGTAGTATCAACCTGACCCAGTTATTATAGAGATAAAGAAACCTTTCACAAGGAACTTCTTAAGAGATGAGTCTTTATTAAGTTCAATCACAGGTAATAATTCTTTCGCCACAAATATTCTTATTTCTAGGATGACGAGAGACCCTGGTTTGAAATTAGTTTATTGGACAAAATAAAAATGTGAGTTTGTTTATTTTCGAAGAAAAAAAAATTATTCGTCCAAATATTGCGAAAATCAGAGATATGTATTTTAGTTTTTTTGTGTGTCTTTATTAAGGAGACTTTCAGCCCGAGGCTGGCTCGTCTCCGAAAATGTATTTTAGTGTTTCCCATGGAATAGCTGATTTTTCATACAAAAATTATTATGAATATAGAAAAAAGTGGACAAAGATGGACAAATGAAATACAGGCATACCTCGATAGTGCGTACACCTGCGGAATTTTAGTGTACGTACCATCGAAGAAAAAAATTGTTTTGCTTTTCTATTTATTTAAGAGTGGTGGAATGTTTATAAAACTGCTCGGAAGCCAAAATTTTGTAAGAAGGCTCTGCAATCTAAGCTTAATTATATTTTATCTAGTACACAGCGGACCAGCATGACCCAGATTTTTCTTGAAATGGTGCCTACATGTAGCATTGAGCAAATCCATCGTCTTTAGAAATGAAAGGATATTGTTATGAAAACTCATATGTGAATATGTACGTTATGTGGAAGATATTGATTTGGAAAATGTATTGGAGGTAACCAGTTTCCCTTCGATGGGACTCGAACCCATGACCCTACAGTACGCTAGACTGCACAGATAGAAAAATTCACTGAAATTTACGCTAACAATCATGCACATAAATGGAACATCATTATTAGCGTAATTCAACACGGAATATAGCCTAAATGTATACAATATTTGTCGTGAATCATCTATATTGCATGCAAGTTGTACGCAATCTTGTTAGGAAGAGGACCATTTCAGCGAAGAATAGTGTAAATATCCGCATGACAAATTTTATGCGCTGTTTACTTTTCATTATTATTTTCTGTGTGGTGCTTTAACCAACTAAGCTACGAAGGACCTCCGTCGGCCTTCGCAACCTAGCGGCTACTGAACGAGCTCGAGATTCCCAAATTGGACGCATAGTCAAATCACTCGCAATCCATTTCTCAAGCCAACACTTCCACAGTACACGTATAGTACACGTCCACATTAGAGAAGCGTGAGTATGAATGTCTGGCGGCTATACACATTCTTCATCAGCAACTGTACTGATCAAGTGAGGTTGTGTAAGCTTAATTTAGGAAATTCTTCAAGAAATCCATCCGAATACTCCTAGGAAAATTCCTTTAAGAATTATAGCCCTGTTTGTCTGTCCGGTGACTAGCCAACCAGACGCAGCACGCGGGGAAATTCTAACAAAAAATAAAATATTTGACACTTTAATTCTTTTTTACTATCAGATGCAGAAAACAAAACCAGTGACAACCTTAGACAACCAGACACAGCATTTGATGAAAAAAATCACAGACAACAGAGGTTGAAAATTTTGATTTTTTAAATGCAGAAAATAGTATATCACTCTTAAAAATTTGAAAAAAAAACACTTACCACGGGCGCTATTGCGTATACAAATAAACTAGTTCTTCCTAAAAAAGGAACTTCCCAGAGCAGGTCTTAAGGGAATTTTCTGCAGAATAGCTTGAGAAATTCCGAAACGAATTCCTGGATAATTCTTTAAGAACTTTACGGGGGAACTTTTAAAGGGATTTCTAAAGGAGCCCTAGGAGGAGTAACTCCCAGAGAAATTCTTGGCGGAATTTTTGAGAGAATACATAGAAGAATTTCTAGAGGAAAAGTGGGAGAGTTTCTAGAAGAATTTCCGGGGTTATTGCTTTAAGATATTGCTGCGAATTACTTTTTGTAGACATTTTAGGGGAGTACCCGCAAAAATTTTGAGAATTGCGCAGGAGTTTCCGGGAGAATTCCTTGAATAATTTCCAGAGGAATTTCAAGGGGAATTTTTGTAGGTTATTCCGAAAGAGCTTTGACAAAATTTTCGTAAGAATATCTGGAGAAATGATGATTTTGCAGACGACTTTTGCAATGGATTTCTGGGAGAATTTCGAAAGAAAAAAATCCGGGAACTTCCGGGAGAGTTTTTCGAGGAATTTACGGAAGAATTCCCGAGGCGTGAGTAAAGCAGTATTTAAGTGAGTGAAGAAGTAATTAATGAAGAGATCTTGGTTGAATTTCTGAAGTTACTTCTTAGAGAATGTCGGGAGGAGTTTACATGGGAATTTCTGAATGATTTTCTGGTGGAAGTTCTAGGAAGGAGATGTGGAAATTTCTAACAGATTTCCTGAGCTAATTACTGAAGATACCATTGAGAAAATAATGGAATTTCTATGGTTCATTTGGAAGAATTAACGGAGAAATACTTAATTTAAGATGGATGTTCGAAGGAATTTCTTAAAAAAACGCGGAGAAATTCCTAGAGGAGCTTTCGGAGAAGTTTCCGGAGGAGTTCCTGGAGGAACTTCCTGGAGAATTCCCGGAGGAACATTTAGCGGAAATTTTGTAATACACGAAATTGATTCATGCCGCCACCAAGCCACCACCACTGGCTGAAAATTAACTATCACGCCTCACCGTCGATCAAATTTCACATGTCTAGATATAATATCAAGTGAAATCCTGTATGGTATTTTCGACCAAACTTCTAAGGACGAACCCTTGGGAAAAACTACTGTTCCAGGATAAACTTTGTCGGGAATCCCAGTAAGACGTCTCAGAGGAAATTTTCTACCAAATAAATTTATCCTCATTTTAGAAACGCTGCTAATTTGTCTCTCAAAAAAAATGTTACCGACAAGTGGATGGAATGGAACTAAACTTACTGTAAACTGAATTAAACAGTCAAACATCTTGTCGCAAATTCAATTTTATGAATCACCATTCCCATGATGGAATTAATTTACTCCTCGGGGAAATATTATCTTATCTTTCAGGTGAATTAATACATGGGGTAGGTTTCTAGAAATAGAACTTCTTTGATAGATAAAATAATTCATAAACATAATAATTTTTCAATCGAGTGGATATAGCTAATGCTTTCTAAGAAAATCATACCCATAAAATTTTAATTATTGCTGATAATTAAGCATATGCGGTATTTCGAAAAATTTCGTTTGAGGTGGTTCGAAACGAAATTCCGCGGAATTTGAGCATGGCGAAATCTGATTTCTTGATTTCGTTTCGTTTCGTAAAATTATAAAAATTTCGCTAGAAAAAACTAGCATATAACGAAATTTAACGGAATTCCGTGGAATTTCGAAATGTAATCAGAATGAATCAGATCAGTACAACTTTATCGAAATTAATTTATTGGCTAATTGGCTATTCCTAATTATCAGTACAACTTTTTCAAAGAGGCACAGTTGTGGCGCGGATTCTTGAGGCCCTTGTGAATTGTTTTTAGAGCGCCTCTTTTTTATTAAAGGCCAACTTCTTCACCTCTTATACCTCAAACCAGGTTTCAGCGCATGACTAAGCACAGCTTAAGAGTTAAGAAGGCCCTAAGTAGGGTTTCCATTTCAAGAAACGATTTCCCGGGATTCCCGTTTCCCGGGATGTACACTTTAGTTTGCAGAATTTCATGGGAAATTATTATGTTAAAATATGATTAATTTGATTCACATACCGAACAGACTTATGTTCCGTATACTCTTAGTTTCTAGATATGTCACTATAATATTTTATTTGAATATATCATGGGCTTTTTCCAAATTATTTTAAAAGTTAGTATAAAAATAAACAGATTTTAGGTTTTGAGGTCATTACAACTGTCTTACAACAAAACCGTGCCGCAATTTTAGGCGTCTTTAATGCTCTAAGAAATATAAAACTTAGTTTGATTGAAAGAATGATTTAATCTTGAAAGTACGGTATGGCCATCAAGTGCTAGTCTGTTTTTTTTTTCTGTGGCAATTTATTTTCTAAAACATGTATTTTCAAAAATTACTTCAAATACCCTAAATTTAAAGAGGAAATATGCTCAAATTTTCGTAATATTAATCAAAACGGTATTTCAATCAACCTTGGCCAAAAGATTGTTTGTATATATGGGCGAGTTTCAGAATGATTAATGCTAGAAACTCTCCGGCAACAATACAAATGATAGAACAAATCCTCCCAATGTCGTCTTTTTCAAGGATGAATGCGAACATTATGGAAATGTAGCACATAGCGCCAAATAATACTCATGAAGTGGCGAACGTTTTGCAGAAAGAGTTACCGCTTTTCCAACTGAACAGAAAAAATCTCAGAATTTTCAACAATTCATTTATTATATGAGGACAATGTTTGCAAGCATCGATCCCTTTAGGTCGAAAGTATATTTTTATCCTAAATTATTATTTCATACCATTCTCCACGATAGATAGAAGTTGATCCCCGGGAAAAATAGAACCCCTAGCCCTAAGAAAAACGTTAAACGAAGCACATGATTTTGCGTTGGATTGATTTGAAACACGGTTTTCGTCTTCGAGTTTTCAAAAAAAAAAACTTCGTTCACAATTAATATTTAGTTGTTTACCAAGGTGGCTTCACATGAATTACCTTTTCAACAAACCAAAGCATTCCTTTCCCGTGGCACTCACGGAGATGCAGAGCATTCCTCTTATTATCTTATAATAATAAGTATCAAACAAATTTTCCTCTCCTGATCCTAAATTGACTGTAAGGGCGTGACTGGCTCATACTGCCCATAGCAGCTGTTTCTTGCACTCAATGGGGGACCGACTGTTTACATCGATGGTGTTTACTTCCAGGGTGCAGCAGCCGTAAAAAGTGTAGACAACAACCTTCCGTGCACCATGTTTACGGTACTCGTCACTGAGTGGCGATACCGCCGTTTCTATCTGTGCTGTTAAGCCTGCTACTTTATGTTCTGAGATTTTCACATTTTCCACCATGAACTCATGGAAGAATGGTAGTTGCAAATCGATAAAATGTATGGGAAAATCAAGTATTTTGCAAATTTATGGAAAATGGTGGTGTTTTTGAAGAAAGTAGTGATAAGGATGAAGTATGAGGTGAAAAGATTGTCTCCTGCACTTAGTTTGCACTGATTAGTAGTCCAATAGTGATGAAATTTCGATTTTACTACCATTGAAAAAACGCCATCTCTTGCATTAATCGTTTTGACTGGTACCTTATTGATGTCGGTTGAGGATGAAAATTTGACAACAATTTTTGCATGCCTCATATGCACAAACACATGTACAAGGACAAACTGACAATAGCTTGGTTCGTTGAGTTGATTGTATAAAAGACTATGGGTTTCCGAGCCTACTATAAAAAAGATGAATTTGGAAGAAAATGATATTGAAAAGATTTCTTCATACCTGGCAAACTGTAGTCGTAAAAACTTTGCGATCACATTTCTGAAACACAATCTGAAAGACATATCTTTGTGCATTTTAGAAAGGTGCAGAGGATTCGTCTAGTGAGCAAATGTATGCTATTAGCAATTCTCTATCTGCATAAACTATATTCGTATATTCTGGTTTTGATTTAGCTCAATACCATAAAACCACGCTGATAAATGAATATGAAGTATGCTTCAGCATAAACATAAGTCTTAAATGAAATAAGGTTTAAAATAGAATTTGAATCAGAATACAAAAAAAATCACACAATTCCTATATTTTTATATACATACTTACTGATATAAAGCTGAACTGATATAAAATTGATCACATTTGCGAGCACTCATTCCACGATGAATTTCTTTGAAAGCGGCACAAATGCACACACGGCGATTTATTACAGACTGCTTCTTCTGTAACTACAATTCTATTGATCGCAAAGCAGTTATTTGACTTTGAGAAAATGAAATCAGAATTGCGCACATAATGTAAAATCAATTCAACAAAAATTCCGCGGAAAAAATTGAAATTTCGTTTCGTTTCGAAAAATTTCGAATTAAATTGACGTTGATTTCGTATCGTTTCGAAATCTCGAAAGAAAATATTTATTTCGTTTCGTTTCGTTTCGAATCAATACAGACATTTTAAATTTCGTTTCGTTTCGTTTCGTCAGGAAAAAGTGTCTTATCGCATACCCTTACTGATAATACTCTTATGCCGATGACATACTCACGCGTGTGCGTGTGCGAACGTGTCCAAGACACGTTGAACACAAGAGAACTCCTGTTTACTTGCTGATAATCGGCTTTGTGCGTACTTGGATACGCTCCACATCGCTCGACGCGTCAACATGTCATTATCCTTAGAGTATGTTATCTGCTGTTTCAGATGTTCCTCGAACTGTTTAAAATAATAGTATAATATTTTTTTTATTTCTTTATTTATTTGTTTAGGCACTCTGTGTTACTTAACCGCTACTGTGCCGAGATTTACTGTGGTATTCTTCTGTGCAGAATCCACACAGAATCTGTTTTTAGATTTCCATTACCATTATTGTTGTCGTTGCCAGTCCATCTAATCGTGAGTCCATTGTGTCCGTTTGTCCAGGTATGCCTGTATTATGATTTTGATGGGCCTGAATGTATACTTTCAGAATATGATTGAAAAAATGCTTATATTATGCTTGAAAATGAAGCTATTAACCATCTTATGTAACCAAAAGACCGTAAAGCGTTGCTAAGACAGTTTTTGAAAATAATTTGAATTGATGAAAGTGGAAGCTAAAAACTATTTTTTGCCTTTCTCGTACAACTAAGTTGTACCGAAAGGCTATCATTTCACTCCGAAAACGAACTTTTTATAGAAGCCTCTGAGACCCATAGTATTATATACCAATCGACTCAGCTCGACGAGCTGAGCACATGTCTGTCTGTCCGTGTGTATGTGTGTGTATGTGTGTGCACAAAAACTATAAAAAACATTAGACAACTTTTCGCATAGTAATCCTTAACCGATTTTCTCGCAACAAGTTTCATTCGACAGGGGACAAAGCCTTGTTGATCGCTATTGAATTTTATAACGATTGGTCATTGCGTTTAAAAGTTATGAAGAAAATGGTACATCGGACCATATAAACTCCATATAAGGTTGGTGTCTTAACTAAATGCGAGAAAGGCACCATCAACGCTAGGTGGATTAATCTGGGTTTTTCGGGACCACAGTGGTGCGTTTGGCGAAAATCGTGAACTTTTTTTACCACTTTAAGGTTGGTATCAGTGTCTTCGGGAATAAATTTTACAAAAATATAGCGCATCGAACGGCGAAAATTTGTAGCTTTAATTTTAGCCACAGGTGGCGCTGCAAAATGTAACTTCTTTAATAAACGATTTAACTGCATGTTGCTTTTTACCCTCATATGTTACTGCCTGAATGCTGGCAGCGGCGAGCAGAAAACCAGTCAGTGCTTGTGTTTCATTGCAAAGTGTTAACTTGTCCATTCTCCCGCACAGTGAATGACGTCAGATTTGCATTGTGTGAAATGATTGGATGGTTCACACTGCACTTCTTTTGACATTAACATTCGACAGCATTTTATACACGCAGAACAATCTTGTATGATTGAAACAACTATTTCGATTGTTGCATCAAACAACGTGGATATATGTAGTTGTTTCAATCTTCAAAATTGTTACTTCAACGCTGATTCACTGCTTAGTTCAATGGAACATTATTGGTGTTTCAATCCTGCATCGCATGATTGAAACAAAAATAATATCGTTTTGATTTGACAACCTTTCCGTAATATGGATAAACTGCATAATCGCCACTATTATATCTCGAGTTACACACTGTTTAAAAGGGATTTTCGCGGGAGTATAATAAAAAGAACGTGTTGTTCGTTAGGCTGTCGAAGCAGAAGAGAGCTCAGCTCTCGTTTATTCTAAACACGAAGGCAGCAGCAGTGTTGCGCGCAGCGCTGCCTGCTGCTGAATCAAGCACTTTAAAACTAATACACTCAGATAGTATTTGCAATACATATCAGTTGCAGTACACAATACTGATCAACATAAATCATTCCATCTACAAGAAGTAAGCATGGAGCAGAGGTAAGGTGTATGACTCTCACACCCCATGGAAATAGTTCGATTTCATTTCTGTCGCAATTTTTTGTTGATGTCATCGTAGTGTCGATAAAGTAGTCTCGCAGCATTTTCGAAAGTAAAAACAACCATGAATATTGTTGTTTTCTGATGTATTATTTGACAGTGACAGCTGAAAAGCATGGTTGAAACAAATATATATGAGAGTTAATCAACTATCGTATATGGTTGATTCAACCCTATTTGTGGTTGTATCAACCAAAAATATTATTATCAATGCAAAAATATTGTTGATTTGAAGCAGAATCTGATTGATTCTACTACATTTTTTCTTCGTGTACAGTGTGATCAGAGGCGTAGCCAGAAATTTGGCCTGGGGGGGAGGGTCAGGTTGGGTTATTTTAGTTTCTGAACATTTTTTGAAATTAAAAGGGTTCGAAAAAAAATTTCTTATAAAAATGTTGTCTCTGGGGAGTGTTGTCCCTCCACTGAGTGTAGTTAAATCTCTGTTCCTATATCAATAGCAATAAGCAATGAAGTGCATTGATTTCTCACCCAATAATCAAGAAACATGAGAATAATTATGTTCGGCTCATGTAATTTTTAATTGAAAACAACTCGTTTTGAACAATTTTGAACAAAAACAACAATTGAAAACAAAAACTTCAAAAACTTCAAAAATGAAATTTTTATCACATTATAGGAGTTCTTCTTCTTATTGGCATTACATCCCCACACTGGGACAGAGCCGCCTCGCAGCTTAGTGTTCATTAAGCACTTCCACAGTTATTAACGGCGAGGTTTCTAAGCCAAGTTACCATTTTTGCATTCGTATATCATGAGGCTAACACGATGATACTTTTATGCCCAGGGAAGTCGAGACAATTTCCCATCCGAAAATTGCCTAGACCGGCACCGAGAATCGAACCCAGCCACCCTCAGCATGGTCTTGCTTTGTAGCCGCGAGTCTTACCGCACGGCTAAAGAGAGCCGGATTATTTAGCTGAAAAACATCATTCAATAACATTCAAAATCGGTTAATCCTATGCCTATATCAATAATACTGTTTCCAACATAAAATACGCACACTATTACTCGTGGGTATACGTAACGATATGATTGCAGTGATGCCGAATTCTTAAATGTTTTGTATTTGAGTTGAAATATAATTTCAAAATTGCAGTTTTTGTTGTAGTTTTACAACTTATCAGTTAATTTTATGTGTGTCATAGCTTATCTTTTCGATATACCTTATTTTACAAACATAAGAGTTGAATTTCATAATGGTGCGATTCTATTTCTAGTAATGGTGCGATTTAGTCAATACATATCTAATTTTCAGATTCATTGTACTATTTATAGCTTAAAGGCTCCCCCAAACCTAAGCGATTTCATCGCCGCGACGGCGACAACTAGTCGCCACGATTCTATCGTTGGGTCGCTGCAGGCAGTATTCTTTAACGGTTCCATACCAACGACGACAAAATCGCTGTCGCCAAGCGATAGAATCGCGTCGCGACTGTCGCGTCGCGCGTGTTTGGGGGAATCTTAATGCGTGATGTAAACTGAGGATTTTTAATCGCAATGTCCTCTAATCGTATCTAGTTTGAGCGTATTTCATTGTGTTTCCATGAATTACTTGTGCATAAATCTGCTTTACAGTTTTTGGATCTCTTTTATTTTATTTTATTTTTTTATTTTATTTTATTTTATTTGATTTCATCTGACAAAAAATGTCTTAATGAAATAGGGATGGGGAAAAGCCTATTTGAGATAGCGATGTGCTGTACTGAAAGAGGCATAAAAACCCCATATCTTTTAACAAACATTACAAAAGCTGGTTCGACATATACATAACAGATTAAAACTACAAATACAATATAAAAATAAGAATGGTCTTAGTGTTAAAATAAATGCATCTTTAGATTCATCGTCCAGTACTGATTCCGTTGCGTAAAATACGCACCAGCCGTAGTCGGAAGGCGTTGGGCGTGGAGTTGAAGTCGAAGGCACTGTAGTACTCATTGAAGCGTAATGACATGTACCGAACAGGATCGTGCAGTCCATAATTTGCAACACGTGGTGGAAGGTAAAGGATGTTTCTGGTTCGTAGTGGTCGTTCTGGTGCATACATTCGAAGAGCAGCAAGCATTTCAGGAGAATCGATTTCACCTACAAGTATTTTCGCGACAAAAACAGCTTGAGCTATCGATCTTCTACGCTCCAGAGTGTCTAATCCTAGTAGCTGACATCGGTGTTCATAGGGCGGTAGGTTAACAGCGTCGTTCCAAGGAAGATGACGTAGGGCGTAGCGAACAAATTTCTTTTGCACGGCTTCCAGTCTAGATATCCAAACTCTCTGATACGGGCACCAAATAACTGATCCAAATTCGATAATCGATCGAACTAGTGAGCAATACAGTGCTTTCAGGCAAAAGGGTCCCAAAATTCATCGGCGATCTTAAAGATGAATCCCAATTGTCTATTAGCTCTAGTAACAACATCCGAATAATGCGTTTTGAATGTAAGAGCTGAATCTAGCATAATACCAAGATCCCGTGCTGTATCAACACGCTGCAGTGTTAAATCGTTAATTGTGTAATCGAAATGAATTGGGTTTTGCTTTCGGTGGTAACTAATCAAGTTTAAGTTTTGGAAACTCAGCGTAAGGAAGTTTCTACTGCACCATTCGCTGAAATCGTTGATGAACTGCTGTAGCTGCAGGCAATCGGCATGGTGTCGGATAACAGCAAATATCTTGACATCGTCGGCATAGAATACCCTGCATCCAGAAGGAAGGACGAATCCAACGTCGTTCAAGAAAATTGAGAACAACAACGGCCCTAAATTGCTACCCTGTGGTACTCCCGAACAGCATGTGAAATGTTCGGATTGTGTCGATCCAATGTTTACACAAAGTTTGCGGTTTTTCAGATACGAGCCGAACCAATGTACTAAATCTGGAGAGACGCCTAGCTTTATCAGTTTCGCAAGCAATATATCGTGATCAACTCGATCGAAAGCAGCTTTCATATCTGTATAAACTGTATCCATTTGGGCTCCTAGCTCCATATTACGCAGGCACAACGATACAAATGGAACGATATTAGTTGAGATCGACCTTTTAGGGTAGAATCCATGCTGATCAGGTGATATATACGATTTACAGGCAGCAAACAGTGCGTCATTCACAATTGTTTCGAAAATTTTTGCGCATGCACACAGAGATGTGATCCCTCTGTAGTTTTCCGCGTCTTGCTTGTCGCCTTTTTTGAACACAGGGAACATGAAAGAAAATTTCCAGCGCTCAGGAAATGTACTTTGACGCAGGGAGAGGCTGAAGAGCTTAGACAGCGGCAAGATTAACTCGGCAGAACATTTCTTCAGAATACACGGTGGGATATCATCAGGGCCCCCAGCGTTGGAATATTTTAGCTTATTGATAGCCAATTCAACCATATCCAGGCTTACAACGAAGCTGTTGAAATTGACTACATCGTTGGGTGTATCAATGAGTGCCGCCTCCACTTGAGAAATTGAGGCACTAGTGTCGTTGAAAACTTGCTGGAAGCGATCCGCCAAAAGGTTACATTTGTCAACGACAGATCGAGCGCGTCTGTTTCCCAGATAAATTTCAGCAGGAAGGCCTCCCTCATTCTTTTTTGACTTCACGAATGACCAGAATGACTTAGGATGACGACGGAGTTTTGCTGCATACGCCTGGTGTAACGTTTGTATAGGTAACGGTTGTAGATACGATAATTATTGCTTGCTAGAACGAAGGATCGCTTGGTGAAAACATTCCTGGATTGGCTGTATTTCCGAAGTGATTTAGCTCTTAAACGTTTTAAATAGCGAAGCCGCGCATTGCCCCATGCAGGCTTAGGGGCAGGTCGACGAAGAGGAACGCAGTCCGAGATTATTTGACTTAGAGTAAGGGTGAAGAATTCAACCGCATCGTCAATGCTTTCAAACGTATCAACAAGTCGCCAGTCGATCTGCGTAAGTGCGTGCTTCATAGAAACGAGATCCACCCTATTAAAATCATACGCCACAGGATCTTCTATGTTTTCGAACTGAATAGGGATGGAAATATCAACCAGTGTTTCCAAAGCTGGGTGATCAGCATCAAGTCCTATTAAAGGCTCAGGAGCTTCGGATACTCTGCAGTTAGGAAGTGCAACATCGTTCACCAAAACTAAGTCGAGTAGTCGGGAATTGCGGTTCAACACCGCATTGATTTGCGCCAGACGATGTAGATCGAAGCCGTCGAACAGAGTACAACATTGTATCGGCATATGGGATCGCAAATAGTCAATCGATGGAAGCTCGTTATTAGCGACATTCCAAACCAGTCCAGCTTGATTATAGTCACCATACAGGAGGGCCAAGTCGTTATTGTTCAATCGGGAAAATACTGCACCGATCGAATTGATGTGATTTTCGATGTATACCGTGTCATGTTTACGATCTGGAGGAAGATACATTGCACCGATACTAATCCTACGATTGGATACTGTAATCCGCACCCAAAGTTGCTCAACTGATGTGCTAATAACAGCGGTGTCCAAGCAACAATCTAGCCGCTTCGATACTGCAATTAAAATGCCATCTCCACGTGTCTTCGTACTATTTAAAGGATTGCGATCATTCCGAAATACATTGAATTGATTACCAAATAGTTGTGCGGAATGTACCTATTCGGTCATCGAGCCAAGTTTCAATGAGAACCAAAACATCGTATTCCGAAACCATAGCAGCCGTGAAGATGTCATCAATTTTGGTTCGTAATCCACGCACATTATGGTAGTAGACCAGGAGACCATTGGAACCAATCAGAGGGGTTTCGATAGACTGCTGGGAATGGCTAACATTTCCAATGCTGCCCTCCATAGCCGAGGCTATCGGGGGTACATTGCAAGGTATCACTCGAACATTTGTTGCCAACGATGCATTGACGCGAACAGGAGTGTTCAGAGGCTCGGATTGAAGTTCCGTAGTGCTGCTACTGTTAGACGAGGAATAATTGCCTAGGACAGCAAGGTGGGAAACCCTATCACCAAATCCGAGCACAGGAACGGAACGACTTGTATAACAGGAATCAACATCAGGTGAACGCAGCAGCTCGACTGTGACGGATGGCTTAGGGGTTCCCATAAGGCTGTTTGATATGCGTTCCGTTGATGAACTCAGATGAGGACTAGAGTCGATGCAGCTGCTATCGTTCCGAAACGGGCTATCACTAGGACCAGGGCGAGATTCAGGGTTCGAAAGTTTGCTCAATACATTGCACATTGCACAATGGTCCCAGAGTCGAATCTAGCGAGACAAAAATCTTTGCGCCAAAACTATTAGTTTTGCGATAAATAGTGTCTTTGGGAAAAAAATTTCATATTTTTTGACGATTTTTTTCCATGTAGTGAAATTAGGGTGGTACCTATATTTCAGAAGTTCATAATATCAAATTTTTTAATTTTTCGGTTAAGACTTGTGCAATGTTCCACAAAGTTTTAGAAACAATTAATTTTGAGCAACTTTGCCGAAGAAACCATTTTCTATCACTTATGGTTCACAAGTTATGAGCTTTTTCAATAAATACGTTAGGGCGGTCCCTTAAAATCGGTATTCTTCACATAACTTTTATACATTCATTTCTCGCAAAAACTTTGTTCCGAGCACTTTTAGGACTTTTGAAGATGCACATTTTTGTTAAAGAACCATAGATCTATCTCTTATAACAAAAAAGTTATTCGAGTTTTTGTATGAAAAACATGTTTTTTTCATATGCGTATATTTTAAAATGGAGCAAACCGATTTCCAATCTATTGGTTCTATTCGAAAGCTCACACTTTTCTGCGTTTATGGTGGGAAAACTGAGAGAGCGTTTTTTGTTTAAAGCGTTTTATTTCATTTTGAAAAAATATGTTTTTAATCGAAAAACGGCTATAACTTGATAAATAAACGAGATAGGTCCATGGGTCTTCAACAAAAAGATGTGCCTTTAGAAGTTCTAAATGTGGTCCATACAAAGTATCCCTCAAAAATCAATACATAATTTTTTTTTTTTTAAACGGTTTTCGTAAGGAAATAAACATTAGATCGATCAAAGTAGGCTGAACTAGAGAGCGCATTTTCTCGATTCACCGGTTCATTCATACTGAATGTTTACATACGCATTGAGACTGCCATGTCGTTTGTGTGCCATGCTAAACATCAAACAAAAAATCAGGCTACTATGCATATTAATGGTAGTAGCTTGGTTTTCTGTTGGATATGTAGCGTTAAAAGTACGTCACTTTTGAAGTATAGCCTTTGTTACAAGCCTATCTTGTTTTGATTAGATTGTTTTCGGTATCGCCAGTGGGAGAAAGCGAAGATGACCAGTGGTTAGCTACTGAAATGTTTTTATTATTATTACGTTAAACATTTGGCCGCCACGTGGTGCATCCTAGTGGAGAATGCTTGGATAGCACGTGCTATTTGTACTGCGGAGAAATTTTTCACATCTATGAGAGCTTTGGAAAATTATCACGAAAGTTGTAATTTTTGTTGCAAGGCACAATAACGTCAAGAAAAATCAAACGCTCTGTCGACCAGCCTACTTTGATCTAACAAACGTTTATTTCCTTACGAAAACCGTTTTTTATAAATATATTTTTATGTATTGATTTTTGAGGGATACTTTGTATGGACCACATTTAGAACTTCTAAAGGCACATCTTTTTGTTGAAGACCCATGCACCTATCTCGTTTATTTATCAAGTCATGGGCATTTTTCGATTAAAACATATCTTTTCAAAATGAAATAAAACGCTTTGAACAAAAAACGCTCTCTCAGTTTTCCCACCATAAACGCAGAAAAGTGTGAGCTGAATAGAACCAATAGATTGGAAATCGGTTTGCTCCATTTTAAAATATACGCATATGAAAAAACATGTTTTTCATACAAAACTCGAATAACTTTTGTGTTAAAAGAGATAGATCCATGGTTCTTTAACAAAATGTGCGTCTTCAAAAGTCCTAAAAGTGCTCGGAACAAAGTTTTTGAGAAATGAATGTATAAAAAGTTATGTGAAGAATACCGATTTTAAGGGACCGCCCTAACGTATTTATTGAAAAGCTCATAACTTGTGAACCATAAGTGATAGAAAATGGTTTCTTCGGCAAAGTTGCTCAAAATTAATTGCTCTACAACTCTGTGGAACATTGCACAAGTCTTTATCGAAAAATTTAAAAGTTGATATTATGAACTTCGGAAATATAGGTACCAATTTAATTTCACTACATGGAAAAAAAATCGTCAAAAATATGAATTTTTTCCCAAAGACACTATATATCTAAAACTAATAGTTTTAGGCAAACATTTTTGTCTTGCTAGATTCGACTCTGGGACCATTGTGCATTGGGCCAATCGGAGCGGAGCCAGCCTGACAAAATACCTTGGAGCTTAGGGGATGCGTTATTTTGAGTTGGTGTCTTCGGAAGAGTTTCGTGTTTTGAAAAATATGAAGCCCAGCGTCGAGCATTAGTTCAAATTTTCGCCGCATAGGTGGCACTGCAATACAAACTTTTTTTTGTGTCTTTGGCAAAGTTGTAGAACGTGGAAAAATAATTGTAGTTGCCGAAGACACCTAAGCTGTATACCTTCTATTTGCAGAGATATAGTAAAATAGTAAAGTTTCATCTTTTTTCGATTTTCTTGGACTATTTACGAAAAATGTAAAAAATAACATATTAAAACATAGTAGTCTGTCACAGTTGATAGTGCTCATGGTTTATGCAAGAGTTTTTGATATTTCATCAAGTTGAAAGAGAAATATTAACCTGAATATTGAAACATTAGTGGGTCAAAGCAAACAATTCATGGCTAACCAAGAAAACGAGTTTGCAAACTCAATACACTTCAGTTGCCTTCTATTATTTTTCCCAGACTTCAACTTTCATTGGACAACGTGACATATGAAAGAAAAAATAATAAAAATTACTAATATACAAACAATTATGAAAATGCTTTTATTTGCTCACTTCAATAGTAGTTGCACTGATTCTGGGAAAAAATATCTGGCCGTTTGAGGAAACTGTTTTCTCGACAATTGTTCGTATGGTAGTGATGAACTTAATCAAATATTAAAAAATCACTCTAATAAAGAAATAAAAAAAAAATGTTCGTATGGTGATACTGGATACTGATATACTAATAAATGTATGATATGTATAAACTGATTAAATAGCTTACCTTGAGCCATATCGATTATCGGATAAAAGCAAATGTGTTTTTTACATTCGCTATAATGTTTAACAAGAAAACCACAATTAATGAAGATGAAATGTTTTGATTTTGAAATCTCACCTGCATAACCCTCAGTAAATATGTATACTAAGATCAACAGCATACGCTTTGCCTACTACGATTCTTAATCGATATGTTGTGGCAAATATTTGCAGAACACGTTACTGTGCATCGATTATCAACATAAACTATAATTGGGTTGTTTAGGGGTATTAATGTTTTTACATATTCTGAATCTGCATAAAAAACTGAGCCTAACCCCAATTTTTCAGAATTTTTTGAGCCTCGGAACTATTTTTAATTTGCATTTTGAATGCATTATGGGCCAACTGTCATTCTATGAATGTTAGTGTCATTCTATCGATTGAAATGGCTTATTGTTTGCTGTATAAACATGTAAATAAAAGGTTTACAAACAAAATAAAAATTTGTTCGAGATTAGCTAAGCATGCTTTTATGTTATACTATATAAAATCTCATATTTTTCTTTGCTAAACAACCCAATTGAACATCCTAGTAGTAGGACTGAATTTATCGTAAACAAATATATATGACTAAAAATGTCAATAATGTTATGCCACAGACAAACAGACATAACACATTGAACATTTAGTCATCAAATTCATAGTCGTTCAAACACTAACAACATCTGTTGATTTCAGTTAGTTGGGCAAATCACGAACCAGATGGCGATAGTGAGCAAACGTCAAACTCGAGCAAGTCCGATACGCGCGCCACGTGTGATCGATTGGCCAACAAATGATTATTTGAATTGACCAGTAAATCAGTGAACTATGGAAATTTGACGACTGTTATGTCTGTTTGTCTGAGGTTATGCGTTTAGATTGCATTAACTCATTGAAATCGATCTTTATCCGATGATTTGTACTGTGTGTTTTGTTACTCGATAAAAATATGGACTACTCTGATCGGTTCCTTTATCTTAATATGATAGTTTAATATTTCGAATTCAATAACTTCCCTAACTCTATGATACTTTTATACCAAGTTACAGTAAAACAACTCAAGCATGGACCATAACCATAATCAGTTGTGTAAATCAGTTAGTTCTGTCGCGTGTGATTAGTTTTTGTCAATTTTGGTTAACATAGCGCGAAATACAAAAAAAAAATCAATTAAATTTAATAATTTTAACCATATCTCTGTGATTTTGATTTTTTGAACTTAGGTGTCTTCTGCAACTACATTTATTCTATACACTCTGTAACTTTTCCAAAGACACCGAAGCTCTAAAACGTAAAATAAACAAGTTTGTATCGCAGCGCCACCTATGCGGCAAAAATTTGAACTAATGCTCGACGCTGAGCTTCATATTTTTTCAAAACACGATACTCTTCCGAAGACACCAACTCAAAATAACGCATCCTCTAGGCATTAAGAGATTTGGTCGGGCTAGCTCCGCCCCGTGGCCCAGTGTGCATTGTACTTGCCTGCGCAGGCCGGATGGAAAGCCCCTTCACCAAATCCGAACACAGGTACGGAACGGCTTGAATGACTCGTGCAATTGTCAGGAAGAGAGGCATTACAAAACTCGACTGTGTCGTACGGCTTAGGGGCTTCCATAAGGCTGTTCGAAGTGCGTTCCGTAGTTGATAGAATTCCATTACGACTGGGGTTGCATGTGAGTTCAACGGTGCTGTTAGATTGTCCCGCTGAATATACACTGTAAGCAGGATGGGACTCTGAGTTCGAAGGAGTGTTCATTTCATGATACTTGCCTGAGCTAGCAAGGTGGGAAGCCCCCTCGCCATATCCGTACACAGGAACGGAACGACTTGATAGGCAGGAACAGACATCATCATCTAGAGATCGGCCGGGCTCGACTGTGACGAATGGCTCAGGGGCCCCATAATGCTATTAATTGTGCGTTCCGTTGTCGACGATGGTTGATGTACAGTGTTACTTGTAAATGAGGAGCTGATATTGTATACAGTGGAAATAACGCTGCAATTGGAACGAGCTTCAGAGTTCGAAAATGTGCTTATTTCAGAATACTTGCCTGAACAAGCAAGTTGGAAAGCCCCCTCACCAGATCCGAACACAGGAACGGAACGGCTTTGCAGAAAGAGATGGCGAAAATACTCGACTTTATTTACGTTTGTGTGATATGTTGGAAGCTTCTAAACCGTTCAAATAGAGGGGCCGCACTTTCTTCCCAATTTCATGATAATTGTATGATATTCCGAATTTTGAGAGCACTTTAAAGGTTGCGAGGGTCGTGCACTAATTATGTAAGGGCTAACGGGAAAAGGAGGAGGTTGTTTATTTTCTCAAGCTCCATATAAATAAAAAAAAACACATATTTTGAATGAAAAACATCTTGCATGATGAGGCGGGGAGTTTAAAAGCCCAGGGGTATTTAAATGCAATCTCTATCATTGTGAGAGAGTTTGATGGGTTTTGAAACGCTAAAATTTCCATACAAAAGAATTGCGGCTCCGCAAAGCGTCATACACGACTGAGTCTACCAAGAAAAAAAATTAGTTAAAAAATCCTAATATTTGGACTATTTTGTTTAGATTCTGTGAGATGGTATGTTCTTTTGGTTTTGGTTTGTATAAATGCAGGAATTTCTTCAAAAAAAAAAAAAATAATAAATCGATGGATGATTCCTAATTAAGATGGAGCGGATGGTGTTGGATTTGATATTTGGGGATAGTTCTTTGATATTTACGGAAGCTTTCGAAGGGGATTTGGTAGGAGTGAATTTAATGTGCAATGTGGCAATGTTTGGAACTGTATCGATGATACAAAGGACACTCAGGAACGGTGTTCGCGCAATATATTTTGGACACCTCACGTCGGATCGAGAAGGATCCATGGTTTTAACTTTGGGTTTTGGGGGTTAAATGTTTCGGAGGTGTCGTTGTCATTGCTCTTATGGAGATCTATTCATTACGCGGCTAGAAATATGGCCATTCTCTCCCTCATACTCCTAGCTCGCACTTTTTGTATCGAGTATCTGCACCCCAAAAGTGGTGTATGCTAAATTTCTCGTTTTCTAATTTATTTTCACATGTTTGCCTTTTACCATCTTTTCATGTTTTCATATTTTTATACTTTTATATTTTAATAACTTTATAGTTCAATGTTTTTATATTGTCATATTTTTATATTTTTTACTTCTTGTATTTTTGTATTTTTATAACTTCATATTTCCTATGGGAACGAGGACAAGTTCCAACGAGATTCACACGGAAAACCCAAATTAAAATGCTGATAAAGAACTATATTTTTTAATTATATATTTTCATATGTTATTGCTTTATAGTTTCATGTATTTATTTTTCAAATATATTTTCATATTATCACGCTCTCATTCTATCATCTATCTCATTTCCATATTTTTATATTCACATGCTATCTTGTTTCCATAATCCATATTATCGTTTCTTAATGAAATATTTTTATATATTTTCATATATTTATTTTTTCATATAATCATATTTACATAGGGGGAATGACGGCTTTGGCAGGTTTTGTTCTATTATTGGCAGGGGTTTTTTTATGACTGATTATGCTCAAATTTGGCCTAAACATTCTTTGCATATCAAAGTATATTGTGGCCAAATTTCATAAAGTTTGGTCGACAAAACCCCCTGCCAATAATAGAACAAAACCTGCCAAAGCCGTCTTTCCCCCTACCTTTATTTTTATTTTCATAGCATGCAAATATAAAAGTGTGAAACTAATTTTTATATTTTTTAAATGTTTACTTTTTACATTTCATATTTCCATATGCTCATGATTTATATTTATGTCCATATTGTCATATTGTGATATTTTTATCAATACTTTCACATTATATTTTCATATCTTCATATCTTCGTGTTGTTTTTATTTATTTATTATCAGACTAAGGCCGGAGTGGCCTGTGCTGCACATAAAAGTCTTCTCCATTCAGCTCGGTCCATGGCTGCACTTCGCCAACCACGCAGTCTGCGGAGGGTCCGCAAATCGTCCTCCACCTGATCGATCCACCTTGCCCGCTGTGCACCTCGCCTTCTTGTTCCCGTCGGATCGTTGTCGAGAACCATTTTCACCGGATTACTGTCCGAAATTCTGGCTACGTGCCCGGCCTACCGCAGTCTTCCGATTTTCGCGGTGTGAACGATGGATGGTTCTCCCAACAGCTGATGCAACTCGGGGTTCATTCGCCTCCTCCACGTACCGTCCGCCATCTGCACCCCACCATAGATGGTACGCAGCACTTTCCTTTCGAAAACTCCCAGTTCTCGTTGGTCCTCCACGAGCATCGTCCAGGTCTCGTGTCCGTAGAGAACTATCGGTCTTATAAGCGTTTTGTAGATAGTCAGTTTGGTACGGCGGCGTACTCTATTCGATCGGAGCGTCTTACGGAGTCCAAAGTACGTACGACTTCCAGCCACTATGCGCCTCCGAATTTCTCAGTGAGCCCAAGTACACAAATTCTTCTACCGCCTCGATTTCGTCACCACCGTGGCGTGGGTGGTGGCCTACATTGACCTCTCTTGAGCCTCTTCCTATCATGTACTTCGTCTTCGACGTGTTGATGACTAGTCCAATCCGTTTAGCTTCGCCTTTCAGTCTGATGTAGGCTTCCTCCATCCTCTCAAAGTTACGTGCCATGATATCAATGTCGTCGGCGAAACCAAGAAACTGGACGGACTTCGTGTCAATCCCTGCCCTTCGTATTACTCCCTCCAAAGCGATGCTGAATAGCAGACACGAAAGACCATCACCTTGCGGTAACCCTCTACGGGTTTCGAAGCGATTCGAGAAGTTTTGAGCGCAGACATAATGCAACGAGGTAGTGGTCGGATTCAATATTCGCACTGCGGTAAGTGCGTAAGGTACACCGGGGCAAGTTGAAATGCGGGGTAAGTTGAAACGGAAGCTGTAATTCAGATAGGAAAAGACCGAATGCTCTGATTTTTTTTTCAACAAACTTCTCGCCTAAACGCACCTTCTGACTGCCATTCCCGAAAGGTTGCAGCTTTCAAAGGCAATCCCTGCCATTGTTTATTTTTTGCCCTTTGCAAAATCCAAAACAACTATTTGACGTGCCAATGAAACAGGTCTCAAAACAATGTTTGGAAGAGTTTTTTCATCAAATTTTCACGGTAGGCAATCATTCAATGTTGAATAAGCATAATGATTATGAAAAATGGATGAAAGACCCGTTTTAATTTTTGTATTTTGGTTGTTTGATATTGCTCTGCATGTTCAACTCATCGGGGCAAATAGAAATGCGTGATGCGGGGCAAGTTGAAACAACAATTCAAAACGTCACCCTTGCAATTAAAAGTAATTTTTTTTCAGATTTCAGCATGGTTTCAAAAAACATACATTCGAAAAACACAAATTTATAAAAATATGCAAACTTCTGAACATAAATTTAATAAATTTTCGCACATTCGGTCATGAATGCAACCCTCCTACAATATCCATTAGAATGAAAAGGGGTCATGTTTAAACTGCAGTTTTGAGATTCTTAATCTACGAGCACTGACTCTCAGAAAAATGAAACATAGAGTATGTAAACATTTCGTTAACTCCACCTTTCACTTCCCCAGCTGCCTATTTCTCCAATCGAAGAGTTTATGAAAGATATGATGGCTGGTTAGTTAATGTGCATTTGTGAAGAAGCCACAAGCGAATTAATCAACTGCGCAATATACAAGTGAACCAAATAATGAAGCATCCTGAATAGTAATCCGAGTGGTCACCAGTAGGAGGAAATCAATTTGACAAATTTTCAGCGTAGTGCGTTCTTCAGAATTAAGTCTTTGAAAATACGCTTGTGGCTTTGTTGTGCACTGCCCTTATTCGCATATGAGTCCCATGTCATTTTCACCGACTTGAGTAATTTGCAGTTGAATTTATCAAACTTGTTTTACATGGAGAAATACAAAAAATAATAATAAATTGGAAAAAAAACTGGTATCTTTCAAAAAAAAAAAAAAAATGACATAATATTCTTTATCCGTATTTATTGCTGTGGGACAATTAAATGGACCATAAGTTTGTTTTTTGTGTAAAAGAACACAAGTTTTGATAGACCTGGAATCTGATTTTTATGCGAGTAAATATCAAGATGAGACAACAAAAGTGGGATTTGTTTTCAAATTTCTAGAACAAAGCCTACTATTTCATCAGTTTTTCTTAAACAGGAGACAATTTTCAGCTAATTTCTGAAAGAAAATTAAAATCGTCAAAAACTTACATGGGACTCTTATGCGAATCCTGGCAGTTTTATAGTCTCCTTTACAACCTCGTGCGTCTTGAGTGTCACTGAGTACATACATTTTGTTATTAATACGCCAAAGTTAGCTTACGTCTGAATATAACACAGTGTTTCAACTTGCCCCGATTCGCGGGGCAAGTTGAAACGATGCATATAAAAAAATAATTTAAATATAAAAAATATTTATAAAAAAGTTTGTTAAGGTTGCTCATTTTTTATGTATAATATTTGACCCGAACTAGCAAACACCGCAAACGGATTCAAAATACACCCAGGTTTTTTTTTACACGGTTGGAATTCATTATTTTTTCGGTTAACCTGAACTTTTACAGCTTTTTAAATACCCCCTGAATTTTCTTTGATTTTTTGTGAATTTTTTGGTGGGGTTAACTCATTTCTTCATTGTCACTGAAGGTCTTAAACGACCAAAACCAAACCGTGTAAAAAAAAACCTGGGTGTATACCAAAGGATGATTTTTTTACAGCACTTCGAATTTCAACTTTGAAAAAACCGTTTCAACTTGCCCCGGTGTACCTTAAGTTCGTGATGTCGGAGAAGAATTTACTGTCGATTATAACGTGGTCTATTTGGTTTTCCGTTACTTGATTAGGTGATTTCCATGTGGCCTTGTGGATATTCTTGCGGGGGGAGAAAGTGCTTCGGACTACCATTCCTTCCGCGGGAGGCTGCAAAGTTAATGCAGTTTATGTTTATGTTGGCCGTTGTCGTTCGATACGGTATGCAGACTATCCGGTCCCATGACCGGTCTATATACAATACTTCCTTCCTACCTGAGCGTTCATGTCACCGATGACGATTTTAACGTCCCGCAGTGGGCATCCATCGTATGTCTGCTACAGCTGTGCATAAAACGCTTCTTTCTCGTCATCGGGTCTCCCTTCGTGTGGGCAGTGCACGTTGATGATGCTATAGTTGAAGAAACGGCCTTTTATCCTCAGCTTGCACATCCTTGCGTTGATTGGCTGCCACCCAATCACGCGTTGGCGCATCTTTCCCAGCACTATGAAGCCGGTTCCCAGCTCGTTGGTGGTGCCACAGCTTTGGTAGAAGGTAGCCGCTCGATGCCCGCTTTTCCACACCTTCTGTCCTGTCCAGCAGATTTCCTGCAGCTCTACGACATCGAAGTTGCGGGGATGTAATTCATCGTAGATTATCCTGTCGCAACCTGCGAAGCCTAGCGACTTGCAGTTCCATGTTCCAATCGTGATCCTTTATTCGTCGCCTAGGTCTTTGCCGATTGTATCGAGTCTTCTATGTCGTACGTAATGATTGTTTTTAAAGGCGGCTTATTGGCTGCGCAAACCTCCTGTCTCGTCGGGGGGCCGTCGTGTGAGCCCTTTTTAGCGTCCCACCTAACACCAGGACTTGGGGTTGTGCGCTTTGAGCGGCACACGGTCGCTTTGGCGGAGCCTACTTGCCGATACATGCAGCTTTTTATAGAGGTTTAACAGGGCCAGCTCACTGCCCCTCCTTTTTACGCCAATGATTTTAATTTTTCTCCTTTTTGGCTTTCTCGTATACAAAGTGTACGTAAATGCTATATGTTCGCTCCAAAAACGAACTTTTTATAGGAGGCCCGCAGTATTATATACCGATCGACTCAGCTCGACAAATTGAGGTGATGTCTGTGTGTGTATGTGTGTGCGCAAAATTTCTCACTCATTTTTCAGTCACTTATCCTTAATCGATTTGCTTGCAACAAGTTGCATTCGACGCAGAATCCTGGGGCCTCATTGCGCATCTCCTTTCGACAGCTCTTTCGTATGACAGTTTGCATGATTTGCGCGTTTCGAGTCGAGATGCGCAATGCCACCCCTGTCCTATTGTTGTCTTTTTGAAAACTGACCATATCAGACTATGGGCTCAGAAGTTATGGCCGAAATACGATTTGTACAACTCACGAGAAAGGCTCCATCACCGCTAGGTAGATTAATCTGGGTCTTAAAATTTACGCAAAAAACGCGTAAAAATTCTGTGAAATAAAAAAAAACACGTAAAAAGCTATTAGTGTCACAGTAAGTGAAAAAATGTGGAGTGTTATGGGAAAACACTAAAACGTTTCGAGGATGTTGTTAAGTTAAATTATAATTCGTATCAATTATGGACACCCACGAGACGAGCCAGCCTTGGACCGAAAGTCTCGTTAATAAAGAAAAAAAAATGTATACAGGCGCCAAATTTTTGATCCCCTCTTCCTTTACTTCTTAACGTTTTGGGAAGATATTTTTTGGCAACGCTGAGACACAATTCTCCCCCTCGAAATTTCAATTAAGTTATGTTTGAATCCAAATTCAATTAAAGTGACATTATTTAAGTGTATCTCGTGGTACTGAACTTCCCATTGTTAGTAAGTAATTCAAAACAAATGCTTTTAAAAACCTCTACAAGTTCTAACCGCTTAAACCAATTCACTTTTTTTACCTTTTTGGAACGGAATCAAATTTGAGGGGTGTTAGAAGCAGAGGGAAGGAAGTCACATTTTTGTCAAAATTGAGTTGACTGCAGCAAAAAAGACGTTGATTCCAGATCTTTGCGGCAATATGTTGATATGGCTTGTACGTCATTTATGGAAAACTGGCAGACCCGACGAACTTCGTTTCGCCTAAAATTGATTTATTCTCTGCTTAGTTCTCGAGTTATGCGGTATTTTTTGTTCCATTTGTATGGGAGCCCCCCTTTCCGAAGGAGGGAGGGCTCTCGAACCATCTTAAGAACCTTCCCCGGCCCCACAAACCTTTGCATACAAATTTTACAAATACAAAATGCCGATCGGTTCAGTAGTTTCGGAGTCTATAAGGTTCAGACAGACAGAAATTCATTTTTATGTAAATAGATATGAAAGTTCACAGAAAATAATTATTTTTTTGAACTTCCATACAATTAGTATGAAACGAAAAAATATTGAAAATGTTTACACCCATTTTGTGTGCATTGAGCCAGTGAACCATTCCCCATTACAAAAGTACACTATTTCCATTCGGTTAGACGGTTCGGATTCTATTCCATAGACGGTTGAGAATCACCCACACTTGACTTTGTTTTGACTCCCTGAGTATACATTAAAGAAATTTTGCTTGTGTT
This sequence comes from Armigeres subalbatus, assembly GCF_024139115.2. Classification (NCBI taxonomy): domain Eukaryota; kingdom Metazoa; phylum Arthropoda; class Insecta; order Diptera; family Culicidae; genus Armigeres; species Armigeres subalbatus. The sequence goes on from NC_085141.1 coordinate 361,930,586, forward strand.
GCATCATATAAGCGTAAGGGAAACGATATAATATCATCCTATTGATTGTTATAAGACCAATACGTGAAATCTTTGGTCAGCAAATAGAGGGTGAAGTATTCCTCATTGATCATAACTTCAAATTTCCAGATCTTCTTCAAATATTCCTAATCGTTCCATCTAAATTTGAAAAATTAGTTAGAAATATCAAAAAATGAGCACACCAGTTAACCTGTTTTCGAATGTAGAATCCTAATGTAGGAACTGATACTCTTGCTTATTTCCTTGCCATTCTGCCGCCCAATTATGGTATTCTGAGATGTTGTGCTTATAGTCGGTGACTGTTGTGGCTGTGGACTGTGTAATCCAGTTCGCTTTAGTCAAACTCGTTCACATAGTATTGTTCGACATTCGTTCCAATCGACTATGTATCCATTCGAGCCGGATCCACGTCGTCGGAACCTGTTTCAGTGCATTAACTTTTGCTCTTCTCCCCAAAATGATCGCAACCTTGAAACCTTCTACTCCCTGTGAATCCTCCGAAGACGTTTATTATTGGGTGGGGTAGTGTTTCTTGCTTAGTGATAGATGGGTAATACGGATTTTAAATTTGTATATGATACAGAATAAGTACACTGGATTCTGTTTTTACACGATTTACATTTTTTTCAATTTTGCACTCTTCCTAAATGTTTAATTATCATGTGATTTTCCTTTGATTTATTTAGGATTTTTTGAAACGTGTTGCAAAGATTTTGGTGGTAATTTGAAGTCACACGATTAAAAATACGAGCAAAAAAAAATCGTGTGAAACAGAATCCTGTGTATATCATCTTTTTGAACATCAGAAAAAATATTTCATCTTCTGTTTCTCTTTTCATGATGTTACAAAAGTATAATATTTTGTTCTTCCATACCAGCTCTTATTGCTTGAAAGCAGCATTAGACAGGTTTTTTTTTAAATGAAAAATCCCACTGTGCAGTGATTGCGTAGGAATCCCTTTTATGACGATTAAAGTTCAATTCGAACCCAAGTTCAGCGCCAAGCGAGACAACTTTCAAAATTTCAATCCGCAGCATTATCTTCTTGTCTTATTAACATTACACTCGATTCCAACCTGTCCCATGTCAACCGGAATATTGGGTTGGGTGAAGTCGTGGGGTACCTATATGAAAAAGCACGTCACTGGCCCGTGTATCGAGCCATGGTTGACCTTGATTATCAGTTTTTGCTCCGATGCTAGTGGGTAAGGCGACTTGGCCACTCGACATGCGGGGAGTTTTAGATTGTTATCTCTTTATCAATTATTTCGAACAACTAAAGCACCTTGATAACACAATAAAGGCACAAGTGCGCTGGAATTAATGGATCGGAAATAGATGGCTAAGAGTATAGATAGTAGAATCTATAGATGAGCGAAAGCATGGTTGGGTTCGGTTTCTACTATCTATAGCTAAGAGTATTCGATAACACCGCGTCGTCATAACTGGTGATATGAGATAAAAAGGAAGGCTTTCTAAGCACATGCAGCTAACTTTCTGCTAGTAAAGTTTCTCAGAACTTTGTCAGAGATATTTATCATAATACTACGCTACATCGTGCGATTGGCTGAATTGACCCCTACAGAGACTTTTTGACTTGAACTAATCTAACATTTTTAACATCTTCATCCATCCGTCTGGAATTTGATCTGCTTTCCAATTTGCAGTTCTATTTGTATTACTACAGTTATCAATTAAAAGCTTTTCTATGTCTACCATTGCGAGTGGACATTGACAAAATCCTGGGGAAATTCAGAAGAATGTGCATCAGTACAATTCCCAAAAGGATTTCAACATAATTTTCAGTGAAAATTCAGGGGAATTAAAACTGAATAAAATATCAATTGATACAACTGTCAAAAAGTGATTAGTTTGATTATTGGATTTATATACCCTACTAAAAACCAAAAACGTCAAAGAACTTGTAAGGACCATTACTACTTGAACTGGTCATATCGAAGAGGGTTCAAAGTATACAATCGTTATTGTTTGGCTGGGCTCAAGTAGCATGCGTTCATTCTTCCACTGTAATCGAAAAACGAATGCTTCCTGGTGTGAACAATTCCTTTCACGCGCCGTCGCGTAACGCTCGTTTAATACAATGACGACTATTGGTGATCGTATGGCAAGTACCTACACCGTCCGGACTAGTTTTCACTTTTTCTTGGTGTCCTTGACATTTTTCCCCCCATACTACATATGTACAAGATTGCCCGTTGGAGCAGTGGAGACGACCGACGCCACTATTAACTGATGTGAAGTATTTTTTCCTTGAGTTATACTATTAGTATATTCTTGAGAGGCTCTGGTGTCATTCTGAAAACGAAGGTTCAATAGAAGGCTCAAATGACTTTGAAACCCAAATTGCGATCCTAATTTGCATCACCATAAACTAAGAACGATAAATATTTATTTAAGTGTAACATGCTACTTAATTGGATCTCAATCAATCTAGACACGTTGAATAGCAAGTTTCAAATTCTGCAACCACTACTTTGATGTAAAAATCAAAACATTCTCATTTATTTTTTTTATATTTGTCTTTGAATTCTTCCACTAGATGGATTGATATGTCTGAATCTGCGGGTTTCATTTTTGATTCCAGCAGTTTGCAGCTGCCACAGCCGCTATGTCTTCGACATGAACCGGTCAAAGAATTCAAACTTGTTTGTAGAATAGCTATGTTTTTTTTGGGAGAAGATTAACTTTGCTTCACCATAGAAGGCATTCGCTTGCAGAAACTAATTTGAATCTGTGGAATTGTCTGCGACGAAATTTTATGACGTTGTTGGCTGATCTGACCTAGCACTGCTGTACCTGGTTTAATAACACGATTAAAATAAATATTTTTTTATGGGATCCTATTGCAACAATGAAAACATCTTCATCTCTTTTGATGTGGAAGTAGTTTCTGAAAAAAAGTGGCAATAGAATTAGGAGAATTCAAGGATATTTAGTAGAATTTGAAAAGAAGTAAAATTTCCAATTCCAAAATAAGAAAAATTTCATAAGGAATATTTGAGGGGCATGGAGGCTTTATTCTTCAAGAAGCTTGATTGCTTTTTTTGTTAGAGGCTGGAAGCCTTTTTCTACGCGTCTCGAATGCCTCCTTCTATGAAGGACGTAAGCTTCCTTTCAAGAGGCTCGGAAGCCTTCTTTCAAGAGGCTCGGAAGCCTTCTTTCAAGAGGCTCGGAAGCCTCCTTTCAAGAGGCTCGGAAGCCTCCTTTCAAGAGGCTCGGAAGCCTCCTTTCAAGAGGCTCGGAAGCCTCCTTTCAAGAGGCTCGGAAGCCTCCTTTCAAGAGGCTCAGAAGCCTCCTTTCAAGAGGCTCGGAAGCCTCCTTCTATGAAGGACGTAAGCTTCCTTTCAAGAGGCTCGGAAGCCTCCTTCTATGAAGGACGTAAGCTTCCTTCTATGAAGGACGGAAGCTTCCTTTCAAGAGGCTCGGAAGCCTCCTTTCAAGAGGCTCGGAAGCCTCCTTTCAAGAGGCTCGGAAGCCTCCTTTCAAGAGGCTCGGAAGCCTCCCTTCAAGAGGCTCGGAAGCCTCCTTTCAAGAGGCTCGGAAGCCTCCTTTCAAGAGGCTCGGAAGCCTCCTTTCAAGAGGCTCGGAAGCCTCCTTTCAAGAGGCTCGGAAGCCTCCTTTCAAGAGGCTCGGAAGCCTCCTTTCAAGAGGCTCGGAAGCCTCCTTTCAAGAGGCTCGGAAGCCTCCTTTCAAGAGGCTCGGAAGCCTCCTTTCAAGAGGCTCGGAAGCCTCCTTCTATGAAGGACGTAAGCTTCCTTTCAAGATGCTCGGAAGCCTCCTTCTATGAAGGACGTAAGCTTCCTTCTATGAAGGACGTAAGCTTCCTTTCAAGAGGCTCGGAAGCCTCCTTTCAAGAGGCTCGGAAGCCTCCTTTCAAGAGGCTCGGAAGCCTCCTTTCAAGAGGCTCGGAAGCCTCCCTTCAAGAGGCTCGGAAGCCGCCTTTCAAGAGGTGCGGAAGCCTCTTTTCAAGAGGCTCGGAAGCCTCCTTTCAAGAGGCTCGGAAGCCTCCTTTCAAGAGGATCGGAAACCTCCTTTCAAGAGGCTCGGAAGCCTCCCAAGTAGCACAGCTCAGATCGATTTGGTTGCAGCAACTCCAATGTGACTGAATTTGGTCGCATATGAGTCACAGTGACTGATATGTGACAAGTGTGCTACTCGGGCTCCTTCCAAGAGGCTCGGAAGCCTCCTTCCAAGAGACTCGGAAGCCTCCTTTCAAGAGGCTCGGAAGCTTCCTTTCAAGAGGTTCGGAAGCCTCCTTTCAAGAGGCTTGGAAGGCTCTCATTTCTGTCATTGTGAAATAGAATAACAAAGCTCTTATTTCGTCGGTTCTTTATCCGTGCTCACAATACTATATTTTTATATAGCTTTATTAGAGAGCCATGGTTGTAAACGACTGATTTGTTGAGATTAACTGGAAGGGTTTATTTCCGGCTTGCAGTCTTTTAGATGAGCTGAATGATTTTTCTGTAATCATCGTTGACGTTTCGGTGTTTGGTTCAAACCTTCTTCAGGGCTTTACTAAAATCTTCGTTGTCGGAAATCGTCGATCTGACGGTATAATTGTCGGTAAATGGTATATACACTGGGGAATAGACCTCATGTTTTCAAAAAGTATCAAAAATTCAACCGGTCAGCCCAGAATAACAATTCTTATACTAAAATAAGCCTCCTGCTAAATTTTTAGCTAATTCGGATAAAATTTCGAGGTTGCTCAAGTTGATTTAGTGTTTTTGGGCTATTTTCAATTTTGGAAAAAAATCTAAAAAGAGATATAAACGCCGAAAACTATCGTAACAACCTCTATACGGAAGCTTTTGATGTTCTACAAGTCTTGTGAAAATTGCGATTCGTTCCGTTCACGTTTTGACCATGTTTAAGTGATTTTCGAGCTTTTTAGTGCATAAAAACACTGTTTCCCCTAGAAGTCGTTATTCTACAAAATTCTTGAATCTATGACAAATCATTGCTCAATTATTATATTATCATTCATCTTTTTTTCCTGGACATTTGAGTAACATAATTGCTATTGTGCGATTTACCGTTAAATTCTTAAAAATCAAAAGCAGATTGTTTGTCATAAATTTGCACGTTAGGATTTTTTCAAACAAGTTATTCGAAAAAACATAAATTTAATCATATGATATACCAAATTTGGTTAATTTCACCATATGTCTGTTTGCTGTTAACATTGAGGGCATCTTAGTAACAAGTGGAATCGAAGTTTCAAACGTCTCTTGCTTGTTCGTGAAGTGTGTAGTGAGAGATGGTTGAAGTGAGAAGTAAGGTGTATGATGTGAGAAAAGAGAAGTAAAAAGTGAGTGATGGGAAATAAGAAGCGAGTGATGAGTAAGAGCAGAAATGTAAAGTGTGTGGTGAGGAAAAACACAAAAGATAAAGAAGGTAGAAAAAGAAGAAAGCCGGAAGAAGAAAGAAAGAAAAACATTGAAGGAGGATGGAAGAAACAAGAAAAAAAGAAAGAAAGTATGAGGAAGAAGGAAGAAGGAAAAATAAATAAGAAAGTAGAAGGAATTGAAAAAGAAGAAAGAAAGGAGGAAGTAAAAAAGAACAAGGAAGAAGGAAGTAGAAAGAAAGAAGGAGGAGAGAGAAATAAGGAGGAAATAAAAAAGTGAGAATGAAGTAGGGAGAAAACAGAAAGAAGCAGGAAGATGGGAAAACAAAGAAGAAGGAAAGAACAAGAAGATGCAAGAAGGAAGAAAGAAAAAATAGGTAGAAGGATGAAGGAAGCAAATAAAAAAAAAGAGAAAAGAAAGGCGAGAAATGGAGTAAGCAATAAAAAGTAAGGAACAACAAAGAAGAAGGAAGGAAGAAAGAAAAAAACAAACAAGGCAAATGGAAGATGGAGAAATAGTAGGAATAAGAAAGTTGAAAGGATAAAAAAAAGGAAGAAAAAGGAACAGAGATAGAGTAAGAAAGAAGAAACAAATAAGGAAGAAAAAGCAAGAAAGAAGGAATAAGGTAGAAGGAAAAATGAATAAGGTAGAAGAAAAAATGTATAAGGAAGATGAAAGAAGAGAAATGAAGGAAGGAGGAAGTAAGAAAGAACAAGGAAGAAGGAAGTAGGAAGAAAGCAGAAGGAAGAGATAGAGAAAGAAATAAATCAGTGAGAAGGTGAAAGGAATAAGAAGGAAGTAAAAAGAAAGAAGTAGGAAGAAGGGAAAAAGGAAAGAAAAGGAAGGGCGAAGGGTAAAGGAAGAAAGAATAAAAAGAAGAAGGATTGAGAAAAAGGGAATTAGCAAGAAAAAAAGAAGGAAGAGAGAAGAAGAAACAAGAAAAGGAAGAAACAAAAACAAACAAGGTAAATAGGAAGGAAGGAAGCAGAAACAAGGAAGATGAAGAAATAGAAGGTATAATGAAGTTGGAACGATAAAATGAAAAGGGAAGGAAAAATAACGTAGATAAAAGAAGGAAGAAAGACGAAAGAAGAAAGAAAAAGATAAAAGGATTAACTAAGAAAAAGAAGTAAGAATAAAGATCGTAAAAAGAAAGAAGCAGGAAGAAGGGAGAAAGGAAAGAAAAGGAAGGGCGAAGGATAAAGGAAGAAAGAATAAAAAGAAGAAGGAATGAGAATAAGGGAATTAGCAGGAAAAAAAGAAGGAAGAGAGAAGAAGAAACAAGAAAAGGAAGAAACAAAAACAAACAAGGTAAATAGGAAGGAAGGAAGCAGAAACAAGGAAGATGAAGAAATAGAAGGTATAATGAAGTTGGAACAATAAAATGAAAAAGGGAAGGAAAAATAACGTAGATAAAAGAAGGAAGAAAGACGAAAGAAGAAAGAAAAAGATAAAAGGATTAACTAAGAAAAAGAAGTAAGAATAAAGATCGTATTAGAAAGAAGACGGAAGATGGTAGAAGGAAGATGGAAGAATGAAAAAATAAGTAAGGACAAGAAATGGAAAAGTAAAAAGGAAAAATTAAGAATAAGGAAAAAATAAAATCAATAAGGAACAATGTAAGAAGGCAAATCAAAAGGAAGGAGGGAATAAGGGTTAATTCCGCTCTTCAAACTTGCCAATTTCACACTTTTAGATTTTCACTTCTTACTTCTCTCTTTTCAGCATTGGCGTAGCCACGGGGGTGGTTTTGGACATACCCCCCCCATAGACAACGTTTTGAGAAGATTTTTTTTTTCGAACCCTCTCGAAAGAAAAAAAAAATGTTCAGAAAACCCCCCTCAGGCCAATTTTCTGGCTACGCCACCACTGCTTCTTAGTTTTTACTTCTCTCTTCTCACTTCGCGACATTTTTCGCTTTGCACTCGATTGTTTCTGCCGACTTCGGACTTGACTTTGATCTTTATTAAAAAAACTTTCAGCCCAAGGCTGGCTCGTTTCGTGAACACCTAACTTGTTTTTTTCTTTCGTGAATTCAGAAATGTCTCATTCCTCACTTCTCACTACACGGCTTCGCAATTCTCATTACTTATGTGTCATTTCTCATTTTTAATTACTCGCAATCTGAGGGGATTTTTCAAACGATTTTCAAACGGCACTCGACCAAATAGCCTGACACCAATCATTAGGCTGAACCCATCTGGTCGAAAAGTGTCATTCGGACGAAAATGTTATTTGGTCGAAAATGTCGTTTGCCTGAAAATGCCGTTTAACCGAAAGTGTCGTGATGCTATTCTAGTATCACTTCTCACTTTCTCACTTTCCACATTTTCATTTCTCAATCCTTTCTTATCTCGTTTTACTTCACATTTTACACTTTTCACTTTTCATTATTCTTTTCTCACAGTGAGAAGTAAGATGTTACAAGTCAGAAATGGAGTGAGTATCGAGATGTGTCACACCTCACTTCTTACTTATCTTATCTCAATCCTTTCTTATCTCGTTTTACTTCACATTTTACACTTTTCACTTTTCATTATTCTTTTCTCACAGTGAGAAGTAAGATGTTACAAGTCAGAAATGGAGTGAGTATCGAGATGTGTCACACCTCACTTCTTACTTATCATAGTAAGCGAGTTACTTTTCACTTCTTATTTTCCACTTCTAACTTTCTACACTGAAAAGTAAGAAATGAGTAGTGAGAAGTGGAAAGTGAGACGACTCATTTCTCATATCTCTTTTTTCAGTCCTCATTCATCTCTACTTATATTTTTTAAATTTTGAATCATATTATGTACCTGCTAGGTGATTGAGTGAGGAAACACCATACTTATCCACACCTTTGCAATGAGTGACTATTGTAGTAGTTAAATAAGATGTTAGATTTCTATTATAACACTCATAATGGATGCTATAGTATACATCAAATTGTGGAACACCACTGACATGATTACATTATATATGCTCAATAAGCGTAGTAGAGGTGTTCAAATATGTAGTGTGCGCTTTACGACGCGTAGTCATATGAATGTTTTGAAGAATTTTTTTTTGATTCACCAGATGAATAAGAATGTTGCTATTCTTTGCATAAACCAGGTTTGCATCACACTATTGAGTATTTTCAACAAACAGTTGCAGTCGCTATAAATCAAAAACTGAGAACTTGTAACAAGTATTATCAATTGCGATTTTTTAAAGCTCTTCAATTACACAATGTATAATGAACAATATTAAAAATGAAACACAGGGTGAAATACAAAGCGTTAGTCATTACCCTAATTATTTGCAGTTCCATCTTTCTTCGCCTTCTTGTAGCTCTTCACCATCTAGTGAGCTACATAACGAGAAAGGCACTTAACGTCAACTCAAGCACAGCGAGAGTAAGTACTTAGATGCCCCAAAATTAATTACCGCATAGACTGTGGAACCATGTAATATCTTATCTACATCTCGTGGCTTGTGTTGACAAGGTACCGGAAAAGCAATAAAATCTACGTCGCGTAGATCTACTCAAGCGCAGAATGCGTCATTCACTGAACAAAAATAGGCTCTTGGTGACATTTTGCGTGCATTATTATGACGGAATAAAGGTGAAGGGATTGGCACGCGCAGAAATATTTTACCTAGGTATATTGCCCCAATCAAACGCTACTACTGTCGGAAAACTTTTTCGTCCACCTGATGAACGGTATAAATAGTTTAATCCACGGAGGTAGTGCCTTTGTTGTGTACTAAAACTGCCGACAGAAAGGAAATGATTATAGGATAAAAATATTATTCTTAGGGGGATAGAACTTATTTTGCACGTTCGCTATCGTTTTCTCCCGGGTCAGAAAAACATTTTTAGTATTTTCACAAGTTTTTCAACTTTTCAATGTATACCAACTTAGTAAAATAGTGTTTTGGATATTATCCTTGAATGTTATAAATTATAACGGTGGTGAGTTGCATTATACTGATCCGCTCTAATCGCTCTGGCTAAGATATTATTTTCAAAGTAATGTTGATGACTCGTTAAATGCAGATTGCAGAGACGGTAGCTGTTTATTTCAATGTCAAGTGGTACATAAGTAATTATCATAAAGACCATAAACAGCTCTCCTATATTAGACTACCTAGTACGCCTAATGCAAGCTCAATCCAAGCGGAACCAATTTAGAATGGTGAACCTTTTAGAGTTGGCATCGAGTATCCGACGACCACAGCTTGATACCGGATTGGTTTAAGCAATTGGCGATTTTGAAAGTCGATAGTCATGCAAAAAAAAGTCCGTCATGCCACCAAATGATCCATTAGTAAGTATCTACAATTTGGGTGCCCAAGAAATTTGCAAACCCTCCACATAGAGGCATTAACACCAACAACCATTCGGAGTAGGTACTTGTTGGCACGATCAGTCACTTTCGCTTTCAACGGTTTCAGAGCGCCACACGACGGCCAAATGCCAATTGGGTTGGTCGCTGTCTGACGGTCTGATCGACGACTGCTGGTTGTTGCTGGCCGGCTGGCTGAGAGTCAGGAGTCATTGCTCTTTGACCAGTTTTTCTCCGTGGCGCTGCTGGACTGGTGACCTAAATACGATCTCTGCTGCACCATGGTGTGTTGGAAACGAGAAAAAAACATCCAAACACACCGAATTTGCAATTATGTAATATCGATTGGATACAAACAAGATGCTGATGTTGTGTTTACTGGAGGTTGAAGCGCTGGATTGGATGCTGGGGGCTGCTCGTGCGCTCCGTTGATGGTAGTGGTATTGTTTTTGGAGGAGTGGACTGGACCGAACATCGGCCTCCGTTATTTGTTAGAGGTCGTCTGGTAGCAGAACGGTTGCTCTTTTGGGAAAACGAAGATTTCGAGTGGTCCACTACCCATAGTGTGGCATGATGATTATAAATTGCTGAGGTAATAGTTACAGATTTTCTCAGTAATTTTAAACACAGTTTCGCTAAATTTTACAATATTAGCAGTATTCAACGTTAAAACTTTAAATGAAAAAATGTTTTTTTTGCAAAATGAAAACTTTTCGGAAATGTTATTTAAATACTTTTTTTTATTAATACAAAAAGTCAATATTACCAAAATAAAACCTATAGAACCTAATAGAAAAATCCAGGAGTCCACAACATGTTTGAAAACCAAGCCGAATTTGACTATACATGTGTGTAAAGAATACCTGATCGTATTTTGCAACATCTTTTTATAATTGCTTCAGTCTATGATGATTTTTTCAGCAATTTTTGCAATAATAAATAAATGAAGAATAGAAATATATCAATGTATCAAGTAGAACAAATATTTAATATGTTTATGTATAGTCAATTATCGATAATGGGGAACGTGTTTTGCAAGAATATACCGGCTAGGTACCATATCTAAGCGGGAAGTTGTGAACCATCGAGAAACCAGTACAAACTTCAATAGACAAAGGCATTATAAAAGATTGTGTGCATGTCTACTTGAAATGCAAACTGGTAGACTTTCGTTCTCGAGACTCAGCTTTGGCAGGAGTGGTCCCACGAAACGCCGCTCGGTAAGATCCTATGGAGGCAATCGTTCATACTGTTGAGGAGATCTTTTCAGTAATCTTTGCGCCACCATTGTCCAATGTGCTTTTTTTCTCTCCTAACGAATGCAACTTTTAGCAGAGCTGGTTTCACTGCATTGCAAAAGGTTATTAGCTTAAACACACCTTCGATCCAATATCTCTTGCTAATCTTGCAACTCTTTTGCATTGGGTGTCTCTCCTCAGCGTCTCTCCTTTCTTAAGGCCAGTATCGACTTGAAAACTAGTAGGATTAAGTAGTAGAGAAAAATTATTAATCAAGCTGATTAAAAACATTCTGCAACTCTTTCACTATGATAATGGCATTCCCAATAACTCTACAGCTATAAATATTCAAAATGCTTAACTTGCACAATAATCTTATATTTGCTCTAAGGTCGCAAATATTTTCGACGCTGTCCTGCCTCTAATTGCATATTTGTGACAGTCATCAAAAATAGACATTGATGAAAAAGAGCTCAAAGTTAGCGATGAATCATAAATTTCTTTAGTGGAATGTTTTATGTCATAATATGTACTAGTTAGAAATCGGCACCAACATTTCAAAAGGGCGAAACTGCTTTTGTAAACAAGAGCTTCTCACGTCTCTGGTGGGCTTATTTGTGCTCACCCACGCAATCCAGCACCATTAAATGAAAGAAGAGGATTCGATGCTTCCTTCAGTGGTGTTGGATTACGTGGGTAAACTCAAATTAACCCATCAGCGACGTGAGAAGCTTTTGTTTACAAAAGCAGTTACGCTCTTTTGAAATGTTGGTGCCGAAATATTCCATTTTGTTCAATCACTTTGTAACTTTACAGATACGTATTTCGACATCAATAGTATAGTCGTCTTCAGTGTCTCTTATTTGAGTCGAGTCAAATATGAGACACTAAGGATCGGGCTTTAGTTAGTCTTGCAAGCAAAGTCGTACGGTTGCCAATCCGGAGATAGTGAGTTGCTGAGCTTCATTGGAGATGCCTTCAAGAACCGATATCAACACAATTCGAGAGGACAAATGAAGGTGGACTGGCCACATAAAGAGTGGAGACTAAATCTGTCAGCAAGAACATCGCAGCAGAAGCAAACCAAGAGGCTCAAGGTGACGAAGCTTCAGAAAGAGTAAAAGAACTCAATAGGAATCTTATCTTGACTTAGTCAAGGGTTATGCGAGCAGCTGCCTAGGATGGGGATATGTATTTAATGTTCGCCGTACTCGAACGGGGACTCATAAGTGAGTGAGTGAACAAAACAAATTTGATTAGACAAATTAACAAAAGATGCAAGTCTTACCCATATGCGATCATGTTCAGTATGTACAAAGTAGTATGTCTAGTGAATATATATTAGCAACTGAGTGTACAAATGCTATAGCCATGTCAATTGTTGGAAAGCTGAGGAATGTATTTCACAAGAATAAGCCGAGGTTCATCATTCCAAGTCGAGCATCTGAAGTACAAGTAGCGGTTTTTTTTTTTCGAAAGTGTTTTGAAGCATAGTGCTTGAGTGGAAGTGGTGCTTAGCTGAAGCAGTTAGGTAGCCATTTCGTTGCTTTTGCAAGACTATGAAAAATTTTGCAGTTTCTTCGGCGACCATCGCAGGCGCAGGCATCATCGCCCCACGCCGACAGTCATCGGATCGTGCGTCTCCACCGACCTAGACGCTGCCGTCCTGCCACCATCCATCCACCCAGTTACCGTGTTGTCTGCGGCTAGAACACCAACCACAGTGTAGTTCGCTTTGACCGCACCACTGGCGAGTGTCCATCCAGCCAGTGTGTGCTGCCGTTAGCCGCCGACACAGCAGTGTGAACGCAAGTATTTAGGTACTTGAGCTCCCTCTCATTGTTCCCCTCTTTTCTGCATTTTATTGTAATAGTTTTTTCTTCTTTCCTCTACTCGTCTTCCCATCTGTTCCAAATTATTATTTTGTAAGTGTGTTTTCTTTTTATGTCCTTGTGATAATTGTTTAGTTTTAAAATAGATTGTGCCTCGCAGAGGCACATTTCGTGTCCGCAATGCGTGAAGGCGAAGATGGCGGAGGTACTTCGTATTCCATGTCATATGTTTTTTTTTGCATTCGGGTGTTCCACACCAAAACGAAATGGACACCAGCAACGCTAAAATTTCCTCTACAAGCCCCCGTCACAAGGTCTACCCTCACGACTGTAGTGGGCCGTATGTTGTTTTCTTTCGACCTAAAGGCAAACGCTTGAATATCAGCCAGATCAGCAAAGATCTAGAAAAGCGATTCTCGTCACGACCATTGACATGGTTGGGGCGTCTCGGTCAGTGATCGTAAACAGGCCAACGAGATTGCCACCTGTGAGCTTTCCACTCTCGAATATAAGGTCTATTTACCGTCAGCAGTGTGTGACATGGCGGGGGTGGTGACGGAGGGAAGTATGACATGCAACGATTTGAAACGAGGTTTCGGTCGTTTCAAGAACGTTTCTTTGCCTCCTGTTGCGATACTGGATTGCAAAGATTGCTTCTACCCGGCTCTTCCTTTGGACGATCATGGTAGTTCTGACTCCGAAGTTGGGAATGGAGTTCCCTTTGTTTTCAATGAATAAGAGTACAACAGAGCCAACGACCCTCGAAAAATCCAAGAAAACAGATCCAAAGTGAGCCCCAATCAAACATGGTCAAATTCGAAGCGGGTGGAAATACTCAAAAACGTTCAACTTTTGTGGTTTCACATCAGGATGAACGAGAGTTTCCACCATTTCCGGGAACATCTAAAATCCCAGATGCCCCAATTTTTCCGATTTCTCAGCCAGAAAGAGAGCATAGAGAGCGAGCAGAACAACCTTCGAGCGCTCCAAAGTTCACGATTTCTGGCACCGTGGAGCTCATCCTCAACTTCTTAAATGCTTCCGACCCCATTAAAAGCATGGTGAAGACAGTTCTTCCTATCCTGACTCCTTTCCTGAAGCAGCTGGCTACAAAAATGCCCCTCCTCTAGTCATTTGTATCCTTCGATGGCTAATTTCTTCGTTAAGGTGGTTATACAACAAAGCCACAAATCGGCCATCTTGCAAACCACGTGCTTTTTCTAGTGATTTTTCAAGAGCACGAATTGAGAGAACATGGGAATGAAACATCCGTACATCGTTTGCTTACTCATGCTAAACAATCGACTTTAATTTCAGCATTGTACGAAAATTATTACGCTAGATTTGATCTTTTGATAGTAGGAGTAGAAAACCGTGTGGTGAATTTGAAATTCACCACTTGGCTTGATTGTATAATCACCTTAAGGCTAACATGATTTCTGTGTGGTGTCGAAGTATTCTTCCAAAATTAGATATTTTTAAATTTTTAGTTAACAAATTACAAATGCTTTTGCTTTATGTGAAATATGGCCTACACCAGATGTTAACCTTCATTTTACTGTTTTCAGCATAATCCGCCGCGATCGGGCAAATCGATATGGAGGGGTGCTTTTAGGGATCAAAAAACAGCATTCCTTCTATAGAGTCGATCTTGCGCTGATTTCTGGCACCGAAGCTGCGCATGTCAGGTGACTATCCGAGGAAAAGACCTCAGTATCGCCTCGATATATCTTCCTCCAAACACCGCGATATCGTATAGATCTCTCACTCATCTGCTTGGTTATGCCCGAGCCACGGTTGCTCCTGGGAGATTTTAACTACCACGGAACAGGCTGGGGCGAGCTGTACGACGACAACTGCTCAACAATGATATACGACCTCTGCAACGACTTTAATATCACTTGTCATAAGACGAGTTTGTACAATCCCATTGAATTCCACCACTTAATTGTATCTTGACAGATACGTATTTCGACCTCAACAGTAAGGCCGTCTTCAGTGTCTAGTACTTTACTCGACTTCCGAGTCAAGTACGAGACACTGAAGACGGCCTTACTGTTGAGGTCGAAATGCGTATCTGTCAAGATACAATTAAGTGGTGGAATTCAATGGGATTGTACAAACTCGTCTTATGACAAGTGAAGACATTCCACTAAAAAGCTCAAAATAATTTTCTCAACAAAATGACTTTAATATGTCAATTTTGAATACCGGAGAAATTACACGAGTGGCACCTCGAGAGAGATAGAGATAGCTGTCTAGACCTTTCCATTTGTTCGAGATCATTATCGTTGGACTGTACTTGGAAGGTGGTCCAAGATCCCCAAGGTAGTGATCATTTACCGATCGAAGTTTTAATATCCAACGGACATAATCAATTCGCGCTCGAAGTCCAGTTCAAGAAGCTGGTCAAGGTGAAGAAACGCGAATATTGGCGTACTTTCGTTGAAGGTTTGTCGCGCGAGACTCAATGAAATCTCTTTGGACCTTCGGAAGGAGAATGCGAAACGCGTCGTCTGTTAACGAATATCGTGAAAGTTCGCCGCGGTGGATACTCGACTTTGCAAAGAAAGTTTGTCCGGATTCGGTACCAGTGGAGCAAGTATCACGTGATACTTTTACTGACAGGTATATTCTCGCTCGCTCTCCTTGCATGCAACAATTCCGCTCCGGGGATGGATAGAATCAGGTTCAATTTGCTAAAAAATCTCCCAAACGCAGCGAAGAAGCGCCTATTGAATTTGTTCAATCAGTTACTGAAGTGGAACATTTTTCCGGATGATTGGAGGGAAATGAGGGTGAGCCATCCAGAAGCCCGGAAAACCCACATCGGATTATAATTCGTATCGCCCAATCGCGATGCTATTCTGCCTTCGGAAGGTGTTGGAGAAGATGATCCTCTTTCGTCTGGAAAAATGGGTTAAAACTAATGGTTTGTGGTCAGATACACAATTTGGTTTTCGAAGGGGAAAGGGAACGAACGACTGTCTTGCGTTGCTTTCTTCAGAAATTCAGTTAAATTTCGCCAAAAAAGAGCAAATGGGCACAGTTTTTTTGAACATTTAAGGGGCTTTTGATTCTGTTTGCGTCGATGTCTTATCCGACAAGCTCCACGCTTGTAGACTTTTTCCAATTTTAAACAACTATGTGTACAATTTGTTGTCAGAGAAGCGTATGAGTTTTTCTCATGGTGACTTGGCAACTTCACGAATTAGCTACATGGGTCTCCCCCAGGGCTCATGTTTGACCCCCTTCTTTACAATTTTCACGTCAGAGACATTGCAAGATACTTTGGACAATTTGTCTAATTGAGCTTTAAGGCTGGGTATTGAATTCTCTCCGGAGAAAACTGAGATGGTTGTCTTTTCAAAAAAACATAAGCCGGCTAAGTTCTCGCTTCAACTGATGGGTAAGACAATCAGCATGTCTTCTAAATACCTCGGGGTCTGGTTCGACTCGGGAAGTACCTTCGGGGAGCACATTCTACATCTGACTCAAAAATTCCAGAAACGAATCAACTTCATGCGAACAATAACCGGACCATGGTGAGGTGCGCACCCCGAAGATCTCGTCACATTATATCGAGCAACAATTCTGTTGGTTCTCGAATACGGTAGCTCATGCTTCCAGTTCGCGGCGAAAATCTATACGCTTAAATTTCCGTATCGTGTTGGGTTGTATGAATTCGACTCATACGATGAGTTTAGAAGTACTTGCGGGAGTACTTCCTCTGACAGATCGTTTCAGAATCATCGCTCCGGTTTCTTCTCCTTTGTGAGGTTCTCAATCAGAGGGTAATCTCTGTGTTTACGGCGAAAACTATCAGGGTATCGATCATGTCGTGTGGGGATGCGAAGTGAATCGTGGCCCCAGATCTACGCTAACTGAACATCTCCGGGTCCGAGGAAAACAACCAAAGCCTATTAGAGAAGTGTTGGCGGGTCTTGACCTCGAATACATGTCCCTTGTCTACCAATTCTTGAAAGTTGCTGATGTTAGACTGTAACCATTGTCCACCCATCCCTTTTGCAATCGTAATCTCTTAAGAATGTCTTTATCTTGTCGTCACTCCCCACGCCCGCCGTTAAACCCCATCCGTATGTCTTCCTCTCGTTGTTGTCTCCCCACGGAAATGTGTTTTTGTCCCGTTACAGATGTGAAACAGCACCAAGAATGTCAACCATGTAAACATCAGCATTGTAATTAATTTAGTCTTTCGGTTCCCCAAAACTAACCCTATATATAAGAATCATAAAATGTATAGAAAAACATGATTTCGGCTCAGTAACGCTTCATGGCAAATGAGTGTACCAAATAAACGAAAGATTAAAAAAAAGCCGAGGTTCATTGCGATACTGGTATTTTATTGTTACCATTGCAGAATACAGAACTAAACAACCAATTGAGATAGAGATAGAAAATAAAATATCTTTAGACCTCCATACCTACCATCCACTCTCAAGTACCACAAAATGTACATAAATCTATTCCGAACACCGGTTCGAGGGTTATACATTTTACGTAATTTAATGCTTGTCTCTCACCGGGTGTGTTCTGACTGCCTAGTCGACGGTATTCCGTGCAGCATGAGAGCGGAAAATAGGAGAAATGTCAATCTATGAAACGTGTTATTAGTTCTAGCCTACACAAGTCGTGTATTTGGCAAACATCCAGTGCGGGGTTTGCCCTGCGACGCGACGCTTGCTTGTGCTAATCTAGTTCTTCGATCAAGCATTTGTAATTTTTTGTTAAAACGAGTAGTGCACAGTGGAAGTGATTTTCAGAAAAGTCAGATCAATTTTAGGACATTTTCTTTTCTAAATAGCTATAGCACGACCATAGAACGACATCTTTATATATTTTTACTTACAATAATAAAGTATTATAAGTAGATAGTCCACTTCCCGGCACTTTTTTTTTGTCCCGGGATTCCGGATAGAAAATGTGCCATACCCCGGAAATCCCGGGATTTTCCGTGATATTAAAATATATTCTAATTACGATGCTACTCAAAAGCCAAAATTTGATATTAAAATAAAATTAGAAAACACGTGGATTTAATGTATATTTATATTATATTTATTTATCACGTATACGAATTATTGTTTTCTCAGACTAAGGTACGTCTTCTCCATTCAGCTCGGAGCATGGTTGAACGTCGCCAACCACGCACCATGGGATGAACGATGGATGGTTCTCCCAGCAGGTGATCTAATGCAGCTCGTGGTTCATTCGCCTCCTCCACATACCGTTCGCCATCTGTACCCCACCATAGATGATACGCAGCTCCTTTCTTTTGAAAACTCCAAGTGCGTGTTGGTCCTTCACGAGCATCCTCCAGGTTTCGTGTTCGTAGAGAACTACCGGTCCTACCGGTCTAATAAGCGTTTTGTAGATAGTCAGTTTGGTATGGCGGCAAACTGTATCCGATCGGAGTCCAAAGTACGTACGATTTTCTGACACGATATGTCTCTGAATTTCTCTGCTGGTATTGTTATCGGAGGACAGCAGTGAACCTCAGTACTCGAATTCTTCAACCACCTCGATGTCGTTACCACCGATACGAACTCGTGGTGGATAGTAGATTGCCCTCTCTTGACCCTTTTTCTATCATGTGTCTTCGTCGTATTGTTGACTTGCCCAATCCGCTCTGCTTCCCTCTCCAGTCTGATGTAGGCTTCTTCCATGTTCTCGAAGTTACGTGCCGTAATATCAATGTCGTCGGCGAGACCAAATGAACAGACTTTGTGAAAATCGTACCACTCGTGTCAATCCCTGCCCTTCGTATTACTCCAAAGCAGGCACTAGAGATTATCACCTTGCCGTAACCCTCTGCGCGTTTTGAAATCAGTGTTCGTACATTAGCTGCCATCCTGATCGATTGTATCATAAGCGGCTTTGAAGTCGATGAATAGATGATGTGTGGGCACGTTGTATTCGCGGCATTTCTGCAATACCTGACGTACGGTGAACACCTGGTCCGTGCACTACCATGGTAGTGCGTTCGCTCATAAATCCGACCTGGTACTGCCCTACGAGCTCTCTTGCGATTGGTGTTAGTCGGCGGCATGCGCTCACCTCTAGCCACCATGTGCTTCACCGGAAGATCTGAAGGATCCCACGAAAGGCAAATCTGCGAGTTTCATCGAAAAAGAACCAGGATTTTTAAATGCATTTGTTTTGGCGTACTTTTGAATGATCGACTGTTTATAGTTTTTTAACTTAAAACGGCTACGCTACAGTTATTGTAAGACCAAACATTAGACAAGGAACAAACATAATAATTTTCCCCTGATGAAGACACCAACCCCGTGTCGAAACGTTGGACAAATTTAAATCTTGTTTTAATCCTTAAAGACTGCGTAGCCGTTTTAAGTTAAAATTTGTTTTTGCTTAAACATGTTTACTGTGACCCTCCGCGAAATCCGGAACACCCGGAAAATGCCAAATTATTGCTATCGAAAAGCATTTTCACCAGGTAATTGACCGATATTCTGAGTATATGACATTGTGGTTTATACATGGATCGCCTTGGCACTCAGATCCTTTAGAAAATCCAAAACTTCCATTTTATCGTGAGCACAAGCACAATTTTTCTTACTATGAGCCTATGAGTATGAAGCTTCATACATGGCCCACCTTTGCTGGTTAGCCATTTTTATCATATAAATATTCTGGAGGACCATTTGGTGGCATGAGTCACATACCAATGCCGTGCTCGAACTTACAAATGTTTCTAAAATATCTCGGTGCTTTAAAATGAAGTTTATGCTTATTTACCATTTTTATGAATGTTTGATTTTGGATCCCTCAGAAAAGTGTGAATGCACTATCACCACTAGGTGGATTAATCTGGGTATTTAATATAAGTCTGGCATATATTGGGTACGTTACGGCTGTGTTTGCCTTGATTTTGTGTTATGCACGGCTAATATTTTAATCTTTGTATGATGGGTAAAAATATGACTCCGAGCTATTTTCTCCGAATAATCGAGTCCGCCCTGTATAATATTTTGTGTCTCAGAGGCTTCTATAATAAGTTCGTTTTCGGAGAGAAATGATAGCCTTTCGGTACAACTTTGTTGTAACAGAAAGGCAAAACGTGTTTTACACGTTTTTTTAATCACTTCATCAAAATGACATTGATGCTTTACGCATTTTCAACTTATTCGGCATCGAAAGAAAAAAACTGAACTTCGATCTGTCCAAGGGTTAAAAGTACAAAAACAAAGTTTTAAAAATGGAGCGACTTAAGCATTTTATTGAAAACCTTTCTCAGCGAAGGGTAAACAAAAACTCTTTAATTCTGGTGTTATCAAGATTACGTTTCTTCAACTTAGCCCCACTGTGTGTATCTCCAATAATGAACTGAATTAAATAGCGCATATGACAATCTGCAGAACTTACCGTTAGTATACAAGCTTATCCATTGCTTGACAACCCACGCGCCGGTTTCGCGATTGACAATGCGGAAGTGTTGGATTTCGTTAGGCAGGATGTACACCTGTATCGATTTGCGAGTTCAAAAGCTTCACGAACTTGCGACGTGCAGGGGGCTGCTTATCGAGTCCACAAGTGCGAAATAGGCCAATAGCCTTTTTAAAGAAGCAGTAAAAGCCTTCCGCACTGTGAAGACGTCCCATAAATAAAAGTTAATTGCGTTTGTCCAGCCAATACAGCGTAATTATGTCATTCGACTTTTGCACTGGAACTGATTAGAAACTGATCTATCCAACATTCGCAGTAATTGGGGCTAATAACTGTTGGGGATTCGGAATATGCTATGATTTGAGGAGTTATTGCGCGCTGAATCGAATTTAGCCGCACTTGCATCAGTGGAAAAAGCCATTGACGGCAATTACTACGAAATCGGCGGTACGAACTGGTGATACTTACCGATAATGAAGTTCACAGATATAATATACTAGAGGGGGCTTTTGTGACGTACGAATCACATTAAACGAAGGATTAGAGCAGTTCAATTTTAAAATGTCAAAGGGGAAATTTCGGAAATGCTTGAAATCATTGAACTTATCGCTTCATTGGAATAACAATTTAAAAGCCTTTTATCTGCCCACTAACCAGGGGCATATGTATATGTCAAATGCAAGTTGCATTTCAAATGTATGCTGGAAATCCTGATTGTAAAATCTGTTGTAACATGCCTCTTGTTAGTCTCAGTTTAGTCTGGTAATCTTAACACGAAAATAAAGTAAGGAATATGTGTGTTCAAGCAATCAAGCTTCTAGGTCATTCTTCAAGTGTCGTTAATCGTTATTTAGTTTTACCACCGTCTGAAGTGCGGATTTACGATAAAGGTAATCTATCAACAACACAGTTCCCAGTATTTCGCTTCTCTGGTCGAGGGTTCTAGAGGAAAACCACACCAGTTGCACATCACGTAAATATAGGTATGTAGAGTTCAATTCACCTTTAATGGACTGTTGGTGTTCCTTCTTGCTGGTTCGCTGTGTGCATGCTGCTGCCGCCTCCTATTGCATGCATTTGTATCGTTGCCTTCGTCGTCGCCGTAACGGTACTCCTCCACATAGCGTGGCACAAGCTTTGATTGCCGCGCCGCCGCCGACCAACTACGCAATAAAATTATCCGACCCCGGAGCCTTCTCCCGACGCCTACCTCCGATTGGGTCTATACACAAATGCTATGCCAACTGTTGTTGTTTTTGTTTTGTTTTGAATATCGGTTAGGAAGCACGGAGTTTGCAGCCGAGGTTCGTGGATATGGTCCGACCGAATCGAACCGTTTCAACGTACCGATGATTGTCGAGACCCTTTGATGGCGTGTTATGAGCCCACGGTCACGTAGGTCTTTCAACTTTGGCTGAGTTATCTTGCTCAAGCATGTCACACTGTATTCTATGTTGAGAGATTGTAAATTGGAGAACAAGGCATTCGATGTACCCATGGCGGTGAAGTACGCCATCATGTGTTTTAAAATTATATTTGGTTTGCAGTCTAAACTTACTTCGAATTGGAATGTTTTCGATAGTAAATCCTCGATTGCTGAACCAGAACCATTAATTCATGCGTCAAGATTATTTCAGTGCCTAATTTCAAAAATGTATTTAGTTAAACAGATTTACCTACCCCGATACCAGAATTTTTTTGGAAGATGATTCTGGAGTTTTTCATCTCAGGCTTGGTTTGAAACGTCTATGAGTATAGACACTAATTGAATCATTTCCATTTATTTGAGAAACTGCATTTAATTATTTTACACAATTTTGAGAAAACAACAAAAAACTGTTTTTGAGCAAATTGGCACCGAATCTTTCGATTCAGATCAATAGTTTTTGGCAAAACTCGACACCCTGGGTCACTTCCAGTGCGAAAACTGTAAGCAGTACTCTATAATTGCTCTTCAAAGTGGGTGCACATATATGTAGTTTCTCGAACAAACGAAAATTTGTTCATTCATTTCTCAAAAAGCTTTTCTTTTTTCTTTTTTTTGTTAAAATACAAAGCAAGACCATGCTGAGGGTTTTCTGGGTTCGATTCCCGGTGCCAGTCTATGCAATTTTCGGATTGGAAATTGTCTCGACTTCTCTGGGCATAAAAGTATCATCGTGTTAGCCTCATGATATACGAATGCAAAAATGGTAACCTGGCTTAGAAACCTCGCAGTCAATAACTGTGGAAGTGCTTAATGAACACTAAGCTGCGAGGCGGCTCTGTCCCAGTGTGGGGATGTAATGCCAATAAGAAGAAGAAGAAGACGTATTTTTGGACGAGGATTCAATTTATATAAACATCTCATTCTGGCCAAAAATGATACATATGCAGCAAATCGAATCTACCTCTAGCCCAGCGTGATTCGAACCATGCGAAAAAGCAAAAGATTCCGCCAATTGTGGTATCTGTTGCCGAGTTTTCTGGCCTTAGAAATGAGATTTTGAGTAACCTTCAGGGGATCAAGGTTTCATTTCAGATTGCCAGGAAGGGTGACTGCCGCGTCTTGCCGGGATCCTTTGACGATCGCAAACGTCTTCTTCAGTATTTAACTGAGAAGCGCCATCAATTCTTCACATACGACGACAAAACTGAGCGATTGTTCAAAGTCGTCTTGAAAGGTCTCCCCAGTGATGATAAATCTCGCTCTGGTACATCCCAGAGGGGCATTTCTCAAGAATTTGAACTAAATGAACTAAATAATATGAAAAGTATGGAAAAGACCTGTATTATGTCCCATGTCCGTGTTACATGGGAACATTTCCGCAGGCCTGGGGGAAATTTCGAAAACCCCACTCAGTGCCCTAAGTGCCAAAAGTGGGATCACGGAACTAAACATTGCCACATGGATGCTAAATGCATGATTTGTGGTGGAATCTCTCACGCCGAAGACGCCTGTCCTGTGAGAGAGGATTCCAATAAATTTAAATGTGCCAATTGTGGAGGCAATCATAAATCCAATTTCTGGGAATGCCCTTCACGCAACAAAGTTTTGAATTCCCGTGCAAAATTGATGAAGGGTCATTCCAATAGAATCCTAAATTCGCTGGGTAAACATATTTCAAACGCTCAAAATCCGCAATCATTTGCCGGTCGAGCAATTCATACCCACCACAATCAACGAACAAATTTTGCTTCTACCTCTCACCGGGTAACGAACAGTTCGTCGAATTTTAATTTGTCAAACATGCTTACCTATCCCAAGCAGCACAAATCAGACAAAAATGGTTGCAGCAACTTGATTGTGACTAAATCCAGTCACATGTGAGTTGCAGTAACCCATGTGAAACATGTGTGTTGCTAGGGATGCAAGCATCGCTGTAGGCAGGCAACATTTCATTTCTGAAAATTTACCGACGATGAATGATTTTCATTCCCATTCTTCAACGAAAAATAACGTTCGTTCTGACGACTCAGGTAGCTGTCTGCTTCCGACTTTGATTTTCTAAATGAACAATTGCATCACATGACTGATGTAATGTTCAAAGCAAACACCAAAACTGAAGCTGTTCAGGTTGGTATCAAATTTACTCAAAAAAATGTTATTGGACTTCGTTTTAATGGATCCAAATAATTCTTTGAAAATTTTAAATTGTAATGCCCGCTCTTTAAAGGGCAAGAAAGATGAATTATTCAACTTCCTATCAGTTTATAATGTGCACATTGCCATTATAACTGAAACATATTTAAAACCTGGTCTTTTCATCAAAAGAGATCCAAATTATTTCATTTACTGAAATGATCGTCTTGACAGCGCCTGTGGTGGGGTCGCCATTGTCATTAATAGACGTATCAAACATAAATTATATTCTTCGTTTTCGAAATCATGGGAGTTTCTATTGAAACAAATTTTGGACAATACTCTTTTATTGCTGCCTACTTGCCTTTCCAGTGCAATGGGCAGCAAAGGAATTTGTTGAGAGCTGATCTTCAAATTCTAACTCGCAACAAATCTAAATTTTTCATAAATGGTGACTTTAATGCCAAACACCGTTCATGGAATAATGCTCAAAGCAATTCCAAAGGAAACATTTTATTTGAAGATTGTTCTGCGGGATATTATACTGTTCAATATCCCAATGGACTAACTTGTTTTTCTTCCAGTCGAAATCATTCTACTATTGATTTGGTTTCACGGATTCAATGACTTTGACTTTGATCACCTTCCTGTGACGTTTGAAATCTCACAGGAGGCCATTAACAATCCAATCAGCTCTACTTTTAATTATCATAGAGCTGATTGGAATTTATATAAAACGTATATCGATAGGAATTTTGATGTTAATATTTCTCTCGATACCAAAAGTGATATCGATAATGCTCTCGTATCTTTGACAAATTTAATTGTCGAAGCCAGAGGTATTGCAATTCCTAAATGTGAAATTAAATTCTATTCCATCATTATTGACGACGATCTTCAGCTACTGATCCGTCTTCAAAATGTGAGGCGAAAGCAATACCGAAGAACTCGCGATCCCGCGTTGAAAGTTATTTGGCGTGATTTGCAAAATGAAATTAAAAAACGTTTCGCTATTCTGAGAAATACCAATTTTGAGAATAATGTCTCGAAGTTGGATCCCAGTTCGAAACCTTTTTGGAAATCAACGAAAATTCTTAAAAAACCTCAAAAGTCAATTCCAGCGCTCAAAGAGGGAAATAAAATGTTATTAACAAATGGCGAAAAGGCTCCAAAACTTGCTCAGCAGTTCGAGAGTGCCCATAATTTTAGTACAGGTCTCACTAGTCCAATAGAGGATCAGGTTACACGGAGCTTCGAAGACATTCTCAATCAAGAGAATGTTTTTGACCCTTCGTTGGGAACTAATTTGGATGAAGTGAGATCTATTACTAGAAAATTTAAAAATATGAAAGCCCCGGGTGATGATGGTATTTTCTACATACTAAAAACTTCCTGAGAGCTCTTTATCCTTTTTGGTTAATTTATTTAACAAATGTTTTCAATTGGCATACTTCCCAGATAAATGGAAAAACGCCAAAGTTGTTATCGCCCAATCAGCTTGCTTTCTTCAATAAGCAAACTGTTTGAAAAGATTGTTTTAAATAGAATGATGGTTCATATTAGTGACAATTCTATTCTTGCTGATGAGCAATTTGGTTTTCGCCAATCAGTTATTAAGAGTTACAAATTCAGTTCGGCTCAACAAATCTGAAGGATATTCGACTGGAGTTGCTCTTCTTGATATAGAGAAAGCATTTGGCAGTGTTTGGCATGAAGGTTTGATTATAAAATTGATGAATTTTAATTTTCCTCTGTACATTTTAAACTGATCCAAAATTATTTATCAGATCGCACACTGCAGGTAAACTATCTGAAATCCAAATCTGATAGAGCTGTTGTTCCTCAAGGCAGCATCCTGGGTCCCATATTGTATAACATTTTTACTTCTGACTTACCTGATCTACCACCAGGGTTTCAACAATCTTCGTTTGCCGATGACACGGGTCTCTCAGCCAAAGGGCGAAGCCTTCGTGTCATTTGTAGTAAATTGCAAAAAAGTTTGGATATTTTCTCCACTTACTTGCCAAAATGGAAAATTTCCCCGAATGCTTCAAAAACTCAGCTTATAATTTTCCCACATAAGCCGAGAGCTTCTTAAAGCCTGTCCACGTTAGATTTCGGACAGTTCGATTATGTTCAATCGATTTGTCGCCATTTCATCAATTTGGACGTGCGCTTAAACATGCTGAAAGCAGGACATAAACCGGACAGATTTAGCTGTCATGTAAATGGATTGTCTCCGTAGTTTCAAAAAATCTTTAAAAATCGCGTTGGAAGATGGGTGTCCGAAATTTAACGTGCACAGGCTTTATTTGAAACCTTCTAGCAGACATATTGTCACTATGAATGGGGTTCCAATTATTTGGTCTAGCAAAGCTAAATATTTAGGACTTCTGCTAGATCAAAAATTTACTTTTAAAAGTCACATTGAAGGCATTCAAGCCAAATCTAACAAATATATTAAGTGTCTATATCCAATTATAAATAGAAAATCAAAACTTTGTCTTAAGAACAAACTTTTGATTTACAAACAAATGTTTTAGACCAGCCATGTTGTATGCTGTGCCAATATGGACTAATTGCTGCAATACCAGAAAGAAGGCACTTCAAAGGATTCAAAAAAAAAAATGGAAAATGATTATGAAGTTGCCTCCGTGGTATAGTACCAATGAACTTCATAGAACTTCTAATATTGAGACATTGCAACAAATGTCCAACAAAATAATTTCCAATTTTAGACAAAAATTTAGTTAAAACGATTAGCTCCTTGTATCCTTAGTATTAATTAAGTTAAGTTTAGTTTAAGTTGAAAACATTTAATTCCTACATGATTCAATTCAACCAGAGGAAAAATCCTAACTGCCAGAGGCAATTAAAATGTATTAATAATAACTAAAAATGTAACATAGCAAATAAGGATGATAGTGTTGTAGTATTGGATAATAAGCAAATAAAAAAAATTGATCCTTTCCAAGAATTTGTATATGAAAATCATGTAGTCTAGGTCAAGCTTACGCAGCACGTCTCGAATGTTTTCCTTGTCTGATTTTCCTCAGGTCCGAAAGGATTCACATAAATTGGACCTGGTATTCAAATGTTATCACATTGTTAGACATTTATAATACAGTGAACTCTCCCTAACTCGATGTTCTGTTACTCGATATTTTCCCTTAATCGGGCTGTTCGGCCACATTGAGAGTTGACGTAAAGTCAATGTCAACTTCTCTCCACGAACAGCCTAGATAGCCGTGTGGTGTCGGCAGCTGGTTATCCGGCTAAGAATAACATTACGGATTGCCTGTTCCAGTGGTAAAAGTCCACCATACAGGTGACCCATAATTCTCGGTGTTATACGGCTTTATGCTTACCGTGCCTACGAATGAATGGCTAGGGGGGTCTAATAAGAACCTAACCGCAAACGGAGCCTGTGAAGCACCAGGGTCCCCTTCACAGTATTAAGCCCTCGCTACGCTAACTGGAGCTATGGCGTAGCTTACTTTTTGCCTCTCCGAGATAATCGGCTACTCAACGTGAGGTTAAATAAGAGTGGGGTTATGAATATGTGTTTTACTTAGTTTTTCAACAAATTGTCACCTATATGGATTCGCATTATGCGTTTTTTTTACAATGTACCTTGTGTTTGTTACCTATATGTATACCTATATTATGCGTTTTTCACAGTGTACTCTGTGTTTCGTCCTTGACGTTTGGCTTCGGCTACTCTTGTTCAATCTCAACGTGAGGTTAAATAAGAGTGGGGTTATGAATATGTGCTATATATAAGCTTAGTTTTCAACAAATTAACATCTATATGGATTCGCATTATTCGCTTTTCACAGTGTACTCTGTGGTTCGTGTTTGGCATTCGGCTTTGGCTACACTTGTTCAATCTCAACGTGAGTGTGGGGTTATGAATATGTGTTTTACTTAGTCTTTCAACAAGCTGTCACCTATATGGATTCGCATTAGCGATTTTTACAATGTACTTTGTGTTTGTCACCTATATGGATTCGTATTATGCGTTTTTCACAGTGCACTCTGTGTTTCGTCTTTGACGTTCGTCCATTGTTACGTCCTCAGTGTTTTTGTGACACCTCTCTTAAGTCCCTAGCTTAATGCATGTGAGCCTACATAATTGGCTTTCCTATAAATGGAATATCATATGCATTCGCATTGTGTGACTTATCCAGTATATGTCATGCTTCACGTTTCATTGCGTTTTACAAAATGCATCGTATGTATGTATTATTGATTGTATCCTCCTTCTCCAAAAACCTGTTCCATTCTCCTTTCCAACTTAACTACCTCTTCTTTTCCCCTTTTCAATGATGAGAAAGGTCAGTGAAGGCGATGGCACAAATCTCCCAAGTTAAGGGGAACGTGTCTCCTGAGCCGACGTTCTGATACCTGATACCTGATACATTTATAATACAGTGAACTCTCCCTAACTCGATGTTCTTTACTCGATATTTTTCCTTACTCGATGAAATTCGATGAAGTCCCTTGAATCTAGCATACTGCGCTCCCTCCGTAAGTCGATATCTCTCTTACTCGATATTCTCTAAGTCGAAGAAGTTTGCCAATGCAATTTTCACCTCGCTAACTCGATGTTGTCAGAAATAGTTACATGCACGATATATTTAGAAGTTAGAAGTAAAAAAGTGATTAGCGAGAAGTGAGAAATGACAAGTGAGAAATAGGAAGTTAGAAGTGAAACATGGAAATTGTGAAGTCAGTAAGTGAAAGTTAGAAGTGAGAGATGAGAAATTTGAAGTTAGAAGTGAAAAATGAGAAGTGCGAAGTTAGTCGAGAAGTGAGTAACAGGAAATGAGAAGTGAGAAGTGAGAAGTGAGAAGTAAGAAGTGAGAAATCCGAAGTGCGAAGTGAGTAGTGAAAAGTGAAAAGTGTGGAGTGAAAAGGAAGAAGTGAAAGGTTAGAAGTTAGAAGTAATAAGTGAGAAATGAGTTGTGAGAAATGAAAAGTAAGAAGTGAAAAGTGAGAAGTGAAAAATAAAAAGTGAAAAGTTAGAAGTGAAAAGTGAAAAATGAAATGTACGAAGTGAAAAGTGAGAAATTAATAGTAAGGAGTGGAAAGTTAAAAGTGAGAAGTGAGAATTTCGAAAAGGGAGTGAGAAATGAGAATTGAGAAGTGTGCAGTGAGAAGTGAGAAATTCGGAAAGAGAAGTAAGAAATGAGAAATGAGAAGTGAGTAGTGGGAGAAGTAAGTGAGAAGTAAGTAGTTGGAAGGAGGAGGTGAAAAGCGAGATGTGTGAAGAGAGAAGTAAGTAGTGAGAAGTGCGAAGTGAGGAGTGAGAAGTGAGTTGTGAGAGGGTAGTAGTAAGAAGTGAGAAGTGGGGACTTAAGTTGTGAGAAGGGAATAGTAAGAAGTGAGAAGTAAGGACCGAAGCAGTGTGAAACGAGATTCTTTGTCTTTCCTTCTATCTTTTTTCTTCTTACCTTTTCTGTCTTCTTTTTCTTTCTGTATTATATCTCTCCACTCACTTCTCACACATGTCGCTTCTGACTTACTAATAATTATCTCTCACCCCTTGTTTCTGTTTTTCTCACTACTCACATCATTCTTCTCACTTTACTACTATCACATCTCACTTCTCATCACTCACTTCCCACTTTCCCCTACTCACATGTTATTGCACACATCTCACTACTCAATTCTAACTTCCGTTACTCAGTACTCACATTTCACTGCTCTGTACTCATTTTGAACATCCCATTTCTCACTGTTCACTATTCACTTCGAACATCTCACTTCTCTCTTCACTTAATAAGAAAACAAATTTTAACTATTCGATCAAATGGCCAAATATAAATGTGTTCCCTATCTCGATACCTCCCTAACTAGATGGTCCCTTAAACGCCCCCCTGTACGCCTGCTGTGAAAATTCGCTTATTTATGCTTATTTATTAGATAAATCAAGACAAAATTTTCAAAACGACTTATCTGCTTTTGTAAACAAAGATTCGAACGATGATTTGACGAATCTGATAGCTCTCCCGCGCAAACCAACACCATCAACAGGTAACGGAAACATTCACCTTCCTATTGATGGTGTTAGTATGCATGGGAGAGCTATCAGATTCGTCAAATCGTCGTTTGAATCTTTGTTTACAAAAGCAGATAAGTCGTTTTGAAAATTTTGTCTTGAAATCTCCTTGGAATAAGTGCTCGGAATATGAGTGTTTGGGATTTTAGTCAAAACGGTTCTTACATTTGTATCCTCTATAATCGACTGAAAAAGGCTTTATTTTTAGCTTATTTTAAGGAATCTTTCTTTTCGAAGCGGGTTTGGTAGTCATATGCCTACTACTTCTGCCTCATACGCAGGAGGTCGTGAGTTCAATCCCAGGTCCGTTCCATTCTCCTACTGTATCTTTCTCTTTATTTCTCATGTTCCTAGCAATCGCTAGAACTGGAAATGGACTTCCATACCGTTTCCATTACTATTCCTATACCTTCAACTTGAGTATTCCTAACAGTAATCTGCTAGATTTGGAAATGAACTTATAGAGCTCGTTTCCTACATCCAATTAGAAATTCCATCAGTTACCTTCTCCTATCTATCATATTGACAGCTCGTTAACCAAAACGGACCACTGCCTCTCCAACCTAACCCAGAAATTCCAACAAATTCCGCATGAACTCGTGGCAAGTGCAGAGGTATATTCGGCTTGCAGTGGACGAGTGATTGCATCATCATTTCCTCCCCCTTCCCTATATTGACTTGCATTCTGACGTGGCAGGCGCCAGTATGACCTAACAAATGAGATCACCAGTACTTGTACATTGAAGATGTGTGCTAGTCCCAAGCAAACATCTGTTGGTTCCCTGTGCAAGAACAGCTGATCTGGTCATAATGGAGTAGCAACTACGAGCAGTCAATCAAGCTCAAGCTATTTAAAGGAATCTGTCTTTTCTATAATTATGAGCAGAATAATTTTTCCACAAATATGAGCTTTTCAGTTCAAATCTCAGTACCAAAATTCTCTATTGCTGGCAAGAATAGTATGTTACAGTTTATCTCGAGCACAATCATTAGAACTTGAAACTAAAATTTATTTGATAAGTAGAATTATTTTGATGACGAAGTATTGAAAAATGCTAATTTACAATACTAAGAATATGCTTTTGAAAAGTTTTCAGCATGATTATTCGCGATGAATAATCCTGCGTTACGGTCTTTTGTGGACGATGTGTTCCACTGTAGCATTATTTCTATAGTTCTGTCGAGTTCTGTATCTCAATAGGGTAGACCTCAACGGCAAAGTTTTGAAAAGTAAGTTCATTTCATTTTAATTTGAGATCAATTACAGTGATGGTGATTGCAATACAAGTTTCCCTTTTTCCTGACGTTTTGGTTCTCTCAAATATGAAACTCATGGTATGTAATCCACACCCTTTTATTTTTGTTTGTCAATAATAAAAAGAGTAAGAGCGGTAAAAATCAAAAATAAGATATTTCAAATGTTTAAAATAGAAAAATAAAACTATATAGGGGTTGAGAAAATTATTTTGAGCTTTTTAGTGGAATGTCTTCACTTGTCATAAGACGAGTTTGTACCTTCGCATTTAATTCCACCACTTGATTGTACCTTGACAGATACATATTTCGACCTCAACAGTAAGGTCGTCTCCAGTGTACAATCATTTCATTTCATTTATTTAGTTAACATCTAAACAGATAACACTGAATCAACAATTTGACGCCACAATGCACGGTTCGAGGCCGCATCTCTCCATCCTCGGATACGCCCCACGCTCGCCAAGTCGTTTTGCACCTGGTCTGCCCATCTCGCTCGCTGCGCTCCACGCCGTCTCGTACCTGCCGGATCGGAAGCGAACACCATCTTTGCAGGGTTGCTGTCCGGCATTCTTGCAACATGTCCTGCCCATCGTACCCGTCCGGCGACCGCCCGCGCTGCGTCCTTCTCCTCCAGAATCTGTCTGCACTCTTCGTCGAACCAATCGTTCCGTCGACTTCGACCCATATACCCGACGTTGTTCTCCGCTGCGTCGTTAACGGCTGCTTTAACTGTACTCCAGCAGTCCTCAAGAGGGGCCCCATCGAGCTCACCCTCTTCCGGCAACGCTGCCTCGAGATGCTGCGCGTATGCAGTGGCGACATCAGGTTGCTTCAGTCGCTCTAGGTCGTACCGCGGCGGTCGTCGGTACCGAACATTGTTGATGACGGATAGTTTTGGGCGCAGTTTAACCATCACCAGATAGTAGTCAGAGTCGATGTTAGCGCCACGATATGTCCTGACGTCGATAATGTCGGAGAAGTGCCGTCCATCAATCAGAACGTTGTCGATATGTGATTCTGTCTGCAGTGGTGATCTCCAGGAGTACCGATACGGGAGGCTGTGAGCCAGTGTACAATCAAGTGGTGGAATTAAATGGGAAGGTACAAACTCGTCTTATGACAAGTATATAGGGGTACTGTTCCGATCTCCATCTCATCACGAAACAAAGAAATACAGCACCAATTTAGTCGCTTCATTTTTGTCAACTGCTGAAAAAATCACATAAAAGTGAAAAAATCAAACTGCTTTCCATTGCTTTGTTTTTGATGGGATGAATATCGGAGCCATCAGATGAATTCCAGGAGCAGTTCCCCCATAACGATAGGAGAAACATGACGCATGAGAATATGTGGCTGGTCGCTATCCATTCCAAAGAGAATAATAAGTTCATCATGTTGTGTTCACAGTTCACAGTTTTTGTAACAAAGGCAGTTATAAACTTGGTTCAGGATGTTGTTGAAATAACTAAATTTTCTAATTAAATTTTGAAACTTAACTATTGCTGTTATTTTGTTATGAAAACATTTAAAAACAATTAATGATAACTCAATTATATAAACTATTGATATAATTACTGATGCTACTACTTGGGAAGCAAGGCATATAGGGGAACTGTTCCGTTTTTCATCTCACTGAACATATATTCATCTCATAGCAAAACAGAGAAGTACAGCACCAATCTTGTAGCTTCTTTTTGCTAATACCTTTTCATTGCTTTGTTTTTGATGGGATGGAAATGGGAGCTATGAGATGAAGTGCCAAACCGTTCCCCTACGATTCATTCAATATTTTGTATATTTTTGTAGATTACCAATAGTATGTCAAA
Organism: Armigeres subalbatus; assembly: GCF_024139115.2. Classification (NCBI taxonomy): domain Eukaryota; kingdom Metazoa; phylum Arthropoda; class Insecta; order Diptera; family Culicidae; genus Armigeres; species Armigeres subalbatus. The sequence goes on from NC_085141.1 coordinate 361,963,499, forward strand.
AATATCAATAGAGGCAAGAGGCAATAATCAGATGTTTTTTTGTTTCGTTTATATTTTTAAAATTAAAATTTTGGAATCAATTTGGATGGTTTATAGTGAAGCTTCTATCCTAAAACATTTCGATCTCTTCGGTCTTGTCATTTGTTTTTCTTTAATTTTCACTGAGCAAAAAGTACAAAGCTAGGATTGGTAAATAATAAGCAAAACCGAAGAAATATCCGTGGATTTTGAAACATTCTTAGAAGAAATGCATGACCAAATTATCGTATTTTGCTTTATGTTCCAAAAGAGTTCGACCTGAATTACTTCACCACAGGTTATCGTTCTCCGCGGCCACGTTCCACTTGATTCGATTAATGCACATTTGTGTTCGGTATTTTCGGACGACAAATCCCCGATCGAAACCGGTTTCAAATGGTCGGCTTGCCATTTCCAAACGATCACCAATTGCCAGGATTGCATCCCAAACTGGTAAAACGATTTTGAATAAACGAGCAAGCTGCCCTCGGACAAAACTATGTCAAAACGCCAGTCGCCGAAAATTGCGTTAGAAGAAGATGAATTCGATTAACACCTATTTCTTTATGATTACTAAGCCGAGAGATGGCCGTTTTGTTTGATTTGGATGTTTTCGGGGGTAGAATAGAAAGGAAGGTGAGCGCACGGTTTCTTACTACTAAAGGCCAATCCAAAGATCAAGTAACGATTAAGTAATATCACATCAATAAGGGGGAGAAATATTAAACCGGTCGATGGTAGAAGTAGACGACGACGATGACAACGCTGCGCTGCAATAGTTGAGCCTCAAAAGGTGCACGGCAGACATGCATGTGCTATTCAAATTTATATACATTCCACATTGAGTATAATGATGGAATACGTAATAAGAGTGTACCGTACCATGCATGCTCGCGATTGAGTGGGACTTCGGTTTAGTTTGAGAAGAAAACGAAAGTTCAGTTGCTAAGTTATGTTGAAAATGGGAATAATCACTAATACTTTATTGTTCAAATTACATACATACAGTAGTAAAATATAAAGAACTTGGCTTTTTTTTGCTGTGTTACAAAAATAAATTTGACTCAATTTTGCGGGATTCGAGATGTCCCTTCTCTAGAGTAAATAATAAACATTTTTTTTATCGAATTCGATTATCAAATACCTATACAAAATCACGATTGACAGCGGGAAGTAACAAACATCAACTAATTTTGCGCGTTTATGTCAATTGCTATCATTGTTTTTCGATTGCTATAATCAATTTTTCATCTGTTGATAAAACCTTCGTTTGTGTTGAATGGTTGATTACGTCGTCACTCAGGAAGTTGCACACCCGCGCAGACGGTCTGTTGAGAGAAATTGCCCGTTGATAAGTGGCTTTCCGCGTGTGATTCATCTTGGTAGTGGTATTGCACTTGTTCGGTACGTAGGAAAAGCCCGTTTGCTGAATGCTTCATATCAAATAGAAACTGCGCCTTGCAGACGTGGATGTTTCCATTCCACCTTCCTCCCTAAGCAATCTCGTCTGCTCTGTCTAAACTTATCATTTGATGTTTGTCTTACTAAATCAAAAACAAATCCTCCGCAGTTAGAAACGTGAGAACATGGTCAACTCACCCTTCTTTTCTTCATCTTTAAGAAAAATAAAAGCAAATTGATACTGCTACAAGTACATGGTAGGTGTGTAAGACTGTTGATTTCTGAAGAATATGGCTTACTCCACGGTAACGGATTTGGCCAGGTTTCGGGGACAATCGACGTTACATCCTCGCAGCACTGCGATGTGGTAGGAAAGTAGTTGCATTGGAATGACAGTGAGAATGCCTTGCAGACAGTCGACAGTTCGAGGAATCTCCAACGACTTGGATCCCAAGGATATGGTTTCTGAATCTCCTTCTTCGCATATGATAATGGGCCGTCCTTCGCGAGCTGTGACCTGTTGGAGGGCATTGATGCATTTAACGTAAACCGGATCCCTCATGATGATCATCACAATTGGCATAGTGTCGTCGACTAGCGCTAATGGCCCATGCTTCAGTTCGCCAGCCATGATTCCCTCGCTGTGCATGTAGGTCAGTTCTTTAACTTTTAGTGCGCCCTCCATACAGGTTGCAAAGTTGTAGCCACGGCCCATAATAAGCAGAGATTTCTGCTGGTAGAGATCTTGTGCAATTTCTAGGACCTTTTGGTCTAATTTCAGTACCTCCTTGATGTGTGCATCGAGCTGGCGAAGTCCTTCGATGATTTCCTCTCGCCGGTTCTGAAGTGATAGCCTGTCTTCGCTCATTACTAGAGCAAACATAACTAATGAGATAAACTGAGATGTGTACGCCTTCGTCGAAGCCACACCAATTTCTGGTCCAGCATTGACGTGCACACCGCAGTGTGATTCGCGACAGATTGAACTACCTACTGTATTGGTAATTCCGACGATTAACGCTCCGCGTTGTTTACAGTATCGCAGAGCCATCAATGTATCAGCTGTTTCTCCCGACTGGGAGATGAAGAAGCAAACATCGTCACGGTAGATTGGTGTGTTACGATCCAAGAAGTCCGACGCCAGTTCTACCATAACAGGAAGTTCGGTCAGTTCTTCCAACAACTGACGGGTTGCCACTGCACTATGATACGAAGTTCCACAAGCAATCAACATCAATCGCCGGCAACGCTTAATCTCCGGTATATAGTCCTTGATTCCACCCAGGGTGACCTTCATAGATTCGAAATTGACACGTCCACGCATTGTGTTAATTACGGATTCAGGTTGTTCGAAAATTTCCTTCTGCATGAAGTAACGGTAGTTACCCTTCATAATCTGTTGGATCTCCATCTTCAGTGTTGTTATTTCACGAGCATGTGGATCGTCCAAACTCTTCTTCAAACGATGAATGCACAGTGCACCGTCCTTTACTGCAGCTACATCGTCATCCTCCAAGTAGATAACACGGTTGGTATGTTCAATAACAGCCGAAGCGTCCGACGCGAAGAAGTACTCAACTTCCTCTCCGGGATTGATGAAGTCCGATGTATTATCCGCAGTTGGTTCGAACTGAATGTTTCCTGTTGATCCGTGACGATGTCCCTTACCGTACATGATTGGAACATGATTAGTGGCCAAGCAAGTTTTCGCTTTGATACCGACCAAGAGTGGAGAACCTCGACGAGTTACAACACACTCCCCAGGGAAGTGCTTTGATTTGAAGGCCAAAGCGAATGCGCCCTCAATCTGTTGTACAACCTGCTCTACAAGTTCTCTGAACGAGTAGTTCGGATGCTGGATGTAGAGATGATGCACCAGCTTAGCAATGGTCTCAGTATCCGTGTCAGATTCGAACACATATCCACGGAGCTCTAGGAACTTCTTGATATCCTTGTAGTTGGTAACGATACCGTTGTGGACTACCACAAATGAATTTGTTTCATCCGACCGCTGAGGATGCGAGTTCACAGCACTGGGAGCACCGTGAGTTGCCCAACGAGTATGCGCGATACCCACATGTGATTCCACACTATCGTTAAAACTACCGTCCTCGGTTGCGTCAATGATGGATTCCTCCAAAATCTTAACCTTTCCTGTGCGCTTGAAGGTGACGATCCCCGTTTGATCCGGACTGTCCACTGCAACACCGGCCGAGTCATAGCCGCGGTATTCCAATCGCTTCAGACCCGTCAACAGCAGGTCCAACACTTCGCGCCTCGACTTTGGCGTCAGATAATTCAAGTACGCAAAAATACCGCACATTTTATCGATTGATTACACAAAGCTGTATTTGTCCGTAATTCGTTTCTGCAGCTGTTTGCGCTTAGCGAAAAAAAAACTAGAAAGCAAAACACACGCCAGCAATTGTCTATGTTTATTACTTAAGCATACACGTCCGCGCCAACCGATACGGCACTAAGTCTCCGAAGACAGAAAAAACGCAAGTCCAACGAAACAAACCGACGATGAACCTCTCGCGAATACGGAACACAAACGACTGAGCTGTTTGCCACGGATCGCCACTTTATGACTTAGTGGACTTTTCGGAGCCACGCTTCAGCCTTCTCTCGCGCGCTCGGTTTGGTTTTGCCTAACCCGCTTGCAAGTCTTCAACAGAGGTACAAGTTTTTTCCGCACACGTACTGCGACTACTGGTCGGACACCTCCTCTCACCGCGGCGCAGCAATTAATTGTGATTGAGGATTGTTGTGTCGGGCTTCTTCTCTCGACGTCGCCAGCGCACGCACTCTCTTGAAGGTTGTCGACGAGGGTGGATGGTTCTGGGCCTGCTTCAAGTTGGGTTTCCAGTGAACGAATCCTGAATCCGATGCGGAGTCACGCGCGCACTTCGTACTGTCCGTTCCGGTCGTGATTCGGCACTGAGAAAACTTTCACTGGTGACGGATTGCTTTATATACCGACGACGGGTTGCGGCCTAACGAACGAACCTGGTTCTGCCGAGTTTGCAAATCACTTAGTATCCCTTTTGTTCTGGTGTCCAAACAGGTTTTTCACACCGTTCTATGCGCTCTCCTTTGGGTTAACACTGGGCTTTGATGTAAATTGACACTGGTACTGAGTAGCCGAGATTGTTCCCTTGCGCTGAACTGTTGACGTGTATCAAATGCCAATCTTTGAGCTGCTCGTTCTCCACTACCATTTATTTCTTGGAAAGAAGTAAGACAGAAGTGATTCACATATACAACACACTCTTAATTTGTTAGTTCAGTTACTGTTGTTGGTACGTATCAATGGGTTGCGTTTCTTACTTCTTCTGGGTATGCATCAGTTGATCGCATCATCTGATGGTGTATGGGGTGCGAAAAACAACACAAAACTGACACCGTGGATAGCGGTACGAAATGTCAGCTGACTGTCAATGTCCACCCACACACCCGGCCGTCACCAGGTAGCTGCAGCAGCTGAAAAAGAGCTTGGAATAAGCTTTTACTGCATTGGTAGCGCATGCTGACGAGGGTTATAACATGCAGAGTAATTGGAAGGAAGAAAGAATTTGAAACGACCGTTTCATATATTAAACAATATTTCGTTTCATAGTTAAAAGAACGGTAATTTTAAATGATTAGCATAACCGTACCCTTAGTGGAGATAGCAAACATAGTGGAGGTAGTGGGGTTTTAATGAGATTTTCTTTAATTATGCACTTTACGATGGTTTTAGTCGATGCGTCATGCTTTAAATGTCCTGTTCAATGCAACTTACCCTACAATTTTGCACGAAAAACTATTGGAAACAATGATTCTTACCACCACTAAAAGAACCGTGAACTCTTTAGTGGTGCCAGCAATATTAGGTAGTTGTTGACGTTAAAAAACGTTAATCTCATTTTTGTTAACAAATTTATTGATTTTTGTAATGACTGTAATGAGCTGTAAATTTCACATAAGTAATTATCGATTTAAAAAAATTTTTTTTGTGCATCTACTAATACCTCTATTACTGGTACCGTTGCCCTATAATTAAGAGGGTTAGAAGGGCAGCATAATATAATTTTCAAAAGCCATTTAAAATTTTCCATAAAAAATAGAGAAATTGCCGATGGACAAATCAGGGTAAAGGTAGCCTCACACCTCGGGAAATTGGTCCGCGGATTTTTTCCCCATGTTATTTTGCATATGCGATGTTTTCGGGATTTGGCCACGGAAAATCAAAATCCCGGCCCCATTTAAAATACACGGGGCTCAAAATCCGCTGGAAAATTTTCCCGAGGTGTGAGGCAGCCTTAAAAGTGATAAATAAATATAAAATTACTCTAAATACCTTATTCAAATTTTCATGAACACAAAATAATTTTTCAAAAAATAAAATTATATTGAAATTTTTCATTAACTAGCAAACCGTATTCCTCTTTATTATTTTTTGTGGAAAATTGTTAATAGTTTATGGACAAAAAATATTTATTATATTAAATATGTTGTAGTTGTTTGTTGCTAGTATTAATTTATTTATAACAATTTTATTGTTTTTCATAGCTAAATTTAGATTTCTTTATAGTTAATTATATGTTCAAAGTTTATGGAAAATTCTCTAATGTTTATGGGGGTCTTGTATTTTTTTGGGAAACTTTATATTTATTTTTTGCTTCTACCCCGATCTCTTTATTGGCAATTTTTTTTATGGAAAACTAATAAATTTCTAGGGGGAGTTTTTATTTTAGTCAATTTGGAATAATAAAATCTCAACATCTTAGACTAAGGTATAAACAAATGTACAAATACTTCGAATTCAATCCAATCAGTCTGTAGACTTGTGTTCTACCTTTTGCTTGTAGCATACTGAATTATTGCCGATCTTTGTGCATATGTATTACAAATTTAAAGTTCCATTAAAATGTGCGCAAGAAACATGTATTCGAGACTAATAGGCTTTGGCGGGTTAGGGACAAAAGGTCGAAAGACAAAAGGTCGAAGGGACAAATGGTCGAAAGGGATAAAAGGCCGAACGAACAAAACGTCGTACGTACGGGACGAACGGTCCAAATTCCAGAGCAGGAGAAATTACCTCAATAATACCTCATTCTGTTATTAATACCTTACTCTGTTATGAACTAGCCCTGCATAAGAGGTAAAATATCAAAAAATAATACCAAAAATGGATATGCACAATACTTCAGGCATAACATACTCTGTTATTACAATACCAAACGCATCACAAATTGTTATTCGTTTGGTATTGAAATACCTAAGCATGTTATGCCTAAAGTATTTTGCATATTAATTTTTGGTATTATTGTTTGGTATTTTACCTCTTATGCAAGGCTAGTTCATACCAATTTCTGTTATCAAGGTCGTCGCTCTTGCTCGGGGAGAGACAAAAGGTCGATCAGAACAAGAAACTGAAACGAAGAGAAACAGTCTCGTACAATACAAGTTTTATCAATTTCTTAGATATTCATAATATTGTTTCATATTTATTCTCAGTAATTACTTCTTTGCCCATTCTTTAACTTGTATTTCATTTATTTGTGTATTCAATTTCATTTCACACAACGTGTCCTTTCTCGATCTTTTGTCTTTTTCGACTTTTTGTCCATTTTGACCTTTTGTCCCTTTCCTTTTCGAACTTTTTTTCTTCCGACATTCTGTCCCTCTCGGCGTTTTGTCTTTTAGACCTTTTGCCCTTTCGACCTTTTGTCTTTCGTCCTTTTGTCCTTTCAACCTTTTGTCTTTTGACCTTTTGGCATAGATTTGGCTTTGACTACTTTTCTCGGACCCGGAGATATTCAGTTAGCGCAGATCTGAGGCCACGGTGCTCCTGGCATGCCAACACGACATGGTCGATGGCCTGATACATATGGTTCGAATGAAGTCTCGTTAAAAATTAAATTTTTTGAATCATGGCCGCTTCGAGACCTGTTGGCGAATTGAATACAGCCATCTACCCATCTCCCCATTTGTCCATTTTTGTTACCAGCTGATCATCGTCTTCGGGTGACTTTTAGAGCTCAAAAAATATATCTTTTGATGTATAAGCATGCTCAATGTATTTTGCTGATCGAAAGTTATAATCTTTTTGACCCATCCTTCGAAAGTGTCTATAATTTCACTTTGTATGCGTTACGCAGGTGTTTTCTTTCAAAATTGTGATTTTTTTGCCTTTCTCATATACGTATACGTAAAGGCTATGTGCTCGCTCCAGAAACAAACTTTTGGTGATGTGTGTGTGTGCGCACCAAAAGAGCAAAAAGTTTAGCTCACTTTTTTTTGCACTTACCGTAACTTCGCAACAGGTTGAAAATTGGCCGGATCGGACTATGGGCTATGACCAAAATATTATTTTTTAACGCACGAGAATGACACCATCACCGCATGGTGGATTAATCTGGTTTTTTTGTTTCAAAAGTTGACATCTCCGACATTTAAATGAAAATATGTTTGCACGGCATTTGAAAGAGCAGTTTTATTATGTTCTTTTTTATTCTTTTTATTTTCTATTATGTTAAAATCGGAGATATGTTATTTTTTTATATTTATATTTTTTTATATTTATATTTTTTTATATTTATATTTTTTTATATTTATATTTTTTTATATTTATATTTTTTTATATTTATATTTTTTTATATTTATATTTTTTTATATTTTATATTTTTGACATAAATTGATATAACCCAACAAAAAAAACGATACCGACAATGTTTATGGGGAACATCCATAAATTACGTAACGCTTAGGGGGGGGGGCTCGGTTGCCTGAAGTTTGACGAACCATACAATATTTTCAGATGCTTTAATCAATAAGCGTGACATAGGGGGAAAGGGGGTTGAAAACGGCAAATGTTTGCGTTACGTTATTAATGGAACTTCCCTTATATTAAAACACGCGTCTTGAAAAGCACTAAAAGTTGACATTTGTCAAAAACCAAAAATAAAATGGGCAGATCAAAAATTATGTTTTCTGAGGGACACCATAATCGTAGTAGGGGGAAAGACGGCTTTGGCAGGTTTTGTTCCATTATTGGCAGGGGGTTTTTGTTTTATGAAATTTGGCTACAATATTCTTTGATATGCAAAGAATGTTTAGGCCATATTTGAGCCTAGTCAGTCATAAAAAACCCCCTGCCAATAATAGAACAAAACCTGCCAAAGCCGTCATTCCCCCTAAATAAAATTGATTCTTCCCGTCAAAAATCGTGTCTCGTTTTATTGTCTTAGTCGATTTTATAACTTATTCAAGGTCAAATTGCACGAAGAACCCATATTTTTAAGTCTAACTATTTTTAAAATCAAAAATCAAAACCGAAAAAGTGCTGCACGTGTGAACCGGCCTGAAAAATTCATCCGATGTTCGTTCAAAGTCGAGCAAATGTTGGGCCAATTTTATAAAACAGCGCCTTCTCGATTTTTTGTTTTAAATTTAAAAAATACTTAGATGCCTCAAACAATATGGGTTCTTCTAGAAAGTTGACCTTACATAAAATAAAAAAATGATCAAACGAATAAAATTTTTTGAAGGGAAAGGTCAGTTGCTCTAAATTAGTGAACTTAAGAGAGAAAAGGTATATATAGCAAAGTTGTTTTTTTATGTCAATATTCCTTAAAATAATAAAATATTGCTTTCACATTTTCTTAAAAAGGGCCACCCTATTTTTCGATAACTCTATAACATGTGCCCCCAAGTATCCAGTATAAAGAATATTAGTTGCTCTTCCATATGCCTTGTAAATATATTTTTTCAGCTCTATTGGAGATATTAACTTTTGAAAAACTCAAAGGTGCAGCCCAATCGGGTTGTACGCAAAGGTGACGTAGGACTACGTAGCTATACGAAATGGAGGGTATTTTTCATCATAATTTCTGTAAATTTATTAGCATTGTGCAAACTGCTCGGAGGTCAACCGAATCAAGAAACTGAAAGTAGTTCCCAGTTGGATGAACCAGCCGTGGAAAAGGAATGACTCATCGGCCGCATCGCTACTGAAGCCTAGAAGACATTATGCTCAAAAATGTCCGGAATAAAGAAAAAATAAGCAGAATCGGAGGTTGCGCGAAACCAAACACAAATATATTAATTTGCAACGTTCGACTTCCGCCCGCGATGGAAGCGTACATGCATCGTTTTCTATAGCGCTGGTGGCAAAGTGAGCGGAACTTCAAGAAAAAATTACAAACAGTCCTTTTCAGGATTTAAACTATTTAACCAAGAAGAGGTTTTGACCGTTGGGAAAATTGTTTACCCAGACAAACAGACTGTTCGGCTGTTTAAACGACAATGACGATTTTGGAAAGATTTATTCTAAATTAATGATTTCGTGTGTGTTACTTCTACGTGAAGTTAAACAATTTACAATGATATGGAAATGCTAATATCATCTTCCAAACTTGGACGTACATGTTCATGATAGAATTAGAGGCGAAAGTATAGAATTGATAGTTCCGTTAGGATACGGCAGGCATGAAGAATGTTTTTATAGAAGTCGATTTGAAAGCGAGCGGAGGGCAATATTTGTGATGGCACATATCACACGACCTTCCTTCTGCCAAGCTCCCGTATGAAGGGGGAGGGAAGAATATCAGTGTGGAAGCTGATATATCTTCACTGGCATAAGGAAGGTGGTTTGACTTGCTCATATGCCATCGCGTGCGGAAGGATTTGCTATCGACGAGTACTGTCTCCAAATTTCTAATATGACATCAGCATTTAGTCGAATAGGATTTTTATCGCACAGTTCTGTTTTCTCATTGCGTCCGTCTCGTCGCAACCAACTTGGCTGCCTCGGAGAGAACAAAGCAGAGAAAGGCACTGCTGCTGTACCGTCGACCAATAACAGCTGAATTGATGGATGCCCCCACCAAGGGTAGTACACTAAATTAATGATTTCGTGTGTGTTACTTCTACGTGAAGTTAAACGATTGCCCTCCGCTCGCTTTCAAATCGACTTCTATAAAAACATTCTTCATGCCTGCCGTATCCTAACGGAACTATCAATTCTATACTTTCGCCTCTAATTCTATCATGAACATGTACGTCCAAGTTTGGAAGATGATATTAGCATTTCCATATCAAAGATTTATTGTTTTTAATAATGCGCCATTTGAAAAACTAAGGCAGCTAAACGACATTTTTCACTAAGGTGGCGTCTTCATCGATTTGTCCGTCGTCGATTCTTTGGTTTTGTTTCGTTAGTCATTGGAAATGATATCGATTTTTTCCGGATTACCATCGTTTGGCGACGTCAGAAAGTTGCCCTTTGGTAGCACAACAACAAGCGCGCGTCGGAGGGAGATGATGCAATGAGTTTGTTCAAATGGATGGCGTCAGTAGCAGTCAAATGGAATTTCCTCACAAGGTTTGATTTGTTTTTGAGGTTGAATGACGACCACCAACGCAGACTTCCACCACCAATTCGATGATTTTCCTTTGGAAATGCTACCAGAGCGCCTTCGTTCTGCTATGTTCGCTCCGCTGCGTCCGCTCTGCGTAAAATCTTGTTCAACCGCTCTCTGCGAAATCCCGATCAAAATGGCTCGCGCGCGCTGGAAACCAGCTTTCTTGTATTCAATAAATTAAGCCCGTTAGCTCCGCCCCTTTGTGATTTGATATAGGTGTAAATATAATGTGCACTTATAACGATTAACGAAGGGGCGGGGCGGTCAGACCGCATCGTGCTTTCGTGCTGTGCGGTTCTTTCTCTTTGCGGAAGGAAGTTTTTAATACTACCCGAAGCTATTTTAATTTCAACGGTGCTTCTTAGCGCTATTTCTACCCACTGATCCCGTTACGATCTTTGCAAGGACCCGTGCCTTCGTTTTACGTTGGACCCGTTTGCGGAAGTAAAATTCCGACAAGCGGTGGTAATCCTGCAGGGACACCGTTCTGGGAAAAAACCTCTAAGAAGGTCACGTCTCCACGCTCAGCAATGAGTATTAATAAAAACAAGAGGAAGGGGAGTCTCTGAATTCTCCACTTCCTTCAAAGAAACAAGGTTTCAAGACCGTCCTGCCCAAGCGCGGAAAAAATAGAAGGAAGCTGGAGACTTCAGATATTCCTTCTAAATCTAACGTTGACATTATTTCTTCTCCCATCGAACTGAGCAATCAGTTCGATTTGATTAATAACGAATTTGAGGAAATCGAATCTACCTCTAGCCCAGGTGATTCGATTCATGCGAAGAAACAACGGATTCCGCCAATTGTGGTATCTGTTGCCGAGTTTTCTGGCTTTCGGAATGAAATCTTGAGTAACCTTCGGGGATCAAGGTTTCATTTCAGATTGCTAGGAAGGGTGACTGCCGCGTTTTGCCGGGATCCTTTGACGATCGCAAACGTCTTCTCCAGTATTTAACTGAGAAGCGCCATAAATTCTGCACATACGACGACAAACTGAGCGATTGTTCAAAGTCGTCTTGAAAGGTCTTCCCAGTCATGACAAATCACTGGATGAGATTAAAATTGAAATTTCTGAATTACTTGGATTTTCACCAGTCCAAGTAATTAAGATGAAAAAGAAATCCCACTCTGGTACTTCCCAAAGGGCATTTCTCAAGAATTTTATTTAGTTCATTTTAACAAAAGTGAACTAAATAATATGAAAAGTTTGGAAAAAGGCCTGTATTATGTCCCATGTCCGTGTTACATGGGAACATTTCCGCAGGCCTGGGGAAATTTCCAAAATCCCACTCAGTGCCGTAAGTGCCAAAAGTGGGGTCACGGAACCAAACATTGCCACATGGATGCTAAATGCATGATTTGTGGTGGAACCTCACGCCAAGGACGCTTGTCCTGTGAGAGAAGATTCCAATAAATTTAAGTGTGCAAATTGTGGAGGTAATCATAAATCCAATTTCTGGGAATGCCCTTCACGCAAAAGTTTTGAATTCCCGTGCAAAATTGATGACGGAAATTCCAATCGGATCCCAGATTCGACGGGTAGAAATTTTTCAAACGCTCAAATTTCGAAACCAGTTACAGGTCGAGCAATTTATACCCACCACAATTCACAAACAAATTTTGCCGCTCGTCAACGGGTAGCAAGCACTTCAGTAAATTCCAATTTTTCGAATGTACCTACGTATGCAAACATCGCTGCTGGTAGACAAAATTTCTCTTCTCAAAATGAGGTTTATACCCATGTCCCAACGGAAAATAATGGTCATGTTGCCGATTCAGGTAGCATGACTGCTTCCGATTTTGATTTTTTAACTGAACAATTGCATCACATGATTGATGCAATGTTCAAAGCAAATACCATTCCAGAAGCTGTTCAGGTTGGTATAAAGTACACACAAATTGTTATCGGACTCCGTTTCAATGGATCCAAATAATTGTGTGAAAGTTCTAAATTGGAATGCCCGCTCTCTAAAGGGTAAGGAAGATGAATTATTCAACTTCCTAACAGTTCATAATGTGCATATTGCCATTATAACAGAAACCTATTTAAAACCAGGACTCTCCATTAAAAGAGATCCAAATTATTTTATCTACAGAAATGATCGTCTTGACAGCGCCTGTGGTGGGGTCGCCATTGTCATCAATAGACGTATCAAACATAAATTATTTTCTTCATTCAAAACCAAAGTTTTTGAAACCTTGGGAGTTTCTGTTGAAACAAATTTTGGAAAATTTTCCTTCATTGCAGCTTACTTGCCTTTTCAATGCAATGGGCAGCAAAAGAATTGGTTGAAAGCTGATCTTCAAATTCTGACTCGCAACAAATCTAAATTCTTCGTAATTGGTGACTTCAATGCCAAACACCGTTCATGGAATAATGCTCAAAGCAATTCCAATGGTAAAATTTTATTTGAAGATTGTTCTGCGGGATATTATACTATTCAATATCCCAATGGACCAACTTGTTTTTCTTCCAGTCGAAATCCTTCTACAATTGATTTAGTTTTAACGGATTCAAGTCAGCTGTGTGGCCAATTGGTAACTCATGCTGACTTTGACTCTGATCACCTTCCTGTGACATTTGAAATCTCACAAGAAGCCATTTATAATCCAATCAGCTCTACTTTTAATTATCATAGAGCTGATTGGGATTTCTCAAAACGTATATCGATAGGAATTTTGATGTTGATATTCCTCTCGATACCAAAAGTGATATTGATAATGCTCTCGTATCTTTGACAAATTTAATTGTCGAAGCCAGAGGCATTGCAATTCCTAAATGTGAAATTAAATTCAACTCCATTATTATTGACGACGATCTTCAGCTACTGATCCGTCTTAAAATGTGAGGCGAAGGCAATACCAAACAACTTGCGATCCTACTTTAAAAGTTATTTGGCGAGATTTGCAAATGAAATTAAAAAACGTTTCGCTATTCTGAGAAATACCAACTTTGAGAATAATGTCTCGAAGTTGGATCCCAGTTCGAAACCCTTTTGAAATTAACGAAAATTCTTAAAAAACCTCAAAAGCCAATTCCAGCGCTTAAAGAGGGAAATAAAATTTTATTAAAACTTGCTCAGCAGTTCGAGAGTGCCCATAATTTTAGTGTAGGTCTCACTAGTCCAATTGAGGATCAGGTTACACGAAGCTTCGAAGACATTCTCAACCAAGATAATGATTTGACCCTTCGTTGGGAACTAATTTGGATGAAGTGAGATCTATTACTAGAAAATTTAAAAATATGAAAGCCCCGGGTGATGATGGTATTTTCTACATACTTATCAAAAAACTTCCTGAGAGCTCTTTATCCTTTTTGGTTAATTTATTTAACAAATGTTTTCAATTGGCATACTTCCCAGATAAATGGAAAACGCCAAAGTTGTTCCAATTTTGAAGCCGGACAAAAATCCAGCTGAGGCTTCTAGTTATCGCCCAATCAGTTTGCTTTCTTCAATAAGCAAACTGTTTGAAAAGATTATTTTAAATAGAATGATGGTTCATATTAATGACAATTCTATTTTTGCTGATGAGCAATTTGGTTTTCGCCATGGGCATTCAACCACTCATCATTAATAAGAGTTACGAACTTAATTCGGCTCAACAAATCTGAAGGATATTCGACTGGAGTTGCTCTTCTTGATATAGAGAAAGCATTTGATAGTGTTTGGCATGAAGGTTTGATTGTAAAATTGAGGAATTTTAATTTTCCTCTGTACATTATTAAACTGATCCAAAATTATTTATCAGATCGCTCACTGCAGGTAAACTATCAGAATTCTAAATCTGATAGATTACCTGTTAGAGCTGGTGTTCCCCAAGGCAGCATACTGGGGCCCATATTGTATAACATTTTTACTTCTGACTTACCTGATTTACCACCAGGGTGTCAAAAATCTTTGTTTGCAGATGACACAGGTCTTTCAGCCAAAGGGCGAAGCCTTCGTGTCATTTGTAGTAGATTGCAAAAAAGTTTGGATATTTTCTCCACTTACTTGCAAAAATGGAAAATTTCCCCGAATGCTTCCAAAACTCAGCTTATAATTTTCCCACATAAGCCGAGAGCTTCTTATTTGAAACCTTCTAGCAGACATATTGTCACTATGAATGGGGTTCCAATTAATTGGTCTAGCGAAGCTAAATATTTAGGACTTCTGCTAGATCAAAAATTAACTTTTAAAAATCACATTGAAGGCCTTCAAGCCAAATGTAACAAATATATTAAGTGTCTATATCCACTTATAAACAGAAAATCAAAACTTTGTCTTAAGAACAAACTTTTGATTTACAAACAAATTTTAGACCAGCCATGTTGTATGCTGTGCCAATATGGACTAGTTGCTGCAATACCAGAAAGAAGGCACTTCAGAGGATTCAAAATAAAATTTTGAAAATGATTCTGAAGTTACCTCCGTGGTATAGTACCAATGAACTTCATAGAATTTCTAATATTGAGACATTGCAACAAATGTCCAACAAAATAATTTCCAATTTTAGACAAAAATCGTTGCAATCTTCTATTGCAACGATTAGCTCCTTGTACCCTTAGTATAAATTAGGTTAAGTTTAGTTTAAGTAGAAAACATTGTAATTCCTACATGGTTTAATTCAACCAGAGGAAATATCGTAACTGCCAGAGGCAATTGAAATGTATTCATAATATCTAAAAGCGTAACATAGCAAATAAGGATGATAGTGTTAAGAAAACACGGAACACCTAGTCTAAGAGATAAATGCATGTATTAGATAATTAGCAAATAAAAAAGAGAAAAAAAAAAAAAAAAAAAAAAAAAAGGGCGGGGCGGAATTACTTAATTAGATATAAGAAAGCTGCTTTTCGACGCGCGCGAGCCATTTTGATCGGGATTCCGCAGACAACGGACCGTTCCGAGAATGTCAAATTCTGAAAATCCTATGAATTTTTTTTCGCAAGATTCTGAATTTGGTTAGGAGATGTTGTTTGTCTAAGATGCGTATTTTTTTTTTATTCGTATATTTAATTGGCAGGCACTCTGTGTTCTTAACCGCTACTGTGCCGTGATCTACTGTGGTACTCTGCTGTACAGGTTCCACACAGAATCTATTTTTAGATGTCCATAATTCGCTATTGTTGTCGTTGCCAGTCCATATCATCGTGAGTCCATTGTGTTAATTTGTCCATGTGGTAAATCCAGTGATCGTTGCTTTGTTCGGTTGCCATTAATCGAAGAACGTTGGAGGAATGCCTCCGAGAAGAACAGTTCTGTCAGTCGTCATCAGGCAGCCGTGTCGGTGAGGCGCGTTCCCCAAAACGCCACCGTATGGACTACGCTTCTGGCGACTGACAAGGGTTTGGTGGAGGGGGTGGGAATCGAACCCATGATCATTCGCTTATGAGGCGAACGTGTAGCCAACTACGCTACGGGACCCCCATAAGATGCGTATTGTTGCGAGGAATGACAACAGAAATTTGACTCAAGATGAAGTATCTTCATATTACAAAACATTATCTTTCGGCATCTGTATGTCCGAGTGACGTTAACCCATGGGTGGTTGCTGTAGATAGTTTCCACTGAGGTGGCGTCTTCATTGATTTTATACAAAAGCCATCATTTTATACAAAAGAAGGTTGATACGACTATCCGAAATAAACTTTCTTCAAAGTGCAAAACTCAATCGTTAATAGCGAATTTGATAGCGCGTCGGAGGGAGATGATGCAGTAAATTTTAATGGATGGAATCACTAACAGCAACCAACCTACCACGCCAAACCCGATGCCACCGAAACAGTCCATTTTCGCAATTAACTCTTTCTTTTCATAAAATGTTGGTCCTGAGAAGAACCAATTCTTCTTTTCCCAATGCTCCTTTCCAACTAGCTGCCTCCACAATTTGTAATAAATTTTCAGCATCGGCACTGGCGGTGCGGGATCGCCACAGTGCTATTTTTATGGTTAATCCTTTCTTCATATGAAATGCTGGTTCGTTGAGGTTGATTGATCTGCAGCAACACATCGAGCACCACCGCCAATGCGATGGATTTCCTTTGAAAATGCTATTAGCGCCTCCGTGATGCTGTGTCCGCTCCGCAGCGATCGCTTTGATGCGTCTACTCTGCGTGAAACCTTGTTCAAACTGAGGATTAGATCCCGCAAGCGATTGATTTTTGATGTCTGTGCTAGTGATGCATGTACGTGATTGATTGGTTGACCTATTTCTAAACTTTTTATCAATTATCGATAATAAAGAATTAAAAATCAGTGTTTTCAAATAAATACGAAGAAGCGTTGACTCATCCTTGATCGAAAGGTCAAAAAAAAAAAATGAAAATTAATCGAGAAACGGCTTAGATATTAAAGTTTAAAGTCTATCATATTTTCGTGACGGTCCCCGATTTTCGCAATCGTAAAGTGTACCCCAATATAGAAAACACAGACGTAGTCCTACGTCAAAAAACCCGAATGAAGAATGTGATGCTCTCGAATAACAAACAAGGTGGGCTCGCTTGACTGTGGTTATACAACAGTAAAGCACATGTGAAGATTGTAGGGGTTGTCTTGTGTAGGGGTTATCACGCCTATCTAGAGAGTAGGAGGTTGAGGGTTTGAGTCCCACCGAGACACGTGGATTATTTTTCGCAAATTTCATATCAGTTTGTCCATTTCGAAACATGTGCTGTACATCTGCACAGCCAAGATGTTTAACAAAAAAGTGATTTTCGTACGGCCGAGTTGCCGAATAATATGCAATTAACTGTGAAACCCGTTTTTTGAAAAGTCGAACCATAGAATAAGTACAGACATTCTGAAAGCAAAACTCAGCCAACCAGCCCCGGTCTCCCCTTCATAAAAAATGTAAGTTCACAAACGCTTTTTCATAACATTGGAAAAACAAAACCAATGTAGCCAACCACGTTTTGACCTAAGGTGGTTACTCACATGGTTTTCTTCGGTAGTTTCGAAGGTTTGGCCAAATTTTCAAATTCGTACTAGAGACCAGCAACTTTGATCAAATAGATAGCTCAGCAATCAGTAAGCAAAATTAACACAGGTGTGTCCCATTGAATAAGAACCAATCTCGGACCGAAAGAATTCATAGATCTGGGGTTTTTACTTAGTGATTACAGGAGGCAAATTTTTGAGCCTTCTTTTGACCCTAGTGCATCGGATTTTTTCTAAATTTCCACAAAAGTTTAAGAATGAGGTTCTTGAGCTATATTTTTGAAAGTCAAGTGAAAGTCAAGAAAAAGATGTAAGTAATGTTAGTAGAATCATGCTTAAACCTCAATCATCGAGGCCTAATGATCGCACTAATTGACCTGCAATTCTGCAGAGGGAGTATTGAACTTGAGTTTTTAGCAATCTTGCATCGAGAGTTTCCATCCTGGACATCCTGGGACAAAAATCCTGGATTTAGGAAAATTCAGGATTTCCTGATTCAGGATATTATTTTGAAATCTGAAAATCCAGGATTCCTGGACAAAAAATACTGTTTCATTTCCGGTTCGCAAACAGTGTAATTTTTCTTCTTACAAAAGTTATTTGTTTTGAACGCGAAACCCAACTTAGGTGATAAACTCATATCATATTTTTATACCTCCCATTAGACATGATTTTTTTTCAAGTTCGTTTATTTGGTAGGCTCAGGCATGTATACGGAGCCAAGGTTCTTTGTGATGCACAATCGTTATCATCTTATTATTGAATTAGTAAGAGAGGAACAGACATGAAAATAAAAGGAGATAGTTAATAGATCACCTTCACAAAAAATAGTTGATTCCCCTATACCACTCAATGGTGGGCTACTGACTGATACTTTTTCCAGCAGCTACAGCTCTCTTTTAATTAAACGACAAGTA
This sequence comes from Armigeres subalbatus, assembly GCF_024139115.2. Classification (NCBI taxonomy): domain Eukaryota; kingdom Metazoa; phylum Arthropoda; class Insecta; order Diptera; family Culicidae; genus Armigeres; species Armigeres subalbatus. Next base: position 361,982,165 of record NC_085141.1, read on the forward strand.
TCTACAGTACAAGATCAGCTACATCTATTTGGCGCCTGCTTCCTGCCCATCTCCCGTCTACAGTGATGTTGTGTACACTAGCTGATATTCGCCATGCTAATCTCCTCATTGAGTCAGTCTTCCTGAGCTTCTTACCTCCAAAACAATTCTTGATCCAATTCATGTCCTTCCAATCGACGTTCGTACAACAAACTTTCCAGCAAATGCGCAAGTACAAGTGGTCCGACCCCGATGCTCTGCCTAATTTTTTGGTGTATCGCTTCGATCAAAATCAACAATCAATTTGTCCAATTCTCGGCTTCTGTCAAAATTGTATACCAACTTTAATCGCGTAATCTATTAACCCCATTATCGTTAAATTATCGAGTTAACTTACGTTAAATTCTCGAACTCCGATAATAATTGAGTTGATTCATCTTTATCGCAGCAAACGATTACGTTGAACACAATTAACTTTATCGGCGATAACGATAAATTAACGATTAACATCAAGATTAGGAAGCGATCTGTTCAAGATTAGGAAGAGCTGCAGCTCTTGGCAAAAGTATCAATTAGTAGCCTACCATGGGTTGGAGGATACTCTAGTACAGTGAACGTTCGCTAATTGGGGTTTTTCTAGTTGGGGCGCTTTTTAGTTGGGGGTTCGCTAATTGGGGCGAAACCCAATTAAAAAGCAGCTAAACGTCAGAATGTGATGTCAAAAACGCGTTGACGTTTTGTTTCCGTGTTTGGCGGGATCGATATTTTCTGGCGCGTAAAATTTTCCTTTGTTCAATGCAAAAAGTAAACAACATTGACGCTTGTCAAAGCGCCCCAATTAGCGAACGGCATTCGCTAGTTGGGGTGAGGTCGTGCCCCAATTAGCGAACGATCACTGTATTGTGTTTTCTTTGTGAGGGGGCTCCCATATATCCAATAGGTAATGGGCCCAGGGTATTGAATGCAATCCCAGCAACTGTATAAACCCAATGCATATTCAAAACAATGCAAACAGTCAGGCCGACTTCAACCGCCAGCGAACCCTTCTTCTTGGAATCGGCGATCATATATTCCAAAAGGGTACTCTACCTTCCGAGAAAAACGTGAATATTATTTGCTTCTTGAAGTCGTTTTTTTAAAGAATCGATTCAAATTAGAATTGAATTGAGTTCCAATTTGAAATCTGTATTATCTGGCCTTTCTAAAATATGAATTTTACCCCTGAACATTGAATAAAATCGTTTTTAAATAAAAAAAATAAGTTTTCTAAGGAAACATCGAAAAATCCCGGGATCCCGGGATTTCCCGGGATATACGAACAAGTTCATCCCGAATCCCGGGACAACAAAAATGGCCGGGAAATGGAAACTATACTTGCATCGTTTAAGTCATTTGCCGAATACGAAGCACGTTATTTCAATGCTTTCAGCATAAACAACGCGTAAACTCATGCAATAATGCAAGTTGTCGAGTCGAGTTGATAGGATTTGACTCGCGCTTGATTTCAATTATTACTTTTGAGAATTTAAGTGTTTACCAACACTGATTGTAAGACGAATCAGAAGTATTCAACACTTCTTTGGACGTTCCAGATTTATAAAATGACCCTTGCACTATATACACTATCATTACCCCAACGAAGATAAAGCAAATACCGTATCTAGCAAATTGTTTCCAATCTTTCCGATGTTCTAAAGTAATTCGACTTCCCCTTTCTTATAGATTGGGCATATGAGGCCATCCAACCAGCCGATAGGCAGTTCTTCATCTTCCCATATTATTTTAATAATGTGGTGGAACGATTGATGCAGCTGCTCACTTTCGAGTTTTAAAAGCTCATGCGGGATCTCGTTCGTTCTTTCCCAGCAGCTTTACTGTTTTCAGCTCATTCAGAGCCTTCTTTGCCTCATCCAGCGTAGGTGGTGCCACAGCTTGACCGTCCATCCTGTTTCTTAATACACCTTCGTTTCCAATGTTTAACAAATCTTTGAAGAGCTCCTTCAAACTGGCCGCCACCACAGTCTTGTATGTCAGCAAATTCTCCTTTCGATCGTTGCACATGGAGGGAACAAGTGCTGTCTTATGCCGCGCGCCATTGGCAGTCGCGTAAAACCTCCGCATATCTTTTCCATCCATGTTCTCCTGTGCTTCAGCTATCACACTCTCTTCGTGCTGCCTTATTTCTGCGGTGGAATCGTTCCTCTTTTGCCCTTGCCCGTTTTCTATTGAAACGGGTACGAATAACTAGCATTTGACTCCTAGCAGGTTTTTTCTTGTCCGTCACCCGATGACATTGCTCATGCGTCGCTGTGCAGAGCCTAACACTTCCTGCGCTGTTGTAGTCACAGCTTCATGGATATGGTCCCACAATCTGGTGTCATCATCATATCCGGTGGCATCTCCTATCCGCTTGTCCAGGTTCTGGTGGTACTGTTCGGCAGCCCATTCAACTGCCAAGCGTTGGATATTGAAACTCATCGTTCTGTTGTTTCGTAAATTCGTGACGCTGCGCTAGACAGTCGCGCCCGAATTTTTGCAACTACAAGGTAGTGATCCAAGTTAGTTTTTGGGCCTTTGAATGACCTTATATCTATAACACCAGAGAAGTGTCGTCCGTCGATCAACACGCGGTCTATGTATAAGCAGGTATCGCCAAGAGTGTTTGCGGATATTCTTACGTGCGAAATAGACACTACTTATTGCCATCTCTCTAGTAGCAGCAAAAGTTACAAGTCCGCAGACCATTATATTTGGTAGCGGAATGGAGGCTTTCCGTACCAATGACAGGGCGAAAGAAGCTTTTTTTTCTCGATCTGCGCGATTGCATTCCCGATGACACTCTGTCGATGATCAGCCGCCTCTAACATGGGGAACAGGCACTTGATCAGATTTGCACCTCCGGAGAGGAGCAAGCCCTCTTTTCCCTGTCAGCATACGATGATAGTTCCTACCGGGGTTGGTTACCCGATCTTCCCTAAGGGCAGGCACCACGGGGAGGATAGGAGTCGGTGGGTAAGAGGCTAAAGACAGCAACATGGGTTCTTTTTTATTCTTTCAGGTACGCGAAGTACAAATGATACATTTGAAACATTCGAGCAAATATTGAAAAACCCTTCAAAACTGAAAAAAATTGGAAAGATTTTTTTTTAAAGTGTCAATTGTGTTGTAGCAATGTTGGGAACTGTGAAACTCATTAACGCTTGGAGTATAGACAAAGCTCACTGATCATTCACAAGACATGTCCCAGTTTCCATCGAGTTTCCAAAACTGACATAACGCAAACGTATCATTAGCCCAAAATACCTTCGCCAAATTTTTGCTCATTCAGACGTTGTCTATGGGATCGTTTCAAGGATCAAAAATTTGACATCATCTGACAATTCTCAGTACAAAAATTTTTCTGAGGGATGTTTCAAAACAAAAAGAGAGGATGACATCAGATTTTGGCGTTTCGTATTTTTATGATATTTGAAATCGAAGTACCAGAAGTCTTATGTATTGTTAATTACACAATAATATTGTAAGATGATGATATTTCTCCGTTCAGTAAAAACCACATAGTGATGAGTTCAAATTATTTATTCTCCAGTTATTATGCTTTCGCTGTTTGGACATTTTTAGAATCACTGTAACCTAAATCTAATGCATTTTTTTTCTTCAACTGCCAGCTACAACGAACACATACAATTAATCGTACCACTAGTAAATACGAAATAAGAGAGAACGCACCTTTCATATTTGTTTTATAACATCGCCTTGAGATGAGTATGGAATCACCAATCATGCTAAGAGCTGCATGTCTATGCTTTCTAGTGCAGCTTTTAAATTTATTTAGAATAGTGATCCTACTTATTTCATATTATTATTCTATTGATTATACTCAGACCGAAATGAACTGTTTAGAACTTGCAGCATAAGAAAATTGTTCAATGAATATCAATTGCATGAGTAAGCTGATAACTTAAATACGAAATTTGGTTTATGTCACTACGAGTCGCATTTTGTCCGATATTACAGTTTATTGTTATCACACATTAATCCATTGAGATTTCCCATCATGGCTTAGCTATATTTGTGTTTCAGTTTCCAAACAAATATAATGGTCAACTACGACGCTATTTTATACAAATTTCACTCTTTCTGGCCTTTTTTATATCAACGCCAATGAAAAATGTCGGTGTGCGCAACCACCCGAGTTGAATTTTGGCACAAACTTTTTTTTTTGATAACCCAATCATAAACATAAAACCATTGAACATATTATGTACTACATACTACAGCAAATCAACGAATCTTACTAAAACATATAAAAGTATAACATGAAAACAAAAATTATAATCATATGTATAACATCTCAGGAACAAAAAATTGCTCTAAAAATCTTTGGCCATCGATTTCGATTATTCAGTTGCGGTTACGTGTCAGTTCAGCAATGAGTTAACCTAGGAGCTTACTACTCTAGAACAAAAATATATCCTAGAAGGAAACGACTTCCGATTGGAGGTTTTCACCACTAATGAGTATTTCAGTTATCAACTATTTCGTACGGTTTGTTGGGGATTACTTAAATGTTTTATTTGGTTGCACCATTAAATCCAACAGACATTTTTTCAACAGTGAGATCCAATTCCCTGAGTGATAGAGTTCTCCAGCACTATATGAAACTCATCCAGTGGTTCCAGTATCTGCCGGAGGAATGTTAGTAGACCTTTCTTGCGCATGAAGCTCTGTTCTTCGTACATTTCGGTTGTTACCCGAGTGTACGCCATCGGTACCAGCATTCGATGCAGAAGATGTTCCCTGAAAAAAAGAGGGCTTCGTTACATTGTTCCAAGGCAACAGTTAGACGCCGAAACCTTACCGGATACTTAGACAGATAAACAATTGGAAGCGTCCGTCCTTCCCAAGGGTCTGCTTAACATTGTTAATCTCATCCATTAGATGACAGTAGCAGCGCCAAACTGCCGAAAGCTCCTGCTTAGCAACGGGCGGTAGCGGAGTCGACGATGCCTGTGGTGGAGACTCCGGGCTGGACCCACTGGTCGGCGGTGAATTGCTGGCAGATCCTCCACCACGAACCATATCCACGGATTCCTCTACCAAGCTGGCCTCGAACTGCTCTTTCACCCGTATGAAATAGTCCCAGAGGTACAGATTTCGGCCAAATAGGCGTTGCGAGCGGAAACCACAGAGGAACGCCTGCTCGAGACATTTGACGAGACCATTCTCTCCGCAGAGCAGATTTGTAAGGGAACTGGCGTCCCGTTCGCGACTTGGTCGATAGTGCCACTTCACGATCGCGTTCACGCAATCTCCTAGCATGTGTTGAATGTCCGAGGGGCGGACTTCAGGCCGTTGTATGCTGGGGCTTCGCGTCCGCGGTGGAGTACGACAAGCTTCAACAAGTTCTTCGCTGTCCACGGTTCGAGGTACCAGTTGACCTATTAGTAACCTTTCAATAGAGCCATCGTCGATACCTCGACCCAACCATCGACCGCAGGGGAATCTGTATAAAAAGTAATCAAGAGTTGTGGAGGAAAGTTACGTGATAAATGTAACAATAAACCTACTTGTACGTGTGTCCAGTTACTTCATTTCTAATAACAACATGTTCTACCAACCATTTGGATGACATTCCTGTATCATCGTGGCCGATCCTTAGAGATGTTAGAATACCCAATGTTTTGTGCTGTAACGACGAGGAATATCAATGATGGATTTTTGATTGATCGGATATGCGTGAACCTTACATGAAACACAAACTCCAGCGAATGTCGGGGAACATTGATCTGTTGCGTTTCACCCAGAGTTCCGGAGATAGCAATCCACACGTTGGCTGAGGTGGTGGCAGCGCTACCTTTCTTGGATGGAAATATCACAACCCGGTATGGAAGAATGGTGGTAGGGTAGGTGTTTGTGAAGCAGAAGTAGTCTACAGCGTTCAGTGTTAACAAGTGGTAGAGAAACTGCTCGACTTCGTCGTCACTTCGTACGAAAGCGGACCGTTTGTAGAGCTGCCGTAATAGGGCTGTGTCGGTAAGAAGTGAACGTAGATGCCGCGACAGAAGCTTCTTTTCCAACGCAAGTCGTACCCAGGCTCGGGCGTACCCAATGTGGGTTTTGATGTCCGTCATGGCTTGGATATTCCTAATAGATACCAAAGCATTAGTGAAAAGTATGTGACAGCTTCTTTAAAACATATTACCTAATGTCGAAGTCCAGAGATTCAGGTAATGGACGCAACTGTTCCGGTCCCAAGCTTTTGCGATCGCGAGACTTGGAACGACCGCGGGTTGGTGACGAGTGTAGTTCAGGTTCAATGGCCAGAGCCGAGAGGTCTTTTGAGGGAGAGAAGTCTACAGTTAGTATTCAGAGCCCACACCGCTGTAGTTAGATAGATGAAAAAGAACTTCTACGAGTTAGCACATTAGTGTATCAAGCCAAGCACTACTTTCCGGATTAGTCTCATCATTAGTTCGCGGACATTTGCCATCATAAAGTTAGTTTCCATTCAACAGATAAGAAAAATGTTGTGTTATTCCGCTCTTCGGCGCACTCTATGTGGATTCTACTGAGTCAATCCTTACCATTGACGCTACCAGAACTGGAAACGCTGACATAGCGGTTGCCCACCAAATTAGCAATGATACTGGGTAGAACAAAGTTACTTAGCCGACTAGCCGAGGTGGGAGATATTTCCGGCGAGGATAACGATATCGGTTCATTGCGGTTGGCTACCGTTGGAGGCTTCTTGAGGGACCGCCTCAGCCGAATTATACTGTTAAACTTGGTTCTACTGCTAGGATTACTAGTGTTTTGACTATCACCGTTATTTGAGTTGCTGTTTGTTGATGAAGTGATGGGACTAATCGTGAGCCTAGTGGGCTTACCATTGCTTGTAAAGCTTGATTTAGGACTAGTGCAGGTAGCTACATCGAACGAAACAAAGGAAATGAAGAAAGTATCTCTCAAATTAGGCACATCGAACAGAAACAACATATGCTGCAATAACAGTAAATAAGCGAGGAAATATGTTCCAAACATTAATACACGTACGTTCCCTTCGTTTTCTCAAACCCGTCCACGCCAAGGCTGCATGTGTTAGAAGATTCGTATTCAGGTCATTTACGGTAGAAGCGATCATGATGTTAGTCTTTGTCACAATTCAATATACTAACCTGGTGATAGATAGTTGTTGCCTATCGGTTTGCCCTGAGTCTTGTCCTTGCTATCCAAATAGGCCGTTAGGTGAGCCCATAGGGCCGATTTACCCTGTTTGTTTACCACACCATGAGACCAAACCTTCTCCATCAGGTCACACAGCGAGGCGATCATCGTGTTCTCCTCCACTCCGGTGACCGATGCTTCTCCACTAAGGCCAAGTTCGATTGCCTCCGTGCCCATCTTCTCCAGCAGCATACGCTTGGTTTTGCTTTTGCAGTCCTGAAAATGAGCATAACTTTCGGTCGATAATTCAATTCTGTGAAACTGCTCAACCCGTTATTCTAACCTTCAAGAGTTTCTCCACGAACGCCCAATTAGCTTGAGCCATCAGTGCCGGACTGACCTCCGTCCCAGATAGGTTCGCCGAGTTTCGATTGGACTTGTTGCCACCGTCGTTCTCCTTGTTCCCGCTTCCTCCTCCGCCGCCTCCTACTACTCCACCTCCTCCATCCAGGGATATTTCCTTTACCTTCCATTTTGATCCGTTCTTGACTCGTCGCAGACTGCTACCCCTATGATTGGAATGATAAAACGTTGTTCGCAACGGATCCGTTTTAGATCAAAATCGTCGAGGTTTGTTACACACCGTAGTGTTAGCTCAATCATCACGAAAATAACAAATTCAAACTCACTCATCATGCAATCGGGACACACTCCGTCCCATGTTTGTGTGGTTATGTTAGCTATGCGTGTGTTTGTGTATTTACAGTCAAATAAAAATCCTTACCTGTTCTGAATGCTGGATGACAACGGCAAACTTATGCGACCCAAATTAGTCTCTTGAACGAACAAAGCTGGATGAACCAATTAATAAAAACAAAACAATCGTATATGTTGTGTAACAAAAGGCTTTAAGATCGTCCTAGAAATGTGTATATGGAGAGACAAAAATGCCTCTTGGTAATACCAAACTAATTCCTTTGAAATTTAGAAAAGATTTAGAAGAAATTTCATGCCTTAAAAGTTCGGAAACACCTGCGACAAGCTACAGCTTCCAATGCAGCTCAATGACGGGACGCCTATACAAGTCATCCCACACCCACCCCAATGACAAGAAATGTGTGTACTGCCGGGTTGTGGTAAACTACGAGACTAGCGTGTTTAGCGGAGCTTAAGGTCGTATCACGAGGATGGAAGGCGACGTCAAGGCTAATACTCTCCTATTGTTCTTCCCTGAAAACCGAAATATTTCTACTTCGGTTTTATGAGGTGCCCAACTCGTACCTACTATCCGTCTTTGTTGCAATGCTTCAACTACTGGGCCTTTAATCATACCAAACCTAACAACAGCGCATGTGGGAATTGCTCGAAAGACCATCCGACCATTCAGAAGCCTGGAGAATCGTCCTGCAGGACAGAATGCCGGAAAGTACATTCGCTGTGATCACCCAAGTTGGTCAACCTTCCACTTCTCGTGGATACGCTTCGCCATAAGCGGCGGTTCTTGGACCTCTGGAAACTGGAAAACCTACCTCTGTTATCCATCGGTAGGGGGTCAGATCCGTTTCTGCCGCTTTTTGGAAAATTCTTCATTAAGGTCGGAACAAATATTATTTTCTTTTTTGTCTCATTATCCTTTATGAAGGGGGTAAATATTGAAAACCCCCTGGCAAAACATAAAATTTTACCACAAAATTTTGAGGAAGCTGGAGACAGAAGAAGATCATACAATTTGTCCCGGCTGAAAAAATTTAAAAAATCTCTCCGAAGAATTACCACTTCGGCAGCATATAGCGAAGTCATCTGCCCAGTTCCTACGCTTCCACCGGAGATAAAGCTATGTCTTCAATGAAACATAAACGTGTTTTGGAACAACTTTCACATTCTCGAGCTACATACTCACGATAATTTCAAAATAGGTCGTGTGACACCTCAAACTTAATAATTTCACAAAATAATGATAAGAATAATATTTTGAGCAGTTCCTGTCCCAGATCAATTAGACATGATGTTACAAACAAATGTTGGAAATTATATTTTAGGTGTGCTGGGCAACTTGGAGTCAATCCAGTCGGCCACATTCCGAAGGTTCTGTGGAATGAACATTTTCAAAATTGAGTCAAAGTACGGCGGGTGACACCTCAAGCTTCATGATTTCACAATGCAACGATGGGATAGATATTTTCAGCGTTCCTGTGCCACTTGGTTTCAATCCGGTCACATCCGCTTCAATCTGAAGAACCTACGGAATGGTTCTAAATTGAGTCAAAACAGGTCGTGTGGTACCGCTTCATGATTTTACAAAGCAATTATGGGAATAATATGTTTAGGGTTCCATGCCGACTTGGGTTCAATCCGACTAAATTAGGCTTGATTTTGATAACCAGTTTTTATTCAATTGAGCAAGTTTTCCTCTAGTAGGTTTCGCAGCCAATGTGACCAACTGGCCGAAAATCCACAAACACAGAATTTATTTCATTGTTTCATTGAATCATCAAGTAAAAGGTAGCACACGTCCGATTTTGCTTGAATTTAAAAATGTCAATTTCATACGACTTTGGTGGCCCATGTGACCGGTTTGAAGCCAAGCGGCCCAGATATCCTCAGAATATTATTTCCATCATTGTTTTGTGAAATCATGAAGCTCTAAGTGTCGCACGACCTATCATGGTTTTATTTAGGAAATGACCATTCCGGAGGTCCTCCGCATTGTGGCCGGATAGAAACCGAGTTTCCTAGGAACCCTGAAAATGTCATTCCATCATTGCTTCGTGAAATCATGAAGTTTGAAGGGTCGTACGAACTATTTGAACTCAATTTAGGGAATGCCCATTCCTAAGGTCCCCCAGCTTGTGTCCGGATTTAATTCGAGTGGTTTAGGATCCTTAAAAATATCATTTAGATTATTGTTTTGAGAAATCATGAAATTTGAGGTGTCGCACGACCTATTTTGACTCATTTTAGGAATTAGCCATTCCGGAGGCCCCCGGATTTTGTCCGATGTGGCCGGATTGAATCCCAGTGGCCCATGAACCCTGAAAATATCATTCCCATCATTGCTTTGAAAAATCATGATGTTTGAGGTGTCGCATGACCTTTTTTGGTGTGTGGTCGGAAGCTTAAATATATCATTCCTATCATTGTGCTACCTCGGAACTATGGGAGAAAGTTGATGCACTCAGCGGGAAGATTTTTTTTTTCATTCACCTTGATATACTGAAACTATATTTGACCCCGGGAGTCCTGCTACGTCCCAGAAGGAGACGTGCCTAAGCCCCAAGCTGCTGGTCTAGAGCCAACGGCAGCTTCCGGGGTGGGCACGCAAGGCCTCTTTTCTCCCGGGTCCCAGGGCGTTGAAGGTCGGGAGAGTTTTCGGTGGGGTGGTCCTAAATAAAAAAATAATTGTGTTACCTTTTATGTCGTTAGGCTTGGTGGCGTCTGTGCGCCGGCTCGAAGATGGCAGGCGGTCCTGTGACTCGGAGATGGCGATGAAAATTTGGATGGCAGCAGCGCCAATCGATGGTGGCGTGCCGGAACAGGCTTTGCAGCGGCAAAAGGGCGGCCGATTGGTGATCTTTTGGAAAACGGTGGCGTCTTGGAAAGGCTCGATTGGCCGGCGGTCCTGTGACTCGGAGATGACGATGAAAATTTGGATGACAGCAGCACCAATCGATAGTGGCGGGCCGGAGCAGGCTTTACAGCGGCAAAAGGGCGGGCGATTGCTGGTCTATTGGAGAACGGTGGCGTCTTGGAGCGGCTCGTTGGCGTTCGGTTGGTGGCATGTTCAAAGAAACGGCGATGGCTCAAAATAGCTGGGTTGACCAGAGCGAAAAATGGCGGACCGGGTCAAACAATAGGGCGCGTGGCCGTGTCACCGATACGTTGAAGAGCAGCGATGCCAACCGGTGAATGGTAGCGTTCCTAGGCGATCTTCTGTCGAGCACACCCGAAATATTCGCCAGTCAACCGATAACACGACGATAATGTCCCCTTCTCCAGGACGTTTTTTTGATCACGAAAAAAAAAACTGCTGATCAGCAAGAACACTCCGACTTCTCTCTCTGCCGGTTTTTTTCACCTCCTCCTTCTCCAAAGCCCCCAGCCCTAGGCGTCATTCTCGAGCTCCCCTTTTTGCTTTACCGTCATTGCTGCCACCTTTGTGTGGTAGGTGTTTGCACTTACCGCAGCCACCGAAATAAATTTTCAAACCAACCGTTAACATCTAACTTTATAATATTTTTCCTACGACCCCACAAAACAACTAAAGTTACCGTTTGGTAACAATACCTTGAGAAATCGATACCCTTGAGAAATATTTCGCAATGGTAGTATTTTCAAATCCCAGACATCAGAAAGTCGCTTGCTACAGGAAACCTAACCCTGGAACACATCCCAACTAAACTTCCACTTCAAATAAGATGATATTGATTGTTTATATCACAAAGAAACGTGGAGCCCTACAAAAATGTTTACAGCAACTCGATTGTTACTGTCAATGGTTACTTATGAGTTGCAATATCCTATGGGGTTCACAAGGCTTTAATTTGATCCTTCTACGAGTAATGAGACATTCTAAGGGCCTGACGAGGTGGGTTATCCCATGTTAAAACACCTTTCTCCTATGAAAATTATTTTGAGCTTTTTAGTGGAATGTCTTCACTTGTCATAAGACGAGTTAATACAATCCCTTTGAATTCCACCACTTAATTGTATCTTGACAGATACGTATTTCGACCTCAACAGTAAGGCCGTCTTCAGTGCCTCGTACTTGACTCGACTCGACCTTTCTCTTGCCAAAAAACCAACATTTCTCAACCTAATCAGCAAAATATGGTGTAAGCAATCCCTCCAGTTCCTGATTCATCTCCCTTGCCTCCTGTCTCTCCAAAGTAGTCTCTGTCTCTCCTGTCATCCACGTCTCATTCATCTCCCGTCGGACTTTTCCGTAGAATTATTGAGAACCTTGTGGTCTCTAGCGATCTAGGACTGACCTTCCCTCCGATCTAGGAATTCAGGAGAATTTCCCAAGGAAATGCAGAAGAACTTCCCAAGAAAATTCAGGAGAATTTCCCAAGGAAATTCAGGAGAATTTCCCAAGGAAATTCAGAAGAATTTCCCAAGGAAATTCAGAAGAATTTCCCAAGGAAATTCAGAAGAATTTCCCAAGGAAATTCAGAAGAATTTCCCAAGGAAATTCAGAAGAATTTCCCAAGGAAATTCAGAAGAATTTCCCAAGGAAATTCAGTAGAATTTCCCAAGGAAATTCAGTAGAATTTCCCAAGGAAATTCAGTAGAATTTCCCAAGGAAATTCAGTAGAATTTCCCAAGGAAATTCAGAAGAATTTTCCAAGGAAATTCAGAAGAATTTTCCAAGGAAATTCAGAAGAATTTTCCAAGGAAATTCAGAAGAATTTTCCAAGGAAATTCAGGAGAATTTCCCAAGGAAATTCAGGAGAATTTCCCAAGGAAATTCAGGAGAATTTCCCAAGGAAATTCAGGAGAATTTCCCAAGGAAATTCAGGAGAATTTCCCAAGGAAATTCAGGAGAATTTCCCAAGGAAATTCAGGAGAATTTCCCAAGGAAATTCAGGAGAATTTCCCAAGGAAATTCAGGAGAATTTCCCAAGGAAATTCAGGAGAATTTCCCAAGGAAATTCAGGAGAATTTCCCAAGGAAATTCAGGAGAATTTCCCAAGGAAATTCAAGAGAATTTCCCAAGGAAATTCAGGAGAATTTCCCAAGGAAATTCAGGAGAATTTCCCAAGGAAATTCAGGAGAATTTCCCAAGGAAATTCAAGAGAATTTCCCAAGGAAATTCAGGAGAATTTCCCTAGGTAATTCAGGAAAATTTCGCAAGGAAAGGCACACTGTGTATAAACACTGTGTATTCTGGAGAATTTCCCAAGGAAATTCAGGAGAATTTCCCAAGGAAAGGCACACTGTGCATAAACACTGTGTATTCTGGAGAATTTCCCAAGGAATTTCAGGAGAATTTCCCAAGGAAATTCAGGAGAATTTCCCGAGGTAATTCAGGAGAATATCCCAAGGAAATTCAGGAGAATTTCCCAAGGAAATTCAGGAGAATTTCCCAAGGAAATGCAGAAGAACTTCCCAAGAAAATTCAGGAGAATTTCCCAAGGAAATTCAGGAGAATTTCCCAAGGAAATTCAGAAGAATTTCCCAAGGAAATTCAGAAGATTTTCCCAAGGAAATTTAGAAGAATTTCCCAAGGAAATTCAGAAGAATTTCCCAAGGAAATTCAGTAGAATTTCCCAAGGAAATTTAGAAGAATTTTCCAAGGAAATTCAGAAGAATTTTCCAAGGAAATTCAGGAGAATTTCCCAAGGAAATTCAGGAGAATTTCCCTAGGTAATTCAGGTGAATTTCCCAAGGTAATTCAGGAGAATTTCCCAAGGAAATTCAGGAGAATTTCCCAAGGAAATTCAGGAGAATTTCCCAAGGAAATTCAGGAGAATTTCCCAAGGAAAGGCACACTGTGTATAAACACTGTGTATTCTGGAGAATTTCCCAAGGAAATTCAGGAGAATTTCCCAAGGAAATTCAGGAGAATTTCCCAAGGAAATTCAGGAGAATTTCCCAAGGAAATTCAGGAGAATTTCCCAAGGAAATTCAGGAGAATTTCCCAAGGAAATTCAGGAGAATTTCCCAAGGAAATTCAGGAGAATTTCCCAAGGAAATTCAGGAGAATTTCCCAAGGAAATTCAGGAGAATTTCCCAAGGAAATTCAGGAGAATTTCCCAAGGAAATTCAGGAGAATTTCCCAAGGAAATTCAGGAGAATTTCCCAAGGAAATTCAGGAGAATTTCCCAAGGAAATTCAGGAGAATTTCCCAAGGAAATTCAGGAGAATTTCCCAAGGAAATTCAGGAGAATTTCCCAAGGAAATTCAGGAGAATTTCCCAAGGAAATTCAGGAGAATTTCCCAAGGAAATTCAGGAGAATTTCCCAAGGAAATTCAGGAGAATTTCCCAAGGAAATTCAGGAGAATTTCCCAAGGAAATTCAGGAGAATTTCCCAAGGAAATTCAGGAGAATTTCCCAAGGAAATTCAAGAGAATTTCCCAAGGAAATTCAAGAGAATTTCCCAAGGAAATTCAAGAGAATTTCCCAAGGAAATTCAGGAAAATTTCCAAAGGAAATTCAGGAGAATTTCCCAAGGAAATTCAGTAGAATTTCCCAAGGAAATTCAGTAGAATTTCCCAAGGAAATTCAGTAGAATTTTCCGGGGAAATTCAAAAGAATTTCCCGAGAAAATTCAGGAGAATTTTCCGAGGAAATTCAGGAGAATTTTCCGAGGAAATTCAGGAGAATTTCCCGAGTAAATACAGGAGAACTTCCCGAGTAAATACAGGAGAATATCCCGAGGAAATTCAGTAGAATTTCCGAAAGAAATTCAGTAGAATTTCCCAAGGAAATCAAAATTTTTTTGGATGTTTTTTTCTCTTTGTTTAAGTGATGTAATCGTTGTTTATTGTTTTGGATGTAATCTTATAGCCTTTTGTTGTATATTAGATTGTTTCGCCCAGCTTCTGATAACTCCATTTTTGTACGAGAAACGTTGAAACGAAAGGAATCTAACTAATAAATGCAAACATGTTTGTATAGTAAATAAAATATGTATTTCTAAAATCGAGATTAAAAGCATGCTCATTATAAAAAAACAATCTACATCTGGTAAAAACTAACTAAAATATACGGACTTTTGTTAAATCTAATCACTTCGCTTCTCAAAAAATGAGTAGCACTGTAAAACTATTCTCATTCGTAATGAATTCATCATTTGATAATATAACCAATCTGCTGGCTTTCGAATTTAAAATCAAATTTTGAAAAGTGAGAAAAGCGTAGGGCATAACAAACAAAATTAAAATCAAAGCAACTGTTTTAGTGCGCGCTATTCCGACTGTGCCGGCTTCGTGACTATTAGCCAGGTTTTTTGTTAGTTCCATTAGATTTTGTGCTCGGCCGTGTTGGATAGTTTAGTTGATGGTCATACCGGCTAATGGGTTTTCAAATTTCTCGCCATGGTTGAAACTTCGGGCGCTTTTACTTACTCCATTTTTCGCGAAACTGGAAGCGCGTGATTATTGGTCTGCTTGTTGATTGCTAGTGGCGTGACATTGGCAAACTTTGCAGCGTAGTACGGCATGCGGCCATGCATTTTGTTTTTTTTTTAAAGATTTCTTTCAGGGCATAGAATGGGGTGGTATGTCTCAAACACTATTTCGACAAACTCGAACTTGTCAAACCAGACACAAAAGATATTACGTATAGGAGTTAAATTATGTGTGAATGCAATTGGCAGAAGTTTCAAACCACTTACTTTTTGGATAGTTGCCCATTTTTTCTCCTTCTATCCTATGTATTGAGCTTTTGTGTTGCATATTTTTCATTTTAGGATTTCAAATAGAGTTTTGGGACTCCCTATTGCAGAAGTTCATGAGTAGCGATTTCATCTTACTTAGGGTGTTCGTTACCCAATGAGTCAAGCAAGTTGATCGTCAATTGCCGTCTGTGTCCAGGCGTTATATAGTTCGTGTACTGTACATACCAGCTTCAAGGTAAACTTCAAACCAATAAATAATATACGTACGACGAATTGCTATTCGGCTGGTTGAGGATATGCATTGAACCATAACCAATTTGTAAATACACCACTCCGATATAACCAAAAACATATACAATCACAAACACCCAAGAAGCGACAAACTGAAATCAACGTACCTGACTCATCGGGGAAAGGGAGCATCACTTTTGGGGGAGGTGCGATTTGTCGTAGAATGGAATCTGATTCTTAGCATTTTTTACAACAGTATTTCAGATAATGAATAGATTCCACTCTAAAGACTTGATGTTTAAAACATGATCACAGCATTCAACACGCAACTCACAAACATAATATCGCTAATGCGTAATCACAAGCAGACGTTTACTAAGTGTTCTAAAACTATCAAACGTTTGGATCAAAACTACTTCTAATTAACTAGAAAACTAAAATTTTGTGGATCGTATACGATCGGAAGCATGCCACGCTAGCTTCGTCCATGTTTCGTTTGGATTAACAACACCGGTCGGTAATCCCTTTCCTCGACGGTTGGTTAGTCGGACAATCACGGGCGACGAACCAGGACGAAACAAATTCCCAAAAAAGGCAAGCGAAGCCATCCATGCCTAGTTTATACACAGTGTGCCTAGCCTCGCTTGTCAACACACTCAACAAAGCCATTTCCGTACCTGGAAGCGCACTCCTGGTTGAGGGCGCCTTTTTCCAGCAGCGGAAAGCTCCGGTAGTACGGGGGTCGTTTGTCCAGCAGCTCACTGGGGGGCGCCACCTCCATGTCAACGCTGCCGAGGCGCTTATCCAGCAGCTTCTGGGTTTCCCTGGCCAGAATGCACGGTTCGTAGTTGGCCGTGCGGATCATGCTTTCACCGCCGTATCGTTTTCTGTGAAGAAAGATAGAGAGCAAAAGTTCGATTCTGTTAAGCTCCGTTGATGAACGGCAGGCTTCGGATAATCTTACCTTAGAATTTTGATACGATTGTCGAGCAGCTTCAGATTGTACTCCACGTCTCCGTTCAGGCTGTCGAGCAGGGAACCATCGTCACCCCACGAGAGCATAATCTTGTTATCGATCAACGTAACGAACATCTGGCTCTCGAGGAACTGCGACAGAAATGGTCGATGGTGCTGTGGTTGGTCAGACAGGAACGATGCTTTGTCGAAGTTGTGTAGAGATTCACGATTGCTTAGCCAGTCGTCTCGATCCTATTGGTTTGGAAATAAAGAATTGAAATAGTTAAGGAAAACACCCAATTAAATCGACGTTGAAAGCTATACGGTGGCCCAACGTTTTGGATTTTAATAAGGCACCAATCAGTTCACAGGATATTCAAACTGGGCTCCCCTAACTGTTTATCAAAAATCTTACTTACCTGATTCGGTAAAATCACAAAATGCTCGTACGCGGCAAACATCTGCACGAATCGATTGAGGAAAACTTCCCGGATCGAGTTGTTCAGTCTCAGATCTTCGTAGTACTGTTCCAGGGTGCTGAGCGGTAGCTTCTGCTTGGCACTAGGCATGACTTCGTTGGTACCGGAGTCGACTTCATCGCCGCCGCTTCGGCGCACAATATCAACAATTCGCTGGCGGACATCTGGTCGGGCGGGGACAGCCGTCGGTGGAAGCGGTATGTCCGGAGAGTTTGGTCGGTCCCAGTCCAGCACGTCGTGCAGTGAGTGCTTCCGTCGGACGTGCATTCCCGACGGCAGGGTGCAGCTGGTCGTCATCATGTCGTGGTCCTTGAGGAGATTCTTTGGACTGAGAATGGTAGGTGGATCGAGCGAGCGATCCCGAGGTACTTGATACTTATCGAGGACGGCGGTTATCTCCGCGATGAATTCGTGCCGATGTGGGAAGGCTGGAAGTTCTTCCGGCAGTTGAACGGATTTCTTGTCTACGTCTACGTAGCAAAGGTTGGCCTCACTTCCGATGCGAATGCTGCTATCGGAATCGGAATGTAGACCCATCACGAATGGAACTGGAGCATCCAGAAAGTGGTGGAGGGAAACGGGGAGTATTGGTGCGTATACGTGTTGCCATTGAAAGGGAAACAACAGCGATGTGATGCACTCGGCAATGATGGTGAGCTTCTGGTAGTCGGACGATCGGAGGAGTACCTGATTCTCGAGGAGTACGCAAGTAAATAGTTGGATAACACAGTCTACACTCAGATAGGTAAACAACAGTCTCAGGGGGAAATCCATGAAGGGTAGTTCGTCCTTTAGGGCAGGTCGTTGGAGAATTGTCGCTATGGGAGGTAGATGAGGATCATCCGGTGGTATGTATATCCGAATGGACTTCCCAGGTGGAGGAGTAGAAACTTCGTACAAAATATTGTACACATAGCTTTCAAGGCTTAACCGAGCTCCGGGATGACGGGGAAGACATCTGCAAAAAGAAAAAATAGATTGTATATTATAGCGTGATGTGACACATCTGAAGTACCCACTTGTAGAGATTCCTAAGAAAGAGCTCAGCGACATGAGCATACGGCACCTGACAAACGAGCGAAATGCTTTTCGCCACGAACAGCTTATCCTTGGTAATATCATAGTAACTAAGTGCGGACGTGTGGGCTTGTGCGGCTATTTTAAACTGCCGGGGCAGCGACCGACTGACGGGACTTTCCTTGACTCGCCGTAGCGTTCCTGGAGGAGGTTGTTGCGATGTGGATAGCTCCGTAATGAACATTGATTGTAGCGTGTGCATGGCATTGCAGATATCTCGGCTACGCACTTCTTCGTAGAACACCAAGCTGAACCCGTAGCATCGTTTGCCATCCTCCCGGGTGGTAGCAAATGCATGAAACCTTGGCTCTATGTTGTGTTTTTGCGTTCGAAACCGCAAGCCCTGCGGTAGTGAAAGCATACAGATTCCATGTGCATCGAACGGGTTCCACGCCACGTGCTCCGGGTAGTGTGCCAATGCTATGCTTTTGTAGGCTCGGTCCAGTGGAGAGCAATGCAGACTGTCACCTGCGGATAGAAAACCGAAACTAATGAGCTATAATAGCAACTTCAGAGAGCCTCATGTATGCTGTTGATGGTAATTTGATATTTGCCGGGCAAACACTGTATGTGTTCAAGTAGGGGAAAATCCGTCAAAATGCAGTACTTGAGTTTTTTTTCTTTCGAAATCAATGAACGCCAAAAGTACTTTTCAATATACTTAGGTATAGTCATGTAAATATTGCCAGCAGGCAACCGACGCGACGGCTAGAAAATGAGCCTCCAAAGCCTGGTTAATAAGTTTATAGTTTTCTCAGCAAGTCAACTTACTGACAAACAGAACCATCAAGCTAGCTTGTAGTGCATTTCTAGAAAATAAGCGTGTTAGAGTCCCTCTGAGTCGCATTCAATATTCAATACGCGGTCAAGAGATAAAACTTGATGAATGATGCAGATTGAACCACCCTCTTCCGTATATCTAGCAACAAGTTTAAAACCACACCGCTTGACATGGGAAACCAGTAGACATGAGAACGACCGAAAGTTTTTCCTTGTTATTTGCTACACCGGCAATCGACAACCAAGCCGACCTGTGGGGGGCGTCTGGTGAACGGAGATTTGACTCTAATATAGGAGGAGTGGCACACGAAGACGGCAGAATGGATGCTTAGAATGGACTGCGTCCGTCGGTCCCCCGGGGGTGGTGCCGGTTCGTTGAGTGTCTGTATTTATCGAGTGGAAAATGCATGAATGCTTCTCGACGGCAGTCAGAGGTTGTCGATGAATAAACGTAATTGTTGTGAAACACCTAATAACCGCTCGCGCTACTGTTTCTGCCAGCCTTACGAAGAACACGCATTTGCTTTGATGTCTGAATGATGTGGCAATTTATCGATCTATCGGTTCGGCTGCAAATTTCAACAAAGAATAGGTTCATTTGTATATTTTACGATCAGAAAGGTCAATCTTTGCGCGATGGCTACGTTGCTTGCAGAATACATTTGCTTAATTTGTCTTACGCCGCGCAGTCATGTCATGAGTTCAGTGGAATGACGCAAATATCTGTGGGCTGTCGGGTTTTATGATGGACGTATAAGCAGAAGGGAACATTTTTCCAAATAATTGATGCTAAAAATTACTGAAGAATCTCAAATCGTATTTAAACGCACTGCAGTACATATCACGATTTTTCGTTGACAAACTAATTCCATTTTGTTAAGAAGTGCTACTTAATTTTCACGGTTCAATACACCACCCAAATTTGGTCGAGTTACGAACACTACTGTTAACTAGCAGCCAATCCGTAAGTACTCGGCTCGATTTCAACATCAACCTACATCTCCCAAGCGCGTGTCAAATTGGCGGCACCGTTAGCTCTGGAGGTAAGCAAATTGTCTTTGTCACACTACTTTTTGCTCCACTGGCTTTGAAGTGCAAACCGAGATGATTGTTTATTTTTTTCATTGGCTCACGCGTGTGGTTGAGTTTACTGTGAATCGCGGTTTTGTGTTTTCCAGAGGGTTTCTTCCAGTAGGTCAGTAGTTGATTATATGGTTGAATGTAGTGTCATGCTTTAGATAATTAATTAGAAATTTTCGGCTGCGTCACGCACGATATATGTGCTAAACAAATTAAAATGGACTAGCAGTTCATTAGGAACTTCCAGAGTTATGACCTGAGAGTTTATTTTTATCTTTTAGTTTACCAAGTTACTATTTTTGCGTTCGCTTATCATCATTCAATCAGGATTTACTGGATCGAATCCAGCCACCTTCAGGAAGATCTTGGTTTGTGGCAACTTGTCTGAATACTATTCTAAGAATCCACTGAGTTAGATGGTTGTATAGACGCTTGTTCTACTACTAGGAAAGCAGAATGCAGAAAGCAGAAAGCAGGATTGGATTACAAAGGACCTGGATTCATTGACGTCTTAAAAGAGTCGTATCGGATTTTGACGAATCCTAGCTGATTCTGAGATTTTAAAAGAATACTTCAATCTCTTTATTAACTTTATTAATAACTTTTTACGAAGTTACTAATCTCTCCCAGATAATAAAAAATTATGAACTTTTAGAAGATCGTTTACACTTGAAATATTGTTTACAAACTTTTTGGTATGTTCCCTGATTTTCATCATGGATACCTTTTCACTAGATTCTAAAACAAATGTTTGAACTTCCGTCAAACATGTCAGATTTTACAGAAACTTAGACTTCCTTCGAATGTTTCGGACCTTTCAAAAAAATATGGGGACTTTCTAGAAACCTTCCATATTTTCAAAATTTCATGAAACTTATTTCTTTTTGGATTGTGCAAAATTCTTTAGTAATTTGGTAGATACTTGGTATAATTAGGAATAGCGCTGTGAACAGTATAATTTCATTGTCTTCACAAATTCAGATATATAATTTAGAGTTGGAATGAGTATCATATTGGATAGGATTCTGAGCTAAGGACGGAGGTGTTTATCATTTTATAATACATTATTGCAGGTGCTGACATGTTTTTTCCTATCACTCCCTCCACTCGTGATGGAGCCTTACGCCATTAGCACTGAGATGGCAAACAAAGACTTATCCTGTCGTGGTGGTATTACATGTTGACTATTTTTGTTCAATGCCGCGTCACATATAATCTGGTCCCCGTAACGCTGGGTAGACACCTTTGCGTGGTGTGTTACGGTGTAAGATCTACCACGGTCACATTATTGTCAGCTACAGGCAAATCCTGACCCAACGAATACCTTCCCCAATATCCAACTCCGTGTTACTTTTGAGGGTGTCGCTGAGTCGGGGGCCTTTCGTTAAGTAAGTATTACACCAACACTTTCTTCCCCTCCCTAGTTACGGTGGAGATGGGCATGGCCAGGAGTAGTAATCCTCATGGTTTTGTGATTTTTATCCTAGATTGAAATCAAGGACCACACCCACCTTGATTTCTGATAGCTATCTAAATAAGGATTTCAAAAGAAAAGCATGAGTATCACTAGTGTCCAATCTACGATGTACACCGTAGTTATGCAATGCTAGTGCCGCGTCACATATAATCTGGCAATGACGCACTGATTTAACGCATGTGATCCAACGGACATCGTGTCTTGAAGCCTTGAAAGGTAGTGCAATGATAAGGATGTGGGATATTTTCTTTCTGAGACGTGTCCTGATAATATTGAGTCGTAGCCACGCTTAAATCTAGATAGGTAGAAATTAACGAGTAGAAATTATGAGGGGGAGGGGGGTTGACCGAAGCGTGACAATCCATACATTTTTTTTAAATTATGCATACAAAAAGTGTGACTAATGGGGAGTGGATCTTCCCTAATCAAGTTTTTCGACATTTATGACATCTTGTGGTTCTTAGCCTCTTACCCAGCAACTCCTATCCCTACCTCCTCGTGGTGCTGGCCGGGATACGAGTGGAAACTATGGTCGTATGCTGACAGGGAAGGGGGGGGGGGGTTTGCTCCTCTCCGGAGGTGCAAATCTTACTGAGCGTCTGTTCTCCATGTCAGGATCGGCTCACAACAGCGTCTGTTCTCAATGTTAGGGGCGGCTGATCATCGTTCCAGTGCCAGCGAAACTGTGCACCATGGTCCACCGGAAATAAGGAGGTATGGTCCTCCGGAAATTTAGGGGTTTTGGTGTCAGGCCCTGCAAGACAGCCTTTAAAAAACATACGCAACGAACAATCAACAAGAGAGTACGGACCGGAACCATGGCCGAAGACCACTGCGACGAAAAGGGACTACCGATTGGAAACTCGGTTCGTGGAACTGCAAATCTCTTAACTTCATCGGGTGCAAACGCATACTCACCGATGTGCTCAAGGACCGTCCTGAGCAGCACACATATTGCATATCGATCACAGTAGCTTATATGTAAGCGGATTCATTCACAGTGTAGTTCCTGCAACCAGATTTGCTCAACTTGTGCTGCTTGGGGTGGATTCGGCATCGTAGCGCTGCAAGAGGCTTGTAGGAAGGGATCATCGTAGCGAACGTTTAGAACCGCGGTCCTCATCCTGGGGTACATGTACCCCTGGGGGTACCTTCGCTGGCCCTAGGGGGTACCTCGGAAAAAATGCATAATGGCGGACGTATTACAATTCCAATCGGAGCTTATTGATAAAGTTTTGATAATTGTGTATTATTTTTATTTCGAAACTTTGTCTTGTACATATGCATGGCGATCAGTAAATCAAAGCCAATTGAACCCCACCCTCCTCAACCAGAACAGCGTATGAAGGGCTGCGGAACAAAAGATCAAATGGACAAAACGTCGGATGATCAAATTAAAAAAATCTTCAATGCAATCTAGCTGATCTAAACAAAATGTTGAATAATATGCTAGAAACATGCTTTTGAACTAAAATCTGGAATCTAAAGGTTCGGAAGCCTCCGTTTCAGAGGCATGAAGGTTTTTTTTTCAGAAAAGCTTGGTTGCTTCGTTGCAAGAGGACTAAAGGCATCCTTCTACACTTCTCGGAAACCTTCTTTAGAGGAGATCGAATGCCTCCTTTCAAAATGTTCAGAAGCCTTCTTGTAAAACCCGAGCAGCACATGTCAGTAAAAATGGATGCAGCAACTCGTAACACGCGTGCTGCTAGGGAAGGTTCGGAAGCCTCCTTTTCAAAGAGCCCTATGCCTCCTTCCAAGTGGCCCGGAAGCCTCATTTTAAGAGAGTCAGAAGCCTCCTTTCAAGAGGCTCGGAAGCCTCCTTTCAAGAGGCTCGGAAACCTTTTTTCAAGAGGCTCGGAAGCCTCCTTTCAAGAGGCCTGGAAGCCTCCTTTCAAGAGGCTCGGAAGCCTCCTTTCAAGAGGCCTGGAAGCCTCCTTTCAAGAGGCTCGGAAGCCTCCTTTCAAGAGGCTCGGAAGCCTCCTTTCAAGAGGCTCGGAAGCCTCCTTTCAAGAGGCCTGGAAGCCTCCTTTCAAGAGGCTCGGAAGCCTCCTTTCAAGAGGCCTGGAAGCCTCCTTTCAAGAGGCTCGGAAGCCTCCTTTCAAGAGGCTCGGAAGCCTCCTTTCAAGAGGCTCAAGCCTCTTTCAAGAGGCTCGGAAGCCTCCTTTCAAGAGGCTCAGAAGCCTCCTTTCAAGAGGCTCAAGCCTCCTTTCAAGAGGCCTGGAAGCCTCCTTCAAGAGGCTCGGAAGCCTCCTTGCAGGGGGCCTGGAAGCCTCCTTTCAAGAGGCCTGGAAGCCTCCTTTCAAGAGGCCTGGAAGCCTCCTTTCAAGAGGCTTGGAAGCATCCTTTCAAGAGGCTCGGAAGCCACCTTTCAGAAGGCTCGGAAGCCTCCAACAAGAGGCCTGGAAGCCCCCTTTCAAGAGGCTCGGATGCCTTCTTTCAAGCGGCTCGGAAGCCTCCTTTCAAGAGGCTCGGAAGCCTCCTTTCAAGAGGCCTGGAAACCTCCTTTCAGGAGGCCCAGAAGCCTCCTTTCAAGAGGCTCGGAAGCCTCCTTTCAAGAGGCTCGGAAGCCTCCTTCAAGAGCTCAGGAAGCCTCCTTTCAAGAGGCCTCGGAAGCCTCCTTTCAAGAGGCCTGGAAGCCTCCTTTCAAGAGGCCTGGAAGCCTCCTTTCAAGAGGCTCAGAAGCCTCCTTTCAAGAGGCTCAGAAGCCTCCTTTCAAGAGGCCTGGAAGCCTCCTTTCAAGAGGTCTGGAAGCCTCCTTCAAGAGGCTCAGAAGCCTCCTTTCAAGAGGCTGGAAGCCTCCTTTCAAGAGGCTCGGAAGCCTCCTTTCAAGAGGCTCGGAAGCCTCCTTTCAAGAGGCCTGGAAACCTTTTCAAGAGGCTCAGAGCCTCCTTTCAAGAGGCTCAGGAAGCCTCCTTTCAAGAGGCTCAGGCCTCCTTTCAAGAGGCTCAGGAAGCCTCCTTTCAAGAGGCTCGGAAGGCCTCCCTTTCAAGAGGCTCAAGCCTCCTTTCAAGAGGCTCAGAAGCCTCTTTCAAGAGGCTCAGAAGCCTCCTTTCAAGAGGCTCAGAAGCCTCCTTTCAAGAGGCTCAGAAGCCTCCTTTCAAGAGGCTCAGAGCCTCCTTTCAAGAGGCTCAAGCCTCCTTTCAAGAGGCTCGGAAGCCTCCTTTCAAGAGGCTCGGAAGCCTCCTTTCAAGGGGCCGGCGACCCCCCTTTCCAGCGCCCCGGCCGCCCCCTTTCCAGAGGCGCGGAAGCCTCCTTTCAAGAGGCTCGGAAGCCTCCTTTCAAGAGGCTCGGAAGCCTCCTTTCAAGAGGCTCGGAAGCCTCCTTTCAAGAGGCTCGGAAGCCTCCTTTCAAGAGGCCTGGAAGCCTCCTTTCAAGAGGCCTGGAAGCCTCCTTTCAAGAGGCCTGAAGCCTCCTTTCAAGAGGCTCAGAAGCCTCCTTTCAAGAGGCTCGGAAGCCTCCTTTCAAGAGGCCTCGAAGCCTCCTTTCAAGAGGCCTGGAAGCCTCCTTCAAGAGGTTGGAAGCCTCCTTTCAAGAGGTTCAGGAAGCCTCCTTTCAAGAGGCTCGGAAGCCTCCTTCAAGAGGCCTGGAAGCTCCTTCAAGAGGCTCAGAAGCCTCCTTTCAAGAGGCTCAGGAAGCCTCCTTTCAAGAGGCCCGGAAGCCTCCTTTCAAGAGGCCTGGAAGCCTCCTTTCAAGAGGCTCAGAAGCCTCCTTCAAGAGGCTCAGAAGCCTCCTTTCAAGAGGCTCAGAAGCCTCCTTTCAAGAGGCTCAGAGCCTCCTTTCAAGAGGCTCAGAAGCCTCCTTTCAAGAGGCTCGGAAGCCTCCTTTCAAGAGGCCTCAGCCTCCTTTCAAGAGGCCTGGAAGCCTCCTTTCAAGAGGCTCAGCCTCCTTTCAAGAGGCCCGGAAGCCTCCTTTCAAGAGGCTCGGAAGCCTCCTTTCAAGAGGCTCAGAAGCCTCCTTTCAAGAGGCTCAGAAGCCTCCTTTCAAGAGCTCAGAGCCTCCTTTCAAGAGGCCTGGAAGCCTCCTTTCAAGAGGCTCAGAAGCCTCCTTTCAAGAGGCCCGAAAGCCTCCTTCAAGAGGCTCCGGAAGCCTCCTTTCAAGAGGCTCCAGCCTCCTTTCAAGAGGCCCGGAAGCCTCCTTTCAAGAGGCTCAGAAGCCTCCTTTCAAGAGGCTGGAAGCCTCCTTTCAAGAGGCTCGGAAGCCTCCTTTCAAGAGGCTCAGGCCTCCTTTCAAGAGGCTCAGAAGCCTCCTTTCAAGAGCTCAGAAGCCTCCTTTCAAGAGGCTCAGGAAGCCTCCTTTCAAGAGGCTCGGAAGCCTCCTTTCAAGAGGCCCGGAAGCCTCCTTTCAAGAGGCTCGGAAGCCTCCTTTCAAGAGGCTCGGAAGCCTCCTTTCAAGAGGCTCGGAAGCCTCCTTTCAAGAGGCTCGGAAGCCTCCTTTCAAGAGGCTCGGAAGCCTCCTTTCAAGAGGCTCGGAAGCCTCCTTTCAAGAGGCATGGAAGCCTCCTTTCAAGAGGCATGGAAGCCTCCTTTCAAGAGGCTCGGAAGCCTCCTTTCAAGAGGCTCGGAAGCCTCCTTTCAAGAGGCTCGGAAGCCTCCTTTCAAGAGGCATGGAAGCCCCTTCAAGAGGCTCGGAAGCCTTCTTCAAGAGGCCTGGAAGCCTCCTTTCAAGATGCTTGGAAGCCTCCTTCAAGAGGCTTGAAGCCTCCTTTCAAGAGGCCTGGAAGCCTCCTTTCAAGAGGCTCAGGAGCCTCCTTTCAAGAGGCTCGAAGCCTCCTTTCAAGAGGCCTTCCTTTCAAAGGTCTCGCAAGCTACCTTTCAAGAGGCTCGGAAGCATCCTTTTAAAAGGCTCGGAAGCCTCCTTTCAAGAGGCTCGGAAGCCTCCTTTCAAGAGGCTCGGAAGCCTCCTTTCATGAGGCTCGGAAGCCTACTAGAGGAGGGCAAAAAATCTTTTTTCAAACAGCTAGGACGGCTCCTTTCAAGATGCTCGGAAGCCTCTTATCAAGTGCTGCGGAAGCCTACTTTCAAGAGATTCAGAGGCTCCTTTCAAGAGGCTCGGAAGCCTCCCTTCATAGGGCTCAGAATCATTCTTTCAAGAGGCTTGGAAGCTTACCTTCAAGAGGGGGTACCTCAATTAATGCAAAAGATCCAAGGGGTACCTCTCAAGAAAAAGGTTGAGAACCGCTGGTTTAGAGGTAATCATACCATCTACCAGAGCAGCGGCAACACACACGAGCTGGGAACAGCTTTCATAGTGATGGGCTATATGAAATGGCACGTGATCGGGTGGTGGCCGATCTATGAGAAAATGTGCAGGTTGAGGATCAAAGGCCGGTTCTTCAACTTCAGCATAATTAACGTCCATAGCATATCCCTCACTCCTGAAGCACTAACGTGAGTACGAACGCTGCTGGAACGTGAGTACGACAGCTGCCCAAGCTACGACGTCAAAATCATCATAGGAGATTTGAACGCTCATGTTCGCCAAGAGGAGGAGTTTAGACCGACTATTGGGAAGTTCAGCGCCCGCTGGCTGATGAACGAAAACGGCCTACGACTAATTGATTTCGCCGCCTCCAAGAATATGGCCATTCGCAGCACCTACTTTAAACACAGGCTCCCATATCGGTACACCTGTACATCACCACTGCAGACAGAATCACAAATCGACCACGTTCTGATTGATGGACGGCACTTATCCGACATTATCGACGTCAGGACATATCTTGAGGACTGCTGGAATACAGTCAAAGCAGCCATTAACGACGCAGCGGAGAACAACGTTGGGTATGTGGGACGAAGTCGACGGAACGATTGGTTCGACGAAGAGTGCAGACAGATTCTGGAGGAGAAGGACGCAGTGCGGGCGGTCGCGCTGTAGCAAGGTACCCGGCAGAACGTAGAACGCTATAGACGGAAGCGGAGATAGTAGACCCGCCTTTTTCAGGAGAAGAAAAGCCGCCTGGAAGAAGCGGAGGGCGTCCTATCAGAAGCTCAACGCATCCCGCAAAAGCTTCGTGCCGCGAGCCGAAATGTGCAGGGATAAGGATGGGAGCATCTTGACGGACGAACGTGTGGTGATCGAAAGGTGGAAGCAGCATTACGAGGAACATTTGAATGGCGCTGAGAGTACAGGCAGTGAAAGTCAAGGGAGCGGAGGAGATGACTACGTCAGTTCAGCGAACTATGGAAGCCAACCAGCCCCAACCTTGAGGGAAATTAAAGATGCTATCCAACAGCCAAAGACCAATAAAGCAGCTGGTAAGGATGATATCGGAGCTGAGCTCATCAAGATGAGCCCGGAAAAGCTAGCAACTTGCCTGCACAAACTGATAGTCAGAATCTGGGAAACTGAACAGTTTTCTGAGGAGTGGAAGGAAAGGGTTTTATATCCCATCTATAAGAAAGGCGACAAGCTGGATCCTTAATGCCGCCTTCAAAATGATATTCTAGATCATCTTCCGACGTATATCACCATTAGTGAATGAATTCGTGGGAAGTTATCAAGCCGGCTTCGTTGGCGGTCGCTCGACAACGACCCAGATCTTTAGTGTACGGCAAATCCTTCAAAAATTCCGTGAATACTATGCTATGGAAAAGTACTAGAGCTATGGAACATTATGGACGAAAACAGCTTCTCTGGGGAGCTTACCAGACTGATAAAAGCAACGGTGGATGGTGTGCAAAACTGTGTGACGATTTCGGGCGAATACTCCAGTTCGTTCGAATCGCGCCGGGGACTAAGACAAGGTGATGGACTGTCGTGCCTGTTGTTCAACATTGTGCTAGAAGGTGTCATGCGGAGAGGCGGGTGTAACAGCCGGGGTACGATTTTCAACAGATCCAGTCAATTTATTTGTTTCGCGGATGATATGGACATTGTCGGCCGAACATTTGCAAAAGTGATAAGATTTTATAGTCTCACTAATAATGCTACTAATATGTTGTCGGAAGTTTGGTTCTGAGTTGATCATTGGCTGGGAGGCATATCACTACCACCTTCGACTCACATTTGAACGCAACACTCCCACAACCCTTCCCGACTGCATCCAAACCTTCCTTGATGCCGCCGTTGCCTACATCCCGTTAACCAGCACCCGGATGAAAGGTACTTCGCTGGTGGTCGTAAGATACTGCTGATAAGGCAAGTGCTCTTCAGGCCTAAAAACAAAAGCTTAGTGGCAAGTAATGATCTCCCCCCACCCATCTTGATACATCTGATCGTATTATTTCCAATCCCCGAGGTGGCGAACACGCTTACGGAATACTTTGCCGAACTCATTTGGGAAGCGACTACACTGACGAGTTCCAGCTGACCATCACCGACAAAACATCGTCCTTCAAAAACTTTTGAGTCCCCCCGGATTTGCAAACTCCGCTATCAGCTGTGAAAGTTCAGGTTGACCGAGAAATTAATAAATACCAACCGTGTAAAAAATATTGGGTGTACTGCTGTAAACTTCCCATTTTTCATAATCCAGATTTTTCATAAGAATAGTCTTATACTTATTGCTTTTTTGTAGAATGTTTTTGCTTTTTGTTGGAAAAAAAATGTGGAGAATTTTTTAATCGTTAATAAATTTTAATTTCTTTATGAAGAATTCTTCTTTTATTATTGATTTTTTACTAATATATTTTTGTTTCGTGGAAAATTCTTAATTGTTTCAGGAAATTTTGCATTTATTTATTGTTCATGACTTGTTGTTTTTATAGACAAAAAATGCAGCAACATTTTCTTTATCTCTAGGGGTTTGGAATGGGTTGAATGTCAATTACCATACTGGTTTAAGCTTGATAGCGATTATCAAGAGTGGTCCACTTGATTGTATCGTACTTTGGTAGTGGCCATCAGGAGATTCTTAGGAACTACGTGAAATAAATGTACAACAAACTTAAGGCAAATTATTGGTGGCTTTTAACAGCAGGGACAATTAAAGCGCATACAACGATTTAAACTGATGAGACGAATCATGTACGGTTGCGTGGTCGATAACGCTCGTGCTTTGAATAATTAATGCATTTGTTTGATATGCACGTGATTTGAATATTGACTTTTGAGAATTCCTTTAAGATTTTTCCATTTGAGATCTTTCTTCAACTCCCCTAAGACGCCAGCTGCATTACACTTGTTATTGTGGACGTCATGTTTTTTTTTCTGGGTTTAATTTTATGGATTTTTAAATAATTTTGAATAATATAGTAACCGAAGTTCCAGAATATAATAATAGAAATTTCTTAAAATGAGGCCAGATCAATAATAAGTTGAATGCGATTGCTTCATTTTTGTTTTGTTTTTAACCTTGAGTTAACATACCATATTTGCTTTTTTAAGGTTCCCCCAAATACATGCGATGCGACAGTCGCGCTTGGCGACAGCGATTCTGTCAAAGCTTCTCGAATTTCGCGTAAACATAAGTTTCTCTACACATTTTTTTATACGCTACGAATGTAACATTTCCCCGAATTCTTTTTGAGTGCGACACAAGGGGATGGGTATGATTGCCGATCCGGAGGTTGCGAGTTCGATTCTCGGTTCGGCCTAAGATGCTTCAGGGTAGGAAGATACGGGAAAGCTTTCAATAACTGTGTAATTAATAATAGAACACTAAGTTGAAAAACAGGCCAAGTTTCAGATAGAATTTAGAGCCATTTAAGATGAAGACAATGCACTGAAAGAAGGCAATGCTTTCTATGAATGAACGCATTTGGTCTGTATAAGACGAAGTGAGGAGATAATGCTTTCTATAAATTAATAAGTTTGCTCGGTATGATGAACGCATCTGCCCGGTTTAAAGCCAAGGGAATGTCTTCTTAAATAAACGCGACTGTCCAGTACAAGACCACGGTAGGAGATAATGCCTTCTTTAGATGATAGCATCGCCCGGTATTAGGGAAAAGGAAGTGATAATGTCTTCTTCAAATGAACACATTTGCCCGGTATAAGGCCATGAGGATAGATAGCCCCTTCTTTAAAAGAACTCGTTTGTCTGGAATAAAATGAAAGAATGAAACAATGCCTTTTTTAAATGATTGCGTCTGTCCTGTATAATGCGAATAGAGGAGATAATGCCTTCTTTAAATAAATTCGTCTATCCAGTATAAGGCGTCTATAGAGAGAAATTCTGTCTGCAATAATGCAAGAAGAGGAAATAATTCGTTTATTAAGCAAGTAGCTCGCTTACCAGGTATAAAAAATGAATTATATGGAGCAATTATATGTTTCACACCTGCTGCTATACTACACCACACTTATCTAAGAAAATTCCTATTTTTTAATATAGCATTCTGAAAAATGGGATTCTTCCAAAGGTCATTCTGAAAAAGGTATAATCCATCAAAAGTCATACCGCGAAAGTTACAGTACGCCTAACACTATATTGAGAAAATGAATTCGGCAAAATGTTTTTCGGTGATATATAATACATTCAATACATATGCGTAATAAGGGATCTTATATATTTTTTCCTTATTCTGGCCGAATTCGCCTGCATCCAAATAAGAGATCAGATTAGCCCTTATTCTCATGCTCAATTTATTCATCCATCATTTCCTTACTTTGTAAAAATGCCTTTTTTAAAGAACATCCCCCATTATCATATTCAGGGCAGATATATGTTATTAAATAACGAATAACATTCATTATCTGGTGTAACACCCACTGAAGAAGGGACACATTTACCATTGCATTATTCCGAGCACATACATTTTTTTCAAAGAAGGAATCACATTCACCATTGCCTCATTCTGGCAAACGCATTTTTTTTTTGGTTTACGAGAATTTTGGTTAAGTCGAGTCAAGTACGAGACACTGAAGACGATCACACAGTTGTGGTGGAAATACGTATCTGCAAAGATATCGACAATAATTGGTGGAATTAAATGGAGAGTACTTAATTCGTCTTAGACGGTTGAATACATTCCACTAAAAGAGCTTAATATATTTTTCTTTGAAGAAGATTTATACGGGACAGAAGTTTTATTCCGAAGATAGGAAAAATATTTACCAAAAGGCTTTCAATCGAAATTGCAGTTTGATACTATTTTAGGAAAAAACTACCCTAGAAAACACTGACCTCTGACATCTTTATAACTCAACAACACATCTTGGAGCATCAAGAACATCAAATACTACCAAAGGCTATTCAGCTGATAATCTCCAATAAAACACTCTTGAACGTATCTTTGAACGCTGCGTTTTTTCGGACGCATACAATGGATTGCGAAGATGTGTTTGCAAGAGGTATTTTATTTTCGGGGAATTGTTCCATTCGGGGAAATGTTACATTCGGGGAATTGTTACATTCGGGGAAATTGCATTCGGGGAATTGTTACATTCGGGGAAATTACATTCGGGGAAATTGCATTCGGGGAATTGGTTTTCGGGGAATTGTCGTACAATCCGGCAATACAACGTGTCCTCTTTATAATCTGAACAGTCCTTATCATTTTGAGGTTTGCTTTCATTTGATTCGTTCTAAATCGCAAAAACTGCAATTTATTGTCTGAAAAGTGGTCGTTTTCAATCAAATTTTATGATCCTTGTCTTATTTTAAAATCTATCAAAATCAAAATTACTAATTATATGAAGCTTCACTGCCGCTAACCGCAAGTCGAGCACATCTGTATATGTAGGTCCATATACAGATGTGCTCGACTTGCGGTTAGCGGCAGCTCAGGTCTCAGTCAAATCACTATCAATAATCATTATCGCGATTAGGTAGATTGCTGATTCCTGAGACGGAGGCAATTCATGGTTCTTTTGTTTTCTTTATAGTCTACCGACAATTCATACAGAAGGTTAATCTTTTTAATTGGAAATCCGTTTTGTGTTATCAGTACCAGTACCAGTTCTAGAAGTTCCAAAGTTGCCGTTGCGCGATCATTTATTCCCAGTTGGAATCGATCCCTTACTTTCAATAATTCGCTTTCCCAAAGTTACATGCCGAAATGTCTGGAGTTCCGACTGTGTTGGTCCGACGCCAAGAAAAACCTATTCAAGGAAGCATGCGTTCAAGGTGACGGCGCCTTGAAGGGGATCAAAGAGCATCAAAATTGAAGAAAAAAAACGTGAACAAATTCCCAATCGAACTTGGCTCGTGTTGACTTGAACCCTTATCTCAGAGTCAGTCAGCGTCTATCCTTACGAAAACAATCTTCAGTCCGGGGCACACTGCCACGCCACGCTCCACCCGGGGCAAATTCCTTTTACTGATTCAATCCAATGTGACGGCACGACGCCACTTAGTCTCACTTTCTTTTGGTTGTGTTTTATGTCGTTGCGCGTTGTTGGAATATTTCCCAAACCAAAACGCTGTACACCCGTTCGTCGTTGTACTGCATAGTAGTGACTCACTTTGTCCGAAGGTTCTTGCTGATATGGTCTGTTGGTTTTTGTGAAGATAATTTTGAAGATAAGTATGGTGGTTGCAAATTTGTGATTAACTCCGTTATTGATGGTTGTTAAGCATATTGCTACAAGGCATTTATTAATAAATCTAGTTCTTTTTTAACTAGCATGTACTGAATGGTTATATGTTCGATTCAAAACTGAAATTTTGATAATAAGATTGGAAGATCAACCAACGTCTTCGCTTGTATGCTCACAGATAGAAAAAAAAACATAAGAGCTCATTTAAAATCATTGGCGTTAGCGATTCGCACAAAGTCATAGGGGGTAGAATCGTAAAAGAGTTTCAACACTTCCATCCCTAGTTACAGATCTTGATTTGGGTTTAGTCATTATTAATCAACTATTTTCCCACGGTCGAGATCCGTTTTTGGAAAAGGAAGGTGATTACTTAAGAAACATTTGACAATCTTTCATAGGTGCCACGGGAGGTTTATTTTTTATTTTTCTGTGAGCTTCTTGGCTTCAACGTTTATTACTCTACAATCTACACCTCAAACATTTATTTAATAGTTGTTAGTTGGAAGTGTTATATACTTTACTGGAGACTCAACTCTTTTGCTTCCGGGACTATCGAATCTATATATGATTGTGTCATAAATGTTTGGGTTATTAATCCAACTAGCTAATGGATGAATGGCAAGTCAAATTATATTTTTTCTTTATAGAATTTTCATCCTATGTAAAATTCTTGAGCAAATTAAATCTTAAAGTTCTTTTCCCTAGTGAAATGATTCATATGAACACTAAAGCACTTAAATCTGAAGTGTCAAAACATTTGAGAATTTACAAAGATACCATTGTAATAAGTTCGCCCGTCCGAAGCGATGGTGATTGTTTGTCATCTCGCCGACAGTTCCATTATTTTCCCACGGTATCATAGGAACGTGTTCTCATAAGTCAGCTGTCTGTCACCGTTTCAATATGTGAGCCAGAAAAAAAAATATATAAAAGAAAACTTCTGCCCGGCTGACTGTCTGCACAAAAACCCGCCATGCACGTACATCGACTTACAGCTAGAAACGATCCGGCATCATACAATATCACGCTTTTTGCGATATTAGCGATAAATCGTCTAGACAACTCCATCCCCCATTATTTTAGCGACCGAGAATTGCGCCATTCTAGGGAGGCGGCATGATGTCCGATGGGGTTGATAGAGAAAGCTATTTTAGGCTCTGTCGGGGCTTAGATTCGATATCATCCGGTGGTAGACTGCCCGGAGATGGGAATTTGATGTCAGGTAATGCCAGCCAGTTCTGTCAAGCGCTAAATGGATCAACAATGAAACTGTAGAACGTGTGGAGAACATTTGTTAAGTGGAAAACATGATACATGTTTACCAAAATTGACCTTAATAGTGGGAGAACATAGAGATTTTGTCTTTTGTATCGCAGTGGTAAAATGCGCGGATTATAAATACTAAAAACAGGAAGGTTCCATTACGGGTTTGATTAATTTTCCCGACAATAGACTGTTCTAGTAATTGTAAGCACACTAACAAATAGTCGACAGCTTGAATTGCATGTATTGTTCCTTGGAAATTTCGAAATATTCTGTAGAGAATTTAAGCCATATCGTTGAAAAACATTTTGATGAATGAAAATTAGTCGAATGACATTTGGTCGAAAGGACATTGCGTTGATTAAACATTTGGACGAATGGACGTTTAGTCGAAAACGAATTTTTAGTTCACTAGAGACGTAAGGCTTTTGGTCAAATGGGTATTTTGTCATAACAAGATTTTCGAATGAATATTCTTGGCAGTGTTGGAAACAACTTTAAAACCTTAAAACTCATGAACGATTCAAATCAATCGTGAATTGAATCACAGATAAACAGACATAACACATTAAACATTGACTCATCAAATTCATCGCCGTTTAAATAATAACGACATCTGTTGGTTTCAGTTAGTTGGGCAAATCACGACCCAGATGGCGATATTGAGCAAACGTAAATCACGAGCAAATTCGATGCGCGTGCCACGAGTGATCGATTGACCAACTAAAAATTATTTGAATTGTCCAGTAAATCACTGAACGACGAGAACTTGGCGACAGTTATGTCTGTTTGCCTGTGGTTGAATCACCCATTTTAATCATCTTAGATTTAATTTTGTTCTCCTTCGTTAAAAGCAGTGAGTTGTCAATCGTTACATAGAACAATGGATACTTTTGCGTGTGTAAACAATAAATTTCCTCCAAATTGATTTAAAAGGTTTTTTGAAGGGAAATGATTGTTTGGCAAATGAGTGAAATGATGCGTTTTAGTATGGAAGGTTCTTTTATTTATTCGTCTTGAGATCTACAATGTT
The DNA here is from genome assembly GCF_024139115.2 of Armigeres subalbatus. Lineage (NCBI taxonomy): Eukaryota > Metazoa > Arthropoda > Insecta > Diptera > Culicidae > Armigeres > Armigeres subalbatus. The sequence goes on from NC_085141.1 coordinate 362,017,451, forward strand.
ATGAGAGCGCAGCAATGAACTCAACTGTTGACAGTTTGAACGCAAAAAAAAATACAAATCCGATATAGGTCGGTTATATTTAAAAACTAATTTATTGCTGTGTTTTAAAAAGTCACATAGTTGTTGTTTCAATATTGATTAAAAAATGATGGGTTAATAAAAGAATAAATAATAAGAAAACGGTAATTATTCCCTACAGAATATCCTGATAAAAAAAGACAGGAACACCGTCTTTGACCAGAGGTCGTACAGACTGAACACTTAACACCTAGCATGAGACAACGGACAGGACATATGACACCTGACACCCAATGGACCAGTAGAGAATTTTCCGACCATGAAAAGTTTCCTCCTTACCAGGGCGGGAATCGAACCCACACTCCTTGGCACATGCGTCTAGACGATTGACGTCGCTAACCGCACGGCCACGAAGCCCTAAGTGATCAAAAGACACTTAGTCGAATGATGTTTCGTCGAATGACAATTGGTTAAAAAGACATTACGTCGAATAGACATTAGATCGTTTGGCCATTTTGTCGATATTAAATTTTCGTCCAACGATTAACGAATTATGGTTAGAATTATGGTTTTAAGTGAAAAAAAGAACTATGAAAAGAATAAGAACTTTTGATTAAATGTACTTTCAACTAAATGTCCTTTCGACGAAATTTCATTCGACCAAATGTCAATCGACGAAATGTCTCAATGCCGACTATGATGAAGTACTGGCAAAATAACATTGATATAATTGGTTTTTGAACATAATATTCAGCTATTTCTGTAGGTTTTCGAATTTTCTCTAGTCCATCAGGGTCTCTAGAAGCTTTCGTTTGCTCATTTTTTTGTTTGCGTTTTTATCATGTCGACCAACTTCCTCGCGAGGGACAAGCATTGACGCCAGGAAGAGAACTCTCACACCAAGACCCTAAATATCATATCTATCGAAACATGGACCGGCAATCTATAGTCTCAATTTCATTAATCATCTTCATAGCTATGCTATATAAATATTGATAGTAGTTAGCGTTTGTGAACTAGCAGTTCGTTTATTCACCACAGCTGATAAGAAACTCTGTGTTATGAAGTACATTAAATTTAACCGCATTGAATGGAACTGCACTAAAAGGATTCTTAGCATGGCCTAGTTGCACATGTGCTGAATTTACAAAATGCCTACATGTCACTGAACTGTACATTCGTATACAAACTGTAATCGCTCCACAACAGCTTAAGCGTGCGAAATAAATTTGATTTTAATCGCAATCTTTCCTGTTTTGAGCAGCTTTCCAGTGAAAACAGAAAACAGCTCATACTCACATCGTACGTCATACTCATTTATTTCCCCACGATTTTCTACACAAAAGTTCACCGTCAGACGGGTTTCGTCATTTTAACCGATAAGAAAAATAAAACACGCGCAGCTTCTTCAAGTTCACGCACTTTTCGTTCGCATATCAATAGCTACAACCTACACATGCACGAGTAGTGTTTGGGTAGGCCTGGCATGTGGAAAATCCATCTACACTTGGATTGAGGGAGGATAAGACAGAGAAAGAAAAGCGATGGAAGGGATGTAAGCGCGCACAATTACGTAACCATTGACGCACCCATCAGAAATTGTAATGACCGTGGGTAAATGTGGGGCTTGCGGGAAACATAAAGTCCATTAACGTTGTAAGTTTGGCTTCTATGTTGCGCAAAAACGGCAAAAAATGTGAATAACGATGCTGGCGATTTGTTTAATTGTTTATAATCAAAGGAAAGTTGGAAAGGGTGAAATTGTGGCTTTGAAAAGCGCTTGGGACGAATTGCATAACAAAGCAGAGGCTTCTAATTTACTTCAATTCAATGGTGTTACCTAAAACATTGTCTCATAGCTGCTACGTACTTTATGCCAGTGAGGGGTGAGTGAGATTTGAGTGAGATGTCAAAAAATGTCATGGGATTGCTATTACTACTGTTTATACTAATTTTATTGACTAATATTTCAACGCTTAAGAAAATCAACAAATGGCTGCTCTTGCAAGAGCTTGCAATTTTAATACGTTATAAATTTTCAAAGGACTAATTGATTTAATTAGAAGAACAATTTGATATGTAGCAAGTGTTTTAAATTTGAGGTTGAGTATATTCTTAAAAGTGACGGGTTCTGTTTGAATCTACGTAGTCTATAGTTCGTCTATAGTTCGTACAGCCGTACAGGGCAGTCTACTTGTATTTTTTTCTTTGTTGTCTGTCCTGAATAAGACGTGTACAACTCACATGCATCTACCCCAATAAATGGCTCTGCATTCCAACTGATTCCTGCTTTTCAAGTTTTTATTCTGATATCATTTTCCACAGTTATGATAAATATACTATTTTCCCAGCAAAACGGATTGACAATCCTACGCCTTTGCTCGTCGTAAGGCTACTGGAGACCCCTTTTATGTTCGTATGTTATCAAAATTTATTTATAATTGATAAGGTTCCTAGCAATCGAATGGTCTATGATCACAGCCCTTGTGCCAGCTTAGCTAAGATTCTGAGGGATGTTTTTTAAAACGTATTTGATTAGGATATAGCTCTGACGTTCTGATTAGATCATTAAAAATTGAGACACACAAACTAGCCAAAAAGATTCTTGGTTAGATAGGCCATATTGATGCAGCAATGTTCATAATCTACTAAAATAAATGCCTCCAGAAGCTCTTATTTATTTTCATGTAGATTCTTGTTGTTTCGGTCGGATTTGGCATTATGACAGTTGTTCTAGTGAAGAACATCAATATCAAAATTCATTTGTCAACTAATTGAACTCCTCTCTGGAGTGATAAACATTGTTACCCAAGGCTTTCTACGATACACATTTTACTTATGCTGATCCGCCATGGTAACTATGTTTAGTTAATTGCCTTTCTCGTATACTAAGTATACGTAAAGGCTATATGATCGCTCCGAAACCAAATTTTTTATAGAAGGCCCGGGTACCCATAGTCACGAATTGAAGTGATGTCTGTGTATATGTGTGTGTATGTCTGTGCGCATCGCTCGGAAGTTATGGCCAAAATGCCACTTTTTTAATAGAAAAATTGAGTAAAAAACCCTGATTGATCCACGTAGCGGTGTTTGTGCATTTCTCGTACATTAGATACATAAAAAAAAAAAATGAGTGAGAATTTCTTAGCGTGTTTTTTGTATATAAATCGTATTTTGGCCATAACTTTTCATCCCATCCCTGGCCAATTTTCAATAGGAAACAACGGGACAGGATTCCCCGTCGAATTCAAACAAATCGGATCAAGATAAGTGCCTAAAAGATGAGTGAGTTTTAATTTGCGCACACACATACACACAGACAGACATTATCTCAATTCGTCGAGCTGAGTCGATTGGTATATAACACTATGGGTCTCTGGAACTACTATCGCAAAATCGTCTTGGAAGTGAATATTTAGCCTTTTCGTTACACCTTGGTGTACGAGAAAGGCAAAAATGTCACCCATTTTTCAGGCACTTACCCCTAACCGATTTGCTTGCAACAAGTTGCATTTGACGCAGAATACTCTCCCATTGTTTCCTATTGATAATCAGATCGGCCAGATCGGACTATGGGCTCAAGAGTAATGGCCAAACTACTATTTTTATAATGCACGAGAAAGACACCATCACCGCTAGGTGGATTAATCAGAGATTTTTAACCCCTAGTTCCGTTGAGATGGGCATAGCAGAAAAGAGATGACTAAAATGGAAACCCTAAAAATTAGAAGTTTTTCATAAAAAAATAGGAAATTGCCAATAAAGATATCAGGGTTTGAGCAAATAATGAATTTAAAATTTCCACAACAGATGCAAAATTTCCATAAACAATTAGAAATTTTCCACAAAACAAAAATAAATTTAGCACTTTTAGAAGCAAAAATTACAATTATAAAAGAAGAATTTCCCATAAAGAAATCAAATTTTGCAATTCTTCTTTCATAATTGCAATGTTTGCTTTTAAAAGTGCTAATTTATTTTTGTTGTGTAGAAAATTCTTAATTGTTTATGGAAATTTTACTTTATTTGAGGAAATTTTATTTTTATTTGTTGCTCTATACCCTGATTTATTTATTGGTAATTTTATTGACAATTTTTTTAATGGGTAATTCCTAATTCTTCATGGAAATTTTATATTGCTGCCCAAATAGAGACATTAAACACCAATGCGTGAGGCTATTCATACTGTGACAAACCACTCAAAATTACCTTAATGTTATACGTTTTATTCCAGTATAAGTTTTCGCCATTTACTTACTTGTACCTGAAATGGAGAAAAAAGATTTTTTTTTAATAATTTTTTTCTTCTAATAGTTATTGAAGATAAATATTTAATGTCATTCTTTAATGCATTACTTTGAAAAATTTAATGTAAATATCTGTAAATTCGTTCTTAATCTTTAATTTATTTGAAAGCGTTACCAAGCCGTATTTTTTTAAATCTTGCGTTTATTTATTTCGCGTTGCGGAGCCGGTTTGTTTTGTACAATTCATTTTACAATTTTTGTGATTCTTCTTACAGCTAAAGTAAGTTTGAGTAGCCGACGAACAAGCGACTGTCTTGAGGTTAGCGATCACAAGTACACAATAAAAAAAAAACAAATTACTCCACCTAGCGTTGGTGGTGCCTTTCTCGTGCATTATGAAAATGAGAAAAACATGTAAGAGAAGTCAAATATTTGCACTTTATGGGCATTGATTTTACTTTTTTCTTCAATTTATGTCTATTTGCGGTCATTTTAGTGCATTGCATTGGTTTCTGTAAAAAAAAATTCGATTTTGAAATTTTTTTTTCTAAGGAAGGACCCTTGTCAAAAAAAAACAAAGTTTTTTGAATAACTATGGAACGCAATGGCCGATCGAATTGGCCGCAATGGCCGAATTTTCAATAGGAAACAACTAGACCTCAAACCGCGTCGATTGCAACTTGTTGCGAGCGAATTGGATAATGCTAAGTACCAAATAGTGTGTCTCACATTTTTGTACACGCACATACACACATACAGACATCACCTCAATTCGTCGAACTGGGTCGATTGATATATAACACTATGAGTCTTCGAGCCTTCTATGAAAGGTTCGGTTTAGAAGTGATCCTATAGCCTTTACGTATATTTTGTATACGAGAACTGCAAAACAGTTTTTTAGGGTTTCAAAATTGTTGAATGCGATGTTGTTGACTTGTTTTGATGGTGGATTTTGGAACTGATCTGTAATGGATGACAAATGAAAACAAAACAAGGGAGACAACTAAAAGAAGAGAACATTTTCAAGGCGAAATGCGACTGACAGGGTACTCGAAAAGAATCAAATTCTTACATCAATCTCTTTCAAAAACTGATAGATAAGGTTCATATACTCTAAATCAAGGCTCGACAACACTTCCCTATCAAGTTGTATTTGTTGTATTGTTGTATTTCCTCGGATCGGACAGTTTCAGTCAATTTTGACCTGGTTTCACGATGCTAGACGCACCCAAATACGATGTGCTCGAATTTTGATAGTTGCCACAGATACAGAGAATGCTTTCAGAAAGCCCAATGCGAAAAGTATGTGCATTTAGCGAGTAGTGATTAGACATTAGTCTGCACATGGTTCGAATGAAATCACGTCCCATGTTCAACCCTTTGAATCATGGTCTCTTCGATACCTAAGTGAAAATAAAACGCAGCCTTCTACCCGTGTCTCCACTGCCTACTGGTCGAGGTCTGACGAATTACTGCAAAAAAAATCATCAAAAGCGATTTGACGCTCGTAAATATCTATAAATATCGCTTTCTTATTACCCGGATCGAAAAATGAGGAGGGACCCATGCCATGGCGATGTTTTAGGAGCGTTTCGATAAAGCACTCAATGCTCAATGTATGCTGAGTGTCTAAGGGGTACACATTTTCCTACGCTCCATATAAATAAAAAATAATTTGGATGGAAAAAATCTTACAGGGGGGGAGGGAACTTTGAAAAACAATATAATCAATAGAAGAAAACTTGAAAAATTTGTTGGAACGGGGTGGTATTTTTAGTTTCAGGCAAATTTATGATCAATGGCTCTAAAATTAACATTTAGAACGACGCTTTTTGAAGTAACATAACTTGTGCATAATCTCTTGAATGAGTTTTTATTGAGTTGAAAGCATTTTTGAAAATATTTAGAGGACGTTGTTTCCCTTGCCCCGATGGGGGAGGGGGGTCGAATTCGCCTCATACAGTAAATAAATAACGCATCGAATAAACATATGTTTGAAAACCAATTAGTAAGATGCTTGAACTGTAAATAATAATCAATATTTTTTTAGTACCCCACAAGAGCCAAGGCTTAGGGTAGGTATTGCTCAATTCTCGATTACCAGTTTTTACACTTTGAGGATGATGTTAGTCCCAAACTGCATCTGTTGGTTCTCTATGTAATTTCAGCTGACCTGGCAATAGCGGAGTTAGCAACCGAGGGTGGTCAATCATTCTCATGCTCATGCCCATGCTCAACAGCCTCCTGAGAACTAAGACTGTCGGCGAAGATGAAGAAGTGCTCAGCTGGAAGTGTTGCAATATTCTCCAGCTGCTAGTTCAGAAATGTATACTGAACATGGCTTCTGCAATTTGAAGAAGGCGCTATGAAAACTGTTGTACACACAGAAACCAGTGGAATCCTCGAATTTTGAAAACCAAAACTACCATACTCCAAGACCGAAAGAATGATTGTTCGATATAATCTAAGTAAACCTTGCGGGTGAGCACCCCAGCATGTACCGGTTATTGTACGCATGAAGTTGATTCTCTTCTGGCATTTTTTTTTACCAGATACACATTGTGCTTCCCGAAGGTGCGTTTGGAATCGAACCAGAACCCGAGATATTATGAAGACATGCTGTGAGTGATTGTCTTGCACATTAGTTGAAGCAGGAATTTTGCCGGCTTATGCAAGTATCTTGTAATGGTCCTTGCAGATCAACTAGGGTTGGGCCTGTAGCAGATACAACACAGTCATCCGAAAGCTCTGTCTTAACATGCAATTTCCCATGAGACATTCGTCAATATCTGTGGCATAGAAATTGTAAAGAAGGTGGCTCGAATATGAGCCCTGAGGGAGACTCATGTAACACATTCGTGAAGTTGACAAGTCTCGCTTAACTTTTCAAAAGGTCCTAAGTAACATTTTTTTCATGATTTAATTTGAGTATTGCAATCAACAGATTGACATGAAATACGTTGATTGCATTATTCAAATTAAATCATGAAAAAAATGTTACTTAGGACCTTTTGAAAAGTTAAGCGAGAAGTCACGATGAGAATAAATCAAGACAAAATTTTCTAAACGACTTATCTGCTTTTGTATACAAAGATTCAAACGACGATTTGACGAATCTGATAGCTCTTCCACGCAAACCAACACCATCGACAGGTAGCGGAATCCTTCACCTACCTTTTGATGGTATTGGTTTGCGTGGGAGAGCTATCAGATTCGTCAAATCGTCGTTTGAATCTTTGTTTACAAAAGCAGATAAGTCGTTTTGAAAATTTTGTCTTGAAATCATACGCTCCTTTGACAACATATTGTACAAAACTCAGACGTAGCTCATTATGATTTTTCAAATCGACTATATAAAATGCCTGCCATATCCTGCCATATCAAATCTTGACTTTCGTTAGTAATTCTATCAAGAACTAGAAGATTATATGAGTATTTCTATATCATTGTAAAAGCGTTAAACTACACAGAGAAGTTGCACTCTAATATCATTATTTAGACTAAAAACGTAGTCTAACATCAAAATTGTCTATTTTTTTTACTAAAAAGAATTAATTGTTTTGTAGGGGAAACCGCCAAATGTTGAACGGCTAATTTGGTCGCCTATTGTTGAACTCCCATAAGAAATGCACGTGCGTTTAACAATAGGCGAAGAAATTAGCCGTTCAACATTTGGCGAATTACCATATTTTATCAAAAACTTCATTAATCATTGTTTATAATTAATCATTCAATAGTTCAGCCGTTAAACTTAATAAACCGAATCGTTTTACATCTGCTTCAGTAAGCATTCAAAATTAACCATTCCAATCGTACCAGCAAGCTAATGATATAAGATTCCCCCGAAAACAATGTTGTACAACAGCAGGTATACTCATTCAGTCCACTTCGCACTTGTGGGCCACTCGGTCCAAATTTTTCAATCCCATTATAAATTCATAAAGCACAATATTGCAATTATCCCGCTAAATTGGTGCCTACTTATTTATACGCACACAGTCCCAGTATAGCCTCAGTCACATTTATTATACACACGAAATGAAAGTTGTTTTGTCACGATAGTGACGACGACGACGGTAACGTGACGCTTGGGTGTTGAGCTTTCACTCCGGGTGTCATTCCGATTCTCATTGCCACCGGCAGGCGCCCAGCCCAACTGTAAATTTTTCTCGTCTGCACCGTCTACATCGTTGGCCCCGTGTTCCGTTGAGCGTTGGGCTAACCCGATGACATAATGGTGTTGCGCTGATTTTTTGTTGTTCCACGGGTCTTATCTTCCGTGTGAACAAGCCATTTCCGAGAGGAAATTCGAAGTGCGACTGTACTGTGACAGACATTCCACGCTCCCAATTCGATTCCGGGGCAAGTGCACATTCGATCGTTGAAAAATGCGCGCACTGATAAGGAAAGATTCGATGGGGGTGAAAAGAGTTATTAGAAAACTGGAATTTCAAAAGCTGTAGTCTTTAATGTGGTAACACTGCAGAAATGGTTTAAAATTTACATTGCAAAATTGCGATTTCGAGTTTATATGTATGGACCTAATTATCCTTATTAATTTATTCTATTTAGATAACATACATATGCCGTTTATTACGGCAGATAGGCGAATTGATTCGATTGATTTATTCGCTATTTCTATGAAGGCTAAAAAATTGCATGTCAAGGCTCCATTCAACCGCGCTTTCCTCGGATGTGGATGCGGCGGAGCACCTTATTATCAACGACGGACAACGTCGGAAAAAATGCTATAAATCGGCATTCACTTCCGATATCAGTGCTTGGGCTACATAGCTAGCTGTTGATTTGGGGAAAAGGATGATTCATGGCTAAGTATATGGGTAGCACCCCAGTGTAATTCACTGTTGAGTGTGCAATGTGTATGTATAAGGTAAACGCGTTAAAATGTGGAAAACTATTTCCAGTGTTCTATATAACGAAGGCCTTCACTTCATGCGTGCAACGATGGAGCTCCGTTTCAAAAACCTAAACAAAACTATGAGCTACGATATGAGTGCCAGGCGTGCTACTGTTCGCACAAAGTGATTTGATTTCCGTGTTTAGGGTTTATTATCCAATTTCCCAACTTATTATTTTAATGCATTCTGGAGTGATTAGTTTCGCTATGACAAGTCACAGGAGGACATTTGATCAAAACACGTTTTGGTTAAGAATTATGATCAATATAGCTCGTAAAATTATACAATATTTATAAAATAGATTATTCTGTACAAAGACATTTGAATAATACGATACTGCTGCTAAGTGGCAAATGTGAGCAATGACTTTTTCGGCTGACTTCAGAAAAAATTTAAAAGACTACTCACATTATTTCCTATTTGAAGTTGGTAGATGAGGAACTCTGTCAGTTTTGGTGGTAATTGGTTAGGAGCGGACCTTCCCAGGAAATCATTGGCACTATATTTCGCTTTTTTGCCTATACAGGGCTATTATAGAGCTAGTATGAAGTTTGTTAGACCTGTGGTAGTGTTTTAGTCGCACGTATGGCTTATTTTAATGCTTACGATTAGGGGAACTGTTCCGTTTTCCATCTTACTGAACATATATTCATCTCATAGCAAAACAAAGAAATACAACACCAATATCGCCGCTTCTTTTTGCTAATAAGCGTGCTTACTGTTGAAAAAAAATCACAAAAATATGAAACAAACCAAATTCCTTTTCATTGCTTTATTTTTGATTGGATGGAAATAAGAGCTATGGGATGAAGTGCCGAACCGTTCCCATACCTACCTGGCATTATTATTGTGAGATTTAAGGAGACGTTGTTACATTATGTAACAATCATATCAAACAATACATTTATTAGTCTCAGAAGGAGATGCTCAACTTTTTTGTTGGATGGCTTGCAGTGGCTCTCCGTGAAGCAAAGAATTGTATATTTAACAAGTTTTCTGTCTCGATATAAATGTGATCGAATTGAAAGAGGAAGTGACCATCATTGATACAACACTAGAAACGCGGAAGACGTAGGAACACCTAATTTTTTGCATGGAGCTTCACAAAACTATTGTATTGTATCTGATGGTGTATGATGATGTATTGTATGTGATGATAGATTTTATATTTATTAACGTAATTGTAATTTGAACTTTTTCTTGTGTAGTCTACAAAACTTTGAGTCTCGCGCGCGTAAAGCAGATATGAATGATTTTCAAGTTAATGTGCAAACTACAAACTTGCACATTTTCAGCTGTTTGAATGATTCTGCAGATTAGTAATGGGCTATCAAGTAGAGTTTTGTTCCCGCGGTGATACTGAAACTTCTGATTTCGACGGAGTTTTGATTTTGTTGACAACGTAGATTATTAGATTATTAATGATGCCTACGAATGGCTAACGTAGGGATGAAACGATACCACTAAGATATGGATACTTTTACTTTTAAATATTATTGTATAAACGTATCGATACCTACTTGTATCATATGAGTACTATTATATTTAAAATATAATTTAAGTACTTAACTACATAGAAAGTGCTTAGGGGCCGTACACTAATTACGTAAGCACTTATGGGGGGAGGGGGGTCGGCCATATTCAAACGCTCCATATAAATAAAAATTGATTTGTATGGAAAAATCTTACATGGGGGGGGGGGGGGGTTGAAAAACCCAGAAAAATTGCTTACGTAATTAGTGTACGGCCCCTTATTCTATTTACATTTTTTATCAATACTATTTATCCAGTTTGAAGACATTTCAGCCGTTATTGCATCAAGGATGGGCCACATTTTCATGTCCTCAAATGATTTTCTGTGATGGTAATCATATCGATTTTGTTTTGTATGGCAAATCTGATTGAATTATTATTCAATTAATTCAATTTATTACAGGGTTTGCAGAAATCGCTTTCAATAGATAACGAACAACGATAAAAGAGAGGCAAAAACTGTTCCGAATCATAACAAGCCATGATAACAAATTTATCAAACTTGTATACAAGTGCGAAAAAACAGAATCGAATAGGCAGCCCCCACAGAGAAATGGTGATTCTCGCTTTGTTTTCGCTCATTTCGTGTTGGTTACTGCACAGCTGTGTAGAACAAGTTAAAATGCAACATCAGAGCCACTGCTCCCCGCATTTGGAGTTTTCTAAAAGAAATTTACCATGGGGTAGAGCCTCCCGAATCAGTTCTCTATCATGACAGCTTGCGAAAAAAGTCTCTCGCGGTATGCTACATATCGTATATGTATACAGAGATGATAAGTGAGAGACTTGTTCAATCTCTTTAGGTTTCAATCCCTGATTTATTATCTTGGAAAAATAAAGATAATAAAGATAAATCGTCAAGCTAAAACCTTTGTAGGGGTATGTGGAGGAACCAAAATTACATCATCAAAGGGCCAGGGATTGAACCCTCGATCTCTTGGTTATGACACAGAAATAGTGGCACAAGTCCACCAAGCCCTCCTATTTATTCACCAAAGATTCAAACAAGTTAGTGTATTTGATAGACTCATCTGACGGTTTTGCTACAAAGGATCGGTAACAAGGGATTTCGGAAACCAAATGTTTGCTTTGTTCAAATTAGTAGGAAATTAATTGATTGTAGAAGAATGTTCCTCATGACTATCAGTGTTCATTGCTTATGTTTTCCTTCTTTTCTCAAAATTGAATTAAATCCAGATTGGTCTAGAGTTGGAATTTTTCTTGATCCTTCTGCTTCCGAAGCCGATTCGAACCGTCGACAAACTCAGTCCAGAGTAGACCCACACCAGATCGCTTCGAAACCGGGCTGCCTTGTAAGTAAGTCCGATAATTAATAATCCTGCATCGATGCAGGCAAGTGGAGAATTGGCTGAATAGAAATCCGTTTTGAAAAATTGTGCATAAATAAATTGAGGAATATTTGGCCAAGGAATACGGAAAGCTTCCGAGCCTCTCGGTAGAAGGCTTTAGAGCCTCTTGAAAAGACAATTCCGAGCCTCTCGAAAGGAGGCTTCCGAGCTTTTCGAAAAAGGTTCCCAGACCTTTTGAAAGGAGGCTTCCGAGCCTCTTGAAAGAAAGCCTCCATGCCTCTTGTAAGGAGGCTTCCGAACCTCTTTAAAGAGACTTCCAAGCTTCTTGTAACGAAGCAATCGTGTTTTTTTTTTTTTTGGAAAAAATGCCTCTCAAATAAAGGCTTTCGAAGCTTTAAATTATAGTTTTTTGGCCCATAAGAATACCCTTAACATTTTATTCAACATTTTATTTCGATCAGGAGGTAGATTGCATATAAAGTTTTTTTGTCCCTACATACACTGTGCTGGTTATGCACCCAGAAAAATGTAACGTAGAAACAACAATATTCCGGAAAAAAACCATCATTATTGTTAACTCAGGGCTAATAATATTTATCTTTTGAGTCAATCAATAATATTGTTGTTTCTACAGTTGAAGCAATAGTGTTGTTGAGAGTAGATCAACAATACTCCTGTTGAAATAACTGTCCCTGTATTTTCGATTCAATGTAATATAGAGGATTGATTATACAATAAAATATTGTTGAATAATGTATTTGATTGTAAGGGGTTATTATTATTTTGAATACAATAAAAGTAGAACAAATAGATGTCAAAGTACTAATTTATTCTCATATTCATGTTGTGAGTTATTTGGGCAGGCCGTGCATTATACACGGACGCGTCAATTCACCTGTCTGACAAAAGAACTTTTAATGACCGTCAAGACTATTACTATACTATTCTTCTTCTTATTGGCATTACATCCCCACACTGGGACAGAGCCGCCTCGCAGCTTAGTGTTCATTAGGCACTTCCACAGTTATTAACTGCGAGGTTTCTAAGCCAAGTTACCATTTTTGCATTCGTATATCATGAGGCTAACACGATGATACTTTTATGCCCAGGGAAGTCGAGACAATTTCCAATCCGAAAATTGTCTAGACCGGCACCGGGAATCGAACCCAGCCACCTTCAGCATGGTCTTGCTTTGTAGCCGCGCGTCTTACCGCACGGCTAAGGAGGGCCCACAATAAATACTATTGGTTATGAGTTAACCTTCGGTTCTGCACTGTCATAAGACGAGTTTAGTATAATTCCTTTTATTTCCACCACCTCGTATTACTTTTACTTATATACGTATTTCGACCACAACTGTAAGGTCGTCCCGTGTCTCGTACTTGACCCGACTTCGGTTCTGTAGGGGAGAACAGTGCATAATGCACCCCTGGGGCAAAATGGCCTCACTCATAAAATGTTGTAGGACATTGAACGAATATAACCATTACAATTCATAATTACTACTTGATACTTGATACTTGATGGGCTACAGCTCTTCGATGAACCTACGCCGAATGGAGTATCCTTCTCCACTGGACTAGATCCTGGGCCAATCGCTTCCAGTCGCCCTGAACATTGAGCGCCCTCAGGTCCTCTTCAACTGCAAAAAGCCATCGTGTACGTGGCCTTCCACGAAGCCTGCGGCCTCTTCTGGGTTCTCTACTAAATATTATCTTCGTTTGACGTTCTTCCGGTATACGAAACCCGTGACCAGCCCACCGTAGTCTGCCGTGTTGTATAAGCTTAATAATATCCAGCCCTTTATACACCTGGTACAATTCGTGATTCATGCGACGCCGCCAGATACCGTTCTCCTGTTTACCGCCGAGTATTGTCCTCAGCACCTTACGCTCAAACACTCCGAGAGCTCTCTGATCAGCCTCCTTTAACGTCCATGTCTCATGGCCGTATAAAGCCACCGGAAGAATCAGAGTAGTATACAGCGCGAGTTTTGTTTTCGTTTGCAGACTACGGGACTTAAGCTGGTTACGAAGTCCGTAATAAGCCCTATTTGCAGTTGCAATACGCCTTTTCACCTCGCGGGTAACATCATTATCGCACGTCACTAATGTTCCAAGATCAGTTTGCATTTTGCCGTCGTTGCAATCGGACGGACAAAAACGTTGTCTTCACGTGATAATAGGTACTGTATGTACCGAACACAAGTTTTTTTGCCTTTTGTGTGTGGATCAATACGGTCGTTCGTTCGTTGTGCCTTGCGGTGAGCGATAATGCAAAATAAAAACAATCTCATGACGCTAATGAATACGGTGCAGTTAGACACCGATGTTAATCGTATGGAAACTATATACAAAACTACTGAGGACCGGTCTTTATTCGTGAAGTTCACCTCTTCGGAAGCCATGCAGGATGCACTGAGGAAGAATCGTGAACCGCAAAAGTTTTGGTATACGAGTGGAAGGGCTGTGGAAGTTCGGATGATTGTTGCGGGCAGCAACATTCGATATGTCCGGGTGTTTGACCATCCACCAGAAATACCCGATGAAGATGTATATTTGTTGCTTGGGCAATATGGCACAGTGGAGTGTTCAGTTCGCTGAAAATTTCCAGTGGATTTGGGCCTCGATCATTTGTACACGGGTGTACGTGACGTATTCACAGATGTGAAACATGAAATACCGTCGTCGCTGGAAATCGCGAACCATAGAGGCAGGATTTTCTACGAGGACTTGAAGAACAAGTGTTTCGAGTGTAGGAAGGAAGGGCATCGCAAAGATGCATGTCCTCTACGAAGTGAACGGAATCAAGAGAAGCCCAAGAGATCGTCAAACACTTATGCTGGAGTAGTAAGCGGAATCCAGGAAAATGAAGAATGTGCCGAAGAGGAAGTTATCGAGGAGGAGACAATCGAAGTTTTGGACGAGGAGATGCAGAGAAAAAAATGTTCCAAGATACACAAATTCTTCTACCACTTCAAATTTTTCACCATTCAGCACTATTTCGCTACCATCACCACTGATGAACCCACATTGATTGGCAGCGACCATGTACTTCGTTTTGCTGGTATTGATCGTGAGTCCAATCCTCGCTGTCTCCCTCTTAAAAGGCACAAAAGCCTCTTCCACGGCACGGCGATCAATTCCGATAATATCGATATCGTCCGCAAAACCCAGGAGCATATGTGATCTTGTGATAATGGTACCGCTTCTTTGCACACCAGCTCTCCTAATCGCTCCCTCTAGCGCTATATTAAACAGTAGGTTCGAGAGTGCATCATCCTGCTTCAATCCATCTAAGGTCACAAATGACGTCGATATTTCATCCGCAACCCTTACACTTGATTTCGATCCGTCCAACGTTATACGAATCAGCCGTATCAGTTTCGCCGGAAAACCATGTTCAAGCATAATTTGCCATAATTTATTCCGTTTCACTGAATCGTACGCCGCCTTGAAATCAATAAACAGATGATGTGTCTGCAAGTTGTACTCCCGGAATTTATCAAGGATTTGTCTCAGGGTAAACATTTGATCCGTCGTTGATCGGCCCTCACGAAAACCTGCTTGGTACCTGAGGGTTATTCCTCGGTAATTGGCGCACTCCAGTCTGTGCCCTTTCTTAAGGAGACGGCAAATGAGGCCGTCCAACCAGCTAGCAGGCATTTCCTCGTCTTCCCATATTTTCGACATAATATGGTGCAGAACTTTATAAAGCTGCTCACTGCCATGTTTGAGAAGTTCAGCCGGGAGCTGGTCCTTCCCCGCAGCCTTATTGTTTTTCAGCTCTTTGACAGCTTTTTTAACCTCATCTAGTGTAGGTGGCTCCACAGCTTGTCCATCGTCGCTAATATTTATTCTGTTCACCGATGCACCGTCACTTCCTCCATTCAACAAAGTCTCGAAGTGTTGCTTCCACCTGGCAGCCACTTCAGTTTTATCTGTCAGCAAATTCCCTTGTTGGTCGTTGCACATGACGGGAGATGGCGCTGTCTTTCTCCGCACGCCATTGACAGACTCATAGAACCTCCGCATATCGTTCTGCTCCATTTTTTCCCGCGCCTCACTCAATACTTGTTCTTCGTACTCTTTTTTCTTCCGGCGGTGGGTTCATTTTTCGGATGCTCTTGCTTCCTTGTATCGATCTCTATTCGATCGGGTACATGATACCAACATCCGGCTTCTGGCAACGTTCTTCTCGTCTGTCACTCTCTGACACTCTACATCGAACCAACCCGTCCTGGGTCGCCTCTGTGCCTACCACTTCTCGTGCTGTTGTGCTCACCGCTCCATGGATCGACTCCCATAGATCGTTGATGTTGTCGTTAACGTTGATTGCACTTATCCGTTCGTCGAGCTTCTGGCGGTACTCAGCCGATACTCCTTCCGCCGACAATCGCTGGATATTGTAACGCATCGTTCGCTGTGATCTTTCGTTCGATACAGTTGACAACCGTGATCGAATTTTACTGACGGCGAGGTAGTGATCAGAGTCAATGTTCGGACCTCTGAATGTCCGCACATCGATAACATCCGAGAAATGGCGCCCATCCACCAGAACATGGTTTATCTGGTTGCAAGTTTCACCATTTGGGTGTCTCCAGGTGTGCTTTCGGATGTTCTTTCGTGCAAAGTAGGTGCTACTGATGGCCATCCCTCTGGCAGCAGCAAAATTTACTAGCCGTAGGCCGTTGTCATTGGTAGCGGAGTGAAGGCTCTCCCTACCGATTATGGGACGGAAAAAGTCCTCTCTACCGACCTGAGCGTTAGCGTATCCGATAACAATTTTCACGTCATGCTTTGGGCACTCTCCATAGGCTTTATCAAGACATTCATAAAACGTGTCCTTCACGTCGTCGGATTTATCGTTTGTCGGTGCGTAAACGTTGATTTGGCTGAAATTGAAGAATTTGCTCCGTATCCTCAACGCACAGATTCTTTCGCTAATGGGATTCCACCGCATAACTCGCTTCATCTGCTTGCCCATCACTACGAAACCCACTCCATGCTCTGCTTTTTCACCTTTCAGGCTTCAGTAAGCTACCTTACCGGGGTCGCGTTACCTACATCGCGGTGATGGGGCTGCCACCTTAGGTATAGCTGACGCGATACAGCATTTCGTTAATCAGCCGCTGGGTACCAGGCAGACGCTGTTTGAGCCGCACCTCCTGGTGAACAGACGCTCGAGGCGTACCTTCTCACTCTAGCTGATGTCAGAAGGACAACAGTGCCCAGGCTGCACTACCAGCTAAGTACACAACACTTAGCTGGCGGTCTTTCGTCATCGGACGACCCGTGGAAGCGTGAGATAGGGACTTGTTGGGGACCAGAGCTCTGTTGGGCGCTCCTTCCTTGATGTCAACCCACCATTTTGCAAGCTCCATTGGAAAAAGTGAGGAAAATCCCTTCATATTCACTCAAATTTAACGAATTGCGATTTTTCCACCTCACTCGTAAAATTGCAATAAAAACAAAACAACCATGCGTTCACCATTATTTGATATTTCACATGCAATTAAGTCATTTTACACCACCATTCGGGCCTTTTGCCATATGCCTATTTTTCAAACATTTTTAAAATGCGTTAGTAAGTCATGGAAACCTAATTTTACATCTAACGTTGAAATGGTTCGGTATACTTGTTTATATTGGTGAAAACATCGAAAAAGTTTGAGGGGTGCATTTTGGACCGTTCTCCCCTACTATTTCCACCGTCCTTCTGTACGGCACTGCTGATAATTCAACATTTTTCTTTATCGCTTCATTCGTGTGTAAAACATTTTGTTATGTTTATTGCAATAAGTGCACTTTTAAAAAAAGCATTTCGTAATTAGGCAAGTTCAGAGCAAAATCAAATTTTGTGAAATAAAAATACCTACTATTGCAGATTCAATAATAAAAACCCTGATTAATCAACCTAGCGGTGTTGACTGTTGGTATCTTTATCGTGTACAGGGGTGTAGATATTCGGCAGCACCTTCATCCAGTGAGGTTTATTTTATTAAAAATTTTCATTTATTTATTTTCTTTCTTCGTTGAAATCGATCTCACATTTCTGAAGAGGGAGAGGAGTAAACAACAGAACTCAAATCAACTAGTGCGCCACGAATATGGAATTCACCACAGTAAAATGTACACATTCACCCAGCAAATGACAAAAAATCAAATGGGCCACTCACATTCATGCGGTGAACTGAGTAGCATGTCAGAGCGGTTTGTGTTGGGTTGAATGCAAAATTGATTGGTTGGTGCTGGAATGATTTTTTTTGCTGCCCTACAGTCACACTCATGACGGCGGCGGCGATGAGATTGATCAGAGAATATGCTGAGATCCATGTTTTTCACTGCATTGACTTTGACATATTTCAACCCTGCTCGTGTATCTTCTTTTTCTTATTGGCATTACATCCCCACACTGGGACAGAGCCGCCTCGCAGCTTAGTGTTCATTAAGCACTTCCACAGTTATTAACTGCGAGGTTTCGAAGCCAGGTTACCATTTTTGCATTCGTATATCATGAGGCTACCACGATGATACTTTCATGCCCAGGGAAGTCGTGACAATTTCCAATCCGAAAATTGCCTGTACCGGCACCGGGAATCGAACTCAGCCACCCTCAGCATGGTCTTGCTTTGTAGCCGCGCGTCTTACCGCACGGCTAAGGAGTACTCCTGCTCGTGTATACTAAAACATAATTAGTAAGATTTTTCTAACGTATTTTGTGTATCAAATAGTATCACACATACATACATGATCCATAGGCTAATGTGCATGAGAGTCATCAGCGCATTTCACACCGTATATCGCAAAGCGGCATGTGTACTCGCGGGCTTGATGCCTATCAAACTGGAAGTGGAGGAAGAAGTGCGATGTTGGAGGCATGCGGAATGAACACTACCACCGAAAACATCCTCAGAAGAATGTGCCAGAACCCAGAACAGTGGAGAGCGGTCGCAAGAGTGACGTCCAAGATAGCCGACATCCTACAACGCAGCTGGCGCACGGAGCAGCAACAGGCCGCCATTGCGGATATGAGCACTCCGTCGCGGGAAATAGGGTAAATGATATATTTTGGACATGTACATATTTTGGACAAGCCTGAGCTTCTTCGATCAATTTTCGATGATGTGTAGGAAAATTTTTATCGAAAGTGTGATCATTGCATACTTTTACCTCAACTCTAGCGGTTCCTGATGAGAATTCACAAATCAACTATTATTTATCATTAAAATTATCTAAAATGTAAAGCTATCTACCAAAGTGCCTGCTGGATGCCAGTATGCAGGAGAACATGCATTATAGGACTCTTCGTAACATGCACCTGAAACACGTTTAAATTGGTTCAAACGGCAATCTTGAGGTCCGGCGGCCAAAGTTAGATTGTAATTGAGATGCTAACATATTCCAATCGCTTAACATGAACTAGAGACGGATGAAAAAAGAGTGACCAAAATGAAGTTATGTTTTTATTCATCCGACATTGATTGGTCACCCCATGTACAGTACATCGATGAACCATTAATTGCCAACTTTCAGGCTGTTTTCAATGTTATCGATAAGATTGCGAAACAATGTTAATTTCTGGTTTATTTTATGTCAGTTAAGCAAGTAAATGCATTTAAATGAATGTGGATACGTGTAGGTAAGTCATACCATTGAGATCTGTAGGTGGCCATTTTTAAATTAGGAGAAAATGACTCTGTCCAAAATATATGCATTTTCCATGTCGAAATTATATATTTGATGTCCAAAAAGTAAATATTTTAGTTCGCAGTATATCACAGTTTACACCTAGTAAACGTAATTTACTCAAAAATTGGGCAATGGAGACACAAGACTAATCATAGGTTATGAATTTGGATGAACCTAGTGGTTTTCAATTGTTTTATACTATTCAATCTCGATATATTTTCTAATGAATGTCCTGCGCTTGTCCAAGATACATCATTTACCCTATATGTCAATTATGTAGAGGAACGCCAGGGCCAGCTACCAACGTCGACAGTTTGCGGCGACCGAGTAGCCGCAGAACGTGGCGAAGCAGCCGGTTTCGGGGAACTTCTCGTTGGAGTAGATTAGATCGAGCGTTGGGAACTATCCAAGTCGTTTGCGACCGCGAACTAAATGGCTCAACAAATAAGGTGGGAGCTGAGTGGCTCAAGGGCATTGAAAGTCGGTTTTCGAAGTAGGATAGATCCGCCGCCGGGGACTATCTGAGTAGCTTGCGAGTACGTTAAACGGCTCAAAAAGAAAAAAAAGAAAAGGAAAAGGAGGTAGTCAGAAAAAATATTTAAGCTCTTTTAGTGGAATGTCTTTAACTGTCTATGACGAGTTTAGTACTTTCCATTTAATTAAACTACGTTTTGTTATCTTTACAGGTATTTCAACCCCAACTGTGAGGCCGTCTTCAGTGTCTCGTACTTGACTCGAATTGTTGGCTCGACTCGACTACGGCTTAGCAATTCTCAGCTTGGAGCATTGTACGAGGCTCAGGAGTTATTCTAGTTTTGTTCAAATACACCTCTGAGTAAGACAGTTATCAATTGCTGTCATCCGTGATGATGAATATGTGTAGCGGAAAGGGGAGGGGACTTGCGAATAGAAAGCATTACCAAGCGTTTGAGAAAGCGATCATGTAGCAAACTACTCCACGCGATCCCCGTTGTTGGAAATGTTTGAGAAAGAGTGGGTTCTATCCGATGGATAAACATCCAGGAGTATCTATGCAAGATTCTTAGTGTTGAAATCGATCGGTTAAGTAGATATGTCACAGAGATCGAACCTTGGTTCGGAACTGAAGAATAGAATGTACGAATAGGTCTTGCGTTTTTGACAATTGATACGGCCATAATAACAAACAAAAATGGGTTGCAGCAAGTAGTGGCAATGGTCGTTATCGCAAATAATGTCCTTGACTCTGATATCTTTTTTCATAATATGTCATAAAAATAAACTATGTGTATTGGAATTAAACTTTTTTCCAAAAATGATGATAAAAGGTCTAACTAAAATAATGCAAATATTTTTCAACCTCTAACCGATGCATTAGGTCCCCTTTGGCCGCAGTGAAGTGATAGCGCGCTGCACTAGAGGTAAGTGAAACCATGAACTCAACGCAGATCGCAACTTGTCTGTCTCGCACTACTAGGCACCCACCTGTGCAGCTCATCCGTCGTCGCACTGACGACCGGTAATCCGGTTCAATAAAAATAAACAAGCATGTACGCCAACTTGAAAAATCCCGGTGCATTCGGTGCAGTCACGATTGCTGAACTAATACAACACAACTTTCACTCACTGGATTCATTTCAGTAGACTGTGCCAACTCTCGCAAAGTCGCAAGTTCAATCTGGATTTGACTACCACTTGAATAGATTGGTTTTCACGAAGACTGCTCACAGCTGGAACTTTGTTGAATTCCATCGCATCGCCGCCGATTCATATGGTTTTGAACAACCGCGTTCCGGCTACAAATTTTAATCGGCTTATTTCGAACCTAGTTTGTACCAGTAAGGTAGGTGTAAGAAATAAATGCGAAAAAGAATTGCATACCGGTAGACCGAAAGTGTTAAACAGCTGACGTTGTTGGTTGGTTTGTTCAAACAAGCAATTTACGACTGAGGTGCATTCATTGTACGCTTCCTCATCCGTCAGGTTTGACTCGAGCTATATTTGTACGTTGGAAGCACTTTTTACCCTCTAATTGAATTGAATTGCATGGAAACCGAACGTTGGAAATCCACTCTAGCGTGCAATGACGCTTCCTGATGACTACGGCGTCATTGAAAGCCTTTTACCGCCGTAACTGACTGCCTTGGTATTGAAGATGGTCAGTCCACAACAAAAATAGCGACAACGCGCCCAGAAGAATTTACCGGATGACGATCGATAGAAAAGAAGCTTTGATCTAGACATCTAGTCTAGAGATAATATTTTAGACAAACAAAAGACAAAAATATATTTTTTTGTTGGAGATATTTAGTCATACTGTGAGTGAAATCGAAACTTATTTTTTAGAGTGAAATGATTTTCGTTCATTTCGGTTCAACTTGGTTGAACGAGAAAGCCAAAAAGCTGTGACGAAGCGGTAGCATCGCCTAAAATTTCACCATGAAGGCGAACTAGCGGCACTTCACAAATCGCGAAACGACCGTCAAGGTTCCATTTAATTTTATGTGTTTGTTTTAATCTCTTGGGTATCTTTATTTATTTTCGTACAAAGAGAAACCGAGAGTGCAAAAATTAATGCATCACACGGAATCGGGCTCAGCCCAGCTGAGGGAAAATACAAATAATAACAAGACATGGGCTTTTACTTGGGTTATGAATATTGTAGGAGCTGGATATTGCTGCATTGTTGCTTCGATGGGCTTGAACCGTTTCGTTGCCTGCCTAAGATTGATGGCGATGGTTACAAGATTCAACTGGGGTGTGCGTACATAATATGTTTCTTGTCACGTAATCTGGGGGCAACGACTTGAATTGTGATGACATATTGCTGTACGGCAAATTACACATTGGTTTTATGATGTTTACATTGTAATAATTTGAATGGAATCGAGTAAAAGTTATGATTACGACTGGTCTAGGATAAAACCATTAAAAACAACGTAGTTTTTTAACTATTGTTACTTGCAGTGACTGAATAAATAGGTATAATCAATGTTAGCAAAATAAAACGCTTTAGTACTTTTTATTCACGCCCGATTTTTACTTCTTGTGGTGGTTTAGGTCATGTTTGTGCAACCGAAAATGCGTCCATAGTTATAAATGTTTCGAGAAACTTCCTAAATTCTATAGAATGTGGTTTGTGGTATGTGCAGAAATTCTGTGGAGGTATTGAAGATTCTGTTGTTTATGAGTACAAAAATGTTTCTGGAATCGAATGGAGAAAATTTCGTTTAGTGCACTCCGCTTCTTAGTGGAATGTTTGATCATTGTTCCAGGATCCAAATATTTGGTATTATGGACGGATTGTGTCGTTTTAATTGTTTTGTTTCTCACATAACATTTACAATTATTAAAAAGCATGCACAATGAAATTCAAAATTTTGCGCAAAAAACATCATAAATAAATTTATAACTAACAGTAACAAAAAATAACAGCTAAATTTTCAATAAACCGTTTTTCAATAAAAATAAGCCAAAGAGAAGGAGAGAAATTCCCATAAACAATTTTAAAATGCCATATGATTGAGCAAATTTTCATTAGTAACATTTTCAAAAAAGAAGTAATAGATTTCATCTATTTATTTATTATTTTAAATTAAATCTGTTAGAGAAATTCTGCTTTTGCAATTTTTATTGTTCTTATAATTGAATAAAATCTCATTTGTTCATTAGGCATTTTAAAACATATTTTAAAATTATTATATTTGGTAATCGCTACTCTGATTTCTTAATTTTTTTTATTATTTTTAATTGGGCGTTCTCATATTTGGCATTGGCACAGGGCCCTCCTTAGCCGTGTGGTAAGATGCGTGGCTACAAAGCAAGACCATGCCGAAGGTGGTGCCGGTCTTGGCAATTTTCGAATTGGAAATTGACTCGACTTCCCTGGACATAAAAGTATCATCCTGTTAGCCCCATGATATATGAATGCAGAAATGGTAACTTGGCTTAGAAACCTCGCAGTTAATAACTGTGGAAGTGCTTAATGTCCACTATGCTGCGAGGCGGCAATGTCCCAGTGGAGGATGTAATGCCAATGAAGAAGAAGATATTTTTCATTGCTTTATGAGTTGTAAATAATGTCCTAGGATCACTCATACAAGTGCTCAGTCGAGAGTAAACTGCTCAAATGATGTGGAGACATGGAGATTTAGGTAAATGCATTTAATAAAATATACTTTTTTAAGTCATTTAATCATTTTAATCGTGAGAGACATTTATTTATCATGGAAAATCGTTGTATGCGGGTATCTGTGCTCTGTGGCATACAACGCTCAGTGTCAAAAATGCAATCATCGTAGGACACATTTGGAATGAAACATTTCCCCCTTCTTGAGAATTCAATGATGCCAATTAGAACGTATTAAGCTCAATTAAAGCAGTCACGGACAATCGCCACCATTATTGGAATCACTTGATCCGAACAGAACGGCCATACAGAACACGTCGAACGAAAGGAAAATGTCACTTCACGACTCGGGCATGAACCGAGCTGGGAACTAACCAACCATACTTCATATTCAGTGGCTACATTTGTACGTACCGAAATGCGTTGTGTAGTGGATCTCCCTCGGAGCATTCTCCGGCACAAAATAATGTATTTTAACACTTGAGCACTTGAAACCTTTTCTTCCATATTTGGATGAAAGCAGAGAAACAGTCATCACTGCTTAGCGGAGGCGGGAACGAATTAAATGTGTGCTGGGGATGGATACGAACACTTAAATGTGTTAGCTTTTGGCCATTTTCTAAAACGCATATTTTGGATATTTTATAAATAGATAATTATTTCAGATATTTTGAATGGAAATTAGCATTAGCATTAGCATTAGCATTGTTACGGTGTAATTCGTAGATTGGACACTAGTGATACTCATGTTTTTCTTTTGAGATCCTTATCTAGAATGCTATCAGAAATCAAGTAGGGGAGTGGTCCTTGACTCCAGTCTTAAACAAAAATAATAAAAACATGAGGATTACTACTCCTGGCCACGCCCATCTTCACCGTAACTAGGGAGAGAAAGGAAGTGTTGATGTAGTACTTACTTAACGAGAGGCCACCGACTTAGCGACACCCTCATAAGTACCACGGAGTTGGTTAATGAGGAAGGTATTCGTTGGGTCAGGATTTGCCTGTAGCTGGCAATGTAACCGTGGTAGATCTTACCCCGTAACACACCACGTAAAGGTGTCTACCCAGCATTACGGGTATCAGATATTTTGATATTTTGAATGGAAATGACGCATATATCAGGTATTTTGAATGGAAATGACGCATAAACTATGCCAAATTTGATCAGGAATTTGATCGGTCCAAAATATGACCTGTATTCCGAATTTTCGATGTTCCGTCGGAACTTGTTACGGAAATGATGATGATGATGGTCCCGCCACATAATGGAAATATACAGGTGAATACCAATAGGTCATTTGGCCGAATAAGTCATTTGGCTAAATAGGTCATTTGGCCAAAAAGGTTATCTGACCGAACAAGTTATTTGGCCGAATAGGTAATGTGACGTTTCACCTCTTATTACTCAATCATCATTACTCACTTCTCACTGCAAATGTGAGAAATAGGGAGTTAGCCAAATAGAGTTGGCCAAATAAGTAATTTGACGTCTTACTTTTTACAATCATCATTTCTCACTTCTCACTGCAAATGTGAGAAATAGGGAGTTATAAATGATGAGTGAAAACAAAGGCGTCTCTCTTCTTATTTTGCACTACTCACTTTTTACAGTGACAAGTGAGAAGTGAGACGTTTCACTACTCACTTCGCACTTCTTACTTTTCACACAAAAAAGTGTGAAATGGGGAGTAAGAAATGAGGAGTGAGAAGTGTGACTTCTCTTTTCTCCCTTCGTTTCAATTATTTCTTATTTCTCACTTCTCACTGTGAAAAGTGAGTAGTGCGAAGTGAGACGTTTCATTACTCACTTCGCACTGCTCATTTTGCACAGTGAAAAGTGAGAAATGAGGAGTGAGAAGTAAGCCGTCTCTTTTCTCACTTAATTTGAAGAATCTTACTTCTCACGTCTCACTGTGAAAAGATGAAAGTGCGAAGTGAGTAGCGAGACGGCTCACTTCTCACTTTGCACTACTCATGTTTCACAGTGAAAAGTGAGAAGTGAAAAATGATTAGGGAGAAGTAAAACGTCGCATATCACACTAATCATTTCTCAGATCTCACTTATTATTTCTCACTTCTCACTGTGAAAGAGCGAAGTAGGAAGAGAGACGCCTCTCTTTTCGCTCATCATTTTTAACTCCCTATTTTTCACTTTTGCAGTGAGAAGTGAGAAATGATGATTGAGTAGTATGAAGGGAGACGTCAAACTACCTATTTTCACAAATAACATTCCGGCCAAATGACCTATTCGGCCAACAGACCTATTCGGTCGACCTATTCGAGAAGATAGAGGAAGCCTACATCAGACTGAAAAGGAAAGCCAAGCGGATCGGACTAGTCATTAACAAGTCGAAGACGAAGTACATGATAGGAAGAGGTTCAAGAGAAGACAATGTGAGCCACTCATCGCGAGTTGGCGTCGGTGGTGACGAAATCGAGGTGGTAGAAGCATTTGTGTACTTGGGCTCACTGGTGACTGCCGAAAATGATACCAGCAGAGATATTCGGAGACGCATAGTGGATGGAAATCGTACGTACTTTGGACTCCGCAAGACGCTCCGATCGAATAGAGTTCGCCGCCGTACCAAACTGACAATCTACAAAACGCTCATTAGACCGGTAGTCCTCTACGGACACGAGACCTGCACGATGCTCGTGGAGGACCAACGCGCACTTGGAGTTTTCGAAAGGAAAGTGCTGCGTACCATCTATAGTGGGGTGCAGATGGCGGACGGTACGTGGAGGAGGAGAATGAACCACGAGTTGCATCAGCTGTTGGGAGAACCATCCATCGTTCACACCGCGAAAATCGGACGACTGCGGTGGGTCGGGCACGTAGCCAGAATGTCGGACAGTAACCCGGTGAAAATGGTTCTCGACAACGATCCGACGGGCACAAGAAGGCGAGGTGCGCAGCGAGCATGGTGGATCGATCAGGTGGAAGATGACTTGCGGACCCTCCGTAGACTGCGTGGTTGGCGACGTGTAGCCATGGACCGAGCCGAATGGAGAAGACTCTTATATACCGCACAGGCCACTTCGGCCTTAGTCTGAATAAATAATAATAATACCTATTCGGCCAACTGACTTATTCGGTTAACCGACCTATTCGGCCAAATGACTTCAATACCAAATTTTCAAAACGTCTTATCTGCTTTTGTAAACAAAGATTCAAACGTCGATTTGGCGATTCTGATAGTACTGCCAGGCAAATCAACCCCATGAACACTTAGGCGAAGACTTCTGCTACGCGTTGATGCTGTTGGTTTGCTTGGGAGTGCTATCATAATCACTAAATCGTCGTTTGAATTTTTGTTTACAAAAGCAGATAAGTCGTTTTGAACATTTAGTATTGAATTATTTGGTTTATACCAAATATCATATTTTCGAAATTTACTGCACTATATGATACCATAGTATTTTATAGTTCAACAGGTCCAATGGTTTCAAATACTATTAGAAAATGCTAAACCTGACGGGATTTGTTTATTTTCAACAAACCATTTACCGGTTCCAATCGGTCCAAATATATGTGGAATCATGAAGTTTGATATGCCGCATGGTTGGGTTCGCGTATTTCCCAAAATTGACCTTTGAACTGTTACTCGGTAAATCCGTTTAACGGTTCCAATCGGTTCAAATACATTCCCGGAAGTACAAATCTACCAAAGAATGTCACAACTTTTGGTATGATGAAGTTTGATATATCGCATCATGGGGTTCGCTCACTTCCCAAATTTGACATCTGAAGCGGTACTCGGTGAAACCGTTTACCGGTTGAAATCGGTTCAAACATGATCCAATATATACAAAAGTACCTTAGATTGCCAACTTATGAAATCATGTGAGGGGAATCATGGAGTTTGATATATCGCATGGTGGTATTCGCCTATTCCCGCAAAATGACACCGTAACAGGTTCCGGCGGAACATCGGAAATTCGGAATACAGGCCATATTTTGAACCGATCAAATTCCTGATCAAATTTGGCATAGTTTATGCGTCGTTTCCATTTCAAATCCGAAATAACTCCGGAATTAAGTGGCCAACCTTAAGCATCTATGAAAATGAAAAAAAAAGTGGAAAAATCTCGACAATTTTTCGAAATCCAAATAAGTTGGATTGTTGAAAATCCAAATAAGTTTGGAAAAAAATATAACTTTTTTGTACATAATCTCTTCATATTGCACCATAATGCAAAAAATGCATATTTTGTCCAATGCAACATATTAGAATAT
Organism: Armigeres subalbatus; assembly: GCF_024139115.2. Classification (NCBI taxonomy): domain Eukaryota; kingdom Metazoa; phylum Arthropoda; class Insecta; order Diptera; family Culicidae; genus Armigeres; species Armigeres subalbatus. Next base: position 362,045,517 of record NC_085141.1, read on the forward strand.
AAAACTCCCAATATAACACTATATCGAATACACACAAAATCCAGTTTAACACGATTTTTTGCGGTCGTATTTGTGGGGTTTGAGTAAGTTACCCTCACTGTGTTATTATACATTATACATGATTGAGCAGCAAGCCATGACTCGCTCTCTTCTTGTCAGATCTCCGTGGCCTGCACACGCACCGCCGCACAGTGGCGGGCCCTCATACAAATCCCGGACAAAACCTGAGATTGCGTTCAAAACTTCACCACAGAGTAATTTTGAAACGTTGGATTCATTTTGAGGTTAAAATGGTTATCCGACATACTTTATGTTATCCAAGGGCTTCCGCAAGCCCAAGCCCTAGGATCTAGAATAAAGACAGCGTCCTCATTTTAACATTGCACCAGTCAATTACCCGCTTTGGCGCAGCTATGCGCAATTCATTACACTAACCACCGGAATGTAGACACAAAATAGATTTTAATACATAATCCCAGATCTTTTCAAATCTTTCCCAAAAAAGTTTAACCAAATTTCATTTTCCCATACATATTTGTTCGGGAGACACTTTACGGAATGATCTTCAACAAGACACCAAAAATTAAATTTACAAGCTACAATCAAAAAATTTTGGAATTAGCTCATTCAATATATATGTTAAATTTAAAAAAAGAGTTGGCGATCTTGCCAATTTTTTTATCCTGACGCTGATTTCAAAAAGTGAGTTGAATTCGAGTGGTTAATGTGCTATTGTGTTGAAATTTTGGATGGATTAAAACAATCACAAGGTGGTTTGTAATGCTACAAAGCGCGTCTGGAAGACCGCTGGAAAATGGATTGTGGTTTAGAAAATCACAAAGCGCGTCTGGAAGACCGCTGGAAAATCGGTTGTGGTTTGCAAAATCACAAAGCGCGTCTGGAAGAGCGCTGGAAAATGGGTTGTGGTTTGGAAAATCACAAAACGCGTCTGGAACACTACTAGAAAATGGATTGTAGTTTGGAAAATAACAAAGCCCGTCTGAAAGACCGCTGGAAAATGGATTGTGGTTAGGAAAATCATAAAGCGCGTCTGGAAGACCGCTGGAAAATTGATTGTGGTTTACAAAATCAAATAGCGCGTCTGGACGATCGCTGGAAATGGATTGTGGTTTGGAAAATCACATAGCGCGTCTCGAAGACCGCTGGACAATGGATTGTGGGATCGCTGGAAAATGGTTTGGGGTTTGGAAAATCACAAAGCGCGTCTGGAAGACCGCTGGAAAATGAATTGTGGTTTGGAAAATCACAAAGCGCGTCTGGAAAACCGCTGGAAAATTGGTTGTGGTTTGGAAAATCATGAAGCTCATCTGGAAGACCCCTGGAAAATGGATTGTGGGATCGCTGGAAAATGGTTTGAGGTTTGGAAAATCACAAAGCCCGTCTGGAAGACCGCTGGAAAATTGATTGTGGTTTGCAAAATCAAAAAGCGCGTCTGGACGATCGCTGAAAATGGATTGTGGTTTGGAAAATCACAAAGCGCGTCTCGAAGACCGCTGGAAAATGGATTGTGGTTTGGAAAATCACAAATCCCGTCTAGAAGACCGCTGGAAAATGAATTGTGGTTTGGAAAATCACAAAGCGCGTCTGGAAGACCGCTGGAAAATTGGTTGTGGTTTGGAAAATCATGAAGCGCGTCTGGAAGACCGCTGGAAAATGGATTGTGGGACCGCTGGAAAATGGTTTGTGGTTTGGAAAATCACAAAGCGCGTATGGAAGACCGCTGGAAAATTGGTTGTGGTTTGGAAAATCATGAAGCTCATCTGGAAGACCCCTGGAAAATGGATTGTGGGATCGCTGGAAAATGGTTTGAGGTTTGGAAAATCACAAAGCTCGTCTGGAAGACCGCTGGAAAATGGATTGTGGTTTGGAAAATCACAAAGCCCATCTGGAAGACCGCTGAAAATTGGTTGTGGTTTGCAAAATCAAAAAGCGTGTCTGGACGATCGCTGGAAATGGATTGTGGTTTGGAAAATCACAAAGCGCGTCTCGAAGACCGCTGGACAATGGATTGTGGTTTGGAAAATCACAAAGCGCGTCTTGGAGACCGCTGAAAAATGAATTGTGGTTTGGAAAATCACAAAGCGCGTCTGGAAGACCGCTGGAAAATTGTTTGTGGTTTGGAAAATCATGAAGCGCGTCTGGAAGACCGCTGGAAAATGGATTGTGGGATCGCTGGAAAATGGATTGTGGTTTGGAAAATCACAAAGCGCGTCTGGAAGACCGCTGGAAAATGGATTGTGGTTTGGAAAATCACAAAGCGTGTCTGGAAAACCGCTGGAAAATTGGTTGTGGAAACGCGTCTGGAAGACCGCTGGAAAATTGTTTGTGGCTTGGAAAACCAGTTGAATCGTTTTTGGTTTGGAATAACACAAGACGCGTCTGGGAGACTGCCGAGAAAAGACTTGACGATCTAGAAAATCCCATGGTGAGTCTTGAAAGCATTGATTTTGGTTAAAATAGATTTTGTTTAAAATTTATAAACTTGGCAGCTTCAGTGTACATGAGACTACCAGATATATTAGTTGTAACGAAATCTTGCATATATGGACAATAGGGTGGTTCAAAAAACACTTTTTCAATTTTTTTTTGATGGGCCGCCCTTTTATTCGGTTCTTTTTGATGCCCTGATGCTCTGGACAAAGTTTCAGCCAAATTGGTCAACGTTTGGGCGGTGCTAAACTCGTTGGAAGTTTATATGGAAAAATGTATGCAGAAACATCCAAAAACAGTGATTTGCAGTTGGATGGCACAATTTACGATCGAGAACCATGATACTCATTCAGTTCTGGTACAATTAAATACAGAATGTTATGCTAAAAACGGCGAGAAGATTAGAGTTTATTACGCAAAGTAATTAGCATTTTACTGGAGTGTTGTAGGGATGAATTTATTTCTTTTCAAAGGTAAAATAAAAATTTAAAATAAAAAAATAAAAAAATAAAAAATAAATAAAAAAATAAATAAAATAAACGTAAAATAAACGTAAAATAAAATAAAATAAACGTAAATGAAAAATAAATAAATAAAAAATAAAATCAATAAAATAAACGTAAAATAAACGAAAATAAAAAAAATAAACTCTAAAAATAAAAAATATATAAATAAAAAAAATATAAAATAAATAAAAATAAGTAATAAATAAAAAATAAAGGAAACAAAAAATAGGTAAAATAAACGAAATTTGCTCAAACCCCACTTCAGAGAAATGCTAATAACTAAGCCGGGCAAACTCTAATCTTCTCTCTAACTAACACTAACTCTAATTTCTGCATAACATTCTGTGTTAAATTCTTCAAGATCTGAATGACTATCATAGTTCTTCATCGTAAGTTGTCCGTCCAACTGCAATTCACTGTTTTTGTGTGTTTCTGCATACATTTTTGCATATAAACTTCCAACGAGTTTAGCACCGCCCAAACGTTGACCAATTTGCCTGAAATTTTGTCCAGAGCATCAGGGCAGCAAATAAACCCGAATAAGAGGACGGCCCATAAAAAAAATTGAATTTTTTTTCCATACTAATTTGAGCCACCCTAATGGACAACTATCGAATGCTACAAAGTTGTTTGGAAAGCAAAATATATTATCTTGAAGTTTATTTTGGAATTCACTGACATTGTGCAAGAGGATTTTTTCTGCTTTTATTCCATGAGAGGAAGGGGAATGTGGGGTTTGAGTAAGTTACCCTCACCGTGTTTTCATACATTAACACCTCATAACATTAACACCATGTTTTCGGGTTGGGAGCTTTCTCGACACCCTGGGCATAGTGTATCCATTGTACTTGCCACATGAGATACATACTCATGCAATGGCGGGCATAGAAAAGATTTCTTTTAATAACTAAGGAAATGCTAATAGAATACTAAGATGAAAAGCAGGCCATATTCCTGTTGGAATGTAAAGCCATAGAAGAAAAAAAAGATTTCTTCTTCAACCATCATAAGAACTCACCCCGCCCCTAAAAATAAATATATATTCATGCCGATCTTTTCGGTAGTTACCGAGTCTATAAACGCCAGACATACAGGAATTATTTTGTTTTTGATACATATGTAGACTGCTCGCAGTACACGAGGTCCGAATAAGATAACATGAATTTATTTTGATCAGATTAATAAAGAAATTATATTCCACTTGTAATTAGTGAGATTGGCCGAGTGCCAAATGAGTTGGTTGTGGTGGTGGACAACATTTGAAACAACGCCAAAATGAAAACCATATTAATCCTCCTAACGGGTATAGTGCCTTTCTCGTACATGTGAAATTTTAATGAGAAAAGCACATTAAAACACTTGTTACCGAAACCACTACCCAGGTTGGAGAACAACCTCACAATAAAATTATTTTGCAACAAGCAGGGAATGAAATTGAGTTTTGATGTTTTTGATCGGCAACGAGGTGCACAATAAAATTATTTTGCAACAGAAAAGCCCTTAATTTGAGTTTGTTGTTTTGATCCGCAGCGAGGCAACACTCACTGGAGTACTACGCGGTACATCCATTGAAGATCATGACGCTGATTATGGGAAACAACGCTTTTGGTACGACTAATGAGGTACGATCCACGGCATTGGTCAAACGTATAGTAAATACGCACGGTACTGTAGTAGCTAGGTATGACTCGGTGCGGAGCGACCGGTTGCAGATTGCGCTATTACAAAATAAGCACCAGATCCACACCGGCTCTGGCAAGTGGAGTGGAGCTACGCGAGGCCGACGGATTTGAGGCTGATGAACTCGCCAGATGAAGTAATTGCGGACCGCGTGTGTGTAGTATGAGATAGTTGGAGTACGTACTTACAACAACCGGTGGTGGTGGTTCCGTAGTTGTTGTCGCACCATGTGGAAACGTTGTTACATATGATGATGGGGAGGAAAACCTTTGGTTCAGTATGGAAAGCAAATTAGTTGGATCATTAATCATAAAAACTAACTATTGGCAATATTAATTTAAAATACACTACACACCGCTAGTGTGTACCGAAATTCTCGAAATGTGAGAAATTTAATTTTAACATGCTTTATATTTACATAGTTTGCTCGTTGGTCGATTTTTCAGTGTACGAAATGTGATTCAAGACTTATCCTGTACTGAAAATATACGCTAGCTATCTTTATCGAATCGCACCTTATTATGGCTCTGAATTTTGATGCCAAAATTTTTCAATTGGGACTTTTCAAACATAATTGTTACACTTTGTCCCGCGAAAGTCTTCATTTCTCTGCGGTTATCATTATTCATATTAAATGCCGTTTCTCAAAATATATCAAATATTTCATGTACACGCAATAATTCTAGTTATTTATTTTTATAATTGAAGCACTTGAATTTTGCGATATTTAGATTTTGTCCGCTATCATCAGCAATGAATCGTCAAAGAATCGGTTGTTCAGTTCAACCTAACTCATGAATCGTTTTTGCGAAGCCTTTTGTTCTATCCTAAAGTGATTAAGCTAATAGGAAATAAATTAGCGAAGAAAATGTACCTTTGACTCCAGACAACTTCGTGCTCGGAGTGATAACGCATTCTGACACTAAATATTTTAGTGGTATTTTACTCGTAATTCCATTTATTTATCTTGGGCATATTTTCCCGGCCAACATCTTGTTCACTGGATTAGAACGAAACTAGAGACATATTGCATTCGGGCTTCTGTATTCGGCACAATCCATTATGGTGTAACACAATCGCCACTATAACAGGAGGCGGGGATCCACATGGCAACAACCTTAAATCTAATGGTCGACTGTCACGAATACTAGCCTAGTGCGAAAAGTAAAATGGAAATGAAGGCAAGAAAACAAGAGCATTTCAAATAAGCTATACTATTTCGAATGAAGGGAGTGGCCCATGGTAACATGATTTTCCGAAATCATACCTATTGGTCATTTGCGAACCACATGGTTCTTGTGGCGCAAAGGATAGTCCATCATACATATTTCTAATTTTAGTCAGTATGATTGTTGTAGCTTATAATTTTCTGCCTATCATTTAAATCATTTCCGGCTGAATGTTATGTTTGCATCTTTTTGGATATATCCATATTCAATTCGAATAGATGCAAATAGACAAATCTACAATGGTCGGGTCCGGGTGGAATGAGAAACGAAGTTTTTAACTACACACATTATCGCACAAAGCTAATGTACGTCATTACGCCAGGGACACAATTTCAATTGGTCGAGCACAACTTTTTCAATCAGAGAAATTCATTTGACAGTTTGGGAGTGGGACCGGTCCAACAGAAAATCTACTGCTTGGCAAATAATGTAGGAACTCTCGATGCAATTCGTTCCCTAATGGGACCATAAACTAACGGGGCAACGCCAACCAACTCTTGTAAGTGCTCTACGCTCAAACCAATCAATTTCCACCCACATCATCCCCATACTTAGGCACGGGGAGGATGTCGACCGACAATCCACTTGTCCTTTCAAGGTAAGATGACTGTTCGTTCAAGTTCGGAGACTAGACAACAGTGAAGCTGAAATAAATCTAGAAAAAAAACGGCAACATTAGAAGCGGACACGCTGATGACGACAGTTTGTGACATGACGCGCTGTTTCGTTCTTCCGCTTTCGTTCGCCTCGAACAAACGAAAACTGTGAGATGTGTTTGAATTTGAAAACTAGGGTAAGGGCTGTATTTTCACCATGGCTCATATTTTGGACCACTTACTTGAAATTTGGCATTTTTATCGCATTAAACAAATAAAATCGAGGTACATTTTGATTTTATCTAAATAAGAAACTATTTACAAAGCTTCTCCCATATTTGCCTAATTAAAAATGTGGCATTTAATGCTATTAAATTGAGTATATCTTCACGTATGTTATCATTCGAACCAAATTCAAGAGGATAATGCGGAGATGAAGTTATCTTCCGAGAGATACTGTTAATTTTAAACATATATTTTAAACATGTGTATAACGTTGTTGACTTATTTAAACATAATTGTAACCGTTTCTTAGCTTAAATAAACCATAAAATGTTTTAAAACAGTATTCCAAGGCATGTCAAAAATATGTTCCTTTTTATCAAAACGAACATATTTTCGCCATACCTCCTTAATTCTAACTCACTTTGACAGCTGTTTCTATCCATCAATCACTTTTACGCGCTGATCAAACCGGCTGTTCTGATTTAATTGAAGGTAGGTACATTTGCATAAATTATCGCTTATTAGTTTATGGAAACCTAAGTAAAACACCAATAAATCCAGCGTGGAACTGTTTTTACTATATATAGATGGCGAAATTCAGGAAAGCTCCACGGGAGAAGGAATATTCGGAAGATAACGTCAGCAAATGTTTACACGAAATACGTAAAGGCATGTCCGTCCGCGCAGCTTGCCAGCGGAACAGAGTCCCGCGCTCTACAATCATATTCCGTTTAGGGAAAAAGTGTAAGGAACAAGGCAGAACCGGTCCACCCACTGCCATCAGCGATGCGGATGAAGCGGAATTGGTAAATTGGATAACGAAGATGGCTCGCAAAGGGTTCCCGGTGACAAGATACCGCATCATAAACCGAGTCACTGCATACGTGGATCAAAATCCGAACAAAGGCAAATTCAAGGCCGGCCAACCAAGTGAGTATATTTATATTTTATTTTAATGTAGCTATAATAAAATTTAAATGATTGATTTGCAGGTCGCTCATGGCTTAAAAGCTTTTTGGAACGGCACAAGGAACTTTCTGTTCGGAAGCCAGAAGGCGTCACTAATGCGAGTGCTAACGTTGTCGAACAAGATATAAGGAAATGGTTCCAGGAAGTTCACGGCTTGTTACTTGAGGAGGGCCTTGTAGAGGTTCTTAAAAGTGCTAAGTGTGTCTTGAATGGTGATGAATCCAGTTTTTATCTCGACCCAGCAGTGGATAAGGTTATTGCTTGCCGGGGTGAAAAGAACGTCTACAAGGTTGATAAAGGTCCTGCAAAAAAAAACATAACGGTTATGTTTACCTGTTCCGCAGACGGAAAAATGTACCCTCCTATGGTGGTTTTTCCGTACCAGAAAATTCCTTCTGAAGTTACGCGTAGTGTGCCCTCCGATTGGGGTATAGCAAAAACCGACTCTGGGTGGATGACGGGGCCTGGCTTCTCGAAATATGTCCAAAATATATTACATCCCCAACTGGTTGAAGAAAATGCACTTCCAGCTGTTTATTTTATTGATGGACATTCATCGCACACTGCCTGGGAGACCGCAGAAGCGTGCCGGAAGCTGGGTATTCATTTGGTTTGTTTGTACCCTAATTGCACGAGAATCTTGCAACCCCTCGATGTGGCAGTTTTCAAACCACTGAAAACTTCATGGACCCATGTTGTTGATGACTGGAAACTAGCTCATCCTGATAAGTATTTGCGAACCGAAAATTTTGCTCCACTTCTTTCGAAAGCTTTGGATACTCTTAATCCTAATGTCATAAGAAACGGATTCGAATGCTGCGGACTATTTCCATTCGACGAAAACAACGTCGACTACAGTAAATGTCTTGGTCGTAACCGTACGATACCGCAACCAGAAGGACTGTTTCCAGTGGAAGGACTAGTTCAAGCGGGAGGAGTAAAAGAATCATCTTCGCCTGATGAAACATTGTTCCCAGTGGAAGGACTGGAACAAGCGCTACGAGTGCCTGAATCACCACACCAGGAGAAAGCTGAGACGAACGACGACCATCGACATACTCAATCGGAAATTGATTATCTGATGACTGAAAATGAAGGGTGTGCTTTTGTTGTCGAAACATTTCCGGTTATTCGATCAGAAGCTGAACAAATCCTTCAAATGATGGGACCTGAACGACAGAAATTATACCAGACTCGTAATATTGATGATTTTGAATCGATGGAGGAATTGATCCTGGCACGTGTTTTCAAGCTGCTCGAACCACTGATTCACATTACAGATAATCAACACGAAATCGAAATAGATTCTGTGGATGCAGACCTGCCAATGCACAATTCTGAACCAATGGAGGAAATATTGGGGGAATATATCATTGATCAGCCGAGGTACGAGATTGAGCCAAGCTGTTATTTGGAAATCGATTCAGCAGCTGTCCAGAATGAAACAACAAGGCGACATGAGCTACTTCTCGAAAATCAAGCTCGTTCACAAACTGACTATGATGTACCGGAATATGATGCACCACAATTGACGCCATCTGAATCTCAACGACTCTGTCCATCGCTTTCAGAATTCTTGGAAACTCCAGAAACGCCGCACAGAAAAGGTAATATAAAATATAAACGCAAAAGTCCAGCTGTTCTTACTTCCCGGCGAAGGTTGATGTACCACAAAGCTGTTGAAGAGGAGAAGAAAAGAAAAGCAGAAGATAAACGAAAGAAGATAGAGGAAAAACGGGAGAAAGCGGAAGATAAGCGAAAGAAAATTGAGGAAAAGCGGAAGAATGCGGAAGAAAGACGGAAGAAGGCCGAAGAAAAGCGAAAGAAGGCTGAAGAACGAAGAAACCAACCAAAAGAAAAGAAGAAGAAGGTTGTTACATCTAAATTTGAAAAGAAGAAGAAAGAAGTTTATGATAACTGACAGAAAGTTGAATACTAATGAATATTATAATCAATGCATTCAATAAAGATAAAAACGTAGAGTACAAGTAAAATATATTTCGTTTTTTCTCTAAATAAGTGTCAGACTTTTAATTTTCTTTTTTTTATCAGATATTCAATATATACCTATCAAATGCACCTTCTCTTTGCTTAAATGAATCCTGTAACATAAGTGAGAAAATTACAATGGTGGTCGAAAATATGTTCAAAGGGTGGTCCAAAATAAAAACAAGTGGTCCAAAATAAAATCCAATACATCTTCATAATTTTTGATATTTTGTGTCTAATTGAAGGATGTACGACAATTTTTACTACAAATGCTACCGAAAAATGTTCCCTGTATTTAATTAAATGGGAACCTAATCAAATATAATCACAAAATCGCATTATTGCTGAAGAATAGTTGGGTCATCTCCTAAGCCGGTCCAAAATACCTCCCTTACCCTATTACAATGGAATGTTAATTATATGAATTGACGTATGCATGATAGTTGGTTTATTTCTTGCGTAAAATACGATAAGGCTCAATAGCCAAATGGTTAACAATTTTATAAAAAAATAATCTGTGACATACTTCCATGGGAAATACATGTCTAAGGTCTTTTTCTCTTACAATATCTGTAAAAGAACTTTTAAGTTTTGAACGAGAATCTAGTTTTTGACAGGCTTTTGTTCTGCTTTCCCCATTGAGCATTTTACGTAACTCAAAATAATGTTCAAAGGATATTGCCGGAAAAGGATCATTCCCATTTAGCCTGACAGGCTGACAGTTCATTCGAAGGCAGAAGCGCAAACGGTATGATGGATGCTGTGCTGTGCGCTCTCCACCGCGTCGACATCACTTTACTCGAGTGTTGAAAGTACCTACGTTTATTTATTTTGCGCTTCCTGATTTTGTTCCTACAACATGTTTGTGGATGTTGTTTTTAGAACGAGCGTATGTACATATGTTGGATGGTTGGTTAGCGCAATTGAGTGGCTAACAGCATTAGCATCGAAAGTAGTTGGCGTGAACGGGTTTCTACGAAACGTAGGTCGGGCTTTTAGGTTTATTTTTATTCAGTTTTTGAAAACATTGCTCGGGTACTTATTCAAAAGGACGTATGTGATTTTGTAAACAAAGATTCAAACGTCGATTTGTCCGATATGATAACCCTCCCTCGCAAACCATCACCATAGACAGATAGGGGGAGGCTTCGGCTACCTGTTGGTGGTGTTGATTTGCATGAGTGTGCCATCAGATTGGACAAATCTACGTTTGAATCTTTGTTTACAAAATCACATACGTCCTTTTGAATAAGTACCCGAGATTGCCTCACAGAAGTGGTTTTGTTACGTATCACATCCAGGCAGGATGCAGGAAGACGGTTTTGGCTTGTAAATGTAATGCTGTGAGTTGTTTTCCCGTCATGGCTGTTACTGATTGAAACGGAACATGTTCATGTACGTTCCAACTAATCGTAGAAACAAATGAATGAACTGCAGCACAGAAGTGTGCTGCAGATGTAGGCATCGCGAAGGGTTACTAGCATTACAACAGTGTTTTGCAAACTTGTATAAAGGTATGTAAATAAATTATGAATTCTTATTAGACAACTTCCATAGAACATACAATTCAACATTCAAAACAATACAATCTTATAACTTCATTTTTACTCGTACCTAGCTGTATTTTGAATACTTATAGAGTAAGAATTGAGAATTGCGCAACAGGTTTATCAAAATCTTAAAACTATTATTGGATTTTGAGACTTCGTCAGATATGATACCCTTGTCGAACATTTTTGCTAGTTTCCTTATGCGCTAATGCGCTCATTAGTAATTATTCTAATCACGTTCCTTAAAAAATCGAGAATCTCTGATCCGGCAAGTACGCGACGACGATCATGTTGGTTCTAAGATTTGCAAAACGCTGCATCAATGCGCACACGACCCAGTTAAGACTCATTGCGGTGTAATAATAGGAAGAACTTGTGCTGTTGTATGAGCATGTGTTTTCATACACACGGGAACACCGACGCCCGGCCCCGGTCGTCAATTATGATAATCTCCGGCACTTTACATCATCGCTAGTGGTGAACATATGCGTGGACGGATTTACCATTGAATACGGATGGATGGAGGGCTTAACTGCGCGCACTGATTTGCGAATTATGGTGATTTACTTCCCAGTTTGCACTGTGAGTTGCAGATTGTAGCTGGAGGTTTTCCTTACTGAACGGAAATGCCAAGTGTTCGTAAATATCATTATTTACTATGACGGTTGCGGTAATACTCATCTAAAATCAAATGTTGCTGCATGATTTTTGTTTGAAACAAGTATACTGCTCAGTATTAGAATGAGCATCCAAGTAAGGCTCAAATGGTGTAAGCGCCTGCGTGAATGAGTACATTTTAGGTACAGAAGTAATGCTGGAAAGCTGTCCCTGGGGAAATTAGGGTTGGAGCCCAAAGAGGATTTAGTGGGTAAGAGTCCCACACTTCAGTACACAACCATGTGGTAGCTTGGCAACTTTTACGCGTGTGCTGGGTCAGTGCATAAGCATTAAGGTCACTCCTGACCAGTGACGGGAAATGTCATTTCGATGTCATGGGACTAATTTGCTTATAACTTTTTTTACAAGTAATTTACAATGATGTTTTCTATATAAACATGTAGCCCTTAAAGGACCCGAAAACTTTTTCTAACAGAAAATTCCTCTATGTATGATACTGGCGGCGTGAGAGCCGAATTAGTGCCAAATGACATTAATGTCATGACATTCCGTGACATTTTTTAAATCTCGCTCTCATAGCTCGTTGTACCAGAAGGCTGTAGAATAGTGTACGCCGATGACTTTAAAATATGCAGAGTTATCAAGACATACAATGACTGTCGTTTACTACAAACCTTCATCGACCGTTTCGTAAGCTGGTGTAATCGCAACAGTCTGACATTCAGCGAGAACGAACGTCGAAAAAGACCTCGGCGTTATGCTCGACTCAGAACTAAACATTCGTGAACATTTTAATTACGTAATTAGTAAGGCGAATGGAAATCTTGGATTGTACTTCAGCCTAGTTCGATCGGTTTCAGAAACAGCTGCCGTGGTTTGGAGTCATTGCCATAAGTTTTGATCGACAGGATTGAAAAAAAAAACAAATTTATAAAATACGCTCTGCGATCACTGCCGTGGCGTAACCCTTACCATGCTATGAAAGCCGATGCCGATTATTAGGAATGGACACTCTCCAGAAGCGAAGAAACAACATGAGGGCCATCTTCATTGCTAGAGCTCTTCTGGGAGAGATTAATGCTCCATGGACTCTGGCGCAAATAAATTTGAACATCATCCCTCGGCCTCTCAGACAACGAAGCTTCCTTAGACTACAGCAACATCGAACTGATTATGCGCAACATGAGCCCATTTGAGCCATGTGCAGGCTTAACAATGTATGTTATGATGACTTTGACTTCAATGTTAGTTCTAGTGTCTTTTGTAACCGTGTAATAAATTCTAATTTGTTTAGTTTACAGTATTTTATTCATGTAGACAATCAAGTCCGATGGATGTAACTTTGATAATAACAATGACTCGTCTGGGAAGATTTGGCCCGGCCAGGGCCGGTGGACCAAATCGAGCTTGGGGTTACCCTTTCCCATCTGAACCGAATGACTGCCACCTACTCTTGGAGAGGGCGAAGAACAGCTCGGCAGCTGTGCAAGACTGGTGTAACGGGGAGTTCGGGGGACTCGTAAATTTGCCAGCCATGCAGATCTGGCGATGATGGTCCTCCGAAACTCTGTTGGTTATTCGGATCCACTCCGATTGGTTAGTCTTCTCAAAATGCTATCACAATTTGTATATCAATATGTCAACTTAAACTGGCTACGCAGTCTAAGATTGAAACAAGATTTTTATTTGTCCAACGTTTCGAAACGGGTTGGTGTCTTTTTCAGTGGGGAAATCAAATGTTAGACCAGCGGTTCTCAGCCTAGGGTACATGTACCCCTGGGGCAAACATAATATATTAACAATATAGTCCGCTCTTGCCAAAAATAGGCGAACGCAACCTCAGCGCTCCAACGGATGGCGGTCAAACTATTTCATCAAAGCAACGCGTTATTTTGATTAAATTGTAGAATTGCGTAAAGGTGCATCGTCGCTTTCATAACAATCTGAACAAATCGAAGTAAACCCGATTCTTTTTTTACACGGGGGATGCGTTCCGTGTAAAAAAAATGTTCAGTTCAAAATTTGAAAATCCGTGTTTTATGATATCTCGACGAATCATGGAAAATGGAGCAACTTTGCAAAAATTTTGCATGGGATTTTTTTTTTACACGGCCGTGTAAAAAAAATCCGTGTAAAAACTGAATCGGGTGTAGGTATCAGTAGCTAAACGTCATGCAGACTGGATTCGGTGTTAAATGTTTGAATAATCTGTTCGATTCACTCTTTCTCAACATTGTTTCTGCAGCCATGCACTAGTAGTGTATAAATAAGGCAGCGTTCGCTGATGGCTCTTTGGAATTAATGCTTCAGAGATAAATACAAATCCTATGAGCCCAGAGGAGCTACATTAGCATCCCTCGTCCCAAATTCTTCCTCCAAAATGAAAGTATATATTTTTAATGCATATATTGCGCCTCACTGATTCTCAGAACACAACTAGCAACTAAATACGTTTGCATGGCATCAAATTAAGCAGGAGACGATATCGATGATACTATTTAGCTTAATTCGTGTAGCAAGAACTAGTAAAGACGTAATATTAGTTAGCTCATACCTCAGATGTGTTTCATATTTATTCGAACAAGATTAGAGTGAAAATAGAGAATTGAAAACAATCATCCGCTTGAAACACCGTTCAGTGACATTTCAATAACATCATAATGTCAGAGATGACTTGATCATTTTTACTGCAACAGTCTGACTTTTCGCCATAAGCTGGCGCTGCCCTCACTAAAAAGTTGTTCGTCAGTGACATGTATGGAAAATTGAAGAGTGGACTATCTTGTACTTTAAAATCTTTGCCTGGGGGTACCTTCGCTGGCCCTAGGGGGTACCTCGGACTATAATGCGTAATGGCGGATGTGTAAAAATTCCAATAAAAACTTTTTGATAAAGTTCTAATGAATTTGATTGTATTGTACATAATATGCATGGCGTTCCGTGAATCAAAGACTTTTGAATTCTGCTTTTCCCAAGCGGCACAGTGTATAAAGAGCTGTGGAAAAAAACATCAAACACCAAACAGGCACCAAACGTCGAATGAACGAATTTTGAAAATCTTCAATGCAATCTACCTGATCGAGACAAAATGTTTAATAATATCAAAGAGAGTAATGTACAAGATAGTCCACTCTTGAATATTCCATAGAAGAGATTAGCGAACAACTTTTCCTGCGAATAGCGCTAACTACTGGTAAAAAGTCTAACCATTTCATCAAAATCGATCAAGGTAACATTGCTTTTCGATTGTTTATAAAATGTCAAAATAAGTGAACAACCAATGATGAAGAAGCTAGGCAAAAGATCCTAGGGCGAAAGAAATCGGTTAGAGGGACACGGGAAGTTAGTGTGTGACCACGATGGACAGGACAATCTTATTGGAGCCAATATCGGTCCATATCTAAGACTTCGGGTTCCGGCCTTGAGGGCATTGGCTGACAAGCCCATAGCTTAATCGCCGCTGTAGCTGACAGCCCACTCATGCGACCGTCGAGTCTGTGTCACTGGGTTCCGACGCTATAATCCACCACTGGAAACGCCTTTCCAACTTTCACGCGGTCATCGACTCAGGCTCTATTTGCCGTTCAAGTCGGAGGAAACTTAAAAGCCGTAATCTGTGCTTCACGGAAACAAATCTGATCCCGTTATCATGATTTGTAAATCATGAAACCAGAAGCTACATTCCTTTATGAAATCATGACTATGAATCATGAAATCATGACTATGAATCATGATTGTAAGACCGAAATTACCTTTTTCGTGATTCCGCGCACCCATTTTCATGAGCCAGAAATCATGATCACATCAAGCGTTATGCGTATCTGTCAAAACATGCAATCAATCATTTTGCAGCGTCGTTCGCGTTCGAAAGTAAAAATGCAAAACTTTCAAAAAAGTATTTATTTTTTTATGAAATAAGAAACATTTAACTATGCCAGTGTTTTCGCGCCATCTTGTAGGTGTTCCTGTCCACCAGTGAAATTTTAAATTTCGTTTATTTCGTCGCCATCCCGTTTCCGCTAAAGTTCCGGTAAGTAAGAAAAATGGATGAATTTGAAAGAATAACTTTCCTTTTCTCTCGACTTTTTATGATTAAGTGCTTGTTTTATTCACTTTTTTTAACACAGTTCTCGTCCAGGCCCGTCTCCAGTCCAACCAGTTCTGTTTCCACTTGCGTCGATCAGTTCCATCCAGTTACGTCAGTTAGTTCCGTCTCCGCTCCATCAGGTAGGTGGATCATTTTGCCTTTCCATAGTTTTCCAATTTTCAATTTACGAAATTAAAACTAACACAAAACTAAATTTTAGCATATGCATCAGTATGGATCATGGAATGAGAACCTCTGCTGCCTGCAGTAATAGCGGAAATAACCCATGAGCAGAAGCTCTATAATCCACTTATGGACAATAAGGCTCTAGAGGTGGATTTTGAAATGATCTTGGGCCGTGCAGGGCTGGCCAATTACTCCTACGTAATAATCGTCAGTCACGGAATCACTACTGCCGAGGAGTTCTGCGAGCTAAAGGAAGGCGACTCAGAGCTTTTCTGCAGAGTTGCGAGAGATCGTATCGTACTGCGAAAGCTCCAAAAGAACTTGATAAGACATTTCTTTCTGAACTCCACTATTTCCTAATTCCAAAAACTGGTAGCGAAAGCTTTTTAGGGAATGGGGACTATTTTGGCCCAGAGCAGAGATGATTTAAAACGTTGCAGTTTTGTAACCAAATGAGATAGGGTTTTGAAATTTTCTGACTTTTCCTAACTTTCAGAAACGAAATTTTTTGGGTGATAACCAGCTTTTAGCGACCTCTTGGAACGCTACAACAAAAAAGTGACACATTGTGCAGTAGCGGGTCAAAAACGACCCCAACTTGAATTCGTTCTCAAAAGTTCATTTTCGAACCGATTCTCAATCTGTTGGAACCAAAATGAAGGTATAGATACCGAGGATGTCGTTTTTGAAATTTGGCAATTCTGGTTTCCAGGAATCGATTTCGAAGGAACAAAGATTCTTAGGCCAATTTTGGGCGTGATTTCTTGTCTTTCGAAGGATGATTTTGGAAATAAGACCGGAAGACCCGGAACGTCCATGGAAGTGGTTGATTCATGGAACTCATCCTTGAAGAGCGCGGTTTTTTTCTAAAGCTTCTCATAATTGAACTCTGAGTAACAAATGATTGTGGTAACCCATTTTGATGGACCCACCACCGGAGGTCCTCCAGAAGATCCGGAACGTCCTCAAAAGTGGCCAATTTATGAACATCATCATAGAAGAGCACTGTTTTCTCCAAAAAAAAATTTTATTAAACGCTGAGTAACAAATGATTGTGGTGACCCATTGTGAATCTTTCTAGAATCCGGAAAATCCGTAGAAATGTTCAATTCATGAATTTTTCACCATAGAAGAATACGGCTTTTCCAAAGCTTTCTTATGAACCTGAGTGACCTTCATGAATAATGCCGGTAATATCCCTTAAAGTTACCAGCTAACGAAACTCGAATCACAAGAGCACGGTTTTAAAAAAATCTATTTTCGCACTCTGAGCAAGACATTATTGTCGTGACCCTCACTTATGGACTTGAATGGCCAGTGAAGGCCCTCTCGTGATCCATACACATACTATACTTGTAAAATAAATTGAAAAATTCAATGAATACAAAAATGGTAACTTGGCCGGTGGTAAATCTTTCAGAGGTCCCAACTTTTCTTGAGCCTTAATGAACACTAAGCTGCGAGGCAGCATTGTCCCACTGGGGGATGTAATACCAAAGTCGGGGTTCAGCCAAATTGAACCAAGCGCAAATGAAAAATGATCAACTTCTTGCACAAATTTTCACGTAGCAGATCCAATTGATCACAAACCGTATCGGTATACTTCCACTTTATAACTGAGGATATCTATCAACATTTGTATGCATGAATTGATATAGGGGAACGGTTCGGCACTTCATCTCATAGGTCCTATTTCCATCCCATCAAAAACAGAGCAATGAAAAGGAATTTGGTTTGTTTCTTATTTTTGTGATTTTTTTCAGCAGTGAGCACGCGTGTTAGCAAAAAGAACGACGAGATTGGTGCTGTATTTCTTTGTTTTGCGATGAGATGAATATATGTACAGTGAGACGGAAAATGGAACAGTTCCCCTATGTAAATTTATTTCCGTTTTTACTCAACGAACAAAATACCACAAGTCAGTCAAAAAGGCGCTTGGTGCGGTTTCGCTGAGCCCCGGCCAAATATATGTCATTAACTTTTTTTCAAACCTTAGCAAATAAATGTGGTTTAACCTATGTCCAACTTGATTCTTATCTCCCAAATAAAATTTATTCAACAGGTTTTATGCGCAGAATCAATGAAGCAACTTGAGAACTCAACGCAAAATCGTCAAACAGTGAATAAAAATTTCCATTCACAATTCAAAAACTTCAACGAGTATCTCAGCAACCGACCGGAAGACGAAATATCATCAAGTACTATGAACAAAATAAATCTAATGAAAATACAAAAATGTGTTTCATAATAAGCACCTACAGATTCACAATGCCAAAAACATGTTTTTATATATGGTACCCGAAAAATTCGCACCCGATTTCATTATTCAAAATCCCGAAATCATGATTTGGATTCATGGTCCTAGAAAAAAACGGGATCATGAATTGTGCGCATCCACTATCATGAGCCAAGGTCATGATATCCAGAATTTAAATCATGATTTGGGGAGCAGTGACTCATGATATCATGATTCCGAATCATGGTTCTCTCTTGGCAGAATAATTTGTAACGCTTCGGATGCGTTACGGGAGCATGAATCATGATATCATGAGCTCAAATCATGGTGTATTTTCATAAAGGTAAAATACACTAGGCTCATGATATCATGAGTCGTTTTTACCACTTTTGGGAGCGGGTTTGTACCCGTGTTGCCTTCGAGGCAATTATCTCCAGGACTATTCTGACTGTCAAGCATTTATTACCTATGTATCTGTCGGTGATTTTTGACGAAAAGGTTGAAGTAAATTTCTACTGCCGTTTCCACAAGCCGACTTTCGACCGTCCAGAACTAGCAGTGAGTGACCCTATGCAATATGCATGCTGCTTCGGCTACAATATCAACATTTGTCCTTTCCCTTTATGCGTTTCTACAAATAAAAGTTTTGAGTGAATTCGACCACGATTCGTTTATTTTGGTAGCCCATAATTAATGTGATTAACGTCTCTCGCTTGATAAGAAAATTATTTTGAGCTTTTTAGTGGAATGTTTTCACCTGTCATAAGACGAGTTTGTTTATTTACTTTGAAATGAAAAATATGTAACAAGCAAAAAACATTTGAGTTGGCTCGTTACCTTTCTCTCAAATCTGACAAACACAACTTTAATTTTTATCCCTAACTGGACCGGATAAAAATTGGGCAACAGCATGGTACTTCCGTATTTCAACGTAATTGTCCGAATCTGTGCATCGAGCTCAAAACAACGTTTACAAAAATGATTAATTTGCTTGCATCCAGAAGATTCATTAGTTGAATTTAAAGAAATAGATATATTCAATCCACCACTATGTGCTATATTTTTCACCCCTGCTTAGTTCTTGGATGAGGTTTAAGGAATTGGGTGATATCACACAATAATAAGCGGAATTGATGTTCATTTACTGAGTCAAACATTATTATACGAACTCAAATTATATGTTTTGACAATGACATCAATAAACGTGTTTAAGTATGCGCCGCGTTATCCAAGCATTGACGCGCGTCGACGCGTTTACTTCGACGACTACCGCAAAATAGTTCGACCGCCATCCGTTGTAGCGCTTCAAACCATGTTCGCTGTTTAACACAAGAGTGTACTATATTGTTAATATATAATATTTGATAATATGTTAAGAATTTACTTCTGAACTAAAATCATGAATCTAAGGACAAAAGCCTTTATTTGAGTGACATGAAGGCTTTTTTTCTGGAAAGCTCAGTAGCTTCGTTGCAAGAGGTTTGGAAGACTTCTTTTAAGAGACTTGGAAGCCTTTCTTCAAGAGGCTTGGGAGCCTCCTTTCAGGAGACTTGGAAGCCTCAAGGCTCCTTTCAAACGGCTTAGGATCCTCCTTTCAAGAGGCTCGGAAGCCTCTTTTCAAAAGGCTCGGTAGCCTCTCTTCAAGGGGCTCGGATGCCTACATTCAAGGCTCGGATGCCTACATTCAAGAGGTTTGGGAGCCTTTTTCAAGAGGCTCAGAAGCCTCATTTCAAGAGGTTCGAAAGCCTCCTTTCAAGAAGCTCTGAAGTCTCGTTTTAAGAGGTTCGGAAAACTTCTTGCAAGAGGCTCGTAAACCTATCTTCAAGAGACTCGTAAGCCTCCTTTCAAAAAGCTCGGAAGCCTACTTTCAAGAGCCTCTCTTTAAGAGGCTTGCGAGTCTCCCTACAAGAGACTTGGAAGCTTCCTTTAAAAATGCTCAGACGCCACCTTTTAAGAGGCTCGAAAGTCTCGGCTCAGAGAGTTCTTTTCAAGAGGCTCGAGAACCTTCTTTAAAGAGGCTTAGAAGCCTTGTTCCAAGAAGCTCAGAAACCTCCTTTTAAGAAGCTCGGAAGCCTCTTTTCAGGAAGCTCCAAAGCTTACTTTCAAACGGTTCGGAAGCCTCCTTTAAAGAGTTTCGGAATTATTCGAGTGGCTTGAAAACCTCCTTTCAAGGGACTGAGAAGCGTCCTTTCAACATGCTCAGAAGTCTTTTTCTAAAAGGCTCGAAAAGCTCCAAAAGTCCTTAAAGTATTGTAGGAAGTTTGATGTATAAACGTTATGTGAACTGAAAAGTTTCACGAAATAACGAACATTTCAGACAACTTTTTGGAGAACCATATATCCCGTTAGTTTTCAGGTCCGTTTTGCATATATCTTGAGAGTTACGCTTATTTTTATTTATGAAATAAAATATAGGGGGTACCTCAATAAATGAAAAAGTTCGAAGGGTTACCACTAAAGAGAAAGGTTGTGAACAGCTGTGTTAGACCAAACATTAGACAAGGAACAAACATATAATTCCCCCTGAAGAAAACACCAACTCCGTGGCGAAACGTTGGACAAATGAAAATCTAGTTTCAAACTTTGAAAACTGCGTAGCCAGTTACGAGGGGGCTATAGAAACAATAAGACCTTTTGGTTAAATTTGAGTTAACTTTATTTAATTAACTTTGAGTTAACTTTAATTAACTTTGCGACTGTGCGATTTGTACCTGAAGTTGTTATTCTGTTACAGAATTTTTGTTTGTTATAAAACATGTACCATTAGTAGTTAAAATTAAAAAAAAATGTAAGAAAACTTCTTCTAGTTTTAACAAAATCGTTGCTTAATATGCTTTCAATTGAACAAAAATAAAACACGATGTGTTACATGAAAAGTGATGAAAACAACCAGAATTATTACAAACTAGCAAAAAATACCCAGCTCCGACCGGTTTGCAAATGTCACATACTGGACTATTTGCAGCACCGCACTCTAGATTAATTTCCTTGCGGTTGTTTTGTTTTCCTCACAGCAGACTAAACATTGTATTTAATGATTTTTAAACTTTTCCCATTAAATTCACCAAGTTTTGTATATACAAAGCGGATCCCAATCGATTAGGCAGGGACTTTGTCCCTGTGGGGGCAGCAGGGACTTTGTCCAAGGGCTTGACGATCCCTCCCAGGCCATCTGCGAGTTGTGGCGCCTGCCTAGGATGTGGTGGGGTTTGACAGTGGGCCCTGTTAAACCTCTATAAAAAGCTGCATGTATCCGCAAGTAGGCTCCGCCAAAGCGACCGTGTGCCGCTCAAAGCGCACAAGCCCAAGTCCTGGTGTTAGGTGGGACGCTAAACAGCCCTGACACGACGGCCCTCCGGCGAGACAGGAGGTTTGCGCAGGCCCAATAAGCCGCCTGGAAAACCAATAATTACGAACAATATAAGAGATAATGCGACTCGATATAATCGGCAAAGACCTAGGCGACGAATAAAGGATCACGATTGGAAGCTTGGAACATGGAACTGCAAGTCGCTAGGTTTCGCAGGTTGCGACAGGATGATCTACGATGAATTTAATCACCGCAATTTAGCCGTCGTGGCGCTGCAGGAGATTTGCTGGAAAGGACAGAAGGTGTGGCAAAGCGGGCATCGGGCGGCTACCTTCTACCAAAGCTGTGGCACCACCAACGAGCTGGGAACCGGCTTCATAGTGCTGGGAAAGATGCGCCAACGCGTGATTGGGTGGCAGCCAATCAACGCAAGGATGTGCAAGCTGAGGATTAAAGGCCGTTTCTTCAACTATAGCATCATCAACGTGCACTGCCCACACGAAGGGAGACCCGACGACGAGAAAGAAGCGTTCTACGCACAGCTGGAGCAGACATACGATGGATGCCCACTGCGGGACGTCAAAATCGTCATCGGTGACATGAACGCGCAGGTAGGAAGGGAGGAAATGTATAGACCGGTCATCGGACCGGATAGTCTGCACACCGTATCGAATGACAACGGCCAACGATGCATAAACTTCGCAGCCTCCCGCGGAATGGTAGTCCGAAGCACCTTCTTTCCCCGCAAAAATATCCACAAGGCCACATGGAGATCACCTAACCAAGAAACGGAAAACCAAATCGACCACGTTCTAATCGACGGTAAATTCTTCTCCGACATCACGAACGTCCGCACTTACCGCAGTGCGAATATTGAATCCGACCACTACCTCGTTGCAGTTTGCCTGCGCTCAAAACTCTCGACGGTGTACAACACGCGTCGAAGTCGGACGCCGCGGCTTAATATTGGGCGGCTACAAGACGGTAGACTAGCCCAAGAATACGCGCAGCAGCTGGAAGTGGCACTCCCAACGGAAGAGCAGCTAGGCGCAGCGTCTCTTGAAGATGGCTGGAGAGATATTCGATCCGCCATTGGTAGCACCGCAACCGCTGCACTTGGCACGGTGCCCCCGGATCGGAGAAACGACTGGTATGACGGCGAATGTGAGCAGTTAGTGGAAGAGAAGAATGCAGCATGGGCGAGATTGCTGCAACACCGCACGAGAGCGAATGAGGCGCGATATAAACAGGCGCGGAACAGACAAAACTCGATTTTCCGGAGGAAAAAGCGTCAGCAGGAAGATCGAGACCGTGAAGAGACGGAGCAACTGTACCGCACTAATAACACACGAAAGTTCTATGAGAAGTTGAACCGTTCACGTAAGGGCCACGTGCCACAGCCCGATATGTGTAAGGACATAAACGGGAACCTTCTTACGAACGAGCGTGAGGTGATCCAAAGGTGGCAGCAGCACTACGAAGAGCACCTGAATGGCGATGTGGCAGACGAAGATGGCGGTATGGTGATGGACCTAGGGAACGCGCGCAGGACATAATTCTACCGGCCCCGGATCTCCAGGAAATCCAGGAGGAGATTGGTCGGCTGAAGAACAACAAAGCCCCTGGGGTTGACCAATTACCAGGAGAGCTATTTAAACACGGTGGTGAGGCACTGGCTAGAGCGCTGCACTGGGTCATTACCAAGATTTGGGAGGAGGAAGTTTTGCCGCAGGAGTGGATGGAAGGTGTCGTGTGTCCCATCTACAAAAGGGCGATAAGCTGGATTGTAGCAACTACCGCGCAATCACATTGCTGAACGCCGCCTACAAGGTACTCTCCCAAATTTTATGCCGTCGACTAGCACCAATTGCAAGGGAGTTCGTGGGGCAGTACCAGGCGGGTTTTATGGGCGAACGCTCCACCACGGACCAGGTGTTCGCCATTCGCCAAGTACTGCAGAAGTGCCGCGAATACAACGTGCCCACACATCATCTATTCATCGACTTCAAAGCCGCATATGATACAATCGATCGGGACCAGCTATGGCAGCTAATGCACGAAAACGGATTTCCGGATAAACTGACACGGTTGATCAAAGCGACGATGGATCGGGTGATGTGCGTAGTTCGAGTTTCAGGGCATTCTCGAGTCCCTTCGAAACCCGCAGAGGGTTACGGCAAGGTGATGGTCTTTCGTGTCTGCTATTCAACATCGCTTTGGAAGGGTAATACGAAGAGCAGGGATTAACACGAGTGGCACAATTTTCAATAAGTCCGTCCAGCTATTTGGCTTCGCCGACGACATAGATATTATGGCACGTAACTTTGAGAAGATGGAGGAAGCCTACATCAGACTGAAGAGGGAAGCCAAGCGGATTGGACTAGTCATCAACACGTCGAAGACGAAGTACATGATAGGAAGAGGTTCAAGAGAAGACAATGTGAGCCACCCACCGCGAGTTGGCATCGGTGGTGATGAAATCGAGGTGGTAGAAGAATTTGTGTACTTGGGATCACTGGTGACTGCCGAAAATGATACCAGCAGAGAAATTCGGAGGCGTATAGTGGCTGGAAATCGTGCATACTTTGGACTCCGCAAGACGCTTCGATCGAATAGAGTTCGCCGCCGTACCAAACTGACCATCTACAAAACGCTCATTAGACCGGTAGTCCTCTACGGACACGAGACCTGGACGATGCTCGTGGAGGACCAACGCGCACTCGGAGTTTTCGAAAGGAAAGTGCTGCGTACCATCTATGGTGGGGTGCAGATGGCGGACGGTACATGGAGGAGGCGAATGAACCACGAGTTGCATCAGCTGTTGGGAGAACCATCCATCGTTCACACCGCGAAAATCGGACGACTGCGGTGGGCCGGGCACGTAGCCAGAATGTCGGACAATAACCCGGTGAAAATGGTTCTCGACAACGATCCGACGGGCACAAGAAGGCGAGGTGCGCAGCGGGCAAGGTGGATCGATCAGGTGGAAGATGACTTGCGGACCCTCCGTAGACTGCGTGGCTGGCGACGTGTTGCCATGGACCGAGCCGAATGGAGAAGACTCTTACATACCGCACAGGCCACTTCGGCCTTAGTCTGAATAAATAATAATAATCGATTAGGCAGAAAATCTTGTGAATCGGTCAACCTGTTCGCGAGTTAAATCGTCAGGAATATCTGGATATCTTAACTCATTTTTATTTAAATAGATGTCAAAAACCACATTAGGGGTTTGTTGAAGTTACATTAATTTTGTTTCCAAATATATAAGCAAAAATCCAAGATCCTTTCCGTTTAACCCCTTCAAATATTATAACATATAGAGTTGAAAACGTTTAATTTAACGTGACGCAATTAGTTGATCTTCCCAATGACGTCCTAAGCGGTGTTTTTTTTATTGATTTACTTGTACAGCCAGCACATCGAAAACTAGGTAATTAATATGTGTATTCCAGAAAATGCGGTGCAGAATTGTTTGGCGCCAATCGCTTCCTTATTTGCTACAAATTGTATTTCACCCAAACAAATTCAAGCGACGGCATGCTACACATTTTTCGTCTAGTAATGGAACACGCGGACATCTAACGGATAGAAATCAAGCATGCTCGTATGTTTTAACATATTTCCAAATCTAGAAAACCTTCGATACCACGATCGTTTTTGCTTGCGTACCAACTCAGTGCACACTGAACTGTGTTCAGGGCTCATAACTATGAACACCAAGGCACGCTCTTGGCTCATGTTCTGTTCAGAATGCATCTCTGTTCCATCGAGCTGTGAACTCATCTTGCATAATGGATTACATCAATAATATATGCATGCATACCATTTTCGAATGGCTTATCAAATATTCACACTCTAACCAGTAGTCAATTTAGGCGATCTTACCTGCAAACAGGTCCATCTCTAGCCCGGACGCCAAATCCAAACCGCAGATGACAAAGTAATCCGCAAAGCGACAGAACTGCTGCTGCAGACTGTCGTTCAGCCCTTTGGACTTTCCATTAACCTCCAGGCTGGTCGTGGAACCTCCCAAGCTGCTGGAAGCTCTGCTGTTGCCACCACTGCAGCACAACTCGCCTGCACCACTTGTGGCATCTTGCTGTAGCGGCTGTGATAGTTGTTGTTGTTGTGGTTTGGCACTGCTGTTATCACCACCGCTGCAACTCGTACCATTGGTCGACGCTGTTTCGCTCATGATGCTGGAAACCAATTGCACAACACCCCGATCACAGAGTTGGTGATTTTTTTTTCCGGTGCAGTGGTTGGATTTTGAATTTGTAGTGTGATTTTTCGTGATGGCTAGTACGACTCGTTGTTATTTACGATTTTCCCAAAGCCATTTTTCACGCAGCACATACTAAGGTGAATAAATAGAATAACCCCCAATGAACGATGCGTGACGGGGTTATTGTGTAGAGAGCATGTGGTAAGGTAAACTCAAAATTAAATATTGATACACACACTCCTTCAAAAGGCAAAAAAAACTGCGAATTGGACGAATCGGACTTATGCACATATAAAAAACACTACACAATCGCGATTCAATGGTGACCTTCTTCACCAAAACATTCGCTCTTCTTCGTAGGCTTGTTCGTATTCCACACACTTGTTAAATACCTCATGAATGAGAGCGCGAGAGCTTACAGCACTAACACAATCAAACGCGTGTAATACGTAGAATATCTCGCTCGTTAACACACTCGCATACGGGGTAAAGAGCGTAAGACCTTTGATTGCTTGGGGATCGATTTTCTTCACTGCTTATATTTTTTATTACTGCTTCATCTTGGCAGCTTCATTTCATCTCGCTTTTGGCTGATGTTTTCCTAACTCTTATATCATAGCCAATGGATTCGATGGCCTTTCTGCGTTCCGTTTGCTTCTTTGTGTATTGGTTGGATTTATAATTTATGTCATGTTTTCGTCAGCAACTTCTTCGACGAGCCACGACGACGACCGAAGGCGACAATCGATAACGCGACACGGTTTCAATCAATTTTGGAATTCACTTATCTCCAAGATCTCAGATCTACGGCGAACACATTCATCGTCACAAATAGTCCACGTTGCACAACGGATTGCATTTGGCAATCCATGTATCACTTGGAACACTAAAAAGGATTGAATTGCGCGGTTTCTTTTGTTCCCGAGGAGCAAGAATTTCTGCTGTAAGCTATTCGCCTTCCAGCTTCCTTGTACCGAGAACTGCGTAGCGATCCACGTCCGTCCGCGTACATCGGTAGCAAAGGAAAGACAAAGACGTACTGAAGACACAAGTGTGTACATCGAGAGCTACAACCCTCCTCAACTGTATAAAGCATACAAGAGAAAAAGCGAGTATATATGCATCGAAGAGAATTACTCTCTTGGCGTCTTGCTTGACAGCTGTATCGTTGAATGTGATTGTGCAAGCGTAGCCTGCTGTGAGCTTGTACGACAAGTTAGCTCTATTCAGATGTTTGTTTACTTGAATTGTAATTAAGCAAAATAAATTCTATGCCATGAAAACTACATGTTTTGTAAAATGTAAACTCAAACCATCAATTACAGGTAAGTACGCAATATTCATACAACTGGTAAGTAGTAGTTATAAGGCAGTGAAGTGAAACGAGTGAAACAAATGGATTAAATAGTGAAAAAAAAAGAGCAAAGTGAAAAATCTGTCAACTCTCTGTCAATGTTATCTGTTTTATTAAATAATATTTGCAGTGTAGAAAGGTGACATTGCCTGTCAATTTCAATGTCAGTTTTGCAAACCACTTCTCGGTGAAACTACACAAAGTTGTATAGTTTCGGACGGGAAGTCCCATCGATTTTTGGGAAAATTTTCCTCTCTGAATCATCGATAACGAGATACATGCAAAACTGCTCTCGTTTCAGGTAAACTGTGTTTTATTAGTTGTAATATTACGCTAAATGGACTGTGCTTGTTTTATTTCCCCAGCTATCGTCTGTTGTCAACCATGTACAAGAACTCCGGAACGAGTCTAGCCACTCTTAGTGCAACTGAAATCAAAGAGTGGATCAACTCTTTCGATACGGTTTTGACTGATTGTGATGGTGAAATCAGTTCATCAGATCTTTTGAATTACACAACATGATAATCATTTATAAATTT
Source organism: Armigeres subalbatus (assembly GCF_024139115.2). Taxonomy (NCBI): domain Eukaryota; kingdom Metazoa; phylum Arthropoda; class Insecta; order Diptera; family Culicidae; genus Armigeres; species Armigeres subalbatus. Next base: position 362,073,270 of record NC_085141.1, read on the forward strand.
CAGGCGTTATATGGGTTGACAATGACACGCTGCCGCATGCCACTGAAGTTATCAACAAGTTCATCGAAAATGGAAAGAAGATGTTCTTCGTGACAAACAATTCGACCAAAACCCGTCCCGAATTTGTAACAAAAGCAGTCAAGATGGGATTTAATGTTGATGTCGTTAGTTAATCTATCGATTTACATGTTAAAGCAATTTATGACTATTTATACCTCTAGGATAATATAATCTCCACTGCTTACCTAGCGGCGCAATATCTGAAAAATATTGGATTCACCAAAAAAGTCTACGTAGTCGGTTCTACTGGAATCACTCGGGAGCTGGATGCCGTCGGTATCCCCCATACCGGCGTTGGCCCGGATGTCCTTGAAGGAACTCTTGCCGACGCTGTGAAGAATTTTACCCCGGATCCAGAAGTAGGAGCCGTAATTGTAGGATTCGATGAGCATTTCAATTTCATCAAAATGATGAAAGCGGCATCCTATCTGGATAAGCCCGGTGTAATCTTTATTGGGACCAACACGGACGAGCGGTTCCCCATGCCCGACTGCGTCATTCCCGGAACGGGAAGCATTGTTAACGCGGTGACGACCTGTGCCGAGCGGCAGCCAACGGTGATGGGAAAGCCAAATAAACACATTTGTGACATTCTGGAGAAAGAGTACAAGGTGGACCCGAGCCGGACACTCATGATCGGGGATCGACTGAACACGGATATCATGCTAGGAAAGAATTGCGGATTTCAGACATTGCTGGTTGAGACTGGAATCCATAAGGCCGCCGATTTCGCGAAATCGGACGATGCCACAGCTGTAGAATGCGTGCCGGATGTGTACACTAGTAAATTAGGAGATTTGCTGCCTTATTTATGAGAGCATTAAAAAGAGATTGTTTTATCATCTGAATGCTTATGACATAGTCGTACTATTGGCATTTTGTAATCTATTATCAGTCCGATTAATAGTGATAGGTTATTAGTAATAAATAACCCAGTTGTTTAAAAACAAATTTTATAATTTGTGAATCCTACGGCCGAATTAATTCACAAAATTCCATTTGACAGCAACAACTCCGAAACCATACATAACGTACTTTACTTCACAAATCCGTACATACCGTTTAACTTCAATTATTAGGACCTCAACTCTCAAATAGCATTTCCATCAAATTCGATATTAAAAATCAAAACTTTCTACGTATGGTTACATTATCACTGATGTGAGATTATTCCAATGAAGGGAGACACAAGAGACTATCGATAATTACAAAAGATTTGAAACCGCACTGATGGAACCCACGTGGACATTATATTACCCTGAACTAGCAGATTCATTTTTATTACATCTGACATCAACAGATAATCGTTTGCCGTGTATGGTAAAAGGTTTCAAATTTTGACATTTTCGCTCCCCTATGCATTTGCCATTTTATTAGACCTCCCAAATTTTTAGACAATTTGGTTGTAAATTGATTGTGCACGCTACATTTGAAGTGTGCTAAGAAACTGCTATCAAAACCATCACTTATGCGAAAGAACGATCCGTGTGTTGCCCATAAGCTATATAAATATCTTCAATGCATCAAATATCATCAATGATGTTATAGAATATTCCCTTAAATAAAAGACAGTAGTTGTTACGAAGCGATCTGACTTTTGGAAGCGAAGTTATAATAAAATAAAAACATCTCATGAAGGGCCGTACACTAATAACGTAAGAACTTATGGGGGGAGGGGAAGGTCTGTCATTATCTTACTCTCCATATAAACAAAAACAAATGTACGTGTTAAGTATTTAGTGCACGACCGTTAATTGATATTGATGTTACTCTTTTACGTGTTAAATTGAATTTCGCACGATTTCAATTGTAATATTTTGTACAATCATCAAGTCGTTTCGCGACAAATACTATCTGTTTTCTTGCCGAATTTCCGAAACTGTCGATTGCCTTCGTTGCCCACCAGTCACTGACACTTTTTCTTCCAGTTCTTCGTCGAAAATTTCTCAGGTATTGGAAAAGAACAACCTAGCCTAAAGATATATCCGCTATATATCAGAAAGTTTTTTCGCTTAGAGCGATTTCTCTTCAGGATTTTTTTTTTCTTAATCACTCAACTGGATTAAAAGTTACAATCGTTATTGCTATGTACTACCGAAAATCGCTGCATTATTAAGGTGAGTTACGGCGGCGTCTAAAAATGGCAGCCACAATTACCTTGTTATCCCTCACCTTGCGTTTTTGCTCGCGCAAATGTGAATATTTAGGCGGTTAGCACATCTGGAAACCATTTTTTTCGTGTATGCTGCAAGTGAGCAAAGGTGAAAAACTACTTTCCGCTTTTGTCTGTCGTTTACTTTTTGAGTTGTGTGCCTTTTAAAGCACTATGTAGATTTTTAATTGGACTCCAACGCGATTCACCTTAAGAAGAAAATATCAAGGAAGAAAAACCGCAAGAGATGTTGTTGCTTTATTATTTAGTAGTGAACAGTGACTGATAACTCACCTTTTATGTGTTTCAAAAGCAATTAGCAGTTTGAGTGTCTTTGGGTATTAATCAAGAAAAAATCCAAAAAGTTGTACAAGTTTTGATAACTATTTGCGGATTAAAATCATCCAAACTTTCTATATTTTTTTCTTTTTAAGATAAAATCTGCAATCAGGCACCTAGGATGTTGACTTAGAGAGTGGGATTGGGAAACTTCTAGAGAACTTAAACCAAAGCCCTTTGCACCGTTCATTTAGTTTATTTAGTAAACATCTGGGGCCCTCAGCCGTACGGTAAGATGCGCGACTACAAAGCATGACCATGCTGAGAGTGGCTGGGTTCGCTTTCCGGTGCCGGTCTTTTTTTCGGATTGGAAATTTTCTCGACTTCCCTGGACATAAAAGTATCATCGTGTTAGCCTCATGATATACGAATGCAGAAATGGTAACTTGGCTTAGAAACCTCGCAGTTAATAATTGTGGAAGTGCTTAATGAACACTAAGCTACGAGGCGGCAATGTCCCAGTGGGGGATGTAATGCCAATGAAGAAGAAAAAGTAAACATCTAAACCGCCAACCACAATACACGGTTCGAGGCCACATCTCTCCATCCTCGGTAGCACCCCACACTCGCCAAGTCGTTCTGTATCTGGACAGCCTACCTTTCTCGCTTGCTCCACGTATTCTTGTACCTTCCGGATAGGAAGCGAATACCATATTTGCAGGGTTGCTGTCCGGCCTTTTTGCAACATGCCCTGCTCATCGTACCCTCCCTGCGTTAGCTACCTTTTGGATATCTTAGCCACCTTCATCCTTCACCAACACACACCGTCCTCTTGCACACAGCCAAAGATGGTCCTAAGCACGCATCTCTCGAATATCCCGAGTGCTTGCAAGCCCTCCTTGAACATGGTCCAAGTTGCATCGCATTCTGTACATAATGCATTTGGTGCGGGTGTGAATCTTTTTTGACCGCAGGTTCTTGTGTGTTATATATTTTCTTTAGATAGATCGAGCTTGCTACTTACTTGATCAGGGTCGTCTGCAACGGTTCCTTTAGGACATTGGTCGGATAATCATCCTTCAAAAATACCAAGGTGAATAGTTCGGAAGATCGGAGAAAAAAAAAACCAACTTAATTCACCGAGTAGTGATACTGCCTTTCTCGTATTTAGCCAAGACACCAACCTTATATGGCGCTTATATAGTTCGATTCCATTTTCTTAATAACTTTTAAACGCAATGGTCGATCGTTATCAAATTCAATAGTGATCAACAAGGCTTTGTCCCCTGTCGAATGCAACTTGTTGCGAGCAAATTGGTTAAGAAATCTATATATATAAAAATGAAATGGTCTGTGTTCGTATCCGCATAACTCGAAAACGGCTGGATGGATTTTCTTCATTCTTCAGCAGATATGTTCGTTACCGTTTCCGACGGGTTTATATGATATTTCCTTATGCGAAAATTACGCGAAAGGTTGTGCAAATTGTAAAAATCTAAAATTAGGATTCGTATGGAAATTTCACATGTGCATTTTCCCCTACTACGCAGGACAAGGTCTGCCGGGTCGACTAGTACTATATGAAAAAGTGGCTAATGTTTTTCGGTTTTTGTGTGCACACACACACATACACACGGACAGACAGACATTTGTTCAGTTCGACGAGGTGAGTCGATTGGTATATAACACCATGGTCTCCGAGACTTCTATAAAAAGTTCGATTTTGGAGTGAAATGATAGCCTTTCGGTACAACTTTGTTGTACGAGAAAGGCAAAAAGGAATGCGTAAAAGTAATTTAAACAAATCAATTGGTAAGTAGTTTAAAAGTAATTTAAACAAATCAATTTAAGGTCACTCCTGACGGAATCCAAGATAAAAAGTGCTCGCGTTTTCGGGGGCACACCACTCGATACGGAAGCAACGCACAACTGTCATTTTTATTATTTCACGTATGCTGCGACGCAGCAAAGCCAAATCAACAAAAATGACAGTTGTGCGCCGCCTCTGAATCGAGTGATGTGCCCCCGAAAACGCGAGCACTTTGGAACTTGGATTCCGTCAGGAGTGACCTTAAACAAATCAAACATTATTCTCATGTATTCTAATTCATCATTCATTTATCATAAGGTACATTGTTGGAAATATGCGCGGAAAGGAATGGGTGGGATGGGATAACACATTACCGGTCCATCTTACGGTGGATGGAATTTTTGTGCGATCTGTGGCACGATGACTTGTCGATTAAGCGACGGTGCTGTCCTGGACACGTGATCGTAATTGTGGTAACCCTATGCGAACGCTTGAGAACTCGCTCAGAGAAGCGAGAAAGCAGGAAGAGAGAAAAAGGAATTAAGTAGTTTTAGACATGTATCGAATAGGAGAAATATACTACGATCAGAAGTTAACTAACTACCCACTGAACAAGACGTGTTTACGCTTACTATATCTAGAAGACAAAGTCTACTCCCCTTTTTACTAGATACTTCAGTGGCGTACGAGGATAGATTTTTATAAGTAAAGTTTTTACAGTTGGTTTTAATTTTTGCGAGTGACTGCGTGCATTTTGTGAAAGTTTTATAGTGTTTTGGTAGGATTACCAAATATACCATTTGTTTCAAGAACACTCGGCGTAAGTATTCCTTTGTGAAGTGACAAAGAATTTTGCTTTCCACCCATTTTTCACGTTTGGACGGCCATTGTTCTGAGTTTTTCCTTTATGTGAAACTATTTGCGCCAGAACAATCGCTTCATTTTCTTTTGTGGTGATGAGAAGTTTTTCAAACGCCATTTTTACGGTTTGTGTAAAACATATAGAGAAAACCTTTTATAAACCATTGTGTTAAATAGAAGCCATTTTGTAAAAAAAATTAAAACGTGGTTGGAATTTTGTCGACGATCATTTTCTTTTACACACACATTTTTGATTTTCCACATTTTACAGCATTTATGCGAATTCCACGAATACCAAAAACACATTTTCTTGGTGTGAACCGTTCGCCGAAGGAGGATCAGTAATCAAGAACGCGAATACAAAAAAAAAAAGGAAATCTGACGGAGGTGACAGTTGCGCTAACAGTAGTGTGAGTGTGGCATCAGAACCTAACATCGTTTTCACCACTACCGACAACCCGAGCATTGGAGCCAAACAGTCGGTGATTGTTTTGTGTCGGCGTCGAAATCAGCAAATTTTGGAAAGTGCATCGAAAAGTGCATCTGCGGAGGTCAACGAACTACCGAGTGTGAAGCCGTCGGTCAGCTGGTTTTATTGTGTGCCGGTGGTGAACAATATTGATTGGGTGCTGTTGGGTCGCAGAGCTGCTGCTGTTACGTGGATATTTTTTGATCGAGTGCAACGAAGGAAAGCTTTTGTTTATGGTGGATGCTGCTGTGAGGATTTTTTTTTGAGAAGTGCTTCGACGGAGAAAAAATCGAGCGGATTTTGTTGCTGTGTGCTGTTTTGGTGACGATTTGGATTTGGATTTGGTGGAGTGCATTTGATCTTGGATCATCGAGTGCATTGTTTAAACAGGTACGTTGGTTTTGTTTTTGTTTCTACTCTTCAGCGAGATTTATTTTATTTATTTTGTGTTTTAATTGGGCCAATTTTCATTTTGATTTTTGTTGATTTTGTGCGTTTCTTTGGGAAGGATGACCTTGACGTCGATTGCCGATCCTTTCGTCCCTTACTCTATGCCATTCAGCCAATACCAAGAACAGCTGGAATGGATTTTTAAACATAATGAATTTCCGGAAGAACGTTATAAAACGTCATTCCTGGCAGTCTGTGGAAAAGAGATTTTCACAGAACTTAAAAGGCTATTCCCAGGAAAGAATTTCAATGATTTAACGTATAAACAAATGACTGATGAACTAAAAAAACGTTATGACAAGAACGATTCAGCTGTTGTGCATAGTTACAAATTTTGGACAAAAAGGCAAGGTAGAAACGAGTCACTAGAGGATTTTGTAATTACAGTCAAGAATTTGGCTGAAAGATGCGATTTTGGAGAATTCAAAGAAAGGGCGATTCGTGATATGCTTGTAATTGGAGTGAACGATGTTCAGTTACAGAAACGGTTATGTGATGAAGAGGATTTGTCTGCTGCTAAAGCAGAACGGTTGATTCTCAATTCGGAGATATCGGCTTGTAGGACGAAGCAATTGAAACACGACGATGACAGACGCGTTAGTTTAGTGGCCAGATTGGGTAACCGATCTGATGCTTCGCGGTCTAGGAGTAGATTCCGAAGCCGGAGCCGTAGTTTTGATAGAAATCGATCGTTTTGTCCAGGAGTAGAAGCAATGGTAGATACCAAGGCAAAAGAGGCGCAAGCTCAGGTAAACCAGTTTACCTTTGTTCCTTTTGCAAGCGAACTGGACATACAAGGAAATTTTGCTACCGTTTGCATGGAAAAAGCCCGCGTAAGAACCAAGCCAGTGTTAAATTTCTTGATTCTCCAAAACCATCTTCCAGTACAAAAGATTCAGGACTGTTTAAGCGTTTAAAGAAAGATTTAGACTCAGATTCAGATTATTCTGATGGCATGCCTTGTCTCATGATCTCGTCAGTCAACAAGATCAGTGATCCCTGCTATGTGGAGGTTTTAATCAATCGAAAGCGTCTAACCATGGAGATTGATTGTGGATCAGCGGAGAGCGTTATTCCAGAAGAGCTGTATTTGAGAAATTTCAAAAGCTGTGAGCTGCAGCGATGCAACAAAAACTTGTTGTTATTGACGGAAACAAATTGAATGTAGTTGGAAGAATTTGTGTTGATGTACAGCTCGCTGGGAACCGGAAACAGCTAACCATGGTTGTTTTACGGTGCAAGAACAATTTCATCCCTCTGGTTGGCCGTACATGGTTGGACGAATTTTATTTAGGATGGCGAAACACATTTAACAATCCTCCGTTGATGGTTGGGAACATTGACGTGACTGACGAGCAAACAGTTGTCGATGAAGTAATGAGTAAGTTTCCGACGATTTTCACCAAAGATTTTTCTAGTCCGATAGTTGGTTATAAGGGAGAGTTAATCTTGAATGAAGATACACCAATTTTTAAAAAGCCTATGAGGTGCCGTTGCGCTTGAGACCGCAAGTTGTTGATTATTTGGAAGATTTGGAAAAGCAAAAAGTTATCACACCAGTTGAAGCCAGCGAATGGGCTTCGCTGGTTATTGTCATTGTCAAAAAGGATGAGAATATTCGTTTGGTGATTAACTGCAAAGTATCTATCAATAAAGTTTTGCTTCCAAATGGATACCCTTTGCCTGTTACTCAGGATCTGTTTGCTACACTTTCTGGTTCAAAAGTTTTCTGCTCTTTAGACTTGGAGGGCCCATATACTCAGCTACTTTTGACCGATCGTTCTAAGAGGTTCATGGTAATAAATACCACCAAGGGCCACTATACATACAACAGACTCCCATACGGAGCTTCTAGCGCTGCAATTTTTTTAAAAGGTCATGGACCAAGTACTATGTGGTTTGGAGAACGTTACGGTTTATTTGGACGACGTGCTGATAGCGGGAAAAGACTTCAACGAGTGCAAGAAGACACTTTTTTTGGTTAACTAAAGCCAACATAAAGGTAAATCTAAAGAAATGCAAATTTTTTGTAACGCGTTTGCCTTATTTGGGGCATGTTTTAACGGACGAGGGATTGCTTCCCTGCCCTGATAAAGTTAAAACTATTCGTGAAGCGAAAGCTCCACGGAATGTTTCAGAACTAAAGGCGTTTTTGGGACTTGTAACTTTTTATTCGAAGTTCATTCCAAATTTATCTTCTCGCATCAGCTGCCTTTACAACCTTTTGAAGAAAAACGTGACGTATTGTTGGACTGACAACTGTGAAAAAGCATTCAATGATTGTAAAGGATTTCTTTTAAACCCAAACCTTTTGGAATATTTTGACCCGTATAAGCCAGTTGTAGTAGTAACAGATGCCTGTAGCTATGGATTAGGAGGTGTAATTGCACATTTGGTTGAGGACGAGGAGAAACCTATATGCTTTACCTCTTTTTCTTTAAACAGTGCCCAGAAAAATTACCCTATATTGCATCTCGAGGCGTTAGCAGTTGTGAGCACCGTAAAGAAATTTCATAAATTCCTTTACGGTATGCATTTTACTATCTACACCGATCACAAGCCTCTAATCGGAATTTTTGGAAAGGAGGGTAAGAATTCCATTTCGGTGACACGTTTGCAGAGGTACGTTATGGAGCTTTCCATTTATGACTACGATATTGTGTATCGGCCTTCATCCCGAATGGGTAATGCCGATTTTTGCAGTCGTTTTCCTTTATCAGAGGTGATTCCCAAAGATTGGGCACGGGAATATGTCAAAAATTTAAATTTTTCCAACGAATTTCCAATTGATTACAAAGAGGTGGCATTAAAGACTCTAAGCGATGAGTTCCTACAGACAATTTTGAAATATTTGAAGCAGGGTTGGCCTCAGAGATTGGAACGGCGTTTTGTTGACGTGTACTCACATTACCAGGAGCTTGAAGAGGTCGATGGATGCGTTTTGTTCCAGGATCGCGTGGTTATTCCTGAAAGTATGAAGCGAAAGGTACTCAAAATGCTTCATATGAACCACTCAGGAATCAGCAAAATCAAACAGCTAGCTCGGAGGACAGTTTATTGGTTCAGGTTGAACAAGGATGTTGAAGACTACGTAAAGACTCAAAGTGATATGTCATCAAATGACAGCGATCAACCAAAAGGCTCCCTATTCCAAGTGGATTCCGACGACTAAACCCTTCAGCAGAATTCATGCTGATTTTTTTCATTTTGATAGAAAGGTTTTTTTTGTTGTGGTTGACAGCTTTACCAAATGGATCGAGTTAGAGTACATGCGACATGGAACAGACTGCAAAAAGGTTTTGAAGATACTTTTAGGGATTTTTGCTCGATACGGATTGCCGGATGTTGTAGTTACGGATGGAGGACCACCATTCAACTCAGACAGTTTTGTAACCTTTTTGAAAAATCAAGGGATTTTGGTCATGAAAAGTCCACCATACCATCCGGAGAGCAATGGACAAGCAGAGCGAACAGTTCGATTGGTAAAAGACGTTTTGAAAAAGTTTATGCTGGATTCGGAGATCAGAAGTTTAGATGTTGAAGAACAAATTGCTTATTTTTTATCAAACTATCGCAACATTTGCTTAGACAACAAAGGCCAATTTCCTTCAGAAAGATTACTCTCCTATAAGCCAAAAACCTTGATGGACCTAATTAATCCTAAGAATAATTTTAAAAACCACTTGACTAACTCGCATGATGATTCTTATTTGGCTAATGCGCAAGTTAATAAAAAAACCAGACGCATTCACTAAGATCAAGAATGGAGATCAGATTTTTTACAAAAACATTAACCCAACCGACATCAGAAGATGGTTGCCAGCCACATTTTTAAAACAGGTTTCTGATGCTACTTTCCAGATTTCTCTTGGGGGAAGGATAGTGTTGGCGCATAAGCGTCAGCTTAAGCTATCTTCTAACTCTCGCCGTAAAGGAACTTTAATGTTCCCACATGAGAGTTCAGCGACCCCAATGCATGATCCAGCACTCATTTTGTCGCCAGTAAGAAATCCAGAAGCAGCACCAGTTTCGTCATCTGTAGAAGCACCACTTTTGTCGTCGTCATCGAATGTTTTATCACCGATTTCGGTGAGACGTAGTAACGAATCAGGAACAAGAAGTAAAAGAAGACGGAATGAAGAAGAATCCGAATCCGACGACCAATCTACTCAAGATTTCGAATTTTATGGCTACCCAGCCGATTCTTTTATTTTCTCTAGTGTAGAACCACAGGAAGATTTACAGCATGAAGAAGAATCAGATCCACTCCCGGTGGTTCCGATAAGACGTTCTAAAAGAAGAAATAAGAAAAGAAGGAAAAGTGAATTTGTCTACTATTAGTAGAATCGAAAGAATAGTGAATTTTAAATTGTACAAATGTAAATTTAGTTTTTATAGTAGTTAAGCATGAATATAGTGCATTCGAGTAGTGAAATTATTACTAAATGGATTTAGTGTTGTAAATACTTTGAATTTTATTTGAACTATAGTCTTTAACTTAAGGATGGAGGAGTTGTGGTAACCCTATGCGAACGCTTGAGAACTCGCTCAGAGAAGCGAGAAAGCAGGAAGAGAGAAAAAGGAATTAAGTAGTTTTAGACATGTATCGAATAGGAGAAATATACTACGATCAGAAGTTAACTAACTACCCACTGAACAAGACGTGTTTACGCTTACTATATCTAGAAGACAAAGTCTACTCCCCTTTTTACTAGATACTTCAGTAATATCCTTCATAACTACCAATTTGCCTTGCCTGTTAATCGCACACAAATCGATGATCGAAACCGTGGCGATTGATTGCCGGCTCTTCTCTTGCGAGGGGGCAACCAACCGGACGAAGTACAAACGGTTCTGTTGATTACGTTGCACGCCAGCTGGCTTCTCTCTTGTTGAGCGGGCAACCAACTGGACGACGCTCAAACTGTTCCTTTTCCACTTACACTAAATTGCCGGACTTCAAACACCGGCGGCTTCTTCTTCTTCTCAAAGTTAATTATCCCCGGTGGTTTCTTCTTCCGGGCACAACGAATCTAATACTCGTGATATGCGCACTTCACAGCTCACTCTTCTGGCACGGGTCTGGTTTGTTCCCTTCTGATCCTGGTTCCAGCGATGACAACCAGTTCTATGTGGTGTGCTCTCAGTGTGGCTTGATAGTGACGGGTGCAGTGTTGATCGGGGTATTGGGGTGTTCAGGTGGATAAGGGTATCGATATTTATATTTATATTATTTCAATTTCAATTATTGTTTTAGGTGCAGTTCAATTTATGCTTAGTTCTAATTTTAATTTCTTAAGTTAAATTACCATAATAAAGTGAAATAATTAATTATATACAAAAACCATAATGAGGTAAAATGAAACCGAAACGAGAGGTTACATGTGGAGCCCGTAGTAGGGCCGACTTCCACAGATGATGCACGATTCACATTACTATCTGCCGGTAATCAGAATCCAAAGAAGACGAATTCAACTACCTCAAAAGTACATCGCTCTCGGTTCCGCCCTTAGCATGTATGTTGTCTTCGACGCATTCACCACCAGTACAACTTTGGTTGCCTCTCGGTTCAGGCGGGTATACAGTTCTGCCACCTTTAAAAATGTTCAGCACAAAATACTGTTTTCGTCGAAGTGCAGCTTCACGGCACAAAGCCCTAGCAGAATGCGTTGAGCTTCTGATATAACTTAGAAAGCGTGTTTCTTGAGCTGTTCCATCACCTCGCACTCCGCTTATTCCAGGTGGCATCACTTCTCCTGGAAGAGACGGATCTGCTATTTCTGTTTTCGTCTATAGTATTCCACGTTCTGCCAGGTCCCTTGCTGCAGCTCAACCGCTCTTCCAAAATCTGTCTGCACTCTTCATCGAACCAATCGCTCCATCGACTTCGTTCCACATACTCGACGCTGCCCTTGAGATGCTGCGTGTATGCAGTGGCGCTAACAGGTTGGGTTAGTCACTCTAGGTCGTACAGGGCCGGCCGTTGGTACCGCACATTGTGGATAGTACGGATAGTTTGGGGCGCAATTTAACCATCAGTGGTCATAGTCGATGTTAATACCACGATAGGTCCTGATATCGACAATGTTGGAGATGATCCGTTCATCAATCAGAACGTGATCGATTTGTGATTCTGTCTACAGTGGTGATCTCCAGGTATATCGACACTGGAGGCTGTGCTGGTGTGCTAGGTGCCAACTGGTGGGTGATGAAATGTCCAATAGTCGGTCTAAACTCCTCTTGGCTAACCTGAGCGTTCAAATCTTCTATGATGATTTTGACGTCGTGGATTTGACAGATGTCGTACTTTCGTTCGAGCGACGCGTAGAACGTGTCCTGATCATCATAAATGCTTCCAAAGTGTGGACTATTGACGTTGATTATGCTAAAAAAAATCAGCCTTTGATCCTCAACCTGTGCATTCTCTCATTTATCGGCCACCATCCGATCACGCGCAGCAGGGACTATGTCCAAGGGCTTGACGATCCCTCCCCAGGCCATCTGCGAGTTGTGGCGCCTGCCTAGGATGTGGTGGGGTTTGACAGTGGGCCCTGTTAAACCTCTATAAAAAGCTGCATGTATCCGCAAGTAGGCTCCGCCAAAGCGACCGTGTGCCGCTCAAAGCGCACAAGCCCAAGTCCTGGTGTTAGGTGGGACGCTAAACAGCCCTGACACGATGGCCCTCCGACGAGACAGAAGGTTTGCGCAGGCTCAATAAGCCGCCTGGAAAACCAATAATTACGAACAATATAAGAGATAATGCGACTCGATATAATCGGCAAAGACCTAGGCGACGAATAAAGGATCACGATTGGAAGCTTGGAACATGGAATTGCAAGTCGCTAGGTTTCGCAGGTTGCGACAGGATGTTCTACGATGAATTACATCCCCGCAACTTCGACGTCGTGGCGCTGCAGGAGATTTGCTGGACAGGACAGAAAGTGTGGAAAAGCGGGCATCGGGCGGCTACCTTCTACCAAAGCTGTGGCACCACCAACGAGTTGGGAACCGGTTTCATAGTGCTGGGTAAGATGCGCCAACGCGTGATTGGGTGACAGCCAATCAACGCAAGGATGTGCAAGCTGAGGATTAAAGGCCGTTTCTTCAACTATAGCATCATCAACGTGCGCTGCCCACACGAAGGGAGACCCGACGACGAGAAAGAAGCGTTCTACGCACAGCTGGAGCAGACATACGATGGATGCCCACTGCGGGACGTCAAAATCGTCATCGGTGACATGAACGCGCAGGTAGGAAGGGAGGAAATGTATAGACCGGTCATCGGACCGGATAGTCTGCACACAGTATCGAATAACAACGGCCAACGATGCATAAACTTCGCAGCCTCCCGCGGAATGGTAGTCCGAAGCACCTTCTTTCCACGCAAAAATATCTACAAGGCCACATGGAGATCACCTAACCAAGAAACGGAAAACCAAATCGACCACGTTCTAATCGACGGTAAATTCTTCTCCGACATCACGAACGTCCGCACTTACCGCAGTGCGAATATTGAATCCGACCACTACCTCGTTGCAGTATGCCTGCGCTCAAAACTCTCGACGGTGTACAACACGCGTCGAAGTCGAACGCCGCGGCTTAATATTGGGCGGCTACAAGACGATAGACTAGCCCAAGAATACGCGCAGCAGCTGGAAGTGGCACTCCCAACGGAAGAGCAGCTAGGCGCAGCGTCTCTTGAAGATGGCTGGAGAGATATTCGATCCGCCATTGGTAGCACCGCAACCGCTGCACTTGGCACGGTGCCCCCGGATCAGAGAAACGACTGGTATGACGGCGAATGTGAGCAGTTAGCAGAAGAGAAGAATGCAGCATGGGCGAGATTGTACATGATAGGAAGAGGTTCAAGAGAAGACAATGTGAGCCACCCACCGCGAGTTGCCATCGGTGGTGACGAAATCGAGGTGGTAGAAGAATTTGTGACTGCCGAAAATGATACCAGCAGAGAAATATGGAGACGCATTGTGGCTGGAAATCGTACATACTTTGGACTCCGCAAGACGCTCCGTTCGAATAGAGTTCGCCACCGTACCAAACTGACAATCTACAAAACGCTCATTAGACCGGTAGTCCTCTACGGACACGAGACCTGGACGATGCTCGTGGAGGACCAACGCGCACTGGGAGTTTTCGAAAGGAAAGTGTTGCGTACCAACTATGGTGGGTTGCAGATGGCGGACGGTACGTGGAGGAGGCGAATGAACCACGAGTTGCATCAGCTGTTGGGAGAACCATCCATCGTTCACACCGCGAAAATCGGAAGACTGCGGTGGGCCGGGCACGTAGCCAGAATGTCGGACAGTAATCCGGTGAAAACGGTTCTCGACAACGATCCGACGGGTACAAGAAGGCGAGGTGCACAGCGGGCAAGGTGGATCGATCAGGTGGAAGATGACTTGCGGACCCTCCGTAGACTGCGTGGTTAGCGACGTGTAGCCATGGACCGAGCCGAATGGAGAAGACTCTCATATACCGCACAGGCCACTTCGGCCTTAGTCTGAATAAATAAAATAATCCGATCACGCGCCTTTGCATATCGCCTATCACTATGAAAGCTGGTTCCAGCTCTCCAATAATTGGTAGAGTAATGTCAGACAACAATGAAGAATTTGGATACTATTTTGACACTTGTAGTAAAAATAAAGTTAATATGCTCTCGGATGCACTCTAAAAGTAAGGAACATAAAGTTTAGATATAAGCTGTTATCAAGCAATTATAGTAGAATGTGATGAAAGTTGATATTAGCCCGTAAAAGATGGCAGCTGGTGACTTCAATGCCTTAATACTTTAATGTTCTAATACTAATACATTGTTTCATAAATGCACAAAGCAATTCCAAAGGTAAAGTTTTATTTGAAAACTGTTCGACGAAGACGTTTTACGACGATCAGCAGAGGACCGTCTTTTATACACTAATCAACGCAGCTCGAAGAATAGATATGTAAAGACGCTCTTACTCATATAAAGACGGCATCAAACAATATTTCGATAGCGATTTCACTGTGCATATCGAAGATGAGATGGCTCGTTTTGTTCCTGGTCCAGTCGAGGGGGAATTCTTTCGCGGTGTTGAACTTAATCTAGAATTAAAAAAACACCTAAATAAAGTTTAAAAAAAAAAGGAATTCTTTCGTGTTGGATTTTAGTAATTAAGTACAACTCTGTACATAATTTTACCTTTTTTTAACTATCATTTATTTGGAAGGCTCATTTGTCGTGAAGCATTACGGAGCCGGAGTCACGTTTTTCAATACAGTTTTTTTATGATTCTTATACCCTAATGTTAGTTTTGGGGAACCGAAAGTGGTTTGGTCGAGGTTAGGGAAAACAATTATTTATTTAGGGTGCTTATTTTACTAAAATGCTGATGGTCACATAGTTAACTGACATCCTTGGCAATGTTCCACATCTGTAACCGGACAAACATTTTTTGAGAGATACCAACGAGAGGAAGACATACAAATAGGGTTTAACGGTAGACAACAAGAGGAAGACATTCTTAAGGGATTGCGACAGCAAAAGGGATGGGTGGACGACGACAGTCTAACAACTTTCAGAATTTGGTGGACAAGGGACGTATATTCGAGACTCGCTAATACTTCCCTCATAGGCTTTGGCTGCTTTCCTCGAACCCGGAGATATTCAGTTAGCACAGATCTGGGACCATGATGCTTGTCGCACGTCCACACGACATGGTCAAAGTCCTGATAATCTGCGCCGCAAACATAAATCCATAAATCTTTCGAAAATGATCCATAAAAATATTTTGATCCATAAGTATACTATATTTTGATCCATTAGCCGAAAGCTAAGTAAAAGTTCATTTAATTATGGTACAACGTTCTGTGAAATTGCTCTGTAATATACCAACTGCCCTTTTTGCAATTCTGAGCTCAATCGATCAATCAGAACCAATTTCCAGATCGAATGAGTGACGGAGGTGTATTTTCCTATATATGTATTTTGACTGAAATCCCCATACAAATTCGACAACATTTTTTTCTCCCCATACTAAGCTGGGCCAGTCTATTATACATCTATGCACCTTTCTCTTCATCCACAGTACAGATCTTTCTTCTAGTATTGTGATAATTAATAAAAACAATATTTTTTCATCCATTTCATTTATTCCTATTGCCGATAAGTCCTATAAAATTACAGTGGGTTTCCAATACTGTTGTCGTATACTGTTTTATTGCCAGACATTTACCGTGAATCGTTTCCATTATTTTGGCATCGATTGCACTATCAGTGGTTCGACTACAGGTCAAACCATCAAGTTCACTATTATTCAAATAAGCGTACGTGGTCCCACTAAAATCTACAATATGTTTTTGATTTATTTATTTTTTATGTTTCTAATAAAGCTGTCTTCTACATTTTGCCATATTGGCCCTATATTCAAAACACTCAATACAACAATTAAATTTTATTTGTTTTTTCTAATTATTCGATACAGCGCTAATTTTTTGTTCAAATATTCTTTAATAGGAATTCCACCACAATAGTGCATCCTTTTCTGTCATGTAGGATGCGATGAACACATATCTGCTTCCTTGGTTTTGTAGCTGTTCAATTTTTGTGCTGCTGTGGTAATCGCTCGCTTCGCGATAAGTATAGAAACCAGTAGAAAACGTTAATGGCCAGGAACAGCAGTGGGAAGAAAATCCTCGAGGCTCTATCAATTTTAGACACCGAATTGAACCGGGGGGTTCGCTTTTTGCGTTTCCTTCGCCGCTGGATTTGCGCCGACCCTCCCAGAGACAGCTGTAACGAGCTCCGCTTGGTGGACGGCACGGGCGTCGAAAATGACGAACTCGCAAAGCTACGAGGAATGTCCTCCTCTTTGTGACCGAAACATGACAGGTCAGCCCAGGACGTTTTGGAAGATTTTCTTACGGGTGTTACCGGGATTGAGCAAACCGAGAGGGGAATCACCTCCACCACTTTGGAATCGGTGCCTCCTGTTCCACTGATGGACGTGACCGTCGAGCACCGTTTCGATGAGATTTTAATTGAATGCAGGTGAGATTGGTCGCCGTTGGCGTTACCACCGCCACAGTCGCTGTCTTCATCGGAGCTCGAGGTCAGCTCGTCAGCACTGAAGTAGCACTCGCCGGATCCATACTTGGTGAAGTAATGAACGACGGCGAACTGAATGATGGTAGCGAAGATGAACGCAAACGATAGAAACACGAAAAAGTCAAGAGCGGTTGGATAAGGAACTTTTGGCAAATCCGTGCGGGCTTCCAAACCGAGGAACGTCATCGTGAGTACGGTGGTGATTCCGAGCGATACCCTGCATAGGGACGAGAGGGGATAGGTTTGTTATTGATTGGCCAATGAAGATAAATTACGATATTACCTGTCTGCCGTGGCTTCGCGATTCAGCCAAAACGATACCCACGAAAGGACGACCAGCAGCACACATGGCCCGTACACCTGGATCAGAAAATTGCCCATGTGACGTTGAAGGTGGAAGCTCACAAGTAACATCGAGTATTCCGCTATGTTAGAGGGAAAGCAGAGAAGAAATAAGAACGTGCAATCTATGAATAAGATTATTTATGGTTCAGGTTCGATGATGGGTTATACATATGCTGATTGAATAGAACGGTATGTAAATGATGCTAAAACACTTTTTGGGATTTTCTTAAGATGAATGTACACTCAACCAGATTTTCCTTCAATTCTGTTTTAAGAACCTATAATTAATTTTTTTCATACAATATCTGCAAACTTTTTTACAATACCTGTATTAAAAGCTTATGAAATAGAATTTATAGTTAAAAATCGCAACAATATCCCAACAGCTCCAACTTCCAGGGATGGGGCACAGGTATTTCTCCCATATATCCTGCCTCTTATACCTGGGCTCATTACCCGTCTCTTAAACATGATAAAATAAAATAAAATCAAATCAAATTCAAAATGTTTGTGAAGCAAATGTGACAATGTTTTAAAACAAAATTTATATATAAACCTTGAACGCGTACTAATAGGATCAGCAACGAAAGTGATTTATTACACCGTACAACTAGCCAAATGATACAATTTTGTCTTATTTAAAGCAACCTGATGTTGAAACCCACTTAACTTATTTTAACAAGGAAAAAATTAAATGGCACTCCACTGCAAGTCTTCTTCTACTTCTTATTGGCATTACATCTCCACACTGGGACAGATCCGCCTCGCAGCTTAGTGTTCATTAAGCACTTCCACAGTTATTAACTGCGAGGTTTCTAAGCCAGGTTACCATTTTTGCATTCGTATATCATGAGTCTAGCACGATGATACTTTTATGCCCAGGGAAGTCGAGACAATTTCCAATCCGAAAATTGCCTAGACTGGCACCGGGAATCGAACCCAGCCACCCTCAGCATGGTCTTGCTTTGTAGCCACGCGTCTTACGTCTCATATTCTAAATACTTTACCTCTCCAGATCAAAGGGACCATATTGTGCTCCCGAAAATTTTATGTTTATGACCTTTCTTGACCTCAGGAGCCATTTAGGGTTTTAATTTTTAAATTATTAATAACGGTAGGAAACAAATTAAAACCATGAACGTTACCACTAAATTGTCATACAGGGTCTCAAAGATATTTAAAAATAAATCAAGCGCGATTTTTAAAAACGTCGTAAGTCCAAAAGATAGGCTCTCTTTTTTACTCTCTCTTTCAATTATTACGAAGCCATCCTAACATTTACATCAGATTTATTATCATTGACCTGGTAGAAATATTGCAAAAAATGCAAAACTAGCTAAGATATTAATGATCTTCAGTTGAATAGTCACTTTTGTACTTTTGTAAGAAAATGGACTTTTTCGATAAAAAAAAATGTTGTAATAAAGGGAATATTTTTCACCAACAGATCTAGGACAAAAACTAAATCCATAGAGCAACTAAGGAGCTAAAGAGCTTTAATTTCATATATATTTAAGAAGCGCCAACTCAAGAACATCTTATAAAATAACACTTTTCTGTGCCACTGTTTATTTAAAAGTAAGTTCGATCCTGTTGAAGTTTTCCGATCTGGTTGAAACTTTTAATGTTTTTTTATCTAGAAACAAAAAAATCAGGATTGTTCATTAAGGGAAGAAAGGGGTAAAATAGTCCTGTAAAAATAAAATGTCGAAAATTCCTCAACTTTCATATGAGAGTTCTTGCAGAATATACATTAGTATAAAAACATGAATTTTTCTTCCTTTCAATTCATCAAGATTTTCATCTCAATGGATACTTGAAAACTTGTAAACTTATTCAGCGTTTTGTTATCAAAATGAAACACGTTGATTGATTCAAAAATTGACCCGTGAGGACTTTATTTTTCACACTCATAGTTTTTACCTTTGATTTTGTCTACATCTAATTTTAGCACGTTTTGATCCGATTTTATCTCCTGAAAATTGTTGGACATTTTAAATCCGATTGCGTTGTAATGTGCTATATCACATACATTTTTGTCTTCCTATTAACATATGAGGTAAATTGCTTGAAAATGGGAAAAAATGTGCAGGCAACAATTGTTATGCTGATTGGCTGTTCATATTTTCTGAAAATATTCAAGGTTTTTTATTTTGATTAGTTTGAAGCAATCATTGAATATAAATGTGAACTATAAAGAAATGTGCAAAATGCCGTATGACTCATTATATGTGAGAAATGGGATGAATAAAGTCATTAGCTACCCTTTTATCTAATTGTATTTAATTTCTAAATTGACTTAAATTTGGTAGCCCAATGCGTACCTGCTGATAAATGATTTTATGTGTTCTATATAAGTCTCAGAATCAACAGCTATATAACACTATTCCAATGATAGTAAACCAGTTATAAAAGAGTTTTCAGCAACAATAACAAATCAACATTGAAATTTTTTCTACTACAATTTTAATACATTTCATTTAGGCTGAAAACTGAAGAAGAAGTTTTCGAATATTGCTTTGTTTCCAAGATAGTGATGCAAATAAGAATTGCGATGTTAAGCGATGTTAAATAACTATCATCCTTTGCGAGGTGAGCCGGCCCAGGGCCGAAAACCTCATTAATAAAGATAATAATAATTATAACTATCATCCAGGCAAGGCTATCCCATCAAGATCATAGCCATTGTCTTCCAAAGCCATTTTCATCTGGAATAATTTTTGCTTCGGAACATATTTAACTCGTGTGCGTATAAAAGTACTTCGGAAATCACTAAATGCGGGATAATTTGATATGCCAATTATATTATGGAATATTGGAAGTTGATTACCAGGAGAAATCTCAATTTAAAATATTTGCAATAGATGTATACGAATGTAAACCAGTGAAAACAATCCGTCATCCTTTCTGACGTTTCAATTTATCCGTTTGGTGTAATGAGGTTTCAATATGACTTAATAATAAGGCCGATTCAAATATTAAATTTATTTTATGTCACCCCCCCCCCCCCCTTCAACTTTCCTAAAATATTGAAGGGGCGAAAAAAAATTTTGTTTTGATGTTTTATTTTATTTTTAAAATTCCGAACTTTATGCATCACTGTTTTTATATTGATACGAAATATAACATTTAGAGATTATAAATGTGCCCCAAGAGTATTTTAAATGAAAATACAAGCATATATCGGCATAAATATTCTATATCCTTTCCTTACAGATTCCGTCTAAGCTCCCTTGCAATATATGGCCGACCCATTTCCATCCACGTTTTCGAACATCCATTGTTATGGCTTTTATGTTGCTCGGCACTCTAAGGCCGTTCGAATTATAAATTTTAGACATCATCTGCGTTATCTTTGCCTAAACACAACACGCTCCACGATAGAGTAGTATATTCGAATTTTGGTGCGTGGATTATTTCGAAAACTCGCGAAGGTAGCCCCAGTCTTTCTGACTCATGGTTCCATGTTAATCCCAATTTCGTCATCTGATGATATCAGACTGTCAAGATATTGAAGTCCTCCGATGGTCCGGCTACTGCAAAGTTTGAGGGGCTTTTCTCGTTAGCCCTCAACCACCTGGTCCTGTGGGGGTTGATGACCCGCAGCAAAAAAGCATACGGTCAGCACGTTAAGGTCACTCCTGACAGAATCCAAGTTTCAAAGTGCTCGCATTTTCGGGGGCACACCACTCGATACGGAGGCGGCGGACAACTGTCATTTTTGTTGATTCAGCTTTGCTGCGTCGCAGCATGCGTGAAAAAATAAAAATGACAGTTGTGCGTTGCCCCCGAAAACGCGAGCACTTTGAAACTTGGATTCTGTCAGGAGTGACCTTAAGCACACACAAAAGAGCATCGCAGTACTAATAAATCGTTTCGTGTTCATTAGCCAAATCAGGTCAATCGCACCCACCAAGATCTTTTCGATTACGCTGAGAAGTAACAGTGCAGATGAAATGCACCCTTGCTTCACATCAGCGAAAAATACATATACATTGAAAATACATTGCATCCCTGGGCGCCGATTGCCGATCGACCTTGGAGCCGCTTTAGATTTCCTGCTTCGGATGGCTGCTTTTTGAAGAATGCTGGCTGAGACTTGAAGATGCTGTTCGAAGTGATCGCACCAACATTCCAGCTTTCCAGTCAGTGAGGCGATAATCTTCGGTTGTTGCAGCCATGTTTTTTTTTCATCGGCCAGGATGTCCACCCACGCCAGACTGTCCTGTCTGCAGCAACGCCTGACTCCCACTTACAGAGATACAGACCGTAGACGGGAATCGTACTTCACTCCTCTGATTCTTCTCGTTCCTCAGCCTTTGATTCTATACGCTTCTCAATCTCCAGTCGGGTTACATTTGTAATCCATTCTATTCGCTGAGTGCGCAGCTCATCCAAGTTGATCTCTCCGGTTTCGATAAAAGTATTCTTCGCCGCCCACTTCTATTCTACGCTTCCACCTTCAGGAACATTCACTATCTGAGTTCCATATTCTTCAACTAACGATCTCTTCACAGCTGGATCTTCTGGTCGGTCTATGGTAAATCGACACCCGAGTGAATTCTCTCGCCGCTGAGTTCTGGAAATGCGTGGTCGGATCTTGCCAATTAAAAGATAATAGTCAAACACGATATCATCGCTGCGATAATTACGGACTCAAGAAGGCACCGTCTCCATTTTCAGGTGATTCATTTCCAGAGGAGCTAAATACTAATCTCGACAACTAAAAGCGGCTCTAGAAAAGTTGTTGGCTGCAGACGGGAGAAGTGGAGGCGGATGGACTCCCCGGTAAACGAAGGTAGGAAAGCCGTAACAACCGGCGATACTCCTCCTCCACTATATTTCACGATGCCTGATGGCAGCAAGGAAAAATCCGTGGATGCCAGGGAAAGACGCGACATGTCAGTTACTCACCGATCCAACTCATCAGCTGAAACGTTGGATTTCTTCGTTGGAAAAACTTCTTCGAGTTTTGACGGCTTATCCTAATTCAGATATAAGGGAAGGTTGACGATCTCCGAAGGCAGTATGCAAGATTCCGCCCGGATGATCATGTGAGAACCATACTGTCATGCTTTGTATCATCCTGAAGCAGGTCAATGAATTTCAAGAATCCCTCCATTTGGTACGATGACCACGGAAAAGCCTTTGAGGGCGTCCTTAGAAGCAAGGGAGGCCTATACAAAATCCAGAGTCCAGCATAATATAATCGCTCAAGTGTGGCAAGGCTGGATCTATTATGTCTCTGTTGCTGTTGCCCATAGTAATCGACAAAATCATGGGCCGCTCTAGCAGCCCACCACCATAGAGCAATCGTACTACCTCGACCCAGATGACGATACTGCAGTACTAACGCAACAGTGGAGTAAACTGAATGACCTGGTTGAACACTCCCCTCATCAACTTCAACAACACCGAATCATTGGAATTGAACAAATTCAACTCCACGGTAGCCGGGCAAACAGTAGGAGTAGGTCGAAAACCAAAGTCAGTCAACGATGGGCGGCGGTCTAGTCAATGCACCAAACCCCGAATACTTAACTCTAACGTGAAATCTGTGATGTTATACGCCAGTGATACTTGGTGCGTGTTAGCAGAGATCACATAGATTTGCAAGTATTCATCAACCGATGTCAACGTTTTACAGCTCGGATCTGGTGGCCTCAACTAGATTCTGAATCTTAATACTCATCGACGATGCCATCGAAATCCGATATCAACAGCAACTCCACAGTGTGACGTAGGCCTGCCGTACACCACATAAGAGCGGAGACGCAGGACATCGCAGCAACGGCAGACCCAGGATTTTCTGGTGACGAAACCCTAACAGAGAAATAAATGAAATCTACAGGAATCAGGGCCCAATTCAAGGATGGAGATCTTTTACGTTGGCCATATGCCCCCCATGCCCCCCCATGTGCTCAGAACACAAGAGTGAGCCAGTTTATAAATACCACATGTACATGGGGCTGAGAAGGAAACCAATATGTCATATAACCTATCGTGTAACTTTGATAAGCTATTTTTACAATTTTACAGAGATTTATTTAGAAACATAATATCAATTGGGTATAAAGTACTAATTGAGTAGAAAAAGCGTGCAAAATTTAAACAAAATCGGTCAGTCACCGCCAAGATTATCGCAATTTTTTTTATTTTGGCGATTTTTAACATCAATTTTTGAAGGGCTGTTTTACCTCAGTTCTCCTCAATGAAAAAATCTGAACATTTGCAAAATGTCTTCTTCTACATATATGAACAAATCCTGAAAATTTCATTCAAATCGGAGAACATCGGTACAAGAGAGGGTCGCGCTTCTCGTTTGTTTCGAGTTCTGACAAACTCAATATTTAAAACTTTTAATGCATTTCAACATTAAATCATTATATTATTAACTAATACATAATTTCATTCTAAATGTTTCGATACAATTACATTTTTGGCGAATTTCATTGTATTTTTATATTTTTGCTCTCACATGCATGTGCTTCATATTATCCTTTCTCCCCTGAGTTTGTTAATGTTGAAGTAACCATTCTAAGGACCAATCTTACTTTGACATCATTCTTCACCGAACAGACCACCCGATCTATTGTAAAACGCGAGCAAGGTCAGATACGCCTGTCAGCAGATCAGTGGCTATGTCTCTGCCAGCAACCACACAGTAGTAGTGCCCCATTCAAGATCACCAGCGCTACTCGACTCGTCTATCGCCTGCCGCACTTGACCTTATTTGCAAGCTTCCATTATCTGGCATGTACACTGCACATAATAGGCAGTTGGAAGCTGGTATATGCATCGTCCCGCCATCGAAAGCCGGTGGCGTTGTACCAAAGGATAAATGTTACAACATTAAACATATTGTTATCGAGGATGACGTTTTGTACAGCAAATATACATGTTGATGACATTGATACAATATAATAGTTGGATGAATCGTTCAACATTTTTCAATCATATTTGATGATTTGCTTTCACAAGTAGTTACCCACTTGATTTCTACTTTGTTTGTGTTAATTCTGTTTGCTTTTCTCGTATTATTGAACTATATAGTTTTTTTTAGTTGTTTCGATAACTTCTAATAGTACATCCAAGTATAAACAATCACAAATGTTCAATGGATTATTCTTGTACTTTTTTCCAATGCAACATGATAGAACCGCTCATAAAACCAACAACCTGAATGGAAACTGATTGAAAACGATGTGTACTGTCGAGTGTACTTCCACGGGATGTGCAACCAATTAATATACCTTTTCTGTGTAGGTATCGAGCGCGAGTCGCCAACCAGCCAACATGGCATGATCTCACGAAAGCTGATTACTCTCAATTAGCCAGATTTGTGAAGTGCGGTGGATGTTTTGGATATTGTAGAAGAGTTTCCACGTATGCTACGAGTGATTTGATAGGATTGAATGGATTGATATTGCAAATCTGTTTCTGACTTGTTGGGTGGTTTCCCCGAAATTGGAAGAATTCTTGATTGGATAGTTCCATTCACATGCATTGTGATGCTCCTGTTGATTTTTGGTTTTGGGGAATCAATTTGAGAATACTATTATTAATTTAAGCATATGTTTAGAACGGTCGACTGGAATTGAAGGGATCATTCGCAAAGGGGTGTAAGTGACAAAAGCTTCCATTCATAAGGCCATATTTTTTGTAAAATTTAACATTTAATTTGAAGAAACTTAGATACAAAATACTATTACATACACCTTACTGCTCCTATTACCCTCAATGAGAGATTGTCAAATATACGGAAATGGCTCGGAAATAAGCATATGCGGTATTTCGAAAAATTTCGTTTCAGGTGACTCGAAACGAAATTCCGCGGAATTCGAGCATGGCGAAATCATTTTTGTAAATTTCGTTCCGTTTCGCAAAAAATAGAAAAATTTCGCTAAAAAAAACTAGCTTCTAACGAAATTTAACGGAATTCCGCGGAATTTCCAAACAAATTTGAACTAATCCATACTTTATATTATAAAAAATTTTGGCTGCGCCGCTAAACAAAATCGTTAAGTTGTTTTCAAAACTTTAGGTTATATAATTTTTTCTATTAACGCTTACTACATAACTCCATTCTTAGTCGACAAATACGTAAGTAGTTTTCTTCTATAAAACGTCTTCAGTGTTTCCATGATTTGTGATATTTTTGTACAATTTGCACAATATGAATACGTTTTCGACCATGTTGCTGCTGGTCATGGGACGGCAACTAGTCCGGGAGAACGTGACGTGAAAAAATCTACTCGCGTAGCAGAAATTTGTTAGACCAATGTGCAATCGATCGTGTTGATGCTGATCACGCCAGCTAGTGTGGTAGAACGCGAAGTGATAAAACTAATGTCTGCATCGATGAGCACAAAATTATTTAGTGCGGAATCGATCGTGTTGTAGAAGATTATTAAACGAAGCACATTGATCTTGCGTTGGATTGATTTGAAACACAGTTTATGTCTTCTTGTTTTTAAAATAACTTCGTTTACAATAAATCTTTTGTCGCTTACCAAGTGGTTTCACATGAATTACCATCTGAACTAACCAACGCAACGATTCCTTTCCCGTAGCGCTCTCGGAGATGCAGAGCACTCGTCGGTCTCTTAAAACAATGAGTGTTAAACTAATTTTCCTCTCCTAATCCTAAACTGACTATAAGCACGTGACCAGCATCGTTATTGGTCGTGAATTGAAAACTCCGAAGCAAGTATACAATAAGAATAACTTTTTTGTATCCCAAGAATATTATCAAGAATCATGATTAGCAACTACGATGTGTACAGTTAATCAAGCTAATAAGCTCTTCTTTGACTATTTGCACAATATGTAAGGAACATAGTCGATTTGTGGTCTTTTCTAGATCTTCGCATGGAATTTGCCAAAAAAAATCCAGAACGGGTTGAAAGATCATTAAAATTGCTGAAAATTCCTTAGTTATGATTGCTTTCAGCACATTCTGACCATAACAGCTGCCAAGGACACACAGACAATAGCTCAGTTTGTCGAGCTGATTGTATATAAGGCTATGGGTCTGTGAAATTCAATCTGAAATATATATCTTTGTGCATTTTAGAAAGGTGCACAGAATTCTTCTAGTGAGCAAATGTATGCTACATATGTAGACGAAGAATAAGAAGGAATACATTTTGGCAGATACGCCCTTTTCAAATGTTGATCTAGTAATATCAATTCTATATCTGCGTATACGCCTGGCAGATGTGGATACATAATTAAGTATCCCACTAAATAAAAAAACCATGGTGATGTATATAATTATTAAACCAAAATTTGAAACGGATGATGAAAATAAAATTTTAAAATAATCGAGGATGAACAACACTTTCAAGCGATCACATATATAAATTATCAAATGATTAAAACTCGCTAGAAAAAGTGAAATCAGAAGAAGCGTACATAATGTAAATCCAATTTAATAAAAATTCCGCGGAAAAAAAAATTAAAATTTCGTTTCGAAAAATTTCGAATTAAATGAACCTTGATTTCGTATCGTTTCGAAGTCTCGGAAGAAATCTATATTTCGTTTCGTTTCGATCCGAATCAACAAAGACATTTGGAATTTCGTTTCGTTTCGTTTCGTTAGGAAAAAGTGTGTTATCGCATACCCTTACTCGCAAATGTGGCAAATGGCAAATGTCCAAATATGTCGGCACAGAGTATGAAAAACTTCTGCATGCTACAGCAAAGTAACCATCGTGAGGCAATTTCAAAATAAAATATTAGTGCTGTCCAATAGACTGGCCCAGGAAACAAAAAGTTGTCTAATTCCACGGGGCACCCCCCAGGATTGTGTCTTTGGGTGAGAAAATCAATCTCTGAAAATTTCAGCTCAATCGCTTGTTGCATAAGCTGGCGCATTTGATTTGAAGTTTGTATGGGGATTTCAGCCAAAATGTATAGGAAAATACACCTCCGTCACTCATTCGATCTAAAAATTGGTTCTGATTGCTCGATTGACCTCAGAATTGCAAAAACGGCAGTTGGTATGCTACAGAACAATTTCACAGAACATTGTATGATGATTAAATGAACTTTTATATAGGTTTCGGCTGATGCAATTCGATCAAAAAACCCAAAAATACACAAATCAGCTCCTAATAAATCAGCCGAAAACTATAAAAAAGTTCATTTAATCATCATGCAATGTTCTGGGAAATTGCTATGTAGCATACCAACTGCCGTCTTTGCAATTCTGAGGTCAATCGAGCAATCAGAACCAATTTCCAGATCGAATGAGTGACGGAGGTGTATTTTCCTATACATTTTGGCTAAAATCCCCATACAAACTTCAAATCAAATGCGCCAGCTTATGCAACAAGCGATTGAGCTGAAATTTTCTGAGATTGATTTTCTCACCCAAAGACACAATCCTGGGGGTGCCCGTGGAATTAGACAACATTTTTTCTCCCGTACTAATCTGGGCCAGTCTACTGCCCAATGAGCAGCTCGAAGTAGCTCGAAGTTTTTCCCGTCCTGCTCGTTCTTTATTGTCAACAGACGGGGATTAGCAGGACAGGGAGAAACTTCGAGCTACTTCAAGCTCTCATTGGACAGCACTATTTATACGTCTTCTGCCTCGACGATGAATGTCGTTATTATCTATCCCATCCCGGATAAAAATTTACAGTAACTTGTATGACATAACCCATTGAAATACAATAGATTGTGTGGCAAACAATACAAACTATTGTATGCTTATTGTAAAATGTTCACGGTTGTAAAAGATTCTTATTGTACGTACATTAAAATAACAATATATTTAAATGTTTCCGATATATTCTATTATATTTTTATTGTTCGCTTATGTTTAGTATTGCTCATCCAAAAACTAAACAATTTTTAAAAGTATTCGGTTTGGATGATCTGGAAATCCGTCTAATGTTATTGAATTAATATAATTTTGGAATATTTCATGGATTTATTATATTGATGAAATAACAATTGAAAACAATAAAATTACAATAGCTTTGTTTGTTAAATAAATAAAAATGTTATACCGGTTCTCAAGTATATATTTTCATATTGCAGGTCTTGTTGCAGGTCTAGAAATGTTTTGCAATAAAAATTTGATTTCAAAAAAATGAAAGGGAACAAAAACTTTTGCTTATAATTTTACTCGGAGAATGACTGGATTCATTTGACCGTGTACAGTTTTGTTTATAATTAGTGAAGAGATGAAAATAATGAAACTGTATGGTGCAGAAAGTGTTTTTTTCATTGCAGTTTCTGCTGCTGGGAAAGCGGTAGATCACTATGGCTTCTGTACCGTGGTGAGTATCTAAAGTGTTGAAGCGTGTTAGAGCATCATTACTGAGCGCGAGTATTTTGATCACTCTCACTGTACTGTCATTTTAGATTAGTCACTCTTTTTCGCATCGGTCACTATTTTCGGTATTTTCGGTTATCATTTCGGTGGCTGCATTCCGTATCGGTGACGTTCGAGGTTTGATAGTTCATCAAATAATAGCGCTGTTATTTGGTCAATTTGGTCACTTGTCAGCTGCGCTACTGTTTTAGCAGCGCATTTAGTAGCGACCGGTAAAGTGTCAAGTAATGATACTGCGCTGACAAACGGTTTATACTCACCACTGGTAATCGTAATCTTATACTACAAAAGTTCAATGTACATAATGAACGCAGTGGTTCATCCCGAAATAAAAAAAATAAATGAAAATTTTATCATCATAATACCTGATGACAAGCCTGGTAACATGTATTCTTGTTCCTTTACAGAAATGAAGCTTATGATAAATAAAGTACTGCTGCTTGCTGGTCACTGATTGAAGATCGTTCAGTGGCTACCATTGGCCAATCTCACCAACGGGATATAATAAGAATTGATGCAGGTAATTTTTTCTTTTCTTCTCGACGTATTTTTTCTAATAAAACTGAGATTCTTTTATAATTTACATTTTTCACAGGTTTATATCTATATGTATTGTCTATTCGGAACAAAGTTAGTACGCTTTTTAAACCGATGTTGGATTTTTCTTCAGATACAGGCAACCCACTTAACTTTGGAAGTAGTGCGCTGGATTCGTCTAAAGATATGCTAAACAACCGGAGGAAAATAAAATAATTTGTAAAACAATTAATTGTATTGTATTTTTATTGTAATATTGGAGTATAATGTATTCTAAATCCTGTTGTATTTCTATTGTAAAACAATAGGAACAGTAATTGAAAACATTTAAAACACAATGTTTTCTATTGTTTTGTCGCTCGAAATCATCCCATTGAAGAACCGTAAAATCAATTGTTTTGCTCCGAATTTTGTGTGGAAAATTTTCGATTTTTTGTATTGTAAAGATACATAACAACCCCCCTTTTTAATTGTAAAAGTCCCATTTACCGTTCATTTTATCGTCGAAAACCGTTATTTCTCATGTGATTTTATTGTCAAAATTCCATTATATTCAATGGTCAAAATTATGTTTTAAATGGTGTTGTAACAATAAAATTTATGATATTTTAATGATATTTTTTATCCGGGATACCATTTGTTTACCTGTGCCCTATTGAAATTATTTTCGTTTAAACCATACTTACAAACATACAGCTTAGCATTCGGGTCCAATCCGTCGATGTCGTTAGCGGGGTTGATCACCGTGGCACCCACCGAAGCCGTCTTGTGCACCACACGATCCGTAACGTTCCCAGCCGGGCAGTCCACCAGGTCGAACTGTGACAACTTCATATCCTCGGCAATTGCGACCGCCGACCGTCCGCTGTTCCACCGATAGAGGACATCGTTCGAGGTGTATCCAACTGCAAATGGGGGAGAATTGCGATGAAAAAAGATACTGTCGAAGTGTTTATTAGAGCAAGAATCTTAGTACAAGCTATGCACTACGTAGTATAATAATGAATTGGATTGCAACATAAAGTGGCGTCTTAGGGAAGGGTACCCATTTGTTTCTTAATGAACGGCCATAGCCCACCCAGCTAGTTTCATTTTGCTTGTACATGTTTAATGTAATTAACTAAGGCGACGAGTGACATTGGATTTGAGGTTTGTTGCTTCGCCGGTTGCTTCTCAACATGATGAGATTTTATGAAACTTTCGCCCGTAAATGTCACCCATTGAGAGAATCGGTAGATGGGACTCAACGTCCTTTTCGCAATCTGAGGCATTTTCCCATCTTATGAATAATTAATGCTCGCAACGATCCACCATTTAGTCGCGAATGAAGGAGTGGTGATGTTCAGCAAGGGAAAGATAGATGGCAGATAATCTTCATTCATCTTTTAGGACGAACATCCTTTACATGCACACGCCACTATAGAGTAGCGCGCACATGATGAATATGCATCGTAACTTTCACTTGAAGGATTCCTACTGTTGGTAGGCAAAAGGCGTTTTGTAGTAGGAGTATACGTTATGCGATATATTTTTTGTTGTTTCATTATGAATCTCAATGTTGGTCTCCAATTTGGCCGGGTTACCTAATAATACCCACTATAATGTGTGACTCCAACCTAACTCCAACGCGTCAATATGTAATCGGCCTACATCTACGAAATCTAAGGAAAAATGCTACTTTAACCATTTTTGAAAATTCGTATTTGATCACCACCACGGAACAGACATGCTATTTGTATTTTGCAGAAAATTTGTCATCTATTGAAGGTACACTATTTAAAAGTGCTCCTTTTCCACTACATTTCGTGTCTGTCCACAAAAGCCAGCATTAATATTCTGTTTCTAATATGATATCGTTCGAAAACACCGCATATCCTTATTTTCGAGCAGCACATGCGAACACATAATAATAAAGTGATTTCAACACCATCCATTGTGTGAAACGCTGGGCAAACAAACAAGCAAACTGCTTCCAGTTGGTTCTACGCAACTAATCCTTGTACTCTGCGACCGAAGTAGGTAGGTTGGTCGGTTTAGTGCCGTACTGAAGCGCAGTTGACGCCAAGCTTGGGAAAGCTTGTAACAGAGTTTTCGATATGAAATGCATCCGTTGTTCCTACGGATTTAATTTATTCACTTTTGCTGGCACGCGATTGTGTGCTCCCTTTGGGGATATTCTATGCTACATCCTGTTTTATATCATAATCCCGCATGAGTGTGCGACGGGTTTCTCATCGCCCTCTGGTTGAACGGCGAGGAAGTTTTACCACCAAAGTTGGGTCGTTATATCGGTAAAGCGGCACCATTCTATGATGAGGGAGATTTGTTCAATTCTACGGAACAATCCAACCGTGCGGATTAACACGTACGTCCCCAACCCCCATTTTACGACAAAACTCAAAATTCAAAACCACGCAGCTCAGCCAATTTCTAACGGATTTTCAAGCAATCTTCTGGAATCGATCACAAAATTCCTATAGTTTTAGGAACCGAGGTCAATTTTTGTGCAATGGCCATGGTTCCGGAGATATTCCGGGGAGTACTGGGGTTACCTCCCTCCCGGAAAAAATGGTCACTGGCAGATCGACTTCGAAATCCATCGTGCGACATGTCAAACTTCATGATTTTGCAAAACAAGTACACTGGAGTACATTTCAACGACTTTCGATCGAATTGGCCACCCACCGGGTGCTTCCAGGGCCTGGTTCCCTTGGGGAAGTGGCCAATATCCGTCCAATCTTGGAACCCATCTTGCGACATATCAAACTTCATGATTTTGCAAAACAAGTACACTGGAGTATATTTCGGCGACTTTCGATCGAATTGGCCACCCTCCGGGTGCTTCCAGGGCCTGGTTCCCTTGGGGAAGTGGCCAATATCCGTCCAATATTGGAACCCATCTTGCGACATGTCAAACTTCATGATTTTGCAAAACAAGAACAATGGAGTACATTTCGGCGACTTTCGATCGAATTGGCCACCCTCCGGGTGCTTCCAGAGCCTGGTTCCCTTGGGGAAGTGGCCAATATCCGTCCAATCTTGGAACCCATCTTGCGACATATCAAACTTCATGATTTTGCAAAACAAGTACACTGGAGTATATTTCGGCGACTTTCGATCGAATTGACCACCCTCCGGGTGCTTCCAGGGCCTGGTTCCCTTGGGGAAGTGGCCAATATCCGTTCAATATTGGAACCCATCTTGCGACATGTCAAACTTCATGATTTTGCAAAACAAGAACACTGGAGTACATTTCGGCGATTTTCGATCAAATTGGCCACCCTCCGGGTGCTTCCAGAGCCTGGTTCCCTTGGGGAAGTGGCCAATATCCGTTCAATCTTGGAACCCATCTTGCGACATGTCAAACTTCATGATTTTGCAAAACAAGTACACTGGAGTATATTTCGGCGACTTTCGATCGAATTGGCCACCCTCCGGGTGCTTCCAGGGCCTGGTTCCCTTGGGGAAGTGGCCAATATCCGTTCAATATTGGAACCCATCTTGCGACATGTCAAACTTCATGATTTTGCAAAACAAGAACACTGGAGTACATTTCGGCGATTTTCGATCGAATTGGCCACCCTCCGGGTGCTTCCAGAGCCTGGTTCCCTTGGGGAAGTGGCCAATACCCGTTCAATCTTGGAACCCATCTTGCGACATGTCAAACTTCATGATTTTGCAAAACAAGCACACTGGAGTACATTTCGGCGACTTTCGATCGAATTGGCCACCCTCCGGGTGCTTCCAGGGCCTGGTTCCCTTGGGGAAGTGGCCAATATCCGTCCAATCTTGGAACCCATCTTGCGACATATCAAACTTCATGATTTTGCAAAACAAGTACACTGGAGTACATTTCGGCGACTTTCGATCGAATTGGCCACCCTCCGGGTGCTTCCAGGGCCTGGTTCCCTTGGGGAAGTGGCCAATATCCGTCCAATCTTGGAACCCATCTTGCGACATATCAAACTTCATGATTTTGCAAAACAAGTACACTGGAGTACATTTCGGCGACATTCGATCGAATTGGCCACCCTCCGGGTGCTTCCAGGGCCTGGTTCCCTTGGGGAAGTGGCCAATATCCGTTCAATCTTGGAACCCATCTTGCGGCATGTCAAACTTCATGATTTTGCAAAACAAGTATACTGAAGTCCATTTCGGTGATTTTCGATCGAATTGGCCACCTTCTGGGTACTTCCAGGTAGACCTGTGCGCTGATTGATATTTTACCGGCGGTGGCGTGATAGATCATTTTCAGGCAGCGGTGGCGGCGTCACGCCGTTAGTGATCAGCGGTGGAGTGGATCGGCGTAAACCAGTTCAAGCGCCAAAATTTCTTCAGAAATTCATCAAGGAATTCTTCCAGAAGTTCCTCCACTAGTTTTTTTTTAAAAAGATCGTCAAGAAATTCCTTTGGACATTCCTCCGTAAGTGCCTCTGGGAAGTTACTCCAGAAACTCCTCTTGGATTTCGTCTGGAAGTTCCTTCAGGAATTCCTCCGAAAGCTCTTCTAGGAATGCATCTGGAAGTTCCTCCAGGAGTTCCTCCGGAGGTTCCTCCGAGAATTCCTCCGGTAGTTTCTCCAGGAATTCCTCCGAAGGTTTCTCCATGAATTCTTCCAGAAGTTCCTCCAGGAATTGCTCCGGAAGTTCCTCCAGGAATGCCTCTGGAAACTGGAATTGACCACCAAATTTCTGGAGTATTTTCCGGGGGAATTTCTGGTGGAGCATATTGGTTAAATCCTGAAGGAACGTCCGGAAGAATTCCCGGAGGAACTTCGGCAGGAATTCCTGAAGGAACTTCCGGGAGAATTCCGGTACGAATTTCCGGAGGAATTACTGGAGGAACTTCCGGAGGAATAACTAGAAAAACTTCCGGAGGAAGTACTGGGGGAACTTCCGGAGGAATAAATGTAGGAACTTCTAGAGAAATTACTGGAGGAACTTCCGGAGGAATTCCTGGAGGAATTCCTGGAGAAACTCCCGGAGGAATAACTGGAGGAACTTCTTGGAGGAACTTCCGGAGGAACTCCTGGAGGAACTTCGGGAGGAATTCCTGGAGGAACTTCCGAAGGAGTTCCTTGAAGAACTTCTGGAGGAATTTCTGAAAGAATTTCCGGAGGAATTCCTGGAGTAAATTCCAGAGGAATTCTTGGAGGAAATTCTGGAGGAATTCCTAGAGGAAATTCCGGAGGAATTCCTGGAGGAATTCCTAGAGGAAATTCCGGAGGAATTCCTAGAGGAAATTCCGGAGGAATTCCTGGAAGAAATTCCGGAGGAAATCCTGGTGAAACTTCCGGAGTAATTCCTGGAGGAACTTCCGTAGAAACTCATGGACGAACTTCCGGATGAATTCCTGGAGGAACTTCCTGAGAAATTCCTGGAAGAACTTCCGGAGGAACTTAGGAAAGAATTCCTGGAGGAATTTCCGGAGGAATTCCTGGAAGAACTTCCGGAGGAAGTCCTGGAGGAACTTCCGGAGGAACTTCCGGGGGAATTCCTGGAGGAACTTCCCGAGGAATTCCTGGAGAAACTTACGGAGGAGTTCCTGGAAGAACTTCCGGAGAAATTCCTGGAGGAACTTAAGGAGGAATTCTCGCTTAACTTTTCAAAAGGACCTAAGTAACATTTTTTTCATGAATTAATTTGAATACTACAATCAATAGTTGATTGCGCTATTCAAATTAATTCATGAAAAAAATGTTACTTAGGTCCTTTTGAAAAGTTATGCAAGAATTCCTGGAGGAACTTCTGTAGGAATTCCTGGAGGAACTTCCGTAGGAATTCCTGGAGGAACTTCCGTAGGAATTCCTGGAGGAACTTCCATAGGAATTCCTGGAGGAACTTCCGTAGGAATTCCTGGAGGAATTCTTGGAAAAGCTTCCTAAAGTCCTAAAGGAACTTCCAGACGAAATCCAGGAGGAGTATCTGGAAGAATTTCCCAGAGGCACTTATGGAGAAGGTGTTGAACTTAATCTAGAATTAAAAAAACACCTAAATAAAGATTAAAAAAAAAAAACTTATGGAGAAATATCTGGAGGAATGTCCAAAGGAATTTCTTGACGATCTTTTGAAAAAACTCGTAGAGGAACTTCTGGAAGAATTCCTGGAGATACTTCTGAAGAAATTTTGGCGCTTGAAACTGGTTCACGCCGAACCACGCCGTTCCCCAAGGGAACCAGGCCCTGGAAATACCCGGAGGGTGGCCAATTCGATCGAAAATCGCCGAAATGTACTCCAGTGTGCTTGTTTTGCAAAATCATGAAGTTTGATATGCCGCAAGATGGGTTCCAAGATTGAACGGATATTGGCCACTTCCTCAAGGGAACCAGGCCCTGGAAGTACCCGGAGAGTGGCCAATTCGATCGGAAATCGCCGAAATTTACTCCATTGTATGTACTTGATTTGCAAAATCATGAAGTTTGACATGTCGCAAGATGGATTCCAAGATTGAACGAAAATTGGCCACTTCCCTAAGGGAACCAGGCCCTGGAAGCACCCGGAGGGTAGCTAACTCGATCGAAAATCGCCGAAATGTACTCCAGTGTACTTGTTTTGCAAAATCATGAAGTTTGCCATGCCGCAAGATGGGTTCCAAGATTGAACGAAAATTGGCCACTTCCCCAAGGGAACCAGGCCCTGGAAGCACCCGGAGGGTGGCCAATTCGATCGAAAATCGCCGAAATGTACTCCAGTGTACTTGTTTTGCAAAATCATGAAGTTTGACATGTCGCAAGATCAGTTCCAAGATTGAACGGATATTGGCCACTTCCCCAAGGGAACCAGGCCCTGGAAGTACCCGGAGGGTGGCCAATTCGATCGAAAATCGCCGAAATGTACTCCATTGTACTTGTTTTGCAAAATCATGAAGTTTGACATGTCGCAAGACGGATTCCAAGATTCAATGAAAATTGGCCACTTCCCCAAGGAAACCAGGCCCTGGAAGCACCCGGAGGGTGGCCAATTCGATCGAAAATCGCCGAAATGTACTCCAGTGTACTTGTTTTGCAAAATCATGAAGTTTGACATGCCGCAAGATGGGTTCCAAGATTGAACGGATATTGGCCACTTCCCCAAGAGAACCAGGCCCTGGAAGCACCCGGAGGGTGGCCAATTCGATCGAAAGTCGCCGAAGTGTACTCCAGTGTACTTGTTTTGCAAAATCACGAAGTTTGACATGTCGCAAGATGGGTTCCAAGATTGGACGAATATTGGCCACTTCCCCAAGGAAACCAGGCCCTGGAAGTACCCGGAGGGTGGCCAATTCGATCGAAAATCGCCGAAATTTACTCCATTGTACTTGTTTTGCAAAATCATGAAGTTTGACATGTCGCAAGATGGATTCCAAGATTCAACGAAAATTGGCCACTTCCCCAAGGGAACCAGGCCCTGGAAGCACCCGGAGGGTGGCCAATTCGATCGAAAATCGCCGAAATGTACTCCAGTGTACTTTTTTTTGCAAAATCATGAAGTTTGACATGCCGCAAGATGGGTTCCAAGATTGAACGGATATTGGCCACTTCCCCAAAGGAACCAGGCCCTGGAAGCACCCGGAGGGTGGCCAATTCGATCGAAAGTCGCCGAAGTGTACTCCAGTGTATTTGTTTTGCAAAATCACGAAGTTTGACATGTTGCAAGATGGGTTCCAAGATTGGACGAATATTGGCCACTTCCCCAAGGGAACCAGGCCCTGGAAGTACCCGGAGGGTGGCCAACTCGATCGAAAATCGCCGAAATTTACTCCATTGTACTTGTTTTGCAAAATCATGAAGTTTGACATGTCGCAAGATGGATTCCAAGATTCAACGAAAATTGGCCACTTCCCCAAGGGAACCAGGCCCTGGAAGCACCCGGAGGGTGACCAATTCGATCGAAAATCGCCGAAATGTACACAGCAAATAATTTTGAAAATTCAACGACGTGTAACATTGCAGCTGGTCCCAACAAACGAATAAACATTCGATATTCAATTGAATTTGATTGAATTTTACAAGCAAGCACAGTTTAAATTCATTTTGATTTGGAAGAACACTCATATCGATTGAATCTTACGTTTATTTGCATGCTCCAAATATGTGCATGAAAATACATTTAAAATCACAACATATTTTTATCTGTGTACTCCAGTGTACTTGTTTTGCAAAATCATGAAGTTTGACATGTCGCACGATGGATTTCGAAGCCGATCTGCCAGTGACCATTTTTTCCGGGAGGGAGGTAACCCCAGTACTCCCCGGAATATCTCCGGAACCATGGCCATTGCACAAAAATTGACCTCGGTTCCTAAAACTATAGGAATTTTGTGATCGAATCCAGAAGATTGCTTGAAAATCCGTTAGAAATTGGCTGAGCTGCATGGTTTTGAATTTTGAGTTTTGTCGTAAAATGGGGGTTGGGGACGTACGTGTTAAGTTGGTTCCACATAACTATTTCTGAGTACCTACACGATTTAGAATTTGCATACAGATGAGGTAGGATTGTCGCCAAGATGATGGCCGAGCGGACATACTGCAGACGAACGAAGTAATTAAATAAGTTTAAAGCTGGTGCAAAACGTGCTTCGATTGGTATCAAAGAAAAATAAAAACCGGCTGTCAGAACAACTTCCGATATCTGTTTACAGCCAATAACATTCATCATCGCAGATTTCTTGTTCACTTCACTAACTTTTCCTGTTTGTCGTACTAGTTTTTGCTACACATCGCAATTGGATTGGGATGTAAGAAAATTCCATATTTCTATTCGATGCCAAAAAGCATTTTGTTTGTTTCCCGAGACAAAAATCTGGCTGAATAGGAGAAGTATAAATGGGTTAAAAATAGCACCAGCTCAGTCTATCTGCTCAACGTGGCTGTCAGTCTACGCGTTCATTTTTCTTTCCATCGAGAAGGGAGATATGGCGGCCATTTACCTTCCTGTACACCCCCGATGGTGCAAAGGGCCGACTTGAAAGATCTCCATCCTGAGCGAGGCTTCGCCGCCATGAGCCTCTGGATCTGCCTTTGCTGCGATGTCCCACTGGGTTCCAGTCTAATACTTGTTTACAGATTTCGTTTCCGCCCCTACGTAGAGTCTGGCCGACCCAGCCCCACTTCCGATCCCGAATTTCTGTTGCCATCGGCCCCTGGTGACAACGACGATTGAGCTAGTTGTTTGAGATCCAGTTGTGAGGTCACCAGACCCGAATTATATGCCGCAGGCATCTGTTGATGAATACCTGCAGCCGTTGAGTGTTCTCCACTGATACACACCATGTTTCGCTAGCGTATAACACCACAGATTTCACGTTAGAGTTGAAAAATCGTATTTTGGTGCCCACTGGAAGCGATGGTCGGTCAACACTAGTTGACATGACCAGTCGGCTAAATGAGCTATGAACGAGGGAGCACGGTAGCGCATTGAGGCTGACGCCAGTAAGGTCTCAATTATGGTTCTGGCAGGCACGTTAAGGCTATGTGTATGGTATATTGTAATATTGTGAAGCGAGGGCTGATAGTCTGACATTCTACTCTCTTAGTAGGGCCGGGTGACACCGACTCGTAATGCCGAGTGGGCTAATGGCTAGACTGTCTTCCGTTCCATAAAACCGTGGCGGGTCTTGTAGCACGCTGCCCAATTCTGCCATCCAGTTTTGCCTACTGGGTAGGAGTAGTCTCAGATGCCCTTTCCTGATGCTGATCTGGCTCTGAACACGCAAGTGTCATCCCTCGCATGGCCTCCCTGCTTGCCGCAAGGCAGGCATAGATAACCATGGGATCACTAAAGGCGACTACTCCAGTAGGATTCGGCGGCAACCGCAAGGGGGACCCATATAGCAATGAGTCTTGAAAGGCAAAAATCTTTGGAGATGGAGGTGGTGGACCCCTTTGCCAAAAGAGGTCTAGCGAGGTCCCCTATTAGAGAGGGGGAGAGCGGAGTGACGGTTGCTGCGACTGGCAGTACCGAAGAGTCTCCAGTGGTGGTGGGCTTGCACGCCTGATGAGCCACTACCAGTGATACGGGTGGTGGCCGAGAAACTCGATGACATCATCGAGTTCATAAGCGGTAAGCAGAACACCAACAAGGAGTTTAAACAGAGCCTGTTGGTGCTTCGGCAAGCTGTTCGAGTCGCAATACTGATTCCGCCCTTAAGGCCAGCGCGGACAAGAAAACGTCAAACTGGAAGCGACCCAGACGCGCTACCATAAAGGCAAAAGATCGTCTGGTTGGTGCACCGGAGCCTGAAGGGGGTGTGCCCAAGAAGGCAAAAGGTATCAAACAGGCTCAAGCTGCTGAGTCACAAGCTGGCCCAGTCAGGCATTGGTATCCGCCCAAGGGGATGCAAATCTTTGGCAGCTGGTCAGTAGGGTGCGGAAGTCGAACACCCCTCGACCTCTTGCCCAGGAGGTCTTGGGTGACGGCGCCCAGGTCAGGCCGTTGGGTGCGGAACTGACCCTCCAGTGTAAGCAACTGGACGAGGTCACGACCGCTGAAGACGTTGTCTGACCGTCAAAGAGCAGTGCGGCACATAGGTTGAGCGGTCCTCTGTACGTCTAAGAGGGGGACTTTTTGGTACGCAGGTAGCCTATCTCAGACTACCGGTGGCTGCGGGCAGCAGGGACCATGTCCAAGGGCTTGACGACCCCTCCCCAGCCGTCTGTGAGTCAGGGGGTTCTGCCTAGGAGGTGGTGGGGTTAACAGGGGGCGCTGTTAATTCCCTCCCAAATACCACATATCCGCAAGCAAACCTTATCAAGCGACCGTGTGCCGCTTAAAGCACACAAGCCCCTAACCCCGAATCCCAAGGTGTCAGGCGACCCGTGCCGAAGGGATGAATGGCCTGGGGGGTGAAACAATTAGCCAGGTCGTTAACGGAGCCTGTGGAGGTTCCACAGAGTGAGGGCTGCTTCGGCGGCAAGCGGGTGGCAGTGGGTGGTACCCACACACCCCCAAGTGGTGCACATGTGGTGCAAGCGAATGGAAGTTGGGGGTATTACTCGTAATACCCCCACAGAATGAGGGACCGAGTGTATGGGTGAGCACACAAGTAAGTCTCGCATGGTACGCATGGTCGGTAGTGTTAGAATGACTGAAGTCTGGTGAGGCCTGGCAGGAGTGTCGGGGGCAGATACCTCTGCGGCACCTCAGAAGTAGGGGACACGAAAGTCTCGCTGCGTCTGGCAGGAGTGTCGGGGGGGTTGATGCTTCTGCGGCACCTCAGAAATCGGAGACATGTAAGGTAGTGGTGTGACCCCGTCCCAGGATGGGGAGACCACCACATTGGCTGAGGACTACCTGGGCTTCGAAACGTCAATGGGTGGGTGCTACCGGCATAGTACCTTACGGAGTCCTATTGACAGTGTCAAAGCCCGGGTAGGTGAGTGTTAGGCACGCTTGACGTGCCGGGTGTTCCACGCCCAAACGATGCACAGGAGGTGCACAGAGTGGATAAAAATGGGAGATGGGGTATTACAACCCCAGATGGCGGCATGGGGTACCCCTGCAGGGTACTTATAAATTGGTCCTTGCAATCATTCAAGCGGCATTGGCAGGTGAGTGTTGGGCCACATGTGGTGCCAGTGTGTCTTGTGCAAATGTGTTGCATGGGGAGTGTCGGAGAGTTGAGGCACATACGTGTACTTGTGTACGTCATGGAGGGGCGCAATGCCCAATAGTCATCCCCCGAAGTATTGCTTAATTGCGGGCCGGGGGAATGACTGGAGAGGAAGGAGTTGGTTTTAGTGGGTCGGGAGTGGTGATCCCATCCCCACACTACCTGGGTTCGCCTCCCCAGGTGTCTGTTTGCAGATTTCCATTACCTTCGTTTAAAAAAAAAAAAAAAAAGAAAAAAGACTACCGGTGGCTGATGCCAAAAACGTCACTGAGAAAGTGAAGCTGAAGATCGGCTGGTCAGTGTGCCCAGTAAGCGTGCTTCAGCCACCTTCAGTGGACAGGTGCTACCGGTGACTTGAGTCCGGGCACAAGTCTTATGACCGCAAGGGCCCAGACCGAAGCAAGATGTGTCGTCGCTGCGGCGAGGAGGGACACAAGGCGCAGGGATGCGACAAGGCACCTAGGTGCCTTATCTGCGCCAGTAAGAAGCAGGCCCGGAACCATGCTATGGGCGGGCCTGCGTGTCCTCTCGGAGATGCCAATAGGAAAAAGCTGGGACTGGAGGCCAACACTGACAGTCTAAGCGGGGATGCGCTGGTAGCTGTCTATGCCGCTACTATGCCGAGGAAAGCCCTTCCAAGAAATGGCAGACGCCCGGCATACTGGTGGAGTGCTGAAATTGCAGCCATACGATCAGCCTGTCTCAAGGCCAGACGTAGAACGCAACGAACCCGCACCGAGGAGGAAAGAGCGGTGCGCCGTGAAGTGTTTCGAGCTGCGAGACTGACCCTTAACAAGGCCATTAAGATCAGCAAGAAACCGTGATTCGAAAACCTGTGCGAGGGTGCCAACGCGAATCTGTGGGGTGACGCCTATAGGATCGTTATGACCAAGACCACAAGTCCCTGGCTCCGGTGACGAACGAAGAGTTACTCGCAGTGGCTAATTCCCTTTGGATGAACAAAGCTCCAGGGCCTGATGGAGTCCCAAACAGTACACTCAAGGCAGCGATCATAGCATTAGCATTAGCATTAGCATTGTTACGGTGTAATTCGTAGATTGGACACTAGTGATACTCATGTTTTACTTTTGAGATCCTTATCTAGAATGCTATCAGAAATCAAGAAGGGGAGTGGTCCTTGATTCCAGTCTTAAACAAAAATAACAAAAGCATGAGGATTACTACTCCTCGCCACGCCCATCTTCACCGTACCTAGAGAGGAGAATGAAGTGTTGATGTAGTACTTACTTAACGAGAGGCCACCGACTTAGCGACACCCTCATAAGTACCACGGAGTTGGATAATGAGGAAGGTAATCGTTGGGTCAGGATTTGCCTGTAGCTGGCTATGTAACCGTGGTAGATCTTACCCCGTAACACACCACGTAAAGGTGTCTACCCAGCATTACGGGTCTAAGCAAAACTGTGCTTTATGGTTTCTCAGAAATTTGTTCGTCCAGAAGTATATTAGATAGCTCTCCGGCAGCGATCATAGCGAACCCGAACATTTTCAAGCTAGCTATGCAGAGATACCTAGACGAGTGTCGTTTCCCTGAGAGATGGAAAAGGCAGAAGTTGGTACTGCTGCCGAAGGCCTGGAAGCCTCCGGTCGACCCATCGGCGTACAGACCAATTTGCTTGATCGACACGACAGGCAAACTGCTCGAGAGGATCATCCTCAACAGGCTCACCCCGTACGCAGAGGGTACGGATGGCCTGTCGAGCAACCAGTTTGGTTTTCGGAAGGGTAAGTCCACAGTGGACCCTATTAACTCAGTGCTAAAGACTGCAGAGGTAGCGATCCAAAGAAAAAGGCGAGGTATTCAATATTGTGCGTTGGTGAGACTGGACGTGAAGAACGCATTCAATAGCGCAAGCTGGGATGCCATCGCGCTCTTGTTACGCCGGCTTAGTCGCCGGTGAGACTGTACCGGATCTTGAAAAGTTACTTCCAGAACAGTGTGCTGTTAGACGAGATCGATGCCGGTCAGAAAAGCGTTCCTATTACCGCAGGAGTCCCGCAAGGGTCAATCATGGGCACGGTACTATGGTACCTGATGTATGACGGGGTTCTGAAGCTTAGGTTCCATCCTGGTGTGAAGATCGTCGGCTTTGCTGACGATGTAACCCTTGAGGTCTACGGGGAGTGAATCCCCGAAGTATAACTAACCGCAGCACACGCGATCAGCACTGTGGCGGACTGCATGAGTGCGAGAGGCCTTGAGCTCGCTCAACATAAGACGGAGGTGGTTATCGTCAATAACCGTAAGTCGCCACAATATGCAGTTATTCACGTGGGAGACTTCGCGATCACTTCAAAGCGGAGTCTGAAGATTCTTGGGGTCATCATAGACGACAAGCTTACCTTCGGTAGCCATGTCGAATATGCGTGCAAGAAGGCTTCGACTGCTGTGGCGGCATTATCGAGGGT
This sequence comes from Armigeres subalbatus, assembly GCF_024139115.2. Lineage (NCBI taxonomy): Eukaryota > Metazoa > Arthropoda > Insecta > Diptera > Culicidae > Armigeres > Armigeres subalbatus. The sequence goes on from NC_085141.1 coordinate 362,116,702, forward strand.
GATGTCCAACGGCTCCAAGGTGTGCGCCAGTAGATGTAGGCTACTGGCAGGCGTTGCCGCATCTATTCTTAGGTACGGCGGCCTGTCCTGGGCAAAAGCACTGGGGGTAACCAGTTACCTGCAGAAACTGGAGAGCACCTACCGCTTGATGTGTCTCAGAGTGATATCGGCCTACCGCACGGTATCGCACGGTATCGTGATAGCGAGTATGATGCCAGTCGGGCTGGTCATCCGGGAAGACGAAGAGTGTTTCGAGTTACGTAGCACCAGAGAAGCCCGCGAGCGTACCAGGGCGACTTCGGTTGCCAGATGACAGTGCGAGTGGGATAACTCCTCGAAAGGTAGGTATTACAAACGTTACGGACGAAGTTACGAGTGGGAATGGTAGAACCGCTCGGTGTCGAAGCATTTTGGAGAGTATTTGACAGTATTTGGGACAGCGGCATGCGCCGTAGAGAAATCGGAGAATTACCGTCGTTCGGGGTGACATTGGGCCTAGGGGGTAAGATTGGGCCAAAAACGAAAAATGTTTCAACTCCTAATATCTCAGAAACTGTTACGAATTTTGATGAAAATTTCAAACGATTCGAAATTATATTAAAATTCACGTCTAGGAAATCACAAAACAAATTCCAAGAACTAATTGTGCTCGTACGATAATGCTTGGAATTAGAATGTAAAACTATTGAGCGAATGAACCCGTATTAAAATAGTGTCAGTAATGCCCCCCAAATCTATTACATAACTAGTTTTTAGATCGATGGATACCTGGTTATCATGTTACGATAATCTGTTGTTGTTTTATCGCATTTTATGAATATTTATATAACGGTTCTGGTTTTTCGTAGCAACGAGCAATGCACGCAAAAAAGGGGTGAGATTGGGCCAAGCCTTCAGTTGATTTGCCATACATAGTTGGTAAGAGCCGTAATGTAGGCAATTATTTTGAATGAACGATTGAATCGTTTCATCGTCACCGCTGAACTATTTCATTTGGCCCAATGTCACCCCCTGTGAGGGGTGAGAATGGGCCAATTTTGAACAACATATAACTTTTAAGAATTTCCATAATTCATTATTTTTTCCTCACACAGCGGTAAATTTATTATTCAAGCTTGTACCAAACTAATTAAAACTTAATTCGAATGTTAACTACTAGAGCTTTGTAACATTTACTTGGAGCATACCACATTTTGGCCCAATGACACCCTCGTTGGCGGTACGTTTAATCTTCTAATAATGCAGATTGGAGCAGCGCGATGCAGGATAAAATGCAGTCGCAACAACAGAACGGTACTAGGGAGCTAGTACCGCTGCCAACGGGGCGATAGGCCGTAGGGTCTGAAAAGGTTTCAAAGTCAAGTGAAAAGTTCAAAGCGAGAGTCGTAGCACAAGGTTACAACGGCTTGTTTTTGCACCAGTTACAAGCTACACATCGAGTTTTTCTCACTGTCGCCGCCAATCAGATGTGCTTATTCTACGTCTTACATGAGGTGAGACGTTTCGAATGAAGTGAGAATTGTCGATTGCTCCCATTTGAATTACACGGAAGTCTCATGCGAGAATTGTCGAAATTGGCAATCTTAGAGTCACGCGAGACGTAAAATAAGCACAAGAATTTGGTCGTTCAACACGTGGATGTTAAGACAGCATACCTCAAAGGTGTGCTCAAAGAGTATATATGCGCCAAGTTCCAAGTTTCATAGTGCAGGATAAGCAAAAGTTCGTGTGCCGAATTAGGAGAATCTTCTATGGACTCCGTCAGTCCGCTCGTTGTTGGCATAAGAGATTGTGTGACGTTTTTACCAAATACGGTTTCGAGCCATCTTTTGCGGATCAGTGTCTGTTCACGAAGGGCGCAGATCATGAACGGGTGCTGTTAATAGCAACAACCAAAACCATTGTGAAGCATATTTACGATCAACTCAGCAAGGAATTTGAACTAACGTGCCTAGATGAAATAAGCCATTTCTTGGTAGTTGAGCTATTGCGTGACAAGGGAGATTTCAAGATTCGATTAAAACAATACATCGACAAAACGATCAGCAAATATGAAATGGGAAATACAAAGTCTTCAAGATCACCAATGCACGTTGGATTTCTAAAAGATGGATCAGCGAAACTTTCGAAGACGTGACTTAATACCGCTGTTTGGTCGGAGCGATGTTGTACATGTCTGGCAATAGTTGCAAGACCAGACATTGCAGCTAGCACTGCCATATTAGGGAGGAAGTTTGCAGTTTGCTACTGAAGCAGCTTGGACCGTAGCGAAACGCTTGTTGCGCTGCTTGAAAGAAACAAGTGACTATTTTCTCAAATTGATGATGATGATGATGATGATACTACCATCTATTGTAGCAAGGCACCTGCCGATAGCACTGGCCATATCTGACAAACGATTTGATCATGACTATATTATTTTTTGTATTTCATCAAACTCCTGTATGAAGGGCCAAAAATGGGTGGGGTGGTTCCATAAGCAAAGACACTTATGCGAATCCACGGGATAAATAGAGAATCTCATTCCAGAAGAAAGTTCGTACATACAATAATATAATCTAGCCCTCGATTCCCAGATTGACCCAATAGATGGGAAGAAGAGCCCGCCCTCTATCCACGAGATGTTAACAATAGGAAGTTGGCGATTCCACAATCGCTTCAATCGGGTGCCCTGATGGTTTTTTCTATGTTATATATGTAATCATGTAGTTTGAATATCATTTATATATATATATATATATATATATATATATATATATATATATATATATATATATATATATATATATATATATATATATATATATATATATAGATATATATATATATATATATATATATATATATATATATATATATATTTATATATATATATATATATATATATATATATATATATATATATATATATATATATATATATATATATATATATATATATATATATATAATATAATGGAATTCTCTCACCAAGTTTCAATTTGACCTTTCTTCAACACCAGCTAGTTTTAGTCTTCAGAGATGCAGAACCAACAGTCCGTCAAGCAATGTCCTGGTTTAAATCGGGGAATATGCTTCGTTCTGGTTCAACGATCGCCAAAATAGGCTTCTTGATTTCTGGAAAGATGAAATAAAAAGACGGATGGCAGTATCATACATTATAACATGAACGTTTTTATTGAAAACAAATAATACATATGAAGTAATGAAACTATGTGAATTCTACAAACATAATAAAAATATAAAATATTCAAACTTCCATGAGCCATAATTGACATTGAAAAATAGGGAGTTTATGCAATGCTTCTGGTAAAAGCTATCTAGCAATATTGAAATCATTGACAAATCAATCTTCTGTGTCAGTGTCTTCTATTTGTATAGAAGTCAAGTTTTAGAATATGTAAAGTTAAAATAGTCGAATTTATAAAAGTGCAATTTTGTCTAGGTTGTCATTCTCATCATAATAATAAACAGTTTGGTTTTATCGCTGAATATAGTGGCATAATAAAATATATTTTATAACTGACACTCTCGTTGCAATGTAGTATGACTTTTAGAAAAAGTAACATAATGCGATTAGATAGGTTATATCTATAAAGTTAAACCACCGACTAACCGACGTGTCACCCCATGGAAAGTATTATCAATTCAGTAGAAAACCGAATTAGCCGCCAACGAAGTTGGTTCCCTCTCACAATCCATACGTCAAATATAATTTCGGAAGTGGTGCGCTGTATAGCGCATAACCAAATGAAAACAGCGCGCCACTTTCGAAGTTAGGTCTAGCGTACGGATTGCGAGAAAAATCCAACCTCGCTAATCGCCCATTCCGGTTTTCTACTCAATTGATAACAATTGAAATTTGCTGCCCACGACGCCATAATGAAAAATCATCAAACACTACCGCCACCCCCATAATGTCTCGCGAACTTTTCGTAGCTCAGCCACCAACCTACGTGTATTAACAATGCAGCGGAGTTGTGTCTTAGCTCATTTGACAGTAGCGGGCGATAGCGGGCGATTCACAAAAGCGAATGACCGTTAAAAAGTGTGGGACAATCAGAGAGCGCCAGTGACACGTCGGTTCGTCGGTGGTTAAACTATGGATACTTGTTCAATGAAACAGAATTAATAATAGAATGGTAATATTGAACAGAAACAGAATAATAATCAATGAAACAGAATAATAAAATTATTCAATAGAAATAATGAAGACGCGAAATTACTCATGTAGACCTACAGACAAATTAGGGCGCAATGCTTTTACTTATTTCGTCAAATCGCCCATTCCGCGTTCCATACATACCAGATCCAGCAAAATTATATATTTCGTTTTCCTCGACAGTCCAACTACCTGTCAAATGCCATTTCACCACGTGAACCTTGGCCTTCCTGTACCTTCCTCCGCTCAACCGTGCACCCTGTCAGCCGATTACTCGCCATTCTCTGCAACTGGCTCGTATCGTATGTCGCCTTTAGCACGATTCTTCAGTACTCCTTTTTTTTCCAGCAACACACGGTTTACATCCAATACCTGAACGAAATCACCGATACATGGTGTATCCAGTTTATTAGAGGGATTACAGATTTGAACGGCAACATATTCGGCGAACCCTGACAGTAGAGAATAGTTTTGACTCCATAGTTGTTAAGTTAGGAGCTTGCTGTTCTTTATTCATGGCCTTCATTTTTTTACAAATGGAAGTAATGGAACCAAAGAAAATCCAAATAAAAAAAATTTCAACAGAAAAAATGACGGACAGATATTTTTGCATGACCGTTTCACTTCATGACCTACTATTTTCTCAAACAAGTGACTATTTTCTCAAATTGGGCGGAAAACCACAGCATCTGTTGGTCGGATATTGCGATGCAGAATGGACGGAAGACTCTGTCAGCCGTCGATCCACTTCAGGATTCGTATTCCTGTTCGCTGGAGGTGTCGTTTTGTGAGCTAGCCGACAAACTTGTCTAACGCTCTCTTCTATGGAAGCAGAGTATGTCTCTCTATCCGCAACCTGCCAAGAGACAATCTGGTTGAGCTTTCAGGTGCAACCAAAGGTGATGAAGGAGGATATCTTTCATCAAGATTGAACAGTTGAACAACAAAAGATAAATCTTGGCTCAAGAATTGTGCGAGAAGAAGAAGATAGTGCTCGATTATTGTCCTACGGAGGACATGCTAGCAGATATAATGACCAAACCTTTGGGACCACAGAAACTCGGATATTTCGTCGTAAAGTTATGAAGCGGGTGATCACTGAGAAGGAGTGCGGATAATACATCGGCTTATCCCTTCTTCACTAAAGTATTTTTCTAAATCATTCTTGGCAACCTTGCGGTTTTTCGCACCGGTGCAAACATACCAACATACCAATCATTCAGTTTAAACCAATCAATCGTTCAGATACTTTTGTATTTTCGATAATAAAGTTATTCCGCGTGTGTATTATTTTTCGCTGAACAAATTCCTGTGCCTGATTTTGCCGTCAACGCTCAGGAACCACGCAACGCTCGATATCTTCATCATTAATATTGACAACTAAATGTCCCAGCCGATCGTATATCGGTGCCGCCTGGCGAAATTAGAATGACAATTCTACCTAGATATCAGAATGGTGAACCTTAGAAATAAAACCCCTTTTTAAACAAGATTAACGCTCTCCTATACTATGCAAAGATGTTCTAGAAATTGAACATTCCACCTTTGATCACATGAAACAAAAATGGTACTACGCATTGCTTGATAACTCCCACAGAGAAGAAAGCTGAAACAGGTCGACACTTCTTCAGCTCACACAATCTTGGACAGAACATCATAATGAAGCAGCCGTTCACGAGCATGCGAACAACATTCATTTGACACCCAACGACTTCTCGAATGAGTTGGTGATGAGCTGACGAATGAATGAATGAGCTGACGAATTAATATCATCTAAAACATAAATGCCCCATGCTTTGAAAAATGCCTCTAATGTCTAATATTTTGCAAGTTACCGCTTGGTGTTATTTTTATTTAAATTTTATCTGTTATGCACACCATGTTCATAATAGTGTAGAGTTTTAACAACAGATTTAGGTATTATTGAGTTAATTTCTCCTGCTCGGGTAGAGCGTTCTCCGGCAGCCCGCCGCTCAAATTTGTAAAGCTCCATAAGTACTTGAATTTAGTTCTAAACTACTCTCCAATTTCTTGGATTTGTATCAGCAAAGTCCGATAACTTTCCCGAGCCTCCAACCGTCCAACGACTTTGGAACTCAAGAACCTAAATAGGCCTTACGTTCCGTACTAAAAACAGTATCATCTAAACTTGACGAAATTAGTAGTAATAGATATTGATTATTGGTTCACGAATGTAGTATTCAGAGTAAGCGGCTAATGATTTTAGTTTGTATAAGTGATTCTAGACTATGAATTGATTCTGCTATTGCGAATAGTACATTAAACATAAGCAATCAAATATACCAATCGTGAAATCACATATTTCGCGTGCCCCAATTTACCGTACAATGTTACAAGTTTTACATTAGACTTGATTCGAACTCTCAATTTTGCATATGCACTAATCACGATAGAGAAAGAATCTGTGCATGATTGAGTGCATGATTGTGCAGTGTGAGATGGTGTTGGTAGCGCCATCGGGTTGAGTAGCAACGACGAAGATTGCACCGTCAGTTTGTTGTCGAATTTTAAAACGAACAGTCGCACCGCTCTTCAACGGCGGATTCCATTCAGCCGTTTTCGGCTGGAATACGACATGTCGCAGTCGGTAGTGTTTGGTTTTATATTTGTAACTAGCGCATGAAAATGGTGCTTGCCACATCCATTAATGTGCTAGTTACTAAATGGTAAGTATGCTCTCATGTTGTGGATTTCGGAGCGAGCAGGTCTCCGAAATCATAGAAAAAAATACCGAAGCGAGCAGGTCTTCGAGTGTTGAATAAAACATGATCCCGGAGCGAGCAGGTCTCCCGAGGATAGAATAAAAGATACCGGAGCGAGCAGGTCTCCGAGGCATTTTTTTTTGTTTATGCCGGAACGAGCAGGTTTCCGAGGCATTTTTTTGTTTATTCCGGAGCGAGCAGGTCTCCGAGGCATTTTTTTTATTTATTCCGAAACGAGCAGGTTTCCGAGGCATTTTTTTTGTTTATTCCGGAGCAAGCAGGTCTCCGAGGCATTTTTTTGTTTATTCCGGAGCGAGCAGGTCTCCGAGGCATTTTTTTGTTTATTCCGGAACGAGCAGGTTTCCGAGGCATTTTTTTGTTTATTCCGGAGCGAGCAGGTCTCCGAGGCATTTTATTTTGTGAATGCGATTAGAACTCCGAGGCATTTTATTTTGTGAATGCGATTAGAACTCCGAGGTATTTTATTTTGTGAATGCGATTAGAACTCCGAGGCATGTTGACGTCGAACTACGTCTGAGACCACTTTGCAAATGCGAAGCAGGATTCCAAGACATTTTGTGTTCATTCCGTAGACGTAGGACTACGACTGTGTATTCTATAGAGGAGTACACTTTGCGAATGTGAAGGACTCCGAGGCATTTTCGTGTTTATTCCGGAGTGAGTAGAACTCCAAGGCATGCTGGAGTAGGGGTTCGTCTATGTATTCAAAAGAAGAGTACACTTTGAAAATGCAAAGCAGGACTCAAAGGCATTTTGTGTTCATTTCTGAGCGAGTAAACATCAGAGACATTTTGACGTAGGACTGCATCTGGGTATTCTATAGAGGAGTACACTTTGCGAATGCAGACTTCGAGGCATTTTTTTGTGAATGTGAGTAACACTCCGATGCATGTTGACGTCGAACTACGTCTGTGGCCACTTTGCAAATGCAAAGCTGGATTCCAAGACATTTTGTGTTCATTCCGTAGACATAGGACTTCGGCTGTGTATTCTATAGAGGAGTACACTTTGCAAATGTGAAGGACTCCGAGGCATTTTTGTTGATTCCGGAGCGAGTGGAAACTGAGGCATTTTTACGTAGGACTACGTCTGGGTTTTCTGTAGAGGACCGCACTTTGCGAATACAGAGCAGGTGTCCGAGACTTTTTTTGTTCATTCCGGAGCGAGTAAAACTCCGAGGCATGTTGACGTAGGATTACGTCTGTAGAGTACATTTTGTGAATGCGAAGCAGACCGTCGAGGAATTTTCGTGCTTATTCCGGAGCGAGTAAAACTTCGATGCGTGTTGAAGTAGGGCTACGTCTGTGTATTCAACAAAAAAAGTTTACTTTGAAAATGCAAAGCAGGACTCCAAGGCATTTTTGTGTTCATTCCGGAGCGAGTAAACATCGGAGACATTTTGACGTATTACTGCATCTGGGTAGTCTATAGAGGAGTACACTTTGCGAATGCATTGCAAGATCCCGAGACATTTTTTGTTTCTTTTTCGGAGCGAGTAGAACCTCGAAACATGTTGACGCTGGACTACGTCTGTGTATTATGTGGAGTACACTTTGTGAATGCGAGCCGACCTTCGAGGCATTTTCGTGTTTATTCTGTAACGAGTAGAACGCCGAAGCATATTGACGTAGGACTACGTCTGTGTATTCTACACAAGAGTACACTTTGTGAATGTGAAGCACCTGAGGCATTTTGTTTATTCCGGATCGAGCAGAACTCCGAGGCATGTTGACGTAGGCCTACATCTGGGTATGCTATAGAGGACCTCTGCGAATACAGAGCACGACTCCGAGAAAATTTATGTTTATTCCATTTTGTGTTCATTCCAAAGTGATTAAAAAACCCGAGGCATTTTGACGTAGGAATACGTCTGTGTATTCTATGGAAGAGTACACTTTGCGAATGTGAAGGACTCCAAAGCATTTTTGGTTATTCCGGAGCGAATAGAACTCCTAGGCATTTTGAGGTAGGACATCGTTTGTGTATCCTATTAAAGAGTATACTTTGCGAATGCAGAGCAGGACTCCGATGCAACTCCAAGACATGCTCGTCTGGGTATTCTATAGAAGACCACACGAATGCAGAGCAGGACTCCGAGACAATTTTGTTCGTTCCGGAGCGAGTAGAACTCCGAGACATGTTGACGTAGGATTCCGTCTGTGGCTTCTATGAAGGAATACATTTTGCAAATGGACTCCGAGGCGTTTTTTTATTTATTCCAGAGTGAGTAAAACCCCAAAGAATGTTGACGTAGGACTACGTTTGCAAGTTCTATAGAGGATTGCTCTTTGCGAGTACCAAGCAGGACTCCGGGCTTTTTGGTGTATTCCGAATTGTGCAAGAGCAAGTAGAATTCCGAAAAAAAAATTAAAATATGACCCACAATCATTATTAGTTTTAGCAAAAATATGACGGTACTTAACATATCAAGTTTGTTCTTCTTTGCATTAGATGTTGATGGTACTACAATATTAAGAATTGTTTTAATTTATTTTGAAGCAATTTGGGTATGATTTTTCTTTATAATTAAATATTTATAAAATTGAAATCATATTCTTACAAAGTTCAAAGAGTAGGGAAGGAGAAAGATGTAGTATTCAGAGTAAGCGGCTAATGATTTTAGTTTGTATAAGTGATTCTAGACTATGAATTGATTCTGCTATTGCGGATAGTACATTAAACATAAGCAATCAAATATACCAATCGTGAAATCACATATTTCGCGTGCCCCGCCCCTTACCGTACAATGTTACAAGTTTTACATTAGACTTGATTCGAACTCTCAATTTTGCATATGCACAAGAATCTGTGCATGATTGAGTGCATGATTGTGCAGTGTGAGATGGTGTTGGTAGCGCCATCGGGTTGAGTAGCAACGACGAAGATTGCACCGTCAGTTTGTTGTCGAATTTTAAAACGAACAGTCGCACCGCTCTTCAACGGCGGATTCCATTCAGCCGTTTTCGGCTGGAATACGACAACGAAGACCCGTAGGATCATTGCACACGACCCAGAAAAAAGTGTTCCCAAAAACTTTGTTAGAAAAATACGAAATACAACACATTAGTTTTTGACAAGAAACCAGCGGAAACAGTTCTGTTCGATGACAGTTCCTAGATCAAATTGGAAACTAGGCCTACTAATCCCATTAGTATTGCCACTTGGTTACAATGTCACAATAATAACCAATTTTATAGATAACTATCTTGCATTTTCACGGAATAGTCACCATTCCACCGAAACCATACGTCTCAATCGCTTTCCGAAGATATAACGGAACCATTCAACCCACCGCAAAACTATCCATAAGTTGACCTCACTTTGTCACACTTGCTGTCTGTTTATCCCTACATTCCATTGGTATTAGGTTCATACACATTTTACACATGTAAGCCAAAAGTTGCGTTATACGGCGGCGGTAGAAGCAGTAGAAAGATGGCATTTGTGGCTGACTGCACTTTCGAACAAGTTTGCCAGTTCCCTTGACATCACACTCCGATCCCGATTGTGCGGAAGGGATACGGAAGCGGGGAAATCCCATGGGAAGAGTTATGAGTATTGCTCTCAACCTGAAACCTTTCCATTTTAGCTTCCGCAAACAGCCAACAGGCGACAACAAGAGTATCTACCCGTAAAAAATCGGTTACAAAAGTTTTATATGCTTTTTCCATGTTTCCACATAAGTCAGAGCGTGTGGCGTTGGTGATGTTGATGGCTGCAACGGAGTGCTGCTGCCGGCAACAAGGTGAACGCTAGCTATAGGAAAGGAACCACACGGATGGTGTTGCACATCCGGAATAAAATATATTGGCTTCCGTCTGTCTCTCGGCAGCTGGGAGTTCTTTCTCACGACACCCATTGTGCAGTGGGTGAAGTTGCACTTATTTTGTTTGGATTAAGTCGGATAGCTTATAGGTGGTACTCGGTGGTGGTCAGATGGAGCGAGAAACATGATCCCTCTTATCGGGGACAGAGTCTTTAGGGTTATCAAAGCGTGTAATCAGTATTTCATTTCGATGTGGAGTTCTTCATCGGGATAATGTGGACAACACTCTAGAGAAAGAGTTATTCAGTGGACTAGATAGCGTCGAAAGTGTGTTAGGTTTGAAGAAATGCGTATGGTGCTAGACATTTGTGCAATTTGTCATTGATTATTTTTAAGTCGTACTTTATTGCGTCAATGTAATATATTGCGAACATTTTTTTTTTAATTTAATACAAGACCACAGGGATTAGGGATATTGAGAATATTTCATATCCAGAATAGGGGAAATGATGGCTTTGGCAGGTTTTGTTCTATTATTGTCAGGGAGGTTTTTGTTGACCTAATTTTATGAAATTTGGCCGAAATATTCTTTAATATGCAAATAATGTTTTAACCAAATTTGAGCATAATTTGTTATAGAAAACCCCCCTGACAATAATAGAACAAAAACTGCCAAAGCCGTCATCTCCCCTATATTATGAAAACTTGGGCTATATGCAAAGTTTCATTAATTTGGAATAATGATTGGAAAATTTAATTAATGCAACGTATGGTCAATTTGTCAAATTTTCTTTGTTGCTCCCCAATGTGTTCTTTTCATCACATTTCATAACGCACGAGAAAGCCCGACCAGTGGATAGTAACAGCTTTATATCAGATCCTGTTATTCTGTTTCAGCAGTTTTTTTTATAACTGAGGTTGTTATAAAACATGTACCATTAGTAGTTAAAATAACAAAAATTGTAACAAAATCTCTTCTAGTTTTAACAAAAATATTACTAAATATGTTATTAATTAAACAAAAATATAACTCAATGTGTTACATGAAAAGGGGTGAAAATAGCTTATACTATAACAAATTATGTTATTGAAAAGATTATGAATATCCATAATGTAGGCAATTAACATTGTCCAGATGGTTCAACTTTGAATGTAAGTTCAAGTTATACTGAAGCTGGTACCTTCGTTTTTTTTTCAATTCCTATCTACCAGAAATGTAGGCAATTTTTTTTTCGGTGAAAACGAACATAACACATTATGTCAGAGCTTCCCAAACTTTTGGGTATGCGACCCACCTAGCAAAATTCTATATGTCTCGCGACCCACTTATGAAAAAATGCATTTTACCAAGTAGTATTAAGCATTATTTGAATCAAAATGTCATCTGTTTTGGCTTCTTCCTTAAGGCTTAAGGGGACATCTTTTAGGCATAAATGTTTTCTAAAATAGCGTGGTGATGTCTATTTAAAATAAAATACGGTTTGAACTTGAAATTAAGTTCTTTAAAAAAAAATGATCAAAAAATTCGGCATCCGAGTTGCAATTAATATTTGTTCTACGCGACCCACCAACAATCCGATCGCGACCCCCCTGGGGGTCGGGACCCACAGTTTGGGAAACCATGCATTATGTTATAATCATGTTATGACGATCATAAAATTTTATTTCCTCCATCTTTGGCAGAGAATTTATAACAAAATTATTGCAAGTTTTGTTATTTGTAACACATATTGATATAATTGTGATACAATTTTGTTATGACTAACTGGTCGGGAGCCGCTCTCACAGCTAGTTGTGTTTTGTTTAGCCATTATACCTTTGAAATACTTACATGAGCCGAATTTCAATGGACATCGTTGGATATCCATGGGAAAGTCTTCTAAGTTCATTGGGCATCCTGCCTTGATTGTGAGCCTGTAAGCGAAATGGAAAAAAATAGTAATATTATGTCTTATGTGGTTGATAATTTTTTTCCTAATCATCATCTTTAATTTGTTATGTTACACATTTCGAACCATTCTACTTTGTTGTCTTTGTTAATTTCAATATCTTTCGTTTTTCTTTGTTCACGTGAATTTTCAAATGTCTACAGTCCTTCACTTATCACGATATCGCCAGTGCTAAGGAAGCAACTGGTAAAGGGAGGAGGCTGAAAGCAGCGACCCTCAGGGCCAACCTGGGGATCTTCCGCAAGTAAAAGTACAGTTCACAATAATTAACAAATCAACTTAAAATTAGACTCTTGAAAATATTAAAATTTGGTTGGAAAGCAAAAGCTGTACGAAGATACAGGGCACAAGCACAAGCACTACGGTAGAGAGGTAATCAACTTCCACGGTGGGGAATCCTGATCAACAATGAATATGCATGAATATCTAAGAAGCCAATGGTTAAGGGCCCTCCGCGGCTACAAGGGGCGCGCGGCTACAAAGCAAGACCATGCTGAGGATGGCTGGGTTCGATTCACGGAGCCGGTCTAGGCAATTTTCGGATTGGAAATTGTCTCGACTTCCCTGGGCATAAAAGTATCATCGTGCTAGCCTCATGACATACGAATGCAAAAATGGTAACCTGGCTTAGAAACCTCGCAGTTAATAACTGTGGAAGCGCTTAATGAACACTAAGCTGCGAGGCGGCTCTGTCCCCAGTGTGGGGATGTAATGCCAATAAGAAGAAGTAGAAGAAGAAGAAGAAGAAGAAGAATGGTGCGCTGCTCTCCGGAGCAGCAGCCAGATAGAAAAAAACCAAAACCCAAAAAATTCCCTCAAAAATCTTTTCAGAGTGGAGGATTTTTGAAATAAATTGATCAGAACTTCAGTTAGGCGATAAAAATATTCAAATCGCTGTCAAACACCCGAACTGCTCAGAAACAGCAGTTTTTCTTCGTGGTTATACTATCGCAGAACGCGTGACTTGCTCTGAGGGCGCGCCTGTTACCGTATTCTTATTAAACAGGAGTTAGTCGGTTGGTGGCAAAATGAGGCAACTGATAGCAAAAACTACTAATGACTGAAATTATAAAATACATATAAATATTAAACTGCCATTACATCTTGAGGTTGAGTTTTATATAAAAAAAAATTGAACTGAGACTGCTGTTCCTCGTGCGCGGTAAATGTTAGCAAATTACTATTAGAATTAGGCAAACTATATTAATCACATAACACAGATATTAATCACTGTTCGCAAATTATTGGCCATTTTTATCTCACGTTGTGTTTTAAGCAATAAAACTATATCAACCACGGTATTGACCGTCCTGCCATGGCGGAGGTATAAAACTGACTATATCCGATTCTGTCTATACACGGATTTTTTTTTACACGGCCGTGTAAAAAAAATCCCATACAATTTTTTTGCAAAGTTGCTGCATTTTGCAGGATTCGTCGAGAAATCATAAAACTTTTTTCACACGGATTTTCAAATTTTGAACTAAAAACTTTACACGAAACGCATCTCCCGTGTAAAAAAAAGAATCGGGTGTATTTATTTGTCATATAGTACGGGAGGATTACAAATACATTCATCTTTACATTAACATTAGGGTGGGCAGAAAATATAATAGGTTTGCTCAAACAATCACTTAACACAGATATTAGCCGGGTGCAGCAGGGACTATGTTCAAGGGCTTTACGACCCCTTCCTAAGTGACTGCGAGTAAGGAGGCCTGCCTAGGAGGTGGTGGGGCTTAGCCGTGGGCTCTGCCAAACCTCTCCCAAAAGCCACAAATATCCGCAAGCAGACCCTATCAAAGCGACCGTGTGCCGCTTAAAGCGCACGAGCCCAGCAGGTTGCCAATCGGCACATCAGGATCGATGCCAGTAAGATCCTGATTACTGCATACTGGCTCCATGTTACTGGACTGTGTTTTGAATATTGTAATACTGTGAAGCGAGGGCCGATAGTCTGGACATTCTATTCTCTTTGTAAGGCCGGGTGACACCGACATGTAACGGTGAATTTGCTAATGGTCAGGCTGTATTCTGTCCCGTAAAACCATTGCGGACCTTGTAGCATTAATTCGGTGATGACCAACCACGAGGATAGCGGAGACCAGACAATGAAGGTGTATGTTTCAGTTGTAATCATGTCTTTTTTCATTACCTGCGTAAACTATAGTAGGGATCTGAAATCTAGTGCGCTCTAGTCGTGGAGGCGAAGTCGTAGTGGAAGCCTTTGCTAGAGGCCAGTAAGAAGGCGGAGCACAAAATCCACATTCTTACTGAGGAGAAGGAGTCGGCGGTGATCCAGGCGGCAAAGGCCAGAGAGGAGGCCGAAACGGAGATTCGTCTCCTTACTGAGGGGAAGCGGCTGGAGACTGCGGAACTCCAAAAGCGGATGGCCATCAGCGATGCAACTACGAAGCTAAGTAAGGTCACGCAGGTGGCGGACCTGAATGTAGCTCAAAGAGTTCAGCTTACAAGGAGAGATGCGGAGACTCGCCGGGAGAGGACTAAGTGGACAGTTGGCTCTAAGGATCAACGAAAGACAGAGGTGAGGAGATTATTGTTAAGACGGATGATAAAAGCTACGCTGACGTCTTGAAGACTATGAGATGCAATGAAAAGCTCTCTAGTCTAGTAGGAGATGTTAACTGCATCCGTTGAACTACATCGGCTACTCAGAAAAGTTCTGAGTATAAAAAGTTGACAGAGAAAGTCCTGCAAAATAGGGTTCAGGTTAAAGCCCTATGCCCAGTATCGAACATCCAGTGCAAAGGCTTGGATGAGGTAACCGAGGCCGGAGAACTGGTAGACGCACTGAGAGATCAGTGCAATGTCGAGTTCCAGAAATTCGCGATTCGGTTACATATGCGGGAATACAGTTTGTCTCATTCCAAGTACCTCTGGCTTAGGCCAAGAAAGTGTTGGATAAGGCAAAACTGAAAGTGGACTGGTCGGTGTGCTCGCTAAGCACAAGCCAACCAATTCAGGTATGTTCCAGGTGCTTTAACCAAGGTCATAAATCCTATGACTGCAAGAAGCCTGACCGCACTAAGCTATGCCATAGGTGTGGAGCTGAAAACCACCAAACTCGCACCTATCAGGCTGCGCCAAGATGTCAGGCATCTTAATGGTCCTTAGGCCTGTCCAGCCACTAGAAGGGTCCAGACATACAAGTAACACAGCTAAACTTAAACCACTGCAAGGCAGCTCAACTGCTGCTACAACAGTCGGTTATTGAGTGCAGCGCTGATGTTGCCTTGCTGTTCGACCCATACCACATCCCTACTGGAAATGGCAGCTGGATTGCGGACAAGATTGTGGGTATACCCCATCCAGGAGATAATATCATCTCCTGACGATGAGGGTTTTGTCATAGCAAAGGTAAACGCAGTTTACTTTTGCAGTCCTCCTTGATGGAGTATAGAGCAGTACACTAAGGTAGTCGATATTTTTGCGGCAAAACTAACTGGTTTAAAACAAACTAACACCGCTATCATCCTACGCATCTGATAGCCTACGTTTAAACAAAACTAACTGGTTAGGTTCACTAACGGTAGAGGCCATACCCTGCTAGCGTCTCTAGCGGTAATAAACGTAGTCCTGCTGAACGAAGGCCAAGTGCCAACGTTCAGAGGACCGAGCGGTGATTCATGTATCGATCTGACCTTCTGCAGCGCGGGATGGTCGGTGGAGCCATAATGGAAGGTTAATGAGGGGCATACTTCCAGTGACCATCAGGAAGTACGTTTTATGGTCGGTGCTACTGAGGAGACCCAACGACGATGGGAAACTCGGACTACAAGTCAAAGCGGCGACGAATTAACGGATGTACTAACACGTGCCTGCGACATAACGATGCCAAGGAATACCAAACCTCCCGGTAATCCAATACCAGTGTACTGGTGGTCGAATATGATCGCAGAGCTTCGTAGAACCTGTCTTAGATCTAAAAGAAGGCTGCGATGTGCTAGAACTGATGCTGAAAGGGTCGATAGACGCCTGGTATTCCAGTCAGCTAGTAGAGCTCTGAACTTCAAATCTGGTCCATAAACAACTTGATGATCCAGATATGTTTAGGAGCTGCCTCCAACGATGTCTGGATGAAGGAAACTTGCCAGACTGTTGGAAACGACAGAAATCGGTGCTTTTGCGGGAGATCCTTCGGCATACAGACCAATTTGCCTACTCGACACAGCAGGGAAGTTGCTAGAGAGGGTGATCTTGAATAGACTGTCGAACTATACGGAGTGTGCTGGTGGCTTATCTAGCAACCAGTATGGTTTCCGTAAAGGCCGTTCTACCATCGAAGCAATTCTGTCGGTAACGGATACCGCAAAGGTAGCACGTGGTTTGAATAGACGAAGTATTAGGTACTGCGCATTGATTACACTTAATGTAAAGCATGCGTTTAGTAATGCTAGCTGGGAAGCTATAGCTGACTTCCTGCATCGCTTGAGGGTTCCTGATTATCTGTGCAGGATACTTCAGAATAGGGTGATGACATATGACACCGACGTTGGTCAGCAGTCGATAGAAGTTTCAGCGGGTGTTCCACAGGGATCGATCCTCGGAGCGGTTCTGTGGAATATTATGTACGACGGAGTATTGCGCTTAAGGTCACTCCTGACAGAATCCAAGTTTCAAAGTGCTCGCGTTTTCGAGGGCACACCACTCGATACGGAGGTGGCGGACAACTGTCATTTTTGTTGATTCAGCTTTGCTGCGTGCGTGAAAAAATAAAAATGACAGTTGAACGTTGCTTCCGTATCGAGTGGTGTGCCCCCGAAAACGCGAGCACTTTGAAACTTGGATTATGTCAGGAGTGACCTTAAGTCTCCCGGCCGGTGTACAATTAGAAGGCTTCACGGATGACGTAATGCTAGAGGTGACGGGTGACACTCTCGCTGAAGTCGAAGTATGCGATTGGCAGAATCGAGGAATGGCTCAACACGAGAAGGTTATGCCTTGCACATCACAAGACCGATGTCATTGTAGTGCATAATCGCCATGGGTTGCAGTAAGCGAGGATAATAGTAGGGACCTGCACAGTTAACTCCAAGAGCCACGTCGATTATACATGCCAACGGGCATCATTGGCGATAAAGTCTTTATCCAGGTGCGTAGATTCTGCGAAGTACCCGGAATGTGTTGCGCCTAGGGAACAAATCTTTGTGAGTTTTACCAAATTACCAAAAAATAGGAGAATCGGTTGAAAACTAAGAAAATTGCAGCCTTTCAAATTGGCCTGGGGTCATATTGACCCCAAAGCACAGAGCAAAGGTTAACACGGTTATAACTAGATTTATTAAGAGTAACGTATAACTAAGTTGATAAAGAAAAGGGAACCAGCATGGGTGAAAATTATCACTTTTATACCCTCTTGTTTTTATTGGTTGCTATGGTACCTTGACGACGTTTGTTTGTTTGTTGTTTGACAACGACATCCAACGTTGGTCTCGGCAGTTCTGGGCTACTTTGTTTATCACATGTTTTAACTTTTCCCTCCATTTTCCTGGGATTCAACTATATTGTACCGCGCATAGAAAAATCTACACCTCCAATTATTTTTGGTCGCAACGAAAACAAAGCGCCAGATATTCGCCTAAGGGTGAAGCCAGAGTAAACGCGACGTGCGATGCGACGCGACGCGACAGTGCAATTTGACAGCCTGTTGATAATGATTGTTATTCTTTTACGTGAGTCGCGTCGCGTCGCATCGCTCGTCGCGTTTACTCTGGCGGGCACCTAAGAAAAACATAACTGAAGAAAAAAAGCTACTTTGATATTTTTGAAAATTTAGCCACCACCATAGTGGATTATGGCGATGAAAGCTTTGATAGCACGTGCTTTTTGTTATGCGGAGACTTTTTACACATCTATGAAAGCCTTGGAAAATTATCACAAAAGTTGTCATTTTGTTGGCACAATAATAATTACTGGACATTAAAGTTGAAAAAAAAAATGAGTTTTTATTTCGTTCAATTTTCATCGTGGTTGATTTTGGGTTCCGCTTCTGGTTCGAGCTGTTTATTGGGTTGGCAAAATTGCTATCAAAATGGACTATAGAGATGAGTGACGTTTAACGCTCGCACACTGATGTGCAATTCGGCATGTGTAAATACATGTTTGTTTTCCTTCTGCTCATAACCTCAAAATTTATCGAGTCATCACGATGGTTGCGAAGGAGTCAAAAAATATATGGAAATATACTCATTTTTACTCAAACTTTGCTGAGTAGCACCATCTAGGAGTGTTTGTTTACCTTTTATCGCCACTCACACATTCGGACGTGAGAATCTCAATTGAAGATGGACTTCCATTGTTTTATGGCTTCCAGAGATCATGCATAAAATACGATATCGTAGCCCATACGTTCCGCTGCTGTCGGTCGTATTGACTATAAAAAGTAGAAAAATATTAGAGACGTGACCATGAATTCAATGTTGAATTACGTGTAGTGTGTAGAGCCTAGGAAAGTTTTTATGTATATTAAATGCATACGATTAGTTGGTGAGTAAACTAAATTATTCGGGAGTTTTTGGATCTCATTTCGAAATGACAATTCGCATTGGAACGATCGTAGCAGTCTTTGCCAGCGAATAGACGTGTTTTTCAAATCAGCAGTTTTTTCACTGTCAGAATCGTCCAAAAACCAATTGTGATAAAGAAGCCAAGCACTGAAAAGTTTTGCCATTTTCTCAAAATTAAAGTTTTTCGAAATGCCAAGAACCTTGGGAAAGGAATTAATATCCCAAGTGTAACCCTCTGCATAATTCAGTTCACCTCAGCCCCTCCGCTTCAGGATAAAACAGCAGCTACGGCAAACTCAAGAATAGAATCAGCTCTAGAAATTCCTCTACCTGCAGTGTACCCTTCATCGGAGATGGCATCAAAAGGAGCAGAATGAATCCGGAAGCAGTTCCAAGTTCCCCCAAGCTAGTTCACCGACTCGAAGCGGAAACGAATGTGTGCGTTAACTGTTGGATCTAACCATACAGGCCAATATGATTGCTGAAATTGGACAACAGGTGTCACTCCGGCCGCATGCAGAAATTGGTGGATGCAGACAGGATTGGTTCAACCGTGTAGACTCTGGACTCTTCCCGAGTCTGTTAAGTATCACTTTATTCTCAATTTATTCATTTATATTATCTATTTATTTCATTATCTGGGCATGTTTTTCTATTGCCTTTTTGCTGAATGTTTTTCTTTTCATTATTTGGTAGAAGAGACCATCGCGGTAAGGAATGTGATTCGCTTTACTGAACTAAATTATTTTGGATTAATTTAGTGATTTCCATTTACTCTGAAGACGCCAATTAGCTTTCGGATACTATTTATCAGTATTCAAAACTTTATGAGCTATCGAATACAAATGTTGTAACATTGCAACTTTAGTTGTATCTTTTGAGGTAGCATGATCTTCTACTAAAATAATTGAATGAAATGAAACTGCTCAGAGACAAAAGTTATTCTGTTCAAAATTGTACAGCTATTACAGTCACTCTCAAAATTGAGCGTACAACATGAATTAGGTGAATATATTTGAAAATTCCATAGGAAATTTAATTGTTGGCTCGGTTGTTCGGTTGTTTTTAATGCATTTCAATATTTATCCCTTCCTTCAATGTATGCGTACATAAAATGGTTGAAATTTTTTCTCTAAAGTTCATTTATTTGAAAATAATCTCAAAATATGCCTATTAGATGTGACAAAATTGAGCGTACAGCTTATGTTTTTCTATAAAATTTCTTATTATAAACACGATTTATGTATTTTAATATTGTTTTTTCATGATTATACTTATAATAATAAACATCCGCTACTTAAACATTCAATGTTTTGAAATTAAACCATGTTTTAATCAAAGTGGCGAACAAGTAAGATGTATAAACAATGCTATTTAGCAATTCAATGCTGCTGGGCAAAATAGATGCTTTAAGATATGGATTTCACCGGCATTGTGTCTAATATATGATAGATAATCGAAATCGAGCGAGACATACGATAATTTTGGAAAATTCAGTGGATAAATGATGAAAACAGATGTAAACATACAAAGAAAACGACAAATGTTGGGAACGGCATATTTCAATTTAAGTATAACTTTATTTAAAAGTCGATGTATAGGTAACTTATAAGCTCAGGACACTCATTAAGGCCTCTTACGGTGTCATTCAGAATGGCTACCCTGCGGCTCACCAACACAATCTTACAATTACCCACCTCCTCACTGCGAATAGCACCGATCACATTAGTTTTATTATAAAAAACCAAACCTGACCACCATTTCACAAGAAAAAGTATCAGAACTAAGTTTGATCCTAAACCTACTTATTGTCAAAATAATCGAATCATTTAGTGCACATTTGGTGTAGATTCAATGAAAATAAAACTAAGTGAAAAAATTTCCTCTTCCCACCGCGCATGCCAACGACGTCGTCGGTTGCTCGTCGTCGACAGCGTCGTATGCAAGCAGTCATTGATCATTACCTACCGCAGCAGGCAGTGATGTCAACATGAAATTCTGTGAAATCATAGTGAAAACATGTAAAATATCGAAAAGATAATAAATCTCTCTCCAACCTGTTATCTATCAATGTCATAATTATATCTTCATTATACTACTCTTGAACGTCTTGAAAAATAAAAAGAAAACGCAGTAAATTTCAATTATGCTATTGGTGTGTTTGAACAGCTGGCAACAATGTCACGATATGTGAACATAAACAGCTAGCATCATGAAAAAATAAAACATAAATATCAACGTAAATCAAAGCTAATCTGTTGATTTTCGGACACATTTCGTTAGTTTATGTCATAGTTAAACCGTATTGAGTAATCCTGCGTACAACTAAGACTGAAATCGTTCACATTAATGCAATGTTTACGGTAGTCGGATGTTAACAAAACAAGTGGTTATTTTTGTCTGCCTTGTAGATTGGTAAGTGTTGGTAGTCAAGTTTCTCACGACTACTAATCTTAAGTTGATGATTTTTATGGTACAACCACAAAGGGATTGGAGTGCCACCGCAAGTCACCTTAATAATAATCAGGCTATAGACATCCCCATCTAACTCCCTTAGCCTAAAAATATCCACCATGTCCCGGGCACAGTGTGCAGATAGACCGCTGTCAGTTGCATGAGATGTCAACAATCGTCAACAACACCAATGATTGTAGCTTGATAATTAAAAATATCCACAACAATAAAAGAGCAGGATTTATTTTTAAATTCTGCTCAAGCTTTTCACCTCGCTTTTCACGGTGAAATTAAAGACAAATTGTTGTTCTCCATGTAAGTAAAATCAAAATTGATCATGTAGATAAGTTTTGAATCAATTAAACTCATTATTCATATTTAATTAATATTCCCGATTAAAGTTGAATATTGAAGAAAGCTGAATTTGGATGTTTTATGATGTTCAGCTTTTTTAGATTTGACGTACGTTGCTCGGCGTTGGTGTTGGTGTTGGCTACGCTAGACAAGAGCTCTTAGCATAGGGCTGATAATAATATTAATAAAAGAGTAGCACACGCATACATTATAAGATGTTATTTTATATTTGAAGACTTAGTCACCGTAGGAACAAATTTGATTGAATCATTTAAATTCACCAAGATATCATTAAATAAGCTGCCGAACTCTTAAAAAAGTTTATTTTTACTCGCCACATGGAAATCATCCAATTGTATCCCTTATGGTAACATACCGTGGAGTTCAATCCAAATTTAATTATGAAACTACGATTTTAAGCTATCTTTTCAATATTCCATCAGAAGTGCTCTACGGGATTGAAAAGCTGTTTTTATGTTCGGTACCTTAACATGCACCTTGTACTTTTAGAATTTGACTGTGAATGATTGGATTCAATAATATTACTCTTAATGATAGACCTGAGACAATAATCGAGCTTTAAAACAAATTTAAGTTAAAGACATACTAAATTTGAATTATGTCATTCCTAACATTTGACGTTGTCTCTGTATGTTTACATCTGTTTTCATAATTTATCGACTAAATTTTGACAAATTAATCGTATGTCTCGCTCGAGTTCGATTATCTATCATATATAAGATACGATACCGGTGAAACATACAAATTAAAGCATTTATTTTGCCCACAGGCATTGAATTGTTAAATAGCAATGTTCTTACCTCTCACTTGTTCGCCATTTTGACCAAAACATGGTTTAATTTCAAAACATTGAATGTTTAAGTAGCGGATGTTTATTATTATAAATATAATCATGAAAAACAATATTAAAATACATTAATCGTGTTTATAATAAGAAATTTTATAGAAAAACATTAGCTGTACGCTCAATTTTGTCACATCTAATAGGCGTATTTTGAGATTATTTTCAAATAAATGAACTTTAGAGAAAAAATTTCAACCATTTTATGTACGCATACATTGAAGGAAGCGATGAATATTGAAATGCATTCAAAACAACCGAGCTAACCATTTAATTTCCTTTGAAATTTTCGAATGTAGTCAACTATTCCATACTGTACGCTCAATTTTGAGAGTGACTGTATGTTTACATACGATGGGAATTAGAAACCTGATTATATTCTGTATATTTTCTATATTCTAAAATAAGATTAATATCAGGGGAGTATTTCCGGTTAACGACCGCAACCATTGCAATGGGTAAAGTTTGCAGCGGCCTACATTTAGGTAATTTAGTGGCCTTCTACCGGGAATGATAAACATTTTTCGTTTGATCACAAAGTACATTAAACGTACTAAATTACAAAGTATATAGCTCAACCTCACCTCTTTTCAACGTTTTGCTTCGATTTATTGCACTTGAAAAAATAACAAATTAAGAAAACACAGCAGAAAATTTCCTGATTTTTTTATTTTCTCTTTGAAAGAAATCATATGCGTGTGCACGCTTCGATATTCACTCTGATTATGGGTGCTGGCCAGCTGCAAGTTTGACATTGCTCAAATTTGCCGTATCTGTCAAGCGTCAAAGGTTATTCAGGGTGGAAAATAACCAAGGACATTCCCCTACATATATTTCATATCATTTGTATATTTTTCGTATTTTTAGAAAATTGTTTGGTAAATTGCCTTCCTTTAGAAAATCGTTGTAACTAAAATTTAAAACGGCTATATCTCAGTGGTTTTTATGTCCAGGGGTGTTCATTTTTTCACTAGAGCTGTGGGAGTAGCAACGGATTTAGAAAAATGCAGTTTTTGTGATATACTCATATTTCATCACCAAAAATGATATCTATCCATCTAATAATGATGGGAATGTTGAAAAAACATATATTGGAACATAGAAACAAATTTTGAACTGAAGCCTTCAGTGAACTTGTTAAAATATAAACTTTACGGGAAACATGTGTGATATTGAGCTATGATGTTCTAGGATCTATAGGATTTGTTACATTCTACCTTCTTCATATAACCTTCTTCATGCGAAATTGATAAAACTTACTAACTTACTTACTTACATTTTATTAATTGTATTCTTCACATGTACATTCATTATACTCATTATTTCATATATGAATTCTATTTCTTCGATTGCATTGAATGAATGGCATAAAAAAAGTTTACCATTTCCATCCCTAATCCCTGGAATAGTGCTTGAAAGATCGTGTAAAAGTGCGCATCGGTTCGGTACACGTTTCTCGATTACCGAGTTACCGAGCTTACATTGTGCGAGATTTAATTGCGGGACAATCCAGGTGATAAATAAAATTGTTAGAGATCATTAGTGCGCGTCGGTTCGGTCGTAAAAGCGTGAACCTCAATATTCAGAAGCCACCAGATCTGCATTGTTTTAATATTTTCTTCGTCGCGATATCATGAAGGTAAAATTGTTTAAAAGTAGAACGGTCTCGAGGCCATGGATTTTTGTTCTGCTTTGTGCGGTAAGTTTTTCAAATAATTAAGTGCGCGATCGGACGTGTTTGTTTTAAACATAACGGTCTCGAGATCACGGATTTTTTGTTCTACTTAGTGCGGTCAGTAATGGAACTAATAAGCGCGCGATAGTCAAACTACACGTTATACACAGCATGCCGTTTACCAAAACGAACCCTGCTACATGCCCTACCCCATATATCCAACATCCCAGTGATTTCTCGTGGAAGTGCACACGGAGAAAAATGAAAAAGCTAGTTAGCTTTTTATTTAAGGCTCAAGACTCCGTAACTCTGTTTTGAAAATTAATGACGTTATTGCTTGTTAGTATTGGTTAGGCAACTTGCACGAAAAAGTGACGAAAATTTGAGGTGGGTGGAAATGGGGTGGTAAAAGCTTGTCAGCTACATAATGTTGCCAGATGCAACAAAATGTTTATTTTTGAGCATTTATGAAATATTTATTATATGGAAACTTATTTTAAAATTCTTCATACACCACTGGGCTTTCAACATACAGTGTTGGGGAAAGTACAGTAAAACACTTTGATTCTCCGAATATTTACATTTATCCGGTAAAATTTCGTGCACCGAGCACACTGAGACAGTTTCCCAAATTAATGTAAGACGAAATTATGTCTTTTTTATTCTTCATCCGCAGACTGTTTGTTTGCTGCTGCGTGAGTCTCGTGCCATCCATCCACACTTTCTTGTGCGCAGTCCAAATAGAACAGAATCGAGTTGAATTAGGCTGTGGCACACAGCCTTGAAAGAGTGCTAGCCACAGATACTGATTTATTAGTTCTAATCTGTAAAATGAGTAAGGAATAATGAAATGTATATTTGCCACCAAAACCGATTATACGTTGAGAAATTATTCTACGAAAACATTGATTGTGGGGGGAGAAAATAGTAAAAGTATGTGCTGTCGTCTGCTTGGTCGTGGCTGCTGCTGCGGCTGCCGTGGTTTTGTTTTTTTTTTGACTGCATGGTAGGATGAATGGTACGGTAAAATTAAATGTCAACCATTCTCCACCCTGCCAACAGAAGCTTGCATAATCTTTTCTTTTTTTCTGGTTGATTTGATTAATTCGACAAACCGCAATAATTATTTGATTAAATAAATCTGGCAACGATGAAATGATGATTCTTTTCTTGTATATGCATAAAGTTGTTTGCGTGTCGACTAGCATATTCGATGTATTGTTTTGATATTTCTAAGTTGCTTTGCCGTGATTTTGAGCGCACTATTTCACCTAATGCGGTAGTGAATTTGGGTGTTCCGAATTTTTCAACATTCACAATACGGCCGTCAAATTTGTGTCTCACTTCAAATTTGTTAAAGCAGTTTTCGTTGGTTTTTCGATATGAAGTGCAGAACTTGGTATTCAATATCAAAGACAAAAGTGGAAGTTAGGTAGTGAATTATGTTAAGTTGTGATAAAATCAAGAAAACGGCAAGAAAAGAACAAGTGAAAAACTGAGTGCAAGTTCAAAATAAGTGTATGGGTGTGTTTCGATCGTTCGGAGTTGGTGTGTGTACAATTAGTATACGAAAATTCGTCTAGGAAAAAAGCAGTTTTAGGCGCTTTTTAGTCAATTATTTAATAATTAATTAGCTAGGTGAGTAAAAAATTCATATGAAAATACCATGAATATACGTTGTCAGAGGTAAGTTGATGAATAGCAGTGAAATATTGAATTTTGGCTAAAATTGCATTAGTATTAGTGCGAATGAGAACAAAATCATCTTCATCATCAAATTGATTACGGTTTATAGAGCCTTAATCATTTCTAACATTTTTTGATTTTTATTCTTGCCAGAGATTAATATTTAGACTTATTTTAAGCATCGCAAAGCTTTATTAAAAAATAATCCTTGAAGTTATTATTATTACTCTTGGGACTCAGCAAAAGGTTTTCATGTGCAAGTTTTGCAAAGCATAGCAGCCTTGATAGCAGCACGTTTATTTTTCATATTGACCAAAAAATAGTCAATTATCCCGAAAAGGCTGGCGGTGATCGATAAAGATGGAGTTCTTCGGACGTACAATCCAGACTCATCGGTTTTCCTATTCCATCGTCCACCATAGGATTGACAGGTAACTTTTAGTTTTCTTACCAGCAAACCCTTGTAGCAAAAAAATTGACCGTTTCTCAATTTGTTCCTCCCACAGGTTGATTCGGTCACCCCGATTCTGGTTGGGGAATAATGGTATCAGAAATGGTGCATCTATTTACATTATTCGTTACTTCATTTAATCGGAATTTGCACCGCACAGAACCAATATATTTTGCAAGCTTGAGAAACTTCCCCGTCGTTTATTTAGTTACTGCAGTGCCGTCAGCCTCGCCATCAGCAGCAACGGCAGCAATAGCATGGCGAATAATGTTGTAAGCGACTGGAACTATTACTCGGATCCTTGAACCCAGATTACGGGGAAAATGACAATATTTTTACTATTAAGTTAATTCATACTACCGCATAATAGTCTAAATCCGCAATAATGTCAATAAACATAATTTTACAAATATTTACATGTTATTTAATTCCGAAAAGTCAAATTGTTTATTTTGTTTTGTAAAAAGCCGTTTGGCTGAATAAACTGCATTTAATATAAATAACAATAATCGTTAAATAATCATTTTCAATGATTAAATCTTGATTAATCATTCAAAGCTTATTATAATATTAAGCATTGCAATGAGTGGATAGACCGAATATGGTTTTAGATTATAATTTAATCAATTTATCTTTTTATTTTTTATCCGTGCAGATGACTCGTCGGCTTCCATCAAAGCGAGTATCACGTCAACATTCTCCTACCCATTCCTTAATTGATCTGCATTCGGACACGGCCGGCGCTGGTATTGCTTTATGTTGGGTAGACTGGCCCAGGAAACAAAAAGTTGTGTAATTCCACGGGGCACCCCCCAGGATTGTGTCTTTGGGTGAGAAAATCAATCTCTGAAAATTTCAGCTCAATCGCTTGTTGCATAAGCTGGCGCATTTGATTTGAAGTTTGTATGGGGATTTCAGCCAAAATGTATAGGAAAATACACCTCCGTCACTCATTCGATCTGGAAATTGGTTCTGATTGCTCGATTGACCTCAGAATTGCAAAAACGGCAGTTGGTATGCTACAGAACAATTTCACAGAACATTGTATGATGATTAAATGAACTTTTATATAGGTTTTGGCTGATGCGATTCGATCAAAAAATCCAAAAATACACAAATCAGCTCCTAATAAACCAGCCGAAAACTATATAAAAGTTCATTTAATCATCATGCAATGTTCTGTGAAATTGTTCTGTAGCATACCAACTGCCGTTTTTGCAATTCTGAGGTCAATCGAGCAATCAGAACCAATTTCCAGATCGAATGAGTGACGGAGGTGTATTTTCCTATACATTTTGGCTGAAATCCCCATACAAACTTCAAATCAAATGCGCCAGCTTATGCAACAAGCGATTGAGCTGAAATTTTCAGAGATTGATTTTCTCACCCAAAGACACAATCCTGGGGGGTGCCCCGTGGAATTCGACAACATTTTTTTCTCCCCATACTAATCTGGGCCAGTCTAAATTGTTGGGTCACCAGTTTTTACACATTGAGGATGATGTTAGTCCCAAACATCATCTGTTGGTTCCCTGTGTAATTACAGCTGACCTGGCAATAACGGAGTAGCAACCGTGGGCGGTCAATCATGCTCATGCTCATGCTCATTAAAGTTGAAAAAAAAAGAAAAATTTGAAAAAGGGGCCGAAAACGGAAAAGAAAAAGGTCATGGAAAAATGCATCCATTCGCATCGCTTGCCATGCCACCACTCGCCTAAAACCGTTGATATTCTTCTACTTCTTCTTCTTCTTATTGGCATTACATCCCCACACTGGGTCAGATCCGCCTCGCAGCTTAGTGTTCATTAAGCACTTCCACAGTTATTACTTAACTGCGATGTTTCTAAACCAGGTTACCATTTTTTCATTCGTATATCATGAGGCTGGCACGATGATACTTTTATGCCCAAGGAAGTCGAGACAATTTCCAATCCGAAAATTGCCTAGACCGGCAGCGGGAATCGAACCCAGCTACCCTCAGCATGGTCTTGCTTTGTAGCCGCGCGTCTTACCGCACGGCTAAGGAGGGCCCGTTGATATTCTACTGAAGACAAAGTTTCACCTTAAGTGGATGCGTAGGGGTCAGATCCGTAACCGAAGCAGCGCAGGCAGGCTCGGTGATGATGACGTGAAGAGAAAAAACCCAGATTAATCCACCTAGCGGTGATGGTGCCTTTCTCGCGCAAAAGGTAATAAAATTTAATGTAGCCTTTACGCTTACACCTCGATGATGAACAAAAAATGCAAAACAGCTACACCGTCTAATGTTATGATAGAAAATTTACACTAGTAGACGACAGATGGAGCTGCCAAAAGTTTCTCGAATTTCCTATGTTCGAATTTTGACTTTCGGACAATTTCATAGTACTATGAACCTGAACGACGGCCATCCTTACGCCTAAATGCGCGCAACACGAGCATCTTTATAGTACGATGAAGCTCGTAATAGGATCAAGCCATGGATAAACATTAAAAATATTCATAGATGCAAGGCATTTTTCATAACACATTATTGTTCTATGTGGTTATGTCTCATCACTATTTAAATATTATCTATTTTTTGCAATTTGCGATTATTATGAAATTCAATAGTGATCAACAGCGTTTTAGTCTCTGTCGGATGCAACTTGTTGCGAGAAAATCGGTTAAGAGTTTCTATGTGAAAATTTGGCTAATGTTTTTTATGACATTTTGTGCACACACACACACACACACACACACACACGGACAGACAGACATTTGTTCAGCTCATCGAGCTGAGTTGAATGGTATATAACACTATGGGTCTCCGGGACTTCTATCAAAAGTTCGAATTTGGAGTGAAATGATAGCCTTTCGGTACAACTTAGTTGTACGAGAAAGGCAAAAACATCGTTGGAAATTGTAGGATTTATTGCCGGGTCACCTAGGGCGCTGGATCTGTGAGGGCTTAATGCTCGGATTGGTGTCCCTGGAGTGTCCGAAAAGCGGTCTGAAAAAGTTGGGACTTAGCTCCCATAAAAGAGGTTTATGATACTCACAGCGTCCGGAGTTCCAACTATGGATGGGTTGTTCTGTTTGATTGATTCGTTACTCCTTGACGTCTGATGGAGAAATACTAAGTGTCCCGATGGTTCCGGTTAGTTGAACCGGTGCCAGCGAAAATGGTACATGTTGCATTGAGTAAATTTTACAGGAGACACATTTTTCCAAAAACCTCGAAAATAAAACTCAAATTAGCAATTTTCTGCAGCACAACCGTAGGTACCAACGTGTTGTGACTGGTGTGCCTAAAGGTAGTGATGAGAAATCTGCGAAGTTTCTTGACAAATTTCAAGTTTGTTAGAACAAAATGTACATGAACCACTATTAATGGAAACAAAATGCAACAGAAACCGAAAATCGTTGCCAGTAAAAGTTGTACATGTACATTTATAAAATTATTTTAAACGGCAGTAAACCATCTTGAAATTCAAAGTAGGGCTAAAATCTATGGCGGAAACATCCATGTTGTCAAAATTTCTTTTCAGTACGCTGATTTTAGTGTTTAAAACTGCACACGTGCACCACTTTTCCTGGCAACGAAATTGCCATTTTGATATATACCAGAAATTCAAAACTGCATATCTTCAGATTTAGTTGTTAAATAGGAAGAATGACGGCTTTGGCAGGTTTTGTTCTATTATTGTCAGGGTTTTTTTATGACTGATTATGCTCAAATTTGGCATAAACATTCTTTGCATATCAAAGAATATTGTGGCCAAATTTCATAAAATTTGGTCGGCAAAAACCCCCTGACTTTCCTGACTGTCTTTCGCCCTATCACTTTTTCGTTATTCCTTCACTAGACCTTTATTCACTGAAGCAAAACACAAAATCGACAATAATGGTTTATGTACCACTTTTGCTGGCACCGGTTCAGTTAATAATTGAAACGGCTACAGAAGATCTTGGCTTGGGCAGTGTTGGTAAAAACTCAAATTCTCAAATCTCTTCCACGATTTGAATCAAGCGCGAGGCAAACCTCACCCGACTCAAGCCCCAGAGAATCGTCCATGATTCAACGCGCGATTCGCATCATTGCGTGATTTTTGCGTGCTTTACTTCGTTAAATTCATCGGAATAACTTTCTTCGCTTAAATCAATGGATAACAAATCCATACGTAAACATTAAAATACGCTTCGATTGGGTATAGACACCTATTGGAGCGAAATTATTTTTCGGCGAATTAGCGAAACGATGCGATTCTGCGTGAATCGCTCTCCATGCAGAATCGCAAGCGAGTCAGCTCGTGCATGAGGCTTCGGTGAGTGAGATTAAGCATTATTCTACCAACACTGTGGGAGTGCAGGGAAATGCTTAAATAAATATTTTGCTGTGAGGCAAAAATGTATTCATTGTAGGATGCCCGAGTTTTTTGGGATCGTATGATAATTCTCCGAATTGAATATTTCTACGAGTATAATATTTCCCCAATAATAACATTTGGTTTTCGAAGAATTGTCGTATAAAATCTTTCTTTGGTGCATTTTATACCTAACATCCATTATGTCTAACGTCTATGCATATCGTCTATTATGCATAACATATAACGTGGACAGGATTTACTTATAACAAACGAAGTATACTCCGTGACCAGAAAAGGGGGCCCGATGCTTACCGCTTTTTGGAGACTCCTG
Source organism: Armigeres subalbatus (assembly GCF_024139115.2). NCBI lineage: Eukaryota > Metazoa > Arthropoda > Insecta > Diptera > Culicidae > Armigeres > Armigeres subalbatus. The sequence goes on from NC_085141.1 coordinate 362,147,991, forward strand.
ATAACAGAAATGACAAGCAAAAAAGTGTTTAATTGGTTGAAGCTTGAGGCCATGCACTTCCCGCTTCAAGTTATCTCCTTGCCTTCCGCTAAACTCACTGTCTAGTACGCTAGGTATTCACAATAATGAACATTTCTACAACACAGAAAAGCTCAAATAACGGAGCAAAAAGGCCTGATCCAATTTCATTGACCGACCGATCGGTGGAGTACCTAACAGTCAAGATAAATGAATCATCTTCACCCCAACCCATACATCCAAAATTTCACTCAACGATTCAATCTATCGATGTTGTAATAATGAAGGGGATAATTGGCAATTTGCTGTGTGTCTTTTCCGCGCTTAAGTGAATAATGTATAGCGGCGCTCCATGCCAGAACAGAGGCATCCTTCTTTCTTCTCCATCAGCATTGGTGCTACTGCACCATAGATGGAAGAGGATTATCAGATGGAAGTCATCATGAGCGAAATGATGTAGGAAAATCCATCAATTATGTGTCTGGATTTGACAAATTGAGGCAAATGCAGAGAGAGAGAGAAAGAACATCAAATTTCCCCCCACAAGGAATCAGTTTAAAGTTGATTATCCGAATTTTTGTTTGGCCATGGAACTGGAACATGTTGTTCAATCCATGCTGAGCAACGGTGTTCGGATTCTCTGACAAGGACAGACGTGCGAATGGGAGTAAAAATTAAATTGCAAAATGGAAAGTTTGTTATTTACTCATCTACCTGAATTCCACTTGACCGTGTGGGGTCCCAAACTAGGGCGAAGGGTTGAGTACTTTTTAATTTCATCACCGTCAGAGTTTAACTGTGTTAAACGTTTGCATTGCTGTCGTTCCACCTTCCAGTTTATGAAATTGAATTTAGATAGATGAGTTTGTTTTGCAGGATGTAGCATTGGTCATTACATATGGAATAACATGTGTTAAACTTTGTTCGCCTCATCTGAATATCATATATTAGGCGCCTTCGATACCAGATTGACAATGGCTCTCCGGTAGTTCCGGTGCACTAAACAACAAGCAAATTCACATATGACTCCCCTGGTGACGCATGCTTGATAGGGTTACCTATAGTTAGTATGGTGTTTCGGATATTACCCAAGAAGGTTCAAACGAAAATTTCGGTAAACCCTACATCAATACTGAAATCGGGACACCGGAATACCAACCCGTCCAGCTCAATCGCATGGAAACAAGTGATAGCAATTAAAGTCACATTTGCGTCCGCGTATTTAACGATGGTTCCATTTCGATAATTGTTTGTGTCGGTCTCTCCAATTGCATCATATGCCATATGCGCGGCTGCACTGCATAGATTGGTGGACATATGAAGCAATCACAGAAGTGCATCTACCACACGTAGATCCAGGTAAGGTATGTGCCCAGTAAAATTTGGTTCACAAAAAAAAAACATATAGAAAATTTTGGTCTTTTAAATGTGTCAAAAGGTTTATTACTATTTGTATGTTACTATATTTTCCTGATTACTATTACTTTCTATTGAATACATTCTTGGAGCCTTGCATTTTAAATTTTGCAATCCAATGCTGAAGTTCACTGACAAAATTTAGCTGTGCACACACTTCAGCGTGGCAGTAGTTCCTGGTGGATCCCAGCGGGATGGCTCCTGTTTTGGTCCTGTTGCCTGCACCGTATAGTTTAAATCCGGATTTGATAGCTCCTAACCGCAATTATTATTGCGCTACTCGACTCTGCTGTGGTCACGGCGGATTTGACACCGTATGTATGTTACTGTTTTGCTCTGTTTCGGTTTTGGACGGTGGATGGTTGTGCGGACCAAGATTTTACGTACGGGTTTCCTATAGTTTAATCACACCAGGGAGTGTGGCTTCATTCGGTGGTTGCGTGGCAGTGAAGTTAATGCGGTTATGAGTCGGGATAGTGGTTTTGAAGCGTTTTTGTCGCCTAAAAACTCTCTCCATCCGTCAGATGCATTTGTTGAATCAAGCATGAGCCTATTTTATGACGATTTAATGGCATTTAGCGGCAAGGAAGTTCTTCCATATGGAATAGGGACTCTGTATATTATGTGAACTTCCACAAATAGCACCATAATAATGCTGGTAGATGTTAAATTTTATGAATCGTTAACGTAAATTTGAATTTCAAAGAATTTTATATGTCCTTTATGCTAACAGTAACAAAAGCTTAAACAGTAGTGTAATATTTGCTTTAGAGATTTTCTTTTAGAGATTTAAGTAGAATATCACAACTATCGAGTCAAGTACGAGACATGAGCCTTGACCATACTGTTGAGATCGAAATACGTATCTGTAACAGTTAGAATCAAATGGTGGAATTAAATGAAATATTACCAGCTCGTTTTATGAAATGCTCAATATGATGATTTTTACACACAACTTAAATTCACTCTCGAAGTGAGAGATCTTCAACCAAACAAGTTTCCATAATATCAGTACTAGTTAATATGTTTTGGTTTGCAAGATGAAACTTACCAAAGTGAAGACCGTAAAGGGAGATAGTTAATATAAATCGAGTATCCTACGAAATCACTTCAGTTAGCTTCGGCAGGTAGACTATGTTTTGATTACAAACGGAGATCTTTTTCTCGTATATAATGCACAGTTTATATGGTTTTGCAAACGTGTCTAAGCTAGATTCTGTGCCCTTGTCGAAACATTTGGTGGAAGCCCCTTTCTAACTAAGCAAAAAAGTACAATATTTTACTTTTAGAAATAAATTTTAATCGTACACAAAAGAAATAATTTTATGTGGTTTAAAGATGCTCCAAAGTCAATTGAGGGGGTTAGAAGCAGAGGGATGTAAGTGACATTTTTGTCAAAATTGAGTTGACTATAGCAAAATAATCTATGGTTCTAGAGCTTTGCGGCAATATGCTGATATAATTTGTACGATGTTTATAATAAATGTAAAAAGTTGTAGAAAGTTAGTAATTTTTTTAACCTTCACACAATTTGTATGGAACGACAAAATATTTAGAATCTTTGCACCCATTTTTCTCAAAACTATGTTTTTGTCACTTACACCCCTTTGCGAATCAATTTGCCAGAAACCCATTTGCCAGAATGGACCATATGCCAGAAAGCCATTCAACTGAATATACCATTTACCATAATGTTATTTTCCAGAATTTACCATTCCCCAGAAATAGTAAACCTGGAAATTACGATTATTATTGGTGGCTAGAATTGGAAAATAATTATATGAAAAAGATATTTTTCCATAACTGGGATTTGGCATTATTTACTAATAATTTTCGAAATTATTAATTTTTATAAAAGGGATTATATAACATATTAGACAATTTTTAGAAAGATGGGTCTTTTTCTTTTTCAGTGGCTCTACATTCTAACTGGAACTTGGCCTGCTTTTCAACTTAGTATTCTAATAACATTTCCTCAGTTTTTAATTGAAAGCTTTTCTTTTTCGCCATTGCATGAGTATGTATCTTGTGTGGCAAGTACAATAGATACACTATGACCTGACCAGGGTGTCGAGAAAGTTTCCAACCCGAAAACATCCTAGACAGGACCGAGTATCGAACTCCTCATCTCTACGCCTTTGCTCGCAAGACTACTGGAGTCAGAAAGATGGGTACTATTTATTAAAAAAATCTTCGCTAGCCCCAGGGGGTACCACGGGCAACAATACGTACACAGAAAAAAATAATGAAAGCTAAGAAGCGCGTAAAAAATAAAGACATGGAAAATTACACTATTCTGGGCGCACATGAATATTTTCCAACAAGTACACCCTAAACGTATGCAATTTCTATAGCATTATGTCAGTTTTTATAGCATACATCATATAAAAAGTGACATAATGCAATGGAAATTGCGTACATTCAGGCGATAAAATCGTTTAAATTTACGCTCTTTTTGGCATTCCCTTTATGTGCATTACTTTCGTGTAAATTTCAACAACATTTTCTATCTGTGTAATGGCGGATGTATTACAATTCCAATAAAAACTTATTGATAAAGTTTTGATAATTGTGTAATTTTTATTATTTTAAAACCTTGCCTTGTACATAATATGCATAGCGAACAGTAAATCAAAGCCTATTAAACCCTGGTATCCTTTCAAGAGGCTCGGAATTCTTCTTTCAAGAGGCTCAGAATTATCTTGTCAAGATGCTCGGTGACCTTCTTTTAAATGTCTCGAAATCCGCAATCCAGGATGCTTGGAAGCCTCAAATCAAGAAGCTCGGAAGCCACTCTACAAGAAGCTCGGAAGCCTCCTTTCCTGAGGCGCGGAAGCCTACTTTCAAGAGACTCGGAAAGTTTCTTTCAGACGACTCTGAGGGGTTCTTCCAGGTGGCTCGGAATGCTCCTTTCAAGAGATTCGGGAGGCTTTTTTCAAATGGCTCAAGAGGCTTTCAAGAGCCTACTTTCAAAAGGCTACAAAACTGCCCTTCAAGAGGCTCGGAATTCTTCTTTCAAGAGGCTCAGAATTTTCTTGTCAAGATGCTCGGTGACCTCCTTTTAAATTGCTCGAAAGCCGCATTCCAGGATGCTTGGAAGCCTCAATTCAAGAAGTTCGGAAGCCACTCTACAATAAGCTCGGAAGCCTCCTTTCCTGAGGTGCGGAAGCCTACTTTCAAGAGACTCGGAAGGCTTCTTTCAGACGACTCTGAAGGGTCCTTTCAGGTGGCTCGGAATGCTCCTTTCAAGAGATTCGGGAGGCTCCTTTCAAGAGGCTCGTAAGCCTACTAAGGCTACATAGCTGCTTTTCAAGAGGCTCGGAATTCTTCAATCAAGAGGCTCAGAAGCCTTTTTAAAGTGGCTCGAAAGCCGCCTTTCAAGAGGCTCGGAAGCCTCCAATAGTCATAAGTCCAGTAGGAAGCTTCAAGTATAAACTTAATAAAATTTATTTTAAGTAATGATGAAAATTTCAGCCAAATTTATAGAGAGCCATATATCCTGTTAGTTTTCATGTCGGTTTTTCATATATCTTATCTACGCTTATTTTCATTTACACCAAAAAATAGGGGGTACCTCAATTAATGCATAATTTCGAAGGGGTACCTTTAAGGAAACGGTTGAGAACCGCTGGTCTAATACCAAACAAACTGTTTACGAATGGATATTGACACTTTCAGTCATACTAGACAGCCATTTGCTTTCATTGAAGAAGTAATATCTACAAGTCTAGGCAAAATGTTTACTGTGGCCAGATGGACCAAAACCCTCAGAACACATTCCTATAAACTTGTTTTGCAAAATTATAAAGTTTGATACGTCGCAAGCCAGGTTTCAGTAATAATCAAAAACTGACCACTTCCCCCCGGGAACCAGCATTCCAAAGCATTCCAGAATATGACCTAATGGACCAAATACCCGCAGAACATGGTATTCCTAAAATTCCGCCGAGCTTGTTTTGCAAAATCATGAAGTTTGACATGTCACAAGCCAGGTTTCGGAATTAATTATTAATGGCCACTTCGCCCTGGGAACCAGCATTCCAGGGTGTTCCAGAATATGACCAGATGAGCCAAATACTCTCATTTTGATGAATTTGTTTTGCAAAATCATGAAGTTTGACACCTCGGCTTGAACAGGCAGTGGCCATTTTTCCGGACCGGGAGGTTACCCCAGAACTCCCATCAATATCTCCGGAACCATGTTCATTTTTAGAATGATGACCAATCTCCCAAAAGTTATAGCGATTTTGTGGTTGATTGCAGAAAACAGAACCACATTTTGATGCAAGACTGCTGAGAACCATCATTTTGAAAATTTAGTTTTCCATTAAAATGGGGGTCATGTACGTAAGTGTTAAGAAGGAATCATATCCCCAATTGCCATATTCAAACACGGGCACGGGCAAACACCTATCTTTAAAGAAGGGATAACATCTAAAAAAATATTTTTTCATACAACAAGTTCTATACAAAAAAAAGTTTGTCAAAGTTTCGCTTAGCGACTACCTCTACATCTTTCTTTGGTCTTCCCAGAAGGCATTAAAACAAAATCCAGCTGCTTATAACTGCAAATCTGCGATTCCGATCACTTTTTCGAAAAAAAGTAATTAATTTTGAAACATTGAATATGGCATTCCTAAAATACACGGCAGACTGCGATGGGCTGGATACCAATTTCATACGTATTCCAAAAGAGCATCAAAAACTGTTAAAATAGAGAGTAGATAGCTTGAGCTCGATTGACTGCCCGTAGTTGCTGCTACTCCATTATCACCAGATCAGCTGTTCTTGCATATAGAACCAACAGATGTTTGCTTGGGACTAGCACTTCATCTTCAATGTACAAGTACTGGTAATCTCATTTGTAAGGACGCACTAGCGCCTGCCACGGCAGAATGCAAGTCAATGTAGGGAAGGGGAGGAAATTGTGATGCAATCACTCGCCCACTGCGAGCCGAATATACCTCTGCACTTGCCACGAGTTCATGAGGAATTTGTTGGAATTTTTGGGTTAGGTTCGAGAGGCAGAGGTCCGTCTTGGTTAACGAGCTGCCAATGTGAAAGATAGGTGAAAGCAACTGATGGAATTTCTAATTGGATGTAGGAAACGAGCTCTATAAGTTCATTTCCAATTCTAGCAGATTACTGTTAGAATACTCAAGTTGAAGGTATAGGAATAGTAATTAAAACGGTATGGAAGTCCATTTCCAGTTCTAGCGATTGCTAGAACATGAGAAATATATAGAAAGATACAAAGTAGGAAAATGGAACGGACCTGGGATTGATTCCACGACCTCCTGCGTATGAAGCAGAAACAGTAGCCATATGACTACCAAGCCCGCTAAGTTAAAATAGAGAGTAGATAACACAGAAAGTCCCGTAGGCTTCGTGGTAGGCTTATGCAGCTATATAATACTCCATTAGGCGCAGGCTCACCAAGAGGATGCAACTCATTATCTATCAAGTATCAAGTAAATAAATATGAAAAAAAAACAATGGAATCTTGAAGATTACGTAAATCTTCTAGGCTTCAGTTGAAATTATTTCATGAAATGTAGAATTTTCATATTTAAAAACAATATGTACATGCAAGAAACGAAAATGTCTGTATCAGGAAAATCTTTCGAAAAATATTGGTATGTACCTAGGTGAAATAAATAAACAGCATTTATGAATTTCTATCTGAGTGAATCGTGAGCTGTGATTGCGAAGGTAAATCGCGTGAAGAGTTTGTACTTAGTGTTTGGTGAAGCATGAATTATAGGCAACTCATTGAAGTATTTAGAGCTCACTAGGGACGTCAGGTAGATCGTGTTGAAAAAGGAATATATCTGCCAAAGCTTCGCTGTGGATAAACAAAAAAAAAGAGTCAACTCCATACAAAATTGAAAAATCTGCATTTGAAATTTGAAAAAAAAAAAAATGGCGGGCCGCATCCTGGTCTAAAACTTACTTTGACCCATATAATGAGGAATGGCTTGACACAGAATTTGAATTAGAAGAATTTACTCAAACTGAGCCAGAGCCAAAGATATTAAAGGAAGCGTACCTGAAAAGAAAACAACTTATACAGAAAAGGCTTTATGATAGCTTTGGTGTGAGGGTCGATCAGCCAAGGCAAGGCGGAGCAGGATCAAGTACAACTGGAAACATTTGTCGACGAGCGTTTTCGAATCCAAATTAGGTAAAGGTAAGGTGTTAAGTAAAGCATTAGATGTCAACGAAGAGCTAATACACCGGTTCTGGAACATTCTGATCGCGATAAACTGCCAAGAGCCAATCAATCCTGAAAAGCTAGACAGTTATTGTAAAGCAACCTACCGGTTATATTTGCAACTGTATGATTGGTGTAAAATTCCTGCTACGGTGCATAAAGTCCTTGCCCATGCAGGGGATATAATAATTAATTCACCAGCACCACTAGGAATGTTGGCTGAAGAAGCGGCTGAGTGTCAACATAAGCACTTAAAAAAGTCGGACGCATCATGCCAGGAAAGCTTTGAGAGAGGATAATTTACATGACGTTTTCATTCGTGCTATGAGCTCGTCGGATCCTTTGATAACCTCCCTCAACTTAGGTAACCGACTTCAAAATAAATGTAATCTGGACAGTAGCGTAGCCACGGGGGTGGTTTTGGACATAAACCCCCCCCCCGGAGCCCACATTTTTAGAAATTTTTTTTTCGAGCCTTCTCGAAATTAAAAATGTTCAGAACCCCCCCCCCCCAGACCAATTTTCAGGCAACGTCACTGAATCCGGAATATCCAGAAAATGTTCAAAGTTTTTTAGTGACTGAAAGTTTCTGCAGTACAACAGATTCGAGTACAGAGAAAAATGCCCTAGCAGATATTTTAATCGATCTTGAAGAAATAAATGATGATTTTGTTGAGGATGTTCATGTACATAATGATTAAATAAATGTTGTTGCAGTATACTTGTACATCTTGAAGCTTTTATTACATGGAGTTCGTATAGCCTTCATAGAGCTTTATATTCGTATTCCCTTTACTTGATTTGAGGGTTAAGAGTCTGATCCAATTTGAAACATCCTTCTAAGGCACCCTGTTGCGCTTGTAGATGCAAAGGCCTGTATTCCGCGGAGTTCTTGGGCAACTTAAAACATATGTACAACTTAGCAACTTAGACATGTACATATGGGCAACTTAGAACATAGACAACTCATTACACACAAAAACAATATGCCCAGTTTTTTCCAGCTCGAACTCTACAGGTCTGTGCTTCAAAAAAAAACCCAGATTAATCCACCTAGCGGTGATGATGCCTTTCTCGTGCGGTAAAAAGTAGTATTTTGGCCATAACTAAAAAGCCTATTGTCCGATCCGTCCAATTTTCAATAGGAAACAATGGGGCAGTATACTGCGTCGAATGCAGCCTGTTGTGAGGAAATCTGTTCAGGGTAAGTGCATTAAAAATGAGCTAGACTTTTTTACGCGCTTTTTTATGAGAAAAAATATTTTGGCCATAACTACCAAACCCATTGTCCGATCCGTCCTATTTTCAATAGGAAACAGTGGAGTAAGATACTGCGTCGAATGCAGTCTGTTGTGAGGGAATCCGTTTAGGGTAAGTGCATTAAAAGTGAGCTAAACTTTTTTACGCGCTTTTTTATGAGAAAAAGTATTTTGGCCGTAACTTCCAAGCCAATAGTCCGATCCGGCCAATTTTCAATAGGAAACTATGGGGCAGTATACTGCGAGTAAATTGGTTGAGGGTAAGTGCAAACAAAGTAAGCTAAACTCTTTGCTCTTTTGGTACGCACACACACACACACATACACACACACGCACACACACACACACAGACATCACCTCAATTCGTCGAGCTGAGTCGATTGGTATATAACACTATGGGTCTCCAAGCCTTCTATAAAAAGTTTGTTTTTGGAGTGAACATATAGCCTTTACGTATACTTAGTATACGAGAAAGGCAATACATATCTATAGACTGATGTGTACATGTTACGTTCGTAGATAAAAGGGATATTTTCCATGGAGTTTAAAGGGCTGTATTCCAGGAAGTTTGGAGACCTTAGAAGCAGTCATATCTACAATATAAGTGTGAAATATTGTTGAAATGAAATGAAAATATTTTTGGCCAACTACTTGTATGGAGCCGCTCCATAGTGCATTCAGAGGTCGTTGCGATGATTTTTGGTGTTTATATCTCTTGTTAGAATTTATCGAGAATTGAAAATTGCCCAAATACACTAAATGGACTTAAGCTACCTCGAAATTTTATCCGAATTAGCTGTAAATTTGACAGGAGTCTTATTTTAGCATAAGAATTGTGATTGTTGGCTGATCGGTTGAATTTTTGATACTTTTTGAAAACATGAAAAGGTCTACGTGTTCAATAAGTTCGAATACAAATGTTTGATCATTGTGTTTGTAAGCCCAATGTACATATTCTGTATTAGTATTGGTGTCAGCGTTAGCGGTATATATAAGCTATCGGATGTGTGTGGTGTCGACATTCTGTCACTTGTTGTTTGTTTATTACGCGCGTTGAAAATGGATTGGGGCATCATAAATAGCCGTTTTTGAAGTTCAAAATCATTGCGGCGTACTTCAAAACTGAGGTTTTGTGGACGATTGATGCCCCCAGTGGCCCGGTGATAAGACGGAGATGAGCCCTACGTATTCCAATAGGACGATAACCCTTTATACACGAAAATTGCGATTTTAGCCTAATATGGGGACAAAAGATTGCAACCACCCAGCTTCCCGGATTTGAACCCTCTTAGCTTTTTTGTTTGGTCCTTTATTATGTTACAGCTGTACGAATACATGGTCAGTAACTTGGACCAGTTCAAGACGTAATTCTCAAAAACTGGAACGAAATGCCCATGCAGACCGTAAGTGCCGCTTGCGATGGGATTTAGAAACGTTTGAAGCTCGTAAAGAAATACAAAATAGAAGTCATTCCAAAAGAAATGTTACAAATTTTCCTTATAAACAATACTTCCAATGAAATGCAACCGGAAAAAGAAATAATTTAATCTCAATTTTTAAACATTTTTAAAAGTGTATTCCAACTTATTGAACACCCTGTAGTCTTCATGCTCGGTTCATAGACACTTCGAACTATCTAGATCGTTGTGCTGCGGTCGAGAAGTAAATCAATTGATATGCGTTTGATCGTGTGCGACCAAATCATAGTTCGTTAAAACCGTAGTGTAAAAATAAATGGCACGCTCGCATCGCTTATCAGAGTGAATCCAGACCCAACGATGCCTTCCGACTAACTGATAATCCTTCATGTGTTTTTTTGTGGAGACGCAGAGGTAAACACGGTCTTAAATAGCAAAAATCTCCTACTAATATTCTTTCCCTTTTTCTAGCTGACTACTACATTTGAGTCACTTGCACACTAAGAATGTGCATGGATTTGAGAGCGTGACAAACCATATAAAATATTCATTCGTTCAAAATAAAAAGTGTGATTATGGCAAGGGATGAAAGTTCGAAATCACCAATGTTTGCGTGATGCTCAGTTATGGCTCAGTTATTTGTTATAAAACGCTACGGAGCCAGACACTTATAAACAATTCAATTTTCGTCTGAATTTGTTTCTGATGTGTTGTGAAAAGCATTATTTGGGAGGTTTTATTCGGTGGCATGAAGTCGGAGATGGACACAGTTCTCGTTAGTTTTGATGCCGTCGACTCAGCGTCTAACTGAACTGCATTCTCTTCGATTACCTCACTTTCCATTTTTTCTATTGACGATTGCTTTGGTGCTGTTTGTTCAAATCCGATCACTACTTGCATGCCATGATCCTGGTACATTGACTGAACCGGTGGAATCTTCGTATTTTGAAGGAGCAAGAGCAAGAGCTGTCCTGGACTTCTTGATTCGTGCTTCTGTGTCGATTAGATCTGTGCGCCGATTTAAAATTTATCGGCGGCGGCGTGATAGTTCATTTTTAGTCAGCGGCGGTGGCGCTGATCGGCGGGAACTATTTTCATACAATAAAAAATCTTCCGAATTTCTCCGGAAGTTCTTCCAGGAATTCCGCCGGGAGTTCTTCCAGGAGTTCCGCTGGATGTTCCTTTGGAAGTTCCTCCGGAAATTCATCGAGGGATTCCTCCGAAAGTTCCTCCAGAAATTCGTCCAGGAAATCCTCTGGAAGATCCACCTGGAGTTCCGCTGGAAGTTCCTCTAGGAATTCCGCTGGATGTTCCTCCAGGAATTTCTCCGGAAGTTGATTTCCTTCGGAAGTTGTTCCACGAATTCCTCCGGAATCTTTTAGCAATTCTAATGAAACTTCCACGATATTTTTAGAACTTTTTATGGATGCTTGCCCAGATAATACACCTGAAATTTACCCTGTAGTTCCTCTATAAATTCCCCCAAGACCTCTTTATTAATTACTTCGAGAACTCTACGGAATTACCACGCAAACTCTCCAAAACTTTACCCTGAATTTCTTTTGAAATTTATATGGAATTCCTTCAAACTAACTTCCACCCACTCAGGAATTCGTCCTGAAATTTCTTTCAATTCTCCTTACGCCCGCCTCCCAAAATTTACCCAAAAACTCATCTAGAAAACCCTCTAGGATTTTACCCGGAATATTCGTAAGAAATCACCCCGAAAATTCCACCAGAAATTCTCCCGCCTATTGTTTAGCGAACTTCTCTGAAAACTCTTCCAGAAGTTCTCCCAAAAATACCTACATAAGTTTCTACAGAAATTACAGCAAGATCATTTTTTTTCAGAAATATCTCGGAAAATTTCGGTAATTTTTCAAAAATTTGTTTTGACTTTCCTCGAAATTTCCGGAGATTTGTTTTGAGTTCCCCAGATTTGATTTGTTTTTTTTTTTTGGTAGAACGGTATTATCCAGCATACTTATGTGAGGACATTTTCCTTTCAGGAGGTATTCACGATGGTAGCTTTGTTGGAATAACCACAGAAATTCCTGAAATTTTTCATGTAGCATGTAGTATTCTTGAATAAATTGCTGGAAAATTCGTGACGGCATTGTTGATTTAAATCCATAGAGGAATTTCGAAAAAAAGTTGTAACGATACTACGTAACAACTACTAGCTCCGGAACACCCAACTACTAGCTCCGCTGCATACACCGAGGGATTTGTTCCACAACCAGGACGCAACAAACCACGAAGCACATTGGAAGCCCCGAAGCCCCCCATCGCAGTCGAGACTGTGCAGCCAGCGTACAACAGCCGTCCTGGTCCTGCGTTTGGGTGTGGTGAAAGGGTCTTCCAGCCTGTGCAAACAGGCAAGTACCATCAAAATAAGTTCATTTCCCGCCCTGATGCCGTTTTAGTCCGCAGCTCAAAGGGATTACCGAACATTTCCTCTATTTCGGAACACCCAACAACTAACTCCGCTGCATACACAGAGGGATTTGTTCCACAACCAGGACGCAACAAATCACGAAGGACATTGGAAGCCCCGAAGCCCCCCATCGCAGTCGAAACTGTGCAGCCAGCGTACAACAGCCGTCCTGGTCCTGCGTATGGGAAAGTACCATCAAAATAAGTTCATTTCCCGCCCTGATGCCGTTTTAGTCCGCAGCTCAAAACGATCACGGAACGTTTCCTCTATTCCGGGACGCATGCCTCTAAGCCTATTAGAAACTCCAGACCCCCTCGTTACAGTCGAGCCAATCCCGCCAGCGTCCTGCAGTCGTCCCGGTCTTGTATACGATGTAAGGGAAAGGGGTTTCCAAACTCATCACGCAGGCAATAATAGCAACAGCGCCATTCCGAGCGATGTCATAGATGAATCCACAGCTATGTTTGCTCCAACATTCGAATCAATATTATTGAATGTACGCCCATCGCCAGCGATTAAGAATACTTCGGCTTCTACTTCATCTATCCTAGTCTACTACCAAAATGTTGGAGGTATCAACTGTTCACTTGACGATTATAAGTTGGCAGTCAGTGATGCTAGCTACGACATCTACGCTTTCACCGAAACATGGCTCAACGATCATACCAAATCTTGTCAGCTCTTCGACAGCTCCTTTTCAGTGTATCGTCATGATCGCTCATCCTCAAATAGTAGGAAAAACTCTGGCGGTGGAGTATTACTTGCTGTTCGTAAATGCATCAAGTCGCGCATTTTGTGCCCTCGCGGATATTTGGTAGTTGAACAGTTGTGGGTTGCAATCACTGCTAAAGATCATACAATCTTTTTTTGCGTGATTTACACTCCGCCTGACATGATAAATAACAATTCACTGATTGACACACATTTGGCGTCGCTAGAATGGATCGTTACTCAAATGGGACCTAACGACAGCATAGTTATTGTGGGTGACTTCAACCTCCGCGGGATTACCTGGCAGAGCGGCTCAAATGGTACTCTATTTCCGGACCCATCTCTTTCTTCTATGCCAATGGCATCTAGATGCCTTCTTGATGCATATTGTACTGCGGGACTCAAACAGCTCAATTCAACTTTAAACGATAATCATCGAACGCTGGATCTGTGCTTTGCTAGCGAAGATTTTTGTGGCAATTACGCTGTCATGCGGGCTCCGTTAGCATTAGTAAAAGACTGCAGGCATCACCCCCCTTTGCTTGTAAATTTGCCTGTTTAAACGAAGTTTAATATCCCATTGACTCCACTCAGTTCAGTTTGATCTCTGAGATGATCTTTTTTTTGCCTTGTTCTTTTCTTGTTTTATCGTTGTTTATCGCTTCCAAAATCCTGGGTAGATCTTTCCGGTACCCAGGATTTTGGAAGCGATAAACAACGTGCATAAAGACATCAAATTCACCCACGAGGAGGAAAAGGAAGGTAAATTACCTTTCTTGGATCTACTGGTTATCAAGGGAACAAATGCAACATTAGACTTCGAAATCTACAGGAAGCCCACCAACACCATGAGAGTCATCCCATACACATCAAATCATTCGTATCAGCACAAAATGGCAGCTTTTCATCACATGATCCACAGGATGCAGACGATTCCCCTGAGCGAAGAAGGAAAACGAAGGAGTTACAACACATCTTGGAAACAGCGAGGATCAATGGATACAAGGAAAGAACAATACAAGCAATCATCAACAAGAAGCAGAGGAACCTACGGAAAACGAACTGACAACACTAACACCGATCGATGAACCGCTGAAGAGGGTATCGGTCCCCTATGATCGACACATCACCCACCAGCTACGCCATCGACTGAGGAAATTCGGCATCGATTTAGTATTCTCCAGCAGAAGCAATCAACTGAAGACACTGTTGGGCTCCACAAAGGATAGAGTAGAAATGTTAAGGCCGGGGTTTATCAAATTAATTGTTCACAGTGTGATAAAGTATATGTAGGTCAAACAAAAAGATCGTTAGATGTAAGGTTCAAAGAACATATTGCAGAAGTAAGTAAGGCTAAGAGGGAAACTGATAAGGGATTAAATTATGAGTTTAGGTCTAAGGTAGCTGAACATGTATATCAGGAAAATCATTCAATTACGACATCAAACGTTAAAATTTTAAGAAATGTCTCTTCTCCGTGGAAACTTGATGTTGCTGAGAGCTTGGAAATCTACCGACAGGTACAAACGCGGTTGTTGAATAAAGATCAAGGAAATGGTAGCTCCTGGCTCTTCAAGTTTATACCTAAGCATTAAGCGCATCAAGCGAGTAGAAATAAGCACCGTAGTAAGATAAGTACCTAGATAAATTATTATACCTACGCATAGTATAAATAGTGTAAGCTGCGATCATTTTCTTCAAGTCGAGTCAAGTACAAGACACTGAAGACGGCCTTACTGTTGAGGTCGAAATACGTATCTGTCAGGATACAATTAAGTGGTGGAATTCAATGGGATTGTTTAAACTCGTCTTATGACAGGTGAGAACATTCCACTAAAAAGCTCAAAATAATTTTCTTATTGTAAATTTGAACGGTCCCAAATTCAATTCAACGACACAACCGACAATATTTTCTATAATTTCCATAAGGCCGATTTTGAAAGTATGAATGCTTTTCTTCGCGATGTAGATTGGACAGAAATACTCAACGACAACGATGCCAATCATGCTGCATCTTCGTTGTCCAACATCCTACTTTACGCCATTGAACAGTTTGTGCCTAAAGTAATCCGTCGCGAACCAGCCCAACCTGAATGGTCGAATCCACAACTTAAGCGTCTAAAACGTTCCAAAAGAGCTGCTCTGAGAAGACATAGCAAATACCGCACCGATGCAACTAGAATTGCTTACGCTGAAGCCAACCAACAATATTCCAGACTCAACAAGCATCTGTTCTCCATCCATCAAGCTCAAATTCAAAGTCGTCTCAAGTCGGATCCACGCGGCTTCTGACAATACGTGAATAATCAACGACACCGGTCTGGTCTGCCGTCCACAATGACCAACAGCAATGCAGAAGCAAGTACTGTGAAGGAAATCGCAGAATTGTTTCGCACTCAGTTCAGCAGCGTTTTCTCTGACGAAAAGCTTAGCGCCCATGACATCGAAACCACCACACACAACGTTCCTCAACTTTCTCTCGCAACCTCGCATTTGACTGTTTCATCAGACATGGTCTTGCGCGCGCTTGAAAAACTGAAAAGTTCAGTAGGATGTGGCAAAGATTGTATTCCATCGATTATGCTCAAGAAGCCGCTATTTTTAATACCTCACTATCTACTGGAACGTTTCCGTCGAGTTGGAAGGACTCATATGTTTTCCCAGTGCATAAGAAAGGATGTAAAAGAAATGTCTTCAATTACCTAGGTATAGTATACACTCAAAGCAGGTGCGATCTCCAAATTATTTGAGATGATCGTACTTGAGAAGCTTGTGCATACATGTGCGCATTATGTATCCAAAAACCAACATGGATTCATCGCCAAACGTTCTACCACCACAAACTTTTCAATGTTTACATCGTTCGTCACCAGCCAAATGGAAAAAGGTTACCAAGTTGATGCCATCTACACAAACTTGTCTGCTGCTTTCGACAAAATGAACCACGATATTGCGCTTGCTAAATTCGAAAAACTAGGCTTAAGTAGCATTACTCTCAACTGGCTTCGATCTTATTTGACTGATCGCAACATTGTTGTCAAAATCGGGTATCATGTTTCGTCGCCGTTTCCGGTTAGCTCAGGCGTCCCTCAAGGTAGCCATCTCGGACCGTTTTTATTTGTACTTTATATGAACGATGTTAATTTTATCCTAAGCTGTTTAACCTTATCGTAGGCTGACGACTTAAAACTTTTTTTATGTCATTAGATGCACAAGCAATGCTACGTTTCTACCGCGGCAACTCGAGATTTTTACAGCCTGGTGTCAGCTTAATCGGATGGTACTCAATGTCCCTAACTGCTCCGTTGTTTCGTTCGGACGAAAGCATGTTCTATATCAACATGAATATTTTTGCCTTTCTCGTACTACAAAGTTGTACCGAAAGGCTATCATTTCACCCCGAAAACGATCTTTTTATATAAGTCTCTGAGACTCATAGTGTTATATACCAAACGACTCAGCTCGATGAACTGAGCACATGTCTGTCTGTCCGTGTGTATGTATGTGTGTATGTGTGTGTATGTGTGCACAAAAGCTAAAGAAAACATTAGACAACTTTTCGTATAGTAATCCTTAACCGATTTTCACGCAACAACTTTTATTCGACAGGAGACAAAGCCTTGTTGATCACTATTGAATTTGATAACGATCGGTCATTGCGTTTAAAAGTTATGAAGAAAATGGTTTATCGAACCATATAAGCCCCATATAAGGTTGGTGTCTTAACTAATTGCGAGAAAGGCACCACCAACGCTAGGTGGATTAATCTGGGTTTTTATATAATAGTAGCATCAAACGTGAAACGACTGTAAAAGATTTAGGCATTATGTTAGACTGCAAATTGACTTTTAAACATCATATATCGTATGTTGTGTCCAAAGCCTCATCACAACTAGGGTTTATCTTTCGCTTTGCTAAAAAATTTAGAGATGTTTATTGCTTAAAAGCATTGTACTGTTCATTAGTCCGTCCTATATTAGAATATTCTTCAGCAGTCTGGGCACCATATTATCAAAATGATACTCAACGAATCGAATCAATTCAGCGCAAGTTCATCCGCTTTGCTCTCCGATTTCTCAATTGGCAAGATTCCTATAATTTACCAAGATATGAGAACCGTTGCATGCTTATAAACTTGGAAACACTTAATGCTAGGCTTAATGTTGCAAAAGCCTGTTTTATTGGAGATTTGCTTCAAGGCCATATTGACTGTCCAGATCTGCTAGAAAAGATCGAAGTAAACATACGAAATCGTAATCTTCGCTCACACTCATTCTTGTACATTCGTGCTTCTAGAACTAACTACGGAATCAATGAGCCAATCAAAGGCATGTGTCGCGTGTTTAATAGGTGTTACGAAGTGTTTGATTTTCATGTTCCTCGTATAACTAATAAGAATAGATTTAAGAGTATTTTGTGTTAGATTTAGAGCATTCCATTTATAATGTATGCCGTATAGTATGTCATTGGGGTGCGTATGTTTCACCTGTTGGCAGTTGTTGCTAAATAAATAAATAAATAAATAAATAAATAAATAAATAAAGCGAAAAGTTCTGCACTGGTCCACTGGGTGTTGTGTAAATGTCCTGTCCGTTGTCCGTTGTAGATGTTAAGTGTTCAGTCTGTGCGACCTCTTGTCGAAGACGGTGACCCTGTCTTTTTTTTCTTTTTTTCTCTATCTGAGAAAGAATACATCCATCCTTGCCTCACTCAGAACTCCCTATAGGAGCTATATCATCTGGAAGCACCTCAGAGATTTTTAATGTTCAGACGATAGAAGGCTTTTTCGTGATCAATGAGTACCCAATGGAGGAACTCTTGGCATTCGTTGATCTGCTCCAAGATGATTCGGAGCGTGACAATATAGTACTCACATAGTTCAAATGTTTTAACAACTATTCTGCAATATATTGCCCCGATCCGCATCAACCTGGAGCAAGTTAACAAGTTCGAAGAAGTGTCCACTCAATTGCTATACATTGTTTTGTTGACAATGGGTATTCTGTTGTTTGAATCACGAGGGTCTTTCTGGCACAATACTTAAGCAACCCAATATCATCGGATGGCGAAATGTGGATCGATATGGGAGCACGAATTTGTAAAGACTGGGGCTGCCTTTGCGAGTACAACTTTGTTGTACGAGAAAGGCAAAAATATGTGTCGCCAACATTCCAGGTTTTTCTCAGCAGGGTGACTTCCTGCTATCTACCTGCCAGCACTTTCATGCGTCGGTACTGCCCAGTTAACATTTTGATACGTATAGCTTTTGATATAAGTTGTCATATAAAAGCAAGAGAACTTGTATATAATGCACTGAATCACTATATACCTTCTAAAGTAGAGGCCATATACGTACTTAACAACAACTTTCTTGAGTTTTCATAAGCCATATTACAATCTAGTAAACATTAAAAAAAATTGTGAACAACCATGTATCGAACATCTGACCTTTGAATCTAGAGGCTAATGCTCTTCCGATGTGCTATACAGCAACTCTTGAGAAGCAGCAACTTTTTGACAATCATAATCTAGATGAAACTCTAGTGTTGACTACGATATTGCAGTATACGATGTCTATTACATTTATACGATTCAAGAATCATGTTGTTGTACGTACAAATGTAGCTTGAGTCTTATATGGAAACTGTTTGTAATTGTTCCGATAATGTCCATACATAAAACGATTACGCACCATTCCAAACGATTCTACCGACATATAAACGATGATGAAATGTCATCATCAGTGAAATTTTATTTCGCCGTGTTTACCTCTGAGTTATTTTTATTTGGTTAAAGTTTAGTTGTTTTGATCGATGTTTGGCAGTGGTACGGAGTGCAAATCGATAGGATTAATGTAATGGAAGTAAATAACAGCATCAATGGAATGGAATTCAATCACATCGGATGGAATAAAGTAAGTAGAAATGAAATTTATATTATCGCTGAGATACAGTGGGTTTTGACTAACGCGCTGAAGTGAAAACTATATACGTGCAAAGCACATCCGTATACGATTTTCCTGGCACCACGTATGTGGATATACGATATTTGCGATTCAATCAGATTAATCGGATATTGTTTATTTGGGTTATCTCTATAAGTAATCATATACGAGTGCGATTAAAAACTGCAGTATATGCGAACAAATATCTATTAAAATATACGGTTGACTGGGTGGGCACATTGTCGCTGTTATTAGATGATGATGAATGAAAAGGTGAAATGATTAGAGGGCACAAAAAAATTAACAATCAGTTTGAGATCTCATACACAACTTAAAGAAGCCTGAATATAATGCCCAAGCAATAGACATGTCATAAATAGGTTTCTGATACTTATTTACAACCAAGTTTGGCCATATTTAGCTTGATGTAAAGCGATAAGCGTGTTATTGTAGGTTGACCAATTTGAATCCCCAAGTTCCATCCCATGGAACAATGACAGTTGATATGACCGTAATGGAACAGCCACTAAATTTATACAATGAAGCTCAAATTTGAAGCAGAATGATAAAAGCAAAAGACAACATCAGATTCCTTGTACTCCTTGTAAACCTTTACATGCATAATTGCTGCATGGCTCCCTCAAGGATGCTATAATAAATATGACCAAGTATTTTTTCAACTGGATTAAATTGATTCGTACACACATGCAATCTGGGCCCTGATTGGCACTCCAGATACAAAACTTTAGAGCAGTAAAGTGATTTTCCCTGGAAAAGCACCAACGCAAAGAGCATAAAGGAAAACAATCTGCTTCAATGATTCCGGTTGCACAGGAATTTTACTATGCAGTTATTGCGGGTAGATGACAAACTATTCTGCGAGGTGAAGAGAGGAAGATTATGAGATTGTGCCACCGAGCGAACAATCTGACGACGTTGTCGTCGTCGTCGTCTTCGTTACGTAGACAACTCTCTCGACGAATGTAATCTACTTACTGCTGCCTCGTTCGTTTGGTATGTTTTTCTGCAACAATTGAAAAAGGACTATTTTTCCTATGAGAGCTGTGACGGAAGCGGCAAGATCAGTTTTGGAATATATGTATGGTTGTGTCCATAGTGGTCGATCAGTTGATAGTCAGTGCGAAACAAGGTTATTGGAGATACATTTTAGGTATTATAGAACACCAAAGCAGTGGTTGACGAGTTTTAGAATATGGGTCAGCAGCACTGATGTAAAAGTTGAGAGAAGATAAAAAAAATTGCAAAGCATCAGTATCAACGAAAAAATTATAGTTTAATCACGAACTTTCACAGTCTTAACTATGTGGTTCAACAAATTTCCGCCAGCCCATTGCCTATGTGGGTTGACATGATTTTTTTTATAACTTCATCGTCGCACTCTTCATCGGGTCCTTCATCCCAGGCAGATTCCCGTCGCCGTCGCATCTGTTTGAAAGTTCAATTTTCAACAAATACTACAAAACAATCTCATTGGCATCGTTTTACGTGAACGAAATATAAAAATTGTACTCACGTGTCGAGTTGTTGCACTTTTCAACTGTTCCGCCCATTTCCGAAATGACCATGTTTATTTTCCAAAGTCGTCGTCAGTTTGTGATGGCGCATAATGCTTCACCCAGCTCTGTCAAATTAAGCAACCAACCTGTACCCTACCTAAATGATGCTGATGACCACGATGGCCGATTGCACTGGGACCAAGTTTGGTTAGTTCCCCGAAACAGTATCCTTCATAGTGGTAAGGCCTCCACCGCCCGTCGAGAAAAACGAGAGCAATTCAATTTGCGGGAATGTTTTCTCTGCCACATCACTGCACGACGACTCGACTGTCAGTTGTGTCTGACTCGGAAGGGAAATGATCAATTTTCGGGATTGCTTCCAAATGAAAGTAGGCAAAAAGTTGATGAGTTTTGTGCTGATGGGTTTTGTCTTACGCGATTGAAACTTCTTTGGAATGCAAACGATTGAAAACTAGGCTTCCACTAAATTGAAAATCCGACAGAGTAACTAATTCCTTTGGTTTCTGCTTTTTGCTCTGATTAATAGCCAACCGTTTTTCTCCCGTGTCTAGCCACAGCTGGGCCACAGGTATTTCACGAGTAGCTACAGCTCGAACAAACACAAACAGACACTTACCGACTAGAGTAGAGCACTCGGCCGTCCTGGTTAATCCGCACAAACTTGTTCGGCGTGGTGATGGTATGCAGGTAGCTTTGTTTGCCGTTGTAGAAGTACGTGTCCGGTTTCCAGATCCGGCCAAGCATGGAAATGCTCAGCGCTAGGGTGTTGTACTCGCCGGTAAACGCTAACCGCCGGTCGACCCACGACTGCCGGAAGTAGCAGTCCATCGAATAGGTCTGCAACGGGAGTGAAAGTTCTTGTTTGAGAAGAGATTTATGCAATTTACTACAGTGACAATATTTTTATCGTTCGTCATAGACAAGTTGGAAGAGTATGTCATAGTTCATCTGCATCAATAAATATCTTGTTATCTGTAATTTATAGACAGACATTAGTTGATATGCTGAATTTGTCAGATAGGGTAGTTGCATTCATTATTTGTTCGTACTCATATTAAAAAAAATCTAAAACAAAGAATTGAAGCGCAAATTGCTTTGCTTACCATTTGGGACGATCCATTTACAACGTGGACAATTTTGGGGGGAAGGGCCGTATGGAAAATGTCCATGATTCATACAATTTTTTGAAAATTTATATGAGCAATTAACCACGAGGGGAGGGGGGAGGGAATCTAAAACTAACCAAAACATGTAGAATCCGAGTACCAACCTCCGGTTAGCTCTGTTTTACAAATTGAAGATCTTTCGGATGCTTGATTTGCCAAATCGCTCTGATGTTGGTTTTACTTCATAGCACCCAAATGAGTGTTATAATGGATTCTATACAAGCCATTTGAGTTGCATAATGGTCATTTAAAACACCCATTTTATTGGTATGGAAAAGAATGCTGTTTAAATGATTTTTGCAATTCCTGTTCATAATACCTGGCTTACAGCTCATTTTTGAGTATTAATGGCCTACTTTTCCAAATGGGTGCTTTAATGACCATTATGCGACTGAAATGAGTTACATAATAGTAGTTTGTGGGAAAGGGCCGTTTGGCCGACTACAAAAGGAAGGCCACTAGGCCGAAAGTTGTTTGACCGAATTTACCATTTGGCCGAACAGACCATTAGGCCGAAAGTCATTTGGCAGAAAAAGTCATTTGGCCGAATAATACATTTGGTAGAATAGGACATTTGGCCGAATAAGACAATTGGCCGAGTAGGACATTTGGCCGAATAGGATATTTGGCCGAATAAGACATTTGGCCGAATAGGACATTTGGCCGAAAAGAACATTTGGCCGAATAGAACATTTGGCCGAATAGGTCCTTTTGCCGAATAGGACATTTGACCGAACAGGTCATTAGCCCGAAAAGGTTATCTGGCCGGATAGGACTGAACATGTCATTTTTGCCGAGCAGGACATTTGGCCGAATAGGTCATTCGAAAAATGAGATATGAGGTATGAAAAATGAGACGTCTCACTTTTTCTTATTTATTACTCACTTCTTGCTGTGAAAAGTTGTAAGTGCGTAGCGAGTAGTGAAACGTCTCACTTTTCACACCTCATTTCTAACTTTTCACAATAAGAAGTGAGAAATGAGGAGTGAGGAGTAAGAAATGAGGAGTGATAAATGGGACATCTCACTTCTCATTTCTCACTTCGGACTGTGAAAAGTGAGTACTACGAAGAGAAAAGTGAGACGTCTTACTACTATTACCTCACTTCTCACTTTTCACAGTGAGCAGTGAGTAATGAGTAACGTGTTAAAAAACGAGGAGTGCGAAGTGAGACATCTCACTACTTACTTCTCATTTCTCACTGCTCACTGTGAAAAGTGAGAAGTGAGCGGTGAGACGTCTCATTTTTTAGTTTGCACTACTCACTTTTACAGTCAGAAGTGAGAAATTGGTAGTGAGAAGTGAGACGTCTCACTTCTCACTCCTCATTTCTCACTTCTCGCTGTAAAAAGTGAATAGTGCGAAGTGAGAAGTGAGACGTCTCACAACTCCACTACTCGCTTCTCACTCCTCATTTCTCACTTTTCAAATGACATGTTCGGCCAAATGTCCTATTTGGCCAATTGTCCTATTCGGCCAAATGTCCTACTAAATGTAGTGTTCCTCGTAGTTTGTGCAACAAGTTGCAAAAAGATGATTTTTTTAGCTCAAGTTGTACGTTTATCCAACGAGGGGAACGGTTTGGCACTTCATGCCATAGCTCCTATTTCCATCCCATCAAAAACAAAGCAATGAAAAGGAATTTGGTTTGTTTCTTATTTTTGTGATTTTTTTATCAGTGAGCACACGTGTCAGCAAAAATAAGCGACGAGATTGGTGCTGTATTTCTCTGTTTTGCGATAAGATGAATATATGTTCAGTGAGATGGAAAAAGGAACAGTTCCCCTATTATGTGCCAGCAAAAACACGTAGTGAAGATGAAGATTGTTTGGCTTTGTCATGATTGTCCATAAACCGGAATTGTTGTTAATAATGGAACAGGTATTATTATTTTTTATTTATTCAGACTAAGGCCGAAGTGGCCTGTGCGGTATATAAGAGTCTTCTCCATTCGGCTCGGTCCATGGCTACACGTCGCCAACCACGCAGTCTACGGAGGGTCCGCAAGTCATCTTCCACCTGATCGATCCACCTTGCCCGCTGCGCACCTCGCCTTCTTGTGCCCGTCGGATCGTTGTCGAGAACCATTTTCACCGGGTTACTGTCCGACATTCTGGCTACGTGCCCGGCCCATCGCAGTCGTCCGATTTTCGCGGTGTGAACGATGGATGGTTCTCCCAACAGCTGATGCAATTCGTGGTTCATTCGCCTCCTCCACGTACCGTCCGCCATCTGCACCCCACCATAGATGGTACGCAGCACTTTCCTTTCGAAAACTCCAAGTGCGCGTTGGTCCTCTACGAGCATCGTCCAGGTCTCGTGTCCGTAGAGGACTACCGGTCTAATTAGCGTTTTGTAGATTGTCATTTTGGTACGGCGGCGAACTCTATTCGATCGGAGCGTCTTGCGGAGTCCAAAGTACGTACGATTTCCAGCCACTATGCGTCTCCGAATTTCTCTGTTGGTGTCATTTTCGGCAGTCACCAGTGAGCCCAAGTACACAAATTCTTCTACCACCTTGATTTCGTCACCACCGATGCAAACTCGCGGTGGGTGGCTCACATTGTCTTCTCTTGAACCTCTTCCTATCATGTACTTCGTCTTCGACGTGTTGATGACTAGTCCGATCCGCTTAGCTTCCCTCTTCAGTCTGATGTAGGCTTCCTCCATCTTCTCAAAGTTACGTGCCATAATATCTATGTCGTCGGCGAAACCAAATAGCTGGACGGACTTATTGAAAATTGTACCACTCGTGTTAATCCCTGCTCTTCGTATTACACCTTCCAAAGCGATGTTGAATAGCAAACACGAAAGACCATCACCTTGCCGTAACCCTCTGCGGGTTTCGAAGGGACTCGAGAATGCCCCTGAAACTCGAACTACGCACATCACCCGATCCATCGTCGCTTTGATCAACCGTGTCAGTTTATCCGGAAAACCGTGTTCGTGCATTAGCTGCCATAGCTGGTCCCGATCGATTGTATCATATGCGGCTTTGAAGTCGATGAATAGATGATGTGTGGGCACGTTGTATTCGCGGCATTTCTGCAGTACTTGCCGAATGGCAAACACCTGGTCCGTGGTGGAGCGTTCGCCCATAAGTCCTGCCTGGTACTGCCCCACGAACTCCCTTGCAATTGGTGCTAGTCGACGGCATAAAATTTGGGAGAGTACCTTGTAGGCGGCGTTCAGCAATGTGATTGCGCGGTACTTGTTACAATCCAGCTTATCGCCCTTTTTGTAGATGGGACAAACGGCACCTTCCATCCACTCCTGCGGCAAAACTTCCTCCTCCCAAATCTTGGTAATGACCCAGTGCAGCGCTCTAGCCAGTGCCTCACCACCGTGTTTAAATAGCTCTCCTGGTAGTTGGTCAACCCCAGGGCTTTGTTGTTCTTCAGCCGGCCAATCTCCTCCTGGATTTCCTGGAGATCCGGCGCCAGTAAAATTATGTCCTGCGCGCATTATCCCAGGTCCATCACCATACCGCCATCTTCGTCTGCCACATCGCCATTCAGGTGTTCTTCGTAGTGCTGCCGCTTTGGATCACCTCACGCTCGTTCGTAAGAAGGTTCCTCTTTATGTCCTTACACATAACGGGCTGTGGCACGTGGCCCTTACGTGAACGGTTTAACTTCTCATAGAACTTTCGTGTGTTATTAGCGCGGTACAGTGGCTCCGTTTCTTCACGGTCTCGATCTTCCTGCTGGCGCTTTTTCCTCCGGAAAATCGAGTTTTGTCTGTTCCGCGCCTGTTTATATCGTGCCTCGTTCGCCCTCGTGCGGTGTTGCAGCAATCTCGCCCATGCTGCATTCTTCTCTTCCACTAACTGCTCACATTCGCCGTCATACCAGTCGTTTCTCTGATCCGGGGCACCGTGCCAAGTGCAGCGGTTGCGGTGCTACCAATGGCGGATCGAATATCTCTCCAGCCATCTTCAAGAGATGCTGCGCCTAGCTGCTCTTCCGTTGGGAGTGCCACTTCCAGCTGCTGCGCGTATTCTTGGGCTAGTCTACCGCCTTGTAGCCGCCCAATGGAACAGGTACCCAACATCAAATCCAAACGCTTGACGAGCTTTTCAAATATTACGTGCGTTAATGAGTGTAACTAATTTTCTGTGATATTTCACGGATTTTTTTGTCTCGCTAATCCATATTATCAATCGATAAAACTAGCATGTTTTAAATAATTCCAAATTTTTATTTCCGATTGACGAGCTTAACCTTATGATGATTGTAAGACAACTGTGGCAAAATCGCATATGCCATAAAACGCTTTCATCATCCTTTAAAGTAATCTTCATGTAGTCATATTTGCATGAAAACCCACAAGCATAACATGAAAGAAAAGCGCAATGAACCATGCTCAAAGTCAAAGATGTGCGGGAGTGCTAAACGTTTTCAATTTGCTTTTCACCCTTTCACCTCACCGGTTTACACTCAGGTGGGTACACAAGTCCGTCGACAAGTTACAGCGATGAAAGCGTTACCATATTTCTTAAGACAATTTTATCTCCCTCTCACTCGATAGAACATGCATAGATTGTTGGTGGTTAATATTTGCACACCACAAAAGAAGCCTATCTGCCTGGTGCTTGCTCAGCAAGGATTTCCCATTCCGCCTCCCAACGTTTTTCACCAGAAGATCCAGCCAAGTATCTTGCGTGCTGTTGTCTTTGCCGTCACAGTCTTTTGTAACAAAAGACGCGTGTAGTTGGAAAAATGTGGTGAGAATGCGAAAAATGTGTCCTCCCTCCTCATAGAAGCTATGAATCTCTCACGGTTTGAGAAAAATGAAGAATAAAAAAAAAGCAATTGCGACACGAACTGTCGGAACTGGGTTTTCCTCGTCAGCGCGTCCAAACGACAGGAAACAATCAAACGTTGTTTGAGATGCGGAACTTTGGGGTGGCTGGTGTGAACGCGAAGTGTGATGAAAGTTAGAGCAGACATGTAATAATAGACAGGTGACTTGATGCGGCTCCCTCATTCACCAAAACCTTCCTTTTTTTCTGCTGAAGCAGCTCCAAGTCAAGAGTGTCAGCCGTATCTCAAATACCGATTCCAAGGACACTTTTGGGATCAATAGGGATGAAAACGATCGGGTTGAGACTGGTTTTAGGATGGGAATATGCACTCGACGGTGGAATCGGGAGGTGGAATGGGAAGGTTTGGTAGAGCGAGAGTCATCAAAATGAATGTAAGATGTAAAGGGTAGAAGAAAATACTTTTGAAAATGATTATTGTTTGGCCACTGAAGAATGGACATTGGACAACAATGAAAAACTTTCTGTTGTTTGCTTGATAAAACAAACATTTTTTAATACTTTTTCGCCGTATCCGTAAAATGACCTATCCGTTTGTATACTTTTTCTTCCAAGACATTCTATACAATATAGGGTGCAGGGCTAGATTCGCAGTGGCTTGAACTTTCTTTAATTTTTGGAATGGAATCAACAGTTACTGACCGCCGAAGTGTCATGACGATTGCAGCTATCGAGTTATTTTAAAACAAAACAAGCCAATTTTCTGTGTGTAAGTCACAATGTTGAAAGTATTCGAGATTTTTTTCAACAATTTATCGAGTTGCGAAATAACACATGAAATTAAGCAGGCTCAGAAAAAAAGCAGACAAATTTGCTGTTTTAATTTTATTTCTGGAAGCTCTGATGAAATCGTAGTAGAAATTCAGAAGAATGTCTCATGCAAATTTTGTCGCGTAAGATCAGATGAATCATGTTTCCCTTGAAAAATTCTAAACAAATTCCTTTAGAAATCGCCTCTCCAATATCAAGGTATAGCAATTTAATTTAAGAGGAAGGCTGAATTAAAAGGCCGTCTTGCTAGCCAACCAAGGGCTTCGCCAGGTATTTTGAGTTGAAATTGCCATATTAATGTGATTGTAACTAAAACTAAAACTTTCCCGTAACACGTTAGATCACAATGACGTTGTGTGTTGCGGTGTAAGATCTACCAAACAGAGCCCTAGCTTAATCCATTTTTCTAGCTAGGGCAATAAGTTGTGGTAATTAAGGATTCATCGTATTTAGTCCCCGCTACCAACAGCAGTCTCAGAAATAAAATATAATTAATGTCACCTTGCAGACAGTTGAAAGACTCGAATTCCTCTTGTTTGAGGCTAGACTGTATGCAGCGGAAACAACTTTTCAAGCAATTACACTGGCCGGCATAATAAAGTGCCCACTAGCCGTTTTTCATACAAAATGGTCAACTTTGGAGCTCTAGATCTTGGGTTCCCGTGAACCGATTTGGCTGAAAATTTTACCAGAGCTCAGATATAACTTGAATTTTAACATATCTATGTTTCGAGCATATTGACTCACAGGGTTAAAAATTATTGCGGTAATACCAACGTGAATTTTTGGCAAAAATTGTTTTCAAATACCTCGAAAACTACATCTCTAAGTGTACAGGTATATATAGCAAACTTTTTGTATTGGCAAAATACGCGTTTTTGCTGAATATGTCATCAGTCTACAACCTATAGAATTCAAGATATTTAAAAATAAATTTTTGCCAAAAAATTCACTTTGGTAATACCGCAATAATTTTTTAACCTGTGAATCAATATGGTCGAAACTTAGATATGTTAAAATTCAAGTTATATCTGAGCTCTGGTAAAATTTTCAGCCAAATCGGTTCACGGGAACCCGAGATCTAGAGCTCCAAAGTTGACCATTTTGTATGAAAAACGGCAAGTGGGCACTTTATTATGCCGGCCTAGTTGAAAAACCTAGGTATCAGGTCATAGGCTGAATTGACTGCTGGAAAAATCGAGTTAGGGGTTTAAAAACGTACTAACTCTTCTTGAACTGGTGAACAATGGTAGTGAGAGGAACACACGGAAGTTCTTATTACTGAACAAATTCTTTTGCTTGAAATGGTCTTGTAGACAGAGCTAAATCCCGGGTTTTCATTGTTTTACTGGTGATATTCTAGAAGCAAGACAAGGATGTGGCTAGGGCTCCGATGCATGGCCAAAAACAGTATCACTGTTCTGTTTTCTCAAGAAAGGATTGATTTCCTATTGATAAGGGGCGCGCCTTCAATGGGATTGCTCTCTTTGAAGGGTCTAAATAGCGGGACCTTGTCATGGTGCTCTTGAGAAATAAAACAACAACTGTATCGAAACCGATACTGCATTGCTTATCAATAGTAATGAAGTAATTCGACATGCACTTAAACACTAAGGATACGGGTAACGCTACAATAGATCTAATAACAGGTCGCAGTGGCACACCCGAACAGGAAAAAAAAACTAAAACTAAACATTTTAAACTTAATGATCTTATGGATAAAATTTGGTAGGGAAAACAACACAAAAAACCAATAAAATAGACATAAATTGTGATGACAGGATTCCGATTCGGGATATGAAGCTTCTGGCTTCTTCGTGAGGACCGGAATCCTGAGGTTCCTACCTTTGTAAATTCATTAGATCATCCCGTGGAATTTCATAAAAATTACCCGTGAGGTTGCAGAGCTTCAGGAGGTCCGATGACGAGGCACGAGAGAACGGGAACTCCGCCCAGTGACCCTATGTGGGTACCTCATTCAAATATCATATCTAGTCGCCGCGATTCTATAGTTGTGTCGCTGCAGGAAATCATTGTTGGACTCACGCTTCCATACCAACGGCGACACCCCATACTAAGAAGGGTCAGCCGAATGGAGAAGCATGGTTGCTCATCACATTATGTGTATGGCTGATCAACGATTTTTTATTTTCAAAAAAGTGTTCCTCTAGAACGGCTAGTCACACATCTCTTATATTTTATTTTGAATAATTTTTGAAAATGTAAATATTCTGACCACCCCATTATGTTCTGACCACGAGTTATGATTTAAGATCATTCCATTTTGTAAACTCATCGTTTTGCAATCCAAAATTTGTCTATCACGATCAAAATACTTTAAAAAAAACATTATACTCTTTTCGCATTTTCTTGGTATGTACGAGTCATTCAAGAAGCAACCAAATTCCCATGTGCTTTATTCCGGTCAAATGCGAATTAAGATAAAATAAACAATTATTCGGGTTGCAAAATGGTGGGTTGACATCTAGGAAGAAGCGTCCAATATAGCTCTGGTTCCCACTAGTTCCTAGACCGCCAGCTAAGGGTTGCGTACTTCGCCTTCTGACATCAGCTAGAGCGAGAAGGTACGTCCCGAGCGTCTGTCCACCAGTAGGTGCAGCTCAAACAGCGTCTGCTGGATACCAATCCAGCGGCTGATTAACGAAATGCTGTATCGCGTCAGCTATACCTAAGGTGGCAGCCCTACCAGCGCGATGTAGGTAACGCGACCCCGTTAAAGTAGCTTATTGAAGCCTCTCAAATACCACGAAAAATAGAGATAGAAGAAAAAGAGAACGTTATTTTTGCAACCGACCCGGCAACGAAGTAAGGACTATGATTGGAAACTCGGTACCTGGAATGTCAGGACCCTAAATGAACCCGTATGATTGAGCCTTATGGCTCGAGAACCGCAGAAGGTTGGAGTGAACGTGGCCGCTATTCAAGAAGTCCAATGGCCTAGATCCGGAGAACGTGAATTCCGACCCATGGACCCCACGACCAACACTGCATTCAAGTATAACATCTATCACAATGGCGGCGGAAAAGCAGAGCACGGAGTTGGTTTCGTAGTGATGGGCAAGCAGATGAAGCAAGTGTGTTGTGTGTTGAGGATAAGGGGCCAATTCTTCAATCAACGTTTACGCACCGACAAACAATAAATCCGACGACATGGAGGACACGTTTTATGAGTGTCTTGATAAAGCCTATTGAGAGTGCCTAAAGCATGACGTGAAAATTGTTATCGGAGACGCTAACGCTTAGGTTGGTAGAGAGTAAGCATATGCGGTATTTCGAAAAATTTCGTTTCAGGTGGTTCGAAACGAAATTCCGCGGAATTTCGCGGAATTTGAGCATGGCGAAATCTGAATTATTGATTTCGTTTCGTTTCGTAAAATTACAAAAATTTCGCTAGAAAAAACTAGCTTATAACGAAATTTAACGGAATTCCGCGGAATTTCGAAACAAATTCAGACTTAAAGCATACTGTCTCGCAAGGTCGTGTGTTATCAAAAATTTTGGCTGCGCCGCTGAAACCTAATGCTGTTTTCAAAACCTAATGTTGTACAAACTTTTCTATTAATGCCTGCTAATTAATCCCATTCTGAATCGACAAATACGTATTTAGTTTTCTTCTTTAAAACGTCTTCGGTGTTTCATTAGAAATGTCCACCAGAAAATGAAAAATATCTTTAACTATTCTATCCCATTTTTTTTTCCTAAAGTGGTCCAACCTAATATTTGAGATGTTAGGCTCAGACTGTAAATATAATCAGATATGAATCAGATCAGTACAACTTTGTCAAAGAGGTCGTGGCGTGGATTCCTGAGGCCCTTGTAAAGTATTTTTTTTTTTTATTAAAGGCCAACTTCTTCACCCATCCCGTTTTTTAGACCTTTTTATGCTGTCCCGTCGTAATCTACAAAAACCTCAATTTGTCCCGTTTCTTCATTGATATTTCCAAAGAACTCCAAAACATCTTTCAAACAAATTCAATATTTTAAACAGGAATCTAAAGACAAATAGGTAAGTTAATGACAACAGGTGGCAAAAAGAGATTTTTTCAGAAAGTTTCATTTCAATGTTTTTTTTTCTGCTAATTCCGAAGGCATTAAAATTTGGCAAATTTGAACGGAAGCGGATTGAACGGAACCGGTAACTTGATAGGGAAGTTTATCCTGAGAATTAGGTCACGCCTCAATGTTAATAAAATTAACCGCTGGGACAGACATTCTAATTTCCAGATTAGGTTCATTTTCATTTTTTTTTCTTGCGAAGTAGGCAATTCTTCTTTTTCAAATCTGTTTTACCATATATTTTTCAGTCGTTTGATTCTTTTCGAAACATGAATCAAGGTTTTGAAACCTTTCTGAATAATTCTGAATATATCGAAATCAACCATAATGAAAAAATTATAAATTATTGATATATTTTGGATTTTTCAGTCTGTTAAATAGTGTCCCATTTAATGTTAAAAAAAAAGTTAATGACAAATTATGTGTTCAAATACCAGAAGCTCTGATCCTAGCATATATGTTTATAGTTGTTAAGTGTGTGAAGAACGGCAGACAGCTTTTCCCTTGAAAAAGACCGAATAAACGGGCCGAAACGTCGGGCAATGCGAATATAAACCCGTTTGAATATATTAGACTGAAAAAGCCAAAATATATCAATAAACATCCCAGTCGGATTGTAATCAATTATAAATTATAAATCCACTGAACAAAATCGAATCTAAGGTTTAGTTTCAACGAGGGACAATTTGTTCGGATTTCAGTCCTCACGTACTTTACAGATCAGGCTAGTTTACAAATCAGGAGCTTGTCTGCAAATTTCGCCAGGATTTGTTTAACTTTCCACGACGAAATTGCGCCTTTTTGGAAGCACATGAGAACAACATAAATGGACAAGATTTCCGAGGTGTAAGGCTACATGTAGTATCATTTGAATCAATTTCGATCAAAAAGGACTGTTAATTGATTGGATTTGGCATTTATTCGTATGCGCCAACTATATTGATGGAAATAATTAAAATTACATTTTATTCATGTTCTTTGCTTG
The DNA here is from genome assembly GCF_024139115.2 of Armigeres subalbatus. NCBI lineage: Eukaryota > Metazoa > Arthropoda > Insecta > Diptera > Culicidae > Armigeres > Armigeres subalbatus. The sequence goes on from NC_085141.1 coordinate 362,180,771, forward strand.
TTGAGATTCTTGTTATTCTTATCCGCAGATTTTTCCTGACTTATATTCATGAAAAAGGGTTTTAGCACGAGAAATTAATAATCCCACTCTGTTCGCATTTGTCTTTTAATTTTTTTTCTTATCTCTCTAATACCCAGACAGGGTACTCTGACTATTTTTTGTTATTTTCAATTGACGATTCCCGTCAAAAATTGCTTTCGTTTTAATGTCTCAATCGATTCTTTGGCTTTTTTAAGCCTAATTTTCCCAAAGAACTCATATTTTTTAAGCCTTTAACTATTTAAAAAATTTAAATCACATGCTAAAAAAGTGCTGCAGGTGTGAACCGCCCTGAAAAATACACTCGATTTTCGTTCAAAATCGAGCAAATGTTAGGCTAATCTTTAAAAACAGCACTTTTTTATTTCTGTTTTAAATTTAAAAAATACTTAAAGGCGTCAAAAATATAGGTTCATTGGGGAAGTTGACCTCAAATAAAATAAAGAACCGATTGAGCGAATAAAAAAATGACGGGAAAATTCAACTGTTCAGAATTGGAAAAGTTTTTGATATTGGTCAGTGATAAAATCCTTAATGTATGTGTTAATGTAGAGTAGATCAAAATAAAATTTCAAAATTCCATATTTGTTTTAAAATATTTAAAAATGCGTAATTTTTTGTTTCTTCGTGTTTTTGTTCTTGCCCCTTTGAACAGTGAAATATTTGTAGTTCAGCATTTTTCCATAACTAACCTAATACAATAGAAAGTTATGGTGGTGAGTAATTCACTCTAAAAATTTTATCCAACTTCTAACACGAAGGAAATTATATCCTTTTTTACATGCTTTTGTATGAAAAAGGAATTTTTTTTTTCATACCTGGCAAACTGCAGTCGTACAAACTTTGCGATCGAATTTCTGAAACACAATCTGAAAGACATATTTTAGTGCAGTTTGGAAAGGTGCAGAGGATTCGTCTAGTGAGCAAATGTATGTTAATAACATTTCTCTATCTGCGTATACTTTCTTCGTATATTCTGGTTTTGATTTAGCTCAATGCCATAAAACCACACAGCAAATTATTTTGAAAATTCAACGACGTGTAAAACTGCAGGTTACCCCATCAATCGAATTAACATTCGATATTCAATTAAATTTGATTGAATTTTACAAGCAAGCACCGTTTTAATTTATTTCGATTTAAACGAGTAGTAAGATCGATTGAATGTTACGTTTATTTGCATGCTCCAAATATGTGCATGAAAACACATTAAAATCACAACATATTTTTATCTGTGCACGCCGATAAATGAATATGAAGTATGCTTCAGCATAATCATATTAGTCTTAAATAAAATAAGGTTTTAAATAAAATTTAAATTAGAATACAAAATGAATCCCATAATTCCTAAATTTTTATATACATACTTACTGATATAAAACTGAACTGATATAAAATTGATCAAATTCGGGAGAACCCACTCCACGATGTATTCCTTTGATAGTGGTATTACATTATCATCAATGGTGAACGGGAAAACGGTGATTTATCACAGACTGCTTCTTCTGTGACTATAATTCTATTGGTCGCAAAGCAGTTTTTTGACCTTTAGAAAATGAATTCAGAATTGTGTACATAATGTACACAAAACTCCGCGGAAAAAAAAAATCAAAATTTCGTTTCGTTTCGAAAAATTTCGAATTAAATGAACATTGATTTCGTATCGTTTCGAAGTTTCGAAAGTAAATATATATTTCGTTTCGTCTCGTTTCGAGTCAACACAAACATTTTAAATTTCGTTTCGTTTCGTTTCGTTAGGAAAAAATGTTTTATCGCATACCCTTAGTAGAGAGGACTTTTTCCGTCCCATAGTTGGTAGGGAGAGCCTTAACTCCGCTACCAATGACAACGGCCTACGGCTAATAAATTTCGCTGCTTCCAGAGCAGCTTAATTGTATCTTATACGGAACATGCAGGAGACTGTCAAAAATAAAATACTGCTCAGTTAAACTCAAAGTGTTTTACAACAAATCAGAAACATTGTCGTAGCAGCAATGAACCGAAGGGTTATTTATACTAATCTGCAACTCATCTGTTTTGTTTCTGTTATTAACATATTGAATTCCAAATCACCCAAGAAATCAGATGCGTGGCATATTGCAACGCCGCTTAAACGAAATAAAACATTGTGTGTTTCTGAAACTGAAAAGTGGTTATAATGTGACTCGATATGTTATCAATGTCTTAAATGCAATTTATTAGGAACAAACAGCTATTTGAAAGATGCTGCGCGTGCTGCTTGAGCAACGACATAGCCACGAAGCCCATGTTGATATAATATCTGTTGATTTAGATACCGACGAATCATCTCAATCTCTACGGATGTTATGAAGAGAAGTATTATTAGTAAGGGGGAAGGGCCGTATGGCAGAAGGTAACTATGCCGAAAATTGTTTGGCCTAATACACCATTTGGCCGAACAGACCATTATACCGAAAGGGTTTTCGTCGAAAGGGTCATGTACCCGAATAGGTCATTAGGCCGAATAGGCCATTTGGTAGAATAGCCGTTGGGACGAATAGCCGTTTGGCCAAATAGCTATTTGGCTAAAAAAGTCATTTGGCCGAACATGGCCGAATAGGTCATTTGGCCGAACAGGTTATTTGGCCAAATAGATCAATTGGTCGAAGAGATCGTTCGGCCGAATGTATTATTTGACGTCTCACATCTCACTTCTAATTGTGAAAAGTGAGAAATAAGAAGTTAAAAGTGATGATCGAGAAGAGAGGCCTCTTCATTTTCACTTTTCTCTTCTCACTTTACGCAGTGATAGTGAGAAATGCGGTTTGAGAAGTGAGTGGTGAGACGTCCAACTTCCCACTACTCACTCTCCACAGTGAGAAGTGAGAGATGAGGAGAGCGAAGAGAGAAGCGAGACGTCTCATTACTCACTTCTCATTTTTTACAGTTAGAAGTGAAAAATGAGAAGCTAGTAGTGAGACTTCTTACTTCTCGCTCCTCATTTGCCACTTCTTACTATAAAAAGTGAGTAGTGCAAAGTGGGTAGTGAGAAGTCTCACACTGAGAAGTGGAAAATAAGTAGTGTGAAGTGAGACGTTTCACTTTTCTCACCTTATGTATCACTCTTCAAATGACTTATTCGGACCAATGGCCTATTCGGCCCAATGGCTTATTTGGTCAAATGACCTATTCGTCCAAATAACATGTTAGGCCAAATGACCTGTTCGGACAAATGACCTGCTCGGCCAAATGACATGTTCGGTCAAATGACCTATTCAGCCAAATGATCTGTTCGGCCAAATGTCCTATTTGGCCAAATGTCCTAATCGGCCAAATTCTGCCAAATGACATTTTCTGCTAAATGACCTATTTGGTTAAATGACCTTTTCGGTCATATGACCTATTAGGCCAAATGACTTTCGGCCAGATGGGTTTCGGCCAAATGACCTATCCCCAGTTCTAACCCCACTATGTTGTTTCACGGTTTCGCACCAGTTTTACCAATACAACTGTACTTCACCTGTCAAAACCATATGGGTGGAACAGGGCGGAATAAACAAGCAGAAGGGTGCATAAATCGAAGCTGTTCGATCGTTTTTTCGGGAATTTTATATGTAGTTTAATATAAAGTTAAACCGGTACTGTTGTCTGGAATAAGTATAAAAATATCTGTGGAAAATTGTTTAAGAAGTTATCCAGAAGTTCATTGAGGATTTTCTCCGCAGTTTGTGTCCTAAATAAGGTCGGTGAATGGAATTAGTTTGGGAATTCTCCATGAAACCCTTACAGAAAATCCGATAATAATTTACAGAAAAGTGTATGTGCAAATATCTAGTATTTCTTATGAAATTTATCTTCATTCGAATTTTTTTAATGAATTCCTTATAGTTTTCTTCCAATAATCCCTTAGGATATTTGATTTAAACGAAAATATATGGGCCTTGATTATTTAAGGAGTTCTTCCAAAACAATCTTTCGAGAATTCTTCCAAAAAAATCGTTTATGCGTTTTCTCAGGATTTCCTTTGGGAATTCAGCCAGACATTCTTTCAGTAATTCTTTCTTGAATTCTTGTATGCATTCCTTGGCGATATGTTCCAGGAATTCCTAAGTGACATTTTTTAGGGATATTTTTTTCAAGGAATTCCTTCGCGATGAATTCTTTTGATAATTTTCTTAGGAATAATTTGAGTACTTTAGGAATATTTTGAGCACTTATTCTGGATGTTGCTTCTGAAGTTTGTATGGAAATTCCTGCAAGAATTCTTCCAGACAGCCCTTTTGGAATACTTTCTGAAGCTTTTTCAGGAATTCTTCCTTAATTTCCTCCAAGCAATCTTTGGAGTTCCTTCAGGAATTCGTCCGGAAGATCCATCAGAAATCTCACCGGAAGATCCTTTAGGAATTCCTCCAGATGATCTTTCAGGTATCCCTCCGAAAGCTCTTCGCTCCGGAAGTTCTTTCAGAAATTCTTCTCTGGAAGATCCTCCACGAATTTCTCTGAAAGTTCCCTCAGGAATTCACCCGGAAGTTTCTCCAGGATTTCTTCCAAGGAATTTCCGGAGGGTTTTGGAAGAACTTCCGGGTGAACCTCCGGATGAACCTCCGGAGGCATTCCTGGAGAAAATTCCGGAGGAATTCCTGGATTAACTTCCGGAGGAACTCCTGGAGTAACTTCCGAAGGAAAACCGGAAGAATTCTTGGCGGAGTTTCCTGGGGATTGTAGGAATTCTGGTCGAAGTTCTTGAGGTCTATTTGGAGTAATTTCTGTAGGATTTTCTGAACGAATTCTATGCAGAACCGAAGAAACTTTATTTGGAACTCCTGGGGAATTTTCAGGCCAAATTTTTAGAGGATTTTCCTGATGAATTTTTAGTTGAAATTTTCTTAAGTTTTGCTTGTTGGACTCTTGAAGGACTAGGAAGGAAGTCATAGAGAATTTCCAGGATCAATTTTTGGAATATTTTCAGGAGGACTTTCTTCGATGAGTTTACGGATGATCTCCAGTGGAAACTGCTTTTGGAGCATTTTTTGGAGGAATTGCAAGGATTTTCCGAAAAATAAAGTAAACCATGGAGGATTTTTATTGCAAGCTGCTGAGTGATTTCCTGAGAGAAAAAAAAACACTCTTGCTCTTATAGTAGTTCCTGTATGAATTTCCTAGATGAATTTCATACGATATTCTTGGTGAAAAAATATGCACAGGATCATAGAATACCATTCTATGCATATGTCCACTTAAAAGTAAATTTCGCTATTCGCAAAAATCAGTACTTAAACGTTTTGCCTTTCTCGTATACAAAGTATACGTAATGGCTATATGATCGCTCCAAAAATACACTTTTTATAGAAGGCCCGGAGATCCATAGTGTTATATACCGATCGACTCAGTTCGACTAACTGAGGTCAGGTCTGTGTGTATGTGTGTGTGTCTGTGCGCACCCACGTTCCAAAATGTAGCAAAAGTGTCACTTTTCGGGCCCTTATCCGACGCAGAATCGTGTCTTATTGATTCCTATTGAAAATTGGCCGGATCGGATGATGGGCTCAGGAGAAATGGCCAAAATACTTTTTTTTATAATGCATGAGAATGGCACCATCTTCGCTAGGTGGATTAATGAGGGTTTTATAAAGATATGATTAGTCGTGGACAACGCACTGTTAGTCAGGTAAGGTGATCATATGTTTCAAATCAAAGCAAACACGATGCTACGCATTCCCACAAATCCAATGACAGATGGAACTGAAAACGTTTTTTTTATCTATCTTGGGGAAGAGCCCCCAAAACGCCACCCCAATTTTCGTCGGGCCGAGTCTGTGAACTTCTTGCTTGTTTATTTGCGACTTAAATACCAAGCCACTCCAGCATACGACGTTTTCTTAACAAATAAATAGTGACTTTGCAAAAGACATTCTGCATAGGTTGTTTTTTTTTTATCATTTAAATCAGACTGTACATGTACAACACGCCCAGAGGCAAAGTAGGAAATTCAAGATAATGTACTGGTGATTGTCAAAAATAATACCAGCAGATAATTTGAAGACCCATCAGCAATGAGAATCGCACTTAGTATGGCCTCCACAAGACCACCTTATCCGCTGAAGATAGTACTAATCAGTACCGAAACGTAGGGACAAAAATGGGGCCCTCCTTAGCCGTGCGGTAAGACGCGCGGCTACAAAGCAAGACCATGCTGAGGGTGGCTGGGTTCGATTCCCGATGCCGGTCTAGACAATTTTCGGATTGGAAATTGTCTCGGCTTCCAAGGGCATAAAAGTATCATCATGTTAGCCTCATGATATACTAATGCAAAAATGGTAACTTGGCTTAGAAACCTCGCAGTTAATAACTGTGGAAGCGCTTAATGAACACTAAGCTGTGAGGCGGCTCTGTCCCAGTCAGTGTGGGGATGTAATGCCAATAAGAAGAAGAAGAAGAAGGGACAAACATAAAATCATCGTTCTGACAGAGTTCTAGACTGCACAAATGAATATACCAACAAAAACTATATTATCGCGGGTACTCTCACCACGGGGACCAACTCAAGGCGGACGCTGGAGACAAGACCTACCAGGCCTCGCCACCAGAGGTTCCCAAACTTTTTTTTCACAGGTTTGGCGCTAAGCACTGATCAAACGTTCAAAACACTAATCTGTCGGTTTAAATAGCTTTATTCACTTACTTCGTGTGTATGGGTATGCGTGTAGGTGTGTATGGGGGCCGGCCGGCACTGGTGGGACACTGGATATAGACGTTCACTGCTGCAAATGGCGTTTACTCGATGTAGAACGACGATTTTCGGTGGGATGGCTACCGGGACTCGTGTTGGCTTTCTCGTGGTCCTGAGGGGCTGTTAGCGATAGACGTCCTTCTGCCGTACTGCGTCAATTCGTAATAATGGGACGTGGCTTCCACGTGGCTATGCTTTCCTTAGCAACGGTGGGCGTGTTTCCAACCGTATGGCGTCGAAGAGGGATTCAGGGGCTCACAGTTGCTTCCACGTGACCTTCCGTTAGGGGCAGCTATCGGGTTTGACCGCAGGTCGGTATTAACCCGGATTGCGTTTTCTCGGTCAAGCTGGCGACGGTGATTGGTTAGCTTGAGAACCACGCAAATCTCCAGTCGACACTTAATGGATCCTATTGGGAAATATGGGGAGGTATGAGGGTGCTGTAATGCCACTGGGTTGTTTTTCAGGTTATTTTACCTGACTTGCTAGAGTATCCTTTGACGAAACTTTCCACTTTATTTAGGATAATAATCAAATAGCTTTTGCACTTGTACAATGTCACTGCAACTATTGAAATGAACTGGCACTTCTTCCAAACTTTTATTAATTTGGAGCTTTGACTTTAGGCGACTGAATAGTTCACTGTCCTAAGCAGTGTTGGGAAATGTACAGTAAAACACTGTGATTATGCGAATGTTTACATTTTATCCGGTCAAATTTCACGCACCGCACAAACCGAAACAGTTTTCAAAAAAATGTACGCCTCATTGTGACATTTTTTTGCTGATGAGGCAAACTGTTTGTTTGCTGCTGCCTGCGGCTGCGTGAGAGTCGGTCAGCATTTGCATGAGATTTCTTGTTTCGGTTCGAGCGCAGCGCAAACAGAACAGAATCGAGTCAAATTGCCTGTGGCGCAAAGCATAGAAAGAATGCTAGCCGTTGGTACTAATTCATCAGTTCTAGCCTCTAAAATGAGCAAGGAGTAATAAAATAATCATTTACCACCAAAAACGGTCATACGTCGTGAAATGAGCGTACAGAAACATTAATTGTGGGGAGAGAAAATAATAAGATCATGTGCTGACTGTCGTCTGCTTGGTCGTGGCTGCTGCTGCGGCTGCCGTGGTTTTGTTTTTCTTTGACTGCGTGGCAGAACGAATGATAAAAAGAAATGTCAACCGTTCCCGTCCCTGGTCCTAAGTGGAAAGAAGTAGCTCGAGCCTCGTTCAGTTCTAGCTAACCCATAATTACACATTATGTTACAAACAAACTAACTCCTAAATGCAGTCGATGTAGTAGCGTGGCTCAGTGACCGCGCTCATTGCTATTTTGTTGATGGTTTTTGTCTAGGTTCGAATGTCGTTGATATCATACAATTTTTGAAATTGCTTTCCGAAAATTTTCGCGAAAAGTGTGTGAGACGTAAAAATTATGAAACGAAAAGAAATTCATCAAGTAGACACGATTTTCGTTCATCAAGTAGACACGAGGTTCGATCTAGAGAAAATAAGCCACTACAACGGCATTACTAGAAATATAGATTATGGCTATTATTATGGCTGGCGTAAAAATCTGGATAGTAACCATTTTGCGCTGTGTAATCCATCCATGCTTCCATCAAGAAGCAACTGATCAGAGTAGCGAGTTACATATGTAGCAAACTATCGCCTCATCAACAAAAACAGCGTACATTTGGAAAATTAAATAATAAACTTTTCAGCAGCCTCTTAAATTTTGTTTTCCACAACATGTTGATTCACAAAGCATACGGTCTACCACCTCTTCGAACCAAAATAACAACTTCAACAGCTATGCGAAACCACAATCGTTCCAAGCTGAACTACCCAAACAGGTGGTGAGGTGCAGCCGCGGTTTATTGTGGTTTCGTTGGGGACTATGACTTTACTAGGCTTTTTGGCACGGCTACCAAAGGACGGATGGAAGTGATGGATTCCCCGATTCTTTTCATGTGGTTTGATTTCACCAACCTTCCCAACTACTCATGCTTACGGCGGTACACTGTTGGCAACAACTGACTATGGCTGACAGCCCTACAGCTAGAGAAAGCAATAATCATCTTCGGTCCGACTCATATTGTGTGTGAAGAGCTGCGAGCTTCATGTAATAAATATGGGGGTGCTTGAGCGAGGATGATGAAATGAAAAACTTGCTGCAGGAGAAAAAGTTCGGCAGAGAACTTCTCCTACCTTTTCGCTTCAGCAGAACAATAATGGTGCGGTGGTGGTACCTGTGGTTCGTTGAAGGTTGTTTTGCGTGAACTGCGATTCAACCCCAAATAGCTTATTGAATACTTGGTAGCAACTTTTCCGGTAGTTTTGTCTGAAATGTTTCACGAAGCTTTGCTTCGCAAATTTCATTGTGACAGCTGAAATATGAGAAAAGTACTTCTAAGTTATGCTGTTACTTACCATGTCTACCTCTGAGATGGGTCCCATGCTCCGTACCATGATGTCGACCTCTATCACTGCGGGTGATCCTGTTATCATATTAAATGAGATAATAGAGAGAAGGTGGAAGACGTTGAAGTGGGATTTATCGTTTAACTTGAATCGGAGAATTGGAAGAAAATACGAATTGGATATCAATTTCTAATGTAAGCGTATGCAATATATCACTTAATACTAGAATTGATAAGTTGCTTCATTTCTTCTAAACTTTGAAAACTGATCGCTTTTTTATTTAATTTACAGACGCACTGGACTTGGTTAAATCTAAACAAAGAAAAAGTTTTATATGAAGTTTCCAATCAGCTGTGCTGCTTTTACTGAGATCTTATGTAAGATTTGACTAACGGCGTCATTTAGTTTGAACTCTCACATCTTTTTATACAAATCTTTAGCTTGAATATCCTTTTAGTAGAACTAACATACTAAAGTTGTATCTCTGAATTGTATTACACTTTTATTTGAATAGATTTAGTATGCTTTTTTGCTGGAAATATGACGTTTAGTGCTTTACTATTTTCTGGTAATTGTTTTCGTTCATATTAAACACCGAAAAGCCCATGACAGTAAATCTCCATTCCCATTTCTTACTATCACCCGACTTACCGCCAAAATCCGGCCGTATGCTGTTGTCGTAGCCGCGCAATAAATTATCCAATAATTCGGAAATGTTTCCATGATTGTTCCGCTGCGTCAGCCGGATGGCACCGTCGACGGCAACCGTGGTAGGACCCGGAGCGGTGGCCCAGAAGAACGATGTTCCAATCCCGAACACGGCACTGCTGAAGGAACTGAAGATGATTCGGTTGATGGCAATGAATAAATTTGCTTTCATTAAGCCTGTCGTTGTGGTGCTGCTGCTACTGCAGCTTCCGCTGCCAATACTGCATGGCCACCATTTGACTAGGGCTGGTAGCGGTACCGTCGTCGATGGGGCCATGTTTGATCGAAACTTTGTAGGGCTAGGACGAGAAACACTTGAACGGAGGTTCCTTAAGGGCGCTCCGTTTTTTTTTTGTTCTAGGTTACGTTTATGCAGCGCCTGTCAGCCTGACGGCTCAGCGGTTGAGAATGTGGTCAGGGTCGATGAGTCGTCATTAGTTGTAACTGAGATGAAAATAAAGCTGATGTGATCACTTTTATCTTCATCCAATAATAGCCTGTAAGATAAAGGAAATGCAAATTAGTTATAGTGCAGCAATGCTGCGGCTGAATTTCAATTAGTTCAAGGTTTTATGTGCTGACGATTACATCGTATAATAACACAGCCAGATCTTCAGAATTTGCGGCCAATTATTTTTATCTAGGGCAATGCGATACCGAATAATTGTAGATATTCCAAATCAATTTGTTTCAAAGCTTAGTACCTTCATTTTCGTATTTATCCCAAACTAATTTCCATATGTACGTTGCCCAAAGCATGGGAGAATTTATTCGAAAGTTTTATTAAAGGCAACCTCAATTCTTCGTACTCAAGTAGTTCGTAGTTTCGTGACAAAACGATCTAGCGTACCAGGGTCGTGGGTTCGAGCCCTATCGAAGAATGGTGATTGTTGCAACAAATTTTTCGAAATATATTTTCGGCATACTGTACATATCACTTTGAGTATTCAAATATAACATAAAATTTTACGACGCATATTTATTAAGTGTAAAATAGATTTGTGATCAGTGCTGTCATGGCAAATCATGAGCTGGTTACTCATAAATTTAAAAATTTGCGCCCCTTGGAAAATTCGCCCATTAAAATTTATTGATTTGAAAATTGTGCCCCATGCTTACATGTGATTAAATTCAATTTAATACTTATTCTAGATCAAACAAAAAACATAATACCGCCAGTGTAACACCAGATATTAGTTTGATGCGTCATATACATCTGCATAAACAAGAATTCATATGGAAAGTTTTGATGCTTTGGGTTTGAAATTAAATTAAATTGGCATATTAGAATGAAAGTGAAATTCTAATGAGATAGGAACTTCAAAATATACACTGTGATGGAACGGAACTCCTATGGTAATCAGAATACCAAAGAAGTTTCGCTTTCTAAACTCATTGAATGTAATGCATCGTATTAGGATTTTTACAGGTTTATGTGCCGACTCCTTTTAAAAACAATTATGTTGATGAGTAAAACAATGATCGAAATTTAAACTGTACTTTCTGTAGAATATTTGATTAATTTATTCTTGATTACTCCGCCCTCTGTCCAAGTCAAGTTTTTATTGTCTATATAAATCGCCTCCATTTAATACCAATGCATTTTTATCTAAAATATAACGGATTATAGAGTTCAAGTTTATCATATCCCGCTATTTTGAATATCTCTTAATTTCTAACTTAACAATTAACATCGTCTCAAAGCTTGTTGGATCAATTTTGTAAATGAAAAAAATACTAAGACCACCTCCACCAACTTGGTATGCTTCATAGAGACTTAGGACTTCAAGATGATTTACATGATTTTATATAAATAAAGTACGTTTGAGTTCAACCATTTTTTTTAGACAAGAGCTTGTTGTGCAAAAAATCATTTAAGCAGAAAATGTCTATAATGCTGAAGATCATTATTTTTAAGTGGCGGCATTTTCATACTTTCGTCCTAGAGGTTAAAAAAAAAAGCTTGCCACTATTTAGAATATATCTTACTTACTTTACTTATGGATCCTGCACACCTCCGGTGGTGCAAAGGGCCGACTTGAAAGATCTCCATCCTGAGCGTTGCCCGGCTATCGCTTTAACCTGTTGCCAGGTTAGATTTCGGTCGACTTCTTTTATTTCTTTATTGAGGCTTCGCCGCCATGAGCCTCTGGGTCTGCCTCTGCTGCGATGTCCCGCTGGGTTCCAGTCTAATGCTTGTTTACAGATTTCGTTTCCGCCCCTACGTAGAGTGTGGCCGACCCAGCCCCACTTCCGATCCCGAATTTCTGTTGCTATCGGCCTCTGGTGACAACGACGATGGAGCTCGTTGTTTGAGATCCAGTTGTGAGGCCACCAGGCCCGAATTATATACCGCAGGCATCTGTTGATGAACACCTGCAGCCGTTGAGTGTTCTCCACTGATACACACCATGTTTCGCTAGCGTATAACAGCACAGATTTCACGTTAGAGTTGAAAATTCGTATTTTGGTGCGTTCACTTATCTGCCTGTTTTTCCAAATATTTCTTAAACTCGCAAAGGCAGCCCTTGCTTTCTTGATCCGTGCGCCTATGTCGATCTTGGTACCGCCGTCTGACGCCATTTGGCTACCAAGATATTGGAAGCTTTCAACATTCTCCACTGGTTGCCCGGCTGCTGTGAAACTGGAAAGAGTCACCGTGTTTACATCCAACGATTTGGTTTTGTTGACGTTTATGACTAAACCTGCCGAAGAGGAGCGCTCGGCAAGGTCGTTGAGCTTACTCTGCATATCAGAGCGCCGTTGCGCGAGGAGTGCAACATCATCCGCCAGTTCGAAGTCATTTAGGTGCTCCATGGTTATAGGCTGCCATAACAGCCCGCGGTTTAGTTCACGGTCAATCGCATCTACCAGAATCTTGTCGATTACGATGAGGAACAGTAACGGTGATAGAATACATCCTTGCCTCACACCAGCTACGACCCGGATAGGGTCGGACAAGACCCCATTGTGCAGCACTCTTCACGAGAAGGCCTCGTACTGTGCCTCGATGAGGCCGAAGATTTTCTCAGGAACTCCCTTGCGTCTCAGGGCGCCCCACATATTCTCGTGATTGAGACGGTCGAAAGCTTTTTCGTAGTCAATGAATACCAAGTAAAGGGACTCTTGGAATTCGTTGACCTGCTGCAGAATGATGCGGAGCGTGACAATATGGTCCACACAGGATCTTCCGGCACGGAATCCGGCTTGCTGCCGCCGGAGAGTCTCTTGAATCCGGGCTAGGATAATTTTGCACAGAACTTTGAGAACGGTACACAGCAACATAATGCCTCGCCAGTTATCGCATACAGTCAGGTCACCCTTTTTGGGCACCTTCACTAAGATACCTTGCATCCAGTCGACCGAGAAAGTTGCAGTGTCCCAGATATTACGAAATAAACAATGCAGTAGTTGAGCGGATGTCATGGGGTCAGCTTTGAGCATCTCGGCTGATATGCGGTCGACCCCTGGGGCTTCATTCGATTTCATGCTTTGGATGGCTGTTTGGATCTCTAGCAGTGATGGAGCTTCGGTATTGACGCGTGTTATACGTCGGATCATAGGCAGATCATGCCGAGGTGGTGATGGCCTGGCTGGCACTTGAAAAAGTTGTTCGAAGTGCTCGAACCAGCGTTTCAGCTGGTCAGTTGGGTCGGTCAATAACTGATCATTCGCGTCTTTCACAGGCATCGTTGCATTCATCTTCGCCCCGCTTAAGCGTCGTGAGATATCGTAGAGGAGGCGAATGTCCCCGGTGGCGGCTCTCTCTCCTTCGTCGGCCAGAGAGTCTGCCCACGCTCGCTTGTCCCGTCTTCCTTCTCAAGAGCCGCGTATCGTTTACGGGCTAAGACCTTGGCTCCTCTGGTTTTCGATCGCTCTATCGCGGCTTTGGCTTCTCTTCGCTCCTCTATTTTTCTCCAGGTCTCATCGGTGATCCATTGTTTTCTCTGGGTGCGTAGTTCGTCCAGATTGTTCTCGCTGGTGGCGATGAAGGCATTCTTGATGGCGGTCCATTGGTCTTCCACGCTGCCACCTTCCGGAATATCTGCAGTACGCGTCTCCAGTTCTTCAACGAAGGACCATTTCACCGTGGCATCTTCCAGTCGCCATGTGTTGAATCGTCGTCCAACTCTTTCCTCCTGTCGACGGATCCGCGCTATGCGCAGGCGTATTTCGCCGATGAGGAGCTGATGATCAGACGCGATATCGGCACTACGTTTATTCCGTACATCAAGAAGGCTCCGTTTCCATTTTTGGCTGATGCAGATGTGGTAGATTTGAACCGGTCGATGAGGGAAGAGCGATCCCCCGATCACCATGTCGTTATTACCACAAAATACTCCGAACAGCTCTCCGTTTTCGCTCATTTCAACGAGACCACGGCGTCCCAATGCGCTCATGGTTCGAGTTGTCGGATCCGATCTTCGCATTGAAGTCGCCCAAACAGATCTTGATATCACCCTTCGGAATTCTATCTACGACGGCATTGAGTTGACTGTAGAAGTTCTCTTTGTCTTGCAGATCGGCAGCATCGGTTGGCGCATAACATTGGATTATAGTAAGGTTTCGGACCCGTGTTCTAAATCTGGCAACGATTATCATTTCACTTATAGGTTCCCACTTCATAAGCGCAAAGTGTGCCTGAGCGCTTAGCAGGAAGCCAACTCCGCGATGCCGAGGAGCGTGTTCACCTCGTATACCAGAGTATAGCAGAACTTGTCCTGACGGCGTTCTGTGTTCTCCAAAGTTTGGCCAACGGACTTGGCTCAGTTCCAGGATCTCAAGCTTCATGCGGCGTGCCTCATTGGCAAGTTGTGCCAATTTACCCTGCTGGGCTAGGGTTAAAACGTTCCATGTTCCTATTCGTGTCCGTTGTTCCGCGCTAAGAGTCGTCGCCGTAAAATCAGTCCGTATTCTTTCATTATCAGATTCTCGAACAAATTGATGTTTCGGGAACAGTAGGTTGTTGGCCCTAGATTCTCTATCCACCGGGATGGGGCTGCCATCTTAGGTATAGCTTCCGGGGAATAGCATTTCATACTCAGTCGCTGGATGCCAGAACAGACGCTGTTGGAGCAGCACCTCCTTGGTGGACAGACGCTCGATCAGTCGGGTCAAATTTGTTTAAAGTCCCACCCAACACCATTCATTGTTGCGCTCCCTCTTTACTTTGTGCTTTAGATGTTGTACTCACCATAAATGCCAATGATTGACTCATCAAAAAGGTTGAGAACCGCTGTTCTATATAATCACCCAGATGTGCGATATCCCCATCATTCGAATGAATTGTATTGGCGCCTAGGAACATCATTATACCATCATGGACACTTCACATTATTGTCAGAATATATACGACAATCCAAAATGTCCTCAAATTCAGATCTTGATATTCTAAATAATAAACATGAAGATATGCGATGTCCTCACCAATATTATGAACTAGCAGACCCGACGAACTTTGTTTCGCCTAAAATTGATTTATTCTTTGATTAGTTCTAGAGTTATGCAGAAATTTCTGTTTCATTTGTATGGGAGCTCCTCTTTCCAAAAGGGGGATGGGTCTTGAACCATCTTAAAAACCTTCCCCGGACCCAAAAACCTATGCATACAAATTTTCACGCCAATCGGTTCAGTAGTTTCGGAGTCTATAAGGTTCAGGCAGACAGACATTCTTTTTCAAGTATATAGATTTGATTGATCTGTGACCTGTTTATGACACGTAAATGACGTCCAAAAGATTTCTTCAACTCAAAAGTATGACCAAACCCAAGTGGAACGTTTTCTCAGCAATACATATCTTCGAGATCTGATCTCAAGAATAGTGTGGAGTGCCGCTTAAATTTATAAATAATCATATTAATTTGTACCACGGAGATGTTCCAACTCCAAGATCAAAATTTAATTGAAGGGCCTAGAAAATCCTGAATCCGTTCGTATAATTTTTATGATTCGTCCCCGTTCGTATAATTTCTATGATTTGCATCCGGAATCAACTCACTTTCAAAAATTGGTAACCACTATCATTCTGGAAACCATTGGCAAAGGTACTTCAAAATTTACCAGCGCACGTAAGATATTGCTGTTTGTAACATATTCAGGAAGAATCTTTCAAATTTCCCAGATGAGAATGTGGTTATAATACTTCAAATGCTGTTGAAAGTTTGGGACGATCACCGACTGCTATTTATAGTATTTATCAATCCTGTTGAATATGTTCTGGAGGGCTACGAAATAGTAAAGAGACAAATGGAATCACATTAGAGATTCGAATGGAACCCCATTTGAGATACGACTGGAATGTGATTTGGAATTTAAACTTAACCTCTCTAAATCTTGAGAGTCGGATGACATCACATCGGGATTCAGGAATTCAAATGGAATTCCATTTTGTATTCGAATGGAATCATATTTGGAATTCGAATGGAATCCCATTTAGGATTCGTATTTGGGACTCAAATGGAATAATGTTCCCGAAATCCCATTCCCCATTCAAATGGAATAAGATTTGATACGAATACGAATCAAATAACATTTGGGATACGAAATGAATCACCTTTGCGATTCGAATGGAAACACATTTCATTTTTTATTAATTTACTAGCTTTATGTACCCGGCCTTGCTCGGAGTTGCCAGTTTAATTCGCAGTTTTTGCACCATCGGAATTGGAATAGGTCAAAAGGATAATTGTGTTTTCTTATTGATATTTCATCATTTGATTAAAAGAAGGTAGATTACATTTGAAAACATTGACTGATTTTGAAAATGGGATCAAACCCAAAATCGCTTTATTCCGGGCAAACGTCTATTTCTAAAGAAGGAAAAACATACACCGATGCCTTATTCCGGAAAAACGTCTATTTTAAAGAAATGATCACATTTACCGTCCAGAAGGAAACACTTTAATCATTGCTTTTCTCTGGGCAAACCATGATTTCTATGAAGTGTTGAGTTGATCGATCCCTATCGTCGTCTCCTTAAGATAAAGAATGTGTGTTCCAAATTTGGTTGAAATCGGTAAATGGGTTCAGAAGTTATGCTGGAACATTGGATCATTGCATACCTTGCTTTTATTTATTAATCTTGAATCATTATCATATAATTATCATACCTTTTAAAATTTGGAATAAAGGTTACTCGATTATGGATCACTATGCAATTTGATCATTCATAATCATCAATCATTAATCATATCGATCGTTAATCATTAACCATACACATAGTGTGTCAACATTTAATCACGATCGGTAATCGTTAATCATAATCCAACGGTTTTTTTCATCTATTATTCATAATCGTTAATTATTGTCAAAATGAATTTAATCATTAATCATTATCAGTCATCATTTTCAAAAATTATAATTCATTAATCATAATCTTTAATCATAGAGTTGAATGATTTAATCATTTAATCTGCTTAGAATTGGTCCTGGGGTCAGGAGTTACACTGAATTGCCCGTTTTCTAAAGACAACCGCTTTCCCTTTACCCTTCCTCTTTTCTCAACGGCCATTTCACCCCTTTGTTATCTTCTCCTAGGGATAGAAAATGTGTACCAAATTTGGTTGAAATCGGTACAGGGGTTCAGAAGTTACACTAAATTGCCCGTTTTCTGAACAATACCCTCCCTTCAGACCCCTACCCCTTATCCAAATTTCCCTCCCGTACGATCGGCTCCTCATAGTGAATATGTGTACAAAATTTGATTGAAATCGGTCCTGGGGTTGGGAGTTACACTGAGTTGCTCGTTTTCCAAAGACAACACCTCCCCTATACCCTCCCTTTTTCCAATGACCATCCCATCCCTTTGTTATCTTTTTCCTTATGATGTAGAATGTGTGTACCAAATTTGGTTGAAATCGGTACAGGGGTTCATGATTTACTTTGAATTGCCCGTTTTCTAAACAAAACCCTCCCTCCAGACCCCTCCCTTTCCCAAATCCCTCCCATATGATTACCTCCTCGTAGTGAATATGTGTACAAAATTTGGTTGAAATCGGTCCTGGGAGTTGAAAGTTACACAGAATTGTTCGTTTTCTGAACAAAACCCCTCCCCCCACCCTCCCCTTTTCTACATGACCATCCCACCCTTTGTTATCTTCCTCTGCGGGTAGTGAATGTGTGTACCAAATTTGGTTGAAATCGGTCCTGGGAGTTGAAAGTTACACAGAATTGTTCGTTTTCTGAACAAAACCCCTCCCACCACCCCTCCCCCTTTTCTACATGACCTTCCCACCCCTTTGTTAACTTCCTCTGAGGATAGAGAATGTCTGTACCAAATTTGGTTGAAATCGGTCCTGGGAGTTGAAAGTTACACAGAATTGTTCGTTTTCTGTACAAAACCCTCCCACCACCCTCCCCTTTTCTACATGACCATCCCACCCCTTTGTTAACTTCCTCTGAGGATAGAGAATGTCTGTACCAAATTTGGTTGAAATCGGCCAAGTGGTTCAGAAGTAGTTAGCGAACATACATACATAGATTGGTTTTATATATATAGAAGATTACCAGACTAAGGCCGGAGTGAGTGGAACACATTTCATATACGAATGAAAAGACAAGTGGTAATCAAATGGAACTACATTTGGGATCTGAATAGAATCATATTTGAGATATGAATGGAATCTCATTTGCAATTCTATTGAAATGAGATTTTGCTATCGAATAAACATTTGGGATTCGAAGGAACTTCCATTTGAGCTACGAATGCGATTTGATTGAAGCCCATTCGAAAATAGAATAGAATTACTTTTGGGAATCGAATTGAATCATATTTCAAAATCGAATGGACCCCCTAATAAAGAATCAGATACTTGTGTGCCCGCTTCCGCCGCGCTGATCAAGCTGCCTGATGGCTTGGTTGCACGCGTCCTGTGAGTAGAAGCATAAGTACTAGAACGCTAGTGGCGCTGTAGTCAATTAAATTATTTTGCTAAATTATGCTTCAACAACCTTCAATTGGCCATAATTTATATATCATGTTGTAGTGCATGTTTTGTTTCATCACCAACATCGGTTTGACACTTGTAGTACCAGTACTTTGGCTGCCAGATCGAAGTGACCTAGATGTTAGTCACGTGAACAGGAGCGACATTAGCAATCTAACACTTATGCATCTACTGTCCTGTGTGACGTCCATCCTCGTTGGTTGCCCGTTGAAGGAAGAGGCTCACTCATGGCCTACTATTCACTAAAGAAAGACTGCCGATGATGCGTTATACGGAAGATAGATCTATATCTGTCACTAATACACACTGTGTGTATATTACCAAATTTGCAATATATTTCACTCTCATTATATTTAGGATTTAAATCAAATAACTTTTGGGAAGTGAATGGAACTCAATTTTTTTTCGAATGGCATCATATTTGGGATTCGAATGGAAAAACATTTCGTATTCGAATGAATTCACATTTGAGAGTCGAGAGAAATGGAATTTGGGATAAGTATGGAATCTCATTCTGGATTTGAACTGAATTCCATTTGCGATTCGAAAGAAATCCCATTTGAAATACAAATACAATTTCATTTTGCATTTGTACAAAGTCTCATTTTGGATTCAAATGGAAGAAAGTTTGGGAGTTGATTGGAATCTCACGACTCTCCTTAGTCGTGCGGTAAGACGCGCGGCTACAAAGCAAGACCATGATGAGGGTGGCTGGGTTCAATTCCCAGTGCCGGTCTAGGCAATTTTCGGATTGGAAATTATCTCGACTTCCCTGGGCATAAAAGTAGCCTCATGATATACGAATGCAAAAATGGTAACTTGGCTTAGAAACCTCGCAGTTAATAACTGTGGAAGTGCTTAACCCTCTACAACGCAAATTTTTGTTTTCTAAAATCGATCTAAACACGGTTTGGGCATTAAAAAAAATATAATTCGTGATTTTATCAATTTCACACTTTGATTTTTAAGAATTTGGTTTTTCAAATTTTTTATCCAATCCAAATAATTTCTTGAATCTATTGATCTTTTTTGATTTTTCAACATATTTGGAGTTTGACAATTCCTTTCCAATGCTGACTTATAGCAATTTTTTGAATTTTTAGAGTTAATTTTTTTTTCTGTGTATCGAGTTCGATAAATAGTTTAGAGAGTAACATTCACCACTACAACCTTCTATTGAATAAGGTTAGTTGTAGAAAAATACTAAACTACTAATATTTCACTCTTCAAAGGTATACGAGCGAAAACACGGAGGAACAAAATATTACTCTTTTTTCAATATTTTTTATAAATTTGTAGAATTTTGAAAATTGACTTTAAACCAAAAGATATTTTAGTTACTAAATAAAGATTGTCGCTTCGGTTCCCTTTGTTCTGCTGTCCGGAACATGTTGGGTACCAAGCTGTCAAATCGTATGGATTTTCCTTCTTTGACATTTAGCTCCCCTATCCTCGCCAGCAAAAGATGTTCCGGACAGCGACGACAGCGACAATCTTTGTCTAGTAACTAAAATATCTATTTTTAAACCACATTCAAACATGCATTGAAGTTTATATTATTGATCAACATCAAAAACTTTTCGAAATCTGATCAATTGAAAATTACAAAAAAAAACAATCAAAATGCCCCGTCTAAAGGCGGTCTTGGGCATTAGAGGGTTAATGAACACTAAGCTGCGAGGCGGTTCTGTCCCAGTGTGGGGATGTAATGCCAATAAGAAGAAAAAGAAGAAGAACTTTTGGGATACGCATCGAGGCACATTGGTGATTTGAATGGAATCCCATTTGAGAATTGAAAATGATCACTTTAAGGAAACGAATAGAAACACATGTTTGATTCGAATGGTCACATATGGGAGTCGAATGGAACTACATTTGAGATTCGAATGGATTCTCATTTGAGAGTCGAATGGAAATGGAATCATATTTAGTCGAATGGAATCTCATTTAGGATACGAATAGAATCCGGTTTGGAAGTCGAATAAAATCACACCACATTTCGTATGGATTGTTATTTGAGATACGAATGGAATCTCATTTAGTATTCGAAAGGAATCTGATTTAGTATTCGAATGGAATCACATTTAACAATTTATCATTTGAGATTTTAATGGATTCCCGTTTAGGATTCAAATGGAATCACGTTTGTGAGTGGAATGAAATTTTATTTGAGAGACGAAAAGAATCACATTTTGCTTTTGAACTAAATCTCATTTTTGTATTCGAATGGAATCATATTTAAGATTTGAATAAAACGAAAAGTCTCTAACTTGGGATCCAAATGAAAACACATTTCGGATTGGAATGGAGTCACATACGAGAGTTGCATGGAACTAAATTGGGGATTCAAATTGATTGATATTTGAGAGTCGGAAGGAATTCCATTTGGGATATGTATGGAATCTCATTTAGGATTCGAACTAAATCGCATTTCCGGTTCAAATGAAATCACATTTGAGATTCGAAAGGAACCGCATTTAAGAGTTGAATAGAATCACTTTTGAAATTGAAATTCAAATAAATTCCCATTTGAGAGTCGAAAAGAATCAAATTTAGGATTCGAATGGATTCTCATGAAATTCGAATGAAATCTCAAAATCAGTTGCTTTGATTAAAAGTTATGAACGATGCGGATCAAAAGATAGTTAATTACAGGAAAGACAGTACTACAACCAGATGAAAAAAATGGGTTATCGAACAAAAAACTGTATGGATAGTAACTGTAACAACCATAGAATTTATCAAAGATTTCTTCTTTCTATTCTCCAGTTAAGGAATGTATATAGCGGCATTATCCTTGTTATCCGTTTTTCACCCACTTGAAAACTAAGTGCGAATAGGTGCTCTCACTAACGACGACCATGACACACAGTGCTATAGTCACACTTTGCTTTCCGGTTGTCTGAGCTTTCGTCGTTGGGGAAGGATTTCTGGCCAAGCGCCACCAAAAAGTGGTCGAGTGCTAACTCGAGGATAACTTGTTTTCTTTCCGTTTTGCGGTTAGAGGCGGTCAGAGGCTGTTCACATATTTGCGGTTGAAGCGGCTTTGTCGGTCATCTAAACGGGCGGTTTGATTACGTTTCATTCGTGCGGTGCCCTCTGGACGTCATTTGAACTATCATAGCTGGCTAGTAGAACCGAATGTGTTTCATTCTCGGGTTTCATTCCATTTACCTTAATTTTTTTTTATCACGGGTTGAGGTTTGTCTTTTTTTTTAAACGTTTTATAATTTTCTAAAAGTATATCATTGTTAAAAGTCGATAATACGTCAAGTCAGCATACAATATTGGAACAATGTGAAACATCTATTTTTTATTTTTTTTTAAATTCTCCATAATTCGGGAAAACGGTTTTCGACCCAATTGGGATGAATCACCGCCTCAGCAGCATCGACAATCGTTCTGTCGCTGTAAAAACAGACGAAACCAAACAGCATTTATCTGAAGGCAAATTATGAGAATGAGGAACGATTGTTGAATCTCAGATAATAGTGACAAAGCATGATCCTTGTGTCACAGCTAGTTCATCCTTTTTTGTTTATTATGTTTCACTCGGAGTACTCCGAGTTTCAAATCATGTTTGCGTTTGATTGGGGGTAAATACCGAATATCAAGCATTAGAGCTGGGGCTTACGCGAGTACATTCGCGCAAAGCATCGTGCAAGGGAGTGAAGATTTTCCAAGGCCATGGTTAGTTAACATGAAATCGGATGTTTGCTGAGTCGACTTGGCAGTGGCTCGTAAATGTCACTTTCTGGCACAGTGACTACGCCATTGCCACACTGGTTACAAGCAATGGGATTACGAAGTTTTTGCTACGAATGGAATTTCGGTTTGCATTCAAGCGATGATTTACATTCTCTTAGGTGCTTTTTCTGCCAGTTGATCTGGAATGAACTGTAACAGCGGATATGGAGTTGTTCACGGTATGAATAAGGAATAATTGAATGATAGCGATAAAGCATGAATTAATCGATGTTCAATATTTGTGGTCAACTGACGAATATAAAATCAATTTGAATAAGTAGTTTTGCTGTGCTTTTATCATGAAGATGGTTTTCTATGGTTGGTCAAAACACGTACCAAACAATGATCTAATCAAGCATGGAATAAGAGGCAGTTGCTGTTTGAATTTGAGAATTCATTTAGATAAGATACTACAGTCGACATAAGATATGTTAGATAAATTGGTACGTTTTAATTGCTTTTCGAACAGCGTCTCAAAAATCATTCAAAACAACTGTAAACATCTCAATCGTGAAAAAAAACAACTCAAGGTTCAACCTTCCTCAATCAGGGGAAGCAGTCAACTTTATTTATTCCGTTCCGTACAGCTGGGCAACAGTGAGTGAGTATTTTTATTTTGTCAACTTGGAACTTTTTCTTGTATCTTCCCGGTGTATTTTTTGTGTGCTAAGTACCTACATCAAGCAGTTTACATCGCAGCCTGGAGTCAAACATTTTCGCAGCCTTCTCACCCCAGGTTGTTCCGAGTGCACGACATGTGTAAGTGAGTCGAGTCGTGCTTCGGTTCGAGTGAGATACAAAAGCGCAAAGTGTAACTTTTGCTGGCTTCCGGTGGGAGTTTGGTCTACGATAGGTGTTAGCAGTAAGGTCGAAGGAATATCTCCTTCGCTCAGTTATTAGTCTTATATCTACAATCAATCATCGACTAAACCTTCAATGTAATATTTTTAAATTCATTGTGAACGAATTTTTTTAATAATTAAGTTTAAGCAAATTGTTAGAATCAGACAAACATTCCAAAATTAATAGGTTTACCTTTCTAGCCATGAAGTAAGTAGTTTTATGTAGAAATTGGGATCCGCTTGATTTAAATCTGGGTTCCGGATTTTTTTTCAATTGAACATCATTTGAATACATTATTTGAATATCTATAAAGTTGCTTAATGTAACGTTTATGCCAATTCAAACAAAATTCTGTAAGATTTGTTGAAGACGCTTTCAATTCGTCCTGAAATCAAAAACCCATTTTCACTCCTTCGATTCATTAAATCTTCATTAGGCCTAACGCTTTTCGATCTTTCGTATTTCACCCAATTCATCACAAAGGAAAAGTTGCAAGCAACAAAATAAAACCCGAAAAAAAAGATTTCGGAGGACGAAAGCGTCACCGTGAAGTTCGTCGTCGTGCTGTCGTTCTGTGCTGTGTTGCACAACGGCAATAAAAGCTGAATTAAATATTTACACATCACATTTAGGTGCACTTTAATTACACTTGTTGGCGCACTTGGTATTTGTTGTTTGTGTTTGCACTCATTTTTCCATTCCGTCACTTCTGAAGCCTTTTTCGCAACCCGTCATATAATGGGGGGAGAAAGTTGATGCGTAAGTTTGAATTTTGTGAATTCGTTAGAACATGGTGAGGTGAAGTTTCGTGTACTGGAATTATTGTTAGACATTTCGGTTAGACACGGATACATCCAATAAAGGGATTTAATAGAAAACAGAAAATATGTGTTTCAAGCTTAATTTTGGGAGAATATTAGGTTCTTCTTAGGAAAACATGACTCGATACAACCGGCGACATCTTACGTGACGAACAATGAATAAAGAATAGATGTGAAAACATGGAATTGCTCAAGTCGCCATAAGTTGCAATAAGATAATCTAGAATCAATTACATCCCTTAAACCTTAATGTTGTGCACTACAAGATTTTCGCTTGACGGAATTGAAAGTGTGGGAACGACCTAAAGGTTAAGGTAGAGAGGAGGGAAATTCGCAGACCGATTATCGGGCCGAACAGTTTGCACACCGTATCAACGACAGCGGCCAACGATGCATAAACAAAAGGCATTGCAGTATCATCTGAGCACATGATATTATCTTTGCTTGTGCAAAGGTTATATTCCTAATCGAAGATCGCTATGAGAAGATATTATCATTTGAGAATGTGATGATGATACTGATAGCTAGCCCACCTCGGGTTTTGTTCGCGTTGCGAAGGTGTTGCTAGAACAAGAGATGTGATAATTTGTTTCTTTCTTTCAGCCATTTGGTCGAACGCCATTTGGCCGAATGCCATTTGCCAGAATAACATGTTAGGCTGAAAGCCTTCTAGCCGAATTCCATTTAGCTGAATCGGACATTTGTCCGGAACGATTATTAGGCCGTTAGAAAGTTTGGCCGAAAGGGACATACAGCCGAACTGATACTTTTCTTTTTCTTCTTCTTCAATGACTCTACATTCCAACTGGAACTTGGTCTGCTTTTCAACTTAGTATTCTATTAGCATTTCCTCAGTTATTGATTGAAAGCTTTTCATTACCCGCCATTGCATGAGTATGTATTTTATGTGGCAATACTATGCCCAGGGTGTCGAGAAATTTTCCAACCCAAAAACATTCTAAACCGAATCGAGAATCGAACTCGTCATCTCCGAACTAGCAATCCTACACCTTTGCTCACAAGGCTACTGGAGACCCTCTGGTCATTCGGTCCAGAAAGTTGTTTTGCCGAACAGGTCGTTTGGCCAAAAACGCCGTTTGGATGAAAAGGTCGTTTGGGTGAAAAGGTCGTTTGTTCGAATGGATCATACGGCCACAAATGTCGTTTTGCCGAACAGGTAATTTGGCCGAAAAATCCGCTTTGCCGAATAAGTTATTTGGCCGGAAATGCTATTTGGCCGAACCGGTTCATCCTTCTCTACTTTCTTACTCCTTCACTTCCTCATTCACTTTTCTTTTTCATTCCTTTCACTCCACTCCTTCCACTCATGCCCGCATTTTTCCGGCTATCCACGCCTTCACTTTCCGAGGGTCCCCGGTCATTTGAGGTTCCACTGCCATCCCCAACGGACCAGTCCTCGAAACCTTCCTCAATTCCCCGCTTCGGGAATAGTGCTTCACCTGTCTTGCTTTACCATGCGTCCATGGCAGCCACGGGACTTCTGTTGCATTCCGCGTCGGCATGGTCAATTGAAACTCAAGGCCACTTGTCGTATTCAGATTAGCAAACATTTAGCTCTCCTACCGCGCTCTTTTTCATGATTTAACTTTCCACTTGATAGACGCACGATGAGCCACACCAGACTGCTCTTGCAACGGTCGAACTGTCCTCGCCTTTTCGGAACTTATCTTTTCTGGCCCATCGCACGAGCGATGCGCGATGGAGCGACGTTGATCCCGCTCCCAGCTGTATGATCATATCTCGTCTCGAGGCTTTCTCCAATTCGTCTATTAACAAACGTTGACTCAGGTTGACATGACGATCACTGTGATCAAGCTGCGGGGATTTAAACCAGCAGAGCGTCAATCTGGAGAATTGTATATGATGCGTCGCTCTCTCATTACTTTTGGCATTGATTTGGCTCTCCTCCATCTCCGACACTTGTCATGCATTGTCAACGAACGACGGCTGCGTCGCTCAAGCTACCCCCTGTTGCTTTGCGGATCGAACGATTGTTGTTTCTCCAGTAGGACGGGTAGAACAAATGGTGACGCGGAAGGAATGATCGCAGGAGTTCTCAAATAATTCAACGCAACATAGCGTGAGGTCTTCGGGAAGTGCTGTTATTGACGTAGGACTTACGTCTTTCTATACTATACTGGGTGTCATTTAGATTTTTGGAAATCGAGAGCGTTACGCTGAAAGGGAAGATTTCGAACGTTACTAGCGCCTTTATCTTTCGATGGATTTTAAAGATTTATATATCAATCGACTCGGACACTCTCCAGCAATTTTCCAATTTCATTGAAACTTAAGGTTATAAACGATAAGCTATTGAAAATTTCAATTCTTGTCAAAGCCAGCAAAAATTTCATATGTAACCAATCTCGTGCATTCCTAACACGGACATCAGAATGCGCTGAGTCACGGGCCTTCGGGTCCACCGCAAGATTTTCTTTGTGTATAAAAGAAGCAGTGCCTGCCGTGTGCGAGTCATTACAGTTTGTGACAGCAACGTGTAATGACCAGAGTGTATGTAATTAAGAGTGGCGACACTGTCAGATCAGAATTGGACAAAAATCATCTGTCATTCTCATACAAAATCGTGTTCCAAACGAGCAGGAGACCTGTCAAATACGGCACATGTCGCCACTCTTAATTACATACACTCTGGTAATAACATTTCCAGCGAAGAGTACAGAAAAAGTATCAATTAATTGATAAACAAGCTCATCTATGTACTTTTGAGCCACTATAGTAAATGAAAACAAGCGCTTGTGAAATGCTCCTCAATAGCACATATCCAGTCGAATTCTCTTTATTTCCTCAACATATTTCTCAAGCTCGGTAGTTATCTCAATTAACCCTTCTTCCAAAAATATTGGTGGCCCTAAAAAGGGCCGTTTTAATGATGATGGTCATGCTTCGGGAGTTGCTTGATGTGATGGATGGTTGATTGTCGGGTGGTTGCACGGGTTCCGGTCCTGCTTCTGTAGGTGAAACCGCAAGTTCCTGCATTAAATGTCTGATGGTTCGATGGTTTCGGTAACTAAAATGGACAATATTGGTCTGTGGTATGAAAAGTAAGAGCAGTATCGTTTACACTCCACGTGGATATCTCTGATATAATGTAAGATCGATGCAAGAACCACCAAGTGTGGTTGCTTCATTACGGGAATTAGCCAACTTCAAATTTAAATGCTTCTCCATAAAGCTGATAAAATCAATATTTTCTTGTCTGGAAACGTCAATATTAAAATCACCTGTTACAACCATTGGCGTACTCCGATGAGCATAGTTAAACAACTTCCGGATCATGAATAGCTTGATATGCTTTACAGTAGTTCCCGGCGAAACGTACACAGATACTAGCAGTACCTCCGATCCCATTACATTTATCTTAGCTGCACAAATGTCTCCAAAGCTATCTACTAGGCCAAATGTTTCGTCCTGATCCTCTCTGAGCTCTTGAATATTGTGTGGAATAGCCTCAGTTAGTGCACTGTGCTTCTGGTAGATCGCCACTCCTCCAGTTCTCGTACCGATACGCTTGAACTGAACGATGCATCTGTAGCCTTCAATTTCAACTATTGAGTCGTTATCTAGCCAGGTCTCACTCATTGCAAGGAACTCTACACTAGTCAAAATGTGGTCAGTAGTGATATCCATCACGTGGGCATTCAGACTCTGTACATTCATGCTGAATAATAAGGTAGCAGAGCTGCTGTTTTCCACAATTTGACGTAATTCGTCTCCAAGTGTTTGTAATCTATGGTTGCTCAATTGTTGCAGTTCGTTTCTCAAGTCTATCATCTTTGGGAAGTTGCTACCTTTCGCGTGGTAGAACTTAAAAGAGTTTGTAGAATTTGTCAAATACAAGCCCTCCCAAGTAACAATTTCCATGCTTTTTGGATTTATTTAATTCTTATAACGGATTTATGATAGCAATCACCATGGCTAGTTGCTCAGTTTTATTGGCACTCTTATTACTATCAATAATACTCTCATAAATCTGCTGAAAAAGCCTCAAACGTCAAATTCCAATCGATTTTATGAGCTGCTCTACGGTTGTGACGAAAAGCGCAATAAGTCATATTTTGAAACCTCGATAAAAGCCAAAAAATTTGGTCGGAATGTAGTCAAATGAGTAACCGCAATAAGAATATTTGCATTGCAAAGAGTTTATAAGGGTGTGAAATAAGAGCAACATTTTTCTTGTCGGAATTGATGATGGCCATATTGGAAAAGAAGAAGCAATATCAAATCAGTCAAATTTATCGCTGAAATCCATAATTAGATAATATTTTCGTCGCGTAAACCACTTCTCCTGGTAAATGATTAGAATTGGAAACATATCAGGGTGAAAATCTACAGATTAAGTGGATATTTGCAATTTTGATATTTTAATTGATTTCAATTTATTGCGCTGAACTACATTATCTTGCGAGCGCGTAGTATAGAATCTTATTATTTACCTGGCTTTCACCATAAAATCGAAAACGCAACTTAATTCAATGATAGAATGTTGCAAAACAAAACAAAATATTATTGTGATAACATCCTTATCATAATTTTCATCATCAGTCCATTTTGTTATTATTTCTCCGTAATTTTGTTTCCCTTTTTTTCAAACCAATATTTTTGACAGCTGCCGCAGCCAAATCCCCTTTTTTGCGGGTGGTTTAAAAAGGGTTTTCAAATTCGCTTATAAGAGGTTTATAGTGGTCATCTAGAGAGGGCCACTTAGCAATATCTTACTCTTATAGTGGTCATCAGATAGTTGTCGTATAATAATAAGTTTTATTGTTAGTTCTTATAATTTAATCGTGAAAACCATTCCAAGAGTGGAATAAAACTTGAAATGTTACATGGGCTGGATCGATGAAACACGTGATAATCCAACGTACACCAACTGCTGGTCCTGGCTCTTATCGTAGTCATAGACAACCTCTGAAAAAGTGCCACCTTGCGACTTATGTACAGTTAATGCACAAGCACTAACAACTGGAAATTGGATGCGCTTGCACTTGATGATATTGCTCAACTTTATGTTCGCTGATCGTTTCGTTATTGTAGTCCAATCTGGTTGTAGGATACCGGGCCTCGAGTAAACAGCAGGTCTAGACTTTATCCTTAATGCAGCACCAATCGCTTTGCTTTCGAATTTAATCCAAAGCTTTACTAATTTCTGCCCAGAATCTTCCTCTTCTCGTTCGATGTATTTCAATTCACCGATAGCGTCATTAACAATACCGTCCTCAACATCAACGTTGGTAGTTATCATATACGATTTGCCAACTGCAAGACGTAGAAGATAGGGTAGCCCGCCAGTTTCTACAACGCTCATTTTATACGGGAACTTGCTAATTGACTAGCATCTTTGTATCCTGTAAACACGTCGTCAGCAACACAATTCAAGGAATCGTTATCGCTTAATGCATCATTATTAAACTGCTCGACATCAACGTTACGATGATAAAGCCTAATCGCACCAGGTACATTTTGTTTACACCATTCCGGTGTACGAAATCGACTTTCAATTATCTTAGTTTCTTCAGGTGTCATTGGTTTTCCATTACCAATCTTGGTTAGTATAGCTGAGAACTGCACATCCGTTTGACGCATCACTTTGACTAATGGGAAGAAATCAAGCGACTGCCACAGAACAGCACCATGAAAGGAGTTACCAGTTGGCTTGTAAACAGGTCTTGCGTTGACTGGTGGAAGTTGTCGTAAATCGCCGCAGAATATAATGTTAATCCCTCCGAATGGATCGTCAAAATTTCCCGTGATGTCTTGAAGGCGCGTATGTATGGTATTTAGAACATCAGCACCAATCATGCTTACTTCATCTATGATAATCGGCTTTATATTAGTAAAAGCGTTGCGGTACATCTGTAGCATTTCGAAGTTGAGCTTTGAATTGTTTCGCCTAGACATTGTGATCCGAAATGCAGAATGCACGGTAGTTCCTCCTATTGCTACGGCTGCCTTCCCGGTTGAAGCACAGGCCACATAAGCATTCATCTGTGCATTGTGCGCCTGGCTGAAACGATTAACTGTTTTCATTAGTAGCGATTTGTTGGCTTCGCTATAATTATGTAAACCATCAATTACGTGCAATATCAGGTCACGCTGCTCTGGATTTGTAGTTCGCACCATAGCACAGTAATCCTGTTTTGACATGACGTTCGAGCGTTGTCTTATAACTGCTCTCAGTGCTCCTGTGGGCAAATGTTCGATGTCATCATCGCTTGGCTCCATTGTTATTGTCCGCACATACTCGTCGTGTTTCTCCGTCGCAGCATTCTCTTGTTCGCCAGCTTCTTCGTTCTCACAAGTGCGAAAGTATTCCTCTATAGTTTGCTCAAGATTCAGCTCACAGTCATATTCCCGCCGTTTTCTCAAGAGGTCTGCTCCATGTGCATCATACAACTGGATAAATTTATTACCATGTAGAAGCTCACAAACCTCGTTTCTAAATGGTAAGAACAGGAGCACAGATTCGCGTTTGTACTCAACTAGCTCGTTCATAGTATATCCTCGCCATTTCAATACTCGTGGAATGCTTCTTGGTTTGTAGACATTTGTACCTCTACTTTGGGTGTACCGCGCAGCGAAATCAGCTAAACAAACATCATTCAAGCCATCGCGTTCTTCATACTTCTGAATGATATTTTTTGTCCACACATTAGTAGAGTTCTCGTCTAGTCCTTCCTCGTTCATTTGCGTAAACTTCTTTCTGGACCGTACCCGTTCATGGGGCCACATGGTGGGTAGGAACTCAACTTTTCTGCTACCTTCAGACATAGGCAGGCGAAGCAGATACCATGCGGGTTCCTGGCCACACATTTCCACTGAATTAAACATCTTTAAGCTCACCTTTTGACGTAGGACTTACGTCTTTTTTTTACTATACTGGGTGTCATTTCAATTTTTGGAAATCGAGAGCGTTACGCTGAAAGGGAAGATTTCTAACGTTACTAGCGCCTTTATCTTTCGATGGATTTTTAAGATTTATATATCAATTGACTCGGACACTCTCCAGCAATTTGCCAATTTCATTGAAACTTAAGATTTTTAACGATATGCTATTGAAAATTTCAATTCTTGTCAAGGCCAATAAATATTTCATATATAAAGAATATCGTGCATTCCTAACACGGACATCAGAATGCTTATACTATAACAGTTCATTCGCAGAAGACATTGGTATTAAAATGATGCATAATCAGCAATGATGCTGATATCCATTTGAGATTAGAAAATTTCGCCGTATTTACATGTAAATGTTTTAAAAAAGTCTGCAAAAAGTATTTTTCAGAAGAATATTTTAATAAACATTATTTTATATTTTGGTTTTCCTTTTCTGAAAAATTATAACAGTAAACTTGATTCAGACTCGGAGTTTGAAGCCAGAACATTAAATAATTTTTCGTTAACGTATTAGCAGAACCTCCTCTATTTTAGATCCGAATTATATATTTATACAAGTCCTATGTCTTCTCTTTTTTACAATGAGAAGTGAGAAATAAGGTAAGAGAATTGAGACGTCTCTCTTCTTACTCCTAATTTCTCACTTTTCAAATGACCTATTCGGCCAGCTGTCTTATTCGGCCAAATGACCCTTTCGGCCAAACGACCCTTTCGGCCTAATAACTCTTTCATCCAAATGACCCTTTCGGTCAAACGACCCTTTCGGCCAAACGAACCTTTCGGGTAAAACACCCTTTCGGTTAAACGACTGTTTCGGCCAAATGACCCTTTCGGCCAAACGACCCTTTCGGCCAAACGACCCTTTCGGCCAAACGACCCTTTCGGCCTAATGACCATTTTGGTCATATAACTCTTTCAGCTAAATGACCCTTTCGACCAAACGATCCTTTCGGCTAAATGACCCTATCGGCCAAATGTCCCTTTCGGCCAAAGGACCCTTTCGGTCCAACGACCATTTCTGCCAAATGGCCCTTTCGGCCAAATGACTTTCGGCCTAATAGTATTCGGCCAAACAATTTTCGGCCTAGTGGCATTCGGCCAAATGGCTTTCGGCCTAGTGGCATTCGGCCAAATGGCTTTCGGCCGAATGGGTTTCGGCCAAACGACCCTTCCCCATAATATCAACTGTAAAATAAATATAACTGACGAAAAAAGTGCTTCATTATTAGTTCCTAGATTGTGATCGTGAAATGGAAATCGTAAAAGTTCGTTAACGTGTTTGATAATCGCTCCTAACAAATATTTTAAATTCAGAAGAAAGTGCCGGAAAAGCACAAAACCAGCGCCTCGTTGGTATGACGAAATGCAAGTGATTTTCACCTTTTCCAAACACGTCACCACAGCCCCAAGATAGTCTCTGCACTGCGAAATGAATAAGCTGTGAAAAGGGTGTTTCGAATGCGTTATTTTTTTCAAAATAAGATAATATTGTTGGACTCTAGTAGCTTTCAAACACGACTTTATTTGCAAAAGTGGTGCTACCATTGATCATATTTTCAATTTTTATTTATTTAATGTATTCGTATTATACATATCTACGTAATTTGTTTTTGAAATATTTAATAATTGCAATTGGTGTAAACAATGGATTTGTCAAATGTTATTTGGGTGACTGCCAAAATTGCATCATCAAATTGATTAATTTCAGATTCATAAACAACTCTTTTTTGGCACACCCGAACAGAGAAAAATCTATCATGCAATGCGATTTGTCGATACAAACGGAAGAAACTTGCATTCCAGAGATCTGTCCCTGGGAAAATGTACGAAAAGGAATAAATTGAAAATTCGTTGCGCACACATCTAGCGACTCGTTCCGTTATTTGTCATATCCAGTGTATTACAGGGGATTTCGACTGATCAGCTTGAAGTGATTTCCTTTTAGCAGTGCGGTATTACATTATCTTCTGGTTCACCTTATCCTGGCTAGGGATAAATCAATGGCGGGGAAATGACATCCTTTTTATTCAAGAGAATAACGTCGCAATGGAATGCGTTTAGTTTTGATAAGGAATGGTTGGACAAGGAAATTGAAGCGGATTTATGATGTAGTAATAATTTGAACTTTATTTCGTAATGAAGAAAAGAAAATAAGGAAAAAACATTATATTAGAAAAAGTTTATACAGCATCGCTTTTCATACCAGATTAATTTCTTCAAAACATTATAAAATATTTGTTTCACTATTGACGAGATTTTCAGTCTGAACCTGGCTCAACTCGTGACATTGCTTATTGATTGATGCCTATTTAAAAGTCGAATGTTTGCACGTAGTTACACGATTGAAAACTTTTTGCCACAATCCAAATAAGCAAAAGATAACAAATAGCTTGCCATCTATAAATGGAACGAGGATGGCACGTGTATGTGGCAACTTTTATCACACGCAAGACTTCTTGAACGGCGATTGAACTTTTCAGTTTGCCTCCTCCTACGCCCTGCACCGACAAACACATCCGGTAAAACGAGGATCAAATTTGCTTTCATTATCGCTGCTCCTCGATTGAAATCACATTTCACCGGATGTCTGCAGATGTGCGCTTTTCGTGTGTGCCGTGTGTACTTGCTTAACAGGATGTCGGATCTCACAGCTACATATGGGTAATGCTCACGGTTCCACGTGTGAAGCTTTCCAAGGTGCTTTTCAAGACGCTTGCTAGACAATGATGATAGTAGGGTTGGGTGTCAAATTGTCTAACGATCTATTTTTTTATTCTAATCGTCAATTGTAATTTCGAAGTTAATCGTTTCGAAATTAAAATGTGTGCATGAGCATTGCAAAAACAGAATTTTAGGTTTTAAATATTATACTGAAAATCGACTGAGATTCAAATCAGAGCCACTAGATTGTGAATTAAATTAGTCAAACACATGTGCTGTCAGGAATATTTTACATGTCGTTATCATTTATCGTTTTTAACTTTTGAAATCAAATGTAGAAAATAAAAAGGTTGCATAATATACCGAAACTTATTCCAAACACCCTATGCAACAGGACAATGCCAGGCGTGAACAAGATCCTTGCTAATAACAATTACCCAGCTCTTATCGCTAAACGCTCCAGTCAATGCCATGCCAGAGGCAGCACCTTGTAGTTCTTGCATAAGAAACTCTTCCGAGAGGATTGAGATATAAAGTCTGCTCAATCGTGCTTCAATACGCTCCACCAACCACCCACAATAGGCGGGCGACAACGTACATATAATGGCAGCACACCTAACTCCTGATCAGTGTACTTAATCAGCAAATCAAGGATTAAAGCCATTGTGTAATCGATTTTTGTCGCATCCTTCTTTGTGTCTCTTTGTGATAGAAACGAACCCCCTTTGTCGGTGATGAGAACATTGTTGACCTTCGACAGCATAAAGGTACTCGATCTGCTGTAACTGGATATACGATGTGCTTCGCCGGAAGAGCAAGAAGGGAGCTAACGGATGGCAGACATATCGATTGACAGAGTTGTGCATGTCAATGTGAGTTTTTTTTAGTTTATTAAGCGGCACACAATATTTTTCTTTTCCTACGTACAGTGTGGAATTTGATAAATACTTTTTCAAAAAGGTTCATCTATTTTTAAATCAAACCTTCATGCCAAACACTGTCAAATGCTTTCTCTATATCAAGAAGAGCAACCCCAGTTGAATATGTGTCCTTCAGATTTGTTAAGTCAAATTAAATCCGTTATTCTAATTAGCTGACGAGTGGTTGAATGCCAATAGCGAAACCCGAACTGCCCATCAGCAAAAATTTGATACTCATTTAGGTGATGCTGGGTTATTACGCCGAAGGACAGGTCGTATAAGAAGTGAGAAGTCAGAGGTAAGATATGAGAAATAAGAAGTGAGATTGTGCGAGAGAGAAAAATGCGAAGTGAGCAAGAATGTGCAAGAAGTAAGAAAGAATATGCAAGAAGCAAGAAAGAAAAGCGAAGAATGAAGGAGGAAGAAACCAGAAAGACAGAAGAAAGCTCTGATTGATGGGTGTTTGTGCCTTTCTTATGCATTACATTCCCAAAAGAAGGACTAACCTTTTTTAGCATGTCTTTTGTATGAAATTTGTATTTGGCAAGGGGAACAACAAATCAATCCTACTAAGGCCGTATTACCTGGGCTTCGCCGCTTAGGAAAGGCGGGCCACCCCACTCGGAGAGGGTAACATTGCTCTAATCGATATTTATTAGAATATGGGTTAATCTGCACCATCTGCAACATACTGCATAGGCGTGATGCAGCGCATACATTTCACTTGGTATTTTGACCACAACCTTTGATCCCATAGTCCAATCTGGGCAATCTCTATATATACGAATGAGTTTACATTTCCTTCAAGGCAATATAACTTAAGAACGGATGGATCGGTTTGCGAGATTCTTCACTAATCGATTCGTCTAGAGATCAGTTGTGTTTGTAATCAAAGAGTTTGCGAATTTGACGAAGAAAATTGAGAAATCAATAAAATATAATAATAATAGTTGTAAGAAAACCCAATGCGATCACACCAATTCGTCAAGCTGAGGCGATTACTAAATAACACCCAGGTGTCCGGGTCTTTTATCACAAAATCATCTATGAAGTGAATACATGTATAGCCACCTTGGTGTACGAGAAAGGCAAAAAAGAAGAAAGAAATTAAAGGAAAAAAAAGTAGAAAAAATGAGCTCACTTAGGGGTGATTCAACTATGACGTCCACTACTTTTTGAGATTTCTAGACCCCCTCTGTCACGCTTTTTTGTATACCTAGTACATGTACTGTCACAAAATCGTGGACCCCCTCCCCTACTATAATCTATGATGTCATTATTGAACGACACCTTACTGAAATAAAAAGTAAAAGAAGGAAGAAAAAAAGAGCCAAAAAAGCAACGAGGTTTAAGGAAGAAAAAGAAGAAAGAAAAAGGGGGAAAGTAATAAAGAAGGCAGAATGAAGAAAAATAGGTGGAAAGAAAAGGAAGGAGGAAGAAGAAAGGAAAAAGGTAGAAGGAAGACGGAAGAAAGATTAAAAAGGAGAGAAAAAGGATGACGAAAAAATAAAACGAAGTAAGAAACAGGAAGGAGAAAAATGGAGAAGGAAAAGTAGAACGAAGAAATGAGAAAGAGAAAAAAAGAAGAAGGGATAATGAACAGAGAAGGAAGGCAGGAAGAAAGAAGAAAAAGGAAGAACGAAGATCGGAGAAAAAAGAAGAAAGAAGGAAGAAAGGAAGAAGAAGTAATAATGAATAAGGCGGAAATGAGAAAGAAAAAAAGAAAAGAGAACATATAATGAAGAAGAATGAAAGATAAGCGAAGGAGCAAGTAGGAGGGAGGAAGGAAAATAGAATAAGAATAAGAAGGAAAAACTAAGAAGAAAAACAGAAGAAAGAAGGAAATGAAGATAAAAGGAAAAAGAAAGAACTGACTTCTCACTTTGTATTATTCATTTCTCAGAAGAAGAATGTAGACAAACGTAAAAGGAGAGAAAAGATGGAAGGATTCTTCCAGAAAGAAGAAACAAGGAAAAAAGGAAGATCATTCTGGTCGTTCGTAAGAAGTCGTAAACAGAGGAGCGGAATCCCTCAACGAATTAGTTATCACGAAGTTATTGCTGAAACAACACTCGAATCAGCTAATTTGTTCTCGTCGTTCTTTCGAAGCGTGCTAAGTAATAACCGATCACCTTCGTCTGAAGAGTACTTGAGCAGTTTGCCTCGATACGAATTGAGTATACCGCCATTCAACTTTTCTCCGGAGGATGTGTCCAGCAAACTCCGAGGTATAAATGACTCCAAAGGTGCTGCACCCGATCGTCTACCCCCGCTTTTCATCAAGAACTGTGCCGATTCGCTGACTCTACCTGCGACTATTCTCTTTAATTGTTCTTTGACGGAAGGTATATTTAGACCTGTGCGCCGGTCATGTAATCGGCGGCGGCGGCGTGGTGGTCACTTTTGCCCCGGCGGCGGCGGCGTCACGGCGGCGCGCCGTTGGGTTTTATCGGCGGCGGCGGCGGCGGCGTGAACCGGCGTGTATGAAAAAATCAAATGCTGAAAAAATTAACTTGACGCGGATTTTTGGATTCACACAGTATGAATAACCCGTATAAAAATCGTCTTCAGTTAAAACGACACTGTTGTTTCATAAGAGCGGATGTCGCAAACGTAAACAATGCCTTTTCCTGCAAATTCCTCAACAACTAGAACCACTTCCAGCTTACAACCACTTGGAACTGGTGGTGCTCCGCGCCTTCTATCGAACGGAAGTTGAAAATACCGCCAGAAGTCTCTAATCTTCCGGAAATCAGCAAAAGAAGTCAATGTTTACGTTTGCGACTTTCGCCATTATGAAACAATAGTGTCGAAAATTGAAATATTATACGGTTGCCGATCATCAAACAGCACATTCAATAGTCAATTGCTGACGTACCTGATTACAAAATGTTGTTGAAATTAACATAACTGAAAATGCGCACTGGCTGAGTAATACTACTGGTACACGATTAAATATGCCAAAAAAGTTCTTAGTGGAGTTCCTGAAAGAATTTCTGGAGGAAACCGGGATTTTTTTAAATTCCTAATTAGGGGTAATGACGGCTTTGGCAGGTTTTGTTCTATTATTGGCAGGGGGGTTTTTTATGACTGATTATGCTCAAATTTGGCCCAAACATTCTTTGCATATCAAAGAATATTGTGGCCAACTTTCATAAAATTCGGTCGACAAAAACCCCCCTGCCAATAATAGAACAAAACCTGCCAAAGCCGTCTGTTCCCCTACTTAGAAAATGTCATTCCTTGAGAATCTAGCATTAGCATTCAGCAATTCATAGCTGGTACAAACATAGCCTTTTGTAAGAGACTATCTCTTAGATGGAAGCAAGGCACTCTACAACAGGTGACATCTGCCTGCCCCCACGTCCTTGGGAATGCTGAGGGAGAGGAAAGATTTTTAGTTGGACACCTATTTAAAAAAGATTTAGAGAACTCTACTCATAGGTGTCACGGGGCCGAGCTCGTCTTGGTAAAACCTTATAAGAATTTCTGCGAAAAATCATGTAGGGTAAAACGTCCTATCGTTGTGGTATGCCCTAATGTTGCGGTAATGTTAAAATAGTCCATTCTGGATATAATACCATTGAAAACAATTGTGGGTACGCTAAAACTCTTCGGATTAACAACTAGAACAGCTTTTGTTTGACAAAATTCCGTTCAAAATGATGAAAAATCAACATTTTTCGTTAAAAATTTGAATCCTTTGAGCCTATTATTGCGGTAGTGCTAAGGTCCTATTGTTGCGGTATCGCTCTCCATAAGAATTACATGCAATACCGCAACAATAGGAATGACCTTCAACAAATATCGCAACGATAGGCAACTGCGTCCTATTGTTGCGGTCAGTACTGTGATTTTCATTTTCATTGAGAGGGATCACGCGATATTTACATTTTATTCTCTCTCGTTTTCATAGAAAACATAAACAATGAAAGGAATTCTGACAAATTTTCACGGATTTTTATTTCATGAAAGCGCATCAAACTATTGTAAACAAGCTGTTTCTTCTTCAATAATGTTACTTCTTACTCGAAAATCTAAAACAATACAATCATTTTATCGACCAGTCATCGATATTTGCACAGATCTATTAAAACTATTTAGAAATTTAGCTTTCAAAACAAATCAACATTCCCATCATGACTGCTTTTAATTTGACAGTTGACCGGGAGAAGGCTACATTTTCATTTGGTTTCTTGAAAACGAAAATGCAACTGTTTTTGCTTTCACATGACAGTCACGAAAACTACCAGTACTGGTTGCGGTAGTTTAATTTTATTGTGATAAAAACAAAACAACATAAGTTCAGCCCAATTAAGCTAATATTTACGAAACTATAGTTAACGAGCATCATATTCAACTACTACAATGT
The DNA here is from genome assembly GCF_024139115.2 of Armigeres subalbatus. Classification (NCBI taxonomy): domain Eukaryota; kingdom Metazoa; phylum Arthropoda; class Insecta; order Diptera; family Culicidae; genus Armigeres; species Armigeres subalbatus. The sequence goes on from NC_085141.1 coordinate 362,219,874, forward strand.
GGAAATCGATTAACAGGTAATTTTTGAAGAATTTTTGTAATGAATTTTGTTTTAACACGGTGCTTAACCCCTCCATAATAGGTCGTTTTACCCTAGGTGTTCTAGGTAAAATCCATTCAAGTTCTCTTTGGGAAATTCATTTAGTAAAATCATATAATATTCCTGCTGGATTTCATTCGGAAATTTATTAAGGAATGAAATAGTTTTTAAAATTTATGAAGTATTTTCCTGAGGAACTGAAGACGGAAACGGAAAGAATTCAAATTTCAAAGAAATTTTGGAAAAATCCCTATAGACATTTATAAAAAATCCTGAAAGAATTTCTGAATGCATCCCAAAGGCAATTTTTGAAGGTATTTTTAAAGAAATTTCCAAAGGTATTTTCGAAGAAATTTTCGAAAAAAATTCTTAAGGGCTTTTGAATGAATTCCCCAGGTCCCCGAAAAAAATCACAGGAAATGGAGAAGGTCGTGAAGAAATCCTGAGTGAAATGGCCAAAACTTTCTTCCTGGAGTTATCAAACATACTGGAATTTTCTAAGGTAGTTCTAAAGGAATTCCTCTGGAGATTTCAGGAAAAATTGTCAAGTAGCTTGCTAAGTAATTTCTAAAAAAAATCCGAAGGAATTCCTAAATTCTCAAAGCAATTCCTGAAGTAATTCCAAATAAATTTAATAAAAAAATCCTGGAGTAAGTTTTTACTTAAAGGATTCCTGAGGGAAGTTCTGGAATATTTCTTAGAAACCCTTCGAAATTTTGGAGAAATATCTTGAAAATTTCAACATTTATTTAATTTCTAGATTTATACCCTTAAAAAATTCGGCAGATTTTCCAAAGAAATCCCTGGAGGAATTTCTGAACGACGTCTTGACGGAATGTCCAACGGAATTCTCGAAAAAATCTAAAATTGTCGGAAATGCTTAAAGTTGCTTGGAATTCTTAAGGATTTTTTTGAAGAATACCTAAACGAATTTTCCAAGGTTTTCCTTTCCTTCCTGAAGGAATATGTGGAGGAAATTCCGAAAGAATTTCTGAAAGACTTTCTAGAATTCGATTACGGAGGAGTTTTGTAGAACTCCTTGAGGCAATTTCCGAGGAAATTACCGGATGAAAATCCAAAGGAATTTCTGGAGGAAATTGCGAATAGATTACTGAAAAACCCGAAGGAATTTCTAATGAACTCTAGGAATTACTTCAGAAATACCAGTAGGCATTTCCTCTGAAAATGTATTAGGATTTTTTTCGTAAACGCCTTTGAGATTTTTTCTTGATTAATGACTTGTGACTAAGTGAGGTAAGTCAGATTTTTTCGTTTATCGGAAAAGATGTTAAATTTTTATACACACAGTTAAGTTTGCCATTTAAGGTGTTTTTTTTATGATAAATTGCGAAAAAAGATTCGGCTGTCGGAAGGACTTGAACCCACACTTTTCTATTGAGTATTACCAATTATACAACAGCTGCCCTTGCGAGAAGCTGTTCCATAAACAGCTAATAACAATGGGATATCAGTCAATTCCCCGTATCCATCGAATCGACTTTGGTAACATAACATTTCACACCTTTTCTCTCTACCCATCAACAAGCCTTTGAGATTTCCTGTAGAAATTCCTTCAGATTTTTTTATGGATTCCTCTGGAATTTCCTCTAGGAAGAGGAAGGGAGTTCTTTTAGAAATACCTACAAAAACCCATTTAGCAGTTCTTTCTGGAATTATTTTCGAAAATACTTTCAGATTCTTTTTAGAAAATGCCTCCAAAAATTCATTTGGAAATTCCTGCACCTTTCAAAACCCTTCATGAATTTCTTCAAAAACTCCCCCAAAAATTTGTTTGAGTACTCCTCCAGATTTTTTTTCCTCAAATAATTTAAAAATTACATCCATTACCAATAAAATTTTTGAAAGAATTACTAAAATAAACAAAAAATTTCTACGAGACGAGCCAGCCTTGGGTTGAAATAAAGACATAAAAAAACTAAACGAAGAAAAATCAGAATGTATTACTGAAAGATTTTCGGAAAGAATTCATGAAGGCATTTTTGAAGGAATTCCTGCAGAAAGTTCTGAAAGATTTTCTGGAGAATGTTTTCAAGGAATTGCTAGAAGAAGTTCTGAAGAATTCCTTTAGGAAAATTTTGAAGAAATTCCTTATGCTATATTTTGAAGAATTTATTTAAGGAATTCATGGAATAATTGCCAAAGAAATTCCAAAACGAGAAATTTCCGAAGGAGTTCTCATAAAAATATCCAAGGTATTGCTTTAAAAAATTAAGGATTTCCTAAGCAATTTTTGGAGAAACTCCTAATTCCTTAAGGAGTCTCCGAAGGAATTCCCAGCGGAATTTTCGTACGAATTCCTGCAACCATTTTCATATACATTCCTTAAAAAATCCGAAGGAAATTCGTAAAGGATTTTCTGAAGAAATCGTTAATGGAAATTCTGAAGAAATCGTTAGGAATTTCGTACGGAATTTTCGATGAAATACATAAAGAAATTTCCAAAGAATGTCTGAAGTAATTCTCTAAAGAATTCAAAGGAAATTTTTCGGCGAAATATCTGAAGGAATTTCCAACGAAATTTCTTTATTTATCTCCGAAGTAATTTTTGGAATATTTTCCGAAGGAATCCCTAGAGGAAATTTCAAAGGAAATCTTAAATGAATGTCGAAACGATACTTCTTAGAATATTTTTGAAGTTTTTGAAAAAAACATTTCCTGAAGCTTTTACTATAAAGCATTAAACAATTTCAAAAAAAAAACATCAAATTAAAATTTCGTAATGTTTGAAACTGCCTAAATAATTTTACTAAATACTATGCGGTTAATAAAAAAGAAGGGTTTTCAACTGATGCTCGCAAAGCGGTTTACATATTCTAAAATTAATTTAAAACTTAAAATTTTTTATTCGGGACACAAAGAAAATATTATCAAGATAATGAATGTTCTACTAAACTGGATATTGGTGAGCTGCAATGATTTGCCTACAACAATGCCAGATCGTATATTAATTGGGGAGGAGCTTTGGGCATGTATTCAGGCGCTCACAAAAGCATATGTAGCAAAACAAACATATTTTGCGAGTCACATACAAGTTTAGGTGCCCGACAGAATGAGGCTTTGACTTAGACGAATTCCAAAAACCAGTTATAAAATTTATGTATTATTAAGCCTCATTCAAACTCTCAATCTAATCAAGTAACTAATTGATTAACCAAGATATTATTTGTCACTACATCGACTTAAAGACACCATCACTTTTGGTAGATTTGAAATTGAATTCTGACGAGTTCCAGCTTAACATCATTTTTGAATTGTCATAAGACGAGTTCAGTACCATTTATTGCTTTATTGCTTTTATTGCTTTACAGATACGTATTTCGACCTAAACTGTGAGGCCATCTTCAGTGTCTCGTTATCGATTCGATCAAAGATAATTGATTTTTTTTATTGCTATTGGTCATCGGCGTGGCAAAATTATGATCGGCGGCGCGTCGACCCAAAATCGTCGGCGGCGGCGGCGCACAGGTCTAGGTATATTTCCTAGTGCATGGAAATCTGCTGACATCACTCCCGTACAGTACTGGTAGTTTTCGTGACTGTCATGTGAAAGCGAAAACATTGCATTTTCATTTTCAAGAGACCAAATGAAAATGTAGCCGTCTCCCGGTCACCTGTCACATTACAAGCAGTCATGATGGGAATGTTACTTTGTTTTGAAATCTAAATTTCCAAATAGTTTTAATAGATCTGTGCAAATAACGATGACTAGTCGATAAAATGATTGTATTGTTTTTGATTTTTGAGTTAGAAGTAACATTATTGAAGAAGAAAAAGCTTGTTTACAATAGTTTGATGCACTTTCATGAAATAAAAATCCATGAAAATATAACAGAATTCCTTTCATTGTTTATGTTTCCTTTGAAAGCGTGAGAGAACAAAATGTAAATATCGCGTGACCTCTCTCAATGAAAATGAAAATCTCAGTACTGCTCCCGTACATAATACTGGCAGTTTGCACAACGTCGAAAATTACCGTAGAATCTCTATTTTGAGTTGTCTACCGAAGGTTTTTGAAAGCCTTATCCACGATGCGCTTACCCACAAGTGCATCATATTATTTCGGAATTTAAACATGGATTCGTAAAGAAACGTTCTACCACTACCAACCTGATGACATACGTGACTTCATTGGTGAAATCGCTTGATAATCGACATCAAATCGATGCCATTTATATTGACTTTGCCAAAGCATTTGATAGAATGCCTCACTCTTTGGCAGTAGAAAAGCTGGACAAAATGGGTCTAACTAGCTGGTTGACGAGGTGGGTGCTTTCGTATCTTACGGGACGTAGCGCTTGCGTACACATTGGCGAAACTAAGTCGGACTCTTTCCCTATCACATCTGGTGTGCCTCAAGACAGTCATCTTGGCCTACTTATTTTTGTGTTGTCAACGATCTCTGCATTGCAATTATATCTCCAAAGCTAATGTTTGCCGATGACTTAAAATTCTTTCGTGTAGTGTCATCAGTTGCTGAGTGCTATACTATCCAAGCCGACATTGACACATTACTAAACTGGTGTAAGTTGAACGAAATGGAAGTAAATGTCAAGAAGTGTAATGCTATTTCATTTTGTCGAACGAGGAATGAAACTGTTTTCAACTATACGATGTCATCTGCCAGCATTGCCAGAGTTAACACTGTCAAGGATCTTGGATTACTACTGGATGAAAAACTCAATTTTGCTCAGCACATTGCAGTAACGACAGCAAAAGCATACGCAGTGCTTGGTTTCATAAAGCGCAACACGCAGCAGTTCACCGACGTGTATAGTCTGAAGTCACTCTACTGTGCACTTGTACGGAGCATTCTTGAATATGGTGTGCTGGTCTGGGCACCATATCAGGCCGTTAACACTAACCGGATCGAACGAATTCAACGAAATTTCCTTCATTTCGCTCTTCGCCTCCTGCCATGGAATGATCCCGTTCGTTTGCCACCATATGAGCATCGTTGCGCCTTGGTACATCTGCCAACTTTGGCCAGCAGAAGGATTCTCTTGCAGCGCTTATTCGTGTTTGACATATTAAGCAGCAACTTCGACTGCTCGGAACTGTTGAACAACATCGATCTCAACGTTCCGGCTAGAAATACTCGACGTGCAGAATTCCTTCGTCTTCCTGTTCATCGTACTGTTTTCGGGCAAAACAACCCTTTCAATGTTTGTTGTCGTCGTTTTAACGAAGTGTCTGTGAAATTTGATTTTAATTTGTCCAAGTCAATGTTTAGAAATAGGATTAGTGAATAGTTTTATCTGTCTGTGCGACCAGTTCGAAGACTAGTAGAAATAAATAAATAAATAAATAAATAAATAAATAAATAAATAAATAAATAAATAAATAAATAAATAAATAAATAAATAAATAAATAAATAAATAAATAAATAAATAAATAAATAAATAAATAAATAAATAAATAAATAAATAAATAAATAAATAAATTTCCACTCATGTAAAGAACCGTTTCGTGAATGAGCCCAGAATCTATTTGAGTATATTTAACGCATCGCCATCACAGAATAGATCCTAAACTGAAAGTCAGTTATCGTAGTGAAGCAATCTGACTTTTGTGAACAAATTTATAAAGAAAACAAAATGCTCATTATTGATATTGATGTTATTCTTTTCTGTGTTAAATTGATTTTCCCACAATTCACTATTTCCCTAATAACTTTTGTTGCTAGCATCAAATCGATTATCAACAACGACGATATTTTTCCTTGCTAAATTTTCTTTGTTGCTAACATACTCATACATTTTTAGAGCTTAATGGGCATGATGTGGAACGGTTTTTCACAAATGTTACTGTTTTCATAGTAAATTTCATACAAGCTTTAAACTGCTTGTGCTCAGTTGAATTACATCCAAATTAACTAATAATTTAGGACGATTATTAAAATAGCAAATGTCATCATTTAAGCAAAGGGGAGCAAAAATTCTAAATTTGAATCACTCTAATATACAATCATTTTATCAAATTGTAAAAAAAACCGTCGACCGCGTAGGAGACTAGGAGGTTGAGGATTCAAGTCCCTCGTGAATTCTTTTTCGCAAATTTCAAATTTTTTTGTCCATTTCGAAACATGTGCTGTGCATATGCACAGCCAAGATATTCAACAAAAAAATATAATTTTGTTATTGGGATATAAGTCAACGTACTCGTGGTGGTACAGGGCCAGATTTAAGGGGGATGGGCGGGGGGTCGTGACCCCGGGCCCTTACAAATTTATGTACCAAAACCAACCTTTTTTTGTACATTTTGGGACCCCCCCTCAAGCTGTCGGCCCCGGGGCCCCCTTCCGGCTTAATCCGGCCCTGGGTTAGGTCAGAGTGAATGTAAATAAGAGTGGCGACACTGTCAGAATTGGAACAGAATTCATCTGTCATTCCCATACAAAATCGTGTTCCAAACGAGCAGGAGACCTGTCAAATGCGGCACATGTCGCCACTCTTAATTACATACACTCTGGATTAGGTGTACAATATTTAAGGATGGACTGAGAACTCGGGATCAGGGAATTTCAGCTTCTCATCCGGGCATTTGGTGTCAGGGACGATGTGGCGTGCCGTCGTCAGGCTTTCCAAATGTACAGCCTTTCCGCTGCAGTCAGTTTGGAAGAGCACTAACTGTCGCATTGCATGCTATCAGTCGCTCCATGCTGCTTACTTCTCATTCAACCCGAAGTGTCGTAGCGACGACGGATGCACGAATGCACGATGGACGCCGTTGTTAAACTTTCGGCATCACAGCAGCTAGTTCGACATTGTAGCGCCGTGGATGTAGTGAGTCGGATGGGCTGTTCATTGTAAATGTTGTCTTGTGTGCTTTGACGCTCATTCGTCGTCATGAAGACAGCCGGCATTACTCGAAGAGATTCTTCGGTTTCTTCGTATGTAGGGGAACTGGGGGTAGGACGCCCACGTTAAGGAAAATGCCATTTTTATCAATGAAAACCACCATTTCAGCCAGTTTTCATCAGCGCATACTGAAGAACAGCATATCTGCGACTGACTACCGATAACAGATATCTAATTGTCCATTTTATTGCACAGAAATTTGATTTTTAAAAAGCACCCGAAAAAAAATGATTTTGAAACCATGCGGGGTGAGATGCGCCAGTGGATGGGTTAAAACGCGCATGTGCTTATCGTACTGATTTTCATTTTAATTGCCTACATTAAGGTGATTATACAATCAAGCCATGTGGTGAATTTCAAATTCACCACACGGTTTTCTACTCCTATTATCAAAAGTTCAAATCTGCCGTAATAATTTTCGTACAATGCTGAAATTAAAGTCGATTGTTCAGCATGAGTAAGCAAACGATCTACGGATGTTTCATCCCCATGGGCGTTGTGGTTCTTTCAATTCGTGCTCTTGAAAAATCACTATAAAAAGCACGTGGTTTCCAAGATGGCCGATTTGTGGCTTTGTTGTATAACCACCTTAAGGCAATTAACCGAATGTTTCAGCTGTTTCGGTCATACAAAATGAGCATGGGCGTAATGCCCCACACCGACCTCAGAAGTTTGAAGGCCCATAAAATCGTTTTAAAACCATTTTTGACGACGATTTCGTGTGGAACATAAAGAACACGAGTAAGCAGCATGGCTCATGGCTCAATTATTAATTTATCAATGTATAACAGCGACAGAAAGACTAAATTCCACCGAGCTAGAATTGCATCAAAACACGCAAAAATCGTTTTTTCGAGTTTTTCATGTATAACTAGAGAAAAATCATGAAATATATGTATCCAATGGCAATATTTTTCATTGCTTTATCGTATAGACTATTGAAAATAATCAAAATGGGGATATTTAACCTTATTCAGGGGTGGCGCGTTTTAACCCCTATGGGCGTGCTACCCCCACTTCCCCTACTGTCAACAAAATAGTTTGCTCGCGGCTGTCATGGGGTGGCTATCTAATGTGTGTTAGTAGAGCTGATTTGACGCTCCAGCTAAATTTGGTACATCCTACTCTTAACCATCGTCAATTTTCTTCTCTGCTTATTTCTGTGGTTTTCTGATGCCAAGAGAAACAATTAAATTGATTTCACAAAACAGCTGTAAAAATGGCTATTTGCGCACATAACCCGTACAGCACGCACGCGGTTCTGGAACGCTCATACAGGCTCGCTCGTGCTGTGTATCACGAGCGATGTTTTGACGTAAACTACGTCTAAGGGGAAGACTCAGATACAGGGTGTAAATCCGAAATTTCCAAATTCGAGACCGTCACGAAATTAGGATAGATTTCAAACGCTAATAGCGTCTTTATCTTTCGATGGATTTTCGACATTTGCTTATCAATCGATTCAGAAACTCTCCAGCAATTTGCCAATTCTATTGATACTATTGATTATCAACGGCAAACTATTGAAAATGTTGTTTCTTTGCAAACCGGGTGAAAAATTCAATTCCGTTTCTAAATCCCCAACACGGACATCCTTTTGATCCACTGCTTCGTTTTCCCTGTGTATAAAAAGCCCCGTGTTTCGCGTGCGCGCGTCATTTTCATTCTGGATGTCACGGCGAGCGGACCAGGGCGTCCAGAAGCGGTCCCAGTGACAACGGCTGTCTCAGCGGTGTGGTGGTGCGGATGAATTTTTTTCGGTCGGTGGTGATGGCGGTCGTGGAAGCAGCAGCACATCATTTTCATCCGTGTCCCATCTTCGGCGGATCTGGCAATCGACGGCGTCCGTTGAGCCGAATCATCGGATGGCGGTCGCGCAGCCCAGTGGCTGCTGATAAGACACATAAGTGGCAATTAATCGGTTCTTTTCAGGACCATCATTATATTTGGGAGGACGGTTAAGTTGAAATAATTTTCTTAAAGTGCAACCATTAGGAACTGGAAAATTCTTCGGTGAAATTTTCTAGCGTAATTCGGAGTTGTATGATTTTAGTGATTGAGAATGTTAATATTAGATGAACTTTTTTCTTAGAACAAAGCATAATTGTTTGGCATCGGTAGCGGAATCATAGCGTTAGTGCCGGTCCGAGCATAGGCTGTCATCGGAAGATTGCTACAGCAATTTATTCACTAATGTGGCGTTTGGATGTTGTCGACAACATGAAATTTTCCCGCGAGACTAATTTTGTATTTTTCCTGTTGATTGAAAACAGAAATCGGTTCCGAGATGAACTTTATTCAAAGCGCAACGCTATCGTCGGTAGTTGAATCCCAAGCAAGTATCGGAAGGAGACCATGCAAACAATTGATTCGCATTATGACTGAAAAAAATTGTATGGCGTCAGTATTGATGTTTGCTACAGATTTTTTGACGTAAACTTCATCTAAGGGGAAGACTCAGATACAGGGTTTAAAACGGAAATTTCCAAATTCGAGACTGTCACAAAAATTAGGATAGATTTCAAACGCTAGTAGCGTCTTTATCTTTCGATGGATTTTCGACATTTGCTTATCAATCGATTCGGAAACCCTTCAACAATTTGCCAATTCTATTGATACTATTGATTATCATTGAATGCTTAACTTTTTTCTACAACAAATATGATTTTGAAAAAGTATCACCGGCGCGTGCTTACTCGCAATCTACATGCTGATACATTTACAGTTACATCAAACAACTGAAAACCGAAATACGCCACTCCAGAATTACGAGGTGACAATGTTAGAATGAGACAAAAGATAGGAAAAATAACACGGTGTGTAGTGCCTCCCCGAGTCACCTTAAGGGAAGATCCTTTAATTACGTAACGTAAAAATTGGGCATTTTTAACCCCCCCTCCCCCCTATGTCACACTTTTGGTATGAAGCATCTAAAAATTATGTATGGGTCGTCACACACATGAATTTTTTTCGCTCGATAGTGGTGGTGGTCGTGGCAACAGCAGTACATCTTTACATCCGTGTTACAAGCAGCATTTTTGGATCTGGCAATTAACGGCGTGCGTAGAGCCGAATCATCAGATGGCTGTCGCGCAGTCCAGTAGTTGTTGTTGGTGAGGCACATAATTGGGAATGAATCGGTTCTTTTCAGAACCACCATTATGTTTGGGAGGAAGGTTAAGTTGAAATAATTTGTCTATAGTGCAACCGCTAGGAACTAGAAAACTTTTCAGTGAAATATTCTAGCGTGATTCTGAGCTCAATTATATGATGTTTGTCTAGCACTAAATACTCTTCTTGCTGTGGATTTAATTTTGAACAATGATTCAGTGATTGATAAGTGATTGAGAAAGTTGATATAAGACGAACTTTTTTCATAGAACAAAGCATAATTGTTTGGTATCGGTAGCGGAATCATAGCATTACTGCCGGTCCGAGCGCGCGTCGGAAGGAGAAGCTGCAAATATAACAGGCTACCTACTAGAATTATAATCTTGATGGGAAATTTCACTTGACTGTTACTGCTATCCACGCGAATAATTATCGGCAGCGTCTTTTTATAACGCGCGCTTGTGATTCTGCTACCGATGGAAAACAATCTGCCATCACCAAGCAATTAAGTTTTACTTTGAACAAAATTCATCTCGCCTCAAGTTGTGACTTAAGAGCTACTTTCTCTGATGGTTGCCAATCATTAGTACTTCAGACAAGAAAATTTAATCTGAGCGCGAACGACCGCATGAACCACACCATCGATGAGAATGAAATTTCCGGTAGCAGCTCCGCCGAAGCCGATGGTGGGACTACGATCTGCTTTTCGCGACATCTCGAACGAAATGAGCTGCTTTCTTGTAATCAATAAAGTTAAACCTGTAGTCACGCCCCTTTAGTAAGTGTGTGACGGGTACACAATATTTGCAGTCATACCGGACAACAAAGAGGCGGGACTAATGGGCCATCTTCATTGATTATAAGAAAACTGCTTTCCCCCGCGCGTGTGGCATTTCATTTGAAATATCGCGGAGAGCGGTCCCAGCATCGGTAGAGATGTCGCAAATTAATCGATTACTTCGATTAATTGATTATTTGTTGTGATAATCGATTAATTTTTAAATCGATTACTTCCCAACGATTAATCGATTCAATAATCGACAAGAATCGAAAGTAATCGATTAGTTACTAATCGATTAATCGAGATTTTATGACATCGCAAATTTTATTCCAAATACATATGGAATATTGGAAAAAATCGGTTCTTCTCAGGGCCTCCATTCTATACAAAGGAAGATTAAGGCGAGACGAATTTTTTTCAAAGTGCAAATTAGCCGCTTGGAGACGCCATAAAGTTGCCTGGCGTCCGTAGCAGAATCACGAGCGCGCGTCGAAGGGAGATGCTACAAATATGTATTCGCATGGATGGCTTCAGTGGCAGTCAAGTTTAATTCTTTCAAGATTCTTATTTGGTTTTGTTATTCCAGCCTATGGCGTGGGTCGTATGGTCGTGATTCGAAATATGCATTATTGGGAATTAATCGATTCTTCTCATGGACACCATTTTAAAAATAGGAAGATTGAGGCGAGACGAATTTGTTCGAAGTACGACGTCGTAGCAGAATTACGTTGCCGTTCGTAGCAGAATAACAAGCGCGTATTGTAGAGCTGCTGCAAATATGTATTCTTGCACTGGCACTAGATTCTTCATTTCACCAAACTGTTTTACGTAGTTTACGTCGGGCGGTCGTGTCTTGTACACAACCCTTATGATTTTTTTGGCCCTTATCGTTCGCCGATTTGCTCACAACAAGTTTCGCTCATTCCCATTGAAAATTGGCCAGATCGAACTATGGGCTCCGTAGTCTTGTCTTGTCTTGTCTTAGCACATGGGCTCCGAAGTTATGGACAAAATTTAGTTTTTTACTCAAGAAATGCGTAAATATTCCTCAATTTTTCAAATAGTATTATCCATTACTTTTGTTGAATTACAGTTATTAAAAGCTTAATACCTTGAAATATTATTCCAACAGTGACTTGTTTGATGCTGATTGCATAGGTCATACTTGGTTTTCTAAAATGTAATGAAAGTATATTCAGATTAATGCTCGTAAAATGCCATAAATAATCAACTATCCAACTGAATAGGCACTCAAAATAGTCTTATATGCACTCTCAATATTTTGAAAGTATTGTGGATTTTGAGCAGATTTTGGAAATTATATATTAACTTAAATTTTTCATTTTTTTTACTTCTTTTTTTAATTATCAACGCATTCAGGCTTTTGATTGATTATTTTTTGCACAATTCAACTTAATAAAATGTTATTTTCAATATGTTGCAACGTTATTACAAACAATTTACAAACAAATATGTACAAGAAACAGTAATGACACGATTTCTGACATGTCCAAGTTTTGACTGCCGCTAGAATGAATTTTAAAAGTTTATAGAGAAGGAATTGGAAATTATAATTTTTTTAGAAGTCTATATTACAATCACAAACATGTGTCCGGAACAACGTACCGTATATACACTTTCAGCTCTAAGCCATTAATTGCTTTTTGTGCTGTTTAGACCACCCTAATGATATTTTCTCGTTACATATTAAGGTTCCCCCAAACACACGCGACGCGACAGTAGCGACGCGATTCTATCACTTGGCGACAGCGATTCTGTCGCCGTTGGTATGGAAGCGTAAATAGAACATTGCCTGCAGCGACCCAACGATAGAACCGCTGCGACTAGTTGTCGCCGTCGCGGCGATGAAATTGCTTAGGTTTGGGGGAGCCTTTATAATGAACGAGAAAGGCATCAACACCAATAGGTGGGATAATCAGTTTTTTTTAATTCGTTTCTTTCAGACCGCATCGTGCTTTCGTGCTGTGCGGTTCTTTCTCTCTTTGCGGAAGGAAGTTTTTAATACTACCCGAAGCTATTTTAATTTCAACAGTGCTTCTCAGCGCTATTTGTACCCACTGATCCCGTTACGATCTTTGCAAGGACCCGTGCCTTCGTTTTACGTTGGACCCGTTTGCGGAAGTAAAATTCCGACAAGCGGTGGTAATCCTGCAGGGACACCGTTCTGGGAAAAACCTCTTAGAAGGTCACGTCTCCACGCTCAGCAATGAGTATTAATAAAAACAAGAGGAAGGGGGAGTCTTTGAATTCTCCACTTCCTTCTAAGAAACAAGGTTTCAAGACCGTCCTGCCAAAGCGCGGAAAAAATAGAAGGAAGCTGGAGAATTCAGATATTCCTTCAAACTCTAATGGCGGAAATAATTTTTCTCCTATCGAACTGAGCAATCAGTTCGATTTGATTAATGATGATATTGAGCAAATCGAATCTAGCCCAGGTGATTCGATTCATGCGAAAACGCAAAGGATTCCGCCGATTGTGGTATCTGTTGCCGAGTTTTCTGGCTTTAGGAATGAGATTTTGAGTAACCTTCAGGGGATCAAGGTTTCATTTCAGATTGCTAGGAAGGGTGACTGCCGCGTTTTGCCGGGATCCTTTGACGATCGCAAACGTCTTCTTCAGTATTTAACTGAGAAGCGCCATAAATTCTTCACATACGACGACAAAACTGAGCGATTGTTCAAAGTCGTCTTGAAAGGTCTCCCCAGTGATGACAAATCACTGGATGAGATTAAAATTGAAATTTCTCAATTACTTGGATTATCACCAGTCCAAGTAATTAAGATGAAAAAGAAATCCCATTCTGGTACTTCCCAGAGGGGCATTTCTCAAGAATTTTATTTAGTTCATTTTAACAAAAGTGAACTAAATAATATGAAAAGTTTGGAAAAGGCCTGTATTATGTCTCATGTCCGTGTTACATGGGAACATTTCCGCAGGCCTAGGGGAAATTTCCAAAACCCCACCCAGTGCCGTACATTGTCACATGGATGCTAAATGCATGATTTGTGGTGGAACCTCTCACGCCAAGGACGCATGTCCTGTGAGAGAAGATTCCAATAAATTTAAATGTGCTAATTGTGGGGGCAATCATAAATCCAATTTCTGGGAATGCCCTTCACGCAAAAAAGTTTTGAATTCCCGTGCAAAATTGATGACAGGAAATTTCAATCGGATCCCAGATTCGACGGGTAGAAATTTTTCAAACGCTCAAATTTCGAAACCGGTTACCGGTCGAGCAATTCATACCCACCACAATTCACAAACAAATTTTGCCGCTCGTCAACGGGTAGCAAGCACTTCAGTAAATTCCAATTTTTCCAATGTACCTACGTATGCAAACATCGCTGCTGGTAGACACAATTTCTCTTCTCAAAATGAGGTTTATACCCATGTCCCAACGGAAAATAACGGTCATGTTGCCGATTCAGGTAGCATGACTGCTTCCGATTTTGATTTTTTAACTGAACAATTGCATCACATGATTGATGCAATGTTCAAAGCAAATACCATTCCTGAAGCTGTTTAGGTTGGTATAAAGTACACACAAAAAATTGTTATCGGACTCCGTTTCAATGGATCCAAATAATTGTGTGAAAGTTCTAAATTGGAATGCCCGCTCTCTAAAGGGTAAGGAAGATGAATTATTCAACTTCCTAACATAATGTGCATATTGCCATTATAACTGAAACGTATTTAAAACCAGGACTCTCCATTAAAAGAAATCCAAACTATTTTATCTACAGAAATGATCGTCTTGACAGCGCCTGTGGTGGGGTCGCCATTGTCATTAATAGACGTATCAAACATAAATTATTTTCTTCGTTTGAAACCAAAGTTTTTGAAACCTTGGGAGTTTCTGTTGAAACAAATTTTGGACAATTTTCCTTCATTGCAGCCTACTTGCCTTTTCAATGCAATGGGCAGCAAAAGAATTTGTTGAAAGCTGATCTTCAAATTCTGACTCGCAACAAATCAAAATTCTTCGTAATTGGTGACTTCAATGCCAAACACCGTTCATGGAATAATGCTCAAAGCAATTCCAACGGCAAAATTTTATTTGAAGATTGTTCTGCGGGATATTATACTATTCAATATCCCAATGGCCCTACTTGTTTTTCTTCCAGTCGAAATCCTTCTACAATTGATTTAGTTTTAACGGATTCAAGTCAGCTGTGTGGCCAATTGGTAACTCATGCTGACTTTGACTCTGATCATCTTCCTGTGACATTTGAAATCTCACAAGAAGTCATTTATAATCCAATCAGCTCTACTTTTAATTATCATAGAGCTGATTGGGATTTATATAAAACGTATATCGATAGGAATTTTGATGTTGATATTCCTCTCGATACCAAAAGTGATATTGACAATGCTCTCGTATCTTTGACAAATTTAATTGTCGAAGACAGAGGCATTGCAATTCCTAAATGTGAAATTAAATTCAACTCCATTATTATTGACGACGATCTTCAGCTACTGATCCGTCTTAAAAATGTGAGAAGAAGGCAATACCAAAGAACTCGCGATCCCGCGTTGAAAGTTATTTGGCGAGATTTGCAAAATGAAATTAAAATTAAAAAACGTTTCGCTATTCTGAGAAATACCAACTTTGAGAATAATGTCTCGAAGTTGGATCCCAGTTCGAAACCCTTTTGAAATTAACAAAATTCTTAAAAACCTCAAAAGCCAATTCCAGCGCTTAAAGAGGGAAATAAAATTTTATTAACAAATGGCGAAAAGGCTCAAAAACTTGCTCAGCAGTTCGAGAGTGCCCATAATTTTAGTCTAGGTCTCACTAGTCCAATTGAGGATCAGGTTACACGGAGCTTCGAAGACATTCTCAATCAAGAGAATGTTTTAACCCTTCGTTGGGAACTAATTTGGATGAAGTGAGATCTATTACTAGAAAATTTAAAAATATGAAAGCCCCGGGTGATGATGGTATTTTCTACATACTTATCAAAAACTTCCTGAGAGCTCTTTATCCTTTTTGGTTAATTTATTTAACAAATGTTTTCAATTGGCATACTTTCCAGATAAATGGAAAAACGCCAAAGTTGTTCCAATTTTGAAGCCGGACAAAAATCCAGCTGAGGCTTCTAGTTATCGCCCAATCAGTTTGCTTTCTTCAATAAGCAAACTGTTTGAAAAGATTATTTTAAATAGAATGATGGTTCATATTAATGACAATTCTATTTTGCTGATGAGCAATTTGGTTTTCGCCATGGGCATTCAACCACCCATCAGTTATTAAGAGTTACGAACTTAATTCGGCTCAACAAATCTGAAGGATATTCGACTGGAGTTGCTCTTCTTGATATAGAGAAAGCATTTGACAGTGTTTGGCATGAAGGTTTGATTGTAAAATTTATGAATTTTAATTTTCCTCTGTACATCATTAAACTGATCCAAAATTATTTATCAGATCGCTCACTGCAGGTAAACTATCAGAATTCTAAATCTGATAGATTACCTGTAAGGGCTGGTGTCCCCCAAGGCAGCAAACTGGGGCCCATTTTGTATAACATTTTTACTTCTGACTTACCTGATTTACCACCAGGGTGTCAAAAATCTTTGTTTGCAGATGACACGGGCCTTTCAGCCAAAGGGCGAAGCCTTCGTGTCATTTGTAGTAGATTGCAAAAAGTTTGGGTATTTTCTCCACTTGCAAAAATGAAAAATTTACTGAATGATTCCAAAACTCAGCTTATAATTTTCCCACATAAGCCGAGAGCTTCTTATTTGAAACCTTCTAGCAGACATATTGTCACTATGAATAGGGTTCCAATTAATTGGTCTAGCGAAGCTAGATATTTAGGACTTCTGCTAGATCAAAATTAACTTTAAAAATCACATTGAAGGCCTTCAAGCCAAATGTAACAAATATATTAAGTGTCTATATCCACTTATAAACAGAAAATCAAAACTTTGTCTTAAGAACAAACTTTTGATTTACAAACAAATTTTAGACCTGCCATGTTGTATGCTGTGCCAATATGGACTAGTTGCTGCAATACCAGAAAGAAGGCACTCCAGAGGATTCAAAATAAAATTTTGAAAATGATTCTGAAGTTGCCTCCGTGGTATAGTACCAATGAACTTCATAGAATTTCTAATATTGAGACATTGCAACAAATGTCCAACAAAATAATTTCCAATTTTAGACAAAAATCGTTGCAATCTTCTATTGCATCGATTAACTCCTTGTACCCTTAGTATAAAATAGGTTAAGATTAGTTTAAGTAGAAAACATTGTAATTCCTACATGGTTCAATTCAACCAGAGGAAAAATTCTAACTGCCAGAGGCAATTGAAATGTATTAATAATAACTAAAAAGTAACATAGCAAATAAGGATGATAGTGTTAAGAAAACACGGAACACCTAGTCTAAGAGAGGAATGCATGTATTAGATAATTAGCAAATAAAATTAGCTAAAAAAAAAAAAAAAAAAAAAAAAAAAAAATTCGTTTCTTTTATCTCACAGCTCTGGCGAAAAAAATAACTTTAATACATAATATTTTGTAATGTCAAGAAACCAGAAGCGATGACTAAGAGATCGATGGAAAACTGAGAGATTCGATTAAAAAATCACGGAGATAATGAAAATTTAGTTACACTTTTTCTACACGAATGTATCCGTGTTAGTTTTTTAGCGGATGTATCCTAGTGTTAACCGATCTCTAATAAAATGTTATTAAGACCTTACATTGTTTGACATTTCCTATGAAATTTTTCGTCTTTTGAAATATATTAGCATCCCAAGTCAGTCGGGCAATAGAACATTCTAGCGTATCGGATAAACCTGTCGTTAGCTGTACGGGTACAAAGGAAATGCAAACTCAATTTTGTATATACGTATTAACCTTAAAATAATTATTTACTCTAAGTACTGAAATAAAATGTTAAAATATTCAATACATGTTCGTTAGGTGAATTGTGAATCAAACACCTATTTAGTGTAAATACTTTCATAGTTATACATCCCATAAACAATTTTAAGACACTCCTCAGGAAACAAAAAGCATGAAAGTGATTCAAGTGCAAGGCAATATTTAACGAATACTTAATTGATACTCTGTTTCGGAATCGAATTACGAACTAATTACGTTCGAAGATGCTAATTACTTTTTTCTGTATGATTATAAACATCTTAATTTTTTGAAATTATTTAACCCGCGAACAAATGACTCACATCTGTCGGTCTACGCAACCGCAGTACGGTGCGATGGAGTACCTAGTACCTTATAACTGGGAATTATCCATACATATCAGCACTACTGCATCGGCCACGGATGGATTCGCAATGAACGAAAAGCAGTCAGCGAGGCAACAGTTACCTCTTTACTGCAGTAGTCAACATCCGTAGCAGCAAACGAAACGCATGTTAAACGCACGAAAAATGTGCCGAACGAACAGACGCTGCTGTCGGGAATAACGAACGACCCGAAAGCAAATGAATGAAACTGTCTTACAATGTCAGCCGAGAGCAACGTTACCTTTCGTATAATTGCGTGTATGCGACTGTCGCATATGAACCGATAGCACGGCTGTCATGGTTAAACAAAGGCGACAATCATTGGTGGGCTGTAATGATGCGGTACATTTGGAAAGCCTGGCCGTCGCGCTCTAGGAATGGTTCATGTCCAATACCTTTGCCAATTCTGAAGAGTACTCTGACGGACTAAGCTTGAGCTTGAGCTTGATTGACTGCCCGTAGTTGCTACTCCATTATGACCAGATCAGCTGTTCTTGCACAGAGAACCAACAGATGTTTGCTTGGGACTAGCATTCATCTTCAATGTACAAGTACTGGTGATCTCATTTGTTAGGTCACACTGGCGCCTGCCACGTCAGAATGCAAGTCAATGTAGGGAAAGGGAAGGAAATGATGATGCAATCACTCGCCCACTGCAAGCCGAATATACCTCTGCACTTGCCACGAGTTCATGCGGATTTTTGTTGGAATTTTTGGGTTAGGTTCGCGAGGCAGAGGTTCGTCTTGGGTAACGAGCTGCCAATGTGACAGATAGGAGAAAGCAACTGATGGAATTTCTTATTGGATGTGGGAAACGAGCTTTTTCGTTCATTTCCAATTCTAACAGCTACTACTAGAATAGTGAAGTTGAGTATAGCATTAAAATGGAAACGGTACGGAAGTCCATTTCCAGTTCTAGCGATTGCTAGAACATGAGAAATATTGAGAAAGATACAAAGTAGAAGAATGTAACGGATCTGGGATTGAACCCATGACCTCCTGCGTATGAGGCAGAAGCAGTAGCCATATAACTACCAAGCCAGTTTTCTGAAGAGTACTCTGACGGACTAATGGGAAAAACTCGTTTTTCGAGAGTTGTCTATCATAAACCTCACCTTCTTGTGCGCCCACCTTTGCTAGCGAGTCCGCCTTGCTCGGTAATAATTACCAGGGTTTGAATCCAAAAGACAATGAAAAAAATCTTACACTTATCATGTCTGTATACACTCCCGTAAGGCATAACGAGGATACGTTTTTCGTAAGCTGTTACGATAATGAACTGATTCGAGGGGGAGGTCTATACCCCATGATAAATTTCTTTTTAAAAGCGATTTCTTCAAACCCTGATAATTACCCATATATGTACAAGATGAATTAGACTTAAGGCAAAAATTTGCATTATTGCTTTTGTCATATAGGAAAACTGTTCCGTTTTCCATCTCACTGAACATATATTCATCTCATCGCAAAACAATGAAATACAGCACCAATCTTTTTGCTAACAAGCGTGCTCACTGGTGAAAAAAATCACAAAAATAAGAAACAAAACAAATTCCTTTTCATTGCTTTGTTTTTGATGGGATGGAAAAAAGAGCTATTGGGATGAAGTGCCGAACCGTTCCCCTATTCAATTGTTTTCATTTAACATGAATTTGAAAATTTAATTAAAGTTTTTTTTATAATTTAGGAAGAAATGACAACTATGCAGAAACTCGTTTTTGAAGTTACTGTAAAGATTTTACCAAGCTAAAAATAAAATTACGTTTCCAGTAAATATTTAATTATATATCAAGAAAATGCAATGAAATTATGATTCATTATGCAATTCACCAGAGACATATTCTAAGCATTTTATATGCACAAAAAAAGTTCGCTTTATTATTATAAAATTGTACCATTAGTTTCAAGAATTTCTGATAAGCTAATTCTTCTAGATAATTTTTCTAGTAATAGATTTCACTTCATCCAAATGAGCGTTCTCTTAGCCTACGATATTTTTCCATTCCTTCCCAACAACGAATCGTGTTCAGAAAACGTAGAGTTGATGTTTCCAAGAAGTGTATAATGAACATTTTTGCCTCGAGAGTGGGTGACCGTCGACAAGCAACAAATGATAACTAGTTGTGCTATCGATAAACACGGAAACTGATGAAAAAATCTGCAGCCCACAAGGAAGAACAAAAACAACAATAGCCTTCAGATACCGTCTTCTTCAATTATGTGTAGCGCACAGATAGAAGCTCCGATTTGAGCGAGGGTGTCGGCATCTGTCAATAAATCAGCGGTTTATGGCTTCCTGTTGAAAGGAAGAACATTTTATAGCTTGCGGAAAGAGCAGCAAATCGTAGTTACACTTACCCTGGACTCACTGCAAGGGCACAATGAGATGATAAGTGTTTGAATGTTTTTCTTCAGAGTTAGGTCGTAAACTATTTTCATGGGCCATAACTCTAAACGGATCAATTCGTAATCATAACACATTTTGAAGAGAATAAAATTGTTGACTTATAGTTTATTTTTAGGATTTCTATCATTTATAATTCCTCGTTGAATTCGCCATGTTGCAAGTAAATCAGCCAAGGCAAATTTTCTATAAACAGTTCATAAACAAATACATCATTTAAATGCATCAAACAAAGACTCTTAGCAAAAGTTCGTCGCATCAGGCGGTCGCACAAAAAGCTGTTAATACACGCAAGTGCGTGTGGGTTCATAAAAAAAATTAATTTCCATGGCAAAAGAAATTTAATCACAATGTTCATACAAACAATGATCATCATGTCCATTGTGAAATGCTGTTTCTTCAATTCACTTCTGTTCGATTCCATCAATTTCTGTAAACGCGCTATGTTTGCACTTGATAGGATTTCTTTTGCTATTGATAAACAGCAACACACCGCTTCAATGTTCTGTGCCAAGTCAACTGTCGAACACGGTTCCACCAGTTTGGGATTGAAACGGTGGCAAGAGCCACCGTATCATCGTAATATCCTTGTTGTAGATAGACTGTCACCGCGAAATCGTTTACTCGTTCACCTCGCTGACGGCATGATAAGCAGCATCCTTATGATCTGATTTCGGTGGGTGACAAAATTGCTGTGCAGGTTGATGGTACGTGCCATTAGAGAGAACCAGATTGAATGGCGACGGCTGCGGCGGTCGGATTGAGCGTCTGATTGGATTGACTGTGCAATACCAACCAAGGGCAAACTTTCCAAGTGTTGTTGACGAAGAACACCGTACCACAGGAAGAAGAACCCGTGCAATTTCTGACTTCCTAGTGAGATCCATCGGAATACCGGTAACGCCGGAAACGGGATATGATTTAATTTTACTCCATGAATTCCGTTGCCTGTTGGTGCTGCCATAACGAAGATAATAAAAGCAAGATGCTTTGGATTGTTGTGTAGGTAATTCTCCAAATTCCAACTCTTTATAGGTCAGGATGTTTTTGAAAAAGATATGGCAAGTAAGGCAAGGCGAGTTATATTATGTGAAATGTTGCATGGTTGAGAATCATTGCTTTAATGGAAACAATTTTTCAATCCTCATTGAAGATACGGGATCCAAATTTCACTCGCTAAGCTACTAGTAGACCAGATGTAGAGCATTCTACGACAAAAAGCTACCAATCAGTATCAAGTATTCATCCAGCTGACAACCCAGAAAACCACTAATCTTGTGAGCGGCTTATCCTTAATCGTCAGCCCACTGAGGCCTACGGTTGTTCCGAAAATAATCTCCCCAAGCTCGAGTCCTTACTTCCATTGCTGCTGACCGAACCGGCTGGCTCGGTTGTGCTGGCAACTGGCCAAAAATGCACTTCCACTTTCCACTTTCTCATTACGTTGATGGTTCCGTTACAAACAATCCCGCTGTTGAGTGGGGCCCGATTGTGTCACATGGCAATCACGGGCAATGATTTTTTCCTGCATGTCCGTGTTCACGTGCGCCTGGGCATTAGGGTGTTCGAAAATTCCATGGTTGCAAACAACCATGGCACATAGAAGGTGCAGATAAACATCAAAATAAATCTGGCTTTAAAACTTTTTCAAAGATTGAGGAACACAAACAATGAAAAGTATTGGCGTGACGCCCTAGTTTTCGTTCAATTTTTAACCCTTGACGTGATGCGCGCGAGACCATACGACGGTATCGGGATGATGAAGCTGCCTCGAGCAGAAGAGATTAAACCGCAGAGCGGCTCCTCATCATCGTTTTCATTCAGCTTCGAACAGCTCCTGTTGTAGGTGGAGCACGATTGTTCAATTGATGTGACGCAATGTGCACACGTTCCGGTGGGCACAGGTAGTTGATAATTCATCGACACCACAAAACGGTAAGCCGATAAACAATTATTGTTATTGCTGGGTGCTGTCGTCGTTGTATTGTACAACTGCTCCGGTAGCCATTGTGGTGGCTGTTTGCGACACGCAGATACTTATGTACGTCAGTACTTAGCGAGGTACTCAATCCCTTCACTGCAAGTGTCGGTGCGCCGACGGGAATCAGAAATCAGGAAATGATTTTCATCAATGAGCTGGAAAATGAGTTGACAATAAGGATCACGATGGAAAAAATGCCATTGCTTCGGACGATTTTCGAGAGGAGTACATGAGGTGCATTCAGTGCTGTTGAAACTTGATGTTTACACAGATCGACAAAAAGGCTGTAAAGTTGGGGTGATCAAGGTTTGCAATACTATTTCAATCACGTAATTCGACATGTTTCTGCTGCTTGTTAAAATAAATGCGGATTTTTTAAAATAAAAAATTGTTTTGTATTTTGACCAAGGTTCGTGCTTCTTGCATACTCTACACTTAATTCTAGACCAACATTTGAAAAAAGCGTAACAGCCAAAATTTATTTCTTCTGGTTTTTCGTGTACATATATAGCTATATATGAAGAAGAAGAATCGGAAGGGATAAATGTTGGCTCTTACGCCCTTTTCAAATGTTGGTCTATTCACGTTGAAAACTACACATTAGACTGGCCCAGGAAACAAAAAGTTGTCTAATTCCACGGGGCACCCCCCAGGATTGTGTCTTTGGGTGAGAAAATCAATCTCTGAAAATTTCAGCTCAATCGCTTGTTGCATAAGCTGGCGCATTTGATTTGAAGTTTGTATGGGGATTTCAGCCAAAATGTATAGGAAAATACACCTCCGTCACTCATTCGATCTGGAAATTGGTTCTAATTGCTCGATTGACCTCAGAATTGCAAAAACGGCAGTTGGTATGCTACAGAACAATTTCACAGAACATTGTATGATGATTAAATGAACTTTTATATGAGTTTCGGCTGATGCGATTCGATCAAAAAACCCAAAAATACACAAATCAGCTCCTAATAATTTAGCCGAAAATTATATAAAAGTTTATTTAATCATCATGCAATGTTCTGTGAAATTGTTCTGTAGCCCCGTGGAATTCAACAACATTTTTTTCTCCCCATAGTAATCTGGGCCAGTCTACTACACATAGCCAAAATTATTTGAAAAGAGGTTTACTATTCAGAGTGTGCGGTTCCTTCGTTAAATAAGTTTTCTTGTCTAATATATCGAGTTTTCAAATATCGTAACTTATGACTGGTGGTCAATAAGGGTATGTGATAACACACCTTTTCCCCTCTGCAACCACAAAAAGTTTGAAACTCCCATATTGATTCGGAACGTAGCGACATAAAGGTTCCATTTTATTAAAATTTTTGCGAAAGGCTTCCGAGCCTCTTGAAAGGAGGCTTCCGAGCCACTTGAAAGAAGGCTTCCGAGCCTCTTGAAAGGAGGCTTTCGAGCCTCTTGAAAGGAGGCTTCCGAGTCTCTTGAAAGGAGGCTTCCGAGCCTCTGGAAAGAAGGCTTCCGAGCCTCTGGAAAGGAGGCTTCCAAGCCTCTTGAAAGGAGGCTTCCGAGCCTCTTGAAAGGAGGCTTCCGAGCCTCTTGAAAGGAGGCTTCCGAGCCTCTTGAAAGGAGGCCTGAGCCTCTTGAAAGGAGGCTCTGAGCCTCGTGAAAGAAGGCTTCCGAGCCTCTTGAAAGGAGGCTTCCGAGCCTCTTGAAAGGAGACTTCCGAGCCTCTTGAAAAGAGGCTTCCGAGCCGCTTTGAAAGGAGGCTTCCGAGCCTCTTTGAAAGGGGGCTTCCGAGCCTCTTTGAAAGGCGGCTTCCGAGCCTCTTTGAAAGGAGGCTTCCGAGCCTCTTTGAAAGGAGGCTTCCGAGCCTCTTTGCAAGGAGGCTTCCGAGCCTCTTTGCAAGGAGGCTTCCGAGCCTCTTTGCAAGGAGGCTTCCGAGCCTCTTTGTAAGGAGGCTTCCGAGCCTCTTTGCAAGGAGGCTTCCGAGCCTCTTTGTAAGGAGGCTTCCGAGCCTCTTTGCAAGAAGGCTTCCGAGCCTCTTTGTAAGGAGGCTGAGGCCTCTTTGTAAGGAGGCTTTGAGCCTCTTTGTAAGGAGGCTTTGAGCCTCTTTGTAAGGAGGCCTGAGCCTCTTTGTAAGGAGGCTTCTGAGCCTCTTTGTAAGGAGGCTCTGAGGCCTCTTTGTAAGGAGGCTTCTGAGCCTCTTTGTAAGGAGGCTTTGAGCCTCTTTGTAAGGAGGCTTGAGCCTCTTTGTAAGGAGGCTTTGAGCCTCTTTGTAAGGAGGCTTGAGCCTCTTTGTAAGGAGGCTTCTGAGCCTCTTTGTAAGGAGGCTTCTGAGCCTCTTTGTAAGGAGGCTTCTGAGCCTCTTTGTAAGGAGGCTTCTGAGCCTCTTTGTAAGGAGGCTCTGAGCCTCTTTGTAAGGAGGCTCTGAGGCCTCTTTGTAAGGAGGCTTCTGAGCCTCTTTGTAAGGAGGCTTCTGAGCCTCTTTGTAAGGAGGCTTCTGAGCCTCTTTGTAAGGAGGCTTCTGAGCCTCTTGAAAGGAGGCTTCTGAGCCTCTTTGTAAGGAGGCTTCTGAGCCTCTTGAAAGAGTCTTCTGAGCCTCTTGAAAGGAGGCTTGAGCCTCTTGAAAGGAGGCTGAGCTCTTAAAGGAGGCTTCTGAGCCTCTTGAAAGGAGGCTTGAGCCTCTTGAAAGGAGGCTTCTGAGCCTCTTGAAAGGAGGCTCTGAGCCTCTTGAAAGGAGGCTTCTGAGCCTCTTGAAAGGAGGCTTCTGAGCCTCTTGAAAGGAGGCTTCTGAGCCTCTTGAAAGGAGGCTTGAGCCTCTTGAAAGGAGGCTCTGAGCCTCTTGAAAGGAGGCTTCTGAGCCTCTTGAAAGGAGGCTCTGAGCCTCTTGAAAGGAGGCCTGAGCCTCTTGAAAGGAGGCTCTGAGCCTCTTGAAAGGAGGCTTCTGAGCCTCTTGAAAGGAGGCTCTGAGGCCTCTTGAAAGGAGGCTTCTGAGCCTCTTGAAAGGAGGCTTCTGAGCTCTTGAAAGGAGGCTTCTGAGCCTCTTGAAAGGAGGCTTCTGAGCCTCTTGAAAGGAGGCTTCTGAGCCTCTTGAAAGGAGGCTTCTGAGCCTCTTGAAAGGAGGCTTCTGAGCCTCTTGAAAGGAGGCTTCTGAGCCTCTTGAAAGGAGGCTCTGAGCCTCTTGAAAGGAGGCTCTGAGCCTCTTGAAAGGAGGCTCTGAGCCTCTTGAAAGGAGGCTTGAGGCCTCTTGAAAGGAGGCTTCTGAGCCTCTTGAAAGGAGGCTTCTGAGCCTCTTGAAAGGAGGCCTGAGCCTCTTGAAAGGAGGCTTCTGAGCCTCTTGAAAGGAGGCTTCTGAGCCTCTTGAAAGGAGGCTCTGAGCCTCTTGAAAGGAGGCCTGAGCCTCTTGAAAGGAGGCTCTGAGGCCTCTTGAAAGGAGGCTTGAGCCTCTTGAAAGGAGGCTTGAGCCTCTTGAAAGGAGGCTTGAGCCTCTTGAAAGGAGGCTTCTGAGCCTCTTGAAAGGAGGCTTCTGAGCCTCTTGAAAGGAGGCTTCTGAGCCTCTTGAAAGGAGGCTTCCTGAGCCTTTTTGAAAGGAGGCTTCTGAGCCTCTTGAAAGGAGGCTTTGAGCCTCTTGAAAGGAGGCTTCTGAGCCTCTTGAAAGGAGGCTCTGAGCCTCTTGAAAGGAGGCTTCTGAGCCTCTTGAAAGGAGGCTTCTGAGCCTCTTGAAAGGAGGCTTCTGAGCCTCTTGAAAGGAGGCTGGAGCCTCTTGAAAGGAGGCCTGAGCCTCTTGAAAGGAGGCTTCTGAGCCTCTTGAAAGGAGGCTCTGAGGCCTCTTGAAAGGAGGCTTCTGAGCCTCTTGAAAGGAGGCTCTGAGCCTCTTGAAAGGAGGCTTCTGAGCTCTTGAAAGGAGGCTTCTGAGCTCTTGAAAGGAGGCTTCTGAGCCTCTTGAAAGGAGGCTTCTGAGCCTCTTGAAAGGAGGCCTGAGCCTCTTGAAAGGAGGCCTGAGCCTCTTGAAAGGAGGCTTCTGAGCCTCTTGAAAGGAGGCTTCTGAGCCTCTTGAAAGGAGGCTTCCTGAGCCTCTTGAAAGGAGGCTTCTGAGCCTCTTGAAAGGAGGCTTCTGAGCCTCTTGAAAGGAGGCTTCTGAGCCTCTTGAAAGGAGGCTTCTGAGCTCTTGAAAGGAGGCTTCTGAGCCTCTTGAAAGGAGGCTTCTGAGCCTCTTGAAAGGAGGCTCTGAGCTCTTGAAAGGAGGCTCTGAGCCTCTTAAAAGGAGGCCTGAGCCTCTTGAAAGGGGGCTTCCGACCCTCTTGAAAGGGGGCTTCCGAGCCTCTTGAAAGGGGGCTTCCTTCCTCTTGAAAGGAGGCTTCCGAGCCTCTTGAAAGGAGGCTTCCGAGCCTCTTGAAAGGAGGCTTCCGAGCCTCTTGAAAGGAGGCTTCCGAGCCTCTTGAAATGAGGCTTCCGAGCCTCTTGAAATGAGGCTTCCGAGCCTCTTGAAATGAGGCTTCCGAGCCTCTTGAAATGAGGCTTCCGAGCCTCTTGAAATGAGGCGTCCAAACCTCTTGAAATGAGGCGTCCAAAACTCTTGAAAGGAGGCTTCCGAGCCTCTTGAAAGAAGGCTTCCGAGCCTCTTGAAAAGAGGCTTCCGAGCCTCTTGAAAGAAGGCTTCCGAGCCTCTTGAAAGGAGGCTTCCGAGCTTTTTGAAAGGAGGCTTCCGAGCCTCTTGAAGGAAGGCTTCCGAGCCTCTTGAAGGAACGATTCCGCAGGTACGCTGGAAAGGGTATTCACAACCCTACAAAATGCTGTAAGTGTTTGCCGGGTAGCCTTACTTTTGTGTTTGTAAATCGTGATTGTTCTCAAAAATTGTTCGACAATTAAAACAGTATTGAAGATAGACATAATGATATCAAACAAAAGCATACACTGGCGGAGGAAAATAAAGCAGCGATGGTTGTAAAACAATGACTCAAATTTTAGAAAGGATGCAAGGAGTTTGAGATTTATTCACGTACATGCATGTTACAAAGTTATAAACATTTCCTTTTTTTCGGCTAAAATTTTTTTTCCACTGATACATTTTATGTGTTTCACTTCTTTTAACAAACATGGCCAACCTATTCCAGCCCTGGGGGGGGGGGGCGTTTTGGGGCCTCTTCAATTTACTTGTTGGAGTCAAGACAGATTATTTTCTGCTCTTCTTCTTCTTCTTCTTCTTATTGGCATTACATCCCCACACTGGGGCAGAGCCGCCTCGCAGCTTAGTGTTCATTAAGCACTTCCACAGTTATTAACTGCGAGGTTTCTAAGCCAAGTTACCATTTTTGCATTCGTATATCATGAGGCTAACACGATGATACTTTTATGCCCAGGGAAGTCGAGACAATTTCCAAGCCGAAAATTGCCTAGACCGGCACCGGGAATCGAACCCAGCCACCCTCAGCATGGTCTTGCTTTGTAGCCGCGCGTCTTACCGCGCGTCTTATCTGCTCTAGTTAATTTTATTTTTTATAATTTTTTGACATACAAAATAAATATTTGTAACAGAATTCAATCACTTGATCCGAGCTCCTGTCTCTTTCGAAGTATAGATGCCTATCCATCAGGTATTTGCGTTGAACAAGTAGAACGTGGGTAAAATGGAGATCGGTTATGGACCACCCCGACTTCTTGCGCAGTATAACGCGCCATTCAACTATACGCCACATACATGTAATCTAACCTAAGTAGTTTGCAATGTAGCTAAGGCCATGAGCAATAATGATAACTTACCGTTAATTCAAAATTCACGATAAAAAATGTTTTGCTGTTGTCTCCTTTAGTACAAAACCAATTCTCTCGTAGTCACCACACAATATGAGTTATTAACAAAGAACTGCACGACAATGAGTGATAGCTGTCTACGTCCAGCTTATAGGCTCCCCCAGGCCTAAGCTATTTTTTCGCCGCGATGGCGACAACTAATCGCCGCTATTTTATCGCTGGGTCGCTCAAAGTTCCATTCACGCTTCCATACCAATAGCAAATTCACAAAAGTACTCAAGACATGTATGTTTATGTCAACAAAACCGCTTTTAGAAAAGTCTAACCAGAAAGAGTATAGAAATTCCGAAAGCAAAATTCGGCCAACTAGCCCGGTCTTCCCTACATATATGTAAATTTTTATATTTTATAATATCTGCCGCTGATGATAAGAAATAGAATAAAAAACAACTCCTATTGATTATCCAGAAAAGGCGAGTCTGTCCTATATTCAGAATCATATGGATACAGAAACAATGTTAACATATAGAATGGAAGAAAAATCAATTTCTGCATGTAAACTTTTCCTAATCCTTTAAGCTTCACAGATCACAAGCATTATCGCTTGAAAAAAAGAATCTTGATGTCAAAGTTTACACATTTTATTTTCATTTTTATGAATATTATTTTTATCAAGAGGTAATAGTAATCTAAAGAGACTATATATTCTAATATATTCAAAATACTAGTACTAATACTAATACTAATATATTCAAAAATGCTATGCAAATCAGTCGATATCTGTAATTTTTAAGTCAGCAATCTACAAATTCGCTTTCCCGAGTAACCCTCCGCAGTCAACTCAATTACACAGCGCTCAATTAATCCGCTCACTGGTGCTCCATCAACTTAATTGACACAAATTCCCCTGGTACCATTACAAACCATCATGGTAGAAGGTATGCAACCGCTACTCGTAGAGCAGCCACTTTTGCTGCCATCCTTGTGCAGGAACCACTTCCACTCGGAGTCATTACCACAAAAAGAGGTGAGACATTCCCCCGGCAACAATCGCATTTGGTTGCAACACAGCATGAATTTCAATGAAGAAAATCGCAAGCCGCTTTCCAGAGGAAATGTCGCCACTTCCATTCTACTGCGTCCTTGCAAGCCAGCAGTAGCGCACGGACGATATTGGAATAGCGCGACTACGGTGGTTCTTTTGTTGGCTGTTACCGCCCGACAACGACGAACAACGTAGGTGTGACGGAACACTCGACGCGGTTCCACGCAGTTTTTAAATGAGCAAACGAGTGGGGCAAAAAAAATGATCCCCGTCGTTTTCACGGAGGAGGTTATAAATCTGGAACACATGCAAATCAATTACAGCTGAATAATTGCAAATAATGGCATTTTCCAGCTCAATCGATTTAATTGATTCGTAATGCCCTTGAAACCGGAACGGTCGGTTGTTGTAGGAGTAGTCCTACATGGGTGATGGTTGTTCTTCTTGGAGAGCATCTGGTCATTGTGCCTACCGGCTTCAGTGGTACTCTTTAAAACTCGTTCTTAAGTGAATTGACTTGAAAGTGAATAAACGGTATAGACAGCATCTTTGAATTTACTTTAATTTGAAAAAATGTTGAGTATATTTGATTCCCTTTCTTAATCTAAATTCAGGATAATATATGTGTTTAACATATTAAAGGATAATTCTATGAACATCGGAATAGTGCAGCTCTCATGAATGTTCCACTCTAGACTCGATGAACAGTAGCGCTATCGGCTGAATTACAGACTGTTTTCTATTTATTTGCATCTGGCTAGGCAAAAAAGTGGACAGACCCCTCGGGGAGCTCATTAGGGAGGAATAGCGAAAAAACGGGTAGAGCGATAGTCGTTGCCATTGACAACTGACTGTAGTATGAACATGAACCGAAAAAGATGAGACATAAGCATTTCAAATGAAACTCAGTTCGATTTTTATGAAAGTTTTATCAATTTTTTAGGTGTTAGAGAAGCTCAGCCAGGAGTAGGTCCTTCTCCACAGGCTTACTGGTTTTCAGCTCTCAATGTGGGCGGCTCCACAGATTGTCCATCGATGTTTAATCTGATCACTGGTGCACCATCGCATCCACCGTTCAACAAAGTCTCGAAGAGTTCCTTCCACCTGGCAGCCACTACGGTTTTAAATGTCAAATAATTTCCTTTTTGGTTGTTGGACATGATGAGAGAAGGCGTTATCTTCCTCCGCACGCTATTGAAAGTCTCATAAAACCTCCGCACAGCGTTCTGCTCCAATCTCTCCTGCGCCTTAGTTATCACTTTTTATTTATAGAGGAAGATAGGGAGACTTGATCCCGTTGTTATACCGAGAACCAAAGTAATTTTGTTCTAGCGTATTTTCTAGTGTAGGTCCCCTAGAAAAAAAGATCGTTATGTGGTGAGCAGGGATTGAATCCTAAAGAGAATGAACAAGTCTCTCTCTTATCATCTCTGTATACATATACGATATGTAGCATACCGCGCAAGCTGTCATGATAGAGAACTGATTCGGGAGGCTGTACCCCATGATAAATTTCTTTTAGAAAGCTCCAAATGCGGGGAGCACTGGCTCTGACGATGCGTTTCAACTTGTTCTACACAGCTGTGCAGTAACCAACACGAAATGAGCGAAAACAAAGCGAGTATCACCATTATTCTGTTGGGGCTGCCTATCCGATTTTGTTTTTTCGCACTTGGATACAAATTTGATAAATTTGTTATCATGGCTTGTTATGATTCGGAACAATTTTTGCCTCTCTTTTATCGTTGTTCGTTATCTTCATTCATTTATTCAGACTAAGGCCGAAGTGGCCTGTGCGGTATATAAGAGTCTTCTCCATTCGGCTCGGTCTATCGTGTAGCCGTACCAACTGCCAACCACACAGTCTACGAAGGGTCCGCAAGTCAACTTCCACCTGGTCGATCCACCTTGCTCGCTGCGCACTTCGCCTTCTTGTGCCCGTCGGATCGTTGCCGAGAACCATTTTCACCGGGTTACTGTCCGACATTCTGGCTACGTGCCCGGCCCACTGCAGTCTTCCGATTTCCGAGGTGTGAACGATGGATGGTTCTCCCAACAGCTGATGCAACTCGTGGTTCATTCGTCTCCTCCACGTACCGTCCGCTATCTGCACCTCACCATAGATGGTACGCAGCACTTTCCTTCCTTTCGAAAACTCCCAGTGCGCGTTGGTCTTCCACGAGCATCGTCCAGGTCTCGTGTCCGTATAACGCGCCAATCAACTATACACCACATACATAATATCGCCACATACATGTAATCTAACCTAAGTAGTTTGCAATGTAGCCAATGCCATGAGCAATAAGGATAACTTACCATTACATTCCACAATTCACGTGAAAATACGTTTCGCTGCTACCTCCTGCAGTACAAAAACCAATTCTCTCGTAATCAAAACACAATATGGATTAAAAACAAAGAACTGCACGACAATGGGTGATAGCTGTCTACGTCCAACTTATAGGCTCCCCCAGGCCTAAGCAATTTTTTCGCCGCGATGGCGACAACTAATCACCGCGATTCTATCGCTGGGTTGCTCAAAGTTCCATTTACGCTTCCATACCAACAGCAAATTCACAAAAGTACTCAAGACATGTATGTTTATGTCAACAAAACCGCTTTTAGAAAAGTCTAACCAAAAAGAATATTGAAATTCCGAAAGCAAAATTCGGCCAACCAGCTCGGTCTCCCTTACATATAGGGGAGCTTATGTAATTCTTTATATTTTATAATATGTGTCGCGATGATAAGAAATAGAATAAAAAATAACTCCTATTGATTATCCAGAAAATGCGATCCTGTCCTATATTCAGATTCATATGGATACAGAAACAACGTTAACATATAGAATGGAAGAAAAATCAATTTCTGCATGTAAACTTTTCCTAATCTTTTAAGCTTCACAGATCACAAGCATTATCGCTTGACAAAACGAAACTTGATGTCAAAGTTTACACATCATATTTTCATTTTTATTAATATTATTTTTATCAAGAGGTAATAGTAATCTAAAGAGACTATATATTCTAATATATTCAAAATACTAGTACTAATACTAATACTAATATATTCAAAAATGCTATGCAAATCAGTCGATATCTGTAATTTTTAAGTCAGCAATCTACAAATTCGCTTTCCCGAGTAACCCTCCGCAGTCAACTCAATTACACAGCGCTCAATTAATCCGCTCACTGGTGCTCCATCAACTTAATTGACACAAATTCCCCTGGTACCATTACAAACCATCATGGTAGAAGGTATGCAACCGCTACTCGTAGAGCAGCCACTTTTGCTGCCATCCTTGTGCAGGAACCACTTCCACTCGGAGTCATTACCACAAAAAGAGGTGAGACATTCCCCCGGCAACAATCGCATTTGGTTGCAACACAGCATGAATTTCAATGAAGAAAATCGCAAGCCGCTTTCCAGAGGAAATGTCGCCACTTCCATTCTACTGCGTCCTTGCAAGCCAGCAGTAGCGCACGGACGATATACGACTACGGTGGTTCTTTTGTTGGCTGTTACCGCCCGACAACGACGAACAACGTAGGTGTGACGGAACACTCGACGCGGTTCCACGCAGTTTTTAAATGAGCAAACGAATGGGGCAAAAAAAATGATCCCCGTCGTTTTCACGGAGGAGGTTATAAATCTGGAACACATGCAAATCAATTACAGCTGAATAATTGCAAATAATGGCATTTTCCAGCTCAATCGATTTAATTGATTCGTAATGCCCTTGAAACCGGAACGGTCGGTTGATGTAGGAGTATTCCTACATGGGTGATGATTGTTCTTCTTGGAGAGCATCTGGTTATTGTGCCTACCGTGTTCAGTGGTACTCATTCAAACTCGTCATTGTGAATTGACTTGAAAGTGAATAAACGGTATAGACAGCATCTTTGAATTTACTTTAATTTGAAAAATGTTGAGTATATTTGATTCCCTTTCTTAATCTAAATTCAGGATAATATATGTGTTTAACATATTAAAGGATAATTCTATGTACATCGGAATAGTGCAGCTCTCATGAATGTTCCACTCTAGACTCGATGAACAGTAGCGCTGTCGACTGAATTACAGACTGTTTTCTATTTATTTGCATCTGGCTAGGCAAAAAAGTGGACAGACCCCTCGGGGAGCTCATTATGGAGGAATCGTGAAAAAAAACAAAACGTGTAGAGCGACAGTCGTTGCCACTGACAACTGTAGTATGAATTAAAAAGATGAGACATAAGCATTTCAAATGAAACTCAGTTCGGTTTTTTATGAAACTTTCATAAAATTTTTAGGTGTAAGAGAACCTCAGCCAAGAGTAGGTCCTTCCCCAAAGGCTTACTGGTTTTCTGCTCCAAGTGTAGGTGGCTTCACAGATTGTCCATCGATGTTTTTTGTCTGTTCACTGGTGCACCATCGCATCCACCGTTCAACAAAGTCTCAAAGTGTTCCTTCCACCTGGCAGCCACTACGGTTTTAAATGTCAAATAATTTCCTTTTTGGTTGTTGGACATGATGAGAGAAGGCGTTATCTTCCTCCGCACGCTATTGAAAGTCTCATAAAACCTCCGCACAGCGTTCTGCTCCAATCTCTCCTGCGCCTTAGTTATCACTTTTTATTTATAGAGGAAGATAGGGAGACTTGATCCCGTTGTTATACCGAGAACCAAAGTAATTTTGTTCTAGCGTATTTTCTAGTGTAGGTCCCCTAGAAAAAAAGATCGTTATGTGGTGAGCAGGGATTGAACCCTAAAGAGAATGAACAAGTCTCTCCCTTATCATCTCTGTATACATATACGATATGTAGCATACCGCGCAAGCTGTCATGATAGAGAACTGATTCGGGAGGCTGTACCCCATGATAAATTTCTTTTAGAAAGCTCCAAATGCGGGGAGCACTGGCTCTGATGATGCATTTCAACTTGTTCTACACAGCTGTGCAGTAACCCACACGGAATGAGCGAAAACATAGCGAGAATAACCATTTTTCTGTTGGGGCTGCCTATCCTATTCTGTTTTTGCGCACTTGTATAAAAGTTTGATAAATTTGTTATCATGGCTTGCTATCATTCGGAACAGTTTTTGCCTCTATTTTAGAGTTGTTCGTTATCTTCATTCATTTATTCAGACTTAGGCCGAAGTGGCCTGTGCGGTATATAAGAGTCTTCTCTATTCGGCTCGGTCTATCGTGTAGCCGTACCAACTGCCAACCACACAGTCTACGAAGGGTCCGCAAGTCAACTTCCACCTGATCGATCCACCTTGCTCGCTGCGCACTTCGCCTTCTTGTGCCCGTCGGATCGTTGTCGAGAACCATTTTCACCGGGTTATTGTCCGACATTCTGGCTACGTGCCCGGCCCACTGCAGTCTTCCGATTTCCGAGGTGTGAACGATGGATGGTTCTCCCAACAGCTGATGCAACTCGTGGTTCATTCGTCTCCTCCACGTACCGTCCGCTATCTGCACCTCACCATAGATGGTACGCAGCACTTTCCTTTCGAAAACTCCAAGCGCGCGTTGGTCCTCCACGAGCATCGTCCAGGTCTCGTGTCCGTAGAGGACTACCGGTCTAATGAGCGTTTTGTAGATTGTCAGTTTGGTACGGCGCGGCGGCGAACTCTATTCGATCGGAGTCCAAAGTATGTACGATTTCCAGCCACTATGCGTCTCCGAATTTCTCTGCTGGTATCATTTTCGGCAGTCACCAGTGAGCCCAAGTACATAAATTCTTCTACCACCTCGATTTCGTCACCACCGATGCAAACTCCTGGTGGGTGGCTCACATTGTCTTCTCTTGAACCTCTTCCTATCATGTACTTCGTCTTCGAGTTGTTGGAGAGGGTTCAATTCCCACCGAATATTTTTAAAGTCGATTTTTGATGGCACTCCAAAAATCGATTGGGTATCAAAAACAACAACAGACTGCCACATATCTTTTTCTTCTTCTTCTTCTTATTGGCATTACATCCCCCACTTGGACATTGCCGCCTCGTTGCTTAGTGTTCATTCAGCTATTCCACAGTTCTTTTTAAACTCATATTTATTCAACAGGCTCATGCGCCATTAGGCATCACGGAACCGTGGTTCTTAAAATTTTGCTTTACAATTTCTAATAAATATCAACATAATTCAACTTTTCCAGAACCATTGCTTGAATGACTGATGATCTGGGCACATTTCTCCGTGCAAACTTTTTTGTTTAAGTTCGCAATCTGTTTTGATAGCCGCCTTTTGTTTGTCGCCTCGACTTAGTCGAATTCAGTCGTCGAGCTTGATTCTGATGCTTTATCGTTGTTGCTGTCGTCGTTGTCATCGTCATCGTCGTCGATATTGTCATTTGCTTCAACAGGTTCACACAAGTATATGCATTGGACTGACTGCTGCTTATTAGCGGGAAAACGAGGTCTGCGAATATTATTTTGTTCGGTGGTGATGGATTTGTCTGTTTTTTTTTTGCCTTTCTCGTATACTAAGTATACGTAAAGGCTATATGATCGCTCCAAAAACAAACTTTTTATAGAAGGCCCGGAGACCCATAGTGTTATATACCGATCGACTCAGCTCGACGAATTGAGGTGATGTCTGTGTGTGTGTGTGTGTGTGTGTGTGTGTGTGTGTGTGTGTGTGTGTGTGTGTGTGTGTGTGTGTGTGTGTGTGTGTGTGTGTGTGTGTGTGTGTGTGTGTGTGTGTGTGTGTGTGTGTGTGTGTGTGTGTGTGTGTGTGTGTCTGTGAGCACCAACCCAAAAAAAAATGTCACTCATTTTTTAGGTACTTATCCTTAGCTGACTTACTCGCAAGTTGCATTCGAAGCAGGATACTCTACCATTGTTTCCTATTGAAAATTGGTCAGATCGGACTATGGAATCGGAAGTTATGGCCAAAATACCTCTCTTTTATAGAAAAATTGATTAAAAAATGTCACTCATTTTTCAGGCATTTATCCTTAACCGATTTGCTCGCAACAAGTTGTATTCGACGCAGAATCCTGTCCCATTGTTTCCTATTGAAAATTGGCCAGATCGGACTATGGGATCGGAAGTTAAGGCCAAAATACTTTTTTACGGAATAATCGCGTGAAAAGTGTCACTCATTTTTCGGGCACTTATCCTTAACAGATTTACTCGTAACAAGTTGCCTTCGACGCAGAATGATGTCCCATTGTTTCCTATTGAAAATTGGTCAGATCGGACTATGGGATCGGAAGTTATGGCCAAAATACTTTTTGCCTTTCTCGTATACTAAGTATACGGTAAAGGCTATATGATCGCTCCAAAAACAAACTTTTTATAGAAGGCCCGGAGACCTATAGTGTTATATACCAATCGACTCAGTTCGACGAATTGAGGTGATGTCTGTGTGTGTGTGTGTGTGTGTGTGTGTGTGTGTGTGTGTGTGTGTGTGTGTGTGTGTGTGTGTGTGTGTGTGTGTGTGTGTGTGTGTGTGTGTGTGTGTGTGTGTGTGTGTGTGTGTGTGTGTGTGTGTGTGTGTGTGTGTGTGTGTGTGTGTGTGCGCAAAACTACTTAAAAAATGTCACTCATTTTTCGGGCACTTATCCTTAACCGATTTGCTCGCAACAAGTTGCATTCGACGCAAAATCCTGTCCCATTGTTTCCTATTTGAAATTGGCCAGATCGGACTATGTGATCGAAAGTTATGGCCAAAATACAAATTCATACAAAAAAATCGCGTAAAAAATGTCACTCATTTTTCGGGCAATCATTCTCAACCGAATTGCTCGCAACAAGTTGCATTCGACGTAGAATCCTGTCCCGCTGTATCCTATTGATAATTGACCATATCGGACTATGGGATCGAAAATTATACCATTTTTTTTATGGGAAAATCGCTAAAAAAATGTCCCTTATTTTTCAGGCACTCTTCCTCAACCTTTTGCTCGCATTAAATTTCATTCGACGCAGAATGTCTCATATTTTCTTATTGAAAATTATCCAGATCGGACTATGGGCTTAGATGTTCTGGTCAAATTACTA
The DNA here is from genome assembly GCF_024139115.2 of Armigeres subalbatus. NCBI lineage: Eukaryota > Metazoa > Arthropoda > Insecta > Diptera > Culicidae > Armigeres > Armigeres subalbatus. The sequence continues at coordinate 362,257,088 of NC_085141.1, forward strand.
TTTATTGTGAAAAAGAGTTCAAAAAAGTCTAGCTCACTTTTTTAGCACTTAGACTTCATCTATTCTCCAAGCAACCCAAGTTCAACAAATCTGGTTGCAGTAACCATATTGTGACTGAATCCGGTCATATATAAGTTACTGTGATAGATGTGCAATATGTGTGCTTCTTATATTGCTCGCAACAGATTGCATTCTACGCATAATCTTGTCCCATTGTTTCCTATAGAAACTTGGTCGGATCGTACAATTGGGTCAAAAGTTATGGCGAAAATACTAATTTCAAAACTACAAAATAAAATGTCATTTTTTCTCTTATGCTCATCCGATTTGTTTGCAACAAATTGCGTTTGGCGAGAAATTTTTTTATGCATATAAACAAATATGAAAAATGAGACCAATCCACATATTAGTGTTATTTTAGATTTTTCCAAACCTTTTGAACGAACGAGAAAGGCACCATCACCGCTAGGTGGATTAATCTGGGTTTTTTTAACTAGTTTTATTAGCTAATTATCTAATACATGCATTCATCTCTTAGACTAGGTGTTCCGTGTTTTCTTAACACTATCATCCTTATTTGCTATATCATATTTTTAGTTATTATTAATACATTTCAATTGCCTCTGGCAGTTAGAATTTTTTCCTCTGGTTGAATTGAACCATGTAGGAATTTCAATGTTTTCAACTTAAACTAAACTTAACCTATTTTATACTAAGGGTACAAGGAGTTAATCGTTGCAATAGAAGATTGCAACGATTTTTGTCTAAAATTGGAAATTATTTTGTTGGACATTTGTTGCAATGTCTCAATATTAGAAATTCTATGAAGTTCATTGGTACTATACCACGGAGGCAACTTCAGAATCATTTTCAAAATTTTATTTTGAATCCTCTGGAGTGCCTTCTTTCTGGTATTGCAGCAACTAGTCCATATTGGTACAGCATACAACATGGCAGGTCTAAAATTTAGTTTGTAAATCAAAAGTTTGTTCTTAAGACAAAGTTTTGATTTTCTGTTTATAAGTGGATATAGACACTTAATATATTTGTTACATTTGGCTTGAAGGCCTTCAATGTGATTTTTAAAAGTTAATTTTTGATCTAGCAGAAGTCCTAAATATTTAGCTTCGCTAGACCAATTAATTGGAACCCCATTCATAGTGACAATATGTCTGCTACAAGGTTTCAAATAAGAAGCTCTCGGATTATGTGGGAAAATTATAAGCTGAGTTTTGGAAGCATTCGGGGAAATTTTCCATTTTTGCAAGTAAGTGGAGAAAATATCCAAACTTTTTTGCAATCTACTACAAATGACACGAAGGCTTCGCCCTTTGGCTGAGAGACCCGTGTCATCTGCAAACAAAGATTTTTGACACCCTGGTGGTAAATCAGGTAAGTCAGAAGTAAAAATGTTATACAATATGGGCCCCAGTATACTGCCTTGGGGGACACCAGCCCTTACAGGTAATCTATCAGATTTAGAATTCTGATAGTTTACCTGCAGTGAGCGATCTGATAAATAATTTTGGATCAGTTTAATGATGTACAGAGGAAAATTAAAATTCATCAATTTTACAATCAAACCTTCATGCCAAACACTGTCAAATGCTTTCTCTATATCAAGAAGAGCAACTCCAGTCGAATATCCTTCAGATTTGTTGAGCCGAATTAAATTCGTTACTCTTAATAACTGATGGGTGGTTGAATGCCCATGGCGAAAACCAAATTGCTCATCAGCAAAAATAGAATTGTCATTAATATGAACCATCATTCTATTTAAAATAATCTTTTCAAACAGTTTGCTTATTGAAGAAAGCAAACTGATTAAGCGATAACTAGAAGCCTCAGCTGGATTTTTGTCCGGCTTCAAAATAGGAACAACTTTGGCGTTTTTCCATTTATCTGGGAAGTATGCCAATTGAAAACATTTGTATAATATATTAATATGATAAGTATGTAGAAAATACCATCATCACCCGGGGCTTTCATATTTTTAAATTTTCTAGTAATAGATCTCACTTCATCCAAATTAGTTCCCAACGAAGGGTCAAAAACATTCTCTTGATTGAGAATGTCTTCGAAGCTCCGTGTAACCTGATCCTCAATTGGACTAGTGAGACCTAGACTAAAATTATGGGCACTCTCGAACTGCTGAGCAAGTTTTGGAGCCTTTTCGTCATTTGTTAATAAAATTTTATTTCCCTCTTTAAGTGCTGGAATTGGCTTTTGAGGTTTTTAAGAATTTTTGTTAATTTCAAAGGGATCCAACTTCGAGACATTATTCTCAAAGTTGGTATTTCTCAGAATAGCGAAACGTTTTTAATTTCATTTTGCAAATCTCGCCAAATAACTTTCAACGCGGGATAGCGAGTCCTTTGGTATTGCCTTCTTCTCACATTTTTAAGACGGATCAGTAGCTGAAGATCGTCGTCAATAATAATGGAGTTGAATTTAACTTCACATTTCGGAATTGCAATGCCTCTGGCTTCGACAATTAAATTTGTCAAAGATACGAGAGCATTATCAATATCACTTTTGGTATCGAGAGGAATATCAACATCAAAATTCCTATCGATATACGTTTTATATAAATCCCAATCAGCTCTATGATAATTCAAAGTAGAGCTGATTGGATTATGTGTGGCAGTGAAACAGTACTTGCCGTTTACTACATAAATCATATATTCAATTGCTTTGAAACCATCGAAGTAGGCCTAATGTGAACCACAACTTAGAGTCACATCATCAGCAATCAAAGCAATCGGGAATGTGTCGTCCATCACATTCAGTGAACAAACAGTGCGATAAGGTGTTCCAAGTGGCTCCCGCTTGCCAACAGTCAGAATAAACTCCACATTTGGCGATCCTGCTGGATTTTCAGCCTTTTTAAAAAAATGTAGTATTGAGCAAGCGGGAGCACCCATAAAGTAATCGAATTGTTTGTGCAAGTGGACGTGATGTGGTCAAATACTTCGACATTGGGTGAGTAAATTTTAGAAAATGAATTCAAACTGGACCTGTTATTTTCTGCAGATTTTAACCACTAATGAATCACGAGATTTAATTATGTTGGTGTATGAATGCGTCATTTTATGTACAGATCAATCCATTTTGTGTTGCGGCGCTTTTCTTAGCAGCAGCATACTAGTTTCTTTTAAGGGAAAACAAATTTCAAACATGAATAAAACACTGCTGGAGAAGCCAGTGAGTTTGTTCTATTTTACCTCAGATTCAAATAAGAATGATGTTCGAGGGTTTGCAACGAGACTGAATCACTACTGATTTCACTCCAAAAGTGACTTGAAATCGTTGGTTCATTCGAGAGCCGTAAAAAAAATTTAAAATGATGAAAGAATGAGATGTTAACTGTTTTATTCAATTGTTAAATGTTTCTACAACGCAGAACATATTTATTTTCTTATAGAAAACTATGAAATATGCATAAGAAAAAAAGATTAGTGTTTTTGTTTCAGATGATACAATTGTCCAATGCATGGACATTTTTCCCCTATTTTGAAACCAACTTAAGCAAATAGGTGGACAAACTTGCACTTAAAAAAAGGTAGGCCCAAGCACACGTATGGGGCTGTTCATGATTACCAAAAGAAAATTTCTCTGGTAGTGGTATCATTTTTTTGAAACCAGCGTTAATAAAATGTGTTGTTAATTTACAATAGTTTCAACTCAGACATGCTTAGAAGTGTTTAGTACGACTTAGTATTGTGCATATTTGAATGAGCGTAAAGAGCGCGAGTGGTGCTCGCATTAAGTGCTCAGTACGAGTTATTGTTATGATTTTTTGAATGAGCGCGAGTGGTGCTCGCATAAAGTGCTCAGTGCGACTTAGTGTTGCTAATCTTCGTAAAGAGCGCGAGTGGTGCTCGCATTAAGTGCTCAGTACGAGTTATTGTTATGATTTTTTGAATGAGCGCGAGTGGTGCTCGCATAAAGTGCTCAGTGCGACTTAGTGTTGCTAATCTTCGTAAAGAGCGCGAGTGGTGCTCGCATAGTGCTCAGCACGAGTTATTGTTATGAATTTTTGAATGAGCGCGAGTGGTGCTCGCATAAAGTGCTCAGTGCGACTTTGTGTTGCTAATCTTAGTAAAGAGCGCGAGTGGTGCTCGCATTAAGTGCTCAGTACGAGTTATTGTTATGAATTTTTGAATGAGCGCGAGTGGTGCTCGCATAAAGTGCTCAGTGCGACTTTGTGTTGCTAATCTTCGTAAAGGCGCGAGTGGTGCTTGCATTAAGTGCTCAGTACGAGTTATTGTTATGAATTTTTGAATGAGCGCGAGTGGTGCTCGCATAAAGTGCTCAGTGCGACTTTGTGTTGCTAATCTTCGTAAAGAGCGCGAGTGGTGCTCGCATAAAGTGCTCAGCACGAGTTATTGTTATGATGTTTTGAATGAGCGCGAGTGGTGCTCGCATAAAGTGCTCAGTGCGACTTTGTGTTGCTAATCTTCGTAAAGAGCGCGAGTGGTGCTCGCATTAAGTGCTCAGTACGAGTTATTGTTATGAATTTTTGAATAAGCGCGAGCGGTGCTCGCATTGAGTGCTCTGTACGAGTTATTGTTATGATGTTTTTTTAAATGAGCGCGAGTGGTGCTCGCATGAAGTGCTCAGTACGAGTTAATGTTATGACTTTTTAAATGAGCACGAGTGGTGCTCGCATAAATTGATAAGTGAGACTTAGTGTAGCTAATCTTCGTAAGGAGCGCGAGTGGTTCATATAATTACATTTAACAATGAGATACAGTCAGTTGCATTCTAATAAAATGCCACTTAAGGCCCTTGCATAAAAGTAGTCATATACTATAAATACAATATTTATAATACCAGATGATACGTACGTTGCTAAGCGCTTGAATCGATATAATTTTGCCTATAAAGTAGTAAAAAAAAAACAATGTTGGAGCTAAATAATAGTATTTTTTTGGAGAGACAAAGTTCGACGGATCAGCTAGCATAGCATATTTGCGGTATCTAGTCAGTGTAAACATTATAATTGGAGAACTCATATCTGGAGAGCAACACAATTTGACAAGCTGAATTCAACTTCGTCTCACAGTTGTTAAGTGATGTATGTAGTATGTGCCACATACAGTAAACGGGTTTATATTTTGGTTTCTTATAGGCATAATAAAACCACAAAGTTTTCATGTTTTTCATTGAAAGTCAATTCAAATGACAATTTTTTTTTCACATAAATTCCTGAGAAGAGGGGAAATGTGTGGCAGTGAAACAGTACTTGCCGTTTACTACATAAATCATATATTCAATTGCTTCGAAACCATCGAAGTAGGCCTAATGTGAACCACAACTCACATCATCAGCAATCAAAGCAATCGGGGAATGTGTCGTCCATCACATTCAGTGAACAAACAGTGCGATAAGGTGTTCCAAGTGGCTCCCGCTTGCAAACAATCAGAATAAACTCCACAGATTATAAATGGCTTCTTGTGAGATTTCAAACGTCACAGGAAGGTGATCAGAGTCAAAGTCAGCATGAGTTACCAATTGGCCACACAGCTGACTTGAATCCGTTAAAACTAAATCAATTGTAGAAGGATTTCGACTGGAAGAAAAACAAGTTGGTCCATTGGGATATTCAATAGTATAATATCCCGCAGAACAATCTTCAAATAAAATTTTACCATTGGAATTGCTTTGAGCATTATTCCATGAACGGTGTTTGGCATTGAAGTCACCAATTACGAAGAATTTTGATTTGTTGCGAGTCAGAGTTTGAAGATCAGCTTTCAACAAATTCTTTTGCTGCCCATTGCATTGAAAAGGCAAGTAGGCTGCAATGAAGGAAAATCGTCCAAAATTTGTTTCAACAGATACTCCCAAGGCTTCAAAAACTTTGGTTTCGAACGAAGAAAATTATTTATGTTTGATACGTCTATTAATGACGATGGCGACCCCACCACAGGCGCTGTCAAGACGATCATTTCTGTAGATAAAGTAATTTGGATCTCTTTTAATGGAGAGTCCTGGTTTTAAATACGTTTCAGTTATAATGGCAATATGCACATTATGAACTGAAAGGAAGTTGAATAATTCATCTTCCTTACCCTTTAGAGAGCGGGCATTAAAATTTAGAACTTTCACACAATTATTTGGATCCATTGAAACGGAGTCCGATAACAATTTTTTGTGTGTACTTTATACCAACCTGAACAGCTTCAGAAATGGTATTTGCTTTGAACATTGCATCAATCATGTGATGCAATTGTTCAGTTAAAAAATCAAAATCGGAAGCAGTCATGCTACCTGAATCGGCAACATGACCGTTATTTTCCGTTGGGACATGGGTATAAACCTCATTTTGAGAAGAGAAATTTTGACTACCAGCAGCGATGTTTGCATACGTAGGTACATTGGAAAAATTGGAATTTACTGAAGTGCTTGCTACCCGTTGACGAGCGGCAAAATTTGTTTGTGAATTGTGGTGGGTATGAATTGCTCGACCGGTAACTGGTTTCGAAGTTTGAGCGTTTGAAAATTTTCTACCCGTCGAATCTGGGGTCGGATTGGAATTTCCCGTCATCCATTTTGCACGGGAATTCAAAACTTTTTTGCGGGAAGGGCCCCCACAATTTGCGCACTTAAATTTATTGGAATCTTCTCTCACAGGACATGCGTCCTTGGCGTGAGAGGTTCCACCACAAATCATGCATTTAGCATCCATGTGACAATGTTTGGTTGCATGACCCAACTTTTGGCACTTACGGCACTGGGTGGGGTTTTGGAAATTTCCCCCAGGCCTGCGGAAATGTTCCCATGTAACACGGACATGGGACATAATACAGGCATTTTCCAATCTTTTCATATTATTTAGTTCACTTTTGTTAAAATGAGCTAAATAAAATTCTTGAGAAATGCCTCTCTGGGAAGTACCAGAGTGGGATTTCTTTTTCATCTTAATTACTTGAACTGGTGAAAATCCAAGTAATTCAGAAATTTCAATTTTAATCTCATCCAGTGATTTATCATCACTGGGGAGACCTTTCAAGACGACTTTGAACAATCGCTCAGTTTTGTCGTCGTATGTGAAGAATTTATGGCGCTTCTCAGTTAAATACTGAAGAAGACGTTTGCGATCGTCAAAGGATCCCGGCAAAACGCGGCATTCACCCTTCCTAGCAATCTGAAAATAAACCTTGATCCCCTGAAGGTTACTCAAGATTTCATTCCGAAAGCCAGAAAACTCGGCAACAGATACCACAATTGGTGGAATCCTTTGTTTCTTCGCATGAATCGAATCACCTGGGCTAAAGGTAGATTCGATTTGCTCAATTTCATCATTAATCAAATCGAACTGATTGCTCAGTTCGATAGGAGAAGAAACAATGTCAACATTAGATTTAGAAGGAATATCTGAAGTCTCCAGCTTCCTTCTATTTTTTCCGCGCTTGGGCAGGACGGTCTTGAAACCTTGTTTCTTTGAAGGAAGTGGAGAATTCAGAGATTCTCCCTTCCTCTTATTTTTACTGAGCGTGGAGACGTGACCTTTCAAGAGGTTTTTCCCAGAACTGTGTCCCTTCAGGATTACCACCGCTTGTCGGAAATTTAAACGAAGACACGGGTCCTTGCAAAGATCGTAACGGGATCAGTGGGTACAAATAGCGCTGAGAAGCACTGTTGAAATTAAAATAGCTTCGGGTAGTATTAAAAAACTTCCTTCCGCAAAGAGAGAAAAGAACCGCACATCACGAAAGCACGATGCGGTCTGATGGATTTGTTTGTGATGTTGGAGTTTCGATACTGTTCGGTACGGCAATGTCCGAACATTTCCATTGGGGATGAACAGGTTTAGAACACCGTTTACATGTTTTTGGTTGATTAGGATGAGTCACCGAGCAAACATCTTTTCCAAATGTGATGTAGGTCGAAAACGGATTTCCGGATAAACTGATACGGTTGATCAAGGCGACGATGGATCGGGTGATGTGCGTATTTCGAGTTTCAGGGGCATTCTCGAGTCCCTTTGAAATGCGCAGAGGGTTACGATAAGGTGATGGTCTTTTGTTTCTGCTATTCAACATCGCTTTGGAGGGAGTAATACGAAGGGCAGGGATTGACACGATTGACATACGATTTTCACGAAGTCCGTCCAGTTATTCGGTTTCGCCGACGACATTGATATCATCATCAGCCTACATCAGACTGAAAAGCGAAGCTAAACGGATTGGACAAGTCATCAACACGTCGAAGACGAAGTACATGATAGGAAGAGGCTCAAGAGAGGTCATTACTGTTAGCCACCCTCCACGAGTTTCTATCGGTGTTGACGAAATCGGGGTGGTTGAAGGTGGCTCACTGGTGATCGCCGATAACGATACCAGCAGAGAAATTCGGAGACGCATCATGGCAGGAAATCGTACGTACTTTGGATTCCGCAAAACGCTCCGATCGAATAGAGTTCGCCGCCGTACTAAACTGACTATCAACAATACGCTCATGAGACCAGTGGTCCTCTATGGACACGAGACCTGGACGATGCTCGTGGAGGACCAATGCGCACTGGGAGTTTTCGAAAGAAAGGTGCTGCGTACGATCTATGGTGGGGTGCAGATAGCGGACGGTACTTTGAGGAGGCGAATGAATCAAGAGTTGCACCATCAGCTGTTGGGAAAACCATCCATCGTTCACACTGGGAAAATTGGAAGACTGCGGTGGACTTGGCACATAGCCAGAATGTCGGACAGTAATCCGGCGGAAATGGAACAAGAAGGCGAGGTGCATTTGCGGACCCTCCGCAGACTGCGTGGTTGGCGAAGTTCAGCCATGGACCGAGCTGAATGGAGAAGACTTTTATGTATTGCACAGGCCACTCCGGCCTTAGTCTGGTTATACATAAATAAACAAATAACTGATTTGGTATGAATAAAAGAAGAGTTTACTACTGATTTCTTGTAGTCTGCTCAAGATGTTGCTACTCATGTTTTTTTGTGGACTTTGAGAAGATACTACAAGCGTTGAGTTTTGCTGCTTTTTATTCATACGACCCAAGGGAAGATCCAAATATGACGTCCACTACTTTTTGAGATTTCTAGACCCCCCCCCACCCTCCGTCACGCATTTTTTGTATGACGTAGTATATGACGTAGTTTATTTCTGAACCTTTCTTTGTGTACTGCCGTGAATCGCATAATTGTCCCATATTAATAGGAAACCCAGCAAAGATGGGACAGATATGCGATTCACGGCAGTGTAGTCCACAAAATTTTGAGCATCGCGCGCGGACAGATATGAATGATTTTGAATTTATTCAAAAACTTGCATAATTTGAACTTTTGAATCATGCTTTTGAATTAGTAGTAAGCCATTTGGTAGATTATTTTGTAGGTACACTTGGGCTTAGGTACTTGCGGTTGTTCCGAAACTTTTGTTATCGACGGAGCGGTTACACAGGTTTTGATGTTTGGTTGTCGATCCTAATGATTCATGTACAGTATAGTACAGTGACCGTTTGCTAATTGTATTTTTTCTAGTTGCGGTGCTTTTTAGTTGAGGGTTCGCTAATTGGGGCGAAACCCAATTAAAAATCAGCTAAACAGGCTATCCAGCTTTCCACGCTAGCCATAATGGCGGTTGCTATAAAAACTTTGACAGTAACTGCTTCCCGACACTGAACTGGAATTTTCGTCTAAGCAAGCAACGATGTTCTTGGTTACCAATGACAGTCTAAAGTTTATTATTTTTTGTCAACAGGGAAAAATTCCTGAAGAAAATTTGTTCATCTTTACGATTTAATACGAATTAATTAATTATTTTAAGTTTTTACTAATATGTTATTTTATTTCAGGCAAAATACGGTCATTCAAATAAATGTTATAAGCTTCAATATGTTTTTTAATTGCTATGTACGGTTGGTGATACGTGCGAGCTTTTCTATCCGGTGAAGAGGAGAAAGAAATGGTTCAAGCTAGTTCATGCTCGAAAGGCATCGTAGCGCATTCTCCTTTTCTACTACCAATTCCATCGATATACTGTCGGTCTTTTGGCTATTCACTTTTTGATGGATAGCAAATTATATTTAATAATTATTCGGCGAAACATTTACAACTGAAAATAATCGTATTCCTCGAAACTATTTATTTTATTGTTTCCGTAAATGACACGAGCAAGACCTTCGAAACCTGATCCAAAAATAATTCATTAATATGTAGCTTAACATACTCCTGTACCGAATCTAGCAAAATGTATCCACAGATATTAGATATTTGGGCTAGACCTACTATACTGCCTTCTACTGAACTGATTGCAGAAGTATACCTCTAACTGCTTAGCAAACGACAAACACAGCCAGATTGATGATAATATTTGAGGTGCATTTTACACAACGATCGTTACATCTCTCCGAATGATTACCAATTGCATTCCTAATGTTCTAAACATTTGAAACGACGATTCTGGATGTTTGAAATGATCGGATTCCAGCACATATCGGTTATCTGTGATATAATGAACCCATTAACATAATTTTAAAGAAGTTCTGCTGAGCACATAAAATCTCTCGAACATTTTTCTAACTGTTAAGCAAAAATATGTTTGAATATACTATCATCCGTATCATGATTGGACGAACACAGCATTCCAGTCATTCGAATTCGTTCGAATTGTCTATTTTAACGTTAACGACAAGGCAAATTTATATCCGTACCAACGAGCATTTAAACGTAAAAAATAATACGCCCAATAGAAAAAGTTCGTACGCGTTACCAGTGGATCCCTAACGCTTTATTGACAACCATATTCCTAGTCATTGAAGAAAACTTAAAAATGTGAAACTGAGCCGATGTTAAGGATGAATATATGAATGGAATTGAGAATGCACCTCAGCCACGTAGGAGCAGAATGCGCATCATTTCAGATTCCGTTGAATAGGTGTTGCTCCAGAGTGAGATCCAGAGTACAAATTTGCGCCACATCGAAGTTCAGTAAAGCCCGGCTTACCACATCCCTTGCTACCTGAGCATCACTTCCATTACCTTCATTGAAAGTTTTAAACCAAATTTACAATGTGGACAATCAGTTCCTCGTTCCAGAGAATTCATAATGACGGTTATTAATTATCTGAAATAAAATTAATATTAGAAAATATACAGGGAGCAGAAGTATTTTAACAAAAAAACCAAACGATTTCCTCTGCAAGTTGTTGACAGAAAATAACACACTTTGAGCTGCCATTGGTAACGAAAGATGTCATCACTTGCTTGGATGAAAATTTCAGTTCAGTGTTTGGAAGCAGTTAATGTCAAAAAATTTATAGCATGCGCCATTATGGCAAGAGTGGAAAGCTGGATTGACATCCTATTGTTTAGCCCACTTTGTAGAAAAAGACTTTTTTTCCAACAAAAATATAGTTTTGGCGTTAAATGCATCTTTCCGCATAAAACTGTATCCTGGCAGTTGCCATGTTGGTTTAGGACAATGAGAAAGGGGAGAATATCAGAAAGAATATTAAAATATGTGGCTATCATCCACCTAAAAAAAATCGTGGACCTCACCGCCGGGATCTGATCCAAGAATAGTCTAAGCAGTGCTGCAGAAGCCCGATTATTATATTACATTTGATTTTTACCGTCAGTTTACTCGACAACAACCCATAGTGCAGCCCTGATTATAACATAAAATAATTTTCATATCGTCAAACATCTTTTGCGAAATCTGCTACTATATGTATAATTCGCTGCAGTCCAGAAAGCATTTACATATTAAAGCACTAGAAAAACTACAAGGCTAATTGAAATTCAACTAGTCATATAAAAAAAACATAATTTGGGGCCGCACTGATACAATCTGCTTTTTACCTGTTTCTGTCAGAAATGCGAATGGGTACAAATAAAAATGAAACATTTTTCTCCAACTTCAACAGTTACCTCCGATAAAGAAAAAGATCTCCTTTTGACAGCGGTTTCATGGCAGACTTAAGATCGGTCCATTTGGTCATTACCAATTCTTGTAGCAGTCGTCAAGAGGCTGTCATGTAGTTTTTAGTTTCATTGTTTGTCTAGAAAAATTACTCTTCAAAACTATTAAGAGAGTATGATAGAACTAATTAAGAGAGTATGATAGATAAATGCAATGTTTATTACTGTTCCCATTGAGGAAAGAAAAGTACGCAGACTAAAGCATTCAATTTATCCCATACAGGATTCTGGAATCACACTTTACATCCGCCCACGTTCGCCAGCTCAAATAAAGCTACGTTTTTCTTGAACTGATTCAATAAAGGCTATCGATGGCTATGGTGATAGCGAAAAAGGCGAAGGAAATGACGGATAACAAGATAAATTAACCGTTTGCTGCCCCGGATACTCTCCCAGTCTACCAGAAGCTGCGATGGATATCCGGACAAATTACCAGATGCGATTGATCATCCGGAGTAGCATATTCAATCGCTTCTGCTTGTTTCGCCATCAATGAAAAGCTATCATCAGGATAAATAAAACAGAAACCAGATTGAATCCTCTAGAATCTTCAATTTCTCTTCTTGTGCCCCAAAATTGTCTCAGTTCAATTTTTGTAAGGAGCTATCAATTCATTAATTCACAAGAAACGTTACATTTACTTTGAAATAAAATGACAATCTGTGCTGCAAATTAAGATTGAAGATAAGTCCCATTCCCAGCGAAATTTACGAAATTAAGTGGAGTTAATGATACCTAATCATGTACATAAGTGGAAACAACGCAAAACATTTTTGTTAGTGATTGATAAAAATAAGGCTGTGATGCGGTGATTTAATGATTGGTAGTTACTTTAACGCCTTTCGAAGGAACTACATAGTGTAGAAAAGACAGTTCGGTACTTGGTCAATAATAGACCAATAAAAGATTTCTGCTGTCTCTTATTAGGATATGATGGGTTTCCATATGAACATTGTACACGTATCAGCCAGCGAGTGATATTCCATAAATAGAGTTAACAGGCACTTCATTCGCCGTTTGCCTCATCCTTGCATCCGGCGAAGAGATGAATCGATCAATTGGTTCACTATGATAGCTTTTAGATGTTTTCCGCCAAATGCTATGTAGTTCCTAATTGAGCGTTGAAATGTAACGGAAGAAGCACACACTCTGACATGTAGTTTGTCGTAGCGAATGTAAGCATATCTTTCGAAGCGCTAAATTAGTTCCCAAACGAGTCATCGAATCGGAAGCAATATGTGTTCTAGTTGTGTAACAAGATTCAACAACATGTCGGGCGGTAGATGTCTTGTTGGGAATACGAAGGGTTTATGATTAGAAACGAATTCTGTCATCTGTTATGTTTATATTACTCTATAGTTTAAGACTACCAACTGATGAACAGCATCCCATCTGGTATACGCAAGCTCATCAGGAGGGGTGAAACACCATAACACATTTCAACAAGATTTCCTTTGACGATAATCCATGGCATAGATACAAAAATAGAGTTATAAGACTTTAATGACTGACTACACAATGCCGGTAGAGCATTGAGGTCATATCTAATTCAATAACGTCTAACAATCGGAATAAGATCATTTAAACTTTTAAACGACATTGATGTGATACTTAACTAAAAATCTCCATTAGGTATAAAACATGCCAATGGAAAAATAATTTGAATATTGAGCGTAAATTTAATAGAAGAAATAACCTTAAGAGGGTATTTGAACACTCAACATAGTAACCAACTATTTAGAACAGATTAAGAACATTCCCATCACTATTAATTTTAAGAGCATTTGTTGGGAGCCAATTTAATTCATTAAAGAAATCTTAATCACCTCCTACTACCCGTTGATCCACCAATCGCGAAACCCCTGACATCGATTGGACCAGTTCCAAGTAAGCTCTTAAATTAAAAGTTACGACAGTTTTGTCTCCGCTTTCCTCAGCTGGGGAAACGTTTTTCTTTTTTTATTGTTCGCACTGTTGAAGGTAGCACTTACTTGATTTTCGAAGGCGGTGCAAAAAAAATCAACAGAAGAATAATTACCAAATGTTTTGTGTGCATTCTCGTTGCACTTAAACTACCGCCTTGGGAGCATATATCGTTTCGTCGATAGACAGTAAGGCTTCCGGTTTCTAGCTGTAAATTAGAAAGTTTTCTGATAATGTCGTAGCACCGGTGCGGTGATAGTGCGGAGGCACAAGAAATATAGTTTACAAAGTTTGTATGTTGTCGGAACAAATCGTTTTGTTTTTATGAAGCTGTTCTTTTATTACATTTTGTTCAATTGCTTAGGACTATAATAGGTACTACTTCCAATTAGGAGATTCAAATTAAAAATGCTAGAACTATGGAATCGCATTCAACTGACATAATCTCTTTTCGTGTCATAAATCCTGCCAACCACCATAATTTCAAGTGATGGAACTTTCTCTGACTCTTCATTGACATTTTTATTGCCTGCGTAAATGTGAAATTTTTTTATTCGGTCCTCCATCAACGAATGCGCATATAATATCCTTTCATTCGTTTGATCTTAAAAGCAGTGTGCCGATGGGACTACCATTCGTTATGGCGATATGAATATTACTTTCACGCAAAACGCATGGTTTACACTTTCCGCTATGTCCTAAATATGGTGATTTTTTTCGATTTAATTCGGATGGCGTTCTCACTTGCCATCATGAACCGTTTTTGTCCTGGAAATATTTTTTGTGGCAGGGTGCTCTCACATCCTTTTCCGACAATGCGGCACTCTGTATAATATTTTTGCATACGGGCTCCTGGTTGCTGCTTCTATTGAGCCCAGCCCAGTACGTAAAGAATTGAACCAGTTACTATTTTGCGGCTTGAAATGTTCTTCTTTACAATTGTGCGTACTCTAGAAAAATCTGAAAGTAATCAACGTAAAATTAAAATTAAAATTTGTGCAACTACCCGTTATGCTTCCCTAACCGTTATAAACGAAAACAAAATCGCAATCAAAATTAATACCTGGAGCAAGGTTCTTACATCTTGAATTCATCTTGCCCTGGAGCTGGATTCATGATTCATGCATCTCTGGGTGAAATTTAAAAAAAAAAAATCATTTGGAGTTACGCCTTTTTTAAGCCGTAACTGAAATATATCAAATAAATGGGCAGTATTCTATTTCTACACATTTACATTTTCTCAGTTTTGCTCTCATGTGTTTACTGAGTTTAAATGTTTACCTTAGGTATATGAATAACCATCTGGATTATTTATTGGGCTTAGATATGGATAAAGATCATGCATTGAAGGCATACGACCAAAAATACGTCCGAAACAAAATCGTGTTAGAAAATATATGTGTATAAATTTTCATCAAATACATTTTCAACATTTCTCGGGTACTTATTCAAAAGGACGTATGTGATTTTGTAAACAAAGATTCAAACGTCGATCTGTCTTATCTGATGGCACTCCCACGCAAACCATCGCCACAGACAGGTGGGGGAAGCCTTCGGCTACCTGATGGTGGTGTTGGTTCGCGTGGGAGTGCCATCAGATTGGACAAAACGACGTTTGAATCTTTGTTTACAAAATCACATACTTCCTTTTGAATAAGTACCCGAGATTTGATGATTTGATTTTCATTTGATGTGTCATTTTATTCCTATGATGTTTGAATGTCTCCGGAAGCGGGAAGATCCAAACTTTTCCAGGAGGCAATGAACTTATCAATAGCGACATAGAATCCAAGCGATATTTTATATGAAAAGCAAGAATTTGGAAAATGTTTCTAAGCCTTTGAACAAAAACCACAGATAGGGTATCCAATCATGGTTTGAACCAAATGGCGGGTTTCAGATGAGCCGTCAAAATAAAGTTGATGTATTTCATTAAAGGGAAATGTTAGAACTGCAATTTCTAGTTTGTATGGAAGCTTAGTTTATTATCTTTCTAAAAACATCCTGGGTGCACATATTTATGCTTAGTTTCATTGAAAAAACTTAATAATTACATAACTTTGATTCGTACCATGGTTTGAACTACACTGTTCATGGTTTGAACTAAATTCGTACCATGGTTTGAACTACTGCAGCAGCCAGCAGCTCCTAAATATAATACTAATCACATGCATGAAACGCTGAGGAAATCTGTAGAAAAGCAAATTTGTTTTACTATTCATCTTCTCGCATTCGATTAGTAACTCGAAACGTGTGAAAATCGTTTGAATTATCGATATGAAAATTGCGATTTTCCATATTGGAAATGTTAACAAAATGCTCCAGCTAGGCGCATGCAGCGCTCCTAGCGAACACCAGCAGAACATGACTGCATTTACAAGTTCAAACCGTGGTACGAATTTAGTTCAAACCATGATCAGTTTTTACCTTGTATAAATTTTACTATTTTAACTATTTCAAACTGTTTCTCAATTGTATGATGACGTCAATCGATTACAGATGAAAATAGCGTTCTTTTGATATATTGATCCCACTCCTGTGTCATAAAATGCGTCCTTTATGAGCTTTTTGAAATTATGCCACTGGTGGGGGGGATTTGGCGCAAATTCAAGACGTTTTTAAATCGCTTTATTTTATTACTTAAACAATATGTACGAATGTTTAAATAAACTCTATCACTTCCAGTATACCTAAATATGCCATTCATACTGTTTTAGGTTCATTTCCTGCCAATGAGTTGGTAATTTCTACTGATTTCAAAATGGTTCAAATCATGATACGCTTTCCACTAGTTCAAACCATGATTGGATACCCTATTAGTACTGTAGTTTCATTATTAATAACCTCCTATAGCGATAACATTCGCAAAATAGACAATTTCGATTTGATCTCTGTCATTTTAATGCTAACTGCTGAAAAAATAACAAAATTCAAAAACAAAGCAATTTGCAGTATAATTTTTTTTGTTTTTGAATAATATTGTAATCAGATCCGTAGCGTGAACGCTCAGCGCCCTTGGCGAAACCTTTATTGGGAGCCCCTTGCTTACAAAAATAAAATATGTGCAGTATGCTTTATTTGGAGAACAGTTTGAACCTTACCTTCAACAGAAGAAGGATTGTTCAAACATGCTTGCTAAATATCTAGAAAATTTCTAGCATTTTATTTTTATTTTACAAATCTCTGGAAGATTTAATAAACTTACGCGAATCTCAATAAAGAATTTATTCATGCCTTTTAGTTAAATGGGTCAATGAAAGTCAAATCTATAGTCTGAATCAGAGCTTTAAATAATCGAATGTTTTGGTGAAGCCCATCAGTTGACACCCTCACTTCGTACATATTCATATCCGGCTGAACATTAACAATTTCCGATCAAATATCAGTCAGTGAGTAAGTTAGAAGTTAGATCTCGTAAGCTAATAAATTACTGTAAAACTGAACACTTAAATGATGATTTCAACAATTACTCACAAAGATCTGACCCCGACGTTAAACTGAGGGACAATTTTAGTGCCAAACATAACATAGCCAAGGCCTGTCAAGGCCGATTATGTTTTCTTTAAACGCAGTGACCATTCTCAGTACCAATCAAATGAATGAATATGTGAAGAAGAAAACTGAGTAAGTCATTCTATGTTTTTAATAGTCATGCGACGTTTGTCAATATTCGGCCCAAATGCTCTGGTCTGAATTGCTAACAAGCCAATTCGTTCTATCCAACTCAGATCAATAAAATTTATTATTATTATTTATTATTTTTTTTATTTTTTTATTTATTCATTTTTTTTATTTATTATTTAATGTGAGGAGTTAGATGTTATCGGACTTATAGTCGAATGAAGAAAAACCTTACTTTGGAATGTTGGTAGCCGGAATCGTGATTAGTTCTGTTTTGAGCGGTCCGAAAGTAAATCAGTCCGTGCGCGATCAAACGTGTTTCGTGTCGGACGCAGATCTTCCTCGAAATCTGGGTAATTAGTTCAGTATTGTGCTGTCGGAAAGTTAATGAATCAGTGCGGACGAGAACTAAATCAATCAGGGCGCGAACTTCGTATTGGACGCAGAACTTTTGCGAAATCCGGATGTTTTGCCCTGTGCGGTCAGAAAGTAAATCAATCATATCGCAATCGATCGTGTTTTGATTGCTTGTTTTCTCAATGATCGAGATGCTTAGTTCTACAAGGCGACTTCTTAACCAGCTATCCCTTTCCCGTGGCGTTCACGGAGATGCAGAGGATTTCTCGATTCTTGTAGCAGTAGGTGTCGAACTGAATTTCCTCTCTTAATCCTTAATCAAACTGTGAAGACGTGGCCGGCATCGTCATTAGTCTTGAATTAATGAAACTCCAAAGCTTGTAAAGTAAGAATGTTTTTCTAATCCCAAGAAGGCTATTCAATTGGTGAGCTGTGTATATTTGTTGTTTCTCGGTCAATCACGACTAGCAACTAAGAAGTGTACAGTAAATCAAGCTAAGATAGGTTGATAGTCGGAGTCGCTATCGGACCCATTCTGCTCAAGAAAAATTTACTGGACTTAACAAAATCCAACACCAAAATGGGTTGGCCGATGGTTGGAGTCACCTTCGGATGGATGATTATTATTTTAAGAAATGTAGAGGATGATAGTTGTCAGAGCCTAGACCAATCCATGAGACGAGATGTGGAAGAACAGAAACTAATAAAATTGTTCCAATTTCTCATAGCGTTATTATTTATTTCAGCGCCCCCTAGAGACTGGCGCCCTTGGCGGGGGCCAACATGGCCAACCTCACGCTACGGCGCTGATTGTAATGAATACAAGGAGCAGTAACCCTATTTGTTGTTCAGTAAATATTTATACCACAGACAAACAGACGTAACTTCTAGAACAATTTCCTGAAAAAATCATCGCCCATTAATAGATAATGTTTAGTACCGTCAACTGGGGGGAAGATGATCATTGAGGTGAAGATGATCATTTGATGTGTCAGTCAAAGGTGCCAATTTTTTTTATGAAACGGTAGTCAACAATATTCTCCGTTCAAGTAATGTTACCGCTAGGTAGAAATCCGAGTTTTTCGATTATAATCATGAAAATGTATTTTGTGGAAGAAAGAGAGAGATAGTCATAAATGACGCTATTTTCGTTTCAAATATTGACTTCTTAGACTTCTTTACGTAGTAAATTCAACATTTATACAGATAACCTAGTGTATTTTGACTACTAGGTCATAATGGTTTAGTAGAGCTGTCTTGATCAACTTCACCCCAAACCAGATTATTCAAAAAATGTGTGATAATTTAATTTATTTTAATGAATGCGAACGCATTTCAGAAAACTAAAGTTGTTGATTATTGCAACGTATAGCAGTACATGTTTTGAAAATATTTGTTTCGATTTAAAATGTGAACACACATTGTTATTGCATGTTTTGTCTTAAAAATGATCATCTTCCTCCCAGTTGACGGTACGACATTGTCAACAGACGGCGCTAGTGTGAGATGTCAAATCAAAAGATAAACGATGTGCGCGCCTCTAGGCGTGAAACAAGTAATCAGTGTAATTTAAAACAACCGTTCAGAGCATGGACGATAGGAATTTTATCAGTGTTACGTCTGTTTGTCTGTGTTTATACTTACGTCAAGAAGCTTTCTCAAATCCGCATTATGCCCAGTTAAGCCGTTTTTGTACGCTTAAGGTGTCGGACATAACTCTTCTACATAAATCCATAAATCTGACCTTTCCGGATTTAGATTTTACAGTGCTTTTCATATAACTTCATTAATAATTGAATCACTACTCTCCCAATGCCAGGAATGAGATGTAATTTCACTCAGTATGCTCGACTTTTTCAATTTTTATTAATGAAGTATTTGCGCTCGGTAATGGCAGCGTGAGTTCCCCTTAATTTGACTTTCAAGAGGTATTAAACCCATCACATGTGCCATGATTTAATGAATATATTCCGTGTCAATAAACAAGTGTCAATTATCTCACGAGCCGACTTCCAGAATCAAATCAGTTCTAATTGCGTTTTTGTATGTATAGGTAACTTTTTGATTTTAAATATTAATGGAGGTATTCACTTAACCTTTCAGAACGCACGCCAACTTTTGTATCACGAGCACGCCCGCGTTATATTTTGTACAACACTGTGCCTTGCAACAAAATGACAACTTTCGTGATTATTCCCAAGGCTTCCACAGATGTGCAAAATCTATTCGCAGTACAAATAGCACGTGCTATCAAAGCATTTCCCCTAGTGGCGGACAATTTTTTAAAAATATCAAAGTAGCTTTTTTCCTGAAGGTATGTTTTTCGTAGGCGACTATTTTCGTTGCGATTTAAAATGAGCGGACTGCCCATGATCACATAGTTGACGTATAAGCCAAAATGACCAAAACACACTTTTTTTTGCGGATATGGATTCTTCGTACGGTTATACATATGCTCCATGAAAAAATATTCATGTTTTGTTCGGAAACATTCGAGTTATGGCGATAATTGTTTTTGGAAAAATGGTCATTTGATCGCATAAGTTGACGTACCTCCATTACCTGTTGCAATATGGAGCAAAAACGTGTCTCACATTTTTTCGACATTCACAATGCACTAATTAAGCACAACATAGGTTTTGGTTTTACTTTGTCGTATTTGGGCGTAACTGATTTTGTAATCAAAAATTAATATGCAAGTTCCAAGTGTGAAATCCACGGTTAAATCCGACAAAATAAGCTTTCAACCATCGAGGTGTAGCTCTGGAGATAAACGTTTACATTACATTCTTTTGAATCAATAAAATAATGTTTGTTTGCTAAATATTATTGCCAAAAGTTTTAATTTAAGACAGTCGCGATCATTCAAAAGTATAATATAAAAGAAGAATGAAAATCCATTAATTATGTAACGCAATGATTAGCCATTTGTGTCATACTTTTTTTAGGAGCATATCAAAATTGTGTATGGGAAATCACACTTATCTAAATCCCCATTCCTCCTCTAAAGTGTAGTAATTTATGGGTATTTTTTAAAAGTGCATATTAGAACCAAAATCCAGCTACATTTTTTGCGTGACAGAAGAGGTCTGCCACTGAGGACCTACCACATAAGAATTAGTGCGTGTTAAATGGCTTTTTATTTGTACCTCAGCTTGATAATATTGGTATGTATATTTCGAGCACATTTACCGGAAAGGATCCTAATATATTCCAGGGCTGTTATTTTAGTTTTTACAATTGCAATGCAATTCTTATTCAACTTTTTCATTACCTTACCCGGACAGAACTGAATTATAAAACATGATATGGACTTTGATGTAAGATTCGAAAGAGCAGGCAAAAATATCAACAAAAAATGCACCGAAGTGTTATTTACATATCAAGATGTGTTATGGATAAAAACAAATTAATAGCTCGAGACATTAATCATTTCTTCCAAATACCATTAACTGATAACCTCAAGATATTTCAGAGCAAATTTGGATATTGTCGTCTGATATTTTGTGCTTTTATATCCTACATATAAATCAGGCCCATATCTCATTTTGCAATCTAATCACGATTGATTTACTTCTAATTTTCGTCTACTCGGGTATTTTAAAATAGGGATTGGAACCATTTTGCTTCAAATTTGGTTGAAACGAGGGCTTTGGCCAATACATGAAAACGGTAACTGCTTGCACACTTGTTACAGAACCATTCTAATGCTGTAATAGTACAAAAATCCCCGTACGGTACTGATTCAATTCTTTGCGACACGGACTCTTCCACACATAATTTTATCTTTACCACATAATTTTAATTTTCACGGAAAGAGCTATCCGAAAAACCTTTCCCGGAAACTCGAACTTTTCAAAAGATTTCCCTTCTTCAATCAATAAATCGTTGGAACTAACTACAATTATTCTTTAGCGCTTTATAACCACACGTAGTAGCCTGGTTTTTACGCCATGTTATGGGAACAAACATTTCACAAAACGTTTGTTTGATCGCATAAACTGTCGTATGCATATTTCGACCACTTCAATCAAAGGAATAATAATTAATTCCCCGCGGCCTTAAAATAACTACTAATATTGTCCATTTAGACAGATTAGTTCATGTATTTTGTTGATTAATATGATGATTCGGGTAAAATACGTTGTTACGTCAACTATGAAATCATGGGCAGCGGAGGAGTAGGTTTTTTTTGCGCGGTACAATATCTCTTGAAGCTAAGGATATAGCCGCTTACAATCTTCAGCAAAGATTCTCAGGACATCCAGGCCTTGAAGCTGAAGACCAGAATAGTTAGGAATTCATCCGTTTGGCGACGCTAGTCTATGTGCGATGACTAAATCGGGGTTTATCTCAAGACATATAGGTTTTAGAAAGTTGTTGTCTTCTACAAAGTTGTTCAGGTGGTCAACTACAAAGTGTCTACTACAAAGTTTTTCGGTGGTAAGATCCATTATGATAAATTCTGTATGTATGTATGAGGTATATGAGGAATTACTTGTTCCGCTAGATATCTCGCAATCTATGAGATTTGGAAAATTGTCAACTTCCACAAAGTTGTTCGGGTGGTAAAAACCAATATTCAGGCACGTTTAGTTTGGAATTCAACCGCTGGGCGGCGCTAGTGTATGAGGAGTTACTTGTAAGGATAGATATTTTTGCAATCTGTGAGATTTAGAAAGCTGCCATTTCTACAAAGTGATTTGGATGGTAAGCGCCGTTATGATAAAGGCTATAGTTTAATTTTAAATTTAACCACTTAGCAGCGCTAGTGTAGGACGAGTTCCTTGCTCCTCCCAATTTGTGAGATTTGGAAAGATGTCGTCTTGTGGCAATATTAGTTTCGAATTCTACCGCTTGACAGTGCCAGTGTCAAGCAGTTGAATTCATTACAAGGCATTACTTTTTTGGTTAGTTAATTAAATATCTGTGAGATTTAATGATGTACACTACTGCAATCGAAGTCAGTTCAATTTGATATTCAACCGCTTGGTGGTGCTAGTGCTTAAGGTGCATATCAAAATTAAGAACATTTAGATAGTTTCCGTCTTCTGTGATGGAAGAAAAATCAGTGTGATGCTGGACGGTTCAGTTTGCGTTTCAACAAATATCAGTAAGTGTAAAGCTTTCGCAATATGTAAGCTTTAGATTTTTCCGTCTTATTGTTGGCTGGTAAACACCATTGTGAAGCCGAATCAATTTGGAATTCAACCGCTTGTATGAGGAATTACCTTTCAGGATTGATATCTTAGAAGCTATAAAATTCATAAAATTATCGTCGTCTGTCAATTGATGAGATTTTCTCTGCACATTAATTCAGCAAACAAGCATATCCTTATGCACTAGTGCCGCCAAGCGATTGAATTGCAAAATAAACTTGTCTTCAATATATTGGGTTTTACCACCGAAACAATTTTCCAGAAGACCTCATATATTGCAATAAGGTACCCCGGGGCAAGTGAAAATACGGGGTAAGTGGGTACTATGACTGCAGATGAATCGATGAACGTTTTTGATGGTAACAATGTTCTAGGAAGATGAAGCAGAACTATCAACGAATTCACCCGACACAAAAATATTTGGAATCAAAACCATTTAAGGCACCATACTAATGCTTGATCATGACTTTAAACTACCGAGAAAATCTATTACTTTTATTCTATTTCAATGGATTTCAAACTAAATAGTCGTTTCTAAAGTTATCATTGATGTGGAAAGTGAATATTTTGAGCAATTAAATAATTGTGTGCCATCGAAAACGATTTGAAATTTTTAATTAAAGCCAAAATCATCAATTTTCATTTACCCTTAAGATTTAACATATATGGGGCAAGTGGGACATATTTGAACAACATTCCCGAAAAGCTATTTCAACTGTTTTTAGATGGTTGTCTAGTGAAAAATAACTTCGTCATTCAGTTTGATTTCGGTGTTAAAAAGTATTGTACAGTTAATAACCAAATGTGTATTTAACATTCTGAAAATTATCTCCCGCATGAAGAAGAGCAATGGCTATAACTATGTTGCGATATTCTTCCGTTTACAGTGCAAATAATCTATTGATTCTACAATAGGTCAACAGGATTTGTCTTGTGTTTTTTTTTTAATTTTCAAGCTTCGCATCAGATTCTCAGATAAATAAAGTGCTTAACAAATAAATTGACAAGTTTGTTCTGTTACAAATTAAAAATACTGCGCATCGCCTGAATAGAAAACGTTTCTTCTGAAGTACTGTTTTATACAATAATTTGTGTTCTAAACAGAAAAATATTTATTTATACGAAAATTTAATAAAGATTTGCTTATCCTTGCCACCTAAAACATTTGGTACAAAAGTAAGGTAGTGGAAAACAAGATAACAGCCAAATAAGCAGTAAATCGGCTGTTGTCTTGTTTCCATATCTGCTAACATTATAATCCTTTTCTTCTTGCAAAAATAAAGTCCGACATGCAACCAATCTCCATCCATGATCTGAAAATACTTATACTCAGAAATAATATGAACAGTATATCTACATTCCTCAAAATAGTTTCGTTCGACAGTAGAAAACAGAATAGGTCCCACTTGCCCCGTTTGAAGGGGTAAGTGGGTCCTGAAGGTAAATTTCTTTCTAGCACTACCAATATTTTTGTAATTGAATAAATGGCTTCCAACACCTCTACACTTCAACAACATTTAATGATGCATCCGTGGTTAATGTTCTTAAATACCCTGATTTCGAAGTATGCGTTAACAATTTTGCTGAACTAGCGTTTTTTTAGGTTCCACTTGCCCCGGGGTACCTTATATTGAAATAACAAGCGATTCCTCATACACTAGCGCCGCTAAGCGGCTGAATTCCGAATCAAACTTGCCTCAATCATAATGTTTTTTACCACTCGAACATCTTTGTAGAAGACGGCAGCTTTCTAAATCCTACGGATTTTGAGATATCTAGCCAAACATGATGTAGAAATCTTGCAAATATTACTCCGTTATATCGAACTCCCGGAGGTTGCTTCAATAAATTGTCCAGTGGTTACAGCAGGGAGAGTGATTTGAAGAAGACATGTTGGTCTCATGTCGGTATATCATTCAGGTCAAAAATGGCAACATAATATCCACATGTGCTGTACAAATTACAACAGCGCGCGTGCTCGAGTATTCACAGCGTAAGCAGTTGCGTATCTGATTATTGAAATGTTTCTTACACAATCACAAGGAACATATTTCAGAACGCCTTTGAAACATTTCTATAAACAGATACGCAGCATACTGTCGCGATTCGCATAAGAGTCCCATGTCGATTTTTGACGATTTTGATTTTCTTTCATAAATAAGCATAAAATTACCTCATATTTAAGAAAAACTGATAAAGTATTAGGCTTTGTTCTAGAAATTAGAAAATCAAAACCTACTTGTGTTGTCTCATCGTGCTATTTATTCGCATAATAGTCACATTCCAGATTTCGATACAATTTTGCATAAAAAATAAATATAATTATGGTCCATTTAATAGTTCCATAACAATATATACCGATAAAGAATATTATGCCAAATTTTCAGAAAGATTGCAGATATTTTCAATTTATTAGAATTTTTTTTATTTCTCCATGTAAAACGAGTTTGAAAAATTCAACGGCATATTAATCAAGTTGAAGATAAATTGACATGGGACGCTTATGCGAATAGGGGCAGCATACCCCTAATGCATTTTTTTATTTTAGTATACGCATGCTTAAAGCTCTGTTAATGGATAACTCGACAACAGGGATTCTTTCGTTTTTTTCTGTAGCCTGTCTTCAACACCGAGAAAATTCTTCATATTGAATATATTTGTCGCACTCATAAATGTTTGCCATTTGGGGACCCAAATATATGGAATTTGTATCCACATGTAAATTCAATAACTGCATATTACAGATCACACATACATTTTATTTTATTATAGATTTCATTTGTACTTCGCGTAGAGAGTGGTTATGTGTGCACTAATAAATATCATGTTCAGAAAAATATATTAAGCTCTTTTAGTGGAATGTATTAAACCGTCTAAGACGAATTAAATGGACAGTACTTAATTCGTCTTAGACGGTTTAAATATCATGTGTTAAGTGAATGGATTTTTGCCAATTAAAATGTGTGGAATTTGTGCAGTGAATAAATAGTTAAGCTGAACCTAAGTCGGAGCTTACACAGATAGAAAAATCCACTGAAATTTACACTAAAGATGATGCACATAAATGGAACGCCATTATTAGCTTAATTCCACGCGTGATATAGCCTAAATGTATACAATATTAGACGTGAATCTTCAATATTGCTTGCAAGTTGTAAGCAAACTTGTTAGGAAGAGGTCCATTTCCGCGTAGAATAGTGTAAATATCCGCATCTCAAGTTTTACACGCTGTTTACTTTTCATTATTTTATTCTGTGTAAGAAAGATTCTGCTATGGATGTTAACTAAGAGGAAATCGAGTGGAAATCACGCCGCCATTACTGAGTGCAGAAGATAGTTGAATCTCTGGCTGAACGAGTGATAAATGTTCACCCGTTTGGCCAAATGACATTTTCGGCCGAATTACCTATTCTCTAAAACGACCATTTCGGCCATACGGCATTTTCGGCCTGATCACCTATCGGCCAGACCATTTATCACTCAATTTTAGGTCAAACGATTTCTTCGGCCACATTACCTGTTTAGACGTATGTTGCTTTAACCAAATGAAATTTTCGGCTTGTTCGCCCAAAAGTTCATTTAATCCAAATCAAATTCATCTTAAAGTTTATTTCGGCCAAATCACTTTCTATCGAATGATTTTAGGCTAAACCACAGCACACAGAATTTCATATAGACTATACAAAGTATTTCTTGTAAAAATACTAAGAAATTCAGAAAATAATGTTAGTTGAAATTCCGAAAAGTTTTCCCGAGAAATTTAGAAAAATCCCGTTAAAAATCAAATAAATTTTCTGTGAAAATGCTGAACAATTTTCGTTCAAATCCAAAGATTTTTATAATCCACATTTTGAAGAATCTCCCGCGAAGACTCTAAAGTATTTTTCGTGGAACATCCGGAGAAAATTTCGTGAAAATTTCAGGGAGTTTCCCGTGAAAACTCTTTACACGCGTTTTCCGCGGATATTCCATAGAATTTTCTTTGTAAATCTCGAAAAATGCTCAAAAGAAATTCCAAGGAACTTTTCGTAGATAGTCTGAATAATTTCCTGTCGAAATTTGAAACAGTTTCTCGTGTAAATTCTGAAAAAAAAATCCTTGGGAATTCCAAACAGCTTTCTTTGGAAATACCAAAGAATTCTTAAAAAATCAACGTAATTCTTATTGAAAATCCTAAAATATTTTTTAAATAAGAATTTTGTAAAAATTTGAATATTTCTTAGGAAGCTCATCAGATTTCTCGACGAAAAAAATCTCTTGTTAATGTCTTGAAAAAGCAGAAAAAAGTTAAAAAAAAAACAAACGTAACAACAAAACAAAAAAAAAACTTCAAAAATTCTGACAACATTATTACCCAGAGCTCTAATCAGTTAGAAGGGTCAGCAAATCCGTAACCGCTTCTTTCCTAGTTAATCAGCGCTCTGGGGCTTTGAGATTCATGTCGCCGGCTTCGAAACCAATCTAAGTTTGAGTTACGTTTTTATAATTTACTCCAATGACTCCATCCAAGCAAATTGTAGTCGTTCCATACTCTTCCGATCATCACTCATAAGTATTAACAAGAATAGTATGAACTAGAGCACAGTGTGGTAGATCTTACTCCGTAATGCACCACGAAAAGGTGTCTACTCAGCATTACGAGACAATACACAGAATTTTGTTTTTACACGATTTTTTTTCGCTCGTATTTTTGATCGTGTGACTTCAATTTGCCACCAAACTCTTCGCAACATGTTTCAAAAAATCCAGAATAAATCAAAGAAAAATCACATGATAATTAATATACGTTAAACATTTAGGATGAGTGGAAAATTGAGAAAATGTAAATCGCGTAAAAACAAAATCCAGTGGATCTATCTGAGGATAGATATTGCAACGCTAGATATTGACCTACGTTTGTTAAAGTTCACCCCCGAGTTATTGGACATCGTCCTCGAGCTATTGGACACACCCTTACGAAACCCAAAATGAAAAGTTGACAGGCCGCCCGTACACCTTCTGTGTACGGGGTAAGCCTGTTGAGAGCAATCCTCTCAAGCAACTTTCCCGTGTTGCAGATTGGTCTATACGTCGAAAAGTCGTCGGCTGGCTTCCCAGCACCAGTTTCTGCCTCTTCTACCTATCGGGGAAAGGTTCCGCCATGATCGCTGCCTTTAGAGCGAGGTTTGGCACTTCGTCGGGCCCAGAGCTTTGTGCGTATCTAGGGATTTGGCCATCGCAAGCAACTCGTCGAGCGTTACCAATGCCACTTCCACCGGTAGTAGAGGACATGACAGAGATTTCTCAACCTCGGTTGCTGTACACACCATAGCTGACCTCAGAGCGGATACCTAAATGGTCGCTATGGGCGCAGAAGGTTACGTCATTGGAAGACTCCACGCTCCCCATAACATAGTAACGGGCTTCCTTCCAACTAGCGCAGATAAAGCACCTTAGGCTTATCGCAGGCCTGCGCAAAATGCACTTTTTCACCGCAACGTCGAAAAAAGTTGCTATGCTCCGGTCACTTACTCCCTTACGCCAGATTCGAAGCATCTTAAACACTTTTCAACTGAAGGTGGTTGGAACGTGCCTACTGGTCGACCATTCAAACTTCAATTTCCCGACCGCAAGAACCATTTCGGTGTCTGCGATCGTTAACTTGAACCAGCCTGTATGCCGAAAGGCCCCTGTCTAAGTTTTAATGAAGCCCGCTCAACTTCTGACCCAAACTGTACTCTTACCCTTTTCTTAACTCTACTGACAAGTTGTCAGGGATTCTCGATCTGCTGAACAACTGTCACATATTGGCTAACATCAACCGGAAGTTCAGTAGCCTGGGCTGTACCAATGCTCTTCCCTTCCCTCGTTGCTTCACTCTTTTGGAGCACGCCGCATTCCGAGCCTCATTGACGCTCGTGGCGAAGTCAATCGCCTCTTGCATCATCACCGTACCTCCAAGGTAGGAGAAGGCTTCGGGCTGCAAACTCGTTCACCTTCTCGCTCCCAGCCACCCTCTTAGTGAGCACGTCTTATTCATGCTAAGCAGCTTGAACAGACTGTCTATGAACTCATCGAGCTGCTTGACGACTAACTTCAACCCGGATAAAGGCCCGCTGAGTGTGTTGACAGCCAGGGCACCCAGGGTTATCGACCCTCACTGCTAAGGGAGTGCTAGCGCCGTGCTCGCTAACAACTACATTGACACTATTCACCCCCCGCTTATGGGAAGAGACTTCGATAGGCACCTTTTTGAGAAGAGAGCTCCCACTTTGCCTCCATTGCATAAATTTACACTTGGAGAATCGAACATTTCAAAAGTAGTCGCAGTAGTCACCTTTATGTTCTCATGGTTGCAAGCAAGATGAATACACAGCTAGGTGTTTCAATCTGCCCAGTTTATGGACGAGAAGAAGGCGGGGGTGAAAAATTCATTTTCGGTGCAAAACATAAACAAACCGGCTGGCTCTTCCATACTAAAATCCAAGATGGCTGAATCGTGAATTTGACAGATTGGAACACCTAGTGGTGTATTCATCTTGGTTGCAAGATTGTTGCAGGGGTTGACAATTGTGTGTTCAGAACCAGACCAGCGCTAGTCAGGTATTATCATCTGAGCCTACTTTCACCTAGTCATCATCTAGATGCCCAGATTGGATTACGTACCACAAGGTCCACCACGGTTTTATGGGACGGAAGGTAGCCTGAGTATTTACCTACCTGCGCCGTTTCAAATCGGTCTTACCCAGCTTTACTAAGGGATAAAAATGCCTCGGTGATATCCAAAAACATACAACCTTACTTACGTCAGTCTCAATGCGCTACCGCGCTCCTTCCGTGTAAGTTATTGAGCCGCCGGTCACGTCAATTGTTTATTGTTTATCTACTATCGTTCCGACTCCGAGTGGTTATCGCATTGAGGCAAACTATACTGCCCATCAAGATTGGCTTTCTATGTCGGTTCTGCTTCGTTCATGACTTGGCGATTTGCACTTTCTGGGCCAAAATCCTTCCGGTTTTCTTCGAATTGACAAACAAAATGGTTATCCTTCAGTCTTCCGTAGAATATTTTCCCTTCCTGTTGCAGATTTCAATCGTCTGAGTAATGGGGAAGGGTCCTTTGGTCGAAACCGAATGCCACTAGGCTGAACAACCCATTCGGCCGAATAGCTCATTTGGCCGAAAGGTTTCCCAAAGTCGATGTGTTGCAAAGTGTGTTGTGTTGTAGGTATTAATGCAAAAAAAATAAAATATAAAATTGGGATCACAATATTTGATTAAATAAATGGAAGTAACTTCGTGGAAGACTATCAACACGTTGCTGCACTCAATGCAAACAAGTAAATAGGTAAAGGTAATGTTTTTGTTTTTCGCGTATACTAAGTATATGGCACGGCAAATGCTGGGTAAAGCGTACCATTGGTACTTCGCGTACCTGAAGGAATAAAATAGACCCCATCTCGCGGTCCTTAGCCTCTTACCCAGTAACTCCTATCCCTACCTCCCCGCGGTGCTGGCCGGGATACGAGCAACCTTAGGGAAGATCGGGTAACCAACCCCGGTGGGAACTATGGTCGTATGCTGACAGGGAAGGGGGGGTTTGCTCCTCTCCGGAGGTTCAAATCTTATTGAGCGTCTGTTCTCCATGTCAGGATCGGCTCACAACAGCGTCTGTTCTCCATGTTAGGGGCGGCTGATCATCGTCCGAGTGCCAGCGAGGGACTCTAAGTGAAACTGTGCACCATGGTCCACCGGAAATAAGGAGGAATGGTCCTCCGGAAATTTAGGGGGTTTGGTGTCAGGCCCTGCAAGCCAGCCTTTAAAAAATCATAAGCAACGAACAATCAACAAGAGAGTACGGACCGGAACCATCGGCGAAGACCACTGCGACGAAAAGGACTAGCGATTGGAAACTCGGTTCGTGGAACTGCAAATCTCTCAACTTCATCGGGAGCACACGCATACTCGCCGATGTGCTCAAGGACCGTGGATTCGGCATCGTAGCGCTGCAGGAGGTTTGTTGGAAGGGATCAATGGTGCGAACGTTTAGAGGTAATCATACCATCTACCAGAGCTGCGGCAACACACACGAGCTGGGAACAGCTTTCATAGTGATGGGCGACATGCAAAGGCGCGTGATCGGGTGGTGGCCGATCAACGAGAGAATGTGCAGGTTGAGGATCAAAGGCCGGTTCTTCAACTTCAGCATAATCAACGTCCATAGCCCACACTCCGGAAGCACTGATGATGATAAGGACGCATTCTACGCGCAGCTGGAACGTGAGTACGACAGCTGCCCAAGCCACGACGTCAAAATCATCATAGGAGATTTGAACGCTCAGGTTGGCCAAGAGGAGGAGTTTAGACCGACTATTGGAAAGTTCAGCGCTCACCGGCTGACGAACGAAAACGGCCTACGACTAATTGATTTCGCCGCCTCCAAGAATATGGCCATTCGCAGCACCTATTTCCAACACGGCCTCCCGTATCGGTACACCTGGAGATCGCCACTGCAGACAGAATCACAAATCGACCACGTTCTGATTGATGGACGGCACTTCTCCGACATTATCGACGTCAGGACATATCGTGGCGCTAACATCGACTCTGACCACTATCTGGTGATGGTTAAACTGCGCCCAAAACTATCCGTCATCAACAATGTTCGGTACCGACGACCGCCGCGGTACGACCTAGAGCGACTGAAGCAACCTGATGTCGCCACTGCATACGCGCAGCATCTCGAGGCAGCGTTGCCGGAAGAGGGTGAGCTCGATGGGGCCCCTCTTGAGGACTGCTGGAATACAGTCAAAGCAGCCATTAACGACGCAGCGGAGAACAACGTCGGGTATATGGGTCGAAGTCGACGGAACGATTGGTTCGACGAAGAGTGCAGACAGATTCTGGAGTATAAAGTTCTGAAATAATTTATAAGTTTTTCGGATTATCCACTCAAAGCTCACTGTCTACAATCGAAAGACACACTTCGATCCCTTTATTCAACTCTCTAGGCTGCGTATAACACTTATAAAAAAGGTAACAGGGTTGCACTTGTTCGATGGAACACTACAGTTCTTTCCCCTGAAGATTTCAATATAATGATGTGTTACATGTAATCAGTTCACATATTTAAAATGTAAATATCCTTAATTAATTTAATTTCTGAATTGGTATAGTACCCTATCATGACATTCACTTTATTCGAATTAAGTTCGCAAAATAATACCAAATTTTCGAATTCATGGCAAAACATGAAATAATCTTAATCTAATTCTGGAAATTTACTACTTATTATCAAACTTCAAAATCGAACTTGAAAGTTTTCATTTCTCTATTATATTTCACTTCCATCGTCACACTTTTTCTTCTTCTTTCGATTGAATCCTAGGACCCAATGATGGCACACAATATGCCTCATTGCTGCTGAGAATTCTTTTGAATTGCTGCTGATTAATCATTATTTCGCTTTGATCTAGTGTGACTCCTCGTTGCAATTGGACTAAGCCGCACGGTTTTGGTACGTCTGTAAGCATCATCAATATCTGTCGGCACTGCAGGGGTATCTGGAAATCCATAGAACTCTTCATCCGAATCGCTTGTTTTCCTGGATCGTTTTTCTCGCTGAATCGGCACATGAATTTTTGTCCCCGTTGGTCGTAATGGAATGATGCGTAGTTGATTTCTGTGAGCCTTGATGTTGTATCTGCCAAAAGAAATTTCGAAAACATTCAATGAAACCCTTTTGACATACCGTGCTTCAATCCACTTCTCAATGGAATGTTTATCATTATTCTTATATAAAATCTTATCGCCAAGAGCCAGCTTGAAGAAAGGATCTGGACAAGGTGTATTAGTATTATTTGAGATATTTTCCTTTTTCGGAGGAATTTGAAGATAATCTTTGTATTGACGTCTGGGATGTAAAAGATCTGCTAAAATCTTAGGTTTATAAATAAATACTTTTTCAGAAGGAAATCTATCGTCAGTGGAACATGTATTTCTATAATTCACTAAAAACAGAGTTAGTCTATCTTCGACCTCAAGGGATCGCATTTCAGGGTCAAGCATAAATTTCTTTAGTACGTCTTTGACTACTCTCACCATTCTTTCAGCCTGTCCGTTGCTGCTTGGATTGTAAGGCGGACTTTTCATTACTTTTATTCCTTGACGTTCCATGAATGAACAAAAGAAAGAAGAATTGAATGGGGGTCCGCCATCGGTTACCAACACATCTGGTAATCCAAAACGTGCAAAAATAGTTGAAAATTTTTTTATCACCCTATTGGCATCTGTTCCGTATTTCATTATCTCTATTTCAAGCCATTTACTATAACTATCAACAACCAACAGGTAAGTTTTAGAATCCAAAAAGAAAAAATCAGCATGTATCCGACTGAATGGGCGAGTTGTTGGTGTCCACACAGTATTTGAAACCGATTTTGTAACCACTGCTGTTTTCATACATGGTTGACATTGCTGAACATAACTTTCTATATCATTATTCAAACCAAGCCAGAATATACATCGCCTCGCAGTTTGTTTCATTTTGACCATGCCGTTGTGGTTAGTATGAAGCAATTTTAAAACGACCTTTCTTAACGATTTTGGAATAAATACTCGGTCTTGATAAAGAATACATCCCTGTACTATTTCAAGATCGTAGCGTAAAGAAAATACAGACTGCCACGCATTATCTATTCTGTTTGGCCATCCATTATTGATAAAATTAGCTACCTTAGAAAGTAATAAATCATTGTTTGTTTCTTTGGCAATTAAGGAATAATCTAAAGGAAGATCGCAAGAAAAGTTTATGCTATTAATACCAACATGGTCCAAGTATTTTGGAACTTCTTGTTTTAGCGGAAATCTGGAACAGAAGTCCGCATTACCCATTCTAGATGAAGGTCGGTAACAAATATCATACTCATAAATAGACATTTCCATAATGTATCTTTGCAGTCTAGTAACACAAACTTGATTTTTCCCATCTTTCCCAAATATTCCAAGCAGCGGTTTGTGGTCTGTATATATAGTAAACTTCTGTCCAAATAAGTATTTGTGAAATTTTTTCACTGTACAAACTAGAGCTAAAGCTTCTAGATGCAGGATTGGGTAGGATTTTTGAGCGGAGTTTAATGAAAAAGAAACAAAACTTATTGGCTTCTCTTCATCATTTATTACGTGAGCCAAGACTCCTCCTAATCCATAGCTACACGCATCTGACACCACTACAATAGGTTTAGTAGGGTCATAGAATTCCAACATATCTGCATTCAGTAAAGCCGTTTTACTATCTTCAAATGTTTTTTGGCATACATCATCCCATACAAATTTTACTTCTTTTCGTAATAAGGCGTACAAGCATTGCAATTTTGCTGATAAGTGGGGCACAAATTTACCATAAAAATTTATAAGTCCTAAAATGCTTTTAACTCCGATATATCTCTAGGGACTTTAGCTTCTTTTATTGTTAACAACTTTTCCTGCGAAGGAAGAAGGCCATATTCCGTAATTAAATGCCCTAAGTATTCCAATGATTTCACAAAAAACTTACATTTTTTGTAGTTTACCTTTACATTTGCTTTTTCGAGCCTCGAGAGAACTAATCGTAAGTTTTTCTCGCATTCTTCCTTTGTTCTTCCCGCAATAAGCACATCATCAAGATAACATCTAACATATTCCAAACCTATAAGTATCTGATCCATCACTTTTTGAAATATCGAAGCGCTGGATGAGGCTCCTTGAGGAAGTCGATTGTATGTGAAGAGCCCCTTTATCGTATTAATCACAACAAATTGCCTTGATCTTTTCGAAAGTTGTAGCTGTGTATATGCCCCTGCTAAATCGAGACAACAGAACCATTTGCATCCAGCTAGCGATGCAAAAATGTCCTGAGCTAGCGGAAGAGGATACGTATTCGGGATAATGAATTTGTTAATTGAAATACGACAATCAATAACCATCCTAATTTCCTTGTCCTTCTTACTGCCGTCGGACGCATAAATGTCACATGTTACAAACGAGAAAAATTAGAAAAACGCATTTGAAGTTTCAAAATGCATTCATCCTGTTATCGCAAAATATTGCTTTTTTATTGACTTTAACCCAATAAACTATAGAAGAATATTCATATTCGTTGGGCCGGACTCAAACATTGCCAAAAACAACTATTTTTCCCAAGTTTTTCAATAAAAACCCGAATGTGACACTTATGCCACGAAATTCACTGGCCAGGCGAAAAATGTACGCATATTTGTCACACCATGAACTGAGAGATAGTTGTTGTTAATTTGGTTTTACATTTCGCCAGCGACGATTGTATTTCTTTGGTGTGATTTTTCGCTGTCGGTAGAAGTGGAACCGGGAATGGAATATCCAATACAGACAATCCAATGGGGCGGAATCGGAAGAGGACTTCCTCAGATTCGATTTAAAAAATGGCACAGGTGATCGTGTTTTCTTTGCGGAGCCGGCAAACGTTCCATTACCGCTCCCAGAGGTTGACCAACCGGTTCTTAGCAGCAGTGGCGTAGTTTCCTTGCCCGGGACAAGGACATACACAACATCCTCAACGCCCAAAGGAATCACGACTGTCTTATCGAGATGATGGTGACAAAATTCTACCAGATGAAACAGATGAAAACAGTTTTTTCTGTTTTCTGTTCTGTTTTCAGATGAAACAGTTTTTTCTGTGGATTTGCAAAAAGTTCTCAATTATTTATATATTATATTCTAGGTCATACGGCTTCCACGGTTGGATTGGTTCAAGGCTGTTGGTCTTTAATTAGACCTTTGCGCCTGTTGGCCCCTACATACGAGCATTCTCATTGTCTGCGTGCATTTGGTCCGAGTCAGTTAAGGGTCGTACAGCCAACGAAATCCTTAGCTGTTTTTTTCAAAGTTATTATGAAGTACGCTGACCTGAAGACAATTATCTTTTGGTTGGATAATTGTTGTTCGCAAAATAAGAACTGGAAAATATTCCATCACTTTATCCTACTGATAAACAGTTATGAAATTCAGGTCGAGCGCATACTGTTGAAGAACTTTCAATCGGATACGTTAATGGCCGATGACTTTTTCCATGCGGCGTTTGTTTCCAAAATGCGCCATGAACATGTCGTCAGTTCAAGTCTGTGATTGGCAATGCAAGAACAATGTTGACGTACTTAATATGTAAGGAACTGACTTCTTCAATGCTCACCGTTTTGGAGTTTACGATAAACCACTACAAGCCACGCCCAAGATGAATTTATTGAGGGGTGTTCTGACTTGTCAATAACCCCAACATAAAAAAATCTTGGCCACGCCCGTGTGTGGCTTCCATGCAAAAAGTGGTGTTTGAAAAAGGCCGTTATGAACTTGGATACGCAAACAATACAGTAAAGACCTTAAATACTGCAAGTTGTTTTCCAAGAAGCAATTTAAGTTAGTTGTAAAGAATTCATCCTCTTTTGATACAAATGTACGTTGGCAAAATGCTCCTCAAGGAATTGAAGAAGAAAAGAAAACTTCTCTAATGAAAGTGGTTCAACCTGTTGTTACCGAAGAGGAAAAATCGTTTTTCATTGATCTTGTGATGAAGCAAGAAGCTTCTGATTAATCTTTGTACTCGTTTCATACTTTGAATAAATTTTATCGCCATAACATGTCACAACATAAATAGGGTTCCTTTTTATCACTTTTTTACAGGCCTTGAAGATTTTAATTATGTCACAGTTTCATATCATCTTTTCCCCAGGAGGCCGTTCACGTTATACTTGGAGAGGTTCTAGCTTCTAGATAATATAATACCTCTCCTCTTCTTTCATGGACAGCCGTCCATATAAATTTTGAAAGGAGGGAATGACCTTGCATGCTTACCAGCCACCCTTCTAAACTATCCACGTGGATTGTAGATGACCCTGAAAGCATGGTATATTTTATGGACGGTCCCCAGGACACATCAAGCAGTGCTATGTGTCTTTTTGTGTGATTGTTTTATCTCTTTTTTTTAGTGTGACAAATATGCGTCCATTTATCCCGGTGTGACAAGTATGCGTCCATTTGTTCGAATGTGACAAATTGACTTCAGATTTTTTTTTCGAGTTTTCTAGAATAAAACCTCTGTTTTGACAAGATATTTCAAAAATACGTATCAAATTATGATGTTAGACATCAAAACCTCAAAAATGTTAAAATGTAACATGTGGCATTTATGCGTCCAACGGCAGCTTAGGTACTATGACAACTGGGGATGCCCATTCACTAACCTGAATTGGTGTTATAATATTCTGTCTTTCCAAAGACTCCAAGTGCTCAATGACTTTATCCTTCAGTTTGAAGGGCACCTCGTAGGCTTTTCGAAACACCGGTCTCTCTTCTTTAAGGACAAGATCCGCCTCAAACCCTATTATAGGATGTGAAAAATCGCCATCAAACATTTTGGAAAACGCAAACGTAAATCTTGTACAATGTTACCCATGGTGAATGATTGCTGATCGTCGTTCAACTTGTTAACAGCTACGGAGCTTCCAAAAACATTTCTCCATCCTGGGTAGAAAAGATCTAACCAATTCCTACCAAATAGCGGAACG
Organism: Armigeres subalbatus; assembly: GCF_024139115.2. Lineage (NCBI taxonomy): Eukaryota > Metazoa > Arthropoda > Insecta > Diptera > Culicidae > Armigeres > Armigeres subalbatus. The sequence continues at coordinate 362,294,645 of NC_085141.1, forward strand.
AAACTGCGCATATCGTCGAGAACAATAAGATGAACTAGATGCTGTATATTGTTAACATTTACATTGACAAATATTTTGCCAAAAATGTTCAACTGCTGCCCGTTGACTACCACTAATCTACTGGTACAATAAGCTACCTGAATATGGGCAAAATGCTTTCTATACATCGCCAAACTTATTACTGTGACTGCCGACCCACAATCAATTTCCATTTTTATTCTGTTATTTTCAATCATCACTTCTACAAGACACGGCTCATTATGTCTTCTTCCTGCCGAAATCATCATGCATGGATAATCATGTTCCTCTTCTTCCGAGTCTCTGATATTTAACCGCTTAAAATCATAAGTTTCAATTTGCTCTTCGGTTTCTTCTTCTTCTTCTTTTTCTACAAAATTGACCGTACGACGATGTGTAAGCTTGAAACAATTTCGTTTCACATGACCCCTCTTTTTGCAATAATTGCAAATAACATTAGCATGCGGATTTTCTGATCTGTAACCACGGTTCTCCGGATAGTCCCTTCTCGTTCTATTGTCAAGCCTGCGACCATACATGCTACTAGCAAACCGTTTGTATTCTCTATCTGGGGATCTACTACGACTACGATACCGCATGCCATATCCATTTGTAACTGGTCTACCACTATCATTCCGCATTGCTCTATCGCCAGCTCTATTACCTAAACGATATTTGACAGAGTTTACACTCCTATGTTCATCATCCCGCTCTTTTACCTCTTTTGCTCTGAGCTTCGCCAATTCTGTGCGTACAACCAATTCCTCAACCTCTTCCAACTTCATGTTATCCTTCATTAATAAAGTATGTTTTAACTCTTCATCCCTCATCCCGAAAATAATCTTATCCTTAATAGCTTCATCTTTATGCCCACCGAAACCACACTGGCTTGCCAACAACTTGAGAGCTAAAACATAATTTTCCGCAGGTTCATCAATACCTTGCATGCGAGAATTAAATTTATGCCTATACAGCATGTTAGGTTTTGTTTTATCTAACCGCTCTTTCAATTTGTTCACCATTTGAGTATAATCGATTGATGCAATGGTAGCTCCCGGAAAAATAAGCTTCACCTCTTCAAAAATTACTGGGCCACTTAGCGTAATAAAGAGATTTTTCTTATTGCTGTCCGAAATATTATTCAAAATAAATAAAATATTCATTCGCTCCATGTAATCACTGAAACTAGATCCACGCACATAGTGATCTACCGTACCGATCAAAGAAGACATAATTAAAGTGTATGCAACAGTCTGAAACGGATGAAACGTTATGAAAATCAACCAACTTACGTGACCCGGCTGGCTTACTTTACTATCTCTTTAATACAGTCCACCGAGGTTGATTCAGTAGTTTGCTATCACTACCGACAATCCAATGCTGCTCACTTTTCCAGCGTCGTCCTCTCCAAGTTAGCTAAGCTCTCTCCTCTCCAATCTCTGACCAAACCACGGAGTAAGAGCGGCTCTCTAGTTATCTCACCAATCGCACATCAACTTAGAGACTTTCTCATTTCCTGCTTTCAGATGGCCCTCAAATACATTCACACTACTTGTCTCTCTATTGTGCTTTAACAGAAATGCTCACTGATATTTAGCTGCAATTCTTCGTATAATTCCACCAGAACAAAATGATTTCCCGAACAATGTCACTACTGGCCGCCAAACTACAGGTATTGTTGAACTAAAGTTGGCGGTTACAAAATGGCGCAACTTCGAATACTAAAGGATCACTTTCCACGTTTTAGCTAATTCTACTTCGTTTTAATCAAAGTCACTGTTTTATTATCCCAACTAATTCTTTTTTTTTTCAGCTTATAAAAATTAATTAGTCCACTAACTACTGTTAACCACGTGCCAGATGCTTTTGAAACTAATAAAGCCCACTGACACCATTTAACTGATTTTTCTTTAAATCACTCACGGCCAGAATTAAACTGCACGCTACCTTATGCCGCTGTGATGTTTTAACGTTCTTTTATCACTATTTTTTTTAAACTATCTTCTCCATTCGTCGCCACTATAATGTTCTGAAATAATTTATAAGTTTTTCGGATTATCCACTCAAAGCTAAACACGTCTAGTTTGCTCACTGTCTACAATCGAAAGACACACTTCGATCCCTTTATTCAACTCTTTAGGCTGCGTATAACACTTATAAAAAGGTAACAGGGTTGCACTTGTTCGATGGAACACTACATGGAGGAGAAGGACGCAGCGCGGGCGGTCGCGCTGCAGCAAGGTACCCGGCAGAACGTGGAACGTTATAGACGGAAGCGGAGACAGCAGACCCGCCTTTTTCAGGAGAAGAAACGCCGCCTGGAAGAAGCGAAGTGCGAGGAGATGGAACAGCTGTGCCGTTCTCAAGATACACGCAAGTTCTATCAGAAGCTCAACGCATCCCGCAAAGACTTCGTGCCGCGAGCCGAAATGTGCCGGGATAAGGATGGGAGCATCTTGACGGACGAACGTGTGGTGATCGAAAGGTGGAAGCAGCACTACGAGGAACATCTGAATGGCGCTGAGAGTACAGGCAATGAAAGTCAAGGCAGCGGAGGAGATGACTACGTCAGTTCAGCGGACGATGGAAGCCAACCAGCCCCACCTTGAGGGAAGTTAAGGATGCCATTCAACAGCTAAAGACCAATAAAGCAGCTGGTAAGGATGGTATCGGAGCTGAGCTCATCAAGATGGGCCCGGAAAAGCTGGCCACTTGCCTGCACAAACTGATAGTCAGAATCTGGGAAAACGAACAGCTACCGGAGGAGTGGAAGAAAGGGGTTATATGCCCAATCTACAAGAAAGGCGACAAACTGGAGTGTGAGAACTTTCGAGCGATCACCATCCTTAATGCCGCCTACAAAGTGATATCCCAGATCATCTTCCGTCGTCTGTCACCATTAGTGAACGAGTTCGTGGGAAGTTATCAAGCCGGCTTCGTTGACGGCCGCTCGACAACGGACCAGATCTTTACTGTACGGCAAATCCTTCAAAAATGCCGTGAATACCAGGTCCCAACGCACCATCTGTGCGTTGATTTCAAGGCGGCATACGACAGTATAGACCGCGTAGAGCTATGGAAAATTATGGACGAGAACAGCTTCCCTGGAAAGCTTACCAGACTGATCAAAGCAACGGTGGATGGTGTGCAAAACTGTGTGAAGATTTCGGGCGAACACTCCAGTTCGTTCGAATCGCGCCGGGGACTAAGACAAGGTGATGGACTTTCGTGCCTGTTGTTCAACATTGCGCTAGAAGGTGTCATGCGGAGAGCCGGGTGTAACAGCCGGGGTACGATTCTCAACAGATCCAGTCAATTTATTTGCTTCGCGGATGACATGGACATTGTCGGCCGAACATTTGCAAAGGTGGCAGAACTGTACACCCGCCTGAAACGTGAAGCAACAAAAGTTGGACTGGTGGTGAATGCGTCAAAGACAAAGTACATGCTTGTGGGCGGAACCGAGCGCGACAGGGCCCGCCTGGGAAGCAGTGTTACGATAGACGGGGATACCTTCGAGGTGGTCGAGGAATTCGTCTACCTCGGATCCTTGCTAACGGCTGACAACAACGTTAGTCGTGAAATACGAAGGCGCATCATCTGTGGAAGTCGGGCCTACTACGGGCTCCAGAAGAAACTGCGGTCGAAAAAGATTCGCCACCGCACCAAATGTGTCATGTACAAGACGTTAATAAGACCGGTAGTCCTCTACGGACATGAAACATGGACAATGCTCGAGGAGGACTTGCAAGCACTCGGAGTATTCGAGAGACGGGTGCTTAGGACCATCTTTGGCGGTGTACAAGAAGACGGTGTGTGGCGGCGAAGAATGAACCATGAGGGCAGGGCATGTTGCAAGAATGCCGGACAACAACCCTGCAAAGATGGTGTTCGCTTCCGATCCGGCAGGTACGAGACGACGTGGAGCGCAGCGAGCGAGATGGGCAGACCAGGTGCAGAACGACTTGGCGAGCGTGGGGCGTATTCGAGGATGGAGAGATGCGGCCTCGAACCGTGTATTGTGGCGTCAAATTGTTGATTCAGTGTTATCTGTATAGATGTAGACTAAATAAATGAAATGAAAGTATACGTAAAGGCTATAGGATCACTCCAAAACCGAACTTTTGATAGAAGGCTCGAAGACACATAGTATTATATACCAATCGACTCAGCTTGACGAATTGAAGTGATGCCTGTATGTGTCTGTACAAAAAAATGTGAGACACACTTTTTTGTACTAAGCATTCGACGCGGAATCCTAATTTTTCGCTATTGAAAATTGGCCCAATCGGCCATTGCGTTCCGGAGCTATTAAAAAACATAATTTTTTTCCCATTTTTCTCAAGGGTCCCCCCTTGGAAATAAAAAATTCAAACTCACAAAAAATGCTACAATGCATTCAAATGAACGCAAATAAATGTGAATTGATGGAAATAACTGAATCTATCTCCCTAAAGTGCAATTTTGACTTCTTTAATGTGCTTTTCTTGTTCCATTTTATAATACACGAGAAAGGCACTATCACCGCTAAGTGGATTATTCTGGGATTTTATTAAACAAATTTAAAAACTTTATCAGCTTAACAAAAATATCTTTAGGTCAATAAATAAATAAGTCAACCCAACATGCTAATTGATACTACACCCGGTTCTTTTTTTACACGGGTGGGTTTTAGTTGATTACGACCTTTAGCGTTGATGAAACTATGAGTTAAACCCATGAAAAAATTCACAAAAAATCAAAGAAAATTCAGGTGGTATTTAAAACGCTGTGAAAAATCAGGTTAACCGGGAAATTGAAGAATACCAACCGTGTAAAAAAAATATTGGGTGTAATCGTTTTAGTAGCAATTAGTGTCAATCAACATGTAACCAGCTGCTTAAAATCGTTTTGGTAAATAATAAAACACTATTATCGGGACCTAATTATCATGAGTTATCAGCATCATGTTTAGTGAGCTTGATACGATTGTCTTTTCTAGGGCAAAGTATGTCGAAGGATTATTTAATAGTTTTAGGGGAATAGGCCATTTAGTGCAGTTAGGGAATTGTATGACATTTGGACAGTAATAACGGCTGTATCAACACCCAAACTCAAATCTCATCTCGCACCATCAGAGAATTCTCGTACAGTCGTCTTATGAACCCTTACGATTCTTTGTGGCTATCAACCACTTGGGTCTCAGTTCGAAATAGCTACAATCCTCTAAAACATGATATGAAATGTATTCAATTAATTTCTTGTCTCTGCGGATTCCGATACACAATGGAATCTGTGTGCCATTCTGGTGGTTTTGTTTGACGAGCAAAAGACTTTCGACTACAGTACCACGAGCGACGACAGACTGGAAGTCTTCCACAATGCTGAAAGCCAACCATCGCTGGCATATTGTTATTTTTATCGCTCCACCATTAGACTTGACCGAGCAGCAGTGGGTATCATCATCATCATCGTCGTCGTCGTTGTCAGTTGGGAAGGTCAGGACTGGGCTCTGCAACAGACAGGCAGAACCATTCCATATCATTGGATCGCATAACAGTGTTTCAATAGAAAAGGAAAGTGGAACAGGATGAACAATTTGAAAAAAATGTTTGTCATAATCCACATTATAATAATTGGAGCTTCCCTCTATAAAAACATAGTCTGAATTTTAATGTGTCTGACAAGTTGAACTATAGATCATTGCTAGACCAACATTTGAAAAGGGCGTAACAGCCAAAATTTATTCCTTCTGATTCCTCGTCTACATGTACAGCTATATACGTAGACGAAGAATCAGAAGGAATAAATTTTGGCTGTTACGCCCTTTTCAAATGTTGGTCTAGATTGGATAAATATCGCAACAGTGTTCCTGTAAAAGAGCGTATTGAGCCATTCTCCTTGCGTGTATGAAATCCCATCCGAAGTCTGAGAACGCGGGAAAAGTGTGTGAAGCGTTTGGGGTTTGATATTTTGTTCTTCTGCTTTGGAATGGTTCTGTTCTGATGGATTTTGGCTTTTTGTGCAAAGCCTGGCCATGTTTCAACTGCAATTGTACAAATCTAGACCAACATTTGAAAAGGGCGTAACAGCCAAAATTTATTTCTTCTGATTCTTTGTCCACATATATAGCTATATATGTAGACGAAGAATCAGAAGGAATAAATTTTGGCTGTTACGCCCTTTTCAAATGTTGGTCTAGAAATGTTCAACTGCAATCTTTTAATTGTTGGCTCCAGAAACCAAAGGAGTAGGGAGGATGACCATTTATTACCAAGAATGATGATTATTTTCTTATACTGCCTTGGAGTGAATGTTGCGATTGGCAACAACGCGGTTTTGGCTAGCTCAGTGGATGATGTGCACTGGCAAACATGTGTACTTAATGTTGCCTTGGACTTTAGTCAATTGTACATGGTATTCATTATGAGGATTGCGCCTCCGAAAATATCTATTTGGTATTATTAATGTTTACATGACTTTTCATTTGACTAAAAATACCATTCATCTCGCTGCCAGTTGTTTCAGAATGGTGGCAAAACTATAAACCTTTATGCCAACATCTACTTAAAATCGACCACATCTAAATAGATTTTATGCCGACATAATCATGGGAAATCAAGATTCTATCAAATAAAATAAAACACTACATTTGATTATTTCTTAAACTTAGCTTTCTCCAATACTAATTCAGCTTTGCGAACATTTTTTTACTATAGTGATTTTTTTTACTATAGTGGACCCTCCTTAGCCGTGCGGTAAGACAAAGCAAGACCATGCTGAGGGTGGCTGGGTTCGATTCCCGGTGCCAGTCTAGGCAATTTTCGGATTGAAAATTGTCTCGACTTCCCTGGGCATAAAAGTATCATCGTGCTAGCCTCATGATATACGAATGCAAAAATGGTAACCTGGCTAAGAAACCTCGCCGTTAAAAACTGTGGAAGTGCTTAATGAACACTAAGCTGCGAGGCGGCTCTGTCCCAGTGTGGGGATGTAATGCCAAGAAGAAGAAGAAGATTGAAAATTAAACGTAATTGCAAAATTATTTAAGAATCAATAGCTTTAATCAATAACTATTGCTCTATAATTATTTACAGCGCCATTAAAGTCTACCAAAGTAGAACTTCCGAAATCGATGTTTCTATTGAACAAGCACAAGCAATCGCTTGAAAACACACACAAACTGCCTGAAGCGGCCGTCAAACAATTTTCATGTGTCCTCGAAAACGACCGTATCAAACTGAAAGCTGTGAAATCCATTAAACAAGGTGAGAAAAGGCAAACATCCTTTCTTCCTCGTCCGCCAAACCGTGAAATGGAAAATGCTGCCGAGAGCCGAACGGCGGCAAAAAATTGAGCAAGCATAAATTGATGGGGTCCTTGCAGATTCCACCATTATTTATTCATTCATTTATCGGGTGGCCAAAATCTTACCGCACAGTTTGCGAAACTCAAATTGAAAGTGAATGAATGGGAAACGTCCCTCCGGGCTAACTGATCCGAACGGAAAGTGTGCTCGATACTTGGGACAGAGATTAGCGATAGGAAATCTCGACTAATACCGAATTTATCACGTCACAACTTGGAAAACTTTTGCCTCCTAAACACCCTTCCGCCCTCCGGACCACAGTAGCATCTTCATCATCGGCTCGAACATAGTAATAAATCCTGCAAGGGGGTTGACCTTCTTTCTATTCTTTTGCTGGTAGTTCATTCATCTCGATGGTTATTATCATCTCAAATCGCCCCCAGCGATTTGTCCATCCGCCCATAACATTTCCTCCTTGTGTTTCCTTATGGTTGAAGCCTCCAATGAAATGTGGCATGGGAGGCGACAAAAGCTTCAATATACCTTCATTCTTCAGGACTAACCAACCAAACCATAGAGAGTAAATGACTCGAGGAGGGATTTTCTGGCGTTCGTTCGTTGGATGCCACTATGAACGATGTGAGCTGTAGATTCTCTGTAGGCAGGCACATTCCCAACTATTTGAGATCAGTATAATTGATCTGAATGACTGTTGAGATGAAAATGAGAAAATTGAGTATTAAAAAGTCCGGGGAGAATAATTGTTCACAGAACAGGGATTCAACTCTTGACTTTTTTTTCTATCTGATTGTTGTTTACTTTGTAATTATCTTTATTTGGGCGACTATCCTTGCGGTAAGATGCCTCTGCAAAGCAAGACTATGCTGAAAGAGGTTAAGTTCGATTACCGGTCCTGTCTAGGAAATTTTCTCGATTTCCTCTGGCATAAATGTATCATCGTGTTATTTACGAATGCAAGTATGATATCTAGGCTTGTGCAGGCCCTTTTATGAAATCCGAATTGGCATTTGAACACTCTTGGATATTCATGTGAGCTTTGAAACCAGGATTTATAGTTACCGTGAGGCATTCGAAATCCGTTACACCTAAGAACTTCAGTATATGTAGAAGTCTCTAGAAAAAAAAAGAATCGAATGTAATTGAAATGTGTGTCGTTGGTACAAGTGCAGGTTGTTACAGAATCGAAATCCGTACGGTTATTGTTCGACCTAATATTTGAATTAAAACAAATTTATTGACTAAACAACCACTGCTCATAATTCAATACACATCTTGAGAAGCGAGTCCTTTGCTTTATGTTCCGCTCATCGTACTTTATCCATTGCTATTTGCAATTTGAACACAGTAACTTTTGGCACGGTCATTGTATGGTCAGCATGCAAGCATATGACCAAAAGCTCAGCAGAAGGGTGAAGAATAATAATAAGAAAAATGCAGAAGATAGATGAAAAATGGAGAAGGAAAAAGGAAAAAGAAGAAGGAAGATGAAGAAGGAAGAAAAAACAATTGAACAAAACAACAAGAATATTTACTTAACGGCTCAGCAGTCTTTATTTGTAGAAACGAGTTTATTCGATGCCCAACGTTTCGACACGGGGTTTTTGTCTTCCTCAGGGGACACAATCCGCGTGACGAAACGTTGGGCAACGAATGAACTCGTTTCTACAAATTAAGACTGCATAGCCGTAAAATAAATATAAAAGTTATAGTCGACCCTGCATCAATAATAAAGAAGAACGAGAAAGAAAAATAAAGAAGATGAGCGAAGAAGTAGGATAAAAAAAAGAATAAATCAGAAGGATGAAGAAGAGGGTGAAGAAGAAAAATAAATAGAAGGCATCAGATAGATGAAATATGGAAGCAATATAGATAAAGAATCTCCAGAGGGGTCTCCAGTAGCCTTGCGAACAACGGCGTAGGATTGTCAATCTGGAGATGGCGAGTTCGATTCTCAACACCCTGAGCATAGTGTATCCATTATACTTGTTACACAAGATACATACTAATGCAGGCCATCTATGCCTTTCTTCGCTCGGCTGATATCAAAGTCTAATGCCTGTGTTTTTCTTTTTCTCAGTTTTTTTCTCCGTTCGATTCTGTTTTTCTGTTCCGTGTACCACAAAGCCCTGGCCATCAGCGATGCCAGATCTACGGAAATTTCCGTAGATCTACGGAATTGAATGCTTTCTACGGATCCGTAGATAAAAACTACGGAAATTTGAAAATTTCTGCGGAAATCTACGGATTTTTTTATTAGCACACTTTTAGTTTCAATTGATGTGGTTTCACATTTAGTTTAAGTTGAGTGAACAATATGTGTAAGTTCCTGATATACGGGTTTCAATCTAGAGGGACAGACCGTTACAAATATTTATTGAAAATTATGTCCTATTGGTCTCCGAATGGTCAATGGGACTAATGGGAGATAATAATAATTATTTTAAATCTTCAAAAACTTCTTTACTGCCGTGAATCGCATTGAAAATGATTCTTGTGTATGATCCATGAAGCCTGTTGCAAATAACCAATTCATTCAGTGAAGTCGAACATCCTATTTAAATTCTTGAATAACACTCTTACTCTTGTGTTCTAATCCTGAAGTTAAGTTTGAACCACCGTGTGTGCAATCTTTGTGGAATTTAGGCGGTCCTTTGAAACGTATAGTTTTCCAATAATCTGGCTCGAAGGACCATTATATTGAATTACCGGCCCTCTCAATATAGAGAGAGATAATTAGAGTGCGCTGCCATACCCGTAATTAATTTCAAGGATCAAGCAAACCCAGTCGTCTAGTTTCGTGGCTGTAAAATTCATAACACAGCTCAAACATTTATTAAACATTTTATCACATATACATCGTTGCCTAAAAAAATATACTGTCTGAGTTCAACTGGGACACAGTGCACGCGACCCACTAAACTGAATATTTTCCCTCAAATTTGTTTGGTTACGCTAAAACTATTCTTAAAAATGTTTTTTCACCAATTTTCATGAATTCTGGAGAAAATCCCGAAAAAATTCTAGAAGTCTAGGATTTTTTCAGGACATTCCATTTGACATTTCAATGTAAATTCCTTCGAAAAACTCTTCATGGATTCATCCGGAAGTTCCCTAAGGAATTCTTTTAGAAACTCCTGCGGTAATTCCCTTAGCAATTCTCTCAGAAATTTCTTTACGAATACTTTTCGAAAATCCACTCAAGTTCTCCCTCGGAAAATCCTTCAAAAATTCATTTGTGAATTCTTCCAAAAATATTTTCGAGGGCTCCTCGAGAAGCTCCAAATGATTTTAAAAAAATCCGCCACTATTTCCATGGCATATTCTTCCAGGAATACCTTCGAAAAAGTTCTTGTAAATTTCTCCAGAAGTTTCTTCGAAAGTTTCTACGGGAAATCCTCTGAAAATTCTTCTTGAGACTTTTGAATGTCGAACATTCTCTAACAAAACTTTGGAAATTCCTTTTGTAATTCGTTCGGATACTCCTAGAGCTTCGTCCTAGAATGAACTACTGGATGAATTTCAGAATAAATGGAATTTTTTGTGTAGCAATTTCAATAACAAATAAAATTCAATAAAAATAAAATAATTTCTGAATTAATTCCAGTAAAAATTTCTGAAAATATTACTAAAGGATTTTTTGGAGGAATTCCCTTAATAATTCTTATGATACTTTCTGATCAAATTTCCGGAATAATTCTTTACGGAACCTACTAAGGTTGTCCTAAAAAAAATCCCAAACGAATTTGTGGGATGTTAGTGGAATTCTAAAGCAACTACTTTAAAAGTTAAGAAAATTATTTTGAGCTTTTTAGTGGAATGTCTTCACTTGTCATAAGACGAGTTTGTACCTTCCCATTTAATTCCACCACCACTCTAGTGGTGGAATTAAATGAGACAAACTCGTCTTATGACAAGTTCTTTAAAAGGTTCCGAAGAAGTTTCTGAATTCTGGATCTGAAGGATTTTCCAATAGAAGTCCTGTTGGAATTTTAAGATGAATTCCTGGAATATTTTTTTTATGGAATATCTAGAGGAGTTCTGAAGGAATTAAAAAATGAAGGTGTGCCTGAATAATGTTTTGGATGTAGGTTTTCCCATAGAATTGTTTAAAGTATTTACAGAAAAATGTCTAGAAGACTTTCCAAAGAATTTCTGGATAATTTTTCAAATAACACCAGGATGATTCCTTCAAGGTTTTTTTTCGAGGAATTTCTGGAGAAACTCCTGCATTTAATAGAAGTTTGGTAATGGATGGATTGTAATCTCGACATTACCGACATTACCACAACTATAGCATCGCCATCGCTACAGAGCTCAATAAATGTTTTGAAAAATAGAAAGTCCATAATATTAATTATGTTAAATAAAATGTGAAACGGTAATATCAGCGTTGGAAACAGTTACTATCAAAAAGATGTTAAGCAACTGCCATTACGGCGAGTGTGGAAGTGTGTATATGGTACTATGCTTTATTTCTTTTTAGTTTTTCATGAAAGTTAGGATATAACAAAACCAGTAACTATAAATTTTGATGGTTAGTGGTTTTGTTGTTATCTAATTTCTATGCAGAAAAGATGGAGATCAGTCGTGTAATTTTCTGTATACTGTATATAGAGGAGCGCCGAAAAAGAGGCAGCCATAATTTTTGAGCGAATCTACGGAATTGATGTTGAAGCAATCTGGCATCGCTGCTGGTCATCCGGAAGATGCTCCATGCCGAACAAATATCGAGCACGACGCCACGCAAAACCGTTTAAAACGTCAAATGCCCGGATGAGCCTAATAACCTAAACCCATATTCCTACCCCGTCCGTCCTGAACTAAGTAATTTTTAACCTTGAGTCACCACGAGTATTATGGTCTACGTCCCCCTTCCCTACTAACTGTTAATGATAAGATGATACTCATTGTAAAAATATCATACTAACGAATAGCGGCTCCGCAAAGTGTCACACACGACTGACCCTACCAAACAAATGAAATGGTTAAAAAAAACCCAACTCAATTCACAGAATAGTGATACTGCCTTTCTCGTATTTAGTCAAGACACCAACCTTAAATGGCGCTTATATACATAGTTCGGTTCGATGTACCATTTTCTTTATAACTTTCAAACGCAACGGTCGATCTTCATCAAATTCAATAGTGATCAACTAGGCTTTGCCCTCTGTCGAATAAAACTTGTTGCGAGAAAATCGGTCAAGAATTACTATATGAAAAGTTGTCTAATGTTTTTCTTAGCTTTTGTGCACACACATACGCACACACATACACACGCACATACACACGGACAGACAGACATGTTCTCAGTTCGTTGAGCTGAGTCGATTGGTATATAACACTATGGGTCTCCGGGCCTTCTATAAAAAGTTCGTTCTTGGAGTGAAATGATAGCCTTTCGGTACAACTTTGTTGTACGAGAAAGGCAAAAAAGATACATGCAATGGCGGAATTCCAAGTTGAAAAGCAGGCCAAGTTCCAGTTGGAATGTAGAGCCATTGAAGAAGAAGAAGAAGAAGATAGATGAAGGAAGAAGAAAAAAGAAGAGAAAATAAAATAAGAAGCAGGAAAAAGAAAGAAGAAGAAGGAAGGAAGGAAGAAGGAAGAAAAAAGGAAGAAGGAAGACTGAAGAAAAAAGAAGAAAAATGAAGGAATAAGAAGGAAGACGAAGAAATAAAAAAGAAGGTAAAAGGAAGCACTAAGAAAGAAGAAAGAAAACAATTAAAATAGAGAAATGTAAACAAGAATCAAAATGGAAGTGGAATGAAGACAGATGAAGAAAAAAGAAAAGAAAGAGGAAGGAAGAAGGAAGTCAGAAGAAGGAAGAAGGAAAAGAAAGAAGAAAAAGGAAGGAAGAGGAAGGAAGAAAGAAAGCCATTAAAATAGAGAAATGGGAACAAGAATTAAAATGAAAGTAGTGAGAAGGAAAAAGGGAGAAAAATGAATAGGATGGATGAAGATGAAGGAAGTACATGGTGGATGAAAAAGAAGAATGATGCAGGGGGATGCAAAAGACGGAAGAAGGAGGAAGTAAGAAGGAAGAAAAAAAAGACGAGAGCAGGAAAAAAGAAATAATGAAGAGAGAAAAATAAAGAAGAAAGAAAGAAGAAGGAGATGATCAAGGGAAGAAAGAAGAAGAAAAATAGAAAACGAAGAAAGAAGGAAGAACGAAGAAGGAAGAAGGGAGGAACTAGAAGAAAGAAGGAAAATAAAAAAGAATAAAGAAAGAACGAAGAAGGAAGAAGGGATGAACTAGGAGAAATGAGGAAGATAAAAAAAGAATAAAGGAAGAAGGAATAAAAAGAAGAGAGAAGAAATAGAAAATTAAGCAGAAAGAAAGAAAAAGGAAGAAGGATGGAGGAAGGAGTAAAAAGGAGAAAGGAGAAGATATAAGAAAGAAGAGAGATTGAAGTGAAAAGAATTACAGAAAACAAATTAGAAGGTTGTAACACGACCACCACTTAGACGTAGGATTGCGTAAAGTGTAAAATATTTATTTTGAAATTCTGGAGCATAAATCAGTAAGCAACACTGGTGTGGGACTGTTGTGAATACTTACGATTCCATCGTTTTTTGTATTTTTTGCACGAGAAGGACACCAACACCGCTAGGTGGATTAATCAGGGTTTTATATTTAATCCTGGTCCTGCAAAAAAAGCCGATTTTCTTTCAACAATGCGTCTTTACACTCATTATTAGCACCCAAACGTTAGTCCGAATATTTGGTTGAAATTTCATTTGACTGCTGCTCTGCCGTTATCTGAAAAAGTGACGTATACGCCATTTTTTAAAAATGGTGTTAACGATTAGTACTCATCGAGCTATTTAACAGAAAAATGGATAACATAATGTTGTAATTTGGCGCTTGCGTCACTTTCTCAGATTACGGTAGTACTACTCGATAATTTTTCGCTGATCCTGATAAGAACCGATTTACCTTTACCAATACGCCTTTCTAATTACTAACAGCAACAAAATAATGGTCCGGAATTTTCACTTGTCGGCGGCGGCCACTCAAAGATTTGCTTTCTGCCGAGTGTTGTTGCCAACGACGCCCAATCGATTATTCTTTTTCCGCTGGGACCGGTGGCATCGTTGCGACAGCGATTGTGCAGCCCTCGTATCCGCTCTATGTGAAGTTTTGTTAGAACCATCCCGTATGTTGCACTATATTGATGTCTGTGCTTGCGATGCACGTACGGGATTGGTTGGTTGAACCATTGTTAACAGTGATCGGTAAAATTTAAATTTTCAATGGTTTAGCTTCATTAATACATAATTTTGCTTTTAATAGTTGTCGATCTGTAGATACCAAACTCTTCAAAATCGATTTGAAAACGACTGAGTTACTGGTCTGGTCGACCAACAAGGGAATTTGCTGACAGATATAACTGAAGTGGCTGCCAGGTGGAAGCAACACTTCGAGACTTTGTTGAATGGAGGAAGTGACGGTGCATCGGTGAACAGAATAAATATTAGCGACGATGGACAAGCTGTGGAGTCACCTACACTAGATGAGGTTAAAAAAGCTGTTAAAGAGCTGAAAAACAATAAGTCTGCGGGGAAGGATCAGCTCCCGGCTGAACTTCTCAAACATGGCAGTGAGCAGCTTTATGAAGTTCTGCACCATATTATGTCGAAAATATGGGAAGACGAGGAAATGCCTGCTAGCTGGTTGGACGGCCTCATTTGCCCTCTCTTTAAGAAAGGGCACAGACTGGAGTGCGCCAATTCCCGAGGAATAACCCTCCTTAATTCGGCGTACAAAATTATGTCCCGTATTCTGTTCAACAGATTGAGACCGCTTGAAGAGTCCTTCGTCGGCGAATACCAAGCAGGTTTTCGTGAGGGCCGATCAACGACGGATCAAATGTTTACCCTGAGACAAATCCTTGATAAATTCCGGGAGTACAACTTGCAGACACATCATCTGTTTATTGATTTCAAGGCGGCGTACGATTCAGTGAAACGGAATGAATTATGGCAAATGCTTGACCATGGTTTTCCGGCGAAACTGATACGGCTGATTCGTATAACGTTGGACGGATCGAAATCAAGTGTAAGGGTTGCTGATGAAATATCGACGTCATTTGTTACCTTAGATGGATTAAAGCAGGGTGATGCACTCTCGAATCTACTGTTCAATATAGCGCTCGAGGGAGCGATTAGGAGAGCTGGTGTGGAAAGAAGCGGTACCATTATCACAAAATCGCATATGCTCCAGGGATTTGCGGACGATATCGATATCATCGGAATTGATCGCCGTGCCGTGGAAGAGGCTTTTGTGCCTTTTAAGAGGGAGACAGCGAGGATTGGACTCACGATCAATACCAGCAAAACGAAGTACATGGTCGCTGGCAATGAACGTGGGTTCATAAACGGTGGTGGTAGCGAAATGGTGCTGGATGGTGAAACATTTGAAGTGGTAGAAGAATTTTTGTATCTTGGAACATTAGTGACGTGCGATAATGATGTTACCCGCGAGGTGAAAAGGCGTATTGCAGCTGCAAATAGGGCTTATTACGGACTTCGTAACCAGCTTAAGTCCCGTAGTCTGCTAACGAAAACAAAACTCGCACTGCATACTACTCTGATTCTTCCGGTGGCTTTATACGGCCATGAGACATGGACGTTAAAGGAGGCTGATCGTAGAGCTCTCGGAGTGTTTGAGCGTAAGGTGCTGCGGACAATACTCGGCGGTAAACAGGAGAACGGTATCTGGCGGCGTCGCATGAATCACGAATTGTACCAGGTGTATAAAGGGCTGGATATTATTAAGCTTATTCAACACGGCAGACTACGGTGGGCTGGTCACGTTGTTCGTATGCCGGAAGAACGTCAAGCGAAGATAATATTTAGTAGAGAACCCGGAAGAGGCCGCAGACTTCGTGGAAAGCCGCGTACACGATGGCTTTTTGGAGTTGAAGAGGACCTGAGGGCGCTCAATGTTCAGGGCGACTGGAAGCGATTGGCCCAGGATCGAGTCCAGTGGAGAAGGATACTCCATTCGGCGTAGGTTCATCGAAGAGTATCAAATATCAAGTAAGCGTTACTGGTCTATACTTCCTAATCATGTGCATTTTTTTTTTTTGCATATTGACCCTGACTCGGACAATAATCCGGCAAAATTACTTTAAAACAATTTTCCCTGTCATGAAAAGTGTATTATTCTACATCTCTTTTCTTTCGTGGAAAGGAAAAGGAAAAATAATAAATGGTTCGAAAGCATAGTCATTTTTAATTATTTAAAAAATTCAAAAAAAGCTCATTTTTCTAATTCTAATAAATAATTTTAGACGAGTTGCACGTGCAAATTGTTTTAATTTTACTTAAGTTAGAGATACAGAAGACAGCCGTACTGTGGATATCGAGTTACGTATCTGCGGAGTTATAATTAGGAAATGGAATTCAAATAAATAGAACTAACTGATCTTATTGCCAGGTTAATCTAAATTATAGTCTCGTTATGTCTTTTCCATTAAATCACGTGGACCAAATTACTGACTACGGTATCCTATAGTGAAAGGCGCCAGTGTGGCTTTCACGTGTGATGAACCTCTTCAGTCGCCACTACATAAATCAAACTCCACATTCAGAAATAGCTCGTCTATTTCGATTCAGAGGCAAAAAGCACGCGAGTAAACACGTGGGACTTCCCTTCTAACCCTGCTGGAAAGAAAATTAACATACTTTCGACCGTGAGCGTTCGTTCTCCGTTCGTTCTTTACGCCAAGATTTTATCTGTTGCTCGTGGGCATTTGAATGGGGTTGGTTCCATCACACCACCGCATCTTCCTGTTATACCGTTCAACACTTAAGGCAAGAGTTGATGCGAGAGAGAAAAGAAACGATTTACTGACCCGGGTGGCAAGGACGACAGTCATACGATAAGAAAAGAGATCCTGCTGCTTCGCCGGTTACAAGTTCATCCTCTGACGAGGATTGGATTGAGTATCGTGTGGATAACGATATTCATTGCTTTTCGACTTGTGTGAGGTCTACATGTCTCATTTGGTGCTAAATTGACCATTCGAATAGGGTGACCTTTATCACATGTCTTTAGGGGATGATATCTGAAATACTGTAGGGAGAACATGAATTTAGTGAGTGTGGCTGCATAATATGTGTGACGGTTATTCTTCAGGTTTACGAAACGATAATGGCATTCTGAAACTGTCGCGGCTAAAATGATTGATGAATTAAGTAGGTCACACTCATATAGTCGCTTTGATTACCCGCAGTAGATTTTTATAAAGAAGTACTTGTTATTCAAAAATAACCAGATTCAATGTTCGGAAGTTCGCTTTCTTCCGAACAGTACATCTCATCCAGTCGAAAAACAGCCTTCCAATACCAGATTCAATGTTATTTGAGCTCCTGTAATCAAATCAGCTGCTTCGTATACTCCCCATAAAAGGCAATAGTATAACTAACTTCGTCGTAAATTTAGTCAAAACTGATGCTCATGGTGAAATTTTTCTGGATAATACTAATATCTTTGGTATTAAAGTTTGTTTTGAGAATAAGACCTGTCTAGAATCTATGTTATTTCTTTACAAAGTAAACTTTTGTATGATAAATACTTCTTCCCGTCTGTTTAATCAAATCAGCAAATTGAATGCCAATTTTTTACGACCTTTTAATGGACTTCACTTAAAAGGTTCAATTATCCCGAATAATTGTGCTTCGAGGTATACGGATTTCTACAAGATAATGACAAAAAACAATACAATCAAAGTTGATTGCCGAAGGTTGTGGTTACCCTGCAACACATTTGTCAAACCAAATTTTTAACATATTGTGCAATTGCACAAATCGAGTTTCAGACATAGTAAACAAACATTGTTAATAGAAACTTGTTATTGAAATGGCGAAGAGCTTACAATAGTCTGCGATACTGTCAATAAAATATTAAATCATTGTCCATGCTTGCTAATTGAACTTACAAATTGCCTAGAAGCAAACCTAATAATAGCTTTGTTCCGGTAAATTTCTCTCACCCCACTTTCGCCAAATGAAAAGCCCCTCTGAAGGTAGGAACGCGACGGTAAGCCTCTCGGGATTAAACAATAAAGATTCATAATTCCGTTATCGCTTCAATTTTACACTTCCTCATTCACTTGCATCCTATCCGAGGATCCCACCTTGTCAGTCACTGCCTAAACATCCGACTATATCGCTCGACGGATCTCACTCAAATCCAATGATGTAATTTAATTTAGCGTTAAACGACACTTGAAGTAGCGAGCGGAACGGCTTCTCCCGCTTTTCAGGATTTTATGATTGCGGTGATTTTCACCATCTTCTTCGGGTGTTTCGGTTGTACAACGTCGTTCCACACTGCACTGCGATATACTTTTTCTCTTTACCTCGTAAGCACTGCTGTTATTCACATTGTCTACTCGAGTGAATTGCTGTAAAATACGATACTGAAAGACAAAGACAAGCATCGGGAGAAAAAAAATGTCCTTATCATCAAAGAAAAACTTTGGATATGGGGACTACGTAAATTGATTCAACTTTTCGACTTTGTTGAAAAAAATCTAATTTAACCACCTGAAGATGATAATTCCTTTCTCTCCTAGTAGCACAGATCTCACTGAATTGATTGCAGCAACCTTTAGGTGACCAGATTTGGTTATATATGATCCACAGAAACTCGTCTTGTAACAAGTCTGATTCACGATATATCGTCATTAGCCAAGATATCAACCTCTGTGGCGTTTTACAACAAAATTACGAGTTTTCAAATTCCATAATAACGGTTTTCAAGAAATTTGAATTTATCATTTTTTTCTGCGAGATCTCTGAATCGCGAACGATTGGCATCAAAAAGCATATTCATTTACATGTTAAGATGACATATATTCGATATATTTCGAAATTGTATGTGTTACATATGTAAATGTATTACAATATTTAACTGAACAATTCGATTCGATAAAACTGATGCAGAAGATTGATTTCCCAATATGAAATTACTCCTTTTCTACACAGCCTAGCTGTAAGTGAAATTATTAAAAAAGCAACAGCTTTGTTGTACGAAAGATGCCAGAAGCAAAATTTAACGTATCCTACATAAGAACACCGAATCACCCAAAATAGAAAACGTTAGGTTTCATTATATCGCGATTGAATTTTTATAACAGTTTGATTTAGGTGGCTTCTAGCGCACGGCCAACCGGTCCCGTC
Organism: Armigeres subalbatus; assembly: GCF_024139115.2. Taxonomy (NCBI): domain Eukaryota; kingdom Metazoa; phylum Arthropoda; class Insecta; order Diptera; family Culicidae; genus Armigeres; species Armigeres subalbatus. The sequence continues at coordinate 362,314,164 of NC_085141.1, forward strand.
CAAAAACTTCTATCTCAACATTTGATGGGATCCATATTCAAAGGGGCATTTTTTATCCGACAATGCGGGTACGGTTCGCTGTCAAGAACAATCGATTTTGTGCCATTGTTAATTTTATCACATTTCCGTAACCGGTGAGATATTGTAGCAGCTTCTCAGGGAGATTTATTTGACAAGGGAACGCATTATGTGCTATATTTGAATCGGCTCGTGCTTGAGGAACAAACTGCTGTGTCGAACGATTTTGATTATTTATGGTAGGATATTCAAAAAAGTTGCATCTTATGCAGAAAGATATAAAAGAACACGATTCCGTACTTAGCAAATTAGCATTTGAATTTATGTCACTCTTTGAAAGTGTTAAAGGGACAAAAAAAACATTATCAGATCAGACGAGTGAGAACATTGAACAAATTTCCTCAATGCAATGTGCTATTTTTATTCATTACACGTTCTTTTTTTTAATGCATGCATTCATCTCTTAGACTACGTGTTCCGTGTTTTCTTAACACTATCATCCTTATTTGCTTTGTTACATTTTTAGTTATTATAAGGTACTATACCACGGACGACAAGAATCATTTTTAAAATTTTATTTTGAATCCTCTGAAGTGCCTTCTTTCTGGTATTGCAGCAACGGTTTAGGGTCATTTGGCCGAATGCCATTTGGCCGAAAAGGTCATTATGCCGAATGCCATTTGGCCGAAAGGGTCATTTGGCCGAACGCCATTTGGCCGAATGCCGTTTGGCCGAATAGTTGAAATACGTTTCCTTATGAAGTGAGAAGTTAGTAGTGAGAAGCAAGAAGTGTTTGTAGTGGGAAGCAAGAAGTGAGAAGTGACAAAAGAGAAATGAGTAGTATAAAGTTATTGGAAGAAGGAAAAAAGATGGAGGAAGAAGGAATATGAAAGAAGAAAGAAGAAAGAAGGAAGAAGGGAGAAGGAAGAAGTTAGAGGATGGAAAAAAGAAGAAAGAAGAATGAATCAGGAGGAAGGAAAAGGAAGAAAGAAGAAGAAAGAAGGAATAAAGAAGTAGGAAGAAGTACCACTCGTAAACTAAGGTCAATTTTTTTAACTATTCGGCCAAACGATCCGCTCGGCCAAATGGCCTGACACCTGCAGAAACTAGTCCATATTGGCACAGCATACAACATGGCTGGTCTAAAAATTTGTTTGTAATTTAAAAGTTTGTTCTTAAGACAAAGTTTTGATTTTATGTTTATAAGTGTCTACACTCAATATATTTGTTACATTTGGCTTGAATGCCTTCATTGTGACTTTTAAAAGTTAATTTTTGATCTAGCCGAAGTCCTAAATGTTTAGCTTCGCTTCTTCTTCTTCTAATTGGCATTACATCCCCCACTGGGACAGAGCCTCCTCGCAGCTTAGTGTTCATTAAGCACTTCCACAGTTATTAACTGCGAGGTTTCTAAGCCAGGTTACCATTTTTGCATTCGTATATCATGAGGCTAACACGATGATATTGTTATGCCCAGGGAAGTCGAGACAATTTCCAATCCGAAAATTGCCTAGACCGGCACCGGGAATCGAACCCAGCCACCCTCAGCATGGTCTTGCTTTGTAGCCGAGCGTCTTACCGCACGGCTAAGGAGGGCCCACAGCTTCGCTAGACCAATTAATTGGAACCCCATTCATTGTGACAATATGTCTGCTAGAAGGTTTCAAATAAGAAGCTCTCGGTTTATATGGGGAAATTATAAGGGAAAATTATATTTTTTCAAGTAAGTGGAGAAAATTTCCAAACTTTTTTGCAATCTACTACAAATGACACGAAGGCTTCGCCCTTTGGCTGAGAGGCCCGTGTCATCTGCAAACAAAGATTTTTGACACCCTGGTAAATCAGGTAAGTCAGAAGTAAAAATGTTATACAATATGGGCCCCAGTATGCTGCTTTGGGAGCACCAGTTCTTACAGGTTACCTATCCAATTTAGAATTCTGATAGTTTACCTGCAGTGATCAGTTTTATAATGTACAGAGGAAAATTAAAATTCATTAATTTTACAATCAAACCTCCATGCCAAACACTGTCAAATGCTTTCTTTATTGTCGAATTCGTTTTTAAAATGTTCCAACCTAGGTTGGAACCAGTTCCAACCTAAGTGCTGTCAAAGTGTTTTTTTATTCGCTCAGGTTGGAACCAGAGACGTTGTTTATAGATAGAGACCCGCAAACAGTGAAGCTGAAAGTACTAAACGAACCGTCAAACGCGGTACCAAACGATCAAAGTAAACAAACATTACCAATCGATACTAAATGCAAGATAGGTATTGTAATTAGAAATTATCAAAAAGTTTGAAAAGTTCAGTAAATGAAGATGTTTTTAGAGTTCTCATAGCAAATTTGTATATGGTATTTAATCATATTTATTGTTGAATATAATAAAATGGTGCTAAAGAAATGAAAATTTGTAGTTGGAGAAAACGAAATAACTGCTCTCACTGAGAGTCACTTCAAGTTCTCACAAATTTTTATGCTGCCGACCGCAAAGAATTTTTTTTGTCTGCTGGCCATGAAGCCAGAATTGCTTTTATTCTCTCCGCGTGTCTCTATATAATACCATCGTCTCTGGTTGGAACTAGGTTGGCACTAGTTCCAACCCCAAAGCTGTCGGGTTCGCACTGTGTTGTTTCACGGTTTTGCACCGGGTTCACCAATACAACTGTACTACAAATGTCAAAACCACGTGGGTGGGTGGGACTGGACGGAATAAACAAGCAGAAGGGAGAAACGAAACTATCTGTTCATTAAAATGAAATGCGCGTTGACGATCTTTTTTTCGGGAATTTTGTGATATTTGTTATTGTGCTTTAAAATGAAATTAATCCGGTACTGTTGTCTAGATTCAGTTTTAAAAATAATTGTTAGGAAAGTTATGTATTCATAAGTTCATTCAGGTTTTCCTCACAGATGGTGTCCTAAATTGGGTCGGTGGATGGAATTATGTAGTTTGGGAATTCCCCTTGAAACCCGTTCACAAAATCCGCTAAGAATATTTCTTATGCAGAATTTCTTTTGAAATTCTTCCAAAAACTCTTTCGTGCGTTTCAGAATTTTCTTGGGGACTTCTACCAGAAATTACTTCAGAAATTCTTTCAGTAATTCTTTCTTGAATTTTTCGCGATATCTTTCAGGCATTCCTCCATATTTTTTCCAAGGGTTCCTTTCGAGATGAATTCCTTTGAAAATTCTTCTAGGAATATCTTTGAATACTGTTCCAGGATTTTCTTTGGAAGTTGCTCCAGGAATTTGGAAATTCCTACAATATAATTCCTTCAGGAAATCCTTCTAGAATACAGGAACTTACTCGAAGTATCCTTCAGGAATTGCTCCACTAGTTTCGTACATAAATTCCCCCGGAAGTACTTTGAACAATTCCTCCGGGAGATTCTTGATAAATGAAAATGCACGGGGCCCAAAATCCGGCGGAAAGTTTTCCCTAGGTGTGAGGCTACCTTTATCAGGTGAGGTAGCGAGGAAAAAATATTAGTGAATCCTGGAGAATTTTTATTGCATGCTTCTGAGTGTTTTCCGAAAAAAAAAAACTTTTGCAGAAATTTACGGAAATACGGAAAATACGGAATTCTTGGTATAAAAATGTGCAAGCGATTATTGAAATATAATTAAATAGGGGAACTGTTCCGATCTCCATCTCACTGGACATATATTCATCTCAACGGGAAACAAAGAAATGCAGCACCAATTTCGTCGCCTCTTTTTGTCAACATGCGTGCTCACTGCTGAGAAAAATCACAAAAATGATAAACAATCCAAATTCCTTTCCATTGCTTTGTTTTTGATGGGATGAATATCCACCCAAAAGTAAATTGCACTATCCACAAAAATCAGTTCACGCACTTAACAATAGGCTTATCCAACCGTTTCTACATGTTCAGTATTTGAAAAGAAATCGCGCGCAAATATGATGTTTCAAGCATACGTGACAGTACCACAATGATGTATAAAGTTACCAGCCTGGTATGATCACGGTCGTGGTATTGGTCCCACTCTGGGATATTTACCAATGGCCATTGGTTTTGAGGTGCGGCTACTTTTTAAAATTAGAAACATGACAACTAGATTTAAAAACATCAAAGATATCTATATAATAAAAATGAAATGGTCTGTGTTCGTATCCGCATAACTCAAAAACGGCTGAATAGATTTTCTTCATTCCTTCAGCAAATATGTTTGTTGTCGTTTCCGATGTGTTTATATGATATTTTCTCATGCGAAAATTACGAGTAAGGTTGAGTAAATCATGAAAAACTGAAATTAAGAATCGTACGGAAATTTCGCATTGGCCGTTCACAACACGAATTTTCGCCTACTATATGCAGGACAACGTCTGCCGGGTCGACTAGTATTTAATATTTATGTATCGATCATCCACTTTTTGTAGCATAACTGTATCAGCCACACAGCCTCTTCGAAACATCATGGTTGTCATGGTTTGTCAGTCATTGGAGTGGATTGTTTGCATCTTGGTTTGCATAAAATAATTATCAGCATGCTAACTTTGTTGATAACTGTCACTGTTACTCTATTCGAGAACCAAAATACTGGCCTTACCAGGGAATCAATATTCGAGCAACGCCTAACAAAATACCCTTTGTCGTGAACAAAGTTTGTTACTAACAAACGCACCTCGCAACAAGCCTTTGTCAGAACCCAAAAACAATATGACAAAAATCATTGCTCTGATATTTCCGAGAATACGATGCTAATTTTATAATCCTTTGTTCGATTCTCGAATATTTCCATAAAAGCAGAAACTATGATAGCTTTAAACCAAGATTTGCTGTAAAGATAATGCAACAAAACGGGATGAAAAGTTAGCAACAAAAGTGTCTTCTTTTTTGTTGCTGACAAAAAAAAATCGTATCTTTGTCATTATTATCTCCGACAAAAACAAAGCTTTGGTTTTTTTTGTCGCTTGTTTCGCATGCGCATCCAAGAAAAATTGATTTCCTGTTTAATACCAACAATATTTTATTTTTGCACGTATGTTTTGACGTAGGACTTACGTCTCTCTTTACTATACCGGGTGTCATTCCAAAATATTCAAATCGACCGCGTTACGCTGTGTTGAAAGATTTTAACGTTAATAGCGTTCGTCTCAATGGACGAATTTCTGCGGTAAGCCCCTCAATTGACAGATTTCAAGTATGCCTTTCATGTCCATGCTTGATAAGACCTGAAAAACTTGTTTCAATAGGCATGAAACTGTTTTCAATGAAAAACATTGAGATCAAGGGAACCTATAAATATGGGTACCGCATAATTCTTGCATCATTCCATTACCACGTTCTCATTGGTGCAGACACCAGCGAATGAGCAGCCGCTGGGTCTGCCGAGAAGCCATAAAACAGCGCAACGCGATTTTTTCCTTTCATTCTAACCGGGACAAGCGAAGCAACCGCATCATCGATTGAACAGCACTCACACCTTTTAGCAGGGAATGAAGTCTGCACCGACCGCTTTTTCGGCTCGACACCATCGAAGCCACCATCATCAGCCGAAACCTAGCCAGTACAGCAGCAGTCCACCCTGCAGACCCGACGAAGCAGCAATGCTGAGCAGATACCGGCAGCAGCAGCAGAGTCGAGCCGAGACCGGCCGGCATCGGTGATGAGCCGAGACAGGCTGAAGAAAAGCCACATGATGCAACATGTATGTCCAAAAAACAAACGGTTCTTAAGAAAGTCAGAGATCAATATCAAAGCTTTCAATACCCTTCGGGATAGAAATTGTACTTGGGTGCCAAATCCAATATTCTAGTGATAAAATTTTATGCGTGATTTTCATAAACAGCGTCAAAACTAACAGTGGATAATTTTTCTGATTTAACCGCGAAGTGGACGAAGGACTTCGCTTGACCATGCCTTTAAAGATTCATAAGATGTCTAAATCTCTCACATAATCTTATTTGGATAAAAAAAACACCGATAACAGCTCAAACATTAATAAACTATCAATCGATTTTTATCAAATGTTGGATTTTTTGGTACTGATAAAAAATATGTAGATAAACATTGTTTGATACTGACCGCACACAAAGCGAACGTGACTGAATGATCGTCCCATGTTACCAATTCTAAATCTTATCACCCGAAATCCCATGTCCGGGTGTTTCCTTCCATCTACTACTTACAATGTTGTCTCAGAAAAGAACACGTACTTCTCCCCTGAACTGCAATTCTAAGTTCGCTTGCCCGGCTTATTGGCCTGTATCCTGTATCAAGCGAAAAGTCCCGTTAGGAAATAGACGCCAGCAGCGAGCAACAAGCGTAAAAAAGAAGAAGCCCTTCTCGAACGCGTTGATGATGATGACGCTTTGGCTGACAAAGAAGCGGGATACAAGACACTGGCTGATTGGCCCACCAATTGGGAAGCAGAGAAGATTCAAAATAAGGTATAAAAGAAAAGTGCATTTGCTCGCAGAGCATTCAGTCTTTACACCACCACTAGAAATTCGCGGTTCTTTGAAAAGATCGTTTTCTTACTTTTTGCACTTAGCCGAAGCAAACAGCCTTTTTCAAGGCTCTAAGAGTTAAAAATAATGTTCTCCTTCAGTTGCTATCGCACGGATTAGGAGGCCCTACATCCCCTGCTGGGCCAACTTGTGGCTTATTTCAGGCAGTCCTTCAGTGGGAAGGTTGCCACTGTCGAGGCTAATATTCCGTGACCGGACAGATACTTCCTGAATTGTTTTTGATGATTCTTGTTCGAGGTAGATTTGATTTCTGTGTCGGTTTGATGAGAAGATTTTGCCAAGGAATGGTATGCAACGCCGATTATTTATCCAAAATAGTTGATGTGAGAAATTTGGACATATTATGTATCTTAAAGGCATGGTCAAGTCAAGTCCTACGTCCACTTAGCGGTTATGTCACAGACATTACCCATACTGTTCGTTTTTATGTTAGGCTATAAAGAATTGTTAAGATTTGAAAATAAACCAATTTGGCCTTTCATCAGACTTGCTAGAACCTAACCCTAGTAGCACAATTCCGATCGATTTTGTTGCAGCAACTCCAATGTGACTGGATTTGATCGCATATAAGTCACATTGACTGGTAAATGACAAGCGCGCTATTCGGGAAATATGTTCAGCTTATAAAGGGTTCAATTCCCTCCGATATGGGTATCAAGTCTCCCGCAAGTTTTGAAAATGCCAAATTTTCTATCTTTTAGAAAAATCTTTTTTTTATAACTTTCATGAAAAAATAATTTCTTCCAATGATGTTTTTGAATAACTAATTAAACTGTTCATCAAGTCCATCTTAAATCGTATAAATTTAAGCATTTTACATCGAGATACATCCGAAACAAAAAGTGGGGTTCGTATGTGTCTAGCTTCCCCTATAAAAAATCTACGAATGCTATTAATTTCCTGAAAAAAGTGAACCTACGAATATATGGTATTTTCGTATTTTTGGTGTAGTTTGTAGGAATCAAATATGTGTGTATGTTACAAGGGCAATTTCTTTAACCAGGAGGATATGTGTATGAGAAAAAATGCAAAAATGCAAAAATTATTTCCTCCTTCTCTTTTTTAGAAACCGGAAACTCGAAATCATCGTGAATTAAAATGATTCTTCATCGCATCGGCTTTTCATGAAAAGCCGCAATCCAATTAAGTGCATATATTTAGCACCATTCCATACTTATGTGTCTCATTTCCAAAATCAAAATCAAAACTAACATAAGAGTTACAGTTCAGTTTAATAATTTTTAAATAACCCTGCTCATAGAACATAATTATTATTGACAGAAATCGAATTGTTTTTGACAATCCTTCATTGGTATTATTGGATAACACCGGAGATTCTTATGACCAGGAGATTTTTTAACCTGTAGCTTTTAAGTTATTTTTTTTTTAATTTGGGAAATGAGAAGCATCTTAAGTTTATCAGAAACACATGTCACTCACATTATGTCGGTAAAAATATGCTAACCTCATTATGCGTCTTATTCGAGTCACGTTGAGTAGCTTTTAAGCAGTGACCCAAACTGGTTTTTTGACGCATTGGAAAGCAATAATAAAACTATTATTAAAACTTCAAAGCTAACAAAAAGTTTAGTTTTAAAACATGGTTTATAGGGTAACCGTACCCTTAGTGGAGGTAGCACCAATAGTGGAGGTAGTGGGGTTTCAATGAGATTTATCATATTTATACAAGTTACGATGGTTTCAGTTAATGCGTCTTGCTTTAAATACCCTGTTAAATGCCACTTATCTTAAGATTTCGCTTGAAAAACTATTGAAAACAATGATTTTCCTTAACAAAATTGACTCCCTTGCACCTATAGTGGTGCAACTGTACCAATAGTGGCGAGTTTCATAAGAAATTAATAGATAGCACCACTACACAGTGGTGCGTTTGGCTAAAATCGTGAACTTTTTATTTTACCACTTCAGGGTGTTATTTTTTGGCATCGGTGTCTTTGGGAATAAATTTTAGAAAAATATGGCGCATCGAATGACGAAAAGTTGTAGTTTCAATTTTTGCCACAGGTGGCGCTGCAAAATGTAACTTCTATAATAAACGATTTTTAAATATGGTGTCTTTGGCAAAGTTGTAGTGTAATTTATTATGAATTTTATTGCTGAAGACACCGAGTGTTCATCTATCATCGTTTTTGAAATACGGGCGTTTTTTATGGACAGACCCTAAAAAAACAGTATTTAAAGATATTTTCGAAACTAACAGTTTCAGGTCAATACAATGTTCTACAAAAATGTATATACAATCAAAATAGACCACTTTCTGGAAGATACCAGGGATGTTTGTTACAAACATGACTTGTTATCGACGATTTAGGGTCGAAAATAGTGATATTTGAAGACTTCATATGCAACAGAGGGGCAAATTGGGGCAAGGAAATCCCCACAGGATTTAATATATCTGGTCTGTAGTTTCATATGCATATAATTATGTCTGTCTCCACGTGTATCCAAACAAGTATTTCTAAATTTCATAAATCGACATTTTCAACTGATATTTATATAATAATTGAGATTTCACCACACTGCATACCACGCTGTTGAATGTTAATGTCAAAAGAAGTGCAGCGTGAAGCTATTTTTTGTTCTCTTCATCCAATCATTTCACACAATGCAATTCTGACGTCATACGCTACTAGGGATGTCGTAAAATCCCGAATAATCGATTAGTAACTAATCGATTACTCTTTATTCTTATTGAATCGATTCATCGCTGGGTAATAATCGATTTAAAATTAATCGGATATCACAACGATTACTCGATTTATCGAAGTAACCGAATAATTTGCGACATCTCTATAACGCTAAGCAAGAGAATGAATGAATTGACACCATAACATTATACACTTAACAATGAATCCCAAGCAGTAGCTGGTTTTCTACCCACCAACTGCCAGCATTCAGGTGCTATCATATACATACATTTCAATTAATCGATTAATCGTTGAGATAATCGAATTATTTCGAATCAATTACTTACAAAACGGTAAATCGATTCAATAATCGACAAGAATCGAGAATAATTGATGAGTTACTAATAGATTAATCGGGAATTAACGACATCTCTAAGAAGTCGCAAATTAATCGATTAATCGATTCATCGTTGTGATGATCGATTAATTTTAAATCGATTACTACCCAACGATGGATCGATTCAATAATCGACAAGAATAAAGAGTAATCGATTATTCGGGATTTTACGACATCTCTAGGAGCGTATGACGTCAGATTTGCATTTTGTGAAATGATTGGATGAAGAGAACAGAAAACCAGCTTCACGCTGCACTTCTTTTTACATTAACATTCAACAGCGTGGTATGCAGTGTGGTGAAATCTCAATTATTATATAAATATCAGTTGAAAATGTCGATTTATGAAATTTAGAAATACTTGTTTGGATACACGTGGAGACAGACATAATAATATGCATATGAAACTACAAACCAAGATATTTTTAATCCTGTGGGGATTTCCTTGCCCCAATTTGCCCCTCTGTTGCATATGAAATCTTCAAATATCACTATTTTCGACCCTAAATCGCCGATAACAAGTCATGTTTGCAAAAAACATCCCTGGTTTCTTCCAGAAAGTGGTCTATTTTGATTATATATACATTTTTGTAGAACATTGTATTGACCTGAAACTGTTAGTTTCGAAAATATCTTTAAATACTGTTTTTTTAGGGTCTGTCCATAAAAAACGCCCGTATTTAAAAAATGATGATAGATGGACACTCGGTGTCTTCAGCAATAAAATTCATAATAAATTACACTACAACTTTACCAAAGACACCATATTTAAAAATCGTTTATTAAAGAAGTTACATTTTGCAGCGCCACCTGTGGCAAAAATTGGAACTACAACTTTTCATCATTCGATGCGCAATATTTTTCTAAAATTTATTCCCAAAGACACCAATGTCGAAAAATAACACCCTGAAGTGGTAAAATAAAAAGTTCACGATTTTAGCCAAACGCACCACTGTGCACTATGGGAACCAAAATTAATTTTTACCGCCACTAAAGGAACAGTGTACCCATAGTGGTGCAAGCAATATTTGGTAATTGTTGATGCTAAATGACATCTACCTCATTTTTGTTAGCAAATTTATTAGTTTTTCTATTGAATAAGATATTGAAGCTTTAAATTTCCCATAGTTATCAATTTTTAAAAAATATTTTCTTTTGTGGATTTACTAATACCTCCACAATTGGTACCGTTACCCTAAGAGTTTCATGGATATCTCAAGAGTGATATAAAACCATTTGATTCTTTTTGAAACATTAAGAACCATTCAAAGTCTTCCTGAATAGATCCTAGTATGCTGCTCGTACAGAAAGGGTTCAATTTGATCAAATTACCAAAGTTAGTTTGACAGCTGTTTCAGTATGGGAGAAATGTAGACCAACATTTGAAAAGGACGTAACAGCCAAAATTTATTCCTTTCGATTCTTCGTCCTTATATATAGCTATATATGTAGACAAAGAATCAGAAGGAATACATTTTGGCTTTTCAAATGTTGATCTAGAAATGTCCCTTTTCCGTGCGAAATAATGGTACAGAATATTTTCCGTAAGGAAAACGGCCAGCTCCATTTACTTTACCCAGCAGGCATTATAAGCGTTACGATTTTTTTCTTTTTTGCCAACTCCGCACTGCTCAAGGAATTTCAGTAGCGGAATCATTCCGTGACCATTCCGTGTCTTATCTATTTGCACAGTACTTATCAGCAGCGTACTAGCCTTAATTCTGAATATTTCTACTGTAATAATGAACATTTCCACTGCAAAAAAAAACGCCGACATTAAAAAATAATTTATTAAAATAATATACAGAAATTTATAAATCAACTGAACAAAATTGATTTTAAGGCAGTTGTAAACCTCGGAAAAAATTGGTCAGAATTTGGTCCTCAATTTCTAGTTTACAGACCAGGAACTTGTCTGCAAATTTTGCTCCCATATGTTTTCAAATGGGTGAGATCCTGTTATGGAAAATTGAATTTACGGCCCATTTAAAATACATGGGTACAAAAATTTGGCGGAAATCTCAAAACTTTTCTTCTTCTTCTTCTTCTTCTTTTTCTTCAATGGCTCTACATTCCAACTGGAACTTGGCCTGCTTTTCAAACAAATTATTTTGAGCTTTTTAGTGGAATGTCTTCACTTGTCATAAGACGAGTTTGTACCATCCCCCCATTTAATTCCATCAGTTGATTGTACCTTGACAGATACGTATTTCGACCCTACTGTTGAGGTCGAAATACGTATCTATCAAGGTACAATCAAGTGGTGGAATTAAATGGGATGGTACAAACTCGTCTTATGAAAAGGGAAACTGCTTTTCAACTTAGTATTCTATTAGCCTTTCCTTAGTTATTATGCCCGCCATTTCATGAGTATGCATCTTATGTGGCAAGTACAATGGATGGATACACTATGCCCAGGGAGTCGAGAATTTTTCTAACCCGAAAACATCCTAGACCGGACCGAGAATCGAACTCGCCATCTCCGGATTGGCAATCCTACGCCTTTGCTCATAAGGCTACTGGAGATCCACAAAACTTTCAAAATGTGTCTGTAAATTGGTCAAAGAAATTTTCTTTTTCCCCGACGAAATTGCATGAATCTCGCCTTTTTAGAAGTACATGAGACCAAAATCAGTGGACAAGATTTACGAGGTGTGAGGCTATTTTTAATGTAGTGGCGTCATTTAAATCAGCTTCGACAAAAAAGGACAGTACATTAATAAGTTTTAACATTCATTCTCATGTGCCAACCATTTTTACGGAAAACATTAAAATTTCTCTTTCTTTCAATGTTATTTTCCTATTACAGATTCTTATCCACAGATTTTTCCAACTTATATTTAAAGAAAGAGTTTTGGAACTGGAAATCAATACTCCCACCCTATTGCTCTTATCGCATTTGTCTTTTTCCATTTTTTCCTTTTTTTTTCGTGGCCCTCTAATATTCTAAACCGCCTGTAGGCAGTGTTCTTTGACTATTTTTTTGTTATTTCAAATTGTTCAGTATTGAATATGTTTTTGATCTTGGTCAATAATAGAATCTTTAATGTGTGTTTAAGGAAGGATTAAAATGAAATTTCAAACATTTGTTTCTATATTAAAAATGTGTAATTCAATCATCTAAGACGAGTTAAGTAACTCCATTCAATTCAACCGATTATAACATTCCACTAAAAAGAGCTTCAATGTTATTTCGTGTTTTTGTCTGTTAGTCTATGAAGAGTGAAATATTTGAAGTATAGTATTTTTCCACAACTATAAAAGGTTATGGTGGTGAACGATTCACTCTAAAATATTTCTCTACCTTCTTCACGGAAAATGAAAATTATGCTCTGGAATTTAGAAATTTCCACAGCTCCACTTCCACAGCAAATTATGTCACAATGTTGTTTGACATGTCCTGGTTTGCGACTGCGTTTGTACTTTTTTTTTCACCAAAAGGATCTGGTCGGCCTCATAAACCGAGAATCAAACTTCTCCAATTTTAAGAATATATGCATTGTCGTCGAATTTAATAAAAAAAACTCTTTCATGAATACACACAGCTCGAAAATCTACATATTTTGAGAGAAACATAATCAAAATATCAGAGATCTTTTCTAGTTTTATCAAACCTAGTTATTAGACAAGGAACCAATTCACTACCCAATCCCCCCTCCCCTAATTTTTAAAACTAGGCTTTTGACAACACTGCAAAAACGATCGTGTGTCAATATCAGACTATCCCACATCAGTAAAGTTAAATTATATGTTTCTCAGAGTCTACGCAAAAAATGCACGAATTCGTTTATTTTTGGCTATTCTACATCGGAAATGGAAAGATTAAGTCCTCCCAGTCAATTTCTCGACGTAATAGATTTTAAAACAATGACCGATCGTATAATCGTATGACACTTCATTATATGAGCCTCCTATTGAAAATTTGTTAACCTCTTCCACTACGAAAAAGGCAAACATATTAGAACAAAGTTAATTCATTAAAGAAATTTTAAAAGAGCAAAATTAAATTTTATGGTTCGCCGCACTCAAAAAACTTTACTCCATAATTTAAAAAAAGCTTACTATCGTTTACATATTTTTCAACCTGTACAAAACTTTTCCACTATATTACCAATTATCTCAAATACCTGTATATAATCCTTCTGTTGCTTGCATGTGCTTCCAAGCAATTCGTGCGCAACAATCGCAAGAATTCGCACAAAAAGATTCATCCAGCGCTGACGGAATGCACTTGAATACTTTCGCCTCCTACATCTGGCTGGCGATGCAAACACAGTTAATGCTTAACTTTCCGGCAACAAATATTTTAACAACTTCACCACCGTTTTCCGCGTGTCAGGTGTAGCCGAGCTTCGGTAATCCAACTAAAAATCACAATTTCACATTCACATCCTTCAGAACATAACAAACTGCACCAGCTCGCTCCGGCAGATTAAGCTCTTTCTTTGTTGCTAACTGTTTTCATCGTACCATCTCCCAACGTAGGACGGGAGGAACAAACGCGAAACTTTTTCACCGTATTTTTTTTCCAAAATTAAATTTTACATCCTTCCTAGTTGCCTCCCGGAGGGCTGCGGGAGCGCGATTAATTTCATCATACCGCGCCAAACCACGTTGTCATTAAGCACACATCTTCAGTAACGGCTTCGGGCGTTCCAAGAACAGTTAAAGAGAGTACTTCCAGCAAGGAGGCAAAAAACTGAAAGATTAAAATAATCTGTGCTGCACCGCCACCGGCTGCACTTTCACTGCAAGGATACCAGTGCCAATGTCACCGGGCTACTGACTGGGGGGCATCAATCCACAAGCAGTGGATTGTATGTTCCCGGCAGTCGCGTTCGATCGCGAGCAAATCACAACAGCAACTGAAGACCTCTTCGCAAGGAACGCCGTTCAGAAGCCAACGTGCACAGTTGTTGGCCGCTGCTGGTGGATTGGTCTCCTTCACCAGATTTTCCTGATCCGGAGGTTCTCAAACTAAGGGTTGCCGGTGGACACCAATTTGGGGGTAATTTCTAGTTCACACTTGCAAGAGTGATAAACATCAATTCACCGTTTTTAATGAAGCAGAACAAAAAAAAAAAACCTGCGATGATTCAATTCAGTCATGAGTTTTTTGGTACTGAGTTGGATGCGTTTCATATCACGATTGATTTGAATCGTTCATGATTTTTTTTCCAGCACTGTTAAATACTGGTGTCGGGATTTATTGTTTGTTTGAATTGTACACATTCCCCTAACTTTTTTACATATTATGGTGTGCCTACATATTCTGGCGTATCAATTTCAAATCAAAAAGTGTTTTTAGCTAGTTTTTTTCTGTATTCGTCTTCCAAAATCGACAAATTGTAAAAATATTGAAAACAGTCCATAAACCATAAGGAGTTTCCTTTACCAATGCTATCTATGAAGTATTTTAAAAACGTTAACATCAGGTTGGTTGGAATCAACTGTATATGAACATTCAACAAAATCTAGGTGCATCAATTTATATTTTATATATTTTTCGAAAACAAAAAAAATCGAATTCGCTTTCTACAGCACTTTTTGAAAATAGGGAAAAATAAAATTGCCAAAATAATTTTGTTAGTCTTAATTCATCTGTACGATAAAAATATGAGGGCTATATAGAGAGTTTGGAAGTCCCTATCCAAGCGCTTACAACTGCGTTGATGTGAATGAATCCCTCTCGGTGCGGTTGGGAAAGCACGAATGCGAGGTGGAATGGGCGCCTCTTTACGATGCATGCAATGGCACATCCGTCACCAACAGTTTAACGAATAGAACAGCTGGCACTGAATAAGTGCCAATACTTGGTAGAGGTGGCTGCGTACTGGGATGCTTTTATCAATGGCGCGAAAACGATGGTAGTCTGAATTGATGCGTGCGCAAGCACGTGGCGTTATTCAGCAAACGACATCCGAACCAACCCGAATAGCCGATTGGATTCGGATGGTTTGTTTATGTCGTCAGTAAGAGGCAACATGTGAACATTCGGGTGCTTCTGACGAAAAGTACGTGAGCGAAAGTTACTTCCTAGAACCATGTTATCGGTTGTTTTTTGCCGGTGTAGTGAAATTTTTTTCATCTTAAATCGAAGCCTTCTTTTAATTAAATGTAAACATTATGGGAGACTATTACGCTCGGTACAAAACCAATAGCACTCCCTTGACTCCAGTTAAGTCCTTAGAGACCCTGCGTATGATTCACGATTTAGATATGTTCAAATAGGATTTCTAAGTTCTTCAAATCATTATGAAGCTCAGACCTAAAGGCTCTCCCACGTCAACTACGCTCGGTATTATATCAATAACACACCATTGTCTCCATATAGGTCCATAGAGGCCATGCGTATGATTTACGATTTAGATAAGTTCAAATCGGATGCTCTAAATCCTCTAAGTCATTATGGAGTTCAAATCTAAAGTATCTAGGCTTGGATCCAACCGATATCAGGCTTTGACATCTATACAAGATTAATTGGTAGGAACTCTAGAATTGATTGAAGAACAATTTTTTGGACTTCCCCTGTCATAAGACGAGTTTAAACAATCCCATTGAATTCCACCACTTAATTGTATCCTGACAGATACGTATTTCGACCTCAACAGTAAGGCCGTCTTCAGTGTCTCGTACTTGACTCGACTATCTTGATCGATTATCATGAGCAAGGTATCCAAGAGCATGTAAAGACATGATTGGTTGCTATTGAGTTTATACGGAGCCTAGTTGCCCTGGTAGACTATTATTTATTTATTACCAGACTAAGGCCGGAGTGGCCTGTGCAGTACACAAAAGTCTTCTTCATTCAGCTCGGTCCATGGCTGCACGTCGCCAACCACGCAGTCTACCGAGGGACCGCAAATCGTCCTCCACCTGATCGATTCACCTTGCCCGCTGTGCACCTCACCTTCTTGTTCCCGTCGGATCGTTGTCGAGAACCATTTTCACCGGATTACTGTCCAACACTCTGGTTACGTGCCCGGCCCACCGCAGTCTTCCGATTTTTGCGGTGTGAACGATGGATGGTTCTCCCAACAGCTGATGCGACTCGTAGTTCATTCGCCTCCTCCACGTACCATCCGCCGAAAAAACGAGTTTTGTCTGTTCCGCGCCCTTTGTATCGTGCCTCGTTCACCCTCGTGCGGTGTTGCAGCAATCTCGCCCATGCTGCATTCTTCTCCTCAACTAACTGCTCTCATTCGCCGTCATACCAGTCGTTTCTGGGATGGAATATCTACTCGGATCAAATATCTCTCCAGCCATCTTCAAGAGACGCTGCGCCTAGTTGCTCTTCCGTTGGGAGTTCCACTTCCAGCTGCTGCGCGTAGTCTTGGGCTAATCTACCCATGTTTAGACGCGGTGGGCGACTCCGACGCGTGTTGTATACCGTCGAGAATTTTGAACGCAGACTTACTGCAACGAGTTTTGAGCGCAGACATGCTGAAGAAACGGCCTTTTATCCTCAGCTTGCATATTTTTGCATTGATTGGCTGCAACGCGTTGGCGCATCTTGCCCAAAACTATGAAGCCGGTGCCCAGTACGTTTTTAGTGCCACAGCTTTGGTAGAAGATAACCGCTCGATGCCCGCTTTTCCAAACTTTCTGTCCTGTACAGCAGATTTCCCGCAACGCTACGACGTCGAAGTTGCGGGGATGTAATTCATCGTAGATTATCCTGTCGCAACCTGCGAGGCCTAGCGACTTGCAGTTCCATGTTCCAAGCTTCCAGTCATGATCCTTAAATCGTCGCCTAGGTCATTGCCGATTGTATCGAGTCATATTATCTTCTATGTCGTTCGTAATGGTTGTTTTTGAAGGCGGCTTATTGGGCCTGCGCAAACCTCCTGTCTCGTTGGAGGGCCGTCGTGTCAGGGCTGTTTAGCGTCCCACCTAACACCAGAACTTGGGCTTGTGCGCTTTGAGCGCCCTACTTGCAGATACATGCAGCGTTTTATAGAAGTTTAACAGGGCTCACTGTCAAACCCCACCACATCCTAGGCAGGCACTGTGTGACCCTGAATGGTCGGAACGAAGTTACATATGACAGCGACTCTCTGTGGATGTTTGTGCACGCCGTGGAGGTCTGACACGCTGATGTGTGATTCTATTAAAACTCGCTGAAGGCATTTTACTCAAACCCCACATTTCCCTTCTTCACTAATTAAAAACGCATAAAAATCTTCTAACATAGGATGCAATGCTTGTTTTTCTCCTGGGTTATTTAAATGAGACGAAATTGAACATCGGTTGCAACTGAGCAGCCATTAACTCCATTGAAAACTGCACTCCAAAATAAACTTGACTCAACATCATGGTTTTATTACCAGAAAAATAATTCAGAGTGTGGATTCCCAAACTGTGGGTCACGACAGATAAAACGTGATTCATACATTCGTTGGATGATTAGAGAACAACAAAATTTACGGAGCCAATGGCCTTATTATTATTATTATTATTATTATTATCTTTATTTAAGAGGCTTTCAGCCCTAGGCTGGTACACCTCTTAACAGCAAATGGCCTTCTTTTGTATGTCAAATACAATGACAATTTCTTCCAAAAAACATTCCAAATCTTACCCAAATGCAATCCAAAACTATACAGTGTTGAACTTCATTACTAACAGGATTTAAGAACAACCAAATAAAAATAAGAAAATCCATGCTAATCCAAATTCAGTCCAAATCAAATTCAATCCACATCTTATTCAAATCCAATTCCAAATCCAATCCAAATCCAATCCAAATTCAATCCAAATCCAAACCAATCCAAATCCAATCCAAACCAAATCAAATGCACTCCAAATCCAATACAAATCCAAATCTAAATCCAATCCAAATCCAAACCAAATCCAATTCGAATCCAAACCAAATCGAATCCAAATCCAATACAAAGCCAATCCAAATCCAATTCAAATCCATTCCAAATCCAATCCAAATCCGTACATTTAATCCAACTTTTAGTTTCGCGTATAGTACACCATCAACCATTTGCCATCAACTAGTACTGCTAGCCAATAACTCCAAACTAATTTTACGCATAATAAATCCTAACTTCCGAATAGCTTTGTAAAATCCGGCAACCTTATTAATTTTTCAAATTCCAAGATATCTGCTCCTACAGGTAATCCCACTATGGCTACTAAATCAATACATTCCAAGATAAATTTCTAGATAATATATTTGGCTTTCCGAACAGTATAATATTTCTCTATTTCTTTCAAATTTCATTATATAATAGCTCAACTGGTAGTCTCATGTACGTCACCAAGTGGCTTCATGAAATCTAAATTTGTTTTAATCAAAATCAATGCTCGCAGGACTTCTTAGATCGTAAACCATTTTCCGTTGGTCTTCCATACGCACCTTGTAGTTTCACAAACTACAATACATTTTTTCGGCCACCTTTCAGACAAGCCTTAGGGGAAACTGGACACACATGATCCCCGGGGACACATGATCCCCCCATGTTTTCTCGAAAACTAATCACATTTTTATACCACTGATATGTGCAAACGGATCCGTTAGATAGATTATTGAATCTGAGTAACATTTGATATTAGTTACTTTATGTATATGGGTTTTAGAGAGGTTTTATTATTTAAGCATTCTCAATCCTTTTTTTTCTTCAAAGGAGAAAAGTTTAATAACTTTGAATATGTCCAACCAAAACGTGTCAAATTTTTACTGGACAAAGTTTTATTATTGTAGAATTGAATAAATTCATTCAATTAAGTATTGCTTATTTTCCATTGAATACAAAAAACAAAAGAAGATAAATACTCAACATGGACACACTTGATCCCCCACAGTTTGGACACACTTGATCCCGATATTGCATATATTCAGGCGTTTGTTGTATACCATCGCATATTATTGTATTGTATGTAACTAATTGATCTGCTAAAATTCTTTTCTAGTTAAAATGTAAAAATAAATTTAATTTCTCTTTAATTTTGTCAATCAGGCGATATGCGCGCAATTTGAATTTCTCAATTGCCTTATTTCATTAACCGGAACAACGTGTAGTTGAACATACTTAGTTTTGATTAGTTTTATTAAATGCATTTTAACATTATTTTCAATGAAAAACAGTATAAATTAATCTTTGAAAATACTCAACAAATCACTGGATTAAGCCCAGTATTGTTCGATCTAGTAGTCAATGCTTTCCGTTTCAACTGTGAGAAGGTTGCTTACAATCACCATTTATTTATAAATCTTCTTGAAGAATTTTTAATAATAGGCTCATTCAACAACTTTTGGTCAGTCGTTTAAGAGAAATCGCATTTGTGTAATAATAACACGCACTACAAAAAATGATGATGTTTAAAGCATGCGTGACAGTGCCATATTGATGTACGAAATCATCATCCTGGTATGATCACGGTTGTGGTATTGGTAGTAGTCTGGTGATCTCGATGTACCTCGTGCGGGGTTCCTTTGACTCCGGGGGCTACTTTGGATTTTTGGTTTTCTAAAAAAAACTAAAAGAAAAAAATACCAAATTTTAAACAAAAAGTGGCTATCCAACTATCAACAAGACACCCGAATGGTGATAATTGCAATTTAAGAGTAGTTAACGTTGTAATTCTTGTTTCAAAATGTTCAAAGTAGCCCCCGATTTGTCAAAAGAAGCCCCGCACAACGGTATCACAGGCTTGTTTTGTTGGCTCCAAAACAGCGATATTTACCATTGGCCATGGCATTTGCAGTGTGGCCAATTTTCAAAGATTAAATAGAATAATTAGATAATTACAAAGATATATTTATGTATCGATTAACCATTTTTGGGAACATCATGGTTGTCGTGATATGACCACTGTCTTTCAGTGGAGTGAATGGTTTGCAGATAAATCACCATGCCAACTTTGTTGCTATAGCAGACATTCTATCTGTCACTATTACTCTATTCGAGAACCAAAATACTTGCCTTGCTTAATACCAACAATATTTCATTTTTGCACGACCTGCTATTACGACAGACTATGAAGAATTGTTAGGATTTGAGAATAGACCAATTTGACCTTTCATTAGACTTGGAAGAACCTAAACATGTTCAGCTCATAAAGGGATCAATTTCCCCCTATATGGGGATCAAGTCTCCCGCAAGTTTTGAAAATACCAAATTTTCTATCTTTTGGCAAAATCGATTTTTCGGTAACTTTCATGAACAAATACTTGCTTCCAATGACGTTTTTGAATAATTAATTGAATTCTTTATCAAGTCCATCAAAAAGCGTGCAAATCTGTGCATGTTACGTGGAGAAATATCCTAAACAAAAAGTGGGGATCATGTGTGTCCAGTTTCCAGTTATAGTTTTCTAAACCATAAACCATTTCCACCGATCTTCCAGGCGCACATTGTAATTTTGCAAACCACAAACCAATTTCTTACGGTCTTCCAGGCGAGGCTTTGATGTTCTTCAATCCAAAAACCATTTTCAAACTATCTTTCAGATGCACCACCACAAACCATTTTTCGGCGGTCTTCGAGACGCGTCTTGCGATTTACAAACCCTAAACCATTTTCTGACGGTCTTCGAGACACGTATTGTGATTTAGCAAACCACAAACCATTTTCTGACGGACTTCGAGACGCGTCTTGGGATTTTGCAAACCACAAACCATTTTTCGACGGTCTTCGAGACGCGTCTTGTGATTTTGCAAACCACAAACCATTTTCCGACGGTCTTCGAGACGCTTCTTGTGATTTTGCAAACCACAAACCATTTTTCGACGGTCTTCAAGACGCGTCTTGTGATTTTGCAAACCACAAACCATTTTCCGACGGTCTTCGAGAAGCGTTTTGTGATTTTGCAAACCACAAACCATTTTTCGACGGTCTTCAAGACGCGTCTTGTGATTTTGCAAACCACAAACCATTTTCCGACGGTCTTCGAGACGCGCCTTGTGATTTTGCAAACTGAAATATTTCAATCTTCACAATTTAGCCACTTGAATTCAACTCACCTCATGATATCAGCAAACAGGATCCAAAAAATAGACTGGCAGGATCGCCGAAATGTGTGACCCTAAATTGCTGGAACGAAGGTATGACAACGACTCTCCGTGGATGCGTGTGGACGCCGCAGAGGTCTGACTACGAGAGGCAAAGTCATGGCTTGCTGCTCGCCGATTGACACGCTGATGTGTGAATCCAGGGCTGGCAATAGTCATCGTCGCAGCAAGAAAAGCCACAGTAGCGACGAGTTGTATTGCCATCATACTCGACGCATCGTCAATGACGCGCTCGACGTTAACTCTCGTCGTGGTTGCATGACGACAGCGAAGAACGAAGACTTCATACCATTATTCTTCAAGCGGCAGCTGCCATGCGAAGATTTTTATCAATTCTTTGTAATAATGAATTTGAATTAACGTATGAAGACATTATAAATGTTATCGAAACATTTATGTTACCAAAGTTCGTACTACTTGTTTATTTTAGACGTCATTATGTTTTTAACCACTCCGTATATAATGACGGACAATCAATTGTGTGAGGAAGTGAAGACGGTAATCGTCATAAGTTTTGGCTGCGGTAGGCATGCGGCGCGGAAACCGAATAGGTGTCGCGTCGTGCAATGTTATTAGAAGACTATATTTTTTTCGCTTTGTTCATACGACGAGAATGACTATTGTCAGCCCTTAGGCTGACCAGATAATTTCGGTGAAAAAACGGGACAAACGCGCTTGCAAAATGGGACATGTCAAAAAAAAAACTTGTGATAAAACAAGAGCTGTGGAAATTTCAAAATTGATGGGCTTAATTTTCATTTTCCGTGTAAGAAATTAGAAATATTTCAGAATGAATAGTTAGAATGAATAAAAGTTAGTTGTGGAAAAATACTAAACTACAAATATTTCACTCTTCAAGGAGGTCCTTCGTAGCTTAGTTGGTTAAAGCACCAGTCTAGCGTACTGTAGGGTCGTGGGTTCGAGTCTCACCGAAGGGAAAGTGGTTACCTCCAATACATTTTTCAAATCATTATCTTCCACATAATGTACATATTCACATATGAGTTTTCATAACATTGTAAATTAATGTCCAAGTCGGATGGTTTAATCCCCGGAATATAGGCAATTAACTTTCATTGAACTGAATAAACAATAGTCAAACTACCCTGCCTACACGCTAAAAATGAACTACTCAAAATTGAGTCGAATCCGACTCATTTTCATTAAAAACGGGACAACTCAAAATTTGAGTAAAAGATACTACTTCAATAAAATGATGATTGCACTTAAACTAGGAGTCTGTGTGTCGTAAAATGCACTTAGATAGATAGATAAACTTGATTCGCATCTGTCGTATTAAAAATTGATGGAAGGCCAAGCTTAACTTTCGCGAAATCATCATTTTATTGAAGTAGTATCTTTTACTCAAATTTTGAGTTGTCCCGTTTTTAATGAAAATGAGTCGGATTCGACTCAATTTTGAGTAGTTCATTTTTAGCGTGTAAGGCCGGTTTTAGGCATTAGAAGGCTAAGAAAAAATAGTTTCAAGAAAAAATGTCAAAAGACAAATGCGAAAAGAGCAATAGGGTGGGATAATTGATTTCTTGTGCCATTAATATAAGTGGGAAAAAATGTTAGGATAAGAATAATAAGAATCTCAAGAAGGAAAGAACATTAATAAAATGTAATTTCAATTATTTTCATGAATATGGTTGGCGCCTGAGAATAAATGTCAAATCTAATCAATTCATAGTCCAATTTGATCGAAATTGATTTAAATGACGCTAAAAGTAGCCTAAACCTCGGGAATCTTGTCAATTGGTTATGTGCTCATGTGCTCCCAAAAAACGGGAAAAGGAACGGATTTTTTCATAATGGAATCCCATAAATCTCGTCCATACACATGGTAACGAAATTTGAGACAAGCTCCTGATGTGTGAACTGCCCTATAGTACGTGCGGACCTTAAATCTAGCATTTAGTCCGACTAAATTTTCCCTCGGTTTGAAACTGCCTTCAACTCGATTTTGTTCAGTTGATTTATAAATTATTTTTTCATGCCTTCATTTTTTTTACAGTACTTCGGAAGATACAAAAAGAATTATCAAAAATGAGCTTAATCTGAAAATTAGATTGTCTGTCCCTGCGCTTTATTTTATTGATGTTAAGACTTGACCTGATTTTCAGGAAATAATTGCCTACCAAGTTACTAATTCCGTTCAATTCACTGAAGAAATTGACCAAATTTTAGTGCCTCCGGAATAAGCAGAAAAAAATAATTGAAATCAAACTGTATGAAAAAATCTCCCGGAGAAGCACATGTTGTCATTACTATGAAAAAACTTAAGAAAAGTCGATCAATGAAAAATACAAAACGCCATGGACGGCAAACTTCTCACACTTTTTAATGGGTTTCGTCCCTTTTCTTTGTTGAGACACTGACTCTAATGAAGACACAATAAAACACTTTCTTTGTAGGTATTTGAGTTTAGATTCCGGCCTAAAACTTGTTTTAATAATATTTTGCAATACTTTCGCCTCTAATTCTATCATGAACATGTGCGTCTAAGTTTGGAAGATGATATTAGCATTTCCATATCATAATATTTTGCAGCTCTTTGGCAGAATCAATGAAAAAACGGGACAAATTGAGGATTGTTTAGATTACGACGGGACAGCACAAAAAGGTCTAAAAAACGGGACTGTCCCGTTAAATACGGTACGTATGGTCAGTAGAGTGATTCAAATTTTGACTTTTTCGCTCCCCTGTGCTTAAACGATTGTTTTTGCTAGTTAGTTTTTTAAATTTTTAGCTGATTTGGATGTAATTTGGTTGTGCACGTGCCGTTTGAAGGTTATATGAAAATTACTATGAGAATTGCCACTTATGTAAAGGATCGTTTCGTGAAGCATCCCAGAATATATTTGTATATATTTAATGCATCGTCATCATAGAATAGATCTTAAGCTGAATGTAAGTTGTTTTTGCGAAGAAATCTGAATTTTGTGAGCAAAATTATAAAGAAAACAGAAATGCTCATTATTGATATTGATGTTATTCTTTCACGTGTTAAATTGAATTTCCCACAATTCAGTATTTCCATAATAACTTTTGTTGTCAGCATCAAATCGTTTAGCAACAACGACGATATTTTCCCTTGTTAAATTTCCTATGTTGATAACGTATTCATACGTTTTTAGAGCTTAATGGGCAGTGATGGGGAACGGTTTTTCACAAATTTACTGTTTTCATAGTAATTTTCATACAAGCTTCAAATTGCTTGTGCTCAGTCAAATTACATCCGAACTATCTAAAAATTTGAACGATTATTAAAATGGCAAATGCCATCGTTTAAGCACAGGGGAGCAAAAAAGTAAAAATTTGAATCACTCTAATGGTCAGCCTAGCTCTGTGTGAATCTATTAACACACGCTGAAGGCATTTTACTCAAACCCCACAACTTCTTAAGTGGATTGAATCGTATTTAACTGACCATCAACAAATAGTACAATTTGCAGTTCAGTTCCGATGCCTTTGAAAAAGCCTCCGGGAGCATCAAAATCGGTCTTTTTCGAAATGTCACAAACTATGTACAAATCTATCGAAATGGTATAAATGGGGACAAAATAAATTTCATTTTCTTGGACTTATATCACCAAAAACTATGCCCATTACAGCCCCACACTAGGACAGAGCCGCTTCGCAGCGTAGTGTTCATTAAGCACTTCCACAGTTATTAACTGCGAGGTTTCTAAGCCAGGTTACCATTTTTGCATTCGTATATCATGATGCTAACACGATGATACTTTTATGCCCAGGGAAGTGGAGACAATTTCCAATCCGAAAATTGCCTAAACCGGCACCGGGAATCGAACCTAGCCTCTCTCAGCATGGTCTTGCTTTGTAGCCGCGCGACTTACCGCACGGCTAAGGAGGACCCGCGGTGTATTCTTATAGATATCCAGTCATTGAAAAAACGTCGTGTGTTTACAATGATCTCATTTGTGAATGATATTGTTTCGCCCCGCATTGACTCCTCTAAACAATTATCTTGTTTAACTCCAACTCCATCATTCCTACTCAGCAATTGAGAAATCGAAACCTATTTGCCACGAGTCATCATCGAACAAACTATGCAAAATTTAGTCTAGTGAATCAAATGATGTCTGATTACAATCAGTATTGTGAAACAATTGATTTAGCCATGCCTCGTATGAGCCTAAGAAAATGTTTTAATATTTAGTATTACAGTTACAATAGAACATAGTTATAAGTTTTTCAATGTAGTCTACATTATTTTTGACGAAATAAATGAATTTGTTAATGATTGATTAAGAATTCTAAAAGTCAACTATTTTGTTTGGCTGTTAAACTTTATTCCCATGCCAATTTTCAGTGGAACAAATGTTTTCTAGGAATAAAATACCTTTATATGCTTTCGTTTCCTACAGATATTAGTACGTCAAATGATTTAATTGTTCATTGATGTACACAAGCAGCGATCGGCGAAATGTACTGGCTATGCTGATATGTTGATGTTCAACTCCTCCTAAGAAACAAATCCAAATCCGTATCATTGCTTTGTTTTTGATAGATTGAACATAGGGGCTATGAGTTAAAATTCAGGAGCAGTATCCTTATTTTACATTACTGTTCTGAAATATGAAAATGAATTCGTTGTTCCACTTCTGTTCTCCAGGATTCCCAACTTTTTATATTATTCAAGGTTATAAAATATGGGAAATCCCTAAATTCAACGTTTACTAGGCCACTTAAAAAACTAGGTTCAAGTTTAAAAAATGCAAACTGTGGAGTGGCATTAAAGATGCCATACCTAAATGCAGGAAAACGATCAGATAACGAAACTCTGTAGATGCAATTTCCCCGCACAAATGCAAGTTAATTCGATTTGAATGAGCTTGTAATCTGCACTTGATTCGATACGAATAGAAATAGTTTGTAAGGCGCAATCCAACCGTCGGTGGACACTTCGTCTCCAATCTCGTTTGTCGAGGGCGGCAGAGGAGAATTTCTTGCGCCACGATATCCAGCTTCCAGGTTCTCATTCGGGATGATAATCATCAACTAAGCCCCAGCGAGCGGCAATTGCAATGCAATTGCGTGCACAACTAGGACAGACTGTTGGATGTCTGTCTTCCTGCCATTCTATGTTATAATTAAAGCAATCACCGAAACGAGCTCCATCGAAGAACGAAGACACGACATCGCTGGAGACGCGCGATTGAAAATTGAATTACCAGTAATTTATTTTCAAAGACTGCAATACAACTCATCACAATCAGTGCGTTGAATATAATCGACAAACTGTGGGTAATGGCAAGATGCTGTTTGCGAAAAGGGGAAAGCTGAACCTCAACACTGATTAAGACATTATCGATTCGCAATTCAAAGTTTAATTGTACTGGGATAGTGTTGGTTTGGAGCCAATGAAGTTTCCTGGGAGTTTAATTGAATTGTTTAAAAGCGGTTCAATGTGTTTATTTAAAGTTGCGTTTGCAATTCTTAGCAGACAACATCGTTCACAAAGCAATTCTTTTAGTCTGACAACAAGGTGATCATGCACCGCACAATCTCTTTTATTCATCAACCAGCTAATTGTCTAGACAAGTCTTACTGCACACTGCCTGAATGTAGACCATTTCAATACATGACTCGTGGTAAGTGGCTTTGGGCACATTATCCATATGAGGGAAACAACTTTTATGCATTGCGAATACGCTAGCAGAAGAATGAATTCTGTCATCAAAAGAAAAAGTAGAATCATGAAAATAATTCCACAGCGAGGTATGGGATGCAGCTTTCAAAATAATTTTCAAAATTGCAAAATGAAATTTATTTACAAATAATTCATAGCATGAGGTTAGAATTTTGATTATCTATTTTATACATACATTAATTTGATTATTGATGACAATGAAGTTTTTTCTTGAAATGATTCTGGAGATGGTACTACTTTTAATCTTTATTAAATTTCTAATCCCGCCTAATAAATCATTTTCAAAAATATCTCTGTTTGTAATTTTTAAAATTATTTTCAATTCCATTGCCTATATCTTGCTGAGTTAAATTTCAGTGATTCTACTTTTCCTCTGACGACAGCGTTCATCCACTTCTCCTCGCGTATTGATTGAACGGGAACATGTTCCTTCACACATTGACCTTGGGCTATAACGCAAGCTCTTCATGCATTGCATTGAGCAGATAATGCTGGATCCTACCAGTAACCATTTAGTGGTTTGTTTTTCGCTTATTCTGAGCCAACATACTTGTCAGCTTCGCTACGTCTGAAAAGCATATGAGGTAGCTTCTCTCCAGAGAAGCATTGACCTTCATCTGACTAGTGATCTTAGCTATGACAGAGGCCATAATGTTATTCTTGTCAGTAGAAAAAATGCGACCTTCTATGTTTTACATTATCAATAATATATTAATCCGTCTTTTATTCTATCATAGCAATGTATATTTAAACTTTAACATTTTAGCATTCCCTTGATGTTGCGTGAATCGCGTTGTTCCGGGTCATTCAAACAGTTTCACCTGCGTTGTGAACGACGAGCGTGCTTTTTTCGCTAATGTTGTACTTTTTACAACGACGCGATTCCTCGAAAGGAAATTACTTATGAAGTAATGAAATAACCTAAGATTATCGAAATAATGCCAATGATTTAGACTTCATTTGAAAGAGTTGTCCCTAGTCTCCATTAGGAAAATTTTGTGTTTAGTTTTGATAACACTTCTTACAAACATAACTATAGTCTGACTGTAACTATCTTCATAAATCAAATACACTAAAGCTATTATTGAATGAGCCCACTTAATTACTGTTCAATTGCATTACTCATCGCATGGCATTTTCAATATTCTCTTGTCAGTCCTTTATGGTAATATTTCTATTCCGAATCAACGACTAACCTACTTCCATGCTATAGCAAATGCATGAATGAAATCGAATAATTTCCATCCACTGCACAGAACACTGATAGAAAGGTGGCAAAATTCAATATGCACTCAAGC
This sequence comes from Armigeres subalbatus, assembly GCF_024139115.2. Classification (NCBI taxonomy): domain Eukaryota; kingdom Metazoa; phylum Arthropoda; class Insecta; order Diptera; family Culicidae; genus Armigeres; species Armigeres subalbatus. Next base: position 362,342,719 of record NC_085141.1, read on the forward strand.
GAACGAGGAAAAATCCAATCAAATGATTTTTGCTCAAGTGGCTGTTACATTTGTCTACTCCACGAGCACCCCGCAGAACAAATTCCCATAAGCGTTAGAGTGTATTTTACACATGCACACCTGTAGTTCTCACCAGCATCATCATTCACTATGAGCGGTGAAAAATGTTTTATACCTACTTACATATCTACATTTTCACATTTTCTTCCACGCCAAGCACGCGTTTTGTTGCTCTCCGTTATTCAAGTGCATTCATTCAAATGTGATCCCGTTTGTATTTCACCCAATGCTAACGGTGGTGTACCTATATCCTGTTGGAATTGTCACTACAGTTTGTATCAATTGGGCAACTATCTAGCAATTTGATAATCAACATCTTCATAATGGACCATTCTAATGTCACAATGTCATAATCATATTTTACTATCTTTGTATCTTTGATACAAACCAAATGAATAAAGTATAGATAGATCTTTTGTTTGCCATTCTAATATATTTATCATATTTGAACAGTGGCACCGGGAGTGGGTAGGACAAGTAGGACATGTCCTACGCATGAATGTTCCTGGGTAGGACAGTCAATGCATTGTCCTACCCATCGACATATGAGAGGAATCGAAATCAAAGAAACAAAAAGCTCGCATGAAGTCTGCTCACCAAGGCATCCTGAACTTCTGAAAGTTAATAAAAAGTCCATGAAGTTTGTAATAATTGCTTCAAACCATTAAAGACTTGGAGAAATTTGTGGAATCCATGATCTGTACTGAAAGCTGTAACGATTCTGTAACGATTTTCTAAAATCAGAAGCATTCCAGCATTGTTCATAGCATTGCATAGTCACGATATATGTACTTTGTAGATTGGACATCAGTGACACACATGTTTCTTCCAGATTCACGCTCGTTGCTTCCATCGCTCGTTGCGTTTACTCTGGTTTGCCCCTAATTGTTTAACTTCATCGTATCGGGGCTAAAGAAATGAAAAAGAAACAATCTCTGATAAATGTTGTGAGCTACATTTCGCTTTAGAGAAATGTTTCCAAAATTATTATTGAAAATACTATCTCAGGCATCAATCATCATGATTGTAATATTTAAAGTTTTTTAATTTTGTTTATTCGAATATTTATTCCTTTAATTTTTTATACATTCGACCTTCGACCTTTCTTCGTTCGATCTTTTTGTTCCACATCCCATCCTAGAATACTTCTAATCGTAACGCTGAGTAGATACATTTACGTGGTGTATTGTGATAAAAGAACTACCATGATCATATTGTTAAGGGGCCTTAGAGCTTCGCTGATCGAGCACTTATAGTACGCGTCATTTCTATCAAAAAAATCGCGATTATTTACAAGCAACTGGAAAGCGTGGAGTACCTACGTGATTTAATGTTCTATCGCTTATCGCGATATCGTTTATTTGATGCGCGTTGAGTGAATCTCTTTTGATATTTTTTTCTAACGGCAGTCATGAAGATGCAGAGGATTTCTCGGTGTCTTGTAGCAATAATTGTATAATTGATTTACATCTCCTCATCCTATATTGACAGTGATCAGCATCATTTTACGACTACGAAATAAACGAAATGAAATATTTATTCTGAAAATCGAAGAAAATTGTACAAATTATTTGAGGATTCTGTCCTAAAGGTCTTAATCTAAAGTTTGATATTTCGAATTAAACGTTTGCCCTTATCAGCATTTTCTATTTTTGTCCAACATGGATGCGCCTTTGTGTTTGAACAATGAAGATAATAATAATAACAATGTTTGAACAAGATCCTTGAAAAGACGGAACAAACATGATTTGTTTTGTTCTGATTTATTTTCTAGCAGCCTGATTCTTACGGGTACCAACCACATGGCACAAGCATGTCCTTATAACTAGGATCTATTCTTTTTTTTCATGTAGCCCGTTGGCAGTCTCTCGACTCAAACTCTACTCCGAGTCCATCCCTGTTATTCCCCACGGTAATTAAATTTGCTTCTATGAGCCTCTATTTTAGATCAATAACAGACGTTCCTAAGCAACGTTGCTCAAATGGTCACTGTTTTAGGCCTGATCCAAATAGTTTTATTAAATAGCCCCCTTCAATAACATCACTGATCACCGTTTTCACCGTTATAACTATCACTCATTACTCCAACTTAACACTGGGTTTATTCCCTGTTGATCCGGTGATTAAATTTGCTTCTACGAACCTCTATTTTTGATCATTAACAGACGTTCCTAAGCTACGTTGCTCAAGTAGTCACTGTTAAGGCCTGATCCAAATAGTTTTCTATAAAATAATCCCTGTAGCATCACTTATTATCGTTTCTGCCATCATCAGTATCATAATTACTATAGTCCCTGTCACCAAAAATATCTTATTTACAGTCATGAACACACACACAATGAATCGATCTTCAAAAGAGCGCTGTTATGTGTATATCATATAAGAACCGACACTTCCACTAGCTTTCATTGGACATGTACCGAATATTTTACATTATTTCTAGTATAATTATAAAATAATTCCCACTTCTAGCACCTCAACTCAATATTGCATTTCCTTCTTCATATTCACTGCGAATATGTTCCCGTCCCATTTAAATCAACTCTATCTTTCACCTATAGCTTCTTTTGTCACTATGTCTACAACACCAATACCAACTTGTGTATTAACCTTTTCACTAACACTTGCATAACCACACAACATCACCATTTCCATATCAACAACCATTGTTATCACAATTTCATCGGGATCAGCAATCATCACTACTATCCCTACTACAATGTTAACGCAAACAAAAACTAGCCAGTCATTTTTTTCTAAATTTGCAGTTTCCATCAAACAAATGAAGCTCAAAAATTAATAAGCTTATCATCTATCGCGAGAGTCAGTCTTATTGTAGATATGATGACAAAGAGAGAAAACTCGAATAGAAGTGCCTTTTGAAACAAAAATAACGCACTAGATTTTGATAAATATGACTCGTTTTAAATTTATTTTGGAATCTATTTAGTCTATTTACCAGGCCACAGTTCAGAACCGTGCGCCCAGCAATCATCAAAAATTCTCAACTTAACAACGCCGAATACTGTTGCTATGGGCCTGTTGGTCTTCAACAGCTTCGAAATCGTCTCCAAATAAGATTCAACAGGTAATAAGTTTACAAACATTTCTTGAGCTTCGAATTGTTGATAGGCTTAGGAAGTCTTATGGTAGATCTTTATGTCTATGGATCTACTGTCAATCTAGTCATAATTATGTCGAATGTTTCGCACTGTGTCATTATTACTCGGTCTGTCTTGGTTATCTTATGTTTCCTACGTTATTCAGTTCAATTCTATACTCATTGTAGATTATGTTACGTTTTGATGTCAGTTCATTGTCTCTATTGCTAAAGGTCACCTCCTCTCAGGCGAGTATCCTAGTTCAAGCGTATAAGTAAGCACCGCTTAAGAGTTAAGCGAACGTGAAGAAATGGTCTCTAAGTTGTCTAATAGTCTCAAAGCCTTACACACAAGCGTAGCATTACTGTAATTGTATGGGTCGTGGTCAGCTATAGGATTCACTTTTCGGTGGCAAAGTACAGCTTCATCACGCCTATTCCCTTTCTATTAGATAAAAATTATCGAGAATGAAGCCAATGTAAGATTATTTGCATACCATCGTTTCAATTTGTGGTATTTTTAATTATGGCTCGTTAAAGTGAAACATAACAAAATAAAAAGATGCCACGTTCCTAGTTTTAATAAAACTTCTACTCAGTGAATCCAAGAGTCAATTCCCTATTAATATCTTGCTGATATTTTTTACTCGTTAGTTCCTATCTAGCTATATTTAAGCGTGGCTACGACTCATCATCATCAGGGAACGCCTCAGAAAAGTATTGCCACAGAGAAGAGATCTCACATCATTATCACTGATGAAAAGGGCCTCTACCTGTCTGCACCACCATTCAAGGCTCCAAGATACGATGTCCGTTGAATCACATGCACATGCGTAAAATCAGTGCATCAATGCCAGATTATATGTGACGCGGTATAAACAAAAAATAGTCAACATGTGATATCACCACGACAGGATATGTCTTTGGTTGCCATATAAGTGCTAATGGCGTAAGCCCACCCATCGCGACAAGATAACATATCCGAGGGGAGGGATGTCCTTAAAACTAGGATCTATTCATACCAAAACTTTTAGAAAATGGGAAACAAATAGAGAAAAAGCAGGTAAAATGAAAAGATCGGTAAATTAAACAGTTGGCTATATTTAGATTTAAACTAATGGAGTGTCTCCGATTGTAGGCCTCTTTGTGTGTTTCGCGACAGCAAAATAAAATTTCCAGGAAGTATTAGAAATTTTCCATAAAAAATAGAAAATTGACAATAAAGAAATCAGGATATGAGCAATAAATAAACATAAATGTTCACCAAATAATGCAAAATTTCCATAAACAATTAAGAACTTTCCACAAAACAAAAATAAATTAGCACCTTAAAAGCAAAAATTGCAATTATAAAAGAAGAATTTTCCATAAAGAAATCAAAAAGTTCCACGGCAAAAAAATACAAAATTTCCATAAATAAATGAATATTAGCAATAAACAACTACAAAATTATTAACAAAATAAATATTATTCTTCCATAAAATTTTTTAAAAAAAATCCACAAAATAATCAATAAATAGAAACAAAAACCCTGATTAACCAACCTAGCATTGATGGTGCTTTTCTCATGCTTATAAAAAAAAGTATTATGGCTATAACTTCCGAGCCAATAGTCTGATCTGGTTAATTTTCAATATGAAACAATAAGACAGAAATTGGATTTTTCTATTAAAAAAAAATATTTTGGCCATAACTTCCGAGCCTATAGTTCAATTTTGTTGTGTGTACACACACACAGACATTACTTAAAAAAATATTTAAAAGAATTAAATATAAAATATAATATAAAATTGATAATTTTTTCCATGAACTTTAAGGACAATCCTCACGGAATCCAAGTTTGAGAGTACTCGCGTTTTCTTGGGCACACCACTCAATACGGAACCCGAGCAGCACAAGTTAAACAAAAATGATTGCAGCAACTTATTTGTGACTAAATCTGGTCACATATGAGTTACAGTAGTCTATATGGAACTTTTGCGCTGCTAGGGAAGCAACTGAAACTGAAATAATAAAAAATACAGTTGCGCGTTACTTTGAAATTTAAATTCTGTGAGGCTTGTCCTTAAACGCTTTCATAGAAGGGTCATCTATGGTCCCATAGTGTTATATACCGATCGACTTAGTTCGACGAACCGAGGTTGTAACCGTTTGGTTACAAATTTTTTTTAGGTTTATTGTTGTTTGTATCGGAACCTTCACGTTTCTCGTGTAAAAACAGCAGAGCTACCACAGAAGCGTTAGGGTTGTACCGCTGTCTATACATGAGGGTGCTACCAAATATCCAAGATGGCATCATGATTCTGCAAATGTCATGTTGGATGAAAAATGCAAATTAGCGGGAAAACGATCAAGGGAAGCCACTGCCAAATTTCGGGCTCTTTAATATCAGGCGTCCGTGTGCTGTAGACGTGTTTTAGGTGCAGTGAGAACAGTGACCAACTCCCCTACCCCCTTTCCTAGCAGGAGCTAGATTGCACATTGGGGAAAAGTGTTCAGGTAATTCCGAAGCCTGTATTGTGAAACTGGGAGTTAATTCCTCTGTGTCCTTTAGGACCTCTTTTGTCTCTTCCTCTACCTTTTGTGGTAGATTCCGCTCAGCACACGGCTCGGTCCGCGAAGCCGCCAGCCGCGCCTAAACAGCAAAGGATTTTATCGTCCATCATCGGACGAATCCTCAGGCCGTGGGCCTTAATCGTAAAGGAGGATTTCCCCTCTCGGCCGTCCAAGGTGGCTAAGCCACGGCCGGTCGATCGCGCCTACGAGGGAAGACGCCTGCCCACCATCGTCCAGCAACGCCCGCTGGCCCCGTCGGACGAAGACCGTCCGTTCACCGCTCGCCTCGCTATTCCGGCGAGATTTCTGGTCGCACAGCTCGACAGGAGTCGCTGTGTCGGCCATTTTGCTCCCGTCACCAACAGCAGCAGCGGTACCATCGTTAAAACTAGGTCACACTTAACAAATTAACACAAATTTATTACACAGAACAACACGCACACGCCACAATTAGGAACCAATAAATTATATTAGAAAAGTGAAAGTTCCCGGTGTTAGTTTTTGTTTACCGCGAAAAACCCTTGATTACCCAGTAGTTAGCCGACCCTGGGATTGCCGGAGAGTCTCTTGTGACCTGGTCTGGCCTGGCTATTGTGATTGTTGACGATTCAGGAAACTCTAGTTTCAAGGTGTACAAATTTTGTAGACACACTTTTTGGAACTTAGCATACGAATAAAGGCCCCAGTTTAAAAATGTACAGAGGAAAATTTAAATTTATCAATTTTACAATCAAACCTTCATGCCAAACACTGTCAAATGCTTTCTTTACATCAAGAAGAGCAACTCCAGTCGAAAATCCTTCAGAAGTGTTGCGTCGAATTAAATTCATAACTCTTAATAACTGTTGAATGATAGAATACCCATGGCGAAAACCAAATTGCTCATCAGCAAAAATAGAATTGTCGTTAATATGAACCATAATTCTATTTAAAATAACCCTTTCAAACAATTTGCTTATTGAAGAAAGCAAACTGATTAGGCGATAACTAGAAGCCTCTGCTGGATTTTTGTCCGGCTTCAAAATTGGAACATCTTTGGCGTTTTTCCATTTACCTGGAAAGCATGCCAATTGAAAATATTTGTTAACTAAATTAAACAAAAAAGATAAAGAACTCTCAGTAAGTTTTTTGATAAGCATGTAGAAAATACCATCATTACCCGGGGCTCTCATATTTTTATTTTTTTTTTTTGGTAATAGATTTCATTTCATCCAAATTAGTTCGAAGGGTCAAAAACATTATCTTGATTGAGAATGTCTTCGAAGCTTCGCGTGATCTGATCCTCAATTGGACTAGTTAGACCTGCCGAGGGGATGCATGGCCAGGGGGTGAAATAATGAGCTAAGCCTTTAACGGAGCCTGTGGGGTACCACAGTACTACAGTTATTGTCCCTTACCGCGTCATGCTGGGCTCTGGTGTGGTGGAACTCTTTTCTCGAACAACTCATAGGATTAAAATGGAAAGTCAATGAAGTCAATTCTTCTTCAATTAGTGATACTAGTGTAGGTGACAACCCCTTCGCAAGAGGTGGGTTGTTCAGGTCTCCGCCTAGGAGGCCAGAGGCAATAGTCGGCAGCTCGGTGCGCAGCGCCAGCGTGGGTTACTAAACTTTCTCTCCGGCTACGCTGGTAGGATTATAGACGGCCCATGGCTTGTAAGGGCGATGAAGCGGAAACGCGATGGGCTTTCGGCCTTCGAGGTGGCGACGGAACAGCTGGACGCCATCATCGACTTTGCGTCATCGAAGCATAATATCAGCAAGGACCTCAAGAGGAGCTTGCAGAAACTTCGAAAGTCGATGCTGGACCCCAAGCTGGAGAGGGCGGTCGGGACGGCCAAGTGTAAACCCGTGAAATCGGTGGAGTCGAGGTCTACCCAGACTGATGCCCAAGGATTCGCGGACTCGGGCAAGGTTGAATTGACCGAGGGCGTGCCAGTGAAGACGGTGGTGCCAAAGTTTACCCAGACTGAGGCTCAAGTATTCACGGGCACGTCGGGGGTGACTGCTCCAACGGAGCAGACGCAAAAAGGGGGGACACAGTCTCCAGGTGATGAGCTCTCTGGGGGCCGCTCCAAAACGCGGAGGGTTACTACCTCGAACAAGGGTAGTGGGGCTGGGAAGCTGAACCCCGGCCAGGTACCTCCAAAACCAGGGAAGGAAAGACCTGGAAAGGTCCGTCCACCCAGGAGAGACGGTGGTAAGGGGTTACGGCAGGCTGAGCGCTCTCAGCTGCCCCAGACCAGGGAAATGGGGGGGAATGACGCCTCCTGGACCCTGGTCAAGAACAAGAGGAAACCGAAGACGTCAATGACCGAAAAGAAGACCCAGGCGAATGAGGGTAGCAAGAAGTTTAGGGTAGGCACCAATCGCTCCTGGGGCGATGCCCTAGTTCTCAAGACGGACGAGGCTAAGTACTCGGACGCCTTGAAGGCGATGAGGAGTGACGTCAAGCTCGGCGAACTCGGCGCCGACGTACGTCGAATAAGACGTACCCGGATGGACGAGATGGTCCTGGAGCTGAAGCGGGGCGTCTCGCAAAAGGGCGCCGCCTACAAGAAGTTGGCGGAGGAAGTCCTAGGCGAGACGGTTCGGACCGAAGTCGAAGAACTCGTCACGGCACTGCGGCGACAGTGTGAAGTGGAGACGCCCACCGCAGCCGTTCGGCTACGGAAAGGTCCGGCAGGGACACAGGTAGCATTGGTTCGGCTATCTGCAGCGGATGCCTCCAAGGTAGTCAAGTTAGAGAGCGTCAAGGTGGGATGGCCGGTGTGCCCTGTGGACATATACGAGCAACCCGAAGTTTACTTCAAGTGCCTGGAACCGGGGCACAAGCAATGGGACTGCAAAGGCCCTGACAGAAGCAAGCTCTGTCGACGCTGCGAATTGGAGGGACATAAGGCACAATGCTGCACGAACCCTCCCAACTGTTTGATATGTTCCAGCAAAGCTGCGAACAGCAAGCACCCCATGGGGAGTTCGAAGTGCCCGGCGCTTAAGCGTGCTGCAAAATCACAGTGCAGGTAACGCAACTGGTTTGATCAGCCTCGCCCGAGTGTCCGGTGTGCGCAGGTTTAGAGGAAACGGTGGAACACGTGTTGTTCGTGTGCACACGTTTTCGCGCAATGCGTGACCACATGCTTGCCACATGTGGTCTGGACACTACCCCGGACAACCTAGTTTGGAGGATTTGTAAATATGAAGTTGGTTGAAACGCCGTTTTATCGGCTATCATCCTACACACGGAGCTACACAGAAGGTGGCACGTGGACTCGAGGAATGGCTAGTTCAGGTGCAAATAAGCGGTGGTCCAAGGGTTCGGAGTCGGCTTCATGGGTCTTACCGGTGAGCATGCTCTGTGGTCGAACTCGACCCTTTTATCGAACAAGTGGCCGCGCGAAGAACAACATGGTATCGTCGCTTTCGCGGCGTCGGTCAACCGGGCGGGTTCCGAGACCGAGGACGGAAAGGGGTCCTCGTCAAGGCTGGGGCAGGCGTAGGCACCGCGCCGGCAAGTCCCTCTGTGTGCTGGCGAATAGGCCCTATCGCAGAAAGGTCAATTTGGGGTGCACGCGGCATCATCATTCTTGATACCAGTCGTGCAGAGGGAAGCAGGCGCGAAGTCGACCCTTCCCACCTTTCGAGGACATAGGGCGTGGTAAGGCCACCTGGAAAGCCGGCAACGTGCTGGCACGATACCATGGTGTTCTTCTAAAAAAGCGAGTTACGATGTTCGGTGCTGCAAGGACACGCAGCTAACCTCGAGGGTGCGTTGTGCACGGGCCCCCCTTTGAAGCATTACTTTCTGGTTGTACCGAAGGGACGATGGGCTTGGCGGTAATGGAAACGGTTTAGCGGGTCGGGGATGTAGTCCTGCCTCCCTCGTTTGCTGTTGGAGGTGGTCCCTAACCCCGCACTTCCTGGACAACCCAGGATGTCTGTTGAGCAGATTCCCCCTCCATTGCTTAGGAAGAAAAAACACACACACACACACACACACACACACACACACACACAGACATCACCTCAATTCGTCGAACTGAGTAGATCGGTATATAACACTATGGGTCTCCGGGTCTTCTATAAAAAGTTTGTTTTTGAACGATCATATAGTCTTCACATATACTTAGTATACGAGAAAGGCAAAAAACATACCTTAAAGGCCGTGACATTAAGACTTTTTAAAACATTTAATTTTCCAAAAGAGAGCATTTAATCACTAACGAATGATCCGTTAAGATCACAAAACTTCACTTGTCATAAGACGAGTTTGTACAATCCCATTTAATTCCACCACTTAACTTAAGTGGTGGAATTAAATGGGATTGTACAAACTCGTCTTATGACAGGTGAAGACATTCCATTAAAAAGCTCAAAATAATTTTCTTCACAAAACTTGTTTAGCCTTGCTTCCCAAATTAGGAAGGTAACGAAGTTGTAGCTTCTTTTTTCCATTCCAGCAGATCATATACTGGTAGTTTGAAGAGCGTTCTCATATATGTAACTCAATAATCAAGCCTTAGCCCATTCTTTATGGTATAAATTAAAAACATTGGGACTGTTAATGTGGGGAATCCTCCACATTTCCAGTACAACCTGTTCTATGACCAACGGAGCATCAGTCAGCTGTTAACGACTGATTACTGCGACATAGAGTAGATGCACTAAAAATGGAGCTATGTTGTCCACAAAAAAAAACAAAAATGTGTATTATATTTAAAAATAAATTACTTTTATTTACTTTTGAAGATTGTATTACTTCTGACTAAATGTATTACACCAATACTGCTTTTCGCACGACTCAATTTCATTAGTTCTCGGTTTACGTGATTTTGTACTCATGTGCGCTGATACAATTTAGCGTATTTTTCTGCGCTGATGCATTTTAATCTCCTCTTGAAATAATCGGCAAATAATTATTTTATTTGTTAATATTTTATTTGTTGATTGCCCGATTTGACTGTATTTGTGAAGCGCTTGATTATTTTTCACAATTCAACCATTTCCCACAAGTAAAATTCAGTTTGGGGTCTCCAGTAGCCTTGCATGCAAAAGCGTAGGATTGCCAATCCGGAGATGCCGAGTTTGATTCTCGGTCTGGTCTAGGGTGTCTTCGGGTTGGAAACATTCTCGACTCCCTGGGCATAGTGTATCCATTGACTTGCCACACAAGATACATTCTCATGCAATGGCGGGCATAGAAAAATGTTCAATTAATAACTGAGGAAATGCTAGTAGAATACTAAGTTGAAAAGCAGTCCATGTTCCAGTTGGAATTTAAAGCTATTGAAGAAAAAGAAAAAGAAAATTCAAAATTATCACTATATTAAGCAGCGCAAGTAAAGCTACAACTGCTCTACCCATAGTGAAAAAAACGCAGGTAAACGCCAATCGTTGGCTGATCGTCCAGATGAGTAGTGCAGCATTTTTATGCACTTTTCACGCGAGTGGAGATCACTCGCCTAGCTCAACCTCAGCACTGTGACGAGAACGATGCCGGTCAATGGGGGCTTAAGGTGACGCGTGGTTAAAATCTGCCAGTTTAAGTTTACTGCCGGTCTACCGCACACTGCACGTGCCGGGGTGGAGTTGTGCATCGAGGCATTGTTCTATACTGCTTCTTGGTTGAGTGCTGAGTGCAATTTATCTACCTGTTAGCTACTATCAACTTATAAAACTGTTTGGACCGGGCAAACGTCGAATCAGTCATGATCGAGACATTAATCGGCGCTCAAGTTCCACCGGGATCGGACAAGTGAGCTGCGCGCGTCCATTAGAGAAGTGCATTTCACACGTGCTTTCAGAGTGCATAAAGGTGATCGTAGCGAAACGGTTGCATTGTTGGCTAACGATTGTTGTGAAAGCATCTTAGAAGAAAACTGATATGAGTCGTCGCGATTGTTTCGGATTGGTGCTGCTGGCTGTGATAAGTGCTTCTGGGGAGAAATTGAGTGGGACAAACACGCGACCGAACATTATTGTGATAGTGACGGATGATCTTGTACGTGGGCGGTGGGTTGCGATCTACAGAAGAAGGATCGATTGTTTGCACAAGGAAACAACTTCCAATCGTCGAAACATGTTTCTGAAGGGTTTTGCTTAGCTTGTTCGTTATTTCAAATCAAAGCTTCATCTACATTAAACAAGTTTTGTATAACAAAAATAGCGTAAAATTATACAAACCTAAAAACATTTTGAAGGATCGCCTTTTTACTTCCACTGTATGCATCGATAAATAATTTGATTTATTCTTGAATTCTATTTCTGTGTTCTCAATTATAAATCTGAATATTTAGAAACATTCAATCCTGTAACCATGCATATGTACTTAAAATAGCTACATTAAACCCTCAGAATGAATTTGTGTCAACGCATTGAGTTAGATAGGACAAAATAAATATATCCAAAACGAATGATAGTTATGTGTAGGCCTCGTGTTTAGAATTAACGTATTATGCCTGTAATTTTCTCCCTGCGGGATATACAAATACGCATTATAAACAGCATTATGACGGATAATGATTTCGTTTCTCAAAGATAAAGATTCGTAATTTTTTAAATTAATTTAATTGAGACCTATTTTCTTCAAAAAGCCGTGCGTATCGTAATTTCAACGCAAGAACAATCGTTCTCTAATCTGTGCGTGTTCCTTGAAACTAACGCAGCTGTGACAATCTAACTTATGCTCTTGACTCAGTGGCGTAGCCAGAAAATTGGTCTGGTGGGGGTTTTCTGAACATTTTTTTTTCGAAAAAAAAAATTTCTTCCAAAAATTTTGTCTCTGGGGAGGGTTTTGTACCCAAAACCACCCCCGTGGCTACGCCACTGTTTGACTATAACGTTGGCAAAGCACTTGTCCAATTCACTCTATGCGTATGTCTCAGTTCTAAACAAGCTTAGCATCTGGTTTTCCTCGCCCTTACGGACCACTGATTGTTGGTTGCCGAATGATGTGGGAATTTTCTAGATTGTTTTCATCGGAATGCTTTTCTTGTTCTTTGGGCATAGACCTTCTACTGTAGGCATTTGCATGCTTAAGGTCATCAAACTGAAAACTGATGCGACTTTTTTATTTCATTGGTAATTGTTGGTTTGGCGGTGTCGACTGAAATATGAATTAAACATGTTTTGAAAATGTACACTGAAATCACTTATGGGCAAAAGCAATGAAGCTGCCTTTTGCTTATCCTACTGCTTATGTTGCAAGTCTCAGAAATTGGCAAATAAAAACTGAAATATGCTGAAGCAAAATCAAACTTACACGGCAAGACAAAATCCTTCAGAGACTCAAACTGATCCTTTCTGCTCCATTGTGCTGAAAATACTTATCCGTCTCTCGTTCAGGGATGGAACGATATTGGCTTTCATGGATCCACGCAAATTCGGACACCGAATATCGACGCTCTGGCATACAATGGCGTGATTCTGAATCGTCATTACACGCCTCCGTTGTGTACTCCCTCGAGAGCATCGTTGATGACCGGAAGACATCCGATCAACATTGGTATGCAGCAGCATGTTATCGAATCCAACGAACCATGGGGCCTTGGATTGGATCAAAAGCTGTTGCCGGAATACTTCCGAGAGGCCGGCTATCGAACGCGGCTGGTAGGGAAGTGGCACCTTGGATTTTTCCGGCAGGCCTACACACCGACACGGCGAGGATTCGAAAGCCACTTCGGGTATATTGGACCGTACATCGATTACTGGGATCATAGCTTACAGATGAGTAATGTAAGTATGCCAGGTGAACGTACAATAAAGAGATAATAGAACAGTCAAATCATTAAAGGTAGTTAATACCGGCAATAAAACTTCCGTCAACTCGTCTGTTTGTCGCCAGACGCTATAATCAAGAGTCACGATAGACTGTGACCCAATTTGCATACTATTTGCGTACGACAATTTATAAATATCGTATAGCGGTATAAGATAATTATACAGCTGTTGAAGCATCGACGTATCTCATTGTGGAATATTTTCTATCTTTTCGGTAAGATAAGTAAATTATCAGGGAGCGTTGGCCTCTGAATAAGGTACGACATAGCAATTGATCCTTTTCGTGATTTTCCAAATATGATAACAGAATGCAGATACTCTCCTACATTTTTTGTTCGTCAACTGCGAATAGGGTAGAGAACCATTTGGGCAGTACCCCCTATTCCCGTCAGCAACGTTCATTACTCGAGCGCATTACAACCGAATTACTTGTTTTCTAGTACATGGTTAGTTCCTGTCGATATCTAGTGATGTACAATCAAGCCATTTGGTTGGAACGCGTTCGAGTTATTTACGTTGTGGACGGGAATAGGGAGTGCTGCCCAAATGGCACCGCTCCCTATTTTAAATTTGCACGTCGTCTGTAATGAGAAAATAAAATAATTATTTTATAACATTTGCTCAAATTTAAATCATAATCTCCTATTTTAAGTTTGCACGTCGTCTGTAATGAGAAAATAAAATAATTATTTTATAACATTTGCTCAAATTTAAATCATAATCTATTACGTCAAAGGCTAGACGAAAGCCATATAGCTAGGCATTAGGGCATAATGTTTTTCACGAGAGAAATGCGACGAGCTGACTCATTTATTATTTGGTGTATTATTTACACTTGACGTGTAGATGTCTCTAAACTGATAAAGCTATACACATATGAAACGATTGTAATTTAGAAGTTGAATTGAAAGTCATTGTTATTTTTCATTCGTTATGATAACCAATTATTGAAATCAAGTTGACATACACACATCAGATTAATTCTGTAATCTATAAAACACATTCACGAAAGATTGTCTCCGTTTTTGCTGGCATCCCACAATTGGAAAATTGATGAGATTTCTAAACAGACACATGACAGTGTCGTATACCACGTGGCTTGCCAAATAAGGATTCGCATTTTTTTACCGAATTATCATTATTGCAATAGGTATTTTTAACAACATCTATCGAAAAGCAATTCAAAGAGTACAGTTTTGGCACTCTGTGCCAGTTCATCATTCATATCCATTTCTTTTTTATTATCAAACTATTGTCAGATTTGTAACTTGTTTGACCAGTTTATGGATGGTTGATTATAATAACCGAATAGAAAACAATTGTAACGTGCAAATCTGATGAAAAAACATTAGATCAGATGTGCTTATAGATTGTACGACAAATTCCCCGAATGTAACAATTCCCCGAATGCAATTTCCCCGAAGGTAGCAATTCCCCGAATATAACATTTCCGCGAATGGAACAATTCCCCGAAAACATAGTACCTCTTACAAACACATCTTCGCAATCGACTGTATGCGTCCGAAAAAAAAGTAGCGTGGCCAGGAGTAGTAATCCTCGCTTTCGTGATTTTTATCTTAGATTGAAATCAAGGACCACACCTTCCTTGATTTCTGATAGCAATTTGAATAAGGATTTCAAAAGAAAAACATAAGTATCACTAGTGTCCAATCTACAAAGTACACCGTAACTATGCTACACTTATCAGCTCAATATCCTTTGGTAGTATTAGATATTTTAGATCATCCATGATCTGTTTTTAAATTAAAAAAATATCAGGGTAGTATGATTTCCAAGGTGCTTTTTAATCTACAATAGTCGAACAACAGCTGTGTTTTTGCCTTTCTCGTACGACAAAGTTGTACCGAAAGGCTATCATTTCACTCCGAAAACGAACTTTTTATAGAAACCTCTGAGACCCATAGTATTATATACTAATCGACTCAGCTCGACGAGCTGAGCACATGTCTGTCTGTCCGTGTGTATGTATGTGTGTTTTTTTCCTAAGTAATGGAGGGGGAATCTGCTCAACAGACATCCTGGGTTGACCAGGAAGTGCGGGGTTAGGGATCACCGAGGGAGGCAGGACTACATCCCCGACCCGCTAAACCGTTTCCATTGCCGCCAAGCCCATAGTCCCTTCGGTACAACCAGAAAGTAATGCTTCAAAGGGGGGCCAGTGCACAACGCACCCTCGAGGTTAGCTGCGTGTCCTTGCAGCACCGAACATCGTAACTCGCTTTTTTAGAAGAACACCAAGGTATCGTGCCAGCGCGTTGCCGGCTTTCCAGGTGACTTTACCACGCCCTATGTCCTCGGAAGGTGGGAAGGGTCGACTTCGCGCCTGCTTCCCTCTACACGACTGGTATCAAGAATGATGATGCCGCGTGCACCCCAAATTGACCTTTCTGCGATAGGGCCTATTCGCCAGCACACAGAGGGACTTGCCGACGCGGTGCCTACGCCTGCCCCAGCCTTGACGAGGACCCCTTTCCGTCCTCGGGCTCGGAACCCGCCCGGTTACCTGCACTGTGATTTTGCAGCACGCTTAAACGCCGGGCACATCGAACCCCCCATGGGTTGCTTGCTGTTCACAGCTTTGCTGGAACAAATCAAACAATTGGGAGGGTTCGTGCAGCATTGTGCCTTATGTCCCTCCAATCCGCAGCGTCGGCAGAGATTGCTTCTGTCAGGGCCTTTGCAGTCCCATTGCTTGTGCCCCGGTTCCAGGCACTTGAAGCAAACTTCGGGTTGCTCGTATATGCCCACAGGGCATACCGACCATCCCATCTTGACGCTCCCTAACTTGACTACCTTGGAGGCGTCCGCTGCAGATAGCCGAACCAATGCTGCCTGCGTCCCTGCCGGCCCTTCCCGTAGCCGAACGGCTGAGGTGGGCGTCTCCACTTCACACTATCGCCGCAGTGCCGTGACGAGCTCTTCGACTTCGGTGATCTCGTCCAGGTCTTTAACCCTTAGATTCACCTCCGTCGTGAGTGCCCCCACCTTGACCGTCTCGCCTAGGACTTCCTCCGCCAACTTCTTGTAGGCGGCGCCCTTTTGCGAGACGCCCCGCTTCAGCTCGAGAATCATCTCGCCCATCCGGGTACGTCTTATTCGACGTACGTCGGCACCGAGTTCACCGAGCTTGACGTCACTCCTCTTCGCCTTCAAAACGTCCGAGTACTTAGCCTCGTCCACCGTGATGACTAGGGCATCGCCCCTGGAGCGATTGGCGCCTACCCTAGACTTCTTGCTACCCTCATTCGCCTGGGCCTTCTTTTCG
Organism: Armigeres subalbatus; assembly: GCF_024139115.2. Lineage (NCBI taxonomy): Eukaryota > Metazoa > Arthropoda > Insecta > Diptera > Culicidae > Armigeres > Armigeres subalbatus. The sequence goes on from NC_085141.1 coordinate 362,359,499, forward strand.
GCCCTTGACGTCTTCAGTTTCCTCTTGTTCTTTACCAGGGTCCAGGAGGCGTCATCCCCCTCTATTTCCCTGGTCTGGTGCGGCTGAGAACTTTCAACCTGCCGTAACCCCTTACCACCGTTTTTCCTGAGTGGACGGACTTTTCCAGGTCCTTCCTCCCCCGGTTTTGGAGGTACCTGGCCGGGGTTCAGCTTCCCAGTCCCACTACCCTTGTTCGGGATAGTAACCCTACGCGTTTTGGAGCGGCCCCCAGGGAGCTCATCCCCTGGAGACTGTCTCCCCCGCAGTTGTGTCTGCTCCGTTGGAGCAGTCACCCCCGACGTACCCGCAAATACTTGAGCCTCAGTCTGGGTAGACTTTGGTACCACCGTCTTCGCTGGCACGCCTTCGGTTGATTCGACCTTGCCCGAGTCCGCGAATCCTTGGGCCTCAGTCTGGGTAGACCTCGACTCCACCGATTTCACGGGTTTACACTTGGCCGTCCCGACCGCCCTCTCCAGCTTGGCGTCCAGCATCGACTTTCGAAGTTTTTGCAAGCTCCTCTTGAGGTCCTTGCTGATATTATGCTTCGATGACGCAAAGTCGATGATGGCGTCCAGCTGTTCCGTCGCCACCTCGGAGGCCGAAAGCCCATCGCGTTTGCGGTTCATCGCCTCCACAAGCAATGGGCCGTCAATAACCCCTACCGGCGTTTTTTTTAGCCGAGAGGAAGGTTGAGTGACCCACGCTGGCGCTGCGCACTGAGCTGCCGACTATTGCCTCTGGCCTCCTAGGCGGAGACCTGAACAAGCCACCTCTTGCGAAGGGGTTGTCGCCTACACTACTACCACTAATTGAAGAATTGACTTGGTTTTCCATTTAGGTCCCACGAGTTGCTCGGGAAAAGAGGTCCACCACGCCAGAGCCCAGCATGGCGCGGTAAGGGACAATTACTGTGGAGGGTGCCCAGGTACCCCACAGGCTCCGTTAAAGGCCTAGCTTATTATTTCACCCCCCTGGCCATGCATCCCCTCGGCACGGGTCGCTTGACGCCTTGTGATTAGGGGTTAGGGACGATGGTCCCGGTCTAACTCGCAGTGGCCATGTGTGTGTGTACTTGTGTGTGTACGTGTGTGCACAAAAACTATATAAAACATTAGACAACTTTTCGTATAGTAATCCTTAACCGATTTTCTCGCAACAGGTTTCATTCGACAGGGGACAAAGTCTTGTTGATCGCTATTGAATTTTATAACGATCGGTCATTGCGTTTAAAAGTTATGTAGAAAATGGTACATCGGACCATATAAACCCCATATAAGGTTGGTGTCTTAACTAAATGCGAGAAAGGCACCACCAAAGCTAGGTGGATTAATCTGGGTTTTTTTAAAGCAGAATCGCAAACGGCAATTCCGATTGAAAGCGTTTCTGGTAAATATTTTTATTATCTTCGAAATTAAACTCCTGTCCTGTACTGCCGTAATCTGAAAAGTGACGTATACGCCATTTTCCAAAAATCGAGCTCTTTAACAGAAAAATGAAAAACATGCATGTTGTAAAATGGCTGTTACGTCACTTTTCCAGATTACGGCAGTGTAAATACCTTCTTAAGAAGTTTGAGGCAATGGTTGATGTGAATCCTTTTAAACAAAAATACTGCGTTTGCCCGGACTAAGACAATGGTGAATGTGATTCCTTCTTTAAAAATAATGCATTTGCTCGGACTAATACAATGGCAAATGCATCGCTCCTTTAGGGAGTGTTTCCCCAGATTATTATTGTTATTATTCTATTTTTAATAACACGTATCTACCCGAAATAAGATAATATGAATGTAATCCATTCTTACAAAGAAATCCACGAAGTAAGGCAATGGTAGATGTGGTCCCTTCTTCAGAAATAGGCGTTAGCTCGAAATAATGCAAATATGAATGAATTGAAAATGATAATAAGGATTAATGTGCTCTCTTATTTTGATACCATATGGCCTGCATAAGGAATAAATATATAAACAATATGTATCGAATGTATAATATTTTATCGAAAAACATTTAGCCGATTTCATTTTCTCAGAACAACATTAGGCTTTTTTTCAGATTGTTCTTAAAATTGGCTTTTTCTTGGATAAGTGTAGCATAGCAGCAGTTTTGAAACATATAATTGCTCCATAGCAATCCTTTATTATATCTGGCAAACGCGCTCCTATAGTGAACGAATTATCTCCTCTTCTTGCCTTATTATGGACAAACGTTCTCTATCGAGACGCTTTATAAGACGGATAGACGAGTATAAAGAATAAGACGGCACTATCTCATTGATTCACTTTATTTCAGACAAACGAGTTCATTCAAAGAAGGGACTATCTATCCTCTTTGCCTTATACCGGGCAAATGTGTTCATTTGAGGAAGACATTGTCACTTCCTTTTACTTTAAACTGGGCAGATGAAACACTGTGCTCAAAGAGCCGAAAATGCTTCTCACCCGGAAGCATCCTAAGCCGAATCGAGAATCGAACTCGCAACCTCTGGATCAAAAATCCTCCAATTGCTTTGTGCCGTACTCAAAAAGAAGAGAGAAGCACAGGGACACACATTCTAATTTCCAGAATAAGTTTATTTTCGATTTTTTTTCTTGTGAAGTAGAAAATTCTATTTCTTTTTAATTTGCTTGGCCATATAGGGGAACTGCTCCTTGAATTCATACCATGTACCCAAATCAATACCACTCAAAAACAAAGAATTGGTGCGCTAGTTGTTTTATTTCTCATTTTTTTTTCAGCAGTGAGCACGCCGGAAAACAACAAAACACGACACAAATTGAGCCTAAATTGCCTGTTTTGCGAATGTTATTGATATAGGAGCATGTTATTAATAATGGAATTTTTCAATCGTTTCAATCGTTCGAAAAGAATCGAAACATTAAGAATCATTCAAAGTATTTCTGAATAATTCTGATATTTATGGAAACAATTAAAATTACATTTTATTAATATTCTTTCCTTGTTGAGATTCTTGTTATTCTTATACGCAAAATTTTCTCTCACCTATTTTCATTAAAAAGGGTTTTAGCACGGGAAATTAATAATATCTTACCATATTACTTTTTTTAAATTTGTCTTTTGACATATTTTTCTTCCTATTTTTTTTATCTCTCTAATGCCCAGACCGGTTTAAGAGAGTATTTTGACTATTTTTTTTGTTATTTTCAATTGTTTAGGATTGGAAAAGTTTGTGATATTGGTCAGTAATAAAGTCCTTAATGCATGTTTAAGAGTGAATTAAAATAAAATGTCAAAATTCCACAATTTTTAAAAAATATTTTGATAAATGCGTAATTTTTTGTTCCTTCGTGTTTTTGTCCGCGCCCCTTTGAAGAACGAAATATTTGTAGTTTAATATTTTTCCACAACTAACTTAATACAACAGAAGGTTATGGTATCCAGTCTAAATTTTTTTTCTAACTTCTTACACGGAAAAGGAAAACTAAGCGTATGAATTTTGAAATTTCTACAGCTCTTGAATTTTGTCAAAAGGCTTTTTGACATGTCCCATTTTGCAAGTGAGTTTGTCCCGTTTTTTCACCGACATGATCTGGTCAGCCTATTTAGGGATTATCTTCATAAGTTCAATTTAATGTGCATTAATATTAATGCATTGCGGCAATTGAAAAAAACAAGTTATGTCAATAATTTGGGAACGCAATTGCCAATTTCCGTTCTAAATCGTGAGTAAGTTTAGAATAGTGTTGAATACAAATAACAAAAATGGTTTCATCAGTATCTTTTTCATTCAAAACTTTTATTAGCTTAGCTTAGACTGACTGTACATATCAATAGTTGCTACTCCGTGATTGATCAGAACTGATGCAAATTGCACTACGATCCAAGTGAATAGTGGTTGGGATTTACCAACTATTCTCGAAGTGCACGTTTCAGCAGCTCGCAAATGTTGACAATAACGCCGCCGGCCAAGTCCTTACAGTTAGTTGAGAAAGGGAGGGAATGTGATTTGGTGGTAATTGTTGCTACTAGAGACCGAGAATACCTCTGCATCTCCACATTTACCACGGGAAGGAAGTAGTGTTAGTTGGGTGGGGTAATCAGTAACATAGATCGGGATTCACCATGGAAAGTGATGTGACCTATGAAACTTCTACACAGCAGTATTAGCATTTCCTTAATTTGTTCAATTGTTCATTCTTCGCGAAAATAAACAATCAATCGCTCAAAGTGAGCGATTGTTCATTTGAATTTCGGATTAGACGCCCGCGTTATCATTTCATTAACGCAAGAAAGGTAAAAAAACGGGATTAAAATTGAAAATAATTAATAGTAATCGGAAAGCTAATGTTATTCAGCAACCCTTATTTTATCTCTATTTGACGTTAAGTAAGAATGTAAATTTACGTTCATTTTACATGTCGTTTATTTTGCATTACTTTCGCGCGCGTGTGTGTGTCACTTGCCTTGACCAGTATACCGTTATCAGGATCTCGCTGGTATTAATTCTGATGTGCCGGTTGGCACTCGTGTTGGGCTTGTGCGCTTTGAGCGGCACACGATCGCTTCCCAGTCTACATAAAATCGCACATGGTGCAATACAAGATGCTAAATTGGAGACGATATACATACATGTTGTGTAGAAAAGTACCTCTATCGCCTGCACTTCAGCATCCTACACGACACCATATACGTTCATGACTGGGTTTGATAGGGCCTGCTTATGGACACATGCAGCTTTTTGTAGAGGTTTAACAGAGCCCACTGTCAAACCCCACCACATCCTAGGCAGGCCCCCTAACTCGCATCGTGCATTTTGAGTTTTTTGAGAAACAACACTTTTTGGCAAGTGCAATTGTTTCTGCATAATGCTCTTTTTGTCCCCAGAAACATAATCTCAGTTTAGTTCCTTGATACATTCAACAATTTCCGCGTAAGGGTTTTTTGAAATTATTTTTTGCAAAAACACCTACGACCTTCTCAGTTTATACCCGAGAATCGATTTTTTTTTTTTCGATCAGCAGAAAATGGACAGTAAATTGAACTGAAAGCAAGTACAAAGTTTCAAGCCAATCAATGATCATCAAGTTTGGTGGATCGGTCATTTGACGCGGATGCCGTCAATAGTTATAAACGATTTAATGTTATTATAAGTATAATGAGAATTCGACGGGAAAATCAGGTAAATTTTACGTGAATTTCGGGTTAAAAAAACTACGTGTTTTGTCAGGTGGAAACAATGGGCAGTTTTTTATGAGTGTAGAAAATAACAAGGCACTCACAATTGTATTGTTATAACCTATCCTAGGTTTGAACCTAGCGTTAGTATTAAGGTCATATACTTACCTACCTCCTCTATCCCGGCGCGGTAGATTCTCTTCCATTTTCTACCCCAGCGGTAACCCTGACGTTTACCTTTATGTTGATGTTATTTCCCGTTGAAATACATTTGATACAGTGAGATGGAGAATTGAACAAGAGGATAACAGGCTTTAACATATAATTAATTGTCTCGAACATAAATACACAGGAAACCTTTAAAATAGACCACCTGAATTGGGGACAACAAGTTGCTCGTTGGCACTACTCCACAACTTCATAGACCCTATTTCCGATTCAAGGGAGTTAATTCTCGAGTCACACCTATTTCGTAACCGGAGCTCCCTCAGCCAAGATAACGAATCACAGTCATTTAGCAATCAATGCCGGCGTCATCACGCGAAGTACATAAATTTAGACGGATAAATGTTAAGCCCAACGTCACAGCGAGTGTCAATAGTCCCTCGCTAGTTACCAACACCCGCAGGGATAAATCACTACCTTCTCCAATTATTGTTTCCCGATTACCGGGCAGTCAACGAGCAGCTTGCAAACATTTGCGCCATGGCAATCACTAGTTCAAGTGAGAATTGTGGGAAAAGGCAGCGAGCGCCTCCACATTGTAGATGATAAGGTAATGATATTCAAACGGTGCACTCGCCGGATCTGAACGCTGACCGATGCGATACAAGGTTAAACAATCATGTGGCCTTGCCCGCGCCAGTAATGTGGTTCACGATCAACACGTTTCTTGCATCCCAGACTAAATAGGCACTGGAGCTGGCTGTACCTGTAATCGCAATGTGTCTGATCCTGCGGTGTTCTGCGGTGACCATTGGCCTTTTATGTGTACAAGTTACAAGCAATAACAATCGATAGTGAATGTAGGGACATGTTAATTACGTATCTGAATAAGACACTTTAAGAGATAAACAGTGTTGAGTGATGTATTGGAAACCGATTTGATGCAATAATCTTGAACTATTATAATAGATAGTTTCATTGGGCGAATTACTTTATTACTTTATCTACTCTCTACACTATTCGCTTTGTGCAGTATAATTTAAATAAAGTCACTCGGTGATCAAACCATCTTTTTTAGGTCAACTTTTATTACACGACTTCGTAAGTCGAGTCAAGTACGAGACACTGAAGACACTTACTGTTGAGGTCGAATTACGTATCTGTCGAGATACAATTAAGTGGTGGAATTCAATGGGATTGTACAAACTCGTCTTATGACAAGTGCTTATTCTGTTGATTCAATTAAGAATAAAATATCAATTGAACATTTTAAAATTGTAACTTTAAATTTCTCTTGATTAAAAAAAATGAATACGTACTAGTTCCTATTAAACCTGTAGGCCGATTGAAATTTACCGGCGGCGACGTGATAGATCATTTTCAGCCAGCGGCGCCGGCGTGGCGCCGTCACACCGTTCGTTATCGGCGGTGGCGGCGTGGTGGCGTGGGTCGGCGAGAACTAATTTCAAGCGTCAAAAATTCTCCAGAATTTCTTCGGAAGTTCCTCAGCGAGTTTGTCGGGAAGTTCATCAAAAACTTCTCGGGACATTTCATCACATATTACTCCGGAAGTACCTCCATGAAGTTCCTCCAGGAATTCTTGCGGAAGTTCCACAAGGAATTTCTCCGGAAGTTACTCCAGGAATTGCTCCGGAATGTCCTCCAGGAGTTCCTCCGGAAGTTCCTCCACGAAATCCTCTGGCAGGAAAAAAAAAGAAATCCTCCAGGAATTTCTCCGGCAATTCCTCCAGGAATTCCTTCGTAAGTTCCTTCAAAAAATTTTCCGGAAGTTTCTCCGAAGTGTACACCGCAGCCACGCATTGAAAATACACTTCTCTTCTTCATTGGCATTACATCCCCCATTGGGACATTGCCGCCTCGCAGCTTAGTGTTCATTAAGGCTGCGATGTTTCTAAGCCAAGTTACCATTTCTGAATTCGTATAGCATTAGGCTATCACGATGATACTTTTATGCCCAGGGAAGTTGAGACTATTTCTAATCCGAAAGTTGTCTAGACCGGCACCGGGAATTTAACCCAGCCACCCTCAGCATGGTCTTGCTTTGCAGCCGTGCATCTTACCACACGGCAAATGAGGTGTGAAAATACACTAGGAAAACAAATTCAAGTGCCGACATACTACACATTTTTCGTCTAATAAGGGAACAAGTGGTCATCTAACGTATAGAAATCAAGCATGCTCGTATGTTTTTGCACATTTCCAAATCTAGGAAACCTTTGTTACCATGATCGTTTTTGCTTGCGTACCAACCCAATGCACACTGAACTGTGTTCAGAGTTCAAAACTAAAAACACTAAGGCACGCTCTTGGCTCATGTTCTGTTCAGGATTCATCTCTGGAACGAAGTGACATTTAGAAAACTCAAACATCCATCTACTAGTTGTACTCACTGAATGAACTTTATTCAATTGTTAAAAATTGTGCCTTTCAGTTTCTTGTCTATTTTGACCTTTTATCCCTTCTGACTTTTTGATCTTATTGATCTTTTGTTTCTTTCGAAATTTTATCCTATTCGACATTTTTTCCTTTTGACCTTTTGTCCCTTTCGATGTTTTACCCTGTTCGACCATTTGTCCCTTCGACTTTTTGTCTTTCGACCTTTTGTCCTTTCGACCTTATGTATTTCGACCTTTTGTCCCTAACCCTTCTTGAAGAAGTTGCTGAAGAAATTTAAGGAAATATTTCTGATTGAAATTTTAGGATAAATGGATGTGGAAATTTTCGATGAAACTTTTAATTCATTTCCTGGAGGAACCCCCCAAAAAATCGGAAAGAAATTCGTAAAGAAATTCCTGGTTTGAATCACTAGAAAATTTTGGATGAATTCCTGAAATAATTTCGGGTGGATTTCTCGATGGGTTTCCCATTTCTCGAAAGAATTACTAAAATAATTTCTGATGAAATTTCAAGAGAAACTCTTGAAGTTGAAGTATTTTTAAAGAAAGTTTATGAGAAATTAAAAAAAATCTATGCTTCCAAATTATATCAATTGGAATTTTCAATGAAATTCTGCAGCAATTTCAGACCAAAACAAAAAAGACACAAATAAGACCGATAATACAACAATTCAATGTATGTCAAAAATATAATATCGTTGTGGGAGTAGCGTTATTCATAAAATATTCAACTGTCACTATAAAATTTAATTTGAGTTGATTTCGGGTCTTAGAAAAAAATACATATATGCTTGCCGATCGTTCTTGTATAGCAAAATCAGTTCAGTGCTAGTTACAGTTGTGGGTAGATCGTCATTCATGTAATATGAATTTAGGTGAAATAAATGTAATGTGAACTTGAGTGAATAAAATTTTTTTCGTAAAAATACTCTCTTAACTAAATGTATAAAACCCATTAACCTACCGATATAATAGCCCTTCAATAGTCATCGGCGTGGTAAACATATTCGGCGGTGTGGAAAAATTTCATGCAGCGGCCGATCCATTTTTGACGGCGGCGGTGGCGTGAGTAAATCATTGGCGGCGGCGGCGTGGCGTAACGGCGCACAGGTTTAATTCCTATGAGTTTCTAAATACACATTTAGAGTAAAATTAGCAGTGATTTAAATTTTTCGGCGCGGTCCGCGCGGTCAGTTTAAATATGAATCTTCGCCGATGGTTCCGGTCCGTACTCTCTTGTTGATTGTTCGTTGCTTATGATTTTTTAAAGGCTGGCTTGCAGGGCCTGACACCAAACCCCCTAAATTTCCGGAGGACCATTCCTCCTTATTTCCGGTGGACCATGGTGCACAGTTTCACTTAGAGTCCCTCGCTGGCACTCGGACGATGATCAGCCGCCCTAACATGGAGAACAGACGCTGTTGTGAGCCGATCCTGACATGGAGAACAGACGCTCAATAAGAACCCTCCCTTCCCTGTCAGCATACGACCATAGTTCCCACCGGGGTTGGTTACCCGATCTTCCCTAAGGTTGCTCGTATCCCGGCCAGCACCGCGGGGAGGTAGGGATAGGAGTTGCTGGGTAAGAGGCTAAGGACCGCGAGATGGGGTCTATTTTAATCCTTCAGGTACGCGAAGTACCAATGGTACGCTTTACCCAGCATTTGCCGTGCCTGAATATGAATCTGAAACATTCATTTTCCCAGCAGCTGTTCTAGATGGGCAGCAAAATAGAATGTTTTTTTTTGTGGAAAAAAATATTTATTTTGTGGAAAATTTTGTAATTGTTAATTACTAATATGGATTTGTTTATGGACATTTTGTATTTTTTTCCGAGAAACATTTTGAATTATTTATAAAAAATTCTTTTTCTTTTATTATCTGCAGATTTGAACCTCGAATGAAACAAGAGATTCAAATATTTTTCAATTGTTTTGATGTATGAATGCGTCATTTTATCTGCGAACCACAGCGCCTCTCTTTGCAGCAACACGATGATTTAATTTTATTAAAATCTTTTCAAATATGACTAGAACACTGCAAGGAAGACCAGCGTTGTTCTATTTTGCCCGAGATTCAACCTAGAGTAATGTTCGAAAATTTGCAATGAAACTTGTTACAACGACCCTGAAATATTTTCCGCGCCAAATCCGTGCCGACTCCGCACCATTTCCACGCAACATGAAACATATTCCGCGCCAAATCCGTGCGACCCAGCACTTAATTGTAAGCAAATACAAATGAAACATCAATTCTGGTTACCACAATCTACTGAACGTCTTCCTGTCAAATTCATTTTTTAAAAATATTACTGATTTTAATATGATTTATAAACTTTATCTTGAACCAAATTTAAAATAGGACTAAGAAAATCGCAGTTCATTAAAAAACCCTTCTAGAAACAAATAATACAAAATCTCACCTAACTACTCAAACTCTGTTGTTAAATTATTCGAAAATGTTAGAGGAATATTTTTTGTAAATTTCACCAGAAATTTCTTCGTAAATTTCGAAGAATAGATTGTGGAAACTCCTGCAAAATTTAGTCCTGAATTTGTGCGAAAATGGGCTCCACCAATTCTTGTGACAAGTTTCACTAGGAGTTCAAATTATGAAAATTTCTTAGGAGGTTCCGTAATTTTTTTGTGAGTATTTCTGTGAAAATACCATCGGAGTTTTCCGAAAATATCGCTAAAAAATATTCCTCCAATTACAGCTTTTATTTAGGTGTACCTTTTCAATACCACTCTTTGAATTACCTTTCGATGATTGAACGAATTTTTGCGGAAGCACTTGTAAAAATACGACAGCTTTCGATAAACGATATGTCATGCTATGTGGTATATCATAAAAGAGTAATAATCAATGAGAAACTTACAATTATTTTAGAATAACGACGAAATTGCCGAAAAAACGGGTGTTCATGTTTTTCAACAGACATGTTTTATATTCGTCATGTTTCAGAATGTAAGTATAAAACCCTGATTAATACACCTAGCGGTTGTGATGCCTTTCTCGCTCTTTCAAAATGGTTAATAAAAAGAAAAATTTGGATAACTCCGCGGAAATAACGCGCAGAAATCCCAGGTCATTAATTCCTTGGATAATTGGTCATTAATTCCTTGGATATAGCTGATACCGCTGAATTATTGAGAAGCGATCGAATATAATTATCCACTTATGTTTACTCTCTATTGAGACTCAATGGGCAAGTTTGATTACTACCAAGGTAAATCAAAAGCTGTTTTGTTTACAGAACATCGTTAAAAAAAACTGTTGAGTATCTATTCTCAATTTATGCGTTTATGTTTTGTTTCCTACCTTCTCCATAATCTAAAGTTCAGACCTGAATTCTTTCAAATATCCCAAATAATCAATCCATCTGATCCATCAATCCAATTATAAAAATGTAATGAATATAAATATAAACAATACACAGCATTAGGTTCCTTTGATTATTATCATGAATAATATTAAATATATAAATTTAATAGGAGGCGCTTTGAATTTTCCAGTGTTCCAAATTTTTCTTCCAATGCGTAATATTATACTGCACACCTAGAAAATATGAGTTTTGAAAAAAAAAGATGACAGACACGAGTATCGAACATAAACCCTCTGAGTGAGAGCCTATCACGTTATCACTCAGCTATCTTTGTTAAGAGAGGAGCGATCGAAGAACAACAGGCTACGCGATTTGTAATAAATAACAATTTCACTGCATCAAGTCATCGGATGCTTGTGTGTACGTGCGATAATGCACCGGGTGCTGTGGTTTGGATCGATGGCATATATGTAATTTTAAATCATCTGACGTTGAAAAACATATACCGTTTTGAATCAAGTCACGAAAATGACTCATATTCCGAAGACCATTTAAATGGCTCTATCAACCTTATTCACGTGGTTCTTTCCATAGAATATTCATTTCGTTTGTAATCTTGGTCCTCCGTACGAAAAAACCGAGGAAAAGTTTACTTTCAGGGCTCTAAAACGTTAGTGTTCGGAATATAAGTCATGTTCGGGATTTGAGTCAAAACGATACTATTGAGTTTACGTCATGTGCCTTTGTGTTCCATTTTTATTCAAATCAGTCACCTGTAATATTCTGATTGTTTTGGTGCCCAGGGAAGCAACTTCATAATCAATTTCAACATTTTATTTTGAATCCTCTGTAAATGCATTGTTCCTGGCGTTGTAACAAATAACCCATATTGGCACAGTATATGTAAAATATGGCTGGCCTAACAATTAGTTTGTAAATCAAAAATTTTATTTTAAGAAAAGGTTTTGATTTTCTAAAAACTCATAATATTCGTACCTTTTTGCTTGCATATTTTCTGTGTGGTTTTTGATATTTAAGTCATACATGTCATACATAAGTCCTAAATCTTGGACTTCGCTAGTCCAATTAATTGCAACCCCATGCATAGCAACCGTATGTCTGTTAGATGATTTCAAATAAAAAGCACTTGGATTATGTGGAAGAAACTGAATTTCGGAAGGATTCGTAGAAAATTTTCCATTTTTGCAAGTCAGTGGAAAAAGTATCCAAACTTTTCTATAATCCAAGCATGTTTTAGATCATTTAAAAGTATTGTTTCGATCATTTAGTTTGTCAATGATTCATTCCAGAGGTTAAATTTTAAAACGTGTTGATATAGTGGACTTCTAGTGCGAATATTTTTCTTCAGCTCTGTTTAACAGTTTGTTGTTTTAATTCAACTAATAACAGAGTTAAAGCACTAGTTACTAATACTAAATGATAACAAAATTTCGATCAGTCAGAATAATAAGTTACTGCAACTGCAACTAGCGCTATAATTTGTTATTAATGCAATAGACACAATAATTAGGCAGAGTTGTAAAACCCTTCGCTTTAGAAGTCCTCCACATATCAGGTTTGAAATTTAACCTCTGGAATTAAATTATCGAACCTATATTATGCCGTTACGAATATTTACTTTAAATTATGTCCTACTGGCCCTCGAAAGGTCAAGGGGGGGGGATAAAAAATAAATAATAAAATGGAAAAATCAATAAAACTCCTTGGATTTGTTGAAGACTGTTTTGAAAATCCTCAAAATTGTTCGAATTTTTTTTGTTGCCCCTCAAAATATTATTCTTGGGCAAAAAAAACGAGGGGGGAGACATAATTGTTTACTAAATGATCGAAAACATCCTTGCTATAATCCATAACAAATTACACGAAGGCAAGCAACGATTTTCGATTTCCTGATATGTAGTATATCAGGTATGTAAGCAGTATGATATAATGTATTGCACAATAGCAGCTCAAGTATGCTGATTTTGGGAACACTAGCTCTGTCACGCGTAATCTATCAGATTTTGTACTGTAAAAAGTGATCTGATAAATAATTTTGGATCAGTTTAGAAATTAAAGTAATCAGTTTTAATCATACATTCATACCAATCACTGCGAAATGCTCTCCATATGAAGAAAAGCAACCCCAGTAGAATTCTCTTCAGATTTTTTTTAAGTCGGATCAAATGCGTAAATCTAGTTGAAAAGCGTTTGAATGACAATGACTAAAGCGGAACTACTCATCAGCAAAAAATGACCTTTCCCGGCAAAATTTTTTATTTGCTTAATCGATTCTTTTGCTTATTTAAGGTCAACTTTCCCAAATAACCTATATTTTTAGCATTTAGTATTTCTAGTATTTTTAAAATTTGAAACAAAAATCTAAAAAGTGCTGTTTTTTTAAATTGGCCCGATTTTGAACGAACATCGAGTGAATTTTTCAGGTCGGTGCAGCTTTGGGAAAGTTGACCTTAAATAAGCCAAAGAATCGACTGAGCCAATAAAACGAGATACAATTTTTGACGGGAAAGATCAAATGAATTTTTTTATATATAAAGAATCATGCTATTCAACTTGTCATAAAGGCCATTGAATTCCACCACTTAATTGTATCTTGACAGATACGTATTTCGACCTCGACCTCGACCTCAACAGTCGTATTTCGACCTCAAGTCGAGTCAAGTACGAGACACTGAAGACGGCCTTACTGTTGAGGTCGAAATACGTATCTGTCAAGATACAATTAAGTGGTGGAATTCAATGGGATTGTATTAACTCGTCTTATGACAAGTGAAGACATTCCACTAAAAAGCTCAAAATAATTTTCTTATTGTCATAAAGGGTTTGATCACAAATTACGTAACGCAAAAATCGGAGTTTTTGATCCCCTCCCTCCCTTTGTAACAAAAAGTAACATTTTTAATACCCCCACCCTCCCCCGTGTAACGCGTAACTGTGAAAATTTTAAAAGCAGATTTTTTTCTTTTTGAAAAACTATGGAACGCACATACCTGCTAAAACAAGCATTATCTGGAATGTGATGCGGGTTTTAGTTCTGGAGAAAAACGTTTATTATGTAGTTCAGAATTTTTTGGTATACAACCGGTAGGAAATTTAGGAACATTGGCTCACAGAATTGATATGAAAACTCCTTTTCATTGAAATCATTCTAATTTTTCGTTCGGAAAGTTTTGCTGAGAAATACAATATACGTCTGGTATTTTTACGCAAATCCGTCCTGTTTTGTGATTGATTTCATTAATGACTAATATGATCGACATATCTCTAACCGCTCCTCATTAAAAAATTTTTAACTGTTTACCTGGTTGACGTGAGTAGAATAAAATGCAGACTTTGGCTTTGTTGAGAAGATCGAATTAGAAAATAGTATTCCGATAAGTGTCGTTCTATAAAATAACATAATCTGCAGAAATAGATTAATATGAGACAATTATGCGTAGCATGATAGGTTAGAAGAGGTAAGATGAATTCGGATTCATCGTTCTGATCACATGTCAGAAATTAATCATTCATAATCAGTCATTCAAAAAACTTAATAAATATTGAGAAAACTATTTTGAGCTTTTTAGTGGAATGTCTTCACTTGCATTAAGACGAGTTTGTACAATCCCATTGAATTCCACCACTTAATTGTATCTTGACAGATACGTATTTCGACCTCAACAGTAAGGTCGTCTTCAGTGTTTCGTACTTGACTCGACTTAGTCGACTTAGTTGAGTCAAGTACGAGACACTGAAGACGACCTTACTGTTGAGGTCGAAATACGTATCTGTCAAGGTACAATCAAGTGGTGGAATTAAATGGGAAGGTACAAGCTCGTCTTATGACAAGTGCTTAATAAATAAATTTTCATTCGCGTTACGCGTAACATTTGGAATACTATGTCTGAAACTTGATTTGTGCAATTGCACAACCTCATCACATTTTCCCGACACTTAATTTCATCCTATTTGCTTGCAACAAATTGCATCCGGCAGCAATTATGACAATGTGTATAAACAAATGTGAATTGAATTGAATTATCTTTATTTACGAGATTTCCTACCCTAGGCCAGTTCATCTCGTATAAACAAATGTGAAAAATAAGTCTAATTGTTATTTTAGAATTTTCATAAATTTTTATCAATCATTTTGAACGAGCGAGAAAGGCATCACCACCGCTAGGTGGATTAATCAGGGTTTTTTTTAACTGAGCAGCATTAGAATTTCTCAATTTCAATAAGTGATGTCACTCGATGTTTATATCTCTGCTCCTCTCATTATCAGTAGAAATAGGAAGGATGAAAGGCATTCTACAAAAATCTCACCAATTTTTATTTGTGACAGTTCATGAAAGTGTGCCATGCCATTATGACAGTTCATGAATATATGCTTTATTATTGTTTTTATTACCACCTATAAGCAGTACAAAGAATGATAAACGCTGCAGACATGTGAATTCGTCTAAGTCTTATTTAATATTCAAAACCTTATGAGTTTCCTGAAATTTTCACGCCTTTTAAGATGCTGATAAAAAAAATAAAAAAAAAACAACTCGTTAACATAAATATAAGCAAATAGATAAAACTGGTTAAGAAATTTTTTTTTTGAGCTTTTTAGTGGTCGAAGTTTTCGAAGTCGAGTCAAGTACGAGACACTGAAGACGACCTTACTGTTGAGGTCGAAATACGTATCTGTCAAGGTACAATTAAGTGGTGGAATTAAATGGGATTGTACAAACTCGTCTTATGATAAGTGGGTAAAACTGGTTTTCAAAAACGCGGTTCAAATGATTTTTAATTTGTTTGACAAAAGGTCGGGGTTCTGCCAATTCGCACCAAGTGCCAATTAAAAATCACTCAATTATTCACAAAATGTTTCGAACGTTTCTTTACACAGTAATCGGTTATACTATAAATTAATAGATATGAATATCGTTCCGTGTTATTATTACGAGCAAAGTATGGCAAAAAACCGTTTATGACTTATTATTCTATCTGTTGATTATTTGGCTCTAGCTGAGTTTTCAGAATAATTCGCTTGGGCCCTTGCGTATCTACTTTCTTTTTACACTTTCTCACTAGTTGTTCATCTGTTGAGATTTAAGGTCACCGTAAACCTTTTATTTGTGATTCGTTAGAGCTTCCAGGAAAACTTAGGACCACTGTACGACCCTATCCGTTGGATTATAGTCTAGTTCTAGTCTACCCTAGACAATAGTGAAAATATGTTCAATAGAACAGTAGATAACATTCTAACATGATAGATGACATGACGACCAACAGGTTATGTTTAGCACAATCATTTGACTGCCGTGAGACCATATTTTCCAAAGATGTGTCCGCCATTGCACCACCAGAGGGGTTGACGACCTTTTTTCTTCTCCTACTCACATCATCACTAATGCCGGTACCATAGACGATTCGCCGATTATGTCACTGTTATAATGCCTACCAAGCAATCATATCCAACCAAATCCATCAATAAAACAAACAACTTCATTTCTTTTAACTGCCATTCTAACACCCATATTAGTGCCAATCGTCCAATGTCATTTCCCCCCTTTACAACTTACCTTCGAAAAACACCTTGAAAAGTGGAAATGTAACTAACCATACCACGGACCACGCACCTCAGACCATATGATCCAACTTCAATGTTCGAGAAAAGCCCATCAGTCATGATCGTGGTTCCGATCGGTACGCTTCAAAAAACGCAGCTCACTGCACCGTAGCCTCGCCTGTGTACAAAACGTGCAACAGAAGGCGCAAACCCCCTTCGTTATTCCGTCCGTGGTACAATAAGTAGAAGCGCGTGAAGAGAGTGTCGTATATTGATGAGATCGCTTATGGGGCGAGTGGACGCGCAAAACCGTGAACCTTTTCGAAAAGCTCGAGTGCATTGAAAAGTTTGTCGTGCAAAAGTTGCCCAACCGTCGTCATTAGGTTTCTAATTCAACAACTACACCTGTGCACTACTGTGAAGAAATGCAATGCATTATGAAGTTGTTGCTTGCCTCGGTGTCGCTGATGATCGGGATGCTGGAAGGTGCCGTTGGGTCTCCGAATGTGATTGTTATCGTTGCTGACGATCTTGTAGGTGTGATTTGATTCATGAAGATTGAGCAAAGTTAATGGCAAGAATCTCCCCCTAGGGTTGGAACGATGTCAGCTTTCACAGTTCAAAGCAGATCTTCACGCCGAACATCGACGTTTTGGCATACCACGGTGTCATTCTAAACCGGCATTACTCTGCGCCCTTTGGCGTAGCATCTCAAGCAGCGCTGATGACCGGCTTTCATCCGCTTGAGTTGGGCGTAAAAGGTCCCACCTTTTACGGAGCAGATCAGCCATGGCTTTTCGGGTCGGAAGTGCAACTGATGCCTGAATACTTCCGAGAAGCGGGATATGCGACGCATTTGGTCGGCAAGTGGGGTCTTGGTTTCTCCCGGAAGGAGTACACCCCTACCCAACGGGGGTTCGATAGCCACTTCGGATTTCTGGGGCCGTACATCGATTACTGGGATCACAGCTTGAAGTTGCATAATGTAAGTTTTAATCGCAACAGTCTTGTTTGCCGAAGATGTAACCATGCGCTATCAACAAACGAGAGAAAGAGGCGGTAAAAGCTTAATTATGATCGTACCAAAGCGTAAGATCAGGGATGCCAGATGGTTTTTAAGTATACATTTGTTTAATTCCATAGACACAGAATCGTGCTTTTAACCCTCTACTACCCAAATTTTTGTTTTCGCTCAAAATCATTATTTTGCTTTCAATTTCAATCTAAACACGGCTTGGGCATTCCGCGATTGGTATATAACACTATGGGTCTCCGAGGCTTCTATAAATAGTTCGTTTTGTAGTGAAATGATAGCCTTTCAGTACAACTTTGTTGTACGAGAAAGGCAAAACTATTTTAGATTTAGAAATCAGTTCGTATTAGAAAACATTTTTCTTGCAGCACAATTAAGATCGATTTGGTTGCTTCTCAAATCTCTTTGATTTTTGCAGAGAAATGTCTCACCTATTCAGAAAACCATAATAAAGCCGCCTCAGGATTTCCATACATTTTGGAATTCCATGAATACTTATATTGATTATGTCGATATTTCACGGAATTTATCCCACATCTAAAGAGTTTCAAAAAATTTCAATAAAACAAATCGAGATCTTTATGCATTAAATAATCACGGAAATGCTTGAAAACTTTCAGTAATATATTCATATCGAATTTCATTGATAGATAATGCAAAAAATATTCTTGAATCTTAGATTACACTTATCTATATTTAGTGATATGGAGAAGACAAGTTGACACAGACACAGAGTTTTGAAGCAATCACAGCATAATCGGAAATCAATTGCATTTTTCGCGAATTTTTAATTGTCAGTTCTAGGACGAATTAACGATAAACTTAGTCAAACAATTTCTATTGCAATCCATGCGCACAGTGCTTTGAATCGCCTTAGAAAAACACATACCACAAGCTGGCGCCATGGCTCTCCCTAGACCGAGACTCTAGTTACGCCTATGGTAACGAGCTGGATAAATATTTTAGAATTAACATTCATCACTATAACCTTCAATATATACGGTTAGTTGTAGAAAAATGAAGAATTTCGGGAAGAGGTTTTCAAAACTCATTGAAATTCACTCAAATTCACTCAGAATTCAAAATATCGTAATTCTGAAAGAATTTTGAGGTTCTACAGAATTTTATTCAACTCCAGGAAACTTCTTCTTATTAGCATTACAACCCAACACTAAGACATTCTGATCTCGCAACTTGGTGTTCATTCGGCACTGTCATAGTTTCTAAGCCAAGCTACCATTTTCATATTCATACACCATGATACCAATACGATGATACTTCTATGCCAAGAGAATCGGAAAAAAATATCCAATCTACCGGGAGTCAAACCTAACTTCCTTCAGTATGATCTTGCTTTGAAGCCGAGCTTCTTACCACACGGCCAAAAAAACCCCGACAGGAAAAAATTTGAAAAAAATATAAGTTAATCTTTTCATGGCCATATTTTACTGAAACTTTTGTTTAAACTCTCATGACTTTTTCTGAAAAGTACTCTGGAGTATTTCCTTAGTCGATCCAGGACTGATTACAAAGATTTTTTTTAATTTAGAAAATTGTTCTTCTGTAAAAATAATCATGTTATCAAATTGATCAGAACTTTTTCTGTAATCAGTTTCTTCATAAATCCTTCTGATATTACAAATTACCCTAATCGGTACTAATTAAAGGTTTTTTGATTCGGCACTTCATCCCATGGCTCCTACTTCCATCCTATCAAAAACAAAGCAATGAAAAGAAATTTGGTTTGTGTTTCATTTTTGTGATTTTTTTTCACCAGTGAGCACGCGTGTTAGCAAAAAGAAGTGATGAGATTGGTGCTGCATTTCTTTGTTTAGCGATGAGAGTGAAATGGAAAATGAAGCAGTTCCCCTACATTATTTATGATTAAAAACCCAGAAAAATCCACCTAGCGGTGATGCTGCCTTTCTCGTGTATTATAAAATATAACAAGAATAGCACATAAGAGAGGTCAAAACTGCACTTTAGAGAGATAGATTCAGTTATTTTCATCAATTCACATTAATTTGCGTTCATTTGAATGCATTGTAGTACCTAGTCTTTGAAAAAAAATCGATTTTGATATTTTTTTCCAAGGGGGTACTCTGGGAAAAATGGGGAAACAAACAATAACTCCGGAACCCAATGGCCGATTGGGCCAATTTTTAATAGGATTAGGAAGGATTCCGCGTCGAATGCAACCTGTTGCAAGCAAATTGGATAAGGCTAAGTACAAGCTTAAGCCTAAGCAAAAACACCTTGAACACTTTCTTGAAAATATAACTTGAAAACGGCTTGTCCGATCGTGTTGGTATTTACGGCAAAATTTTAGGTGATTGATGGGGCTATGTGGAAAAAATATTCACTGTGAAGAAAAAGCTCAGTAATCTTCTTCTTTATATACATAAAAATGAATGTCTTATAGACTTATAGACTCGGAAACTACTGAACCGATCGACGTAAAAAAATGCATGCAGAAGTTTTTAGGGTCGGGAAAGGTTCTTAAGATGGTTTGAGACCCCTCCCCCCTTTGGAAAGGGGGGCTACCATACAAATGAAACACTAATTTCTTCATAGCTCGAGAATCAATCAAGCAAATGGAACCAAACCTGGCATGTGGAGGTTTAGTAAGGGAATAAATGTTTCTGTGGTGGTTCGAATCACCTCCCCCTCTTAGAAAGGGGGGCTCCCATACAAATGAAGCATAAATTTCCGCATAATTCGGGAACTAATAAGAGAGTAAATCAATTTTGGGCGCTAGCCAGGGTACCATTTGTGCATTCGTTTATCATGAGGCTAATATGATGTTACTTTTATGCCCAGGGAAGTCGAGACAATTTCCAAACCAAAATTGCCAAAACCGGCACCGGGAATCGAACCAAGGATGTTAACGATCATTCAGTAATTTGCGTTCGATCATTTAGTAGTTTGTCAATAACACATTCCAGAAGCTGAATTTCAAAATATGTTGTATGGTGGACTTCTAGTGCAAAGGTTTTTATACAACTCTGCCTAATGGTTCGTTGTTTGAATTCCACTAGTAACGGAGTTATAGCTATAGTTTCAGTAACTTAGACTAAATGATAACAAAATTCCAATCATTTAGTCTAAGTTACTGAAACTAGCGCTCTAACTCCGTTATTAGTTGAATTCTAATAACGAACCATTGGGCAAAGTTGTAGAAAAACCTTCGCACTAGAAGTCCACCATACAACATATTTTGAAATTCAGCTTCTGGAATGTGTTATTGACAAACTACTAAATGATCGAACACAAATTACTGAATGATCGTTAACATCCTTGAATCGAACCCAGCCACCCTCAGCATGGTCTTGCTTTACAGCCGCGCATCTTACCGCTAGGCTAAGGAGGGCCCCTACGGACGCTACTGCTACTGACGCTAGGGTTACTGACGCTATCCATGTGAATAAGTATTTGCAGCGTCTCCCCTCGACGCGCACTCATGATTCTGCTATGGATCATTTGCATTTTGAACAGAACTCGTCTCGGCACAACCTTTCCTTGTATAGAATGGTGGCCCTGAAAAGAACAATTAACTTCCAATTATGTGGTTATTGGATTATTGGGTATTGATATTCGAGATGTCGTGGAGAGCGGTCCCAGCATCGGCAGAGCCGGAGTTACTGAACAGAATTTTACTCCCACTGCAATGATTGCGTGGATCGTCGTCGTCGTCGGAAGCATGCGCTGCGCACCACTGAAGTGAAATTTTCTTGCAACATTCAGACTATCGGTTGCCTGTTTCGCTACGATGGTGGCTGTGGTGTTCGTGTGGTGGGGTACGTTTCTGCAACAGTGATGTGGTCTCAAGCAACAATTTTCTATTGAGTGGTTGCTGTTAGTGATTAGAAAGCCACATTGTTAGAAATTAATCGGCCCTTCAGGACCACCATTCTATACAAAAGAAATTTAGTGCCGCGACGACTTTTGTGCAAAGTGCAATTTAATCGCTTGCTGACGGCAAAAAATTGAGGTCCGTAGAAGAACCACAAACGCCCGTTGGGAGGAGACGCTGGAAACATTTATTCGCATGGATTACATCAGTAACAATCAAGTGAAGTTTTCTTTCAATATTCTGATTTGGTTTTGTTGCTTTTGCTGATTGGAAAGCCGCATTATGGAAAATAATTCAATACTTTCAGATCTACAATTTTATAGAAGCGAGGCACAATGGTCGGATTCGTCAAA
This sequence comes from Armigeres subalbatus, assembly GCF_024139115.2. Classification (NCBI taxonomy): domain Eukaryota; kingdom Metazoa; phylum Arthropoda; class Insecta; order Diptera; family Culicidae; genus Armigeres; species Armigeres subalbatus. The sequence continues at coordinate 362,381,364 of NC_085141.1, forward strand.
TTTCACGACATAAATCGATAACTCGAAAACTATCAGCGCTAGAGTTTTGACGTCTTCAGAAGAAATGATCTACAAGATCTATTTTTGGTGTAAGTTGCCATTAGGGTGGCCTTTATGTGAATGTTTTTTTGGAAAAGTAATATTTTTTAAACTTTTGAGTTGGCAGATCATATTATTCTACAATGTTGTAGAGCATTTAATTCTAAGCATTTGCTTAATAAACATTTATTTTATTTCATATAGGTAATGTTTTATGACAAATTACTAAATTTAGCTAGGGTGGCCCGAAAAAAATAGTTTTTAGCTTACACTTTCATCAACTTAAAATATTTTCAAAAAACTGTCTTAGCATCGCTTCACGGTCTTTAGATAGCGTTTTTTTTGGTTACATAAGATGGTTGATAGCTTCATTTTTAAGCATATTATGAGCTTTTTTTCATGAAAAAATGATTTTTTTAGCATTCTACATCAGCTAGTAGCAAATATTAGCAAAAATTTCAATCGTATTCTGAAAGTATAAATTCAGGCCCATCAAATCCATAATATTTCATTTGTCCATCTTTGTCTACTTTTGTTTGATGATAGTATTAGTTTTGTATGAAAAATCAAGAATTTCATGTGAAACACCATCTTTTGGATTTTCGCAATATTTGGTAGAATAAAAGACAGGAACACTGTTGCCGTTGGCAGCACTGCCAATCCTTCGTAATATAATGAATTATGAAATGCCTTTTAATGTTACGAGTGACAGTAACCAATTTAAGAGAAAAGATAAATAAGGAAAAGAAGATATAATTTCATGGATATCGTGGGTCGGAATAGTTACAGCCTATTTGTAACTCAATTTACCTAAACTTCATAATGTACGTAAGTGACTAATTGAAAACAAACGTGGATTGTTTAATCTAATAAAAGTTATACTATTTACAGTCCTAAGTAAAGATGTAACACATCCGTCCCGATTAGTTATTTATTGAGTCAGGGGAACAAAAGCATAGGACTGGTTATAACACCGAAAGTGTAAATATTACTGCAACGTTGTCGAATTGAATGAAATCAGATAATAAATTGAAACCTTTTGCAGTTTAAAGCTGCACCGCATTATGTGCTGCTAACTAGAAATACTAGAATAAGAGATCGGCGAAGACGCCATCTTGTTTCCAATTGAACCGTCAAAAGCGGTTCCATTTCGACTTGTTTACTTTTTGCATCCATAAGAAGCCAGCAAAAAGTTCAAGTGCTGCCAGTATCATTTTCACGATTTCATGCATTTTCATACGTTGCCATTTCGACAGTTTTTCACTCCGCCGGTCTCTGGTTATAGGGTTGCTACTGCTAACAACCCGGTGTCGCGTTGTATTTTACCGCCTGTTCTCCGCCAACAAACACCGTCTTCGACCAAAAGTCGTACAGACTGAACACTTATTTTTAAAATTAATTCGCCTAGGTCCCTTCTCATTATTCGATCCCGGGAAAGGAGAAAGCGGACTCTTTGGATAAGGTGGACGCTATGGAAGGTGATGTTTACGATCGGAAAATCACCTTCGATAAATTTGTCCTTTTAGTTCGTCAGAAAACCTTGATCAACTGGCAACAGAAATGGAAAAATGGAGAGAGTTGGGTAGATGGCCCGCAGGTGTCGAAACGTTCATAGTTCAAAAAGTTTAATATGGGACGGGTCTTCATTCGAACCATGTGTCGTCTAATGTTTCAATCACTACATTCTAAATGTACATCTTTTCAGAGTGAGGCTCTCGTGAGGAAATCTCTGAGTTTGCAGCGAGGATTATCAGGATATCGATCGTCGTGTGGGCATGGAAGGAGCATCTCGGACCCAGATCTGCGCTTCTCTTTCACTTATCTTTCTCTCGTTGTTGTCTCCCAAGAAAATGTTATTCTCGTATTCAGCATGTATTTCGATAAGTGGTTCGTTTAAATCTTTACCAGACTGTATAGACCCAAATAAAAAAAATCAAATTCAAAATATCATCGAATATTCAACGGCTTTGCATGTTTTTCTTACCATCATACAAGTGTCTGGTTTAAAGTAATCGCAAATGTCACAGAATGAAATGCAATCGTTATGGTCCGTTTTTGAACCTCAAATAATTTGCCTGCATAAAATGAGAGAATTAATATTGAATTCAAACAAACTTCATCTCACTACTTCCAAGTATCTATTATTTGCAAACGGCTTAGATTTCTTAGTCACGAACGGTTTTTTTACAGTCTACTCTGTGTTTCGCCCTTGACGTATTGGAGTCCTCATCTAGGGCTTCTTTTCCAGAGACTTCTTCCATTCCTCTTTTCAATTGTATTTCCTGTTCAATTCAAGTGGTATCCAACCGCGTAAAACACCTTGAAGAGATGCGTCATCATTTCCCATAGTTCTGGATTTCGGCGCCCCCCTAAGGACTGGCGCCCTTGGCGGGGGCCAACTTGGCCAACCACACGCTACGGCACTGTCCATAGCCCATGCATCTAGACGATTGACGTCGATAACCGCACGGCCACAAAGTCCACAAAAAAAGTTCATTATCTAAAATATTTAAACCAACTCGTGTGGAAAAGTAGTCGAAAAATCTTTTTTTTTTCAACCTTGGCATTTGAACTGCTGGACCGATTTTCAAGGTGTTCTCACGAAATTAATGCTGATTTTGTGGCGAAATAAGAAACCATAAAATTAAAGTTGATTTTTCACGGCTAATCCGCAAAACAATTTCATTTTCGCAGTTTCTAAGTAAGGGTCTCCAATGCTTAAATTTCTTTAATTGATCTTCAAATTTTACTTTTTTTTTTATTCCTTTATTTATTTGATAGGCACTCTGTGTTACTTAACCGCTACTGTGCCGATTTCTACTGTGGTATTCTGCTGTACAGAATCCACACAGAATCTATTTTTAGATTTTCCATTACTCCTTTATTGTTGTCGTTGCCAGTCCATCTCACCGTGAGTCCATTGTGTCCGTTTGTCCATGTCGTGTATCTAATGATCGTTGCATTGTTTGGTTGCCATTTATCCGGGTAACGTTGGAGGAATGCCTCCGAGAAGAACAAGTTGCCAGTCGTCATCAGGCAGCCGTGACGGTAAGGTGCGTACCCCAAAACGCCACCGTAAGGGCTGCGGATCTGGCGACTGACGAGAGTTTGGTGGAGGGGCTGGGAATCGAACCCATGACCATCCGCTTGTAAGGCGAACGTGTAGCCAACTACGCTACGGGACCCCCACCTTCAAATTTTACTATTATATAAAAAATAAGAGATGTTCTACAACCTGCTTCAAAGATACATTTTAAAATGTTAGTTAAAGTCTTCGAAGTGACCATACGATGGTGAATAACCATGTGATTCCATGAATATTGATAATCGGTCCATTAGTTCAAAAATTTTAACTTTTTCGACAACCCTGGATTGAAATTAGTGTCCTTTAGTGACTTTAGTGACTTTCAGCCCAAGGCTGACTCCCGGGTAGAAACCGTGATATTGATAACAAAATATGATATTAACTTGTTTGAAATAAGAGTAAAAATAACTAGCGAAAATAACAAAAACTTACAATGAAATATCGTAAAAATATCGGGTTTTGCTATTAAGAAGAACAAACTAATAACTCAAGATATTTTGATAAGTTCTTGTTAATGGCAAAACCTGATATTTTTATGATATTTCGGTGCAATTTTTTGTTATTTTCGCTTGTTATTTTTACTCTTATTTCAAACAAGTTATTGCAGTTTGCCTTGAAACATGGATTATCGATGCACTTCGATAATCACACTTTTTTATTGCGTGTGCACAGTTGCCGAATTCTTTTTCTCTTTCCTACTAAAAATATTATTTTCTTGAGAAAATAATTATAAAAACTGCACAACTGGCAACCTTGGCCATCATTTAGAAGGAGAAAATGCAAAAAGTTGCAAAACGCGAAAATGTCAGAAGAAAATGTTCAAAACAAAAGCACGTGGTTCTCACACCGTTTGCTTTCGTCTGACATTTATCGATGTCAAAATCCATTGTAATCGATCAAAATCCATTGTGGGCAGCAGGGACTATGTCCAAGGGCTTGACGATCCCTCCCCAGGCCATCTGCGAGTTGTGGCGCCTGCCTAGGATGTGGTGGGGTTTGACAGTGGGCCCTGTTAAACCTCTATAAAAAGCTGCATGAATCCGCAAGTAGGCTCCGCCAAAGCGACCGTGTGCCGCTCAAAGCGCACAAGCCCAAGTCCTGGTGTTAGGTGGGACGCTAAACAGCCCTGACACGACGGCCCTCCGACGAGACAGGAGGTTTGCGCAGGCCCAATAAGCCGCCTTTAAAAACAACTATTACGAACGACATAGAAGATAATACGACTCGATACAATCGGCAACGACCTAGGCGACGAATAAAGGATCACGATTGGAAGCTTGGAACATGGAACTGCAAGTCGCTAGGCTTCGCAGGTTGCGATAGGATAATCTACGATGAATTACATCCCCGCAACTTCGATGTCGTAGCGCTGCAGGAAATCTGCTGGACAGGACAGAAAGTGTGGAAAAGCGGGCATCGAGCGGCTACCTTCTACCAAAGCTGTGGCACCACCAACGAGCTGGGAACCGGCTTCATAGTGCTGGGAAAGATGCGCCAACGCGTGATTGGGTGGCAGCCAATCAACGCAAGGATGTGCAAGCTGAGGATAAAGGCCGTTTCTTCAACTATAGCATCATCAACGTGCACTGCCCACACGAAGGGAGATCCGACGACGAGAAAGAAGCGTTCTATGCGCAGCTGGAGCAGACATACGATGGATGCCCACTGCGGGACGTCAAAATCGTCATCGGTGACATGAACGCTCAGGTAGGAAGGGAGGAAATGTATAGACCGGTCATCGGACCGGATAGTCTGCATACCGTATCGAACGACAACGGCCAACGATGCATAAACTTTGCAGCCTCCCGCGGAATGGTAGTCCGAAGCACTTTCTTCCCCGTAAGAATATCCACAAGGCCACATGGAAATCACCTAATCAAGTAACGGAAAACCAAATCGACCACGTTCTAATCGACGGTAAATTCTTCTCCGACATCACGAACGTACGCACTTACCGCAGTGCGAATATTGAATCCGACCACTACCTCGTCGCAGTATGTCTGCGCTCAAAACTCTCGACGGTGATCAACACGCGTCGGAGTCGTCCGCCGCGGCTTAACATTGGGCGGCTACAAGACGGTAGACTAGCCCAAGACTACGCGCAGCAGCTGGAAGTGGCACTTCCAACGGAAGAGCAGCTAGGCGCAGCATCTCTTGAAGATGGCTGGAGAGATATTCGATCCGCCATTGGAAGCACCGCAACCGCTGCACTAGGCACGGTGGCTCCGGATCAGAGAAACGACTGGTATGACGGCGAATGTGAGCGGTTAGTTGAGGAGAAGAATGCAGCATGGGCGAGATTGCTGCAACACCGCACGAGGGCGAACGAGGCACGATACAAACGGGCGCGGAACAGACAAAACTCGATTTTCCGGAGGAAAAAGCGCCAGCAGGAAGATCGAGACCGTGAAGAGACGGAGGAACTGTACCGCGCTAATAACACACGAAAGTTCTATGAAAAGTTGAACCGTTCACGTAAGGGCCACGTGCCACAGCCCGATATGTGTAAGGACATAAACGGGAACCTTCTTACGAACGAGCGTGAGGTGATCCAAAGGTGGCGGCAGCACTACGAAGAGCACCTGAATGGCGATATGGCAGACAACGGTGGCGGTATGGTAATGAACCTAGGAGCACGCGCGCAGGACATGCGACTTCCGGCTCCGAATCTCCAGGAAATCCAGGAGGAGATCGGCCGGCTGAAAAACAACAAAGCCCCTGGAGTTGACCAACTACCAGGAGAGCTGTTTAAACACGGTGGTGAAGCACTGGCTAAAGCGCTGCACTGGGTGATTACCAAGGTTTGGGAGGATGAGGTTCTGCCGCAGGAGTGGATGGAAGGTGTCGTGTGTCCCATCTACAAAAAGGGCGATAAGCTGGATTGTAGCAACTACCGCGCAATCACATTGCTGAACGCCGCCTACAAGGTACTCTCCCAAATTTTATGCCGCCGACTAACACCAATTGCAAGAGAGTTCGTGGGGCAGTACCAGGCGGGATTTATGGGTGAACGCTCTACCACAGACCAGGTGTTCGCCATACGTCAGGTATTGCAGAAAATGCCGCGAATACAACGTGCCCACACATCATCTATTTATCGACTTCAAAGCCGCATATGATACAATCGATCGGGACCAGCTATGGCAGCTAATGCACGAAAACGGATTTCCGGATAAACTGATACGGTTGATCAAGGCGACGATGGATCGGGTGATGTGCGTAGTTCGAGTTTCAGGGGCATTCTCGAGTCCCTTCGAAACCCGTAGAGGGTTACGGCAAGGTGATGGTCTTTCGTGTCTGCTATTCAACATCGCTTTGGAGGAGTAATACGAAGGGCAGGGATTGACACGAGTGGTACGATTTTCACGAAGTCCGTCCAGTTATTTGGTTTCGCCGATGACATTGATATCATGGCACGTAACTTTGAGAGGATGGAGGAAGCCTACATCAGACTGAAAAGCGAAGCTAAACGGATTGGACTAGTCATCAACACGTCGAAGACGAAGTACATGATAGGAAGAGGCTCAAGAGAGGTCAATGTGAGCCACCCACCACGAGTTTCTATCGGTGGTGACGAAATCGAGGTGGTTGAAGAATTCGTGTACTTGGGCTCACTGGTGACCGCCGATAACGATACCAGCAGAGAAATTCGGAGACGCATAGTGGCTGGAAATCGTACGTACTTTGGACTCCGCAAGACGCTCCGATCGAATAGAGTTCGCCGCCGTACCAAACTGACTATCTACAAAACGCTTATAAGACCGGTAGTTCTCTACGGACACGAGACCTGGACGATGCTCGTGGAGGACCTACGCGCACTGGGAGTTTTCGAAAGGAAAGTGTTGCGTACCATCTATGGTGGGTTGCAGATGGCGGACGGTACATGGTGGAGGCGAATGAACCACGAGTTGCATCAGCTTTTGGGAGAACCATCCATCGTTCACACCGCGAAAATCGTAAGACTGCGGTGGGCCGGGCACGTAGCCAGAATGTCGGACAGTAATCCGGTGAAAATGGTTCTCGACAACGATCCGACGGGAACAAGAAGGCGAGGTGCACAGCGGGCAAGGTGGATCGATCAGGTGGAGGACGACTTGCGGACCCTCCGCAGACTGCGTGGTTGGCGAAGTGCAGCCATGAACCGAGCTGAATGGAGAAGTCTTTTATGTGCAGCACAGGCCACTCCGGCCTTAGTCTGATGATAAATAAATAAATCGACACCGTCACACTTTTGGTCACAGTTTGGAACCGTCACACACTTTCAAACTGTGTTGTTCGATTTAGTGTGAACAGCGCAATAATATCATGTTGTGTTATCAATATCACGTTTTACTGTTAATGAGCCATTTTCGTCTACCCGGGTCGTTTCGATTGCCTAAAAATTTGAACATATGGACATAAGGAGAGACAACTTTTCATATAGTAATTCTTAACCGATTTTCTCGCAACAAGTTTCATTCGACAGGGGGCAAAGCCTAGTTGATCACTATGGAATTTTATATCGATCAACGGTTGCGTTTAAAAGTTATAAAGAAAGTGGTATATCGAACCATATTAACGCCATATAAGGTTGGTGTCTTGGCTTAATGCGAGAAAGGCAGTATCACCATTAGGTGAATTAAGTTGGGTTTTTATATAAGACTCGTAACTTTAGGAATACTAACACAACTATTGGTATAAAGATGTTGTTGTCTGGTGGTTTGTACCATGACAACTAATGTTACCGATCCAAAATGTGGGCTGCTGTGATTAATTATTATATTTCGCGTAGAAGATAATACCGCAACTTTAGGTACATCCTACTACCTACTACCACAACTATTCAAAATACTGTGAAATAAAAGACGTGTAGCTAAAAGAAGGATTAGTGGAAGAATGAATTCATTTCATTGAAAACATCTCAGTTAAAAACTAACAATGTGTCTTTTTCAAGGCTGCCTCGACTCTCGACATCACTCTTCTTATGTCGATATGGTCAAATTGTTAGGCTACTAGACCATCTTTGGACAATAACAAACACATCAACAACAGGAAACGACATTTGTTTTGTTGTCGTTTTTCATAGCAACGAGCTTTTTTGGATCTAGTACCCATTTCAATTTTCTTTCCATTCCTCGATCTCTCCCTATCTCGATGGTCCCTTCAATATCGAGATGTGGAGAGGCGACTGTATTTGTTTTGTGACCTGATAGGGGAAAAATGATTGCTGTTATATTTAATAAACCTATATAAATACCTGTCATAAGACGAGCTCAGTACTATTCGACTTTATGTCGTGTCAAGTACGATACATTGAAGACGGCCTTACAGTTGAGGTCGAAATACGCATCTGTAAAGATTACAACGTGGTGGAATTAAATGGAATAGTACTATACTCATCTTTTGATAGGTGAAGACATTCCACTAAAAGAGCCTCATAATTTTCCTATATAAATACCTATAAAGAATGTATGCACAACGCTAAAAGTAAAACTAATAACGCACGATTTATTAAAAAAAATAAGCACGCTAGTTAGAACAGCCACGATGTTTGTAAGTGGTGTGTTCAGACTTCAGCTGCATTTCCTGAAAAGTATCAATAATGAGTAAGTACCTACTAAAACTAAAACAGACATCCGAACGCCTGCATATCTGGCATCGCTGTGTAAGCCGGCGTAGCACAGCGTCCACCTTGCAGCGCATAATGATGCTTTTAAATGTTGATTGAATTAATTCATCAAGGTTTTGATTTGATGCTGTTGTTTTCGCCTCGATCGCAAACTCGGTATGCAGACTCATACGGTAAAAAAAAATTATTTATGTTTACTCGCAAAACATTATTATGAGCTCGGTACGACGAATGTCAATAACCGATGGATGAAGACCAAAAAGCCATAACAGACATTATTTCACCTCGATTTGAAACAGTGATTCACTCTTTCGTACAGACCTCGACGCGTGGACTGGACATGCGGCGGAATTTGGAAGTGGATTATTCGGTTAATGGAAGCTACGCGACGGATTTGTTCAACGGTGAAGCAGTACGCCTGATACAGGAGCACGATCAGAAGAAGCCGCTGCTGTTGGTGTTGACACATCTGGCACCTCACACTGGCAACGAGGACGATCCAATGCAGGCTCCCGCCGAAGAGGTGGAGAAGTTCGACTACATCAAAGACGGAAAGCGTCGCGTGTTGGCGGGTGAGTTATAGGCATTTGATGGCCTCCGACTAATATAGTAGCAAATATTTTCATGACCATGATATCACTCAATACTTGATCACTTTCAATTGCTTTCCCACACCAAGGTCACAGATAAAGTAATATGAATACTGAGTTAATTGATAGAACAGGTATTTTGTATGTTGTTCAAATTGTTGTTGAGTTGTTTAACTGTAATTCACCATTTCAAATCAATCATCGTCATTTTCAATATTTTTACAACAAGAATTAATTGTTTATTAATTATGTATCAAATAATATACCCACACCCAAAACAATTCTGTATGACATTATTTGTATTAAGCATTTTGTATCGATTCTCGCATTCAAACCGATCAGAGAATGTCATACTTGATAATACAGCTCATTGCATTAAGTCGGTTTATTTGGTCTCGATCAATACATCTAAACGAATCTCGTTGGTTTCTCAGAGAACAAGTATATGAATCGTGTACAGCAATAAAACATTAACCCACACAATCTTCCCGATACCATTTAGCTTGATGACGAAAAAGGACACAAATATGCATGGTGCTTATTCCACTCGTGTATCACTCATTGCTTGTCACATCCGCATAGGATGAAACGTGGATTATGATTGCCTTTGGTCGCGTCGTTCCTCAACTGGTAAATAGTCCAGATGGTTAGCGCGTCAGTCTAAGATGTGCTAAGTGTGGAAGGTCCGGGTTCAATACCCGTCTTTGACCGAATTTTTTTGTAAGGCTGCTGAGGTTGTCGAAGTATACAACATTTCTCGCTTAACTTTTCAAAAGGACCTAAGTAACATTTTTTCCATGAATTAATTTGAATAGCGCAATCAACAGAATAACATGAAAGCTTTTGATTGCAGTACTCAAATTAATTCATGAAAAATGTTACTTAGGTCCTTTGAAAAGTTGAGCGAGATTTCACTCCTCGATGGGGAAGTGTAAAATTAGATTCAATGTTGACACAAACACAGTTCTTATTTTCTCGTGACCGGAGACCAAATGCAAGGGTCAATCTGTGCATATGTAGCAAATTATGACAAACTGTACGCGAAACTAATGCGAGATTGCAATAAAATGTTGCAATCTCTGGTTGGGTGCAATATTTTTTTTACACGGTTGGTATTCTTTAATTTCCCGGTTCACCTAATTTTTCACAGCTTTTTAAATACCATCTGTATTTTCTTTAATTTTTTGAGATTTTTTTCATGGGATTAACTCATAGTTCCATTAACGCCAAAGGTCATAATCGACTAAAACCCTCCCGTGTAAGAAAATAACTGAGTGTAAATTCCAATATGTATTTTGAAATGAGAAAATTCTTGCAAAAGTTCAGCCATGTTTAAACATTAAAATAAATATCTATTTTTCATGTCCAATATACTCTTCATTCGGAATTTAACTTTCTCTAAAATATCTTCTCAACGCAGCCATGATCTCCAAGGTCGACGAAGGGGTTGGTCAGATAATGCAAGCACTCAAAGAACGCGACATGCTCGACAACTCGATCGTGCTGTTCTACGCCGACAATGGGGCACCGACAGTAGGGATCCACTCGAACGCTGGCTCAAACTTTCCGTTAAAAGGGGTATGAATACCTTTATTGGTGCAATGTCACGTATGCTACTATCAACTGACGAATGTTTTTCGTTCCAGCAAAAATACAGTCCGTGGGAGGGGGCAGTTCGGACGGTTGCTGCCATCTGGAGTCCCCTATTGAATCTGACCGGTGGCCGTGTATCAAACCAGTGGATTCACGTGAGCGATTGGCTACCAACGCTGGCGCATGCCGCCCGGATCGAAGGAATTCCCATTGGCAGTGACATAGACGGGCGTAATCAGTGGGAAGCGCTAAAGAATCCGGCAATTAGTGTTAGGAATGTGGTAATGAATAATATCGACGAGTTGCACCACTACAGTAGCTATAGCCGGAATGGGTGGAAGTACGTGAATGGAACATCGTGGGAGGGAAAGTTCGATAGCTGGATGGGTGAATTGGATGAAGAAGACGAGTTGAGTGAGGAAGAGTATGTGGTGATGCTTGCGGGGTCCGTAGTTGGGCGGATGATGCCACTAGATTTGGATCATGTAGCTCGTTTGCGGCGCGAGGCGGCTGTTGAATGTGGAGATTTGAGCGAGGCAAAGGATTGCAAACCGATGGAATCGGCATGTTTGTTCAATCTGTTGGATGATCCCTGCGAGAGGAACAATGTGGCTTCGGAAAATTTGGATATTTTGGAGGAGCTACGAGAAGAAGTTGAACAGTATAGACAGATGGCCGTTGAACCTCGGAACAAGCCAGCTGATTCGCGCGCTGATCCTGGATTCTACAACAATACGTGGACCTGGTGGCTGGATGAAATTGATTCTCGGTCAAATATGTACCTGTTTCCTGTTTTGATAATAGTCATTTCGATAGTTATGATAGCATTAATTATTTTAATAACACGTCCCTTTAAATAGTAAAATTTTAGATTTAATAGACTAACTGCAGTAAATATCTCTATCCGAAAATAATCCTACACGAAACTAATTTCCATGGTACAATTGAAAGGTTACTCCCGGTACGCATTCGACGTGCCAAATTGAAATATAGACAATTGACCAAGTATGAAAGATTAAGTGGGAAAGTGTAGTAGCTCATCGGAGATACATGAACTTGTACATTATGTATTTATGTACATTACATCGAAAGGCGATAAATTTCTCCGCATATTCTCGACTTCGGTAGCTTGTACTCTAACAAATGTTTAGGCAAATTAAGTACAAGACATTGGACAAGGCTTCAGATTTTTCTATGAACAAACTTACTCAAACTTTATTTTTCTAGCATTTATTCATGAATCTATTCAGCGCCGGACTATTTACAAGGGACTAGAGGTCTCCCTAAATCTGTATTACGAAATTGCGTCAATGCTTCATATAACTATCTTGCTCTCTAGCTCTGCACATATGGATTTATAGGAATCCCAGGAATACATCTAATAATTACTCCTAATGCAGTGTATTTTCTCGGTGGTCACGCTTCGGGATATTCCCAACCGTACTACCAGCTTGTGGTCATATTTTCTCTATTTCACGGTCAGAACAACAGGCAACTGATTAATATTCTTTTGCTTCAAGATGCCCAATATGGTGGTGGCAATCTAACCGCCCTATATAAGTTTTGCTAAATTATATTGCGCCACAAGGAGGGAGTAAATGAAAAACTGCAATGTCTACCGGGCAAATGCAAATATGTTGATTGCAATCGAGCCCCCACAAGACATATCATAGCATAGCATAGAACCCTTGCACAAATCGTAGATGGAGATGCGGAGATAAACATATCCAAGATCATTGTAGATTTTGCCATTATCTTCAATTAAGTGGACCCGATCAAGATGAATACACCACTAGGTGTTACAATCTGCCAAATTCACGATTCAGCCATCTTGGATTTTAGTATGGGAGAGCCAGCCGGTTTGTTTACACTGCCAAAAATATCTATATAAGATATATGTGTCGCCGTTATAAATTTTTGCAATAGCTCCACCCTAATATAATCGATACAGAACCACACATAAATTAAATAATTGCTAGTTCGTGACCACACATAAAGTTTATTTGGATATATATTCTATTAGTAGTTCGCGTGGAGAATGGTTATGTGTGCGCTGATATACATCATAAGTTAAATCTATGGATTTTTGCCAATAAATATGTGTGGATTTTTAGTAGTGTATGTTTTGCACCGAAAATGAATTTTTCACTCCCGCCTTCTTCTCGTCCATAAATTGAGCACATTGAAACACCTAGCTGTGTATTCACCTTGGTCCTTACAAGTGTTTTTATTTTAAAATAGTCCTGTCATCTGCTTAAGAAAACGCTCGGAACCGGAACAGCCTTCACAGATGAAGGAGATAATAAAACGGCAAAATATATACATGGATATAATAAAAATGTAAGATATAATTTACTCTGGAAACATTAATTAGGGGCTGTCCACAAACCACGTAGACCAAAATTTCACTTTTTCAAACTCCCCTTTTCCCTCTAGTAGACTTTCGTAGACTTTATCAAAACCACTCCATTCCCCCCATGATGTCTACGTAGACTTTACCAAATTTTACAAAATATCATATGTGATTAGAAAAATATGGAAATCAACCACGTTTTAAGCAATTCAGCTATTCAATTCCATTTCCTTGTAAACATTACAACAAAATTCGAATTTCAAACTTAACAAAATCACACTGAAAAAATCTAACAAAACAAAAATCAAAATGAAACGAAATCAAATTTAATCCTCTGTCAATAACTCCTGAAATCAACACTCGAAGCCAATTAATTTAATTACTGTTGAATTCAATTCCTCCTAGAAGTGTGCACCACCATCGCCAACATTTCTGCATCGTCGCGCCACTGATAAAATCTGTCAGAATTTCAGAATTTAGAAAAATTTCGAGTTGAAATTTCGAGAATAACAAGTCTAGATTCCAATAAGTTTTGCGTGGGAATTTTGTAAAATTTTCCAATTGATAACCTTGTAATACTCCAAAGAACTCTCCGTGATAATTCCGATGCTTTCTTGAAAATTTCATGCATCCCGCTGAATAATCATCTGTTGAAATCCCAAGATTTTTCTTCTAAATTTCAAAAGATTCCCCGTTAAAAAACCGAGTAATTTTCCGTGAAAATTTAGAATTAATTCCCGTGGTAATTTTTAGTTTAAACGGACATTCCGAAATATTACACGTGGAATTTAAGAATAGTTTCCTACGATGTTTTTTAATTTCTCTTGCAAATTTGGAGCAATTTCTTGAGGAAATTTAAGTAAATTTTATGGACACACCAAAAAAATAATTTTTGAATAATTAGACGAGCTCGGTGGTCTAGTGGCTACCACTTCTGCCTTATCAGCAGGAGGTCGAGGGTTCAATTCCTGGCTCGTCCCTTTCCTACTTTGTATTTCTATCTTAATTCTTTCTGTGGTTCACGTTATACCAAAACGATTCCTACTGTTATAACTTTCCACGCAATCCCAAAACCTCCCGTGGCACCTATGAGAGGTCGTAGAGTTCTCTGCATCTTGATTAAGTAGGTGTCCAACAAACCATCCTTCCCCTTCCTCAGCATTCGCAAGGACGTGGCCATGACAGATCTTGACTATTGGAGATTGCATTGCTTGCATCTAAGAGTTAGTGATTAGTCCCAAATCAATATCTGTGGTAACGGATGAAAGTGATGCTACTCTCATAGTCTTGGCTTGTACCACGTACGAATTTGTGCGAACTACTAAATGCTAAGGCTAATGCTAATTCCAAAAAATATTTTTTGAATAATTTTCGGAGAGTTTTCAGTTGTACTTTTTGTGAACTTCTCGTAAAAAATCCAATAAATTTTCATGAAAATTAAAAGGGCTTTTTTACAAAAACTGCAATTTTTTTTTGTGGAAACTTAAACTGTTTTTGGTGGGAAATTCAAAAATAATTTCTCGTGGAGGTTTTCAACAATTTATTTAGAAATTCCGGAAATTTTTCATCGATAATTCCAAAGAGTTTGCATTAGAATTTACGAAGGAGAATTTTCCACGGGCATTTCGAATAATTTTGCTTATATTTGCAAGAATTCCTCCCAAACATTCCGAAGAATTTCCGAAATTAGGCAAAAAATTTCGGGGACTTCCCAGAAAATCTCCAGTGAATATTCTGAAGGGTTTCTCGCGGAAATTTCGGAGAATTCCCTTTGCAAGTTCCAAAGAATATCTTTTGGGCATTCCAAAGACTTTCTCTTGGATATTCCAAAATGCTTCTTTTATAAATTCCAAAATGGGTGAGCGATCAAACCTCGTTGTGCACAGACGCGTTTGTTCACTCGCAGGCTTGTTTCGGTGCGGTTTTGTTTATTACGTTGTATTCATACCTACCGGTCGATATGTCGAACGATGTGGCAGTAAGAAACACACTGGCGTTTTTATTCCCAGACAATGCTAATCAACCAACTCTGGCTGATATGGTTAGATTCGTTAAATCGTTGAAAGGTGATCATCACATGATGGAAACTGCGTACAAAATATCTGATGATAAATCAGTGTTTATACGTTTCCGAACGGTGGATGCAATGAGGTTTACGTTGGAAAACAATAACGAAACGCTACCTTTCGTGTATACCAACGGAGTCAAAGTTATTGTGCATATGTCGGTGGCTGGAGGCAACACTCGTTATATTTTTGACTTGCCTCCAGAAATTGCCGATTCTGACCTATCATCTGTAATTGCGAAATTCGGAAAGGTGAAACGTACCGTACGGGAGTGGCTTCCGGCGGAGTATCAATTAGACATGTATACCAGAGTTCGTGGTGTTTACATGGAAGTAGAGAAGGTAGATCCGGAGGTGTTGTATTTTCGGAACCTGAAAAGGAGGCTATGTTACAATTGTTTGAAGTTGGAGTGTTTCGCGTGTAAATCAGATACACATCTGAAGGTTTGCCCGCTAGTTCAAGAACGACGTAACGGAAAGAAAAAGGAAACAGAAGTGTGGAAGAAAATCCCACTTACAAATGTGGAAGAAATAGATGAAGCCGTTGACGAAAAAGATGCAGCCGTCGCTAGGAAGGATGAATCCGAGTCTGATAATAGTATAGAGAATTTTGGTGAATTTGCGCAAAAGAAGAAAGAGAAGAAGGACACAAAGCAACAACGAAAATCGATAGTTCCTCCACACAGCGATCTTTAGAGAAATAATAGTTGTGCGAGTGAAATAGAAAGCAGCTCTTTAACCACCTGTGAATCCCCTTGTCCTAGCAAGAAGGAAAGGTGCAGAATCCCGTCTTATGAGTGGATAGAGGATGAAGCTACATGACAAGAAATAATCGAAGAAGATAAACTTAGGATAACAAAAGCTATAAATATCTCTGTAAATGAAATTGAGTTCTTTATCGATAGATCGTAAGATTTGTATTGTATACAATATTGTTGGGCGGCTCCGCAAAGTGTTAAACTCGACTGAGCCTTACAAATAAACGAAATGGTAAAAAAAAAAATCCAAAATGCTTCCTTTGTAAAATTCAAAAAAAAAATCCGTTGCAGTACGACATAATTTCCATAGTTTGCAAAGAAGTTCCTGCCGAAAATCAAACGAAATTCTAGTAGAATCTGCAATAATCCAAGCGAAGATTTTGAAAAAAAAATCAATTTTTTTTAGAATACTTTGGAGAATTTTCCTGAATTTTCCACTGAAGAATTTCCTGGTGAAATCCATGATAGTTTTAAGCCGTAGCTCAGACTTTTACTTTAGTGAAATTCATTAAATTTTTAAGGAGAAATGCAAGAGATTATTTCGGTAAAGTCTTGCAAAAAAACGGAACATCCTAAAAAATCAAACAAGTGAACTTCGCACGAAGCTGCTGTATAAATCGCTTTTAAAAAACATTAAATTAAAAAGTCTACGTAGACTTTTGGTATACCCCTCCGTCCCCCTTCGTAGACTATCGTAGACTTTTTCGAAACACCTCCCACCCCCCCTCAAGAGTCTAAGTGGTTTATGGACAGCCCCTTAATGATATTACAGTCGAATCTTTCTCAGCAAGAAACATGGTTTTGTGCGGCATGATATCCGATTGTGATTTAGTAAAAATAACTAATGAAAAGTGGATTGTATTAAATACTAGTTGACCCGGCAGACGTTGTCCTGCATAGTAGACGAAAATGCGCGTTGTGAACTGCCCAAGCTAAATACCTATATAAATCTTAATTTCGGTTTTTCACGTTTTACTCAACCTTACTCGTGATTTTTGCATGAGGAAATATCATATAAACCCGTCGGAAACCAAAATGAACTTATCTACTGAAGAAATTAAGAAAATCCATCCAGCCGTTTTCGAGTTATGCGGATACGAACACAGACCATTTCATTTTTATTATATAGGATTATGAACATTATTAATTGATGACTTCTCGAAGAACCTCCTGTAACCTGAAAATTGTAGATGGTTATATTAAAATTGTAAGTATCATGCGTTGAAGTGTAAAATATATTGTGAAATATAATACAACACGGATACAAATTTCATCCAGTTGCTTAAAAAATGTACAAACAATATACAAAAATATTGCAAACTGATAATATGTTTGAATCAAACATGTTTATTTTTAAAACCAAAATAAATGCTTGTTTGTTTTATGCATGCACTAGTGGGCAGCTCCTCGCTCGCTCTTGCAAAGGTAAATAAAAACTCGAGTTCGGATCGGTCACGATCGGAAGTAAGCAGAGGATTACACTGGTAAACATTTGTTCCCCCAAATGGGGAACTTTCAGGAATCCAGTACATTTTCATGGTATAAAAATATACTCTGAACTTATTTCGAACTTATTATATCACGAATTTAGTTCATGATTAATAATATTTTTATGTAACGAATCCGATGCGTTACGTTTTGGTTGTTAAGATTGAAAAATAAAAAAAGACTCATCATGAGGATCGAACTCGAGTCCACTGAGTGAGAGCCAAAGGCGCTGCTCCCCGTCCTTGCTTCTTGGGAAAGGAACAATCCAAGTGTAACTTGTTATACATGTTATCGACTGATGACTGTTCGACTGATCGACAATGCTCGTAGAGTGCCATCAATGAAGTTCCTACAATCAAGAATCATAATTATGATTTCATGAACTGACAAATTTTATAATTTCATGATTTTATATTCATGGTCATGAAAATGAATTTGTTTCCGTGTAGAAGCATATGTTTTTTTTTGCTTCCAAATTGATAATGAGATTGTTTTTTAGGTACAAAAAGGTAAGTAATTGAAATATGAACGTTTGCAATGAATTATTGGCAGTGGCTGATTTTCTATCCGCCGCAGCCACATCCAGGCGCTAAAGTATATGCACAAAATAGCCAGCAAGAGTTAACCGCCACAAATTTGTATGGCGAAAGACATCTAACGCTGGTTTTCTCACAATTAGGAACTTTTCATGAAAAACTATTTGGTACCGGTTATGAGGGATGGTGTCCGCTACTACGCCTACCAAATATTTTTTCGATTAAAGTGCTTAATTTTGAGAAATCGATCCTTAGATGCTTTTCGCCATACTGATTTCAGAAAGTTAACTCCTAGTGTGCCGCTGTAAGCACGCTCATAGCAGACGATTCATTGCCTACTTTTAGGGTATTATCAAATGTTGAACTGAGGCGTATGAAGGGGTTGACCCAGCTGCTAGCCAGTGGGCCCATACACTCTCACAGAGTGGGGTATGCTACTAAAGCTGGGTGTAGCCTCGGTGGGATAGTTTCTTCTCCTCTAAATAGAGCGGGATAATTGGTTCGGTGTACTATATTTGGTTTTACGTAGTTTACGTCGAGCGGTCGATATACAAACCTCACTGGCAATAATTCATTATTAAGGATTGGAACGCGCTGCATAGGGTATGAATGATGCATGAAAGAACTAAAATTTTCAATAGTTTAGCGATGATACTCAAACGTTTCAATAGTACTGGCAAATTGGTGGAGAGTTTAGGGTAAATGATGTATCTTGGACAAGCACAGGGCATTCATTAGAAAATATATCGAGATTGAATAGTATAAAACAATTGAAAACCACTAGGTTCATCCAAATACATAACCTATGATTAGTCTTGTGTCTCAATTGCCCAATTTTTGAGTAAATTACGTTTACTAGGTGTAAACTGTGATATACTGCGAACTGAAATATTTTCTTTTTGGACATCAAATATATAATTTCGACATGGAAAATGCATATATTTTGAACAGAGTCATTTTCTCCTAATTTAAAAATGGCCACCTACAGATCTCAATGGTATGACTTACCTACACGTATCCACATTCATTTAAATGCATTTATTTGCTTAACTGACATAGATTAAACCAGAAATTAACATTGTTTCGCAATCTTATCGATATCATTGAAAACAGTTTGATAAGAAAATTATTTTGAGCTTTTTAGTGGAATGTTTTTACCTGTCATAAGACGAGTTTAAACAATCCCATTGAATTCCACCACTTAATTGTATCCTGACAGATACGTATTTCGACCTCAACAGTAAGGCCGTCTTCAGTGTCTCGTACTTGACTCGACTCGACGAAGTTGGCAATTAATGGTTCATCCATGTACTGTACATGGGGTGACCAATAAATGTCTGATGCATAAAAACATAACTTCATTTTGGTCACTCCTTTTTCATCCGTCTCAAGTTCATGTTAAGCGATTTGAATATGTTATGTAGTATCTCAATTACAATTAAACTTTGGCCGCAGGACCTCAAGATTGCCGTTTGAACAAATTTAAACGTATTTCAGGTGCATGTTACGAAGAGTCCTATAATGTATGTTCTCCTGCATACTGGCGTCCAGCAGGCACTTTGGTAGAAAGCTTTACATTTTAGATAATTTTAAAGATAAATAATAGTTGATTTGTGAATTCTCATCAGGAGCCGCTAGAGTTGAGGTAAAAGTATGCAATGATTGCACACATTATCTAAAATTGATCGAAGAAGGTCAGGCTTGTCCAAAATATGTACATGTCCAAAATATATCATTTACCCTATGAATCGTTTGATATATAAATCTTAAAAATCCATTGAAAGATAAAGGACCTATTAATGTTACAAATATTACATGATTTCGTGACGGTCCCCAATTTTGAAATATTCATTTTACACCCTGTATCCGAGTCTTCCCCTTAGACGTAGTTTACGTCAAAACACAATCGGTCATTGCGTTTAAAAGTTATAAAGAAAATGGTGTGTTGAACCATATTGGTTGGTTGGCTGACTAGCTATACAGCGTTTGCAAGAGCCGTAAGGTAGGCAATTATTTATGATATGTGTCACACTAAGGCCAAGCTAAACCAAACGATTCATTCGGGCAAGGCATCGTCACCGCTAATCTGTTATGATTTTATTATCGATTGCAGTCATCAAACAGTTAAAACATGTTTTATTCTATCGCATGTAATAAATCGCGAGTGCTTTTAGGCATTTCTAGAATTGACGCTGGAATTTTGAACAAATAAGTTTGTAAAACATCCACAGCGGCTTGCTATCCGGACTATATTGCAAGTTTGGCACATATGTCGCGTGGAAACAAATGCAAATTACATGTAAAATGTTGTCAGCTTTGTATTCGGCCTCTCCAAAGATTACAAGTATCGCTGTATCCGCTCGGGCCGCGACGATAATAACAATTTGGGGCTGCAGATTAATCTGTTCGAATTTTTCTTGAAGAATCTCCAAGCGCTGAGAAATTTTTCTTTCAACGTCATTCGCCGTCTGCATATAAAAGTGTTATCTTCAATAATACATTTATCGACTTTAAAATTCGTTGGATCAACTGCATAATCATCTAACTGTTCATCGAACTCGAAGGTCTGATAACTGTGGCAGACGAATGTTATCTTGATACGTATTGTTATTTTCGATTATATGGCGCACTTCTTCAAGAAAGCTTTGTTGCCCCCAGAGGATCAACACTGCCCAGATGCGATTTTCGATTTCTCTGCCATCTTCCGAAAAAAAAAATCCTTGTGGAATAGGAACACAATTGAGTTTAATGAAATATCCAGTCCTTTCAATCAACAGCAGCGATCCGGTGTTTGTGAATACTGTAGGCCACTTTGAATTGATCTTTCTTTTCTAATGTAAGGATGATATTCTTCCGGGATGATGTCACTGGAGCTATTTTCTCAAAATATTTATGCTTCACTTCTGGAATGAATGTTGATTTATTGTTGTCTTATCCATTCGATTGCAAGCGGATAATGCGTCAGAATATGCGCTTTCGGCTTGAGATGTTTATTAAAAGCGTTTTGTACTGACTCAATATGCGTTGGATTAGACAATATGCGGAAATCATTAAGTATGGGCCAACTTTAGTCACATTTACAAGGAATGACTTCTCATCTTCACTCATCTGTTTTCAGAGTTCTGATAGCAAATTTATATATTATATTTAAACGTATTTGTTGTTGAACATTCGGCATGGGTGCTAAAGAAGGCAGGTTATGTAGCTAGAACAAACATAATAACTGCTCATACTGAGAGTCTCTTCGAGTTCTCACAAAATTTTATATTGCCAATCGCACAGCAGGATTCTTTTGTATGCTGCCCGTGAAGCCAGAATTATTTTTATTCTCTTGGGTGTCGTTAGATTAATCATACCATTGCATTCTAAGCATGAAATGCTGAAGAAAACACGAATGAAAAATAAAACGTTACACACATTATTTTGTGTTCGGACCTAACGGAATTTTCACGCAGAATCATACCAAAACAAAACATTAAAAGTCTTGTTAAAAGTAAATAATCGGGACACCGCGAAACGTCTCATAAAATGCCTTATGGAAAAAAATACATGAATAAGGGGTCGTTCAATAATGAAGTCACAGGTTTTAGAGGAGAAAGATGGGGGTGCTAAGATTGTGTGACAGTACGTGTACTAGACTTCAGGGGGGGGGGGGGGGGGTTAGAAATCTCAAAAGTTGAATCACCCCTTAAAGCTAAAATGGCCATTTATAACCGAGTGTTCGCAATATGAGTCATGTTCGGAATTTGAGTCAAAACGGTACCTACTTGTTTTCTTGGAACATTTTCAGGATATTCTTCAGAAAATTCCTCCAGAAATTGTTTCAGAAAATTTCTTTCCAATTCACGATAGATTTTTTGTGGAAATGTTCGAAGGAGTTTCTGAAAGATTTCATGAAGCAATTCTTTGAGGATTTCTTGTACAAGTTCCTGAAGAAATTAGCAAATAAATTCCTGGTTTAATTCCATTGAGGAATTTTTAATGGGAATTTGTGGTGGATACCTAAAAAAATCAGTTATTGAAAAATCAGAGTTATTGAAAAAAAATCAGGAGAATTCGCAAAGGAAATTTTGGTTTGCTTTCCTGAAAACTTTTTTGGTTAAGTTCTTGAAATAATGGGGGGCGGGGGGTTCCGATCGGTTCCCAGTAGAAATTCTGCTTAAAGACATTCTAAACAGAAGCTGAGGTATTTTCAAAAAAAAGTTCATAATTTCCAAAAAAAAAAATTCAATGAAATTATGAATAAATTTAGTTCTAGGAACAATGCACTGAAATCCTGAAAATATTTCCCCCTTTTCTCTGAAATGTTAAATATCAGGTGGGTTTCTAAGAAAAATACGTTGAATATCAAGAAATTCAATGCTCAATTTGGTCTTTTTTTTACGTTTCTCGCACTTTTTTGCTAGAAATCCGCTAATTAATCTGTTGACCTGTCATAACACGAAATAGAAGAAAATATGTTGAGAATTGTATCAAAATCGGTAATTTATCATTAAAATACCTTATCTGCTTTGCACCAATTGTTGCGGTAGTGTTCCTTTAGTTGCGTGTCCCATATGAAAACAATGAGATTTGCAACTATGGGAACACGAATTAAAAAATACCACAGTAATTGCGGGTATCGTTTTAGGCAGCAATGATGGATTCTCCCACGATTGGATCACTCTTCGTTTGCAGTATATTTCATGAGCTTTCTAATGCAGACTGAAGGTAAGCGAAATGAAGTACAAACTTGGTGTAAGTGTAGAAATAGTGGTTGAACTAACTTAATTCCTCAACTATTGGGTATTTTACCCTACTAAGTTTTAAATCTAGATTTGTTCAATTGCACAACATGTGAAATATTTAGTTCGAAAAATGTTCACAATTAAACATTGCACTTCGGAACAAGAACTAAATTTCAAAACTGTTTTGTTATTTGTGTTTAGGTGTTCCATATATTGGTAGCTATGGAAATAAAAATTGCATGGAATTCTTTTGCACCGCTATGGAATTCTAACGGCTGCTTCATAAAAATGGTTTCCTCCAACTCTCCGTACAGATACGCCGTTTTCACGTCGACGTGCTTTACCTGCATTCCTCATCGAGCAGCGACGCTCAGCAAGGTGCGAAAGGTGGTTTGCTTAGCAACTGGCGCAAACACCCCTTCATAGTCAGTACTGAACTGTTGGCTATATCCTTGTGCCACAAGTCTAGCCTTATAGCGGATAACGTTTTCACGCTAGTCCATCTTCTTGAAAATACACTTGCAACCAATCGGCTTTTTGTTTGATATGCGACTTCAGAACAGATTCCAGTGCACCGCTCGAGCAACGTTTCGCTTCTTCATCAACCATCTTAGATTAACCAGATCCAGCGTTATAGCTCTTCGTCGGTAATGCCGTAGTCAAGATTAAGAATGATTCCGGGAGACTTCGAAACACCATAGCTACCTGCATATTCCGACTTAGGTCTTCTCCAGCCAACGCAACGTCAGCTTCTCAAACAGATCTTCCATTTCATAGACATGGTGCTCGATGTCCTCACCGTCGTAGCATCGTTTGTCACATTTATTTATTACCAGACTAAGGTTTGTCACATATTAGCTTTAAAATGGATACCTTTGACATTAGTGTGGCTTTTTCGTACTGTACTGTTGTACTGTTATTTTTACGGGAAACCGTTCCTTATATCAAAGAAAAAATCGTTTTTTGAAGGAATGTATTGTCCATAAGAAATGGTTCGGATATTCAATGGAAAATTATTTTAAAAGCCGAATAATACGTTAAGTCAAAAATCATCAAGCCGAATTGTATTTGACCGAAATGAACGTTTGGGCAAAACAGTTTTCTAACGGGAAACAGTTTGACCAAAAATTTCATTTGGCCAAAGCGACATAGGTTTTATTTATTATCAGACTAAGGCCGGAGTGGCCTGTGCTGCACATAAAAGTCTTCTCCATTCAGCTCGGTCCATGGCTGCACTTCGCCAACCACGCAGTCTGCGGAGGGTCCGCAAATCGTCCTCCACCTGATCGATCCACCTTGCCCGCTGTGCACCTCGCCTTCTTGTTCCCGTCGGATCATTGTCGAGAACCATTTTCACCGGATTACTGTCCGACATTCTGGCTACGTGCCCGGCCCACCGCAGTCTTCCGATTTTCGCGGTGTGAACGATGGATGGTTCTCCCAACAGCTCATGCAACTCGTGGTTCATTCGCCTCCTCCACGTACCATCCGCCATCTGCACCCCACCATAGATGGTACGCAGCACTTTCCTTTCAAAAACTCCCAGTACGCGTTGGTCCTCCACGAGCATCGACCAGGTCTCGTGTTCGTGGAGAACTACCGGTCTAATAAGCGTTTTGTAGATAGTCAGTTTGGTAGGGCGGTGAACACTATTCGATCGGAACGTTTTGCGGAGTCCAAAGTACGTACTATTTCCAGCCACTATGCGCCTCCGAATTTCTCTGCTGGTATCGTTATCGGTGGTCACCAGTGAGCCCAAGTACACGAATTCTTCAACCACCTCGATTTCGTCACCACCTATAGAAACTCGTAGTGGGTGGCTTACATTGACCTCTCTTGAGCCTCTTCCTATCATGTACTTCGTCTTCGACGTATTGATGACTAGTCCAATCCGATAAGCTTCGCTTTTCAGTCTGATGTAGGCTTCCTCCAAAGTTACGTGCCATAATATCAATGTCGTCGGCGAAACCAAATAACTGGACGAACTTCGTGAAAATCGTACCACTCGTGTCAATCCCTGCCCTTCGTATTACTCCCTCCAAAGCGATGTTGAATAGCAGACACGAAAGACCATCACTTTGCCGTAACCCTCTACGCGTTTCGAAGGGACTCGAGAATGCCCCTGAAACTCGAACTACGCACATCACCCGATTAATCGTCGCCTTGATCAACCGTATCAGTTTATCCGGAAATCCGTTTTCGTGCATTAGCTGCCATAGCTGGTCCCGATCGATTGTATCATATGCGGCTTTGAAGTCGATGAATAGATGATGTGTGGGCACGTTGTATTTGCGGCATTTCTGCAATACCTGACGTATGGCGTACACCTGGTCTGTGGTAGAGCGTTCACCCATAAATCCCGCCTGGTACTGCCCCACGAACTCTCTTGCAATTGGTGTTAGTCGGCGGCATAAAATTTGGGAGAGTACCTTGTAGGCGGCGTTCAGCAATGTGATTGCGCGGTAGTTGCTACAATCCAGCTTATCGCCCTTTTGTAGATGGGACACACGACACCTTCCATCCACTCCTGCGGCAGAACCTCATCCTCCCAAACCTTGGTAATCACCCAGTGCAGCGCTCTAGCCAGTGCATCACCACCGTGTTTAAACAGCTCTCCTGGTAGTTGGTCAACTCCAGGGGCTTTGTTGTTTTTCAGCCGGCCGATCTCCTCCTGGATTTCCTGGAGATTCGGAGCCGGAAGTCGCATGTCCTGCGCGCGTGCTCCTAGGTTCATCACCATATTGCCATATTCGTCTGCCACATCGCCATTCAGGTGTTCTTCGTAGTGCTGCCGCCACCTTTGGATCACCTCACGCTCGTTCGTAAGAAGGTTCCCGTTTATGTCCTTACACATATCGGGCTGTGGCTTGTGGCCCTTACGTGAACGGTTCAACTTCTCATAGAACTTTCGTGCGTTATTAGCGCGGTACAGTTCCTCCGTCTCTTCACGGTCTCGATCTTCCTGCTGGCGCTTTGTCCTCCGGAAAATCGAGTTTTGTCTGTTCCGCGCCCGTTTGTATCGTGCCTCGTTGGTCCTCGTGCGGTGTTGCAGCAATCTCGCCCATGCTGCATTCTTCTCCTCAACTAACTGCTCATATTCGCCGTCATACCAGTCGTTTCTCTGATCCGGAGCCACCGTGCCTAGTGCGGCGGTTGCGGTGCTTCCAATGGCGGATCGAATATCTCTCCAGCCATCTTCAAGAGATGCTGCGCCTAGCTGCTCTTCCGTTGGGAGTGCCGCTTCCAGCTGCTGCGCGTAGTCTTGGGCTAGTCTACCGTCTTGCAGCCGCCCAATGTTTAGCCGCGGCGGACAACTCCGACGCGTGTTGATCACCGTCGAGAGTTTTGAGCGCAGACATACTGCAACGAGGTAGTGGTCGGATTCAATATTCGCACTGCGGTAAGTGCGTACGTTCGTGATGTCGGAGAAGAATTTACCGTCGATTAGAACGTGGTCGATTTGGTTTTCCGTTACTTGATTAGGTGATTTCCATGTGGCCTTGTGGATATTCTTGCGGGGGAAGAAAGTGTTCGGACTACCATTCCGCGGGAGGCTGCAAAGTTTATGCATCGTTGGCCGTTGTCGTTCGATACGGTATGCAGACTATCCGGTCCGATGACCGGTCCATACATTTCCTCCCTTCCTACCTGAGCGTTCATGTCACCGATGACGATTTTGACGTCCCGCAGTGGGCATCCATCGTATGTCTGCTCCAGCTGCGCATAGAACGCTTCTTTCTCGTCGTCGGATTTCCCTTCGTGTGGGCAGTGCACGTTGATGATGCTATAGTTGAAGAAACGGCCTTTTATCCTCAGCTTGCACATCCTTGCGTTGATTGGCTGCCACCCAATCACGCGTTGGCGCATCTTTCCCAGCACTATAAAGCCGGTTCCCAGCTCGTTGGTGGTGCCACAGCTTTGGTAGAAGGTAGCCGCTCGATGCCCGCTATTCCACACTTTCTGTCCTGTCCAGCAGATTTCTTGCAGCGCTACAACATCGAAGTTGCGGGGAAGTAATTCATCGTAGTTCCATGTCGCAACCTGCGAAGCCTAGCGACTTGCAGTTCCATGTTCCAAGCTTCCAATCGTGATCCTTTATTCGTCGCCTAGGTCGTTGCCGATTATATCGAGTCGCATTATCTCTTATATTGTTCGTAATGATTGGTTTTCTAGGCGGCTTATTGGGCCTGCGCAAACCTCCTGTCTCGTCGGAGGGCCGTCGTGTCAGGGCTGTTTAGCGTCCCACCTAACACCAGGACTTGGGCTTGTGCGCTTTGAGCGGCACACGGTTTCTTTGGTGGAGCCTACTTGCGGATACATGCAGCTTTTTATAGCGGTTTAACAGGGCCCACTGTCAAACCCCACTACATCCTAGGCAGGCGCCACAACTCGCAGATGGCCTGGGGAGGGATCGTCAAGCCCTTGGACATAGTCCCTGCTGCCCCCAGCTACATAGGTGGAATTGGTAATTTATCCGAACAAGCATTTTTCCGTAACGCGTCGTTTGATCGAAATGGTCATTTGGAATAGGTTATAAGGTCGAAAATGTCGTTCGATCAAAATAATTGTTTGACAGAAAAGACCTTTTGGTTGAAAATGTCCAACGTCCAAATGTTGATTACTGAACGGATAATATGGTCAAAAATATCCACCCTTTTGGCCAAATAACATTTTCGGCCAAATAGCCTTTCTGTCAAACTACTTGTTGGACTTTTTCGGCTAAATGGCCTGTCGACCGAACAACATTTTCGGCCACATGTCCATTTCAGCTAAATAAAATGTTTGGCCAAATGGGTTTTGGCCTAATAGTTTGTTCGGTCAAATGACATATTCGGTCAAACACCTTTCGGCCTTGTGTCTATCGTCGAAATGGCCGAAAGTCATTCGACGAAAAGCTAAAAGTCATCTAGCCAAATTCCTAAAGGCCGAATTAAACGTTTGTTTGAATCGGTATTAGGTCGAAAATGGTTTAACCGCAAATGACATTTGGCGGAAAAGCGACAAACAGCCGAAAAGCTCATTCGGCCGAATTGGTAATTTCACCGAAAAAGTTGTTTGCCCTTAAAGTTTGTTCGGATGAAAATGTAATTTTACCGAAATGGTCGTTTGACCGAAAAAGTCATTTGACTGACTAGATCATTTGGCCGAAAATGCAGTTTGGGAGAAATGGTCGTTTGGCAGAAAAAGTAATTTGGCCTGAAAATGTCCTTTCTGCAAAACAAACATTTCAGCCGAACGGCATTTTCTGCCAAATGACCTATTCAGCGAAACGGATTTTTTGGCAAAATGACCAATTCAGCCGAACGACAGTTTCAGACAGACCTTGACGAAAGAAACGAACATGTGGTATGCCGTTCTCTGATAACTGCCAACAGGCGTTTTCCTCCGTAAACTTCCCGGCAACAGAACATCACTGCTCTCATAATTTCACTAAATGTGAATGTTATCAATATTATCAAAGCGTAATTGAGATAACATCAGCTAGTTATGAACATCATCACAGTTTAATTTGTCCCTGCCCATAACCTTTGTTTGCAAAATATTTTCGTAGTTTATGTATGACCTGATCACAACTGCAGCTCTAAACTGGGCCTGCGTTGAAGTGATTCCCTTGGTAACGGTTGAAACATTTATTACGAAACATCAATAAGTGTGGAAATGTACTGAAAGGTGAAAGCATATTCTATCACATGTTGCAAACATTTCGGAGGAAACATTGCTAGGTATTAATAAAAAGGTAAGCACATGTGACGGGTTATATGCAAAAAGGTTGCTTTGCGTTCATATGCTAGTGAACATTCGAAATTGAGCGGTTCTAAATTTATTTATTATAATGATTTTTGTTACACAAGCTCAAATATTTACACCGGAAATAAGCTAGAATTTAAGAAAAATATCACATTAGGTATCACGAAGAATTAGTCAAAAAAAGCATTTGACTGCACCATGGACAAAAGAATTACTTAAATTCTTCAATAAAGTTATTTCAAACCATACCATGGAAGCTATCGAAGCTCTATTTGTGTATTAGAGAGCAAAATGATTTTGCCACCTCTACCTCGAAAGACAATAAAACAATTCAATGGAGGTCAAGAAATTAGTAATACGTCAATGGCTCTTCAGTACTAAAGTATTCATTACATTACCAAAGCTCGTGAGGGAAGCGTGATACCACATGTGATAATCTACATTCGAGATGGAAATAAATTTGCAAACTGCGTCGAAATCATTTCGCAAGTGATAGGCACGCCAATATTGTTCCCGCCGTAACTATTCTTATTTACACAACTGAATGTTTAATGTTCAAATTAAATTCATTTGAAATGAACCGACCTTCAACTATATTCTACTCGTGTACAGTAGGAGAAATGTGCATATAGTGATCAAAACAATGTTTTACATGTCTCAATGAAGGACATTTCTTTGAGATTCTCAGACATTTTTTTTTAGATTGCAATCGAGGATCACACTCACCTTTTCTGATAGCAATCAGGATTCAGGAAGTGAATTAAAAAAACTCGTTTAAATAGGTAACGAATCTACGAAGTATTCCGCAACGATACTTATGAACGTTTCTTTAAGTTTGCCTCTGAAAAATAAATTTCTGCAGTTGCAATTATATGTTGCCTACCCTTTTATCAGAAGACCGTCAGCTGTTGGACATTCGAATCATTTTATGGTGCTAGTCACCTATTTGCGTGCTCTCGCCGCAGCAGCAAGAGCAATCAACTCTAGGCTTCGGACGGAAAACCCGGTAACATGAATGACCAATCTGAGCCGCTTGTCCTACGTAGAACCGAGATGATAATGATGATGGCGATTACTATCGTATAATAATGTCAACATAGCTGCGCTGCCGTCGCTGTTGTTGACCATCGACTGTGTACTCAGCACTAGGCGCTGCGGTACAAGCGAATGATGATCCTAAATTTCGTAAACTGCTTTTTCTTACTGATCGTATGAGTAATTGTCCTATATACATTTGGACTCAAGCAAACATGAGACAATTGTGCTTATGAAGATGATTGGATGTATTTATAAAGTGAAAGTTATTCTTTTTGTCACGATCGGAATCCAAACAGTGGCATACCAAACATAAAAATAAATAAAAGTCGATTTGTTTATGTGTAATTCGCACATTAAGTATACGTTCTCGGCAAAATCAGGTCATGAACAAATTTTTAAGCGGAATCTTCGCAAAAGTGTCTTTTGTATACTGATTCTCAACAAAATGCGTTTCACATCTTGGCAATGAAAAATCATATGTTTGCTCAGATTCGGCAATATTCACCTCGGAAAACGTTAATGGAACACGCTAGGAAAAAAATGGCATGATAGGGGAAGAGGCCCCAAAACGCAAAAGGCGTTTTGCCTCATGAGTTTTCCGGCAACAAAATATCACCACTTTTCTGAAATGTGAATATTATCAATATGATTGAGATTTTTGACAATTTTTGAATGGCATCAATTAGCTATCTTGTTTAACTGATGCATAATGTAAAAATACCCATGAATAGCGTTACAAATAAGACAATAGAACAGTGTTTGCTTAGCTAGGGCATATTGCCCCCCTTCCCCTAAATTAAACCACATAAAGTTCTAAATTGATTGTGACCATTGACCTGCATAAAACTACTCGGAAAAGATCCGTTAGGTATTTACCTTTTGACAATGAAGAGCCTTCAATCTCACTATCCAACAAAATTGAACTTTTTTTCGCTCCCTTCAACCATTTTTAATGTACTCAATAGATTTTTTACGCTGAATTCAGGTACGTATTCAGATTTTCTGTAACACGTCCAGTTTTAGAGAAAAACGCATTTTAATTCACAAAAGTACGTATTTTCATAGAAATTTGGTTTCTCTCCCCTGCAAAGCTGAATTAGGCTCCTCACTTTTAGAATAAAATTTGAATTTTGTAGAATGGGCCTTGTAGAATGCATGTGGGTTGTTGGATTTCATTTGGCACGTACATTTGTTGTGAAAAACGGAATTTCATTGACAAAAGTACGTCTTTTCATAGAAATTTGGTTTCTCTCATCTGCAAAGCTGAATTTCGGCTCCTCACTTTTAGAATAAAGTTTGAATTTTGTAGAATGGGCCTTGTAGAATGCATGTGGGTTGATGGATTTCATTTGGCACGTACATTTATTGTGAAAAACGGAATTTCATTCACAAAAGTACGTCTTTTCATTAAAATTTGGTTTCTCTCCTCTGCAAAGCTGAATTTCAGCCCCTCATTATTAGAATAAAGTTTTAATTTTGTAGAATGGGCCTTGTAGAATGCATGTGGGTTGTTGGATTTCATTTGGCACGTACATTTGTTGTGAAAAAACGGATTTTCATTCACAAAAGTACGTCTTTTCATAGAAATTTGGTTTCTCTCCCCTGCAAAGCTGAATTTTGGCTCCTCACTTTTAGAATAAAGTTTGAATTTTGTAGAATGGGCCTTGTAGAATGCATGTGGGTTGTTGGATTTCATTTGGCACGTACATTTGTTGTGAAAAACGGAATTTCATTCACAAAAGTACGTATTTTCATAGAAATTTGGTTTCTCTCCTCTGCAAAGCTGAATTTCGGCTCCTCACTTTTAGAATAAAGTTTGAATTTTGTAGAATGGGCCTTGTAGAATGCATGTGGGTTGTTGGATTTCATTTGGCACGTACATTTGTTGTGAAAAACGGATTTTCATTCACAAAAGTACGTCTTTTCATAGAAATTTGGTTTCTCTCCCCTGCAAAGCTGAATTAGGCTCCTCACTTTTAGAATAAAGTTTGAATTTTGTAGAATGGGCCTTGTAGAATGTAGGGCTGTGCAAATATCGATAAAATCGATAATATCGATATTATCGGATGAAATTTATCGATACGATATCCGATATCATTGAACTCAGATATCGCCGATATCGATAATTTTTTGTAATCGATGTAATGATGATGCCCAATTAAATCAACTACATACACTGGCTCACTGACTACATCCTTTAAAACATATGTAGCAAGCCAATCACATTTTTTAAATGTCCATTGTGTCTGGTGTTGAGAAATTGGGCGCATCAGTACCCACTAAGACGAAAGGCAAAACGCATGAACGATAAAGCTTACAAAACCCTCGACAGGAAATCTAAAATCATTCATAATAAACCACAGGCGGTGAAAGTTATTTCATGAAAATTATTGTCGTTTGCGGTGTTTTACCAAGATGAATAAGAGCGACTAAAATTTTCAAACGGTATTGGAGTGACAAATTAGAGTTTGAAACGTGATAAAATCGATAGTAGACAAACTCGGGTGAAAACTGTATTTTTTTTTATTTTATCGGATATCGATCCGATATCCGATATTTTCAAACCCGATATATCGCCGATACCGATAAATCACCAAATGAATATCGTCGATATCGATAAACCTCCATTGTGCACAGCCCTAGTAGAATGCATGTGGGTTGTTGGATTTCATTTGGCACGTACATTTGTTGTGAAAAACGGAATTTCATTCACAAAAGTACGTCTTTTCATAGAAATTTGGTTTCTCTCCTCTGCAAAGCTGAATTTCAGCTCCTCACTTTTAGAATAAAGTTTGAATTTTGTAGAATGGGCCTTGTAGAATGCATGTGGGTTGTTGGATTTCATTTGGCACGTACATTTGTTGTGAAAAACGGAATTTAATTCACAAATATACGTATTTTCATTGAAATTTGGATTCTGTGCTCTGCAAAGCTGAATTTCGGCTCCTCACTTTGGAAATAAAGTTTGAATTTTGTAGAATAGGCCTTGCAGAATGCATATGGTTGGTTGGATGACATTTGGCGCATTGAGAAGCCGAATTTCTATGAAAATACGTACTTTTGTTAATTAAATTCCGTTTTTCACAACAAATGTACGTGCCAAATGAAATTCAGCAACCGATATGCATTCTACAAGGCCCATTCTACAAAATTCAAACTTTATTCTAAAAGTGAGAAGTCGAAATTCAGCTTTGCAGAGGAGAGAAACCAAATTTCTATAAAAGACGTACTTTTGTGAATGAAATTCCGTTTTTCACAACAAATGTACGTGCCAAATGAAATCCAACAATCCACATGCATTCTACAAGGCCCATTCTACAAAATTCAAACTTTATTTTAAAAGTAAAGAGCCGAAATTCAGCTTTGTAGACGAGAGAAAACAAATTTCTGTGAAAAGACGTACTTTTGTGAATGAAATTCCGTTTTTCACAACAAATGAACGTGCCAAATGAAATCCAACAACCCACATGCATTCTACAAGACCCATTTCACCAAATTCGAACTTTATTCTAAAAGTAAGGAGTCGAAATTCAGCTTTGCAGAGGAGAGAAACCAAATTTCTTTGAAAATACGTACTTTTGTGAAATAAATTCCGTTTTTCACAACAAATGAACGTGTCAAATAAGATTCAACAACTTACTTAGATCTTGTACGATTTCTTCTATATAATTTAAGCCTCTTTCTCAAAGTTATAAACCGAAAACCAGCTTTACAGAACAGAGAAACCAAATTCTAATAAGAATACGTAGTTTTCTGAATTTAAACCCGTTTTTCTCAAAAACTGGACGTGTTACAAAAAATCTGAATACATGACTGAATTCAGCGATGAAAAATCTTTCAAGTACACTGGGAATGGTTGAAGGGAGTAAAACACTGTTGACTAGTGTCTCTCAACATAGACAACCACTTAAAAAAAAACACATTCGGATGCACAAGCTATCATGCGTCTCCATTTTTTCCTGTACTTCTTAATCATCGAAATGATCACCCGGTTGACAAAGAAAAAGAACAAATTTGAGAATGTCAAACGAATACCAGAAGAATTTGCCGAGGAAATGTTGAAGAGTTTCCCGAGGCAATTTGTAAACAGTTGTAGATCAAAGGGATTCCACATTGGAATTCGGAAGAATTCCACATGTAGATTTAGTAGATTCGTTGAACCAAAATCCGTACATTGTGGACAAATATTCAGTCAAAAAGAGTGTACCTCATCCGCTTATACAATAAATTAACATGATTCCTAGTTCGAGAATGTGTTGTAGTTAGGAAACCGAGACCGATATTTTCCAAAAGAAATAAACAAAGCGATAGTTGATTCTGGGTGGTTTCGATGTTCCACGGTGCATAAATTTTAAACATAAAGATGTCAATTAACTGCGAAGATGTAAAATTTATATATTTGCAGACTAGGCCAAAACAAATCTTTTTTTTTTCAATCATGTTTCCTCCTTCAGCCTTCGATTCGATAAAATATAAAAAATTGTAATTTCCAAATATATTCTTCAATAAATATGATGAGTGTTTTTTATTTGAGTTTTTTTGTTTTTCACCACTTGAAGAGAACTAGGACTTAATTTTTATTTAATATTTTTAACGGTAAACTGAGTTAAACGTCATAAAGTGGTATACAATCATATCGGATTACTGCAATATTGTTAAAGAAATTTTCGCAATTTTTTTTTTTACGATCCGTGTACGTAGTCACCCACTCTCCGTAACATGCCGCTATCTCAAAGCATCTCATCTGACGATTGTCACATGTATCGGAACAAGCGCGAAAAGATCTACGATCCGACCGATCATACTACAGTGCCAGTGTGATAAGGGACGCCATTCAAGCGAAAGCACCCACAACTGGCGAATCGGTTGGCGGCGGCGTTGAGCTGGTTAGTACCGGCCCGTTTCCGTCCCATTCGAGTTCTGGACGCCATCGAAAGTGGTCGTTCCAGTGGTCGATTCTCTCATAGTTTGCTCCCGGGTACCCGTGTCGAGCCTATATTAATCGATTACGAGAAGCGATGTTCCGCCGTTCAAAGTGGCTTCCACCATAAAATAAATTAATTTAAATTGTTCGCGAAGCGTGGCATGCGGTAGCGGAATCGCCACGCCGAAAGAGAGCAAAAGTGATCGTTCGCGCGGGTGTGAGAATCAAGAAGTGGGGCTCAATACTGGACAAAACGTAAACAAGTTTGTTCAAACAAAATTTGTCGCTTACTTGTTCCGAATAGTAGAACGGCGTGGCAGAGTCATATTGAACGTTTAATAGAGTGATGAATCGGCGCAGAAGTGGCTACATAATCGAGTTCAAAACTGATCGATTTCTAATCGAATTGAGTCACAGGTCAGAACCGACCGATTGGGACCCATCCAGGCGATTGTTTGTTTTATTTGACGCTAATTGAGCATCAATACAGTGCAGTGGCGGTAATCGCGGGCTGGTGCTGCCGGAAACTATTTTTGGTGTATCAATTGAGGTGAGAAAATGTTAAAAGCGAGGTTTACATTCCTAATGCTCAACTGCTGATTCATACTTTGTTGTGGTATTAAGTGAAGTGTAATTAGAAAAAATGAGTAGCTAAGGGCTCGTGTGGCTATCTGCAGTTAACTGAATTTATAAAGAAAGTAGTTCAAGTGTTCGTTCAAATGTTTTAAATTTTTAAACTAGGTATCTGTTAAGTGGAGTTTGGCAAAATTTTAAAAATAACGTTTTGATTTTTTTACATATATACAATTGCGTCTTTTTAGTCGAAAGGTATGCAAAATGATTATTTTCGAATTACTCATTGTTTCACTGGAATAAATTTGTGCCATTTTTTAAACTGTGTTTCTTGTTTCCTCAGAATTGCGAAAATGTAGTTTCTTAAACATTTTTTCAAGTCTGTTGATCGTTTTTTGACAATACCACTTGATGCACATACGCATCCACATTTTTCTTTTGCACGGTCCAGTTGTTGACCTATGCAAATACTTAATTGATCCGCGGCATTCTCGTGTTGAGGGCAAATTAACATATCTTGCTGAGCAACAGGCTGTGCGAATCTCGGCAGATTTTAGCGAAGAAACGGCAATAACTATTGGTTGCGTATCAATACTAACTGCTTTCGATTACTCAACACGAAAGTAATATTGTTCGATTGCGTGTGATTATAAATCATTCACTGAAAACTAATTCAGCCTCATTTATTAACTAGCAGTTTGATGTTTGACCTGTTTGACCTACCATCACGGATTATCTTACATTGTGGATTCGCTTAACTATTTTAGCTACCCGCAAAATATACAGCAGAGTTGAGGTCAACCAGTTTTAATAAATATGCAAATCGAAAGAACTTGGTATGCGCTTGAGCATAATAAATTAAATGTCGAGCAATACATTTGCTGACAACTCTCACCTTCAACTATTCTTTATCTTGAAGAAGCTCAGAATCGTGAGAGCATTTTATAACTTCCGCTCCGCACTTTGACGCAACATAGGCAAATCTCAACACATAGCGTAGAAGCAGGTTTTCCGCTTCACTGGGGCAATGAACTCCATTCGCGTCTTGTTGATATTTGTTTAAATTAAATGTTCGTTTTGCATATTTAACTCGATCAGTTTAATTCGTATGTTGAAAATAAATACATTGTTAATCTGTCCGGATCATCGAGTAAGCAAGCAGTTTTTGGGTACCGTCATCGGTACAATGGGTCTAGGGGGTGAGAATGGGTCAACACCCTAACCGACAGTATATGGAGGTCGGATAACAATATCGTTCAAAAAGATCTCTTATAATTTAGTTTTCTTGCCCTCAAATTCATTAAAACTATTCTACAGCAGTTTATATAGTTGAAACAGTGACCCACTCCCACCCCCACTTGACCCATTGGCACCCTCGATGACGGTATCCAAATTTCGGAGTAATTCGAATGGATTTAATTGAAATCTTATGCTTCTTATACAGTATTTTCCAATCGTCTTGATTATTTGGAACAAAACTAAAACAGCGCAAATTTTTTGGAATTGTAATTGTAGCATTTTTATTTGTCCGTCTTATGATGTGTCTTGAACTTGACTCGACTTACTGAACTGAAAGACACTGAGGACGGCCTTACTGTCCAGGTTGAAATTCGTATATGCTGAGGTACTATCAAGTGGTGGAATTAAATGGAATTGTACAAACTCCTCTTATGACAAGTAAAGACATTCCATTGAAAGCTCAAAATAATTTTCTCAAGGTAAAACTGTCAAGAATCCAAATAATTTTCACCTCGCATTTTCAGAGGCACCAATCTCAAGTAAGAAGCAACGAATAACTGTGGCCGCCAACATACTCCAGACAGTGAAATTCATAGGGCTCGGGTCTGGCGAACTCGCTGGCCGCTCTGAGCTCTAAATGAACCCTAAAAGACTCTTAGTTGGGTTTTCTTCACTTTTTGAGCCGGCGTCCAATCCTGTCGTAAAACCCAATCCCTGCACAGTGGCGGGCCCTCATACAAATCCCGGACAAAACCTTAGATTGCATTCAATACTTCACCACAGAGTAGTTTTGAAACGTTGAATTCATTTTGAGGTTAAAATGGTTATCCGACATACTTTATGTTATCCAAGGACTTCCGCAAGCGCAAGCCCTAGGATCTAGAACAAAGACAGCGTCCTCATTCTAACATTGCACCAGTCAATTTCCCGTTTTGTAGACAAAAGTAGACAAAAATATGTTAAATTACAAAAATATATGCTTCACGAAAATCACGAAAAAAAATTTTGAGGTTTTGTCCGGCTTTCCGCCACTGTACCCTGATACAAAAATAATGACGTGCCCACGATTCGACGACGTTTTGTTGAACTAATTTCCAATACGTATTTTGTTTTATATTATTTTCACTCACTAATGTAGCAGCTCAACTGCCGAACCTGTAGATAAACTTACGTGATTTTTGCATTTTCAACGAGTTTTGAAATGAAATTCGACTTAGAATTTTGGGAAACTTGATTTTGAAGCAACCCCTTCTTCAAATTTGCTAAATCTACAATAAATTAGACACCTGAAAATAAATTATTACTTTTTGAGTTTTTTCGCCAAATTTTTGTATGGGTGACTGGATCTAGCTTTCCCAGTTTTTCAAGAACTACTTGAAATCTAAGTATTTTAAAATATTGAAGGAATGTTCACATTTTAGTACAGATCATTGTGTATATGTAGGCTTTGTGCTGTGAAAAAGTCATAGCATTTGGTTAATGCTATGTAAAATTATTTAAATTTTGTGTGGTCACTAAAATGATCTCTGGGAAGGTTCAAAAAACAAACCGTCCTGCAATATTAGAACGGTTGTCTATACCAAAAATTAATCACTACCGTTATCGGGGGTGACAATGGGTCAAATGGGGGTGAGAATGGATCACTGTTTCAACTACTTAGAATGCTTGTAGAATAGTTTGAATGTATCTGAGGGCAAGAAGACTAAAATAAAAGACATCGTTTTGAACGATTTTGCTCTACCACCTCCAGCCTACCGGTGAGATCGATGACCCATTCTCACCCCCCAGACCCATTGTCACCCCCGATGGCGGTACATAATGATCATTTGCCTAAAGGATCTTCTTCTTCTTCTTCTTCTTCTTCTTCTTCTTGGCATTTCATCCCCATACTGGGGACAGAGCCGCCTCGCAGCTTAGTGTTCATTAAGCACTTCCACAGTTATTAACTGCGAGGTTTCTAAGCCAAGTTACCATTTTTGCATTCGTATATCATGAGGCTAACACGATGATACTTTTATGCCCAGGGAAGTCGAGACAATTTCCAATCCGAAAATCGCCTAGACCGGCACCGGGAATCGAACCCAGCCACCCTCAGCATGGTCTTGCTTTGTAGCCGCGCGTCTTACCGCACGGCTAAGGAGGGCCCACAACCCACTATAGGCAGAATCGCACAAAATAAATCGTGTACGATGTGATGAATTGAACTTAAGAATTACGTCTGTTTGTCTGTGGCACA
Organism: Armigeres subalbatus; assembly: GCF_024139115.2. Classification (NCBI taxonomy): domain Eukaryota; kingdom Metazoa; phylum Arthropoda; class Insecta; order Diptera; family Culicidae; genus Armigeres; species Armigeres subalbatus. The sequence goes on from NC_085141.1 coordinate 362,419,964, forward strand.
ATATTCCGAAAATTTGTTATATTGAAACCAATTAGAATGAGATCAACGTGATTTTTTTCAGATAACCATGTAAATAAAAAATCATTTGTATTTTACATCATATAAAAAAATTTCAAAGGAGGGGGAGGTTCGAAAAACCCAGAAAAAATGCTTACGTAATATGTGTTCGACCATAGATACTCTCATTGAGGACATTTATTAAGTTCAATGGATAATGTTGTCCAATGAGAGCAGCTCGAAGTAGTTCGAAGTTATTCCCATCCCTCTCATGTCCGTTTGTTGACAAAAAAGAACGAGCAGGACGGAAACAACTTCGAGCTACTTCGAGCTGCTCATTGGACACCACTAATCTAATGCTGGTCCTCCGGAAGATCCGGAACGGAACACCGGTGAAAAAAGTCAATTTTTTCCTAGCGTAGTGAGACAAATTCTAAATCCCTTAATGATTACATGCAGCGCTATGAGTCAACAATAAAATTGATTTGGAATACTTCCACTTGGTGGCGGTAGTGTATATGAAACCACCAGTTTAGTTCGATATTTAGGGATCTATGTGATTTTGGAAGTTGCTGTCTGTGGGGAATAGAATGAACCAGAAAAAGAATTCGATTTGTTTGTTTACATTGTTTGATAAAGCTATTGCATAATAAAAAATTATTTAATAAACTAAAACATTTACAAATGTCAATAGTAAACAATGAAAGCAAATTACAAAAAAATCCAATCATGGCAAATGAGTAAAAAAACAAATTCAATCTAAGTAGGCTTTCAGTAGAGATGCTAGATTTTTGAAAGCGTGACGTAGAAGATCATTCAGTGTTCGATTCTTGATGCGTATTAAATACCCAAAAGTGTCATTTGGCCGAAAGGGTCGTGTGGCCGAAAGGGTCATTTGTCCGAGAGGGTCGTTTTGCCGAAACTGTCGTTTGGCTGAAAGGGTTATTTGGCCGAAAGGATCATTAGGCCGAAAGGGTCGTTTGACCGAAAGGGTCGTTTGACCGAAAGGGTTGTTTGGCCGAAAGGGTCATTTGGCCGAAAGGGTCGTGTGTTCGAAAGGGTCATTTGGTAAAAATGACCATTTGGCCGAAAGGGCCATTTGGCCGAAAGGGTCATTTGAAAAGTGAGAAATTAGGAGTGAGAAAAGAGACGTCTCAATTTTCATTCCTCATTGCTCACTTCTCGCTGTGAGACGTCTCACTTTCACAGTGAGAAGTGAGAAATGAGGACTGAGAAGTGAAACATCTCAAACAACCCTTTCGGCCAAATGACCCTTTCGGCCAAATTACCCTTTCAGCCAAATGACCCTTACGGCCTAATGACCCTTTCGGCCTAATGACCCTTTCGGTCGAATGACCCTGTCGGTCAAATGACCCTTTCAGCCAAACGACCTTTTCGGCCAAACGACCCTTTCGGCCAAATGAACCGTTCGGCCAAAAGACCCTTTCGGCTAAATGACTTTCGATCAGATGTGTTTCGGCCTAATGGTTTGTTCGGTCTAGTGGCATTCGGCCAAATGGCTTTCAGCCGAATGGGTCTCGGCCAAACGACCCTTCCCCTTGAAGTCCACACAATTTTAATAAGAAAATTATTTTGAGCTTTTTGTTGAATGTCTTCACTTGTCATAAGACGAGTTTGTTCTAGTCCATTTAATTCCACCACTTTACTGCACTTTCGACAGATACGTATTTCGACCTCAACAGTAAAGCAAAGCCGTCTTCAGTGTCTCTTGCAAGTCAAATCAAGTACTCGTCCTATGACATGTCCATTCAATGTTTGAATGGTAAAGAGCATTGCCTAACTGCCAGGTCATTATCAGAAACCCCGAGCAGCACAAGTCAGACAAAAATAGTTGCAGCAACTTGATTGTGACTAAATCTAGTCGCATATTAGTTGCAGTAACCTATGTGGAACATGTGTGCTACTAGGGACGGTTTGGAAAAAAAACATCTAGTCTGGGACGAAATAGGTCGTCACTTTGTCAGCTCACCCAATCATGAACATCACATTGTCAGTCCACACTAAGCAGCCGTTAACGAGCATGCTAACAACATTCATCTTATTCTCAAAGACTTCTCGGAAGAGTTGGAGCTCGCTGCTGGCGAATTGACGGCCTATATCAAATCATCGAAAAACATGAAGGCCCGAGGCTTCGACAGCATCCTGAATCTTGAACTCAAACATATCAGTGCCCCGTTCTTCGAGCATCTTTCGCTGATCTTCAATCAGTATCTCCGTCTCAGGTACTTCCCATCGTCCTGGAATTCACCGAAAGTCATGCCCGTAGGAAGAATCCTTCCTCTCTAAAAAGTGATCATTCCATCAGGTTTATCCAAGAAAAGGCAATTCATAGCCGGCTACTTCAGTCTGTCGAACAACACAACATCTTACTCGAGGAACAGTTTGGTTTCCGACGCGATCACCAACTGACCCGAGTTACCAACGTTCTCAGATGGAACAATCATCAACAATTACCTCTCGGTAAGGACGTTCCACATCTCAATCAGCGGAGCGAGTTCCAATGCGCACAAGATCGGCGTCACCCAGGGCAGTATCCTCAAGCCCCTGCTGTTTAACCTACACAGAAAAAAATAATGAAAAGTAAACAGCGCGTAAAACTTGCCATGAGGAAATTTACGCTATTCTTCGCTGAAATGCTTACAACTTGCATGCAATATAGACGATTCACGTCAAATATTGTATACATGTAGGGTATATCCGTTGTGGAATCACGCTAATAATGACGTTCCATTTATGTGCATGATTTTTGGCGTAAATTTCAGTGGATTTTTCTATCTGTGCTGTTCACCTCCGACATGCCAGAACCTCCCGAAGGCGGCATGCTGTCTCTGTTCGCAAATGACAGCTCCATCGTCTACCAAGGTAGAGTGATCAGAGCGCTAGTGTAAAAACTCCAACGAGGCCTGGGAGCCCTGACAGAGTACAACACCAGCTGGAAGATCTGTAACAACGCGGCGAAGACCCAGGTCATCATTTTCCTCCGCTCCAAATTTCCTAAACATGTTCCGCATGGGGACTGTAAAATCATCCTCAATGGCACGACTGTACACAGTAAAATATTATGAAAATTAGCCACGACGGAATTCATAATTGAATGTAAAATTCGGAAACAGAATGTGTACCAGATCATAATTTCAAGTTTCTGTGATGTAAATGATAAAACCATTGAAATTTCAATTGAATATATCTTAATTTTACATTACTCTACCGGAAACATTGACGAGCAAGCACGTGGCTGTCAAAACAAATCAAAACAAACTTCACTGCATTTCATGCAAACCGCAGCTGGCATCTATTTTACTCATATAAGAATCAACCTAAACGGATATCTTCGCATATGAAAATAAAGCAGCCTTTATGACGCTGCATTTCATCGCTGCAACTCTTTGTTTTTGCTTCTTCCGGCGAGAATTCTCTGATGCATTCAGCTACTGAGTCTTAAATGACTCCGTCTCGATGGAGTTTCCGTGTCATGTAAATTTAAGCTATCGTTTAGCCTAATGCCTAAAATTACGAATCACCAAAACGTTTAACCTGTTACACCTCGATAACTCGATATCAAGAAGCGGAAATATCCGAGATGATAGCAAGTTCGGCTCTCACTCTGTAGACCAATGTTCGAATCCCATGCTCTGCTCCTTTTTCTTGTTTTCAAATGAAAACAAGAACTGTAAAATTCCAGCACGCGTAAATTTAAAACAACCTATAACTTTCTGTTGTTTAACACGGAGCAGATTTGTTACATCTACTTGAACGGAAATTTACAGGTTTTGTTCGTACTGTGTAGAATGGGCCAATGAGGCCGACTACCTTGGCTTGACCCTCGACAGCAGGCTTATTTTCAGGCAACTAGTCGTAATTGTCTCTGAAGAATACGCTTGCTGTCTATAAGCAAATCATCTTCCCTGTGATCAAATACGGCATGACGGCATCACCTCAAACTTCAACGAGTCCAAAACAAATTCCTGATGATGATCGTTAACGCCCCTCCCAGGACCAGAACATCCAAGGTCCACCGTCTGGCCGAGATAAAAGCCCTACATGAGTGTAAAGAGAAGCATAGGGACCGTTGCTTACATTCGAACCAGGCAGCCGTTATGGCGCTTATAGTAAATTAGGATATCAAATTGTAGTGTAGGGGAAAAGATCTAAAAACGCCCCCGACGATGCAAAACGCCCTTATTCCCTCTTATTTACTGTGTTCGAGATGTTCGTTACAAAACTTGGCTTTAAATGATGCAGGTTAGGCGATAAAAGTTTCAAAATAATCTACAAGTAGGTAGGAAAAAAATTTCACTTTTTGATGAAACATCTAACGTTTTGGCTAGGCATAACGCCTTAGTGGGACTAACCTACAGTTTACTATGCGTCTCCACGCACTTTCCATACCAGAATTCTGATTCGCAGACGCGTGGTGCTTTGTTCTCTAAGAGCTGCCAGCTAAAAGTCGTTTTACCTCATGAGTTTTCCGGCAACAAATTATCACCACTTTTTCAAAATGATAATATTATCAATATGATTGAGGTTTTTCTACAAATTTTGAGATGGCATCAGGTAGCTGTATTGTTTAACTGTTGCATGAGGCAAACAGGGTCTTCAGTAGCCTTGCGAGCAATAAAAAATAAATTAAATTGAAATAAAAAAATATATATTTTTATATTTCAATCAATCAGTTTGTAAATGAATCCCGAAATCCGAAATTCTTTAGAAGTTCATTTGGGAATTCCCTTAGAAAATCCTTCGAGAATGCCTTAACAAATGTCTTCGAAGATTTCTTCAAAAATTCCTACGAAAATTCCTGTTGGGCAAACCCGTTTACGGGTTTCAAATAATGCAATAGACCTGAATTTTTCATGATGTATCGCATCCTTTTACTCATTTGCTAAAAAAAAATTCCACTCCAAAAAGCGTTTCAGGCATCCTATTGCCAATTCATTGTTTTTAATCAAGGAAAACAAAAGAAAACCTACGATGATTCAAATGTATGATTCATCTCCACCATAATCTGTTAGCGTTTTCACGTGCTGCGTCTTTAGAAAACCCTTCGAAAATGCCTACAAAAGATCCTACGGAAATTATTTAAATCATTCCTTAAAGAATTATGTATTTTCAAATTCCTGAGAAAATTCCTTTAGGATTTTCATCGTAAATTTATTTAATAAATCCTTCAGAAATTGCTTCATAAGCCCGTTTGCACTTTTTAGGAATTCATTCAGAAATATCTATATCCTGTGCGCCGCCGCCGCCGACGATTTTCTCACGCTGCCGCCGCCGTGAAAAATTAATCGGTGCGCAGCCGTATGAAAATTGACCACGCCGCCGAATATTTTTTACCATGCTGATGCATTTTTACTATTAAGTCTAGATTTATTTAGCTCCTGTCGGAAATAAATATTTTCAGCCAAGATCATATAACAATTATCTTCTTTACAATTATGCAGCATTTATTCTCATTTCCAATAAAGTCTAGACCCAGCAAAATTGAAAGTTAACGAAGGACTTATTTAATTAAAAATAGCCTATTTCAGCTGGAAAAGTAGCTTATTCAGCCTGAATTGTTTGTCGAGGAACCATTAGATCACTTGTTGTACAACGTGTGCTCGGTCAAACAAAACAATATTTGTTCAAACAAAATGCACCTGACATTTATTATTCAGAAAAAAAGGAATTGTTCTTTAGGAATTAGAGGAATTGCTCCTAGAACTTCTTCGGCAGTACGTAATAGAATATTTCAGAATGAAAATATTTCAGAATTTCATTTAAAAATATTTGTAGACTCGAATTTATATAAAAAATTCTCATGAGATTCACATCAGGAATTCCTTTGCGAATTTCTTCAAGAAATACTGCATGCATTGATCATCAAAATCTTTCATGAACTCCTTTGGATATTCTTTAAAAAAAATGCTATCTTCATGAAAGAGGAATTCCCGGAGCAGTTCCTTGGAGAATTCTCTAGAGAAATTTCCAGGAGAGCATGTAGAGATATTTCTGGAAGAGTTCTTGAAGGAATTTTTCTTGTAGGTATTTTTGAGAGAATTCTTGAAGATTTTCTAAAAAAGTCTGAAGAATAAGCGGGAGATTTTTTGGAGTATTTTCCTTATGGTATTTCGGAGGAGTTTTCAAGGGAATTTCCCAGAAAAATCCTGTAAGGTTTTCTGGGCGAATTCTTGGAGAAATTCTGGAGAAGTTTCCGTGGAAATTGCCTGGGAGATTCTTGAAGGTTGTGAAGGAGTTCTTGGAAACATTTTCGGAAGAATTCCTAAACAAATTTCCGGAGAATTAATTTCCAGAATATTTTTTTTTGTGAGCGACTTTCCAGGAGATTTGGGGTAGGAATTTCTAGAAAAGTTCCCAGAGGAATGCGCGTAAGATTTTCTAGATCATATTTTTGCAATTCAATTTCCATGCGAAGTTCTTCAAGAATTCCTGAACAATTTTCTGAATTTCAGAAGGAATTCAGAAGAAATATCTGAAGAGCCCTCGTGGTAATTTATGTGGAGTTTACGAAGCAATTTATAAAGTGTTCTTGGAGAAGTTTTATGAGAAACTCTAGAGAAAATTTCGGGAGAAATTCTATGAGTAATTTTTCAAGAAGTTACAGGTCTTCCATCCGGAGGAATTCCTGAAAAAATTTTGAAGGAATTACCGGAAAAATTCCTAGAGGCGCTTCCGGAGAAAATCCTGGAGAACATTCCGGCTACGTGCCCGGCCCACCGCAGTCTTCTGATTTTCGCGGTGTGAACGATGGATGGTTCTCCAAACAGCTGATGCAACTCGTGGTTCATTCGCCTCCTCCACGTACCGTCCGCCATCTGCACCCCGTCATAGATGGTACGCACCACTTTCCTTTCGAAAACTCCCAGTTGATCCTCCACGAGCATCGTCCAGGTCTCGTGTCCGTAGAGAACTACCGGTCTAATAAGCGTTTTGTAGATAGTCAGTTTGGTACGGCGGCGAACTCTATTCGATCGGAGCGTCTTGCGGAGTCCAAAGTACGTACGATTTCCAGCCACTATGTGTCTTCGAATTTCTCTGCTGGTATCGTTATCGGCGGTCACCAGTGAGCCCAAGTACACGAATTCTTCAACCACCTCGATTTCGTCACCACCGATAGAAACTCGTGGTGGGTGGCTTACATTGACCTGTCTTGAGCCTCTTCCTATCATGTACTTCGTCTTCGACGTGTTGATGACTAGTCTAATCCGTTTAGCTTCGCTTTTCAGTCTGATGTAGGCTTCCTCCATTGGCACGGCAAATGCTGGGTGAAGCGTACCATTGGTACTTCGCGTACCTGAAGACGCGTACCTGAAATAGACCCCATCTCGCGGTCATTAGCCTCTTACCCAGCAACTCTTATCCCTACCTCCTCGTGGTGCTGGACGGGATACGATCAACCTTAGGGAATACCCGATCTCCAACTGAGGTGGGAACTATGGTCGTATGCTAACAGGGAAGGGAGGTTTGCTTCTCTCCGGAGGTGAAAATCCTATTGAGCGTCTGTTCTCCATGTAGGCTCTCAGGATAGGCTCACAACAGCGTCTGTTCTCCATGTTAGGGGCGGCTGATCATCGTCCGAGTGCCAGCGAGGGACTCTAAGTGAAACTGTACCATGGTCCACCGGAAATAAGGAGTATTGGTCCTCCGGAAATTTAGGGGGTGTGGTGTCAGGCGCAGGCCCTGCAAGCCAGCCAAAAAAAAACTCACGCAACGAACAATCAGCAAGAGAGTACGGACCGGAACCATCAGCGAAGACCACTGCGACGAAAAGGGACTAGCGATATTGGGAACTCGGTTCGTGGAACTGCAAATCTCTCAACTGCATCGGGAGCACACTCATACTCGCCGATGTGCTCAAGGACCGATGATTCGGCATCGTAGCGCTGCAGGAGGTTTGTTGGAAGGGATCAATAGTGCGAACGTTTAGAGGTAATCATACCATCTATCAGAGCTGCGGCAACATACACGAGCTGGGAACAGCTTTCATAGTGATGGGCGATATGCAAAGGCGCGTGATCGGGTGGTGGCCGATCAATGAAAGAATGTGTAGGTTGAGGATCAAAGGCCGGTTCTTCAGCTTCAGCATAATCAACGTCCATAGCCCACACTCCGGAAGCACTGATGATGATAAGGACGCATTCTACGCGCAGCTGGAACGTGAGTACGACAGCTGCCCAAGCCACGACGTCAAAATCATCATAGGAGATTTGTACGCTCAGGTTGGCCAAGAGGAGGAGTTTAGACCGACTATTGGAATATGGCCATTCGCAGCACCTACTTCCAACACAGCCTCCCCCTCCCGTATCGGTACACCTGGAGATCACCACTGCAGACAGAATCACAAATCGACCACGTTCTGATTGATGGACGGCACTTCTCCGACATTATCGACGTCAGGACATATCGTGGCTCTAACATCGACTCTGACCACTATCTGGTGATGGTTAAACTGCGCCCAAAACTATCCGTCATCAACAATGTTCGGTACCGACGACCGCCGCGGTACGACCTAGAGCGACTGAAGCAACCTGATGTCGCCACTGCATACGCGCAGCATCTCGAGGCAGCGTTGCCGGAAGAGGGTGAGCTCGATGGGGACCCTCTTGAGGACTGCTGGAATACAGTCAAAGCAGCCATTAACGACGCAGCGGAGAACAACGTCGGGTATATGGGACGAAGTCGACGGAACGATTGGTTCGACGAAGAGTGCAGACAGATTCTGGAGGAAAAGGACGCAGCGCGGGTGGTCGCGCTGCAGCAAGGTACCCGGCAGAACGTGGAACGTTATAGACAGAAATGGAGACAGCAGACCCGCCTTTTTCAGGAAAAGAAACGCCTTCTGGAAGAAGTGGAGTGCGAGGAGATGGAACAGCTGTGCCATGCAAGTTCTATCAGAAGCTCAACGCATCCCGCAAAGGCTTCGTGCCGCGAGCCGAAATGTGTCGGGATAAGGACTGGAGCATCTTGACGGACGGCAAATCCTTCAAAAATGCCGTGAATACCAGGTCCCAACGCACCATCTGTTCGTTGATTCCAAGGCGGCATACGACAGTATAGACCGCGTAGAGCTATGGAAAATTATGGACGAGAACAACTTCCATGGGAAGCTTACCAGACTGATCAAAGCAACGGTGGATGGTGTGCAAAACTGTGTGAAGATTTCGGGCGAACACTCCAGTTCGTTCGAATCGCGCCGGGGACTAAGACAAGGTGACGGACTTTCGTGCCTGTTGTTCAACATTGCGCTAGAAGGTGTCATGCGGAGAGCCGGGTGTAACAGCCGAGGTACGATTTTCAACAGATCCAGTCAATTTAATTGCTTCGTGGATGACATGGACATTGTCGGCCGAACATTTGCAAAGGTGGCAGAACTGTACACCCGCCTGAAACGTGAAGCAACAAAAGTTGGACTGGTGGTGAATGCATCGAAGACAAAGTACATGCTTGTGGGCGAAACCGAGCGCGACAGGGCCCGCCTGGGAAGCAGTGTTACGATAGACGGGGATACCTTCGAGGTGGTCGAGGAATTCGTCTACCTCGGATCCTTGCTAACGGCTGATAACAATGTCAGTCGTGAAATACGAAGGCGCATCATCTGTGGAAGTCGGGCCTACTACGGGCTCCAGAAGAAACTGCGGTCGAAAAAGATTCGCCACCGCACCAAATGTGTCATGTACAAGACGCTAATAAGACCGGTTGTCCTCTACGGACATGAAACATGGACAATGCTCGAGGAGGACTTGCAAGCACTCGGAGTATTCGAGAGACGGGTGCTTAGGACCATCTTTGGCGTTGTGCAAGAAAACGGTGTGTGGCGCCGAAGTATGAACCACGAGCTCGCCCAACTCTACGGCGAACCCAGTATCCAGAAGGTAGCTAAAGCCGGAAGGGTACGATGGGCAGGACATGTTGCAAGAATGCCGGACAGCAACCCTGCAAAGATGGTGTTCGCTTCCGATCCGGCAGGTACGAGACGACGTGGAGCGCAGCGAGCGAGATGGGCAGACCAGGTGCAGAACGACTTGGCGAGCGTGGGGCGTATCCGAGGATGGAGAGATGCGGCCTCGAACCGTGTATTGTGGCGTCAAATTGTTGATTCAGTGTTATCTGTTTAGATGTGAACTAAATAAATGAAAATGAGGCTTCCTCCATCCTCTCAATGTTACGTGCTGTGATATCAATCTCGTCGGCGAAACCAAATAACTGGACGAACTTCGTGAAAATCGTACCACTCGTGTCAATCCCTGCCCTTCGTATTACTCTCTCAAAAGCAATGTTGAATAGCAAACACGAAAGACCATCACCTTACCGTACCCTTCTGAGCGTTTTGAAGGGACTCGAAAAATATTCCTGAAACTCGAAGTACGCACATCACCCGATTAATCGCTGACTTGACCAACCGTATCAGTTTATTCGGAAATCCGTGATCTTGCACTAGCTGATCTCGATCGATTGTATCATATGCGGCTTTGAAGTCGAAAATACATGATGTGTGGGAACGTTGTATTCGCGGCATTTCTGCAATACCTGACGTACGGCGAACACCTGGTCTGTGGTAGAGCGTTCACTCATAAATCCCGCTTGGTACTGCTCCCCCGAACTCTCTTGCAATTGGTGTTAGTCGGCGGCATAAAATTTGGGAGAGTACCTTGTAGGCGGCGTTCAGCAATGTGATTGCGCGGTAGTTGCTATACAATCCAGCTTATCGCCCTTTTTGTAGATGGGACACACGACACCTTCCATCCACTCCTGCGGCAGAACCTTATCCTACCAAACCTTAGTAATCACCCAGTGCAGCGCTCTAGCCAGTGCCTCACGCACTCACCGTGTTTAAAAAGCTCTCCTGGTCGTTGGTCAACTCCAGGGGCTTTGTTGTTCTTCAGCCGGCTGATCTCATCCTGGATTTCCTGGAGATTCGGAGCCGGAAGTCGCATGTACTGCGCGCGTGCTCCTAAGTTCATTACCATACCGCCCCCGTTGTCTGCCATATCGCCATTCAGGTGCTCTTCGTAGTGCTGCCGCCACCTTTGGATCATCTCACGCTCGTTTGTAAGAAGGTTCCCGTTTATGTCCTTACACATATCGGGCTGTGGCACGTGGCCCTTACGTGAACGGTTCAACGTGCGTTCTTAACGCGGTACAGTTCCTCCGCCTCTTCACGGGCTCGATCTTCCTGGTGACGCTTTTTCCTCCGGAAAATCGAGTTTTGGCTGTTCCGCGCCCGTTTGTATCGTGCCTCGTTGGCCCTCGTGCGGTATTGAAGCAATATCGTCCATGCTACATTCTTCTCCTCAACTAACTGATCACATTCGCTGTCGCTCTAATTAATGGAAAATTATTTTAGAGGCGTTTGGGCATGGATGTCTCCATATGTTGAAAACGAATTAGTATATTCCATTTAACCTTTCCATTTGATTAAGACTTAATAAACTCGTATCTTGACCTCAGTAATATGTTGACTCGAGTATCGTGCATTGAAACTAACCTCAGGAGTTTGAAATACGTATCTGTAAAGGTACAATCAAGCAGTGAAATTTACTGGAATGGTACTAACTTGTCTTGTAACACACTTCTCACATTAGTCTTAGGAGCAAAAGCATTGAACTATCATTTCGGTTTTCTCGAAGCCAAAGCCACACGACATACTCGTTATCGAATTGTGTACTATTGTTCGAACAATGTCTAATAATCAATTTAAATGCCATGTACACCTTGAATCCAAACAAACGTTCTCAATGAGGTGTAATTACAAACATACAAGACATCTTCATCACGACTAAAAGGTGGTAACAGAATGTTTGTTTGATTGTACCGCTGCAGCGTCACCAACCCGCCGAGATAAGTGATCAGCATTTGTGCACCCTTATTTAATCAGCAAAAACAAACAGAATTTCATCAACGTCTATGATATCACATTTTCATTTCAGATTCGTCGAGCTCTGCGTTGAACCATGTTGCACCGCTTCATCGGCGTGCAACTGATAAGTGCTCTCCTCTTGCTCAGTATTTCTTCGTCAAAAGGTGAACCCAACAATGGCCAGCGTCCTCATATCGTCATCATCATGGCTGACGACTTGGGCTGGAACGATGTCGGGTTCCACGGATCCAATCAGATCCCGACGCCCAACATCGACGCGCTGGCTTATGACGGTATAATCCTCAACCGGCACTACACTGCACCAATGTGCACCCCTTCGAGGGCATCTCTGATGACCGGGAAGAACTCGGCCACCATCGGAATGCAGCACTACGTCATAGTTTCCGACGAACCGTGGGGTCTGGGCCTTGACCAGAAGATCATGCCGGAGTATTTCAAGGAGGTGGGCTATCGTACGCATCTGGTGGGCAAGTGGCACTTGGGATTCTCCGCGAAGCAGTACACGCCCACTATGCGAGGGTTTGACACCCACATCGGCTATCTGGGACCTTACGTGGACTTCTGGGACTATACCCTGAAGATGGATGCGCCGAAGAGTTTCGACGGTTACGATATGCGGCACAATCTTGAAGTGGATCGGACTGCAAACGGAACCTACGCCACAGATCATTTCACCAGGGCAGCCTCGTCGATTATTGAAAGCCATAACACACAGGACCCATTGTTTCTTGTTGTTAATCATTTGGCACCACATGCCACAAATGATAATGACCCGCTGCAGGCTCCAGAGGAAACTATTAAAAAGTTTGAATACATTTCAGATGAGAATAGGAGAATCTACGCCGGTATGATTAATGATATATCATTCGTTTTGGAACTACATAAATTAATTAATTCAATTACAGCCATGGTTTCCAAACTTGACGACAGCGTTGGGCAAATTTTCAGCAGTTTGAAGTCGAAGAATATGCTGGACAACTCGATCATATTGTTCATTTCGGATAATGGAGCGCCAACATCTGGATTACATGCAAATTACGGATCAAACTATCCGTTAAGAGGAGTAAGTTGAAGGCACAGCTGACTCATGTAATCCTTTCGTTTTACTCAAACTTTATTTTTATCGTACAGATTAAAAGCGTTCCATGGGAAGCGGCAACTCGATGCGTTGCCGCCATCTGGAGTCCGCTGCTGCGAGAGAGGCAAAGGGTCTCGAATCAATTCATACATATCTCTGATTGGCTTCCGACGCTGGCTTCGGCCGCCGGTTTCACAATCCCCTTCCCAGAGAGTCACTCGGAAATTGACGGCCAAGACCAGTGGGAAGCCTTATCTTACGATACAGGAAATCCCCGCCGAGTAGTTCTAAACGTAATTGACGAAATTTACGGCTACACCAGCTACATGGAAAATGGCTTCAAGCTCATCAACGGAACGTTGTCCAACGGCGCTTTAGATGGATGGTACGGACAATTGAACAGCTCAGATCCCACCCTAAGCGATGATGAATACATCGACTTGGTCCTTCAAACGGAGGCTACAAAGTGGGCTGAAGAAACCATTTCCAGGAACACGATCAAGTACCTCCGCAAGCATGCTCGTGTGAACTGTAATCAACAAATAGAATTCAACCAATGTAATCCACTGATTCGACCATGCCTTTTCGACATCATAAACGATCCGTGCGAGTTGAACGATCTTTCCCGCAAGAACCCCCAGAAGTTGCGAGAGCTGCGTTCAACGGTACAAGCCTATCGTCGGTTAGCCGCTAAGCCCAGAAACAAACCCGGCGATCTTGCGGCCAACCCGGCCAACTTTGGTGGCATCTGGACCTGGTGGAGACCGGATCTGACCCAGGATGAAATCGACGAACTAACGCAGGCGGAACTTGATCGCCAGGCCTACCAACCGATTCCACCGCCTCATTCTAGTCTACCGGAGGACATCCGATTGCCTTTGATTATCACGATTGTCGTGCTTGGAGTCTTGTTCGTATCCGGCGCCCTTCTCTATATGTCCAATAAAAATTTGCTGCGACTGTTCTCCAGATCCAAAGGAACGACAACTGTGTCGACAGTGCAAGCTACCGATTTGTCTCAATCGGAAAGTGCTAGCAGCAATGGGAAATTTTCCGATGTATTTCCACAATCTCCGTCTTCTCCGCCGACAAATCCCAATGTGTATAAAATCGGTGGTAGTCGATTGGATAGGTACTGAGATAGTCGAGCATGATTTCGATAAGTAAATAGGGCCCAACTGGATAGAAATGGGTATGATAAGGTTCGCAATATCCCACTTGAGAGTCATATTGCTGTCAATTTTTGTACATATCAAAAGATGAAAATACTAAGCTTTATTTACGTTTTAAGGAAACTCTCATTTGAAAAGATTAAATCAAATCTTTTGAATCATCCATTGCATTTTTTGCAATACCAAATGAACGAATAAGATAAGGATAAGGGCACGTCGTAAATACAAAAGTGTACTTAATGAAATAGCATTTTTGTGATAAAAAACTAGTGGAAAGAACGAATGTTTACCTGCATTCTATGCATATCCATCCTACCCTCTCTATTTTTTGATTTTTTTTTATTGATTAGGTATAACATTGTCTAATACCTAATCGGCCCTACTTAGCCGTGTAGCATGTATAATAGGGTGGTTCAAAAAATCGATTTTGCTCCACAGTGCTCATCTGATTCTTTACCATGTTCTGAGTGTTCTCTGAAAATTTGAGCTCATTTGGATTAAAACTGATTTAGCACAAGCCGTTTAAGTTTGCATGCAAATTAGTATGGGGAAATTTATTTTTTCATTATACTGTTAATGACGTTTCCCCATCAAGCGCATGTTAAAAGAAAACCTACATAGCTAAAAGGAATACTCAACAGCTTTCACTCAGTGAAAACCGCATCTCAATTAATCGTTCCAATAATTAGTAATCGAATTTAATCTATACCGTGGTTTTCTGGAGCTAATTTCATAACTCATCAACAGGCAACATTGCTGCTCGTGGCGCGAAAGATAGCACACACAAATTCAGGCTACTATGTTGCACTGCACATTTCAGTGATGCCCTCAAAGAAGATTAATGATCATAACTAAAGATTCGCAACCTGTATTAAAATCGATTACTAATTAGGGAAGATCCATTAATTACGTAACGCAAAAAAGGATTTTTTTAACCCCCCCCCCCTCCCCCCTATGTCACATTTTTTGTATGAAGCATCTGAAAATTTTGTATGGATCGTCACACTTCACTCAACCCCCCCTCCCCCATCTAAGCGTTACGTAATTTGTGGACGTTCCCTTACTAGGACGATTAATCAACATGCGGTTTTCGTTGGGTGAAAGCTGTAGAGTATACCTTTTAGCTATGTAGGTTTTCTTTTAACCTGCGCTTAATGGGGAAACGTCATCAACAGTATAATGAAAAAATAAATTTCGCCATACTAATTTGCATGCAAACTTAAACGGCTTGTGCTAAATCAGTTTTAATCCAAATAAGCTCAAATTTTCAGAGGACACTCAGAACATGGTAAAGAATCAGATGGGCACTGTGGAGCAAAATCGATTTTTTGAACCACCCTAATGTATACATTATCCAAATAATTGTGAGAGACACTTGAAGACCAGATTATTCATTTACATTTCAATAACCCTACGAACAAAAATGTGGTAACAATTAGTAGAAGACCACACTAGCAGTCAATTACCCCGCAGAGACAATTCTTACGCAAAGAAAACCCATATGCATCGGATGCATAAATCAGTTCGATGGCACCAAACACTTTATGCAATAATGGCCATTTGCCTAGCTCAAATTACAATGCGACCCAAGCGCACTGTCGTGCTGTTACCAGGGCGCACCAAATTTGCCTTCTCCTTTAATTCTTTTCTTCCACATCGATACTGACTTCAAGTGCCTCCCGTAGGTGAGCTGTAGTTTAAGACCCGATCAATAAAGACATTCTCAGTTCAACTTTCAAACTGAACGCGTCATTCCTGCGGAAAGAACTCCAGTGCAATATAAACCACATGATGTAAAGCTAAAACATCCCATAGCCGTGCGGGGGCAGCAGGGACTATGTCCAAGGGCTTGACGATCCCTCCCCAGGCCATCTGCGAGTTGTGGCGCCTGCCTAGGATGTGGTGGGGTTTGACAGTGGGCCCTGTTAAACCTCTATAAAAAGCTGCATGAATCCGCAAGTAGGCTTCGCCAAAGCGACCGTGTGCCGCTTAAAGCGCACAAGCCCAAGTCCTGGTGTTAGGTGGGACGCTAAACAGCCCTGACACGACGGCCCTCCGACGAGACAGGAGGTTTGCGCAGAGGCCCAATAAGTCGCCTTTAAAAACAACTATTACGAACGACATAGAAGATAATACGACTCGATACAATCGGCAACGACCTAGGCGACGAATAAAGGATCACGATTGGAAGCTTGGAACATGGAACTGCAAGTCGCTAGGCTTCGCTGGTTGCGACAGGATAATCTACGATGAATTACATCCCCGCAACTTCGATGTCGTAGCGCTGCAGGAAATCTGCTGGACAGGACAGAAAGTGTGGAAAAGCGGGCATCGAGCGGCTACCTTCTACCAAAGCTGTGGCACCACCAACGAGCTGGGAACCGGCTTCATAGTGATGGGAAAGATGCGCCAACGCGTGATTGGGTGGCAGCCAATCAACGCAAGGATGTGCAAGCTGAGGATAAAAGGTTCAACTTTAGTATCACCAACGTGCGCTGGTCACACGAAGGGTTATCTGTCGACGAGAAAGATGCGTTCTATGCACAGCTAGATTGAACTTACGATGGATGCTCACTGCGGGCCGTCAAAATCGTCATCGGCGACATGAGGACTCAGGTAGGAAGGGAGGAAATGTACAGACCGTTGATCGGACCGGATAGTTTGCATACCGTATCGAACGACAACGGCCAACGATGCATAAACTTTGCAGCCTCCCGCGGAATGGTAGTCCGAAGCACCTTCTTTCCCCGCAAGAATATCCACAAGGCCACATGGAAATCACCTAATCAAGTAACGGAAAACCAAATCGACCACGTTCTAATCGACGGTAAATTCTTCTCCGACATCACGAACGTACGCACTTACCGCAGTGCGAATATT
The DNA here is from genome assembly GCF_024139115.2 of Armigeres subalbatus. Classification (NCBI taxonomy): domain Eukaryota; kingdom Metazoa; phylum Arthropoda; class Insecta; order Diptera; family Culicidae; genus Armigeres; species Armigeres subalbatus. Next base: position 362,436,990 of record NC_085141.1, read on the forward strand.
GAATCCGACCACTACCTCGTTGCAGTATGTCTGCGCTCAAAACTCTCGACGGTGATCAACACGCGTCGGAGTCGTCCGCCGCGGCTAAACATTGGGTGGCTACAAGACGGTAGACTAGCCCAAGACTACGCGCAGCAGCTGGAAGTGGCACTCCCAACGGAAGAGCAGCTAGGCGCAGCATCTCTTGAAGATGGCTGGAGAGATATTCGATCCGCCATTGGAAGCACCGCAATCGCTGCACTAGGCACGGTAGCTCCGGATCAGAGAAACGACTGGTATGACGGCGAAGGTGAGCAGTTAGTTGAGGAGAAGAATGCAGCATGGGCGAGATTGCTGCAACACCGCACGAGGGCGAACGAGGCACGATACAAACGGGCGCGGAACAGACAAAACTCGATTTTCCGGAGGAAAAAGCGCCAGCAGGAAGATCGAGACCGTGAAGAGACGGAGGAACTGTACCGCGCTAATAACGCACGAAAGTTCTATGAGAAGTTGAACCGTTCACGTAAGGGCCACGTGCCACAGCCCGATATGTGTAAGGACATAAACGGGAACCTTCTTACAAATGAGCGTGAGGTGATCCAAAGGTGGCGGCAGCACTACGAAGAGCACCTGAATGGCGGTATGGCAGACAACGGTGGCGGTATGGTAATGAACCTAGGAGCTGTTTAAACACGGTGGTGAGGCACTGGCTAGAGCGCTGCACTGGGTGATTACCAAGGTTTGGGAGGATGAGGTTTTGCCGCAGGAGTGGATGGAAGGTGTCGTGTGTCCCATCTACAAAAAGGCCGATAAGCTGGATTGTAGCAACTACCGCGCAATCACATTGAACGCCGCCTACAAGGTACTCTCACAAATTTTATGCCGCCGACTAACACCAATTGCAAGAGAGTTCGTGGATCAGTACAGACCAGGTGTTCGCCATACGCCCGGTATTGCAAAAATATCGCGAACAACGTGCCCACACATCATCTATTTATCAACTTCAAAGACGCATATGATACAATCAATCGGAACCAGCTAATGCACGAAAACGGATTTCCGGATAAACTGATACGGTTGATCAAGGTGACGATAGATCGGGTGATGTGCGTAGTTCGAGTTTCAGGGGCATTCTCGAGTACCTTCGAAACGCGCAGAGGGTTACGGCAAAGTGATGGTCTTTCGTGTCTGCTATTCAAAATAGCTTTGGAGGGAGTAATACGAAGGGCAGGGATTGACACGAGTGGTACGATTTTCACGAAGTCCGTCCTGTTATTTGGTTTCGCCGACGACATTGATATCATGGCACGTAACTTTGAGAGGATGGAGGAAGCCTACATCAGACTGAAAGGCGAAGCTAAACGGATTGGACTAGTCATCAACACGTCGAAGACAAAGTACATGATAGGAAGAGGCTCAAGAGAGGTCAATGTAAGCCACCCACCACGAGTTTCTATCGGTGGTGACGAAATCGAGGTGGTTGAAGAATTCGTGTACTTGGGCTCACTGGTGACCGCCGATAACGATATCAGCAGAGAAATTCGGAGGCGCATAGTGGCTGGAAATCGTACGTACTTTGGACTCCGCAAGACGCTCCGATCGAATAGAGTTCGCCGCCGTACCAAACTGACTATCTACAAAACGCTTATAAGACCGGTAGTTCTCTACGGACACGAGACCTGGACGATGCTCGTGGAGGACCAACGCGCACTGGGAGTTTTTGAAAGGAAAGTGTTGCGTACCATATGTGGTGGGGTGCAGATGGCGGGTGGTACGTGGAGGAGGCGAATGAACCACGAGTTGCATCAGCTGTTGGGAGAACCATCCATCGTCTACACCGTGAAAATCGGAAGACTGCGGTGGGCCGGGCACATAGCCAGAATGTCGGACAGTAATCCGGTGAAAATGGTTCTTGACAACGATCCGACGGGAACAAAAGGCGAGGTGCACAGCGGACAAGGAGGATAGATCAGGTGGAGGACGATTTGCGGACCCTCCGCAGACTGCGTGGTTGGCGAAGTGCAGCCATGGACCGAGCTGAATGGAGAAGACTTTTATGTGCAGCACAGGCCACTCCGGCCTTAGTCTGATAATAAGTAAATAAAATAAGACGCGCGGCCACAAAGCAAAACCATGCTGTAGGTGGCTAAGTTCGATTCCCGGACCGGTCTAGGAAATTTTCGGATTGGAAATTTTCTTGACTTCCCTGGGCATAGAAGTATCATCGTGTTAGCTTCATGATAAACGAATGCAAAAATGGTAACTCGGCTTAGAAACATCGTAGTTAATAACTGTGGAAGTGCTTAATGAACACTAAGCTGCTCTGTCTCAGTGAGGGGTGTAATGCCAATAAGAAGAAGAAGAAGTATAATATTGTCAGAAATCGTGTTTGAATCATATCCCCGGAGTAAATGTAAAATAAGCAATCAATGATTCCTGGCTCTTCAAGTTTATACCTAAGCATTAAGCGCAACAAGCGAGTAGAAGTAAGCGCCGTAGATAAGTACCTAGATAAATTATTATACCTACGCATAGTATAAATAGTGTAAGCTGCGATCATTTTCTTCAAGTCGAGTCAAGTACAAGACACTGAAGACGACCTTACTGTTGAGGTTGAAATACGTATCTGTCAAGATACAATTAAGTGGTGGAATTCAATGGGATTGTATTAACTCGTCTTATGACAAGTGATGATTAATAATCAAATTGAATGATTTGCATAGTGATCAATAAGCAAGTAACCTTTCTTCCAAATTGGGTTTTAAAAGGTATAAAAATTATATGATTATGATTAAAGATTAATGAATAAAAGCGATGTATGCAATGATTAAAATTGATGATTAATGAATAAACTCAAAACAAATATGAATATGACTAGTGAATAAATGTTAAATTGTTAAATTCAATGATTAACGATTAGTGATTAATGATTAAATCGTGTTTATTGTATGATTATGATTAATGAATAATGATTAAATATCCCATTATTCATTAATCATGGTTAATCACTAATGCTCTGGGTGAAAGTATAGAATTGATTGTTCCTTTAGAATACGGCAGGCATAAAGAATGTCAACAATCTTTTTTTGAAATTCTTCATGAACTAGTACCCCTACTTCATGAATTTCTACAAAAACTCTTTTAGGAATTCCTTCGAAAATTTCTCCTTTAAGCCCATCGGGAAATCCACCAAAAATAATTAACGAATTTATATAAAAAATTCTCATGAGATTCACATCAGGAATTCCTTTGCGAATTTCTTCAAGAAATACTGCATGCATTGATCATCAAAATCTTTTATGAACTCCTTTGGGTATTCTTTAAAAAAATCATGTCTTCATGAAAGAGGAATTCCCGGAGCAGTTCCTTGGAGAATTCTCTAGAGAATTTTCCAGGAGAGCATGTAGAGATATTTCTGGAACGATTTTTTGCGGATATTCTTGTAGGTATTTTTGAGAGAATTCTTGAAGATTTTCTAAAAATAGTCTGAAGAATAAGCGGGAGATTTTTTGGAGTATTTTCCTTATGGTATTTTGGAGGCGTTTTCAAGAGAATTTCCCAGAAAAATCGTGTAAGGTTTTCTGAGCGAATTCTTGGAGGAATTCTGGAGAAGTTTCCTTGGAAATCGCCTGGGAGATTCTTGAAGGTTGTGAAGGAGTTCTTCGAAACATTTTCGGAAGAATTCCTAAACAAATTTCCGGAGAATTAATTTCTAGAATATTTTTTTTTTGTGAACGACTTTCCGGGAGATTCCCTGGAGGAATTTTGGGGTAAGAATTTCTGGAAGAATTCCCAGAGGAATGCGCGTAAGATTTTCTAGATCATATTTTCACAATTCAATTTCCATGCGAAGTTCTTCAAGAATTCCTGGACAATTTTCTGAATTTCAGAAGGAATTCAGAAGAAATATCTAAAAATCTCTCGTGGTTATTTATGTGGAATTGACGAAATAATTTATAAAGAACAAAGAACAAGAAGTTTTATGAGAAACTCTAGAGAAAATTTCGGGAGAAATTCTATGAGTAATTTACAGGTCTTCCATCCGGATGAATTCCTGACAAATGAAGGACGAATTCCTAGAGGCACTTCCGGAGAAAATCCTGGAGGAACTTCTGAAAAAACCCTGGAGAAATTTTCGGATAAATTTCTGGAGGAGCTCATGGAAGAAGTTCCGGAGGAACTCCTGGAGGAACCTCCAAAAGAACTCCTAGACATACTTCCAGAGGAACTCCTGTACAAACTCTTGGAGGAACTTTCGGAGGAACTCCTTTTGATTTTTTTTTAATATTTCGCCAAGAATTCCTTTGGACACTCCTTTAATGATTTCTTCGGAAGATCCTTTGGAATTGCTTTGGAAATTCATCCAGAAATTCCTACGGAAGTTCCTCCAGAAATTTCTTCGAAAATTCTTTTAGTAAGCGCACGTCTCACGAAAACTGGCGGAGTTAAGCTGCGGCACGATGGGGCATGTGACCCACCAAATCGGATATTTTCCCTGAATTTTAATTATTACGCCAAAATTAAACTGTTTTTTTTTTATAAATCTTGGAATTTCTTTGAGAATTCTTATAGGTATTACTCCGAACATTCTATTGGAACTTCCTTCGTGATATCCTGAGTTCCTTCAAAAATAACTTTAGCAATTCCTTTCGAATTTTTTTTGTTAGATCTTCCCGAAAATCTTTCAGGTTTTGGTTTGGAAATTCGTTCGTGAGTTCATTCTGAAATTTCTCCAGGATTTTCTTTGATAATTTCTTTTGGAAATCCTTCACTCCAGGAATAATGTATATATTATTATATTATTCTATAGAAAATTACGCAATCAACTCCTTTTGCTTTTTCTCCAGAAATTCCTTAGGAAAATCCTCTGATGAGGACTACCATCCGGATATTCCTTCAGAACTTCCTTTTGCTTTTAGTAAATCCATATAAAATTTCTTCTGAAAATACTGTAGGAATTATTCCGAAAACTGTTATGGAAGATTCTCTGCAGAAATTTATTTAAAAATGGAATGAAAAATCCTGAAGGAATTTTCGGAAGAGTTTCTAACTGAAATGTTGGATTTCTGTACTGCAGCAATGTTGTCAATCCCTCTACAAATCAAATAATAAGTCTTACTTTTTTCGAATATTGTAATAAAAATTCAAATATTTTATATTGAAAGATCTAATCTATCATCATTACACTATTGGAACGGATCTGATGCCTATAGGCCTCCTATCTGACCACGTTCCTGCATTCAGCGCACACATGTGTGTTATAAGAATCCTATAAGGATTTCTAGTGCGTTATGTGACCGTATGGGAACTTGGTGTTCCGTCGCAAACCATGACAAATCGATCTGGGTTTGCATCAGTGCGTAAAAGAGCATTTCTGTTTATTTCCCATCAATCGGACAGTGAAAACACGTAACAATTTGTGAAATACGTAGATTATGGTACACCTACCTGTGTATTGGAATTGGAGTCCGGAATTTCTCTGCAGCACATAGAAATAACAAACTTTAAACCACATATTTGTTATATTTGTATGAATTTTGTTTTCGATTTCAAAAATAGTTAGAGGCTTCAAAAAATATGGGTTCTTTGGGAAAGTTGGCCTTAAATAAGCCAAAAAATCAACTGAGACAATAAAATGAGATACAATTTGTGACGGGAAAGGCCAATTCCCCAGAAACATCCTCCAGGAATTCATCAGAACAATCCTTCTGGAATTGCTCCAGAAAATCACTTCGGAATTCATCCTCAAGTTTCTAAAGGAATTCTTGCTAAAGGAGTTTTCCAGAAGTTCCTAAGGCTACCTTACACCTCGGGATTTTGGAGATGCAGGAACTTACCCACTAATCGATACATGTTACATAGAACTGATTCGGATTACCTGGTTACTGGAATTCCGGATTAACTGGGCCAAGTCCCAAAGTATGTACAAATTGAAGATATATATTCAACCAAATAAAGATTTCTTGCGTCATGACTAATACACTTCGTTGGAAATTAAAGAATATAACTTAACTACGTTACAGGACCATCTTATGATTAAATCCCGGAACGGTTATTCCGGAAACAGGTTCCTGTCGGGCCTAAAGTGGCCACAAACTCATTTTGAAGAAACCCTGGCAATATGGGTATCAAAATTCATGAAATTGTTTCGGAAGCATGATCCGATAAGTAATTGGACCATAGAATGGTTTGACAATGGAAGGGTATCAAAATTCATGAAATTGTCTCGGAAGCATGATCTTTAGGGTTATCAGGCCATAAGATGGTTTGACAATGGACCGGTTATTCTCAAACAGGTTTCCGTGTGGCCCCTTATTTAGAAGAAACACTGGCTATCTTCTTTTTCCGCTATTCCTTGTCAAAAAGACTTTAAAATTCTTGACTGGTAGGGTAGATGTTCCAGAATTGGCCATGTTCCAGTATTGGCCACACGAAGCACATAATTTAATATATCTAGTAAAATTGGCATTTTTTTACCTTTTCAAGCAACACCATTAAAATATGAACATAAATCTTCATTTTGGTGATAAAAATTAATTAAAATTATGCAAATTTTATTAAATAATGAAGTTTTTGCCGAGCAGTATTAGTTACCAGGGCATTACTATAATTTTTGTACTAGGAAGTCATATTTTGTTAGAAGAATAGATAAAATATTTTCATACTTATGCTACTTCACCAAGGTCAGTGTGCAATTTAATGAAGAAATTTTAAGTTAAACACTTATTTGATCAATTTAAATTAGTACAAATTGGTGTTTTTCGAATTTAAAAATTATGTATAATATCGCAGCATGCGCCTGTCCTGCGCCTGGCCACCCCTACACTCAGAAATATAAAAAATCATAGATAGTATAAAATCTAATCTATTTTATTATTAATGAAATTTATACATAGCTTAGTTTAAAATAAATACTACCATAGCATAGACATTATACCAACGCTGATTTTCGCGAAGGTATTTTGCTTAGCATATCCCGGTATTGACAGTCTGCTTTCTTTTCATTAAAACGGCTAACTGCTCACGGAAGTTAAAGATATTTTCCGCACTTAAAAAAGGATTATATTTAGAAACATTGATGCTCGGCGATAGTGAAATAATGAAAAGGTAAGTTCTGGATCAAATATGATAAAAATACCATGCTTATTTCGCGCAACATTGCTTCAAATTGTTCTTCATAGGTATCGCCGGAAGATAAAAAGGCCGCCTCCGAAAACCAAAAACGTTTTATTCGTAAGAGGACTACGGAAACGTAAGTGACATGGCACGATTTTCCATAGAAATAAACACAATTTGCTATGATGACGCGCCGCAGCAAGTATTGACGAATTCAACGATACTTGCACAAACCAGAAAGCTGTTGACGTGCATAATTTATGAAAGTGATATTATCATTATATCTATAATTAAACTATGTATCAAGATATGTATGTAAGTGCTAAATAAAGTTTTTTACTAAAAATATTGTTTTTTCCACATTTTAATTTAGCAAAACAAATCAATTTTTCGGTGCAGAATCCATCTAATTTTCCAGCTGAAGTTATACTATCTCCCCATATATCAAAGTTATACTATCGCCAGTATAATGTGCTCTTAATCGAATGTGGGGTCAACCAGGCGAATAGCCCATTAGCGTAACTTTAAATCTATTTAGTATAAATTTTTCTCAGAGTGTAAACGCGTTCTGCTTTTTGACAGTTCCTAATTTTCGCCATCCGCGTGACATCATTATCGTACATTTTGCTAACAGCAGTTTTTCTCAAATTATTTTATTGTGAAGATAAAATGGTTTAGGATAACGAGGTACGTATAATTTTAATCATATTTTGTGTATGTTTTTGTTTATTGTCTCTTTATCATAGCAAAAAAAGTTCGAAACAATGTCGTCTCGAAGTCCCTCCCGGCATGCGCACAGTGAAGAAGCAATCAGAAAGTGTCTCGACGAAATCATGAAATCCACCTGTGATAAATACGGAATCTCTCGATCTACTATTCGATACCGATTGAGCAGCAAATGGCAAAAAAACAACCAAACATGGACCACCCAGTGTTCTCTCTAAGGAAGAAGAAGATAAAATTTGTGTCTGGATCATTGGGATGCAACAGAGTGGTTTTCCCGTACAGCGCCGTTCTCTGCTCCTCAAAGCCCAAGAGTTTTTGTCTTTTAATACCAGGAAAACTCCATTTAAAAAAATGCACTGGTAAATATTCTAGCAATGTTATTATTAGTTATTATTCTATTATTCTGTTTCTAGGCTGGAAATGGTTCAACTCCTTTATGCGACGACATCCTACATTGTCCCTCCGAACACCAGAGGAAGTAACATCTGCTAGTGCTCGTGTAAGCGAAAAAGATATTCGGAATTGGTTTAAGGAAGTCTATCAGTGGCTGGACCGCCATGGAATGAGTGATATCCTAATTGACTCATCCCGTGTGTTTAACGGAGATGAAACCTCCTTTTATCTTCATCCGAAAACTAAAGAAGTCATTGCACAGAGAGGAAGCAAAAACGTCTACGAAGTGGAACAAGCCTGCAGCAAGCAAAACGTTACCGTGATGTTTTCGTTCAGCGCATCCGGACTGGTGGTAAATCCACTGGTCATTCTTCCAGGGCAGAGAATCAGAAAGGAAATCGCGCAAGGATTTCCCTCAGAATGGGGACTTGGGCAGAGTGAGCGTGGGTGGATGACATCTCACAACTTCGGTGAATACATGAAGAAAGTTTTCCACCCTTTTCTACTTCAAAAAGGAATCAAGCTCCCTATAATATTGTTTGTGGACGGCCATTCTTCTCACGTAGGAATAGTAGTGGCAGATTTGTGTCTATTTGCTTTATAACCTAACACAACACGTATTACGAAAACAGCCGACGTCTCTATTTTCAAACCAATAAAAGATCAGTGGAAGAACGAAGTAGATGACTGCCGCTCGAAGCAACCAGATGTTAGTTTCACATTGCGTGTCTTAGGAGGTGTGCTACAGCAAGCAGTAGCAAAGGGAATTAAAAGGACAGTATTACTAACGGTTTTCGTGTGTGCGGTTTGTTCCCTTTCGATGCTGAGAACGTTGATTACACTAAATGCATAGCGAAATCGTCGAATAACACTGTGTCTCCTCCTGTAGTTCCCAGTCAGCAGACTTCATTACCCAATAGTGATACAACCGTAACAAACGAAACAGCTGATGAACCCGTACTGTCCGATGCAAAAAGTGTTGAGGTATTAATCGGAAATACTTCATCTACAGTAATCCACCAACTGTTCACCAGTAACACTGACTCACCCACATCTGATGTGAATATTCCATTCACAGTGTCTTCTGCCTATGTGCCCATTCACAAAGACAAAATCAAAACAGCAATTGAAGTTATGGGAAGATCTACGCTTTCGAAGATTCAACGACTAAACGCTGATTTGTCTCATGAGGAGCAGGTTCTTCAATATTTCTACAAAGAGTTTATTCGCCTTTTTACGACCTTCGTAAATAACTCATTTGAGGACGACCACATTGAACAAAATGCAATGGTCGAAATTGAGGAGGATGACACAATAATGGGAGAGTTATTGATCGATAATGACGGAAACGTAACCATCTCGGCGGCACAATATTTTGAGGAAAAGGATGTGATTCGTTCCTTGAAAGAATCGATGGCAAGCAGTGACATAACCACAGACACAGACACCGAAGCACTCAATAATGCCGTTTCAATGAGCTTTGGCACTACTGAAAATATATGCGTTGGTAAGTTATTTGTTTAAACATAATTGCCAGGGTTTTTTCATAAATGTTTTCAATATTTTAGACTCAACTTCTGGTCACCCTGTTCCCAACATTCTCAGAGATACAACAAACGTTGTATCGCAAACAAGGAAGAAAAGTATTTTCGAATTTCTTAAGATTCCACCAACCCCTCGACGAAGCGCGAAGCATCGAAGCTATACCAAAAAATACTTTCCCGTTCTGACGGCCGGAGAACGTATTGAGGAAATAAGAAAAGCAGAGCAAGAAAAACAAGAAAATGAAATTCAAAAGAATATAGTTTACTGTGATTTCAGCATCAGCTTTTTTCTCCTGATTGATTGCAATTTCTATGAGACGTAAAATATGTTCTGTCAATGTCATTAGTAGCCATGAAAAAAGTAGAAAATTAATTGTGAAGTTGCTTTTAATGAAATTCCAATGCTGTCTGATTTCCAGCGAAATAAACTCAAAGTGTGAGCACAAATTATGGCCTTTTCATCCTTTTAGTGCTTCGCTACTGGCTGTGACGGTGGTGATAGCTGCTGTTCACCTGGGTGGTGCGGATAGAATCGATTTGGTTGTCAAACTGAAGCCAAAATTTTCTATTGTGCCGGAGCCAAACATTGAAGATTGTGGTTATGTTCGTTTCTGATCTAATATTGAGAAGTATTGTTATTATTTTGGGAAAAAATAAAAATAAACTTTGTTTGAGTTTTGTATTCTTTGTAACAAATATTCTCACATTATATTTCGAGTGGAAAATTAGTGGGAATGCAATTAAAAAGGACTCGTTACGAAATTTCACGAGATTCAGCAGCTGATTGGAGCATCAATGAATGTAAACAATCGTAAAGTCATGTAGAGTCTAGCGCATTTGTGCGCCCTCGTGCAGCGTGGAAAGAGAAATTCGAAGAGCGGGAAATGTTTGACAGCCAAGTAACTGCAAAATAATTTTGTTTATGGGAGTGATTTCAAAATATCCCTCTGCTCGCTTGAGCGCAGAAAAGCGGCTCTATCCGCAGCACCCAGCTCTTCACCAACGAAACATCTCAGGGAACATCCATAAATTCTATAACGCTTAGAGGAGAGGGGTGGCCTGAAGTGTGAAAATCTATTCAAACATTCTAGATAATTCATATAAAAAGTGTAACATATAGGGGAGAGGAGGTATCGTACATGATCGTTTTGGCGCTACGTAATTAATGGTCTTCCCAATTACAAAGCAAACCATGCGCTTTAGGGCTCATTCACAAATTACATAACGCAAAAAAACACATAATTGAACCCCCACCCACCCCTCCGTGACTTGTTTGTAACATTTCCTTTATACCTACCCACCCCCATCTGAGACGCAAAACGTCTTACTAAAATTTCACAAAAATGATAAATTGGTATTTTTAGTGAACTCTTCTTTAATTTACTTCATAGTACATAATAATACTGTCAAATTTGAATTTATTTAGAAATTTTGTTTTTTATATTATTTTATTATCATAAATGTTACCCGTAACAGAACTAAACGAACCCACCCACCCCCTAGACAAACCGTAACTGTGAGAAAGGAACATCACATATGGAATCAAAACCAGAGTAAGGAGGAGGATCTGTTGTTTATGTCTATGGTGGGTGGTGGGTGGTGGTGGTGGCGCCTAAAATTTTGACAGCTTGATGAGAAAAACTATGCGATGCCAGCGCCTCCACGAGATTGCCACTTGTGTTGCGTTTCAAAACGTCCGTTAAATTCTTTACACAAGATTGAGAATGGACTTGTATGTCTGTTCTCTGTGCTTCAGCAATTAATTTTGCTGTAACAAGAATTCAGATTTTGGTGTGCCAATATATTCATGATTTTTCAATTATTCATGTCCCGTTTAGTCTTTCAGGTTTTGTATAGGAATATAACTGAATAACTGTTTTGGAACACTATCTCTCTTCGACAGTAGTTAATATCTATTATAAGCATATAATTTTTCACCAATATGAGAAGTGGCTTGAGTAGCAGAAACTCTGCTTGGCAATTGATTCAAATTGTTTGAAGGTACGAAAAAACGTTTTGCAAAAAATGTTTTTTTACCTTGTTGGTTCCATAGTGCCTGAAAAATAAACATCAACAGGTATCACGTGCTGGAAGAGGCGGCAAGCTTGGTATCATTTTGGCGCGCAATAAGCCATTTTACAGAAAGTTCAAATGACAGGAAATCTAACACTAATATTTACATTTTACAAGGAACATTTGCGAAAATGGAATGAAATGATGATGATGATGATGACGAATTGATGATGCAAATTTACCAAAACAAAGACCGAGCCATTCACTCAAAACTTCAATCAGCTGATCGAATCTGTCTCGTGAAATGGCTTATGTTTGTTTGATGAAATATGACAGCTAGTACGAATGACGCCATGAAAGACACCTAGCGCCACCAAACGACGTATTGCCACAGTCAGTATTCTAACGTACTTTGATTTACACAGCTTTTTGAGTAAAATTTGTTCTAGCCTGGATGTCCGTTATCTGTGACTAAGAACATCGGGTCCAGATTATAAGAAAAAATGGAAAAAACTAAAAAAGAGCTTTAAATAAGTAAAATCTTTAAGGTGAAGCGTTGTGACACTCAAATTGCTATGTGTTTGTATCATAAAAATCATCAACCATGGATTTGTAGTCGTGGAAACTTCGAATACCAATTCAGTAAGCATACACGTGGGATTCATTTTTTGTTAACTTCCGTCAACAGTAAACATTGCACGCATTCGGAAGAATTCAGCCCAACTTAGAAACAGTATCAATCAATACAGTCTAAGTATGGGATTAACTGATGGAATTTGCCAGAAAAGCATCAGTTTTTCTTTGGTTTAGGTGAATATTTATGAATTATGTTTTCACGATGCTGGCTGTTTATGTTTACATCCTCAACCGTTGTTGCCAGCTGCTCAAACGCACCAATAACAAAATAATTTTTTGCTCCGATTTTTCAATTTTTGAAACGCACCCCAAAACAGAATCAATAACATATTATTATTGCATCAATACATAATGCGTTAGATTGATTGATTAATTAAATCGATATTTTACATGTTTCCGCTATGATTTCACAATAGTTCATATCGACATCACTGTCTGCTGCTGATCAATGATTGCTTGCATACGACGCTACCGACGACGTGCAGATTGTTGAAGCCGGCGACGTCGTTGGCATAGTGCGTTACTGGGGGGATTTTTTTCACTTTGTTCACTTGCTTATATATCTTCCCTAAATTAGCGCTATGTGGTAATATCATCATATCGCCGCATAGATTGAACTTAGAAGTAAGTCCAGATTTACTTTTTTAGTGAGAAGATGGTCAGGTATGTAGGCAATATATGAATTAAATTTGTCTTTGCATATCGGGGTGGGTGGGGTGGTTGATTGTTTGACTGTGTTGGTAAGCCGCAAGGCAGCCATTCTGAATGACATGTCATGAAGCCTTAAGGAGTCTTTTGGGGCATTTTTGTCACTCTTTCAAGGAGTTGGTCCGTAGCAGGCTATTAATGGTCAGTAAAGCTGGTGAATTCACCGTGTCAGTTTGTTATGCGAAAAATGGTCAGAAAGATTGAGGAATCCTCCTCCCTCCCCCCTTCGTCAGACTTTTTGTATGAACGTCTTTGTATGAGTCACGTTTCCCAGAACCCCCAACCTAAAGCGTGACGTAATTTATGGACGTTTCCTAATAAATATGCTAAATTTTACTGTCAGTGTTGCTCCTAGCAACACGATGGCCAAAAGAGGAACAAGGGGTGGCGAAAACTGGAAAACAGGTGGCCAAACCAGGAACAAAAGTACTGTTTTTTTTTAATGGAAATGTATCAATAATATCGCAATTTATTATCAATTTTAATAATGAGTTTAACAGAACAAAAGTTTTGCTTCATGTATAGTCAGTGATGAATGCGATAAATCCAGGTTTCACTTCTTTAAACGACGTATGAAACTCGTAGGATACATAGGGTGGCCAAAACTGGTACATCTACCCTAGGGGGATTGACGGCTTTGGCAGGTTTTGTTCTATTATTGTCAGGGGGTTTTTTATGACTGATTATGCTCAAATTTGGCTTAAACATTCTTTGCATATCAAAGAATATTGTGGCCAAATTTCACAAAATTCGGTTGACAAAAACCCCCCTGCCAATAATAGAACAAAACCTGCCAAAGCCGTATTTTCCCCTATATGTACAGTAACCGTTCGCTAACTGGGCTAAGAGCACAGCCCAGTTAGCGAATGCTGCTCGCTAACTGGGCTGACCTGTCAAACGCTGATGGACACCGAGGGTGATGTCGATGCAATGTTTTGAATTGCTTTTTAATAACAATAAAAATATGCATCACGAGTAATTTGCCAATTGGGCGAATCTAACAAAATGCAAACAACTTAACCACAATTATTTACATTACATACTAAAAGACCTCACTCCTTGTTTGTTGTGTTGCTTTAAAATTATTCATTTGTACAAGATAGTCTTGATTTTATTCAAACAACTAGCTAAAGCCTAGTACGCTGCTCTTACGGAATGGGTTTACGGAAAATTTGATCAAATTACCAAGGTAAATTTGTCAGCTGATTCAGTATGGGGAAAATGTTACTTTTTCGTACGGAATAATGGTACGGAATATTTTTTGGTAAGGAAAAGTGATAGCTCCATTTAGCTTACCCAGCATTTTTAGCGTTATTAGCGCTACGAAATTTTCTCTACTTGTCAGCTCCGTACTGCTCACGGAATTTCAGTAGCGGAATCATTCCGTATCCTATCTATTTGCACAGTACTTTTCAGCAGCGTAGTAGCTTTAAGTCATGCATTATTGTTTGGCAGCAATTTTAAAAATGTAAGCAGCAATTGGACATTTTAGGGGTATTGAAAATGTCATTTATAACCACAGAGAAATAACCATCAAATTGCTGAACTTTAAATGGTTCACAATGGTGGAATGGTTCACATTCTGAATTTTAGTTGTGGCCATATTCTCAAATTCTCGCAAATTTCAACTATGTACCGAGATTATTGACTCAACTGATCTAGGTTTATTATGAGGGTACTTCTTACAGATTAACAGATTTTAACGGTAGATATTGAAATGGGTGCGATTGAATTCGATGCCATAGTAAGTTACTCTGCTTTCGGGCAAGAAGTTAATTTTTAAAAGGTCTTCCACATTCATGAACATTATTTTGCGACCCTAATTATTGTTTTAATTTCTGAATAAAAATAATAATTGGTTTACGCCCTATTATCATGTTACTCGAGAATCAATTATATTCACTCGTCTCCCTTTTGCATGCCCCTTGCTAGCTTTGGCAGTGAAATGTCAAACTACTTTTGACGTCTATTTTTGACGGTTGTCTGCTTTTTAACTGGGCTGTAGCCCAGTTAGCGAACGCCCAGTTAAAAAGCAACCCAGTTAAAGAGCGCCCAGTTATGCTACGTTTAAACAAGGCAAGTGAATTGAGCAAGTCGCTTGAATCGGACGCGAATGGAACGTGTAAACACCTTAATTCATTTCACTTGAATGAAAAGAAAGTTGAACATGTTCAACTTTTGGCAAGTCAATTGAATTCAACTGAGTTGTTCAATTCACTTGCCCTGTCAAAACGTAGCATTAGCGAATGGTTACTGTATTAAGATTTTTGAAGAAACTTGAAGAAATAAGCCATTTTACGAGACAGATTCGAACAGCTGATCGAAATTTTGAGTGGACAGCTCGGTCTTTGTTTTGGTAAATTTGCATGCAAACCATCATCAATTCGCCATCATCATCATCATTTCATTCCATTTTCGCAAATGTTCCTTGTAAAATGTAAATATTAGTGTTTGGTCTCCTGTCATTTGAGCTTTTTATAAAATAGCTTATTGTTGGCCGGGATTTTACTGGACTGTGAAGACATATGAAAATATCACCTGGCATCCCTGCCTCTGTGAAAATATCCTAATGAAATATTTCAGACAGATCACGCACACAAGAACAAAAAACACAAACGTCAAAATTGCAAAACAAAAACGAGGTGGCTGCTCTTACACAATTTGCATCAAAAAATACGAAAAATACCTACCAAATTTAATAAATTTACGCATTTATAGAAGCAAAATGTCTTCAATCCGGATGTTAACATTAAGGCCAACCAACAGATTATTTCAAAGTTACCTGCAGCTTCCCCGGTTTTACGCTTCGCAAGCTAAAGACGCCACAGATGAACCCGCATCGACATCTGCCACGGAATCCGATCTGCCGGTTACCTTCGTTGAGGATGAAGACCTACTTGCAGCTCGCGAGGCGCAAATCGAGCAGATTCGAAACAAGTCGCGCCTCTTGCCACAGCATCGAAACATGTTGAACAACTTGCTGCCATACGAGGAGTCCCAGTCGTGGATCCATGAAACGGTGAAGTACAAGCGCATGATGTTGGGCCGGTATGGACTGGATGCAAGCAGAGTTGACCCACGTAAGACTTATTTTTCCATATGAGAATCATTCAACAATTAATGTGTCCTTTCTAGGAATCTGCTTTCCTACTCAACGGGAAGCCTTTGAGAAAACCGAATACGAACGTGTTGCTTATCCAAAAACCCTTAAAGAAATGATGAAGGAGAATAAGAAAACTAAACAAGAGAAGGCGGATCGCATCCGGATCCGCGAAGAGGAAGTAACCAAAAAGATGGAAAAGCTGGATCAATGGGTGGCAGATTTGAATAAAAGAATCGCGACAAAAGAAGCAGAAGCACGCGCCGCCAAGGAACGGAAAGATCGTTTGGTAGAAGAAGTGCGTCGGCACTTCGGATTCCGCATAGATCCACGGGACGAACGATTCCAGGAAATGTTGGCCCAGAAGGAGAAGGAAGACCGTAAAAAGGTCAGAGAAGCCAAGAGGAAGGAAAAGGAAGTTAAGATGTTGGACAAGTTGAAGAAAAAAACCGCCGATTTGGAAAACGAAGAATCGAAAGATGCCACCACGGGGAAAGAGGAAGTTGATAAAAAGTAAGAAATGTGTAGCGATCTAGACTTTATTTCATAGTAAGAGAAATGCTACTGTAATAAATTAAAACATGAAATGCTGTCTTATTCTTTGGGCTTAACGGTTTCCTGCACCTTCCGGATTGGTAGCTCCTGAAATGAGAACCAGAATTGCTACCGGAACGATGTACATCCACTGGAATATTTTTAATGTTATTATTTTATCAGTTCAGAATAATAATTTGGGACTCACATATTTGGCGAAAAAGCCACGATTATCCTTGGTCTCACCCCGCTCTCGAGCTTCCCGTTCTCGTTCCATTTTCTGGATAAAACTGGCAGTGTCCGGAATAGGGGCATTTTCCATCGGTTTCACGTACACGTCTGTATTGAATTCGTCCAGCGCCTCAAAGTCCCGAGCGATCAAGTCACGGCAGTTATTCGTATTACCATTGTTGACCGATTGTGTGATGGCCGTAACAGATCCGGCGTGATCAAGCGAAACCCACAGTACGTCGGCCAGTTGGGATTTTGTCAACGCGCACTGAAAATAGAAATGTTCCATTAATTTAACTGCACAGCAATCACGAATTATGAAAAGTACTAACTGCTTTAGTTGAGGTCAAGAATTTGGACCGGGTGCCATCGGCTTCGAGGACGTGAGCCTCTAATCTGTACAGGCGATTTTCCTCAGCTAATTTACGGAGTTGGTTTCGTTCGTGGACGGTTAACGGTTCCTGCGACACGGACGAAGCACCACTGTTCAGGCTGGTGATGGTAATGTTGCCCCGTGGGGTAAATTTCTGCGGTTCATGAACATCCAGCGCGTGATATAATTCAATGTTGAGCCATCCGTCGTACTCGAGGTGCGACTGCTAATGTAGTGCAAAACAAAAAAAAAGAATTGTTGAATAGGGTTATGAATGATTTTATGCTCACTTACCGCATGTAGAACTATGATTAAATTGCACAGTATTGCAAACAGTATTTTCCGGATCATTTTGGATTATTTTTTGGTAAAATAAAATTAAAAGCCTATTTTTTCAACTGGAGATTAGTCAATCAGACGATGGAGACAGCGCACAGCTTCGCCATCAGACAATTTCGGACTGTTTTTTTTATCGTTTTTACCAATTATGTGCCAATTGAAATATGTCATATGTCATATATATAAGGGGAAGTCAGAATGTTCGAATTGAGATTCGCCGAAAAATGGCTCTGTATTGAGATCTTCAACCTTGTGGCAATAAGAGCATCATTTCGGTCGCAAGCATTTTAATCACCCGCACAGCGCTGTCATTTTAGTTTCGTTACTTGTTTCCGTATCAGTCACTATTTTCGACTCTCAATTTGGTTGCTGTATTCCGTACCGGTGACGTTTGACACTTGACAGTTTATCAAATACCAGCGCTCTTACCGTGCTACCAAATCTGGTAACCTATCAGTGTCAAGTAATGATACTGCCCTGCCAAACGACCAATACTCGTGGCCGGTAATCTTGCTCTTGGAGATGCTTCTCAGCGTAGCGAACATCATTCGTCAATGCATGCTAGCATACATTTTGAAAATCCCTGCGCGTAATGCTACGTTTTGACAGGGCAAGTGAATTGAACAACTCAGTTGAATTCAATTGACTTGCCAAAAGTTGAACATGTTCAACTTTCTTTTCGTTCAAGTGAATTGAATTAAGGTGTTTACACGTTCCATTCGCGTCTGATTCAAGCGACTTGCTCAATTCACTTGCCTTGTCTAAACGTAGCATAAATCGCATGTTCACAAGCAACTTTATAATTTAATCAAAAAAAATGTTTGCTATACATACTTCTACTTTGTTCAAAAATAATACCAATTATTATGGGTATGCCAGGATAATCCAAAAACCCAGATTAATCCACCTAGCAGTGATGATGCCTTTCTCGTGCATTATAAAATATATTGAAAAAAACACATTAGAAAGGTCAAAAAAGCTCTTTGGGGGAATAGATCACATTTTTTCGATCATTTTTAATATTTTTGCCTTGCCACCATTCAAAAAAAATTGTTCTTTGAATTTTCAAGGGGGACCTTTGGGGAAAACAATGTTTTTCCAATAATTCCGAAAAGCAATGATCGGGCCCATTTCCAATAGCAAACAATTCCCCGTCGAATGCAACTTGTTGCGAGTAAATCGGATAATTCTAAGTTCTAAAAAGTGTGCCTACAAAATTTGTACACATACACACACACATACACAAAAAAACAGACGTCACCTCAGTTTGTCGAGCTGAGTCGATCGGTATATAACACTATGGGTCTCCGGGCCTTCTATCAAGTTTTTTTAGCAATCATATAGCCTTTCGGTACAACTTTGTTGTACGAGAAAGGAAAAAAATGCATATGTTACAAATATGCGATCGTGCGGTAGTACAATGATTAGCGATAGTAAATACAATGATTAGCGCAACGGCGCGTTTTGAAAAATACATATGGATTAAAATTCGATATGTTTCAACTTTCCTGATTCCCACGTAGTGTTTTTCACCAATGTAATATTAAAGTTCAATCATACTACATAGTTGTATGTCATACATTGATTTTGCATCCCTTTGTGTAATAATTGTACAAGTACATTTGTGAAAATGAAACCAACAATTCACATAAATATAAATGAAAAAAAAAAGCCGCATAATATGGAAATAAGGAGGTGTATGAAAACGAACGTTTTGTTCAAATCACCCATATGCCCAAACTACACCATCATTCCACCCAAACCAAAAAGCAGTTAGCCTTAATGACACGCCTCTTCTTTCCTTTCAAAGCATGAAACAAAATGGCAGCAAACGTAACGAGCGCACGAGAAAGCATGTACGTAGGTATGCGATTTTTATTTCCAACGACGAAACTTTTACAGCTGTGTTGAGGCGGATGAAGTCATCGGCTTCGGGTCTCTAGCGCGTGTGTGTTCGTCCATTAGTTTTCGTGTTCCACATTTGAAGCTTTGGAAAACTTTGCTTGAGAGGTTAGCATCATCAATAAAGCACGAAAGAAGCAACACAAACATTCATGCTGTCAGTTATATACACGGTGCGAAATTTATTCACCGCATGCAGAAATGCTACACCCTTAATTTGTTTTACTCAATATTGTGCGGTTACTTGCTAAGTTTTTTTTTAAACTTCATTAAGTGTTATTTTAATCTCCAGATTATGTTCAACACCGTACTTGCTAAATGGACACGGTCGGTTAAAGTAGCTGTTCCTTAAATAGTTCGTTAAAGTAGTCGCTAGATTATTCGCTGTTGGTTTGAGCGAGACAGAGTATATGTCAAAAAAAAATTAACCAGCAATCTGCGGTGTATTGTTCGAAATGAACGTTTATCAGCAATGGACTTTCTGCTGTACTATAGATCTCGCATAATTTATCAAAAGGACCTAAGTAACATTTTTTCATGAATTAATTTGAGTACTGCAATCAACAGAACAACATGAAAGCTATTGCGATTATTTTCTAAAATTAGCATACTGGCTCACCAGTTACGCGCCGGGTCCCATGCGCCGAGTTGTGCGCCATGCAAAAGTAAATAAACCAATGTCAAATAGATGTGAGCTTTCGGTAAGCTTTTCCACATTCGCTTGTAAGGTATGTAGCATATTGTCGTCCCTTTACGAAAAGATATTTTTAAGTGAAATTGTTCGAGGTTTAGTAGTTTTTTGCTTTTCTTTCGCCTGTGTTGCGTTCAGGATATTGTTTAAGTGGATATTAGTAGTGCAATTATGTTTAATTTGTGATGTAATATTCTACACTTAAATTGAGTAAAGTACCATAATATGACACAATACCTTAGCGGCGCACAACTAAGCGAGGCAGAGGTGAATGAGCAAAATGCTATAATATCTCGAGAATCACAATATTGATTGCAGTATTCAAATTAATTCATGGAAAAAAAATATTACTTACATCCTTTTGAAAAGTTAAGCGAGAATTCATGAAAATTTTTTACTTAGGTCCTTTTGAAAAGTTATGCGGGAAATTTAATAAAATGCGTAAAGCCAAAATAGAACTTTTTGGGAACTTGCAAGTTTAAGTTTAAGTTGACTTTTTGTAAATTTATTGGTCAATATTTAAGAAGTGCAGTTAAAAGAAAAGTGCATACTTAGTTTATTCAAATTTGATTCAGACTATCTTTTGAAAAGGGTCAAACTTGTTTTTACTGATTTTTTTCAAATGGATATAATCGAAAAACGACCCTTCCTACAAAAAAGTGTTGTATGGGTGACTATCGCAAAATCAGTCAAACTTTCTAATAAAACTTTTTGAAAAACTCAAAATTGAACCCTACACTAAAAAAATCGATTTAAAAAATTAAAAGTCGATTTGCAAAAAAACGCCTTTTTCGATTTGGACGAAATTTTGTCTCAAGATAGGTGATTATGTTCCCTACCAACCGTCCATACATCGCAAGCTGGGCACTTTGAAGGGAAAAAATTTCTAACAAAAACTTTTTCTTGACGGAATTGATTTTTTCAGTGTCTTTAAGGGGTGGATTTAACATATGTATACATAATATACTCATATTAAGTATTCCTGTACAGTCAGGCAGAGTACAATGTTTTGGTCGTAACTGGTCGCAACTAAAGAAGCTAATAATGGAATATAATATATTACTTCTTAATATTACTCTTAATTTAAAAACAAACTATATTTAGTGACTAAATTAGACAATGTATCATAAAAATAGATTTGCTTGGGGTTCTATAACGATGGCTTTCATTGGTTTAATTTCAGATGAAAATACACTGAAAATAATTCCGACAAGAAAAAGTTTTTGTTAGAAAAACTTTTTCTCCTTAAGAGTGCCCAACTTGCGATGTATGGACGGTTGGTAGGGAACATAATCACCTATCTTGAGACAAAATTTCATTTAAATAAAAAGGGCGTTTTTTCGCAAATCGACTTTAAAATTTTTAAACTGATTTTTTTTCAGTGTAGGGCTCAATTTGGATTGTTTCCGATATTTTCACTAGAAAGTTTGACTGATTTTGCGATGGTCACCCATACAACACTTTTTGTAGGATGCGTCGTTTTTCAATTATAACCATTTGAAAATATTAGCAAAAAATTTCAGCTCTTTTCAAAGGATAGTCTAGATTAAATTTGGAAAAACATTTTTGTTTTCATTTCGGATCATCTGGTGATTTTTCATTTCTCATTTTCATTTCTTACTTCTTACTTTTCACTCCTCACTTCGCACTTCTCACGTCTCACTTTTCACTTCTCACTGCTCACATCGGCCCATAGGGAAAGAAATGGCAGAAATGACGCTTAACTTTTAAAAAGAACATATGTCACCTTTTATTCATGAATTAATTTGTGTACATTCATGAAAATATGTTTCTTAGGTCATTTTGAAAAAATAAACGAGAATTTTCAGTGTATACATGAAATCTTAAAATAGGTACTTTTTAACTCATTAATGGGTTTCTATGTTTCTTTGTGAAGTTTTTTCTTCCGTGTAAGCTGTGTATTCTATGCTGTCAGTGTGCCGGTTTCGAATAAATTGTGTCTTGGGAGAACATAACCTAGAAAATCGATAGCTTATTTGTTACGAAATAATGATGTCTCATAACTCTTTGAATATTTACTATTTTTTGAGAAGTGCCATCATTATGAAACTCAATATTGTCGGGCCGCCACCAAACCGGACCGCGCGATTGAGCACTCGCGCTGCGCGGCGAGTCGCGACAATTTGAAATATTTCATTAGTAGTGCGCATCATGCACGCATGGATGTACTATCATGCGCACTAATCAGAAATAAGTTGCGACGTCTGATAACTGCAGATAATTCATTTTATTGAAAACAAATTTTCGATTTTCTACTATACACGGAATAGTGAACAAGGGGTAAACCACTCGGCACAATGTGCCCGCGGCACAGTTCGGCACATCTGGGCACCTTTCCTTGTGTTTTCCAATCTTGACACTTGAGCTGTCAGTGTCAAGAGTGTTCAACTTAAAAAAAAATGTGAGAGCCATCATCAGTGGATCCTTTCAAGTGCTTTTTTTTACTTTTCATCACTTTTAACAAAATATCGCTGCAAAAGCTTGCAAAAGCAAATAATACGCGCAGTAAACAACGCCATCGAAAACCTCAAGGTGAGGTCTTCCGGAAAGCCTTTACAAAAATCAAAAAGAGTAACACCAGTTGCTGGCTAAAAGAATAAGTTAAATGTTTGTTGTTTGGTCCGTGGAGGATACTTCATCTCCCTCTGCTTCCACCGCTTCCATCATCAGCTGTCTACCGAAACCTCACAGCCGTGAGAACACTGGAACTGTTCTTTACATCAACATATACGGATACGGTACAGGAGGACTCCAACGCAGTCGGCGACAGGGGGGTAATATGCGGTGCATCGCGCCTCCTCTGCATGTAGTATGAAGCAAATGTAAATAAACAATCCCACAATTTTTTCGTTAGTCAGCAGTAGTGTAGGTTAACCAATATCCTACAAGATTCCAGTTCGAAAAATGTTACACTTGCCAAGCGGGGTGGCCCAGGGTGGCCCGCCTTTCCCAAGCGGCGAGGCCCGGATCATACATCTTAGGTAGGCTTGATTTGTTCGTGGATGACAGGCTTACTCCCCCCCTGGTCGGCGACCCATTGCTCGTGATTCAAAACGATCCTGATCATGATAAAAAATACGGCGGTAAACACTATAGTCCGGTGACGCAATAGTCCTGTGAAAAAACAGCCGGACCGGAGCTGGAATGGTGCACGAGGGTCACGAGAAGCTGAAGGTCTTGGATACCGGTGTCAGTGATCCGGATATAATCAAGCGGAATGGTGTATACTCGAGACATTTCAACGCAGGGAGTTCAGAGGATCCGGAGCATACCGGTTCGAGGAAACCGTCAACGACAATGGCAACACAGCGTATTGATTGTCTGAAAATTGCGGCGGTATGGCTTTTTTTTAATTCAAGAGAAATTGTGCTGAAAAGTTATTTTTCTTATTCACAGCCAGCAGATCAAAGTTAGCAAGATATTTTGGAAACTCCATCGCGATTTCTTTGACTGCATCCCAATGAGCATTGCAACCGATGACGGTA
The DNA here is from genome assembly GCF_024139115.2 of Armigeres subalbatus. Classification (NCBI taxonomy): domain Eukaryota; kingdom Metazoa; phylum Arthropoda; class Insecta; order Diptera; family Culicidae; genus Armigeres; species Armigeres subalbatus. Next base: position 362,460,784 of record NC_085141.1, read on the forward strand.
TCCTTGGCACAGGCGAGCAATTAAACGATGACGTGCAGATTGATAGGGCGAGTCAGTGATCTGAGTGCCGATTCCGAAAGAATGCGCATTTTGGTCTTAGTTATATTTCGACAAACATGGACGGAAAAACAGTTGCTCAGTACGAGGTAGAACATGCGACCGCCATCACGGATAATGTAATCAATGTTGATACGGCGGCACAATGACAATCCATAAACGAATTCTAACGGAGTTGATAACTTAATAAAGACAATTACATTTTTTTATTCATGAAGCGTAAGCAAATTACTTTCCCCCTCCTTCTATAAGGCTTTACGTTATAAGGGGTCGTTCAAAAATGATGTCACATGTTTTAGGGGGGAGGGGGTCTAAGATTTTGTGACAGTACATGTACTAGGTATACAAAAAAACGTGACAGAGGGGGGGAGGGGGTCTAGAAATCCAAAAAATAGTGGACGTCATATTTGAGTCGCCCCTAAGTGTACTGCCCTATAGATTATATAATTGCAATAACAGTTATGCACGGCGTGAATATTATTTAATATCAATTATCTTAGTCAAAGGGAGTGGAGGGCCCTCCTTAGCCAAGCGGTAAGATGCGCGGCTACAAAGCAAGACCATGCTGAGGGTGGCTGGGTTTGATGCCCGGTGCCGGTCTAGGCAATTTTCGGTTTGGAAATTGTCTTGACTACCCTGGGAATAAATGTATCATCTTGGTAGCCCGGTGATATACGATTTCAAAAATGGTAACTTGGCTAAGAAACCTCGCGGTTAATAACTGTGCTGTGAAGTGTTTAGAGAAACCTAAACTGCAATGTGCAGTGGAGGATGTAATGCCAATAAGAAGAAAAAGAAGATCTTAGTCAGACTATCCTAGTTCTATGTTAATATCTATTTTTTCTGGAAGAAAACATTTATTATATTTTCACCAGCATTCTTCAAACGAATGTTAATGTGCATAAAATGTAAACTGTTTCTCGTAAGAATAATAAATACAATTACAATTATCAACGCGAGCAAAATCGGATATTTGAATGAATCCGTGAAAACTATTCGAACGAATCGGATTCATGTAAACAAGAATACAGTTCATGTCCATTCTCTATGCAGTGAGCAAACAAATCTTTTTAAAATTGTGTAGTCCTTCGCTGCACGAACGTAGTTGGCGCTTCGCTGGATCTCGGTTGAAATTTGTTTGTGATTCGTGGGAATTGATTGGTTCGTCGTAGTCGGAATGATGCTCGGTAGATTACTTCTATACAGTGGCCGCTGCTTACACTGTTGTAACTTCATGCGCCTGGGTGTGGACAGTTCACTGCAGTCCATGGATATTGGGCTAGCTGAAGAAATGGTCACTGGAATCATTACGAATGACATCAGGGATATCACTCTGGGCGACTTTTCCTTAGGGACAATAACCGCTGGTTTATAGCACCAAATTCCATACGATCGACCGTCGGACCATCTAGAGGTTCTGGATCAATCATAGGTTGTATTTGTTGGCAAACTTCGTGATCTACTTGGACGTTCCCGTTAGGTGTAGACTCGGACGTAAATAGATGAGAGTCAGATGAAACTTCTGATTGATAACCATCGAACAACGTTGCTGCTGGATCTGTTGTGAAAACCTCACTATGAATATTCAGTTTTTCTAGAGTACAATAAATGATTTCATTCCTTACCTTATAAATGGCTTGAAGCTTAGTCTTCACCGTTTCTTTTCTTAGACAAAGCATTGAAATTTAATCCAAAATTTAAAATCTTAATTGAAAACAATCTTCGGGTTTGACTTTTCCAAATAAAAAATAAACAAAAGTCTTTCCCGTGATGCCATCACTTCACGGAAACCAGTGCCACCAAAACAGCTTTTTTTTTGCTTCGGCACACTTCGGCACATCATAAGGCACAGTGGGCACAATTTGGCATTTTGTAAGTGTGCCGAGTGGTTTACCCCTTGATAGTGAACAAGAAGAAAACATTCCCCATCGAATGCAACTTGTTGAAGCAAAATCGATTCAGGTTTAGTACTAGAAAAATTGGCTAATGTTTCAATGTGCACACACATACGCACACACACACACACACACACGGACACACACACGGACAGACAGACATTTGCTCAGTTTGTCGAGCTGAATCGAATGGTATATAATACTATGGGTCTACAAGCGCTCTATAAAAAGTACGTTTTGGGAGTGAAATGAAAGCCTTTCTGGTACAACTTTGTTGTACGAGAAAGGCAAAAAGCTTTCTGAATATGATTTATTTCATTTCAATTTGATTAATGAATATTTTTTAGTTTGCATTTTGACCCGGAGCAGTAGAACACGAGGTAGAACATGCAATAAAGTTTGATTTTGTCTAGCGTTCAAATTCACCTGCCGAGTCACTCCAGTTTGGAAGTTCATTACATTTAATCGTCAAATAACACAATTTCCACACACAAAAAACAAACATGATTTCACAGAAAGTTTTACACTTTCTTTTTGAATAGTGCTTTGTTTTCTTAGTGAAATATGTCTCATTCAAAATTAGTTTTTGTTTTAAGTTTTGTTCTGAAAGACACATTAAAAGTTCTCTCATTCAACCTAAAAAAAATATCTGTCAAAGCAGCAAACGATAATATGTACATCTATCTGTTCATTTTCCTGGTAGTGCACATTAGAGGCCTGGATAAGAGAAACGTGGATATAAAATATGACTTTGTCAACACTGCAGTCAATCTTCTTCACCAAAGACCAACACATGAAAAGAAAGAAATGGTTTATGTGTTGACCGGAGAAGGGAACCCCCTCACCAAGAATAACAAACTAGAGTTCCCTCTCTCTCCACGGCAGAATACTGACTAATACTTCTTCCAGCAGCTGCAGTTCTCTTTATTCAACAACAGGTATACACAATAGATCCATAACAAACTTCCTTAATCTATACCAAAGAGCAACTACAACTAACCGGCGACCGCTTCTTATCCATCTTCGATCTACAACGAAGCGTCGCACACTACCTGATATTCCAACATTGTGTAGATAAAATCTCACAATCCGCTATTTATTGTGTTCACATCACATAACATTAGAATCTAATAAATAATGCAATTTTATTTCATAATCCATAATGACTTGCAAATTTGTAAAAATACAAAAAATTATTAAAATTTCCCCTGTCATAAGACGAGTTTAAACAATCCCATTGAATTGAATTCTGACAGATACAGCTGTCTCAACAGTTCCGTACTTGACTCGACTTAGTCGAGTCAAGTACGAGACACTGAAGACGGCCTTACTGTTGAGGTCGAAATACGTATCTGTCAGGATACAATTAAGTGGTGGAATTCAATGGGATTGTTTAAACTCGTCTTATGACAGGTGAAAACATTCCACTAAAAAGCTCAAAATAATTTTCTTATTAAAATTTGTTTATTCAAAAAACGGTATAAAATCGAATTTAGCCGTTTTCAGTATTTGAGTCAACATATTGGCTGCTTGCCAGGTCCCCTGCTCGATTGGCTGCTGTTTTTTGACGGTTCGATTGGCGGCACATACCTGTCCGCGTTTCTCTTATTCAGGCCTCTAGTGCATATCAGCGACAATGAAAACAAAACATTAGCGAGGAAACCAGCCTGCGCCACACGACAGCTGCTTTCGATAAATTTTGGTTGTCGCAACTTTGTGGTGGTGCTCACGCCTTTTTGATTACCATTCGTTCTGTGCAGTACCATAGTGACAAGAATTAATTTCTTAATTCGCTTTTACGTAGCTGCGCTGTTGCCATCTAGCGGAGACGGACGTGTGCGTGAAATCACTGTATTTAAACATGGTGAAGCAATGAAAATAGATACAGTCGCGATTCGCTGGTTGGGCCACGACCTCGGCCCAACTAACGAATTCGGTTTTTTAGTTGGGTCAACTGGCAGCCATTTGAACACGTGTATTTCGACTTGAACATCACAAATGATGTCCAGTGATGCCCAATCCCGTTTTCCGTGTTTACATTGAATTTTGACGTACGGTTGCTTTTTAGTTGGGCCATGGCCCAACCAGCGGAGGCCCAACTAAAAAGTGACCCAAGTATTAAAATCCCAACCAGCGAATCCCGACTGTACTAAGGTATGGAAATACATATTTTGTGTGCGTGCCTTTCGTGTATGGCGAAAAAGCTTTCACTACTACATTCGAACGAGCTCCCATAAGAAGCCGTGCAAATATCTACGTCACCATTTGCTGTTTACGTTTTCCATCATGAAGTATAAGGCTACCTTACACGGTAACTGGCTAGAACCCATTAATGGGTACTATGGTACCCATTTTCGGCAAAACCGCCACTACTCATTTAATGAGTAAAACCGGTTTACTCATTAATGGGTAAATCGACTTTCTGTCAAAAGATGGGTATAATTTTACCCATCATGCCAAAACTGTTTCTTTGCATAATGGGTAAATAAATACCCATTTTTTCAGAATGAATTTTACCACCGGAATTTCGGAATTTTGCGGATTTTTTTGCAGTAAAATTAAAAATCAGTAAAAAAACACATTTTTATTAATCTTCTTGCTAACCCGGATAAAAATTTACAGTACCTCGTATGGCATAATCCATTGAAGTACAATAGATTGTATGGTAAACAAAATAATCTATTGTACGTTTATTGTAGTTTTTTCACGGTCATACAAATCTTTTATTGTGCTTACTTTAAATACACAATAAATATAACTGTTACCAATACATTCTATTTTGTTTTTATTGTTCGCTTATGTTTTGTATTGCTCATCCCAAAACTAAATATATTATACAAGTATTCTAACTGGGTGACCAGAAAATCCATCTTGAAGAAAAAATTATATAATTTTTAAACATTTAATTTGTTTATTGTATTAATGAAATAATAATTGAATACAATAGAGTAACAAAAGGTTTAATTATTAAATGAAAAAAAAAAAGTTTTATCGATTTTTAAATAAATACTTTTTATTTCAGGTCTTGAAATATTCATGTTATGACCAGGTGGAATTAAAAATATAAAAAGGAACGAAAACTTTTGCATATCATTTTACTCGGAGATTGGCTGGATTTATTTGAGCGTGTACGTTTTGTTTATGATTAGTGGTATGAAAAAATGAAACTGATGTTGTGGTGCAGGAAGTATCCCTTCATTACGGATTCTGGGAGTGTGCAAGCGGCGGATCATAGGCTGCTGTATCGTGGTGAGTATCTTTAATGTTAACATCATAATACCGGATGATTTTGATGCGAGAGAACTTTTTAAAGTACCTTTAGGAAGGGGTTCTTAATTTCCACCGCCGAAGCAGTTCGGAACATTTTTGTTAACATGTATCCTTGTTCCTTTTCAGAAGGAAGTTTATGGTAAGACCACGTAAGACTGAATATCGTTCGGCAGCTATTATTCTTACCAATTAGATACAATAATAACTGATACAGGTAACTTTTCCTTTTTTCTCGAAGTACTTTATATAAGAAAACTGACATGCTTTTATAATTTACATTTTTTACAGGTTCATACATAACCTGATGTGTTAGAGAAAACGACTAACTTCGATTCACACACTCAAGAAAAAACAAGTCGTATGTAAGTCCTATAGGAGACATATCAAGCTCTCTTTCCTGGTGGCTGAAATTACACCGTGCTCAGCGAGTATAGCGAGGTGCATCATCGGCGCATTTGATTTTAACGTCAATGCATCAGTGACTAAGTAAAAGGAAAGCGCCAAACAACAATACTAACACATTAAATTTTGGATTGAATGAAAACTAATTTGAAATCGAACAAAAACTGGATTAAAACAAAATTTAAATTGAATTCAAATGAAATTCAAATATAATTAAAATAAATTGTAATTAAATTCAAATTAAAATTATTGTTGAATCACATTGAATTGAAATTAAAGTAAAATTAAGTTCAAACTGATTGAACATTAAGCCTATACTAAAATAAAATTAAATTGAAATCGTATAGATAAAATAAATTGTAGGACGTAAAGTTGTATTGTATTTTTATTGTAATATTAGAGTAAAATGTATTCTAAATTTCATTATATTTCTACTGTAAAACAATAAAAAAAGTGAGAGAAAACATTTAACATACATTATTTTCTATGGTTTTGTCCCTCTAAATCGTCCCATTGGAGAACCGTTGAATCAATTGTTTTGCTCTGAAAAATGTATGGAAAATTTTCGATTTTTTTATTGTAAAGATGCATAACAACCCCCGTTTTTTATTGTAAAAGTCCCATTTACCATTCATTTTATCGTGGAAAACCATTATTTCCTATGTGATTTAATTGTTAAAATTCCATTATATTTAATGGTAAATCCTTTGTTTTACATGGTGTTGTTACAGTAAAATTTATGATATTTTAATTATATTTTTTATCCGGGAATATAAGAGCACAAACAAGTTAAGTCACACTCCAAATAATCTAAACGTTGTTTCCACCTGAATTTTCAGGTACATTTTACGTGCACACGTTACTGCAAATGCTTCAGAAAATTCAGGTGAAACTTACGTGTCCGGTGAACTCTATCCAAAACTCAGGTAGAACTTACCTGATTTTCACGTAGAATGAAAATTCTATCAAAAAATCAGGTGAAAGTTACGTGAATTTCAGGTGGACAAGATCTACGTACTTTTTCAGGTGGAAACAACGTGCAGATTTTTTTGGGTGCACTATTAAAAATCCAAAAAGTTGTGATGACTGCTTCAGGCTTGATCCGGAGTCCGGATGCTTATGACAGGTGATAATCTTGTCCATGATTGCGATGGTTTGTCTCCGGACGATGATCCGCGTTTTCTGCCGGTCGCGCGTTCCTAGTTCAGATTCATCAACCAGTTTAAAGCATAATTCTAATGATTTATTTCAAATACTTACTGTTACACCTGTTGTGAAATCGGAAACCTGTTGTGATTTCGGTTCAGGCTGGCAAGAACCTGAGACAGCCTGGAAGGAACTATTTTCCTCTGGAACTCCATACTTTCGATGACCTATGAGTATAATTGAGCAGTTTTATATGGTTTTATCATTAGTATAGTTAATATTAGATAAATAAAATTAAAGTAGTTTACTTACGTCCATACGAGGGCTCATTGATTGAATTTTTCAACCGGGAGAAAACAGAAAAACAATTTGAAAATATTTGCAACTATTTTTTCACCCATTAATGGGTAAAAAATGCACATTTTTAAACTTCTTTCTAATTTTGAACATGGGTATTTTTTTACCCATTGAACAACTTTTAAAATTACCCCTTTTTAGACAGTTTCATAGATCATCAAAAAATGTATACTTTTTTACCCATTAATGGGTTTTAGCCAGTAACCGTGTACACCTCGGGAAAATTTTCCGCCGGATTTTGGTCCCCGTGCATTTTAAATGGGGCCGGGATTTTGATTTTCCGTGCCCAAATTCCGAAAACATCGCATATGTAAAAATACATGGGGAAAATTCCCGCTGACCAAATTCCCGAGGTTTGAGGCTACCTATAGGAAGTATATTTGAAAATGCTTCTAAAATGTTATTAACAGTGATATATTGAAAACTTTTAAATAAGTAGGATTAGAAATTTGAAAAACTACATGTTAGACTATTTATCTACACATGTTTTTTTTAATCAAAATAATTCGATTCTCGTGATGCTTATTTAAAAGAAAATTAAATTTCTAACCCGAAAAATCCAATCCAAATCCAATCCAAATCCAATCCAAATCCAATCCAAGTCCAATCCAACTCCAATCCAGACCAATCCAAACCAATCCAAACCAATTCAAATCCAATCCAAACCAATCCAAATCCAATCCAAACCAATCCAAACCAATCCAAACCAATCCAAACCAATCCAACCAATACAACCAATCCAAACCAATCCAAATCCAATCCAAATCCAATCCAAATCCAATCCAAATCCAATCCAAATCCAATCCAAATCCAATCCAAATCCAATCCAAATCCAATCCAAATCCAATCCAAATCCAATCCAAATCCAATCTAAATCCAATCCAAATCCAATTCAAATCCAATCCAAATCCAATCCAAACCCAATCCAATATATGATTTAGCAAACCACAAATCATTTTCCGACGGTCTTCGAGGCGCGTCTTGTGATTTTGCAAACCACAAACCATTTTACGAAGGTCTTCGAGACGCGCCTTATGATTTTGCAAACTGAAATATATCAATCGTCGCAATTTAACCACTTGAATTCAACCCACCCACCAATCAGCGAAAGGATCCCAAAAACAGACTGGCAGGATCGCCAAAATGTGTGGCTGGTTGAAACGAGAAATGGAAATGGAAATGTGAAATGGTTGAAACGAAGTTATGACAGAGACTCTACGTGTGCATGCCGTGGAGGTCTGACTAGAAGGGCCAAAGTCATGGCTTGCTGCTCGTCGATTGACACGCTGAAGGCATTTTACTCAAGCCCCACAGGTATGTTGTTATAGTTGCTCAGGTTGACTATCCAATATATCCTCGCATCTATCCAAACTTAAATTATCTTCCAAAACGATTGACGCTTTTTTAAAGCTTGTAATGCTTGTGTTTACAAAGTTTGGGTCGTGCTTTTCTTAATTTATTTCATTAAAAGATAAAATCAATTGTTTGTTTTTTTATGCTCTATTAAAATTTAATATTGCGCTTTTTGCATTTTACAAGAGTTTTGCGAGATTTTTTTTCTCACAGTCATCTTTTTCTAACACTCAATACACTCAAAAAAGTTTGATTTTCCGTGTATAATATTTGTGTGTGAGTGCTCAATCTGAAAACAAATAGACGTCAAATCATGGCGGGAATCGATTTAGTGTACACGCTTACATGTGACTAACGAGTAATGGGTTATAATTGGGTTAATTCCAGTAACAAAAATCGATCAACCCGAAATGAGAGTGGGTGTGAGAAAAAGAAGCGGGCAAATCACAATCTACACATAACTCTTCAAATTGGCGAAATCGGCAATAATTCTGAAACATTTTTCCAAGTTACATTTTCAGTTTCCGTGTAAATTATAAGCCGTTCTGTCATGTTCCGCTAGAAATTTACATCAAACGAGATAGACCACAGCGAACGGTTCTGGCGTAGTCTATTTTTTTCATTTGGACCTGTGGGATGTGGGATAAATTTGGACCAAGAGTAGACCACTTGTGAAGTTACAAAAGCGTGCGGCAGCTTGAGATTTCTCAAAGGTTGACAAAATCTAACAAGATTTCTTTCAGATTAGAAAATCTAACCGGGGTTTGAGTGTAGAGCGAAAACCAAAATCGAACAATTTCAGTGCAAAAAGTGCACACTTTGTGCAGCTACACCGCAAATAACGATAACGACAATAAATATGATACAGTAGCCGTTCGATAACTGCAAAATGTTTACTTCTCAGTTAACGAATGCCGTTCGATAACTGCAACGCATTCTAGACGTCAAACGGTTATCATTCGACGTCAGATGCAATAAAAGTGCATCTAAATGTGCAGCGCAATGCAGCTGTCATTGAGTTTGACATCAGTTTGAAGTTTTGCGGTCCGATAACTGCAAAACTGTTGCAACTATCGAATTGCAGTTAAAAAGCATTGCAGTTATCGAACGTCTACTGTACCACCGTTCCAGAAGTTAAATCGGTATTCATATCACAGACAAACAGACGTACCAGCTTGAACATTTTCCAGAAAAATCCATCGCTCAACTCCTCTGCCACCATCTTGCGAGCATGTTACACGAAACAATGTTTCGTATGACACTGTCACCAGAAGGCGCTGGAGTGAAATGTCAAACTCGAAGGTTTACGACGCTAGCGCCTCAAGTTGTGAAACGCGCAATTAATTAAATTCAAATTTATCGTTGTTGTCATGGTTGACGGTAGTTTCTCTAGTGTTACGTCTATATGTCTGTGTTCATATTTTAGTTTTTTGGATTTCCATTCGGCAAGCTTCGATTCGGCTTTCACTGCGTTTTGTTTATTTAAACGATGATCTCAAATTAGGACTATTTGAAATAATAGTGTAGAAATATCGTTTAACTGTCAGCATTGTGTTTACAAAATCACACAATTTCCGCGTAGTTTGATCTGCACTTTTATTTTTGTAATTTGAGATCTGTATTAAAATTTGAATAAGAAATCGTCGCTTTTTTATCTTACACCAATATACCGGTTCAAATTTAACTTGCGCTCGTGGTAAATGAAGATTAGCGAGTGTGCAGTGCGTGTATTTCTCCCGTTGTTATCGACTTGAAGCCATATTCTCAGTGCGGTTGCATTTCCATCAATCAGAAAACCATGACATCATCTTGAGTGAGCCGACGTTCTTGTCTGTGTCGGTCGGTCAGTCATTCAATCGGACGTGAATCAAATCGAAAATCATTCATCCGGCATCTTCGCATCGCGAGCTTCGCAAGAAGTCCAAAACAAAGGTGCTACGTCTTCGATGATTTCGTGCGACGAACTTGAAGAAAAATCAACATCATAGAAATAGTCTGCATCCGTTTTTTTTTGTTTGTGCGAAGGCAAAGAAAGGGGTTTCTGTTGGGACTGCCAAACAAAGAAAAGGCGAATGTGAAGGAGACGACGACCAGGCGGTGCCGATAATGGCCACGACGACAACGTCCGGTAACAGCAGCGATACCTTCAGCGACGGGACCATCAACAATTATCACGACATTTACATTCAACAGGTAAATTGTGGTGCGGGTTGTATTTTTGCTCTACCTTTTCTATTACGTTAAGGTCACGGGGAGATCAATTGGGATAGATCGATGAAGGGGACTGTTTATGAAGCAGTAATGGAATTTGACCTTGATTCTTTGTATTTTGCAACAGATCATGTGTAAATGCTTGTATTGTAATTTTATTTGTTAAGTCAAGCTTTGTGACGAAGGAAAATGTTGGGTATTGAAGTAACAGAATTTTAAGAAGAATATCTGTATTTTATGAACCCAAAGGAGCCACATTGTATTCCGATTTTTAGTATCTTGACTGAAAGGGTGTGTTCTTTTCGTGTTTTGACTCGATCTGATAAGCTTTTTAAATTTGTATGGGAAATAGATTACTCGAGATATAAAACGACGAGTACGTTTTTGATTCTTGTTTGGTCATGGAAACACACCTCTGCATTATCTACAGACTACTGCACATACTTATGATGTTGATGCACATGTCTCATCAATTTAAATTTGCGGGAGAAATTTCCAGAAAAGTTTTCTGAATGGCATGAGTTTGTATTTCTGTTCATAAGTGTAACAAATAAATGCAATTTAATATTCCCTTACAGGCTAGTACCAATAGGAACAATCGAAACAGCAGCGACGACCGTGAAGTAGATAGGATTGAACAAATAATGAGTACAAATACGGTTGCTCCGCCGTCATACAATTATCTTCCTACGGCAGCAGCGCCCACCATAGGGATCAACGACAGCAGTAGTCGGCTAGTGGTGATCAGTAGCGAACGCTACCAGCTGCCGGGACCTAGTGGTAGCAGTAGTAGCGGTAACACTAGCGGCAGGACCACGAGTAACGTTATCATCGTGCACGGAAACGGTGGTAGCAGTTTTACGACCGGCACCAACCGTCGGGGTGATCCGCCTAGCTATGAGGATGCAATCAACCGAGAGGAACCGCCACCGTCCTATGATTCGTTGTTCGGGCGAGTCCGCGAAGCGCACAAATCGTCCACCGGAGTGATGGACTTCCTGAAGAACGTTGTGATATTGCTGCTGGGAACTTGTGAGTGCTAAGACTGTTGTGAAATTTGCCACAATTAATTTGTCTTTTGTTTTATTTCAGTGGGTTGCACAATCATCCTGGGCATTACGATCGTTATCCCAGTATGTATGATCGTATTCGGTGCGGTCTACCTTTACGACTGCCCCCAGGGTGAGTACATTCCGGTGTATTTGCTGGTTGGCGGTGGCTTTGGAGTACTCAAGCAGTTGCTCCATCTGTCCACTCGTGTTCGCAGTCGCGAGGAGCAGGAACTGGAACGCCTCAGGCAGTCGCCCACCCAAACACTAATCAACTGTTTCATGCTCGGTTGGTTCATCATCGGATCATTCTGGATCTACCGAATTTACGAACCGAACTACGATCCGGCCATGGGAAAGTACTGCAACAAGTCGCTGTATCTGTTCACCTTCTGGTTGATCACCTCGGTCTACATGACGCTGGGCATCATCACCGTCGTCTTGTGCGGTGTAAGCATCATTAGCATCGCCATCCATCGAAGGACATAACAGTTGAATGCGCTGTTTGAGGTGTGAACCGACCGGATCGGGTAGGCCCTCGGCCTGTACAAAGACGAGACAAAAATCAAATTGCTTTTGCGTTACATTTCATCAGGCTCACCGATCGAGCGACTCAGGCGAGCTTCAAGTTCCGTCGAGCTGGGGAAGAGTCTGACGAGTCAGTATTTTTCGCTTTGCTGTTGCAAGTGCTGGATTTGATTGTGCCATCGTCTGCTCCACCTTTTCGGACAGCTCTCTAGATAGTAAGGATGCTTATTTACTTTTATGTTCCGTCTATAGGGAAAAACTATTTAGCCGATGCACTCCGATAGACGAAGGAACATTAGTTGTAGGTTTTTTTGTACAATGAACATCTATAGAAGCGATCTATGATAAAGATCTCCTCGAGTGTTGTACTCTGGCTCGATTTTCACGAAAAACCCATTTTCACTGACGATTCCCATTCATCACGATTCTTTTTAAATCGAGTCCCTCTCACAATCATCATGTTTAGGCGTAAGAGTAAGATGTTGCACAAAACTAACATATTTTTGCACGGCTATCGGCATAGTTATACAATATGTAATTATCTAAATTAACTCGATGTTTGTACCTTCGCGAACTTCCAATATAAGATTTTTTTATTGGATATTTATTTTGGCAGTGCTGGCCAAATTTTGGAGTATAAGTCAAATTTGGTATTTTGATAACATAGAATTTGAGCAAAATAACTGACATTCGTTGAGCCTTTGGCACCGAGAAATGAATTTTGTAATAATTCGTGCAACATGCAGTGATAATATCGACAATTACCAAAGTTAAAAATCCCACTTGATTTTTTTTATTCATTATTCATATACTGAGATTGAATTTCTCGCCAAAGCAAATTTGCAGTGCATAATATTCTTTTGCTATCGGGAATGTTTCCGTTACACATTACAGACAAACTGGGATCTATGGCCGGTTTGTTGCCGTTACTTTCAATCATCACGTCAGTTGCTTATTGAAACTGGGTCGATTTGATAGACATTGATAAACCATGTTATGAATATCCCTTTATCCCCTGTATTTTAGTTTACGTTTTCTAACTTTATGGCTACTCATTACTAGACCAAAATTTGTAAAAGGGGTACCAGAAAAAAATATTGATGTATAGCTTTTAGTGTGGTTCAAATCTTGAAACGACTTATGCCAAATCAACTCAAATTTTTGGAGGACACGCAGAACATGAGACAGAATCAGATGAGTAAAATAGATTTTAGGAACCACCCTAATAGCTACATTCATAGACAAATAATTGGACATAATAATGTTTGGCTGTTACAGTAAAATACATTTACTGCGGGATGAATTTACTGTATGTAAAATTAAGTAGAGCTTATTGAAAAAAAAAAATGTCTGAATTTGAGCAGACTCATTTTTGTATTAAGGACAAGTAGAACCAGATAGGCGAAGACTGTTGGATTTATTTTTCTTCATAACAGTAGTGAGTCTGTCTGTACTCTTACAACACTGCTGATACAGTATTTAAGATCACAACTAAAATAGTTAGCGTGTCGAATTGATTAATCGAAATGATATTTATATCATTATGAAGTTGTCAAAACGTATTCCCTTCTTATCTACATAAATTTATATGTCACTTCCTACTACATTTTTCCTATACCAGTTACAAGCGAGAATATATATCTACATAAGAATTGAATTAAAACAATCAACTACTTAAGTGTTTAAAATTTTTCTTCAGTAGAAATATCACAGTCCCTATCTTGTTTATTATTATTGGGTAACGTCCCTTCTAACTCGCAAAGTGTCAAGGTTGATCAGGCGACAGCGGCTCTCGTAGCTTGGTAACCGGAAAGGGTCACTCCAGGTCAGCCTCCGAACCGAAGAAAATGACGCTGAACGCATTTCAATAGTTCCACACCGTTGTTGTACATAGTGTGGGCTCCAAACGGCTGAGCAGTAAAAAGCAATACAACGATTTCAGAGGCGTCGCGCGATCAACTCTTCAACCTATGCACCGTTTGATTAAAGTTAAATATTTCGAGAAAAGCGTATAAAAGATTATTAGACCGGTAGTTCTCTACACTGACTGATACAAATTATGTAGTATCTAGAACTACTACAGTAATGCGTTTGGTTTCACCATGACAAAATATTGTAACCAATACCATGAAAAATATTACGATTACTGCAGTTCATTTAAATTTATCCTTCTTCTTCTTCTTATTGGCATTACATCCCCACACTGGGACAGAGCCGCCTCGCAGCTTAGTGTTCATTAAGCACTTCCACAGTTATTAACTGCGATGTTTCTAAGCAAGGTTACCATTTTTGCATTCGTATATCATGAGGCTAACACGATGATACTTTTATGCCCAGGGAAGTCGAGACAGTTTCCAATCCGAAAATTGCCTAGACCGGCACCGGGAATCGAACCTAGCAACCCTCAGCATGGTCTTGCTTTGTAGCCGCGCGTCTTTTTATCCATATCATATGATAGTGTTTCAGTGTTTGTAATCAATATAACTTCTGAATATCTGTTAACAAAATACCATTTTAAATCAAAACATAGTAATCACTGTAGGAATAATAACAAGCGGTTCAATTTACCGCTTGATTCAAATATTCCATTCCAAATGAAACATTTCGCATACTTAAAATCGAATATGATTTCACTGTCTCCCCAATACTATATGAGCACGGTAAATTGTTTATACATAAACGTACGTCTGATTACTGCTACTTACGTCCAACAGTTTCGAGTGCACGCTTACGTATGTCTGACTATTGCGACAACGTTTGCATATCGCTACCAGACAATGTTCCTAATGGGCATAAATAGCCGTGCATGGACCGAAAACTAATCCGCTAGCAGACACGCACATTCCAGTTCGAGACAGCAGCACGTACGGACGTGTTTTTTGCTCGCGCATTTTTCCAAGTGTTTTTTCTCGTTTGTTCGCTGTTTACGTTTTCGCTTCGTCGCGTTGGCGTTATTTTCTCCCGGACCCGTCATGGGAGACTCGGTGGCCGATTCGGTCGCTGGAAAAGTGCCTAAGCGCATTGCTCTTGGAGGCGCGGGTAACCCCTCCAAGCAGCTTTTGCAGAGCAACGTGTTCTCGCCGTTGCCGCTTGATGACGCCGGCAATCCGCCGAAAAAGAGGAAGAAGCAGCAATCGCAGCTGCCGCAGGTGCAACCGGAGCGGAAGGAGAAGTGCCCGCCCGTGTTTGTGAAGGGCGATCCGCCGGATTTACGCCCAAAAATTCGCCAGCTGATCGCTAAGGGGCTGAAATGTACTTTTCGGCTCTGCAGCGAGGGCGTGAAAGTGATGCCGGCCAACAGGGACCATCATCAATCCGTCGTGGAGTTCCTCGAGTACTACACTCATGACCACCCCGGCACGAAGCCGCTCAAGGCTTTGCTGCGAGGACTCCACGGCATGAAGGAGGAACAGCTCTAAGCAGAGCTTGAAAGTTGCGGACTGAAGCCAGTAGCAGTGCACAAGATCGATCGTCACGACAAGGCGAGGAGATATCGCGACCAGCTTTACCTGATCCATCTGGAGCATGGCTCCACTACCTGGAAGGACCTGAAGCTGGTCGGCGTTATAAATTACACCGTCGTTGACTGGGAGCGATATCGGCCAGTGCACCGCGATGTCACGCAATGCACCAACTGCTTCAATTTCGGGCACGGCACCAGGAACTGCCGCATGAAGCCGCGCTGCAACAAGTGTGGCGAACCCCATCCGACTGACGAGTGCGACAAAATGGAGGTGGCCGATCCCAAGTGCGCCAACTGTGGCGACAAACATCGGGCCACCACAAAGGGCTGCCCAAAGCGAGCCGAGTTCCTGGAAATCCGGAAGAAGGCTTCCACCAGGACCATTCCGAAGAAGAACCGTGTTCCTGTAATCAACGAGGTGAACTTTCCAGCCATCCCGGCTCCCCATCGTGTGATTCCAATACTCCCACCGCTACAACCGCACAAGCGACTGGCAGCGGCAGCTGCATCGGTCCAAGCTCCAACATCGTCGGCACCATCCACCAGCGAATGGCCCTCGCTCCCTCCTCCTGGGTTCCGTCGGCAGTCGGAGAACGAAGCCGTCCCACCGGAGGAATCTGCCCCGCTGTACACTTCGGAGCAACTGATGCCGATCTTCGCGCAGCTCGCCACTCGACTGCGCGGCTGCAAAACCCGATTCGACCAGGTATTCACACTTGGCATGTTCATCATTGAAAATGGCTGCTAGGGTGGGCCTGGTCAACTGGAACGCTTGCTCGCTAAAGAGCAAAACAATCGAGCGGAGGGATTTCCTTGAGGAGAAGGAAATAGACGTGGCGTTCATCACCGAAACGCACCTAAAACCGGAGGTGAACGTCAACATCCCGGACTTCCGCATCGTGCGTCTCGACCGGCCGACCAGGGGAGGTGGTGTGGCCATCGCTCTTCGCTACAACATCAACTGTCGTCTGCTTCCAAGCTTCCAGCTCAGTGTCATCGAGGCCATCGGTGTCGAAATCACCACTTTGGTCGGCACAATCGCGCTCATCGCGGCGTACTGTCCAACGCAAGCCAAAGCCGGCGATGGATCATCGGCTGCCCTTCGGAGGGACATCGTCAAGCTGACGCGGAGGCAAGGCCAGTATATCATTGCCGGCGACTTGAATGCCAAGCATCAAGCCTGGGGCAACAGTCGCGGCAATCGAAACGGCACCATCTGGAGCAACGACATGGAGGAAGGCCACTGCACGATCTTTGAGCCCGGATTCCCCACTCGGTTGAGTCGGTCCGGTGTCCACGCAACCCTCGACCTCTACATAACAAACCTGAGTGACCACGTCGCGCAGCCGGTTGTCTACCAGGAGCTCAGTTCGGATCACTATCCGGTGGTGGCGGAACTGGGCTCCTCGGTCAATCGGCACCAGCAGTTACGGCGGAACTATCACCGAGTGAACTGGCAGCGGTTCCAGCAGTGCGTCGATAACACCGTCGACTACGAGGTGCGTCCGGAGACGCCGGAAAGTATCGACCGCCAGCTGTGCGCCATCGAAGAGGCAATCTCGGTGGCCAGAGAGCAGCATGTCCCGACGGCTCGGCAGGTAAGCAACTCCTTAAACATCGATACACTCACCAAAGATTTGATTCGATTGCGGAATGTCACTCGCAGGCAGTTTCAGCGTACTGGACTGCCTGAGCTTAAGGCACGTTGCAATCGAATCACAAAAATTATCAAGGCCAGAATGGTGGACCTCAAAAATAACGACTTCTCGAATAAGATCCGCACTCTCCCAGATTATGCTAAGCCATTCTGGAAAATGACCAAAATTCTAAAATCCAAGCCTCGGCCCATTCCACCTTTGATCCCGCTAGACAATAATGGCTCTAAGGATCGCTTGATAACTCCTGCAGAGAAGGTCGCTGAAATAGGTCGTCACTTCGTCAGCTCACACAATCTTGGGCAGAACATCGTCAGTCCACACGAAGCAGCCGTCAACGAGCATGCTAACAACATCCATTTGATTCCCAACGACTTCTCGGAGGAGTTGGAGATCTCAGCTGACGAATTGACGGCCTATATCAAATCGTCGAAGAACATGAAGGCCCCAGGCTTCGACAGCATCCTGAATCTCGAGCTCAAACACATGAGTGCTCTGTTCTTTGAGCATCTCTCGCTGATCTTTAATCAGTGTCTCCGGCTCAGCTACTTCCCATCGTCCTGGAAGTCAGCGAAAGTCATCCCCATCCGGAAGCCTGGGAAGGATCCTTCCTCCCCCAAAAGTTATCGACCCATCAGCCTTCTCTCAGGGTTATCCAAGCTATTCGAAAAAGCTATTCATCATCGGTTACTTGAGTCTGCCGAAAATCTCAACATCTTGCTCGAGGAACAGTTTGGTTTCCGACGCGGTCGGTCAACTGTACACCAACTGACTCGAGTTACCAACGTCCTCAGACGGAACAAGTTTGTCTCGAAAACATCCGCCATGACCTTACTCGATGTCGAGAAGGCATTTGACAATGTATGGCATGATGGCCTGGTGTACAAACTACAACACTACAATCTTCCCAGCTACCTGGTGAAAATCATCAACAATTACCTGTCGGCAAGGACATTCCGGGTCTCAATCAGCGGAGCGAGTTCCAATGCGCACAACATCGTCGCAGGCGTCCCCCAGGGCAGTATCCTCGGGCCCCTGCTTTTCAATCTGTTCACCTCCGACATGCCAGAACCTCCAGAAGGCGGCATTCTGTCTCTGTTCGCAGATGACACCTCCATCGTCTACAACGGTAGAGTGATCAGAGCGCTAGTGGCAAAACTCCAACGAGGCCTGGATGCCCTGACAGAGTACCTCACCAGCTGGAAGATCTGTATCAACGCGGCGAAGATCCAGGTCATCATCTTCGCTTACTCTAAATCCCCTAAACATGTTCCGCTTGGGGACTGTAAAATCATCCTCAATGGCACGACTGTGGAATGGGCCTATGAGGCCATCTACCTTGGCTTGACCTTCGACAGCAAGCTTATTTTCAGGCAACAGGTTGACAAGACGGTGACGAAGTGTAACGTTTTGTTGAAACTGCTGTACCCTTTGATCAATTGTCGGTCGTCATTGTCCCTGAAAAATAAGCTTGCTGTCCTACAAGCAAATCATCCTCCCTGTGATCGAATATGGCATGCCGGTCTGGGAGAGCTGCGCTAAAACCCACCACCTCAAACTTCAACGGGTCCAAAACAAATTCCTGAGGATGATCCTCAACACCCCTCCCAGGACAAGAACATCCGAGGTTCACCGTCTGGCCGGGATAAAAACCTTACATGAACGCTTTGGTGAGTGTAAAGAAAAGTTTAGGGTCCGTTGCTTGCACTCGGACCAAGAAGCGCTTAGGGCGCTAGTTCCAATCTAGGTTATCAAATTTTTATTGTAAATATTAGTGTACATAGTAGTTAGGTTATCAAATTTTAAAAAACACACTAGCGCCTCCTTAATGCCGCCTACACACTTAACCAGCATTTCGATGTTCGGTATTTTGTTTACTGAGTTTCAACTGCAAAATTTCCATTTTACTGAAATACTAGTTTTTTAATAGACCTCCAATGATTTTCAGTAATAAGTTCCCGAGTTTCGGTAAAAAATTATGTTTATGGCGCTGACGTTTACTTATTTTTACTGAACAAATCATTAAATCCGAAAATTGCTGAACTGCACAAAAAGTCGGTACGAATCAAAACAGCAACACCGGTGAAAAATGTAAAATTACCGACTAGTCATTAGAAAAACACTTAACGCAATTGTAGAGCCCTTTGCTTTTGTTTACTTTGTTATTTACCACTTTGTAAAATATTTCGTCGGACGCAAGTCTAATTTGACGATTTTCTGAAGTGCAAAATAATCGCTAACCAGTAAAAATAACAACTAATTGCCATATTCAGCTTCGATTCTAGTTTTTGAGTGCAGCCTCCTCTCGGCTGTAGTAGACAGCATCCGACGGGGATACGCAACTGGCCGCCATCAGCATCTCCATATCAATGTTCGTCAGATTTCGGTGATTTCCAGTGCTTTCCACTCTGATTTGAAGGCGGCTTTGAGATGCGGCATGGCATGATACCCAGACCAATTTGATACCCATCTGCAGCATCGCGGCTTGAGGCGCAGCGTCAGCGGGAATGGAACCTTCGTCGTCACGAGCCCGGAAAATAATTAATTGATCTACCGATCACTATTATCGATAGAACATTGACGAAGTTATCCTTAACCGTGTCGGACAACATTGCGGTCCAGTTGGGACAGGGCGGATCCCATTTCTCATTGTTGAAGTAATGCCATCTCATAGCGAACGACTGCAGGGTGAGGTATTTGCCGTTCTCGTGGAGAAGCCGCGCACGGATGATTATCTGACTGTCTTGAATCAGTGTCAATTTGACCTTTTTCTGGGCAGAGGTCAATATCGAAAAGTATAATATACTAATATATACTATAGTAGCAGATGATTTCGACCAGAAAGGTGATATTCAAGATCGACAGAAACAGCCAACTCTGCCATGTCTGCAAAATCTAGTAGAAATTATCACAAAATCCCTGAAATTTCCCCATAGTACTTATATATTTTATGCGAAGCCGCATTGATTAGATAAATATTCTGTCCAATCAGTAAAATATTTCCCAAAAAATAAATCCTCATTTACTGACTAACTCAGTTATGTACACATAAACAAACTACCTTCATTACCGATTGTAATGTTCCTTTGACATTTCTCGTTTATACTGACAACTCGGTAATGCAAATATTGCTGTTGAAATTACTGGGCGATCCGTAGTCCAAAAACTCAGTAAAATTTTACTGACTCCGGTAAAATAAAGTAGCTGTGTACAAAGTGATATCCCAGATCATCTTCCGTCGTCTGTCACCATTAGTGAACGAGTTCGTGGGAAGTCATCAAGCCGGCTTCGTTGACGGCCGCTCGACAACGGACCAGATCTTTACTGTACGGCAAATCCTTCAATAATGCCGTGAATACCAGGTCCCAACGCACCATCTATTCGTTGATTTCAAGGCGGCATACGACAGTATAGACCGTGTAGAGCTATGGAAAATTATGGACGAGAACAGCTTCCCTGGGAAGCTTACCAGACTGATCAAAGCAACGGTGGATGGTGTGCAAAACTGTGTGAAGATTTCGGGCGAACACTCCAGTTCGTTCGAATCGCGCCGGGGACTAAGACAAGGTGATGGACTTTCGTGCCTGTTGTTCAACATTGCGCTAGAAGGTGTCATGCGGAGAGCCGGGTGTAACAGCCGGGGTACGATTTTCAACAGATCCAGTCAATTTATTTGCTTCGCGGATGACATGGACATTGTCGGCCGAACATTTGCAAAGGTGGCAGAACTGTACACCCGCCTGAAACGTGAAGCAACAAAAGTTGGACTGGTGGTGAATGCGTCAAAGACAAAGTACATGCTTGTGGGTGGAACCGAGCGCGACAGGGTCCGCCTGGGAAGCAGTGTTACGATAGACGGGGATACCTTCGAGGTGGTCGAGGAATTCGTCTACCTCGGATCCTTGCTAACGGCTGACAACAACGTTAGTCGTGAAATACGAAGGCGCATCATCTGTGGAAGTCGGGCCTACTACGGGCTCCAGAAGAAATTGCGGTCGAAAAAGATTCGCCACCGCACCAAATGTGTCATGTACAAGACGTTAATAAGACCGGTTGTCCTCTACGGACATGAAACATGGACAATGCTCGAGGAGGACTTGCAAGCACTCGGAGTATTCGAGAGACGGGTGCTTAGGACCATCTTTGGCGGTGTGCAAGAAGACGGTGTGTGGCGGCGAAGAATGAACCATGAGCTCGCCCAACTCTACGGCGAACCCAGTATCCAGAAGGTAGCTAAAGCCGGAAGGGTACGATGGGCAGGACATGTTGCAAGAATGCCGGACAGCAACCCTGCAAAGATGGTGTTCGCTTCCGATCCGGCAGGTACGAGACGGCGTGGAGCGCAGCGAGCGAGATGGGCAGACCAGGTGCAGAACGACTTGGCGAGCGTGGGGCGTATCCGAGGATGGAGAGATGCGACCTCGAACCGTGCATTGTGGCGTCAAATTGTTGATTCAGTGTTAACTGTTTAGATGTAGACTAAATAAATGAAATGAATGAAATGAGTTCCAATTTGAACTCTGTATTATCTGGCCTTTCTAAAATATGAACTCTACCCCTGAACATTGAATAAAATCGTTTTCAAATAAAAAAATAAGTTTTCTAATGAAACATCGGAAAATCCCGGGATTTCCCGGGATATACGAAAAAGTTCATCCCGAATCCCGGGACAACAAAAATGGCTGGGAAATGGAAACTCTATTCAGCTAGTATCGAGCTTTGGTGAGAATATTATCATCAATTACTTATTTCCTATCGTGTTCAATAATGTCCCGCAAATCAGGTTTCTCTTCCGGCTTTTCGTCTTTGAAACCAATTTCTATTCTTGACTTTAATATAATGATAGGTGTAACTAATTGTTAATAAGTTACCTTCAATCAGTTGGGTTCCAGCAAGAAATTCTTCAGATAAAACATCAATTTTGAACTCTGCCATTTGCATTTCCATGAACATGCACTTTCAAAATATTGCGATACAAAATGGCCATCTGCCACGAGTTCAGAAAGTTTAAACTGAACTAATCATCAGCAAACATTTCTATTGTCGTGATTGTCGCGACCGACCCTATTTGACTGCCTAGTGCTTGCTTCTGCCATGAGAACAGGCAGGAGAACAGTCGATCCGATTCCAGCAGCTACAAAGGAATAGCATCATCCTTTTGGCAGCAGCGAGGGAAACTCTGGGAAAAACCTCGCTGCGGATGCCAACGGCCAGGATGTGCCATTGAAGAGGTCTTTTCCACACCTCAACCAGCTGCTGGTAGCTGGAGTCCTCTTCGGTCCTCGACCGGCTGCTGCTCGCTGGATTCCCATTATCGCCCGGCTGCTGCTCGCTGGATTCCCATCCTCGCCCGGCTGCTGCTGCTGAATGGTCCTTCTTCCTCTGGCGTTCTCATCCGTCTGCATCCGTTTATAAACTGGATTAGTTTTCGGTAGTAGTAGTAGTAAAATTCTTCTTTATTTACACATTTTTTGTTCTACAATTATTTTTGACATGTACAGTGATCGGCCGGCTTGGCCCTCCAACTTCAATTTTAATTATTATTATTATTATTATTTTTATGTTTCTACACAGCTACTTTATTTCACCGGAGTCAGTAAAATTTTACTGAATTTTTGGACTACGGATCGCCCAGTAATTTCAACAGCAATATTTTGCATTACCGAGTTGTCAGTATAAACGAGAAATGTCAAAGGAACATTACAATCGGTAATGAAGGTAGTTTGTTTATGTGAACATAACTGAGTTAGTCAGTAAATGAGGATTTATTTTTTGGGAAATATTTTACTGATTGGACAGTATATTTATCTAATCAATGCGGCTTCGCATAAAATATATAAGTACTATGGGGAAATTTCAGGGATTTTGTGATAATTTCTACTAGATTTTGCAGACATGGCAGAGTTGGCTGTTTCTGTCGATCTTGAATATCACCTTTCTGGTCGAAATCATCTGCTACTATAGTATACTAGCTTTATGTACCCGGCCTTGCTCGGAGTTGCCAGTTTAATTCGCAGTTTTTTTCACCATCGGAATTGGAATAGGTCAAAAGGATAATTGTGTTTTCTTATTGATATTTCATCATTTGATTAAAAGAAGGTAGATTACATTTGAAAACATTGACTGATTTTGAAAATGGGATCAAACCCAAAATCGCTTTATTCCGGGCAAACGTCTATTTCTAAAGAAGGAAAAACATACACCGATGCCTTATTCCGGAAAAACGTCTATTTTTAAAGAAATGATCACATTTACCGTCCAGAAGGAAACACTTTAATCATTGCTTTTCTCTGGGCAAACCATGATTTCGATGAAGTGTTGAGTTGATCGATCCCTGTCATCTTCGCCTTCTTAAGAAAAAGAATGTTTGTTCCAAATTTGGTTGAAATCGGGCAAGGGTACAGAAGTTATGCTGGAACATTGGATCATTGCATACCTTGCTTTTATTTATTAATCTTGAATCATTATCATATAATTATCATACCTTTTAAAATTTGGAATAAAGGTTACTCGATTATGGATCACTATGCAATTTGATCATTCATAATCATCAATCATTAATCATATCGATCGTTAATCATTAACCATACACATAGTGTGTCAACATTTAATCACGATCGGTAATCGTTAATCATAATCCAACGGTTTTTTCATCTATTATTCATAATCGTTAATTATTGTCAAAAATGAATTTAATCATTAATCATTATCAGTCATCATTTTCAAAAATTATAATTCATTAATCATAATCTTTAATCATAGAGTTGAATGATTTAATCATTTAATCTGCTTAGAATTGGTCCTGGGGGTCAGGAGTTACACTGAATTGCCCGTTTTCTAAAGACAACCGCTTTCCCTTTACCCTTCCTCTTTTCTCAACGGCCATTTCACCCCTTTGTTATCTTCTCCTAGGGATAGAAAATGTGTACCAAATTTGGTTGAAATCGGTACAGGGGTTCAGAAGTTACACTAAATTGCCCGTTTTCTGAACAATACCCTCCCTTCAGACCCCTACCCCTTATCCAAATTTCCCTCCCGTACGATCGGCTCCTCATAGTGAATATGTGTACAAAATTTGATTGAAATCGGTCCTGGGGTTGGGAGTTACACTGAGTTGCTCGTTTTCCAAAGACAACACCTCCCCTATACCCTCCCTTTTTTCCAATGACCATCCCATCCCCTTTGTTATCTTTTCCTTATGATGTAGAATGTGTGTACCAAATTTGGTTGAAATCGGTACAGGGGTTCATGATTTACTTTGAATTGCCCGTTTTCTAAACAAAACCCTCCCTCCAGACCCCTCCCCTTTCCCAAATCCCTCCCATATGATTACCTCCTCGTAGTGAATATGTGTACAAAATTTGGTTGAAATCGGTCCTGGGAGTTGAAAGTTACACAGAATTGTTCGTTTTCTGAACAAAACCCTCCCACCACCCCTCCCCTTTTCTACATGACCATCCCACCCCTTTGTTAACTTCCTCTGAGGATAGAGAATGTCTGTACCAAATTTGGTTGAAATCGGTCCTGGGAGTTGAAAGTTACACAGAATTGTTCGTTTTCTGAACAAAACCCTCCCACCACCCTCCCCTTTTCTACATGACCATCCCACCCCTTTGTTAACTTCCTCTGAGGATAGAGAATGTCTGTACCAAATTTGGTTGAAATCGGTCCTGGGAGTTGAAAGTTACACAGAATTGTTCGTTTTCTGAACAAAACCCTCCCACCACCCCTCCCCTTTTCTACATGACCATCCCACCCCTTTGTTAACTTCCTCTGAGGATAGAGAATGTCTGTACCAAATTTGGTTGAAATCGGC
The DNA here is from genome assembly GCF_024139115.2 of Armigeres subalbatus. Classification (NCBI taxonomy): domain Eukaryota; kingdom Metazoa; phylum Arthropoda; class Insecta; order Diptera; family Culicidae; genus Armigeres; species Armigeres subalbatus. The sequence continues at coordinate 362,485,986 of NC_085141.1, forward strand.
CAAGTGGTTCAGAAGTAGTTAGCGAACATACATACATAGATTGGTTTTTATATATAGTATATAATATAAATATATAATATATATATTAGTATATTATACTTTTCGATATTGACCTCTGCCCAGAAAAGGTCAAATTGACACTGATTCAAGACAGTCAGATAATCATCCGTGCGCGGCTTCTCCACGAGAACGGCAAATACCTCACCCTGCAGTCGTTCGCTATGAGATGGCATTACTTCAACAATGAGAAATGGGATCCGCCCTGTCCCAACTGGACCGCAATGTTGTCCGACACGGTTAAGGATAACTTCGTCAATGTTCTATCGATAATAGTGATCGGTAGATCAATTAATTATTTTCCGGGCTCGTGACGACGAAGGTTCCATTCCCGCTGACGCTGCGCCTCAAGCCGCGATGCTGCAGATGGGTATCAAATTGGTCTGGGTATCATGCCATGCCGCATCACAAAGCCGCCTTCAAATCAGAGTGGAAAGCACTGGAAATCACCGAAATCTGACGAACATTGATATGGAGATGCTGATGGCGGCCAGTTGCGTATACCCGTCGGATGCTGTCTACTACAGCCGAGAGGAGGCTGCACTCAAAAACTAGAATCGAAGCTGAATATGGCAATTAGTTGTTATTTTTACTGGTTAGCGATTATTTTGCACTTCAGAAAATCGTCAAATTAGACTTGCGTCCGACGAAATATTTTACAAAGTGGTAAATAACAAAGTAAACAAAAGCAAAGGGCTCTACAATTGCGTTAAGTGTTTTTCTAATGACTAGTCGGTAATTTTACATTTTTCTCCGGTGTTGCTGTTTTGATTCGTACCGACTTTTTGTGCAGTTCAGCAATTTTCGGATTTAATGATTTGTTCAGTAAAAATAAGTAAACGTCTGCGCCATAAACATAATTTTTTACCGAAACTCGGGAACTTATTACTGAAAATCATTGGAGGTCTATTAAAAAACTAGTATTTCAGTAAAATGGAAATTTTGCAGTTGAAACTCAGTAAACAAAATACCGAATATCGAAATGCTGGTTAAGTGTGTAGGCGGCATTAAGGATGGTGATCGCTCGAAAGTTCTCACACTCCAGTTTGTCGCCTTTCTTGTAGATGGGGCATATAACCCCTTCCTTCCACTCCTCCGGTAGCTGTTCGGTTTCCCAGATTCTGACTATCAGTATGTGCAGGCAAGTGGCCAGCTTTTCCGGGCCCATCTTGATGAGCTCAGCTCCGATACCATCCTTACCAGCTGCTTTATTGATCTTTAGCTGTTGAATGGCATCTTTAACTTTCCTCAAGGTGGGGGTTGGTTGGCTTCCATCGTCCGCTGAACTGACGTAGTCATCTCCTCCGCTGCCTTGACTTTCACTGCCTGTACTCTCAGCGCCATTCAAATGTTCCTTGTAGTGCTGCTTCCACCTTTCGATCACCACACGTTCGTCCGTCAAGATGCTCCCATCCTTATCCCGGCACATTCCGGCTCGCGGCACGAAGCCTTTGCGGGATGCGTTGAGCTTCTGATAGAACTTGCGTGTATCTTGAGAACGGCACAGCTGTTCCATCTCCTCGCACTCCGCTTCTTCCAGGCGGCGTTTCTTCTTCTGAAGAAGACGGGTCTGCTGTCTCCGCTTCCGTCTATAGCGTTCCACGTTCTGCCGGGTACCTTGCTGCAGCGCGACCGCCCGCGCTGCGTTCTTCTCCTCCAGAATCTGTCTGCACTCTTCGTCGAACCAATCGTTCCGTCGACTTCGACCCATATACCCGACGTTGTTCTCCGCTGCGTCGTTAATGGCTGCTTTAACTGTACTCCAGCAGTCCTCAAGAGGGGCCCCATCCAGCTCACCCTCTTCCGGCAACGCTGCCTCGAGATGCTGCGCGTATGCAGTGGCGACATCAGGTTGCTTCAGTCGCTCTAGGTCGTACCGCGGCGGTCGTCGGTACCGAACATTGTTGATGACGGATAGTTTTGGGCGCAGTTTAACCATCACCAGATAGTGGTCCGAGTCGATGTTAGCGCCACGATATGTCCTGACGTCGATAATGTCGGAGAAGTGCCGTCCATCAATCAGAACGTGGTCGATTTGTGATTCTGTCTGCAGTGGTGATCTCCAGGTGTACCGATACGGGAGACTGTGTTGGAAGTAGGTGCTACGAATGGCCATCCCAAGAAACAATTCAGATCCATAAATCAACAAGCTTGTTGAACAATTGTTGTATAGAGGCGATGGTAGTTGAACAATAAAGCTTGTTTAAGAAGTTGTTTAATAAATGTTATACTGATTGAAATCACCGCATTAGTTCCCTGTTTTGTTGTTGTTTGAATAAAACATCGAATAAAAGTTTAACAAATGTTGCCCTAAATTTTCCCTGGCAGGGTGAATTACAGTTGTATTATTCACTGTAAATATACTGTATTCCACCGAAATAAATCCTATTTTGTGTAATCAAGTTGATATTGAATAACATGTTTATGTGATGCTTAATAACATTTGTTAGAATTTGTTATTCAACATTGCTGCCGAAGTTGTACAATTCAATGAAGTAATGTGTCTTATATTAGATTGTAAGCCATAATTTTAAAAAGTTCAAAAAGAGTGGTACATATCATATCAGTGGTCAGTGAAAACACCGGTTGTTGTGTACAAGTACAACACAAACCAGTGGAAAATGCAGCGACGTTCATAAAATTATACCAAAAAGCATAATTTAAGACCGAAACACGCGAGACAATATATCGATACCTTATCAATACGAAGAACCAAATTGTAAACCTTCTCAGATTCAATCCTGGGGGCCCTTTGCAATGACGGATCTTCAGTAGCCTTGCGAGTTGAAAAGCAGGCCAAGTTCCAGTTGGAATGTAAAGCCATTGAAGAAGAAGGCCCTGTGCAATCCAATTTTGCAATTACCTCAAAAAGACTGCCGGCCTCGATTGTCTCCACAACAAGAAAGAAATCTACAATATATTAAATTGCACTTTAACAATGGATTTTTCACTAGAATATTAAAAATACGTACTTTTGCTCATTTTTCTGCGAATATTCACCGCTATGATCACTGCACCGCACTGTTTGTTGTTGCTGTTTTAACAGTGATGGGCAACGGATGCGCGCACGGATTGACTATTGGAAGCAGATTGTTTCGGAATTCATTATTCAACGATTCTTAAACTGCAATCGCCCTAACTACATTCGATGCTTATCTGAATTTGTATAAACGTTGCTTGCAAACGTTTTCAACAATATTGTTGTCATATACATTCTATTTAATAAACATAATCAAATGTTGTTTATGCAATGTTTGTGCAATAAATTGTTCAATTTGGTGTTAAATCATTTATAACTACATTTAACATGGTCGATTTATATCACCTTGCATGTAGCAGCGGAAGAGCAGGCGGATGTCAATCGAAGGGTCCTGGGTTCGAGCCTCACATCGTTCGAGATTGTGTTAACTGTAGTAATGTCTAGTTGATTTAAAAAACAAGTCACAGTTCTATAAATTAATTAGTTGAAAAATCGATAGTTCATGAAAGCAATAAAATAATATCAAGATAAAAACTATCCGTAAGAAATAGTTCTCTTTTAACACTTTTATAAAAAATGCTTGTTGTGGAAACTTGTAATAAACTTTATTTGAGATATTCCTTACAACAATTGAGAAGCCACCAAAACCAACGTTATTCAACTTGCATTCGGGACTTTTTCTCAAACTAATGTTGAATAATAGTTTCCTCCAATCTTCTATGTTACACAAACAACAGTACAGTCTTATTTGTCAAACATTGAACAAAAGCTTTATTAGTTCGGATAATAAGCTTTGTAGTAACAAGCGTTGAATTAATGTTGCTGTAGCTCTTTTATTGTTTTTGCAGTTGAACAATCGAGGTAAGGTGATAGCTTAAACATTTATTTCAACATGCTTATAGAACTACTGCTGTTGAATAGATTCTCCATTTTTGGGCGAACAAGGTTGGTATAGTAGTATTAAATGCAATAAATCAATCATAATTAAACATACAGCTGAATAGCGTAGCTATAAGAGACATTTCTTCAATCAACAATTGTTTCTTGGGATATTCTTGGAGGCGGCGAAATCAATTAGTCGTAGGCCGTTTTCGTTCGTTCGCTCGCCTAACATAGCTCTGGTCCTCACAAGTTCCAATACTCACGCTTCCACGGGTCTTCCGATGACAATTGACCGCCAGCTAAGGGTTCCCTAGCAGCACACATGTTCTACATATGTTACTGCAACTCATAAATGATCACCTTTAGTCACAATCAAGTTGCTGTAACCTTTTCAGTCTGACTTGTGTTGCTCGGGTTGCGTACTTAGCTGGTAGTGCAGCCTGGGCACTGTTGTCCTTCTGACATCAGCTAGAGTGAGAGGGTGCGTACTGTGGGGTCTGCCTAGGATGTGGTGGGGTTCGACAGTGGGCTCTGTTGAACTTCTATAAAAGCTGCATGTGTCCCCAAGCAGGCCCTATCAAAGCGACCGTGTGCCGCTCAAAGCGCACTAGCCTAGTCCTGGTGTTGGGTGGGACTTTAAACAAATTTGACCCGACTGATCGAGCGTCTGTCCACCAAGGAGGTGCGGCTCCAACAGCGTCTGTTCTGGCATCCAGCGGCTGAGTATGAAATGCTATTCCCCGGAAGCTATACCTAAGATGGCAGCCCCATCCCGGTGGATAGGGAACCTTGGGCCAACAACCTACTGTTCCCGAAACATCAATTTGTTCGAGAATCCGATAATGAAAGAATACGGACTGATTTTACGGCGTTTTCGTTCGTCAGCCGGTGAGCGCTGAACTTTCCAATAGTCGGTCTAAACTCCTCCTCTTGGCCTCCATCATCAGTGCTTCCGGAGTGTGGGCTATGGACGTTGATTATGCTGAAGTTGAAGAACCGGCCTTTGATCCTCAACCTGCACATTCTTTCATTGATCGGCCACCACCCGATCACGCGCCTTTGCATATCGCCCATCACTATGAAAGCTGTTCCCAGCTCGTGTGTGTTGCCGCAGCTCTGGTAGATGGTATGATTACCTCTAAACGTTCGCACCATTGATCCCTTCCAACAAACCTCCTGCAGCGCTACGATGCCGAATCCACGGTCCTTGAGCACATCGGCGAGTATGCGTGTGCTCCCGATGAAGTTGAGAGATTTGCAGTTCCACGAACCGAGTTTCCAATCGCTAGTCCCTTTTCGTCGCAGTGGTCTTCGCCGATGGTTCCGGTCAGTACTCTCTTGTTGATTGTTCGTTGCTTATGACTTTTAAAGGCTGGCTTGCAGGGCCTGACACCAAACCCCCTAAATTTCCGGAGGATCATTCCTCCTTATTTCCGGTGGACCATGGTGCACAGTTTCACTTAGAGTCCCTCGCTGGCACTCGGACGATGATCAGCCGCCCCTAACATGGAGAACAGACGCTGTTGTGAGCCGATCCTGACATGGAGAACAGACGCTCAATAAGATTTGCACCTCCGGAGAGGAGCAAACCCCCCCTTCCCAGTCAGCATACGACCATAGTTCCCACCGGGGTTGGTTACCCGATCTTCCCTAAGGTTGCTCGTATCCCGGCCAGCACCGCGGGGAGGTAGGGATAGGAGTTGCTGGGTAAGAGGCTAAGGACCGCGAGATGGGGTCTATTTTATTCCTTCAGGTACGCGAAGTACCAATGGTACGCTTTACCCAGCATTTGCCGTGCCGTGCCGCGTGTAGTCATGCAAAGCAAACAGAAAGACACTCACGCTCTAGGGGCAAATAGTTGTCACGATTCGTTCGTAGGTAGAACGGCTAGAGTAACTCATTTCTCAGAGCAAGACTCAATCTTGCAATATTTTGTTATGTGCGAGTGTCCAAGGTAATAACACTCAATCGTGAAAGATGGGAACTCAATGTTGTTCGTAAATTGTACAGATCGCGATCTGTACAGTTTAGGATAAACTTCTAATCGGATCATGTTCGTCCGATTTCCATCGCTGGTCAAGATAGCCGCCGTGTTAAAATATAGGCAGCATTTTCCCGCTCAAAACAAAACCACGTGCTTTTCGCGAAATGACAGCAGTGTTCGATTGTATTAGTGAGAGGCAACCGGAGTCACTGAGTACATGGAGAGTGTTTATCATGACAAGTGCATACGGTGGGTGAGCTTTTCATTGACTCTGTTGTGTTTAGTGACCGTTGCGATTACCTGAGAAGCAACCAGCAGGAAACCGCAGTATTCTATTTTATCTCGAGATGCATAATAATTGTTTTTGACACGTCGCACTTGCACCGTGTCCCTGTCGTTGAGCCGTTCTTCGACTCTGCTAATCTCGTACGAAGCTTTCAATTCAACTTCATCTAGAGTGTCGCCTGTGACCTCTAGCATTACATCATCCGCAAAGCCTTCTATTTTCAAACCGGCCGGGAGATTCAAGCGTAATATTCCGTAATACATGATATTCCACAGAACCGGTCCGAGGATCGATCCCTGTGGAACACATGCTGACACTTCAATCGACTGCTGACCAGCGTTGGTGTCGACTAACAATAGGCCTTTTCACGAGACGTTTAAAAACAGCTGATTTTATCGTCAATTGACAGTTCTTCTATAAAAGTGACAGCTTCGGGTTGCAGTGACAGCGATGCAGGGAATCAGCTATAGCTGCCCACCTAGCGTTATAAAATGCATTCTTTACATCCAGTGTAATCAATGCAGAGTACCTAATACCTATCCTATTCAAACCACGTGCTATATTAGCCGTTTCCCTTTACCGACCGAATTGCTTCGATGGTAGATGCCACCAGCACACACCGTATAGTCCTACAATTTACCCTCTCTAACAACTTACCAGTTGTGTCGAGTAGGCAAATTGGTCTGTATGCCGAAGGCTTTCCCGGGGAGTTCTCAGGCTTACCCGATCAATAATGCATAACAAAATTATAACAAGGGGAGTTATTTATTTCAGAAATACATTGTAACAAAATGTGTGATAAATTTGGCTGGTTAGTTATTAAAATAACAAAAAATATATCAAAAATACCTCTAGTCGTAACGCAATTAAAACAGAGGTTGATACCTTCATATCAACATTATAAAAAACGTTGATATAATTTTTCTGTTATAATTTTGTTATGCATTCCTGATCGGGTAGGCAATAGCACCAACTTCTGCCATTTCCAACAATCTGGGATGTTTTCTTCGTCCAGGCAACGTGTTAGGCAGCTCCTGAACATATCTTGAGCGACAAGAATGGCATGTTTAAGGACCAGGTTAGGAATATGATCCGGACCTGGTGCCTCATTTAGCTTAAGTTTTCTTGCAACGGCGATAAGCTCATCGTTAGTCACTAGCCACGTTCACTGACATCTCCGGGGATTTCTCAAGAGGTGCGCTGTTGGTCCTTGCCATCACTATCCTATATGCATCCTCCCGTGGAGTATTATTGGTCATCCTACACAGCTCTTCACAGCAGGCTCTCTTACTACATTTAATTTCGTAGTTCAGAGCTCTGCCCGGAACACCTGGCGTCTTTCTAGCCTGTCCGCTTCGGTTCAAGCACGTCGTAACCTTCTTTTAGCTGTAAGACAGGTTCTGTGAAGATCAGCTATCGTGCTCGTCCACCAGTGCACCGGTTTGCGGTTGTCAGTTGGCGTAGTCGTCCTGGACATTGTTACGTCACATGCTCACATGCACTAAGGGCTAGAGTCCGATTTTCTAACCGTAGTGATTCTTCCAGCAGTTTTTGGGTCGAATTGCGAGGTACGCCATCTTAGATTAGCTTTACTGGCCCGCCTTGTGGTTATGTTGGTGTATAGCTAAAATAAAATGTATTTCCTGATGGTTACTACCCTTCGTGAACCCTCCATTTAGGCTCCACCATCCATCTCGCGCTGCAGAAGGTCTCATCGATGCATGGCTCGCCATTCGGTCCTCTGAACGTTGATGCTTGGCCCTCGTTCAGCAGGACTACATTTAGTATCGCTAGAGACTCTTACATGATATGACCTCTAGCGTTAGTGAATCGAGAGTTCCATTCCACTGCCTTGAAGTCACCTGCTACAACTAATGGTTTAAGACCAGTTAGTCTCGTTATAATATTATCTAACACCTTAGTATACTGTTTTATGCTCTATGCTCTAGGAGGACAGTAGCAGCTACAATAATAAACTCCGTTTACCTTTGATATAACAAAACCCACGTCATCAGAAGATGACACTATCTCCTGGATGGGGTACCTCCCGCAAGTCCAAATTGTCACTATTCCGGACTTATCCGCAACCCAACTGCTACGTTTAGCAGGGATGCGATACGGGTCGGATAGCAAGGTAACATCCGTCTTATTCTCGCGCACCGACTGTTGTAGCAGTCGCATTGGTTGAGATTTAGCTGAGCTATTTGCATGATCGAACCCGTCTGGAAGACGGACATGCCTGCCCACCGGATAGTTGTTTGTTGTCTGTGCCAAGACCAGCAGGCCTGATTTTGTTGGAATGCGCTCACCGAGCATATCAACCAACCCACCTTCAGCTTGGTCTTATCCAGAATCAGGCGTCAGCCAGAGCTACCAGGAATGAGGCTACATGTGTTCCAGCATAACCTTTTCGCAACCGAATCCTGGATTTTACGGCAAACTGATCTCTCAGTGTAGCTACCAGTTCACCGGCTTCGGTAATTTCGTCCAGGCCTCGGCGTTGGATTTCCTACACTTGGCGAAGGGCTCTTACCTGAAGCCTGGACAATAATTGCTTCGCCTCTGTCCTTCCTGCATTGGAAAGTATGCCCTTTGCTCTACTGGCACTCCCCTTTTCGACCAATGGTGCCTTCGCCTTCTCTGCCGCTTTTCGCTCCTTCTTCGCCTTTTTTGGGTTCACAACTTTCCTTCAGGACAGGCCTTCCACCCGGCGAACTTCGGTAGTTCTCGTAGAAGGAGGAACTGGTTTCCCTCGTTCCTTAGTGTCGGCAACTTGCTCAACCTTCTCCCAACGGATCTTAGTAGCCTTCCTCTTGTGCAATACCGGCCTGAAGTTAGCTTCCTTTAGGTCGGTTGCCATACTGACCTTACTTAGTTTTGGAGTTGCTCCAGTGACAGCCTTGCGTCTGCGGAGTTCTACAGTCTGACTTTCTGCCAGCTGGTTTTTCAGTAAGGACTCTAATCTTCGAATCGGCTTCCTTCCTGGCCTCCACCGCTTGGCTCACAGCCAACTCTTTCTCCTCGGTAAGATGGCGGATCTTTCGTTCCGCCTCCTTACTCTTACTTGCCTGTAGCAAGGACTTTCACTTCTGCTTTGCCTCTACAACCATGTTGCAGTTGCAGAGGGTCAGCACGGACTTCTTAAGGTTCTTGCTGTACTTCCCACCGTTATCCAGAAAGGACATGATTACGTCCGTTACATTATGAGATACGAAAGCTCAAGCTGTCCTGACTACGATCTAGGGGAAGAAGAAATACTAGAACTATCACAATTGGAGAATGTTAAAGAACATGAAATAGAGACCGAACAAAATATAGCAATTACTCAGAATGTAGATGAAGATAACTTTTGTGAAATTGCAGCTGATGAACCAATAGAAAACATTAGAATCGATGGAAATTTGATAGAGTTACATTGTCTGACGAAAAATCGTACTTGGAAGTTGCAACCGAAGCCTGAAGGTAAATATAATATCGATTGCAAATGGATATTTCGTATCAAGCGTGATGACGATGGTAATATTGAACGGTATAAAGCACATCTTGTTGTCAAAGGACACTTACGCACCCGCACACACACACATATATATATATATATATATATATATATATAGTTATGTCAATAGCACCTAGTCGGACTTTGAACCATGCTGACCCAGCGATACATCCAGATTGCCCGATCAGCAGTTTAAGTTATTAAATGCAGGACACGGACCAGTCAATCAGTCAGTTCGACAGAGTACGCAGTGAAGTGATAGTGTTAGCAATAAAGTGTAATCGTTTCTCTTTTCAATAAATCAAATGTAATAATGAGTAATAGGTTTTTAAAAACCCGAACGTCCCGTTGTATACTTGATTGGCGCAGCCGTCCGGTATCTGTTCGAAGTGCGTGAAAAACAGTGTAAAAGTTCGGATTCGTAAATCCGAATTAAAGTAGGTCCGCGATTACTTTAATAGTGAAAGCATCCAGCGTCATCGAGAGTGTGCTAGAGTCGAGACTTCACCGCACGCCACGGACAACAGAGAACCGCGATCCCCACGATTGTAACAGGTAAGCGAAACTTGTGATTTTATCTACCTCGCATGTTCTTAGTGAAATACGAATAAATATCATCCAATTTCATTTACCGTATTGAAGTTGAACCGTCCTTAGAGGAAGTTGAATTTCATCGCGATAAAATTAAAATTGATCGCGCGCGATTACTCGTTCTTAGAGAGAAGTAACACGTTCGACAATTCAATTTATCGTCGGGTTAGCAGCAGTTCTTAGAGAAGCCGCTCCGCTCCCCAAACAGAATTAGCAAAGTTCCGAGAGAATTGCTATTCTGCGAAACGACACGAGTTCTTAGAGAACGTGTGTTTCTAAAAACGTTTCAGTTAATGCCTAAAATTCCTAACAGGGCCAGAAGCGCCTTGCAGGTTACAAGGAAAATACTGAAGAATAAGAACAAAACGCGGTCAGCCTCCGAATCCACCAGCGATTCTGATAACGATTCAATCGAATCGACCGATCTCGCACACGTTCCATTGAAAGACCTTAATATTTCTTTCGATAAAATTAACATGGCCACAGAAAGCCCGTTAGATCAAATTGCCGCACAGTTGAACACGATGATGCAGGCAATAAATAGACTCGATGCAAAACAGAATGAGTACGACTCATTCATTCGAAATGCAACCGGAGCACCTTCCACTTCCACCTCACAATCCGCTGAGTCGTCCACAGGGCAACAAACCTCGAGGGCGAACATTGACTATCTTTTTAAGATACCGGATACAATTAAATCACTCCCAGTATTTGAGGGTAACCGCAAACAGCTGACTGCTTGGTTGCAAACGGCGAAAGACATACTTTGCCTTGTTGGAACCCCAATGACTTTGACGATATCAAAGACATTTTGATTAACGCTCTTGGGGACAGACAAGAGCTTTCTACATACAAATGCCAACTTTGGCAAAACAAAATGACGGAGGGTATTTCAATCCAGAAATATCACCAGAAAACAAAAGATATTGTGCAAAACATAAAAACTTAGCGAAGCAAAAACAACTATACAAGGATAATTGGCAGGCCATTAACACATTCATAGATGAGGACGGCCTCGCCGCTTTTATAGCCGGCCTTAAGGAACCTTACTTTGGCTATGCGCAAGCCGCAAGACCCACTGACATTGAAGACGCGTACGCATTTTTATGCAAATTTAAGTCTAAAGAGTTAACAGCCTCCTACATGTCGGAACAACCCAAACAGACAAAACATTTCAAACAGAATCCTAGATTTGAGAAACCCCATTCACAAAACAAGACTGCAGAAGAAAAAACAACACCCTTATCGACCCCGATGGAAACGGAATCCACTAAGAGCCGTTTAACACTGAATAGGAAACTCATAAACAACCAAGAACTTGATACTTCAGAGTCCGAAGATGAAGCACCACAAGAAATTTCGGTAAATTTTCAAATACAGACGGAGCTGAAAAACGAAACATGAATTACTTACCATATCTCAAGATTAAACACCCAGAGACAAACAGGATTATGAATCTCTTGATTGACTCTGGCGCTAATAAAATATCATTTCACCAGGCTTTTACCACAGCCTAAATCCATCAACACTTCTATAAAAAACGTCAAGGAAACCAAACTATAAAGCATAAAGGAAAACTAAATATATTCAAACACCTTCCCCCACTATCGTTTTACGAATATAAATTTCATTATTTTTCGATGGCATACTAGGCGCTGAAACTCTCGCCAGATATGAGGCAAAATTAAATTTCAGATCCGAGACACTTCTTATAAATGGAGAAAAGATAACATTCTTAAAATATTTCCCTTCAAAAACCCCTGTATACCACCACACGATCACGGTAGACACATTAAACAATGGAGACTGGTTCGTTCCAGAGTCCCAGAAATTGAATGCAGACTCAGTTGTCGAACCAGGATTATACAGAGCAGACAACTTCAAAACCACAATTAATATCTAGGAACTTTTTTCAAATAGGCGTAACTGTATTTGACCTTGAAATTAGAAACGACTCCTACTCTCTCTATTCTGCATATTTCGTTCAACTGAAGTTACAACCTGATTAATCGCAATCTATTCTTTGTGTTGGGTAAATTAGTTGACCAAAATAGATTGAATCAAGAGCGTGATCGCCATTTTAAAAATCAAGGTCAGAATCAATTACGCCCATTTGAAAAAAGTTCCTAGATATTATTTCAACGAAAAAGGAACTTCCAAAACTCCCAAGCCTCAAGGTTACAGTTAACAACTATGAAACAATAGACCCGATCCCCATTCAATCTACGCAAAAACTGAGTAACGAAGAGATATGTGACATTATTAGAACAGAGCACTTATCGTCATTAGAAAAAGCGGAGCTATTGGACTTGATTTTCGAAAATCAAGAAGTTTTATTACGAAAAGGTGAGAAATTATCATCGACCACCGCTATAAAACATAAAATTGTAACCAATAACGATGCCCCTGTTTACACTAAAAGCTACCGTTATCCTCATCATTTTCGGAAAGATGTTGAAGACCAGATTCAAGAAATGCTTGATAATGGTATTATCGCCCATTCATCCAGTCCATATTCCTCTCCAATATGGGTGGTGCCAAAAAAAACAGATGCGTCTGGAAAACGCAAAATACGAGTTGTTATAGACTATAGGAAATTAAATGACAAAACAATAGACGATAAATACCCCATGCCACAAATAGAAGATATACTTGACCACTTAGGAAAATCTGTATATTTCACAACACTGGACCTCAAATCTGAATTCCACCAGATCGAAATGGATCCCATCCACAGGGAGAAAACGGCATTTTCTACGGACAAAGGTCACTTTGAGTTCACTAGAATGCCATTTGGTCTAAAAACGCCCCGGCCACTTTCCAGAGGGCCATGAACAACATTCTTAAGGAATATATCGGGACCATATGTTACGTGTACCTCGACGATATTGTTATCGTTGGACGGAACCTGAAGGAACATTTGAAAAATCTTACATTGATTTTGAAAAGATTGTCACAATTCAATTTAAAAATACAACTTGACAAGTGTGAATTTTAAAGAAAGAAACAGAATTCCTTGGTCACATCATCTCTGAAGATGGCGTGAAACCAAATCCTGAAAAAATTGAAAAGATTATTAACTGGCCAATTCCCAAAACGGACACACAGATTAAACAATTCCTAGGATTAGCAGGATACTATCGCCGGTTTATCAGAGATTTTTCGAAAATTACAAGACATATGACAAAATATTTAAAAAGGGCGAAGTATTAAACCTCCAAGACCAGAATTACGTGAACGCATTCAATACATTGAAGCAAATCATATCTACGGATCAAGTATTAGCTTATCCACAATACGATAAACCTTTTATATTAACCACAGATGCGTCAGACCACGCATTAGGTGCAGTTCTGTCACAAATGCAAGAAGGAATTGAAAGACCTATCGCTTTTGGATCCAGAACATTGTCAGACACGGAATCACGATATGCCACAAACGAGAAAGAAGCTCTAGCCATTAAATGGGCTACACAAAAATACAAAACTATCTCTACGGTGCAAAATTCACTCTTGTTACTGATCACAAACCCCTTACTTTTATCAAAACTTCAGATAAAAACCCCAAAATTCTAAGATGGAGATTAGACCTAGAAAATTTCGATTATGACATAAAATATAAAGAAGGACGCGCAAACGTAGTTGCTGACGCCCTAAGCCGACGCCCTTTAGAGGTCAACCAAAATGAAATCGATATTAATGCAAATTCTTCCATTTCAGGTATCAATCAAGGAGAACAAAACATAGATGAACCATCTGCGGATTTAGAAACAGTACATAGTGGAGATGACTCTAATGACTTTTATATACATTTTGTAGATCGACCTGTCAACCACTATAAAAATCAACTGATTTTTCGGATATCTGGAATAACCACAGTAATAAAGGAAACTCTCTTTCAAAATCATCGACGAACTATCGTGGCACAACCTAACTTTTCTAAAGAAGACGTTACCGAATCCCTGAAGCTCCACCACAATGGTAAGCAAACCGCCATTCTCGCCCCTGAACCCATTATGTTAATAATACAAGAGGCATTCAAAGAACACTTTGATGCAAAAGGTCACTTCGTTTTACAACTAAACTCGTTGAAGATGTACAAAACGAAGAAAGACAGAATCAATTGATTATTAGCGAACACGAGCGAGCACACCGAGGTATAACGGAAGTGATATCTCAATTGAAAAGGTCCTACTACTTCCCTAAAATGAGCAAGCTTATCAATATGTTCATCAACTCCTGTCGTGTCTGTAATGCTCATAAGTACGAGCGTAAGCCGTACAATATAAAAATTTCCCTCGCCCAATAACCGAAAAACCAATGGAACGTGTTCATATGGATATTTTATAATGGATTCATGCAACTTTCTTTCCTTGATAGATTCATTTACTAAACACCTTCAATTATACAACATGAAAACAAAAACCTTATCGATGTCCAAAAAGCCTTGACTAAGTACTTTGTATCTTTCGGTATCCCAAAGTTAATTGTGACAGACCACGAAACGACGTTTCAGTCAATTCAATTTAGAAATTTTATTACGCAAACAGGATCTTCTTTAGCTTATGCTTCTTCATCAGAAGCAAATGGTCAGATCGAAAGGGCTCACTCGACTATAATTGAAATCTTTAACAGCAATAAACATAAATTCGAAAAATTAGGAACAAAATCAATAATCAAACTATCAGTTGCTTTATATAATAACTCTGTTCATTCTGCCACATCTTTTACACCTAACGAGCTACTTTTTAATAATAATAATAATAGCAACCCAATAGACATTGTTGATAAAGCAAACAAATTATTTACGGATGCTAGGATCAATATGTACAAAGCCCAAATTAAACAAAGAAAACAAAATTGTAATAAAGAAGATCCACGAAATTAAAGACAACCAAACAGTTTATGTTATCCCAAATATTAGGACAAAACGAGATCCCCGCGCCAAAGAAACTATAGCTTGTGATGTGAAACATAGAACTTTTAAAAACGAGAGAAATATTAAAAGAAATAAAAATAAAATCAAACGGTTAAAGACGTAAAATACATATTACAGATTATCATCCACTTTCTGGCCCTCTTTCTACTTGCCGAATCTAAAATGGAAATAAGGAATCTTCACACAGATCCAGTTCTTTTGTTGAAACTAAGAAACTGCGGGATACAGACTGGAACTACAACAATTGTTCACCCCATAAATCTTACTAATATAGAACAGAATGTACTTAACTTCCACACGTTAACAAGAAAATTAGATCCAAAATTCCAATATTTGAACTGGTCTCTAGGAGAAGTAGGATTTACTCGATACGTTTTATCAAATAAAACCAATCAGAAGTAGGAGAGTTAGGAGATACGATGCAATCGGAACGGCACTCAAATGGATAGCTGGCACGCCAGATGCAGACGACCTTAAACTCATCAATAGTACCTTGAACGAGCTAATAGATAACAATAATCAACAGATCCAAATCAACACAAGAACCAACGAACGCATCGAGGACATAACCAGGATCGCTAACGAAATAATCCAAAGGGACAATTTAATGAACAAAATTTTACTTCAGGAAGTAGACGCTCTGAACCTTCTAGCCTACATGGACTCCACTTTTAATATCCTAAGAGACATAGAGGATACCATCTTAAAATCCAGATTATCGCTCGCAAACAGTAAACTGCTATCACTAAAAGAGATCTTCGCAATAGAATCCATAATTAACGAACAAGGAATTACAACACAATTTCCGGAGGCAGCATTAGATTTCGTTGAATCCAAAATCGCCATCAAACAAGAGATGTTGCTGTACATTCTACGAATCCCAAAATTAGATACAAAAGCGGAAGTTATCCAAATCACTCCACTACTAGTGAATAATACAATAATTACCGAATTCCAACCCACATCATAAAATCCGGGCAAGATATTTTCTCGACAGAAAACCCAAATGATTTCATCCAACGTTATCCATTCATCAGAATTATAGAATCCGGATGTGTCAAATCCCTATTTTTGGCAAACAAAGCCATTGCAATACACTCACGCAATATCACGGCTTTACACAAATGATCTCTGAAGATAAAGTTTTGATCAGTGAGACGGAACAAATAACTCTCACATCAAACTGTGGTCCAGATAATAGGACACTGCATGGAAACTACCTCATTTCTTTCCATAACTGTAGTATTTGGATAAAGAACACCACCTTTACAAACAACGAAGTAACGATTAACACACCTGAAATTCTCGGAGCCTTCCCTGGACTACAAATAAACACATCAGTTTTACAGCAACATAACTTATCTTTCATCTCAAGTCAGTTGTTCTAAAACCGGAGGAAAATTCAGCACATCCAATTTAAACAATATAGAAGCAACACCTGGATATTCAGCATCTTTGGAGGAATATCTTCAACTTTAGTAATGTTCATAATCATCGTCATTCTTTGTCTTCGTAGGAAAAAGATAATTATCAAAATTAAAAAACCATCCCAAAAACGTAAAGTAAAGGACAACCTTTTAGCAGAGCGATCATCAAGAGGACAACATAAGCCAGAAGCTAAGGGAACAACCAACACCAGTAATTTACAGGCCGAGGACGACCTTTTCACCCCCCGGAGGAGTTATGTCAATAACCCTACTTACATCAGCACCTATTCGGACTTTGAACCATGCTGACCCAGCGATACATCCAGATTGCCCGATCAGCAGTTTAAGTTATTAAATGCAGGACACGGACCAGTCAATCAGTCAGTTCGACAGAGTACGCAGTGAAGTGATAGTGTTAGCAATAAAGTGTAATCGTTTCTCTTTTCAATAAATCAAATGTAATAATGAGTAATAGGTTTTTTTAAAAACCCGAACGTTCCGTTGAATACTTGATTATATATATATATATATATATATATATATATATATATATATATATATATATATATATATATATATAAAATGGATGTGAAAACGGCATTCCTGAACGGACCTTAAAGAAAGTAATTTACATGCGTCAGTCTGAAGACTTTCAAGGAGGAAATTCAAATATAGTTTGTCGTTTTCAAAAATCACTGTATGGACTTAAATAAGCTCCAAGAAGCTGGAATGAGGCGTTTTAAGCTTGGGATCTCGAAGAAATCGAACAAATAAAGAAACAATTATCGGAGAAATTTTAAATGACCGATGTGGGTGAAATGAAGCATTTTTTTGGTATCAAAGTAGAACGAAGCAGCAAACAAGATCAGATCAAAATCAATCAGGCAAAGTAGGGGAACTGTTCCATTTTCCATTTCACTGAACATATATTCGCAGAATATATTCATCTCATCGCAAAACAGAGAAATACAGCACCAATCTTGTCACTTCTTCTGGCTAACATGCATGCTCACTCCTGAAAGGAATCACAAAATTAAAAAACAGATCAAATTTCTTTTCATTGCTATATTTTTGATGGGATGGAAATGGGAGCTATGAGAGGAAGTGCCGAACCGTTCCCCTATATTGACGAAATGCTGAAACGTTTTGGAATGGCTGAATGTCGATCAGCATCAACTCCAATGGATCAAAAACTTCAACTTGCTGTGAAGAAAGATCAACCGAATCCCCTTTGAGAATAGCTGAAAACTCTGAACAAGGTGAGTGGCGTCTCGGCATTTATTTTTGGGTTAATTTTACCAAAGATTTTTTTTGTGTACACACTCAGTTTTTAATTTTGCAGCTCGGCAAAAATCCGCACAGCCGTCTGCCCGGCAAAATAAAAACTGATATCCTGGCAAAAATGACGTTTGTTAGCTGATTTTCGGCAATTTATTAGCTGGTTTACAACAACTTTGATAGAAATCTCGGCAAAAAACATGGTTGCTGGGGCACGGCTGTGGGAAACTCGGTAAAAGTTCAACATTTTGCTGAAATCACGGTAAAAAAAATTAAGTGCGTAGGCACAAATGTTATTTCTTTCAAATAAAATAAAACATGATTTTCGTAATTATAAATACATGTCGCATAGCAGGTAGGCATGTTGAAAATACTTGTGATGACTTTATTTTTATTTGTTAGATGGCCACGTGACGATTTGTAAATTATTTAGACTAACCTAAAATATGGCAATGGTGCTGAAGAAAGCAGGATATTCAATTGCAGCACACGTTTTAATTGCTCATACTGACAGTAGCTTCAAGGTCTCACAAGATTTTTTCCGTGTGCTGTCCGTAAAGCCAGAATTGATTATATTTCCTCTACGTCTCTTTAATAGCATCGTATCTAGTTTAGAAACTGGTACTTTGTTTAAAGCCTAATTCTAGAAAAAATGCAATATCAAAATCAATTGAAAAACGACGACAGTACTGAAGAAACATAAATGCAGTGCCGGGTTGATGACACCTTAAACATCCCTAATTTTCCATACAAACTTGCATCTAGAATTTTGAAGTCTCGTTCGAATTATTTTCAAAACAAATTTCACCAGAGGTCACTATAGACCACAAACCTTGGTTAATTTTTGGTTTCATCTTGAAGCGCAATCTAGTGTTGCGCAGTGTTATTGACTTTAATCTACTTCATGCCTCTATACATACTTTTCTAAGGGCTCTTACAATACGCGTATATGATGTGCCATTCGTCGTACTTCTACAAATGCTTCTACTAGTTTCTACTGTGCGCGTATTTTTCCTACTGCATGCCAAAATGAGACTTTTCTGGTCATTTTCAGAATTAACATTTTCCGAAAAGCACTATATGCCATTTGAATGAAGCTGTGCGCATTTCCTACCCTTTCATCACCCTCTTCCCTTATCTCCCTTTTTCAAAGCACCGTCAACATATAGTAGGCCATCAACATGGCCGGAACCATGGCGAATGCCAGTCCTAGGCTTGCCACCCCCAGCATTCCCGCGTTCATCAGCAGTTCCTTCGTGATCGAATCGTAGCAGCCGTCCCTAAAGATCGTCAACGATGTCTGCAACTCCTGGCAGGGTCGCTTGCGCCCACCATAATCATCTTGGCAGCACGAGTCCGGAATCCGATCGCGCCAATCGACGAAGCTTTCCACTCCGCAGCATTGCAGCTCCTCCTGGGTCATGTCCCAGGAAATGGTCATCATTCGGCGCCGACCGTACTGGGTCAATGAGTGGTAAAGGGTCTCCTTGAACGACTCCATGGCGCGATCGTGGAAGATGTAACCCAAAATGGTACCAAGGAAGATCACAGCGAACAGCAGGAAAAATAGGAGGAAGTACTGGAAAAGGAAACAGATGAACATTAGTGGGGAATCGAGACAGCATTGAATTTTATTTAAATTCAATGAAAAATAAATATATTTTCGGTAGTACCTTTATAATACGATTTAGCGAATTCTTAATACTCGAGCAGTTCTTTGGAGGTATTAAGGTATCTTCGTGAAAATGAGATGAAAAATATATTTCCGCTTTACAACATACAAGGTTTGTCTGCAAAACTTTCTCGAAGACGCCAAATTCGCCTTAAACAATCTAAATCTCAAAAAACCTTTGCGCTGGACCTGATCCTGGACCGATAATCGAACTCGCTATTACCAGATTGGCAATCCTATGTCTTTGTTCGCGAGGCCTTTTGTGTATACTTATTAGTGTTTGTGCTTGACTTTCTTTCTTGAATAATTGGACAGTATTGATTAAAATTTCCTTAAGTTTGTATTTATTATCATTAAGAATTGGCTTTCACAATGACACAGACATTCAGATGTATTGCAGCGACGAATATGTTCGATTGGCGAATGTGTTGGAATGAATATCATCGGATTCAATTCCCGGTGGATGGATTCATTTTCGACAATCTTTGTTTTCTCAGATCAATAGTTTCTATCAACTTACGCACTAAAATTTTTAAGTTAATTATAAAGAATTTGTTTGCGATTGAGTGCTTTTGAATTTCTGTAGCGTTTCCGCTTTATTTAGCATAAATGCAATGCCGCATTCTCCTTATTTACATATGCGATTGATGAGATTCTATATACTATTAGAAATTGAAGATCTGTGGCAACTTTTTCTGGAAAAGTTCTCATACATTGACAATAAAAGCAACACATTAGGTATACGCTATTTGTTCAATTTAAGTTTGTTGGAAATTTTCATTTTGAAACTTTGCGTTACTTTCAATTCCGTTTATAAATGTACAAAAAAAAACATAGGCACGCCCTTACATTGTACTTTTGTTTTGCTCTCTCTCAGGTAGGTAATCCGATTATTCAGAACAACGCTAGGCGATCAAGTGGTAAAATATTTATGACAAGTTACGGTTAAATGTAGTAAGAAATGCCGTACTATTCAATCATCCGGAACAGCGAACACGAGAAGATCATGCCGAAGATGAGCAGAATTGCCACGATGATTCCGGACGCCCCGATGAACGCCGCATTGTCCCGTATCAGGTTCGACGTGATGTCCAGGCAGCCCTGGATGTAGATGTTCTCCGGCGTCGGGTGGTCCTGGCAGGGTTTGTAGTCCGTGAAAGTCTTCTGGCAGCAAGACTGTGGGATCGAACCGCGCCAGTCGTTGTAGTGTTTGACGCCGCAGCACTTGAGCCGCTCCTGGGTCATGTCCCAGGCTTGGGTGATCGAGCGCTTTCCGTACGCACCGTAGAACGTCATCGACGAGTGCATTTCCTGTTGCATGGTCTGGGATACCTTTTCGCGGAACACGTAGCCCAGGATGCCTCCGATGAGCATCGTCACGAAAATAAGGAAAATCAAAATGAAATACTGAAACGGAAGCGCAAAAGAAAAATAAAGAGAGCTTTTAGTGATCCAATAGATGAAAGAATGATATTTTGATGCCGATGAAGTAAACATGCAAATGAAATGATAAAGTGAAAATGATATATTTATTCATACACAGTGATACGTATCTACCCTTTCCTTTCTCATATTGTCCATCATTCTCGTGCGGATTTCAACATTATTTTCTAGTTTAAGGTGAAGGTGGGTTGAGTACCAGAACAAAGCTTTGATAGTATTGGTACAGTAAAAACTTTCATATACTGTAGTAGTATTGGTGTCGTATTTATAAAAAACAAAGAATATTAGTAGGGTGGTTCAAAACGACCCAGCACCATCACGCTCACTCGATTCCGTCCCATGCTCCGAGTGTCCTAAAAAAACCGATTTGAACAAAAACTGGTTGAGCGCAAGCCGGTTCAAGTTTGTATGAAAACTAGAATGGGAAACTAAACCTTTTATTACACTGATTACGGCGCTTTCCCTCCAAACGCTGGCGAAAAGAGAACCCATATTGCTGAAAGCAACATATCAGAGACTTCAGTGAACGAAAACCGCACCGCAGGAAAGATCCATTGATTACGTAACGCAAATATAGCATTTTATACTCACCCTTATGTCACACTTTTTGTATGAAGTATCTGCCCCTGGTACGATAGTGTAGACTAGACTAGACTAGAAGTATCTGCCCCTGGTGCGATAGATATCACAGACAAATTCTGGGTATTTTGTTAAATTGCACGTTTCACTAATGCCTTCTGAGAAGCCTAATTATCATGCGAAAGAATCGCAACCTCGTTTAAAATCGACTCCCAACTATTGGAACGACCATTCAATATGGATTCTCTATGGAGTTGAAGCTCTTAAATATTTCATCCCGTCATATGGTCTCCCCCCTCACCATCGCCCAATGACGGAGTGCCAGAATCAGAATAATGTTAAATTCAACCTCGCCATATCAACTGTCATACAAACCTGAAACGACCTGCGCACGGTAAGCCCAAACCATTGGATGACACCCAAATTATAAATCATAATCAACTGAGCGTGGCGAAGCAAAATTATTTTTTGAGCCACCCTACTTATTAGTTTGCTGCTGCCGGTGCCGGTGCACCGCGGTGTTTACATTCGCTCCGCGATCAGTTTTTAATCGTTTTTTTCGGGCAAATCTAGCAGTTTATACTAAGTTTTCGGTTCAAATAAGTGACTGATTTCAAAAAGTGGTGTTTAATTTGCATTCTATCAACATTTCGGGCTGCTCATGTGCGGAGAAGTGAGTAAAAACTTGATTATTCCAATGCCCTTTGAGAAGAAGTGAAGTGCAGTGATGAACCCAACAAATCGCGGACGGCTATTAAATTGGCACGAAACTGCTAATTTATGCTACAATTCGAGCCGGAATACATAGGATTCATTGAAGAAACATGTTCATTATCACGGGAAGTAAGAAAATATGCTGTGAACAGGTTAGTAATTTGAATAATTAACTTTTGTTCGATGCTGTTCGATGCATTCGAATGTTGGTGGGAGAGGAGTGCGGGAGGTGTGGGGTTGGCCCGTGGAAGGTCCGGTGCCATATTGGCTGCCATCTTGGTACTCTTCCAACTATGTCCTTAATTTATTAATTTACAATGTTCTGAAAACTCAGATGTGAATATATACATTATGTGGAGAGTTATGATTTAAAAAAATGGATTGGAGGTAACCACTTTCCCTTTGATGGGACTCAAACCCACGACCCTTAGTACGCAAGACTGGTGCTTTAACAACTACGCAACCAATGATTGAACTGAACTTGAGTTTACGTGTTCTGGCCTGAGCTTGACGACCGACTGGCAAATAGCACACACAACCTCACTTGATCAGTACAATTTCAGTCAAAATCAGTACAGGCTACATAAGCAGATGACCTCATGTCCACCGTCAGTTCGCACTGCGGCGCAGAAGTTGAGGGGCCATAAGTCCTGAAATTGTAATGGGCCGGAACGTAGCAATCTTTGCTATCGTTGCGGTGAGAAAGGACACGAGGCATTGGTCAGCGGAGTGGATGAGCCAGTCAAAGGGGTCAGACATTGATCGACGTAGTTCGATTCCTCAGTGTAGAAGCGTTAAGAACCGCATTGGGGCCAAATGACCAGTCAGGTCTCAATTATGATTCTGGCAGGCTTACGAATTTCGATTATGATTACAGAGTAACGAAACGCTTTCACCTATAGGGCTGACGGATGCGATATTCTACCGCCTTAGTAAGGTCGAATGACACTGGCTTCAAACGGCGGGTAGGCTGCTTTCCGTCCCATAAAATTCTGAAAAACCGTTCCGCAACGATCATCCTTATCCTACATAAGCATGGGAGTAGCGTCAGATGAGTTTTCCTGTTTGTACTGATCAACCCTAGCATATGCCGTATGCCATCCTTGATAACCATGGGTTCAGGATCGCAACTGCTCCAGCAGGGTTCGACAGCCACGTCAAGGGGGTAGGAGTTCAAAGGATCTGAGAAGCATTGATCTACTTGTAATTCAGGATTTATACCTTGGGCTGTCCGCTATATGTTTGCTCATAGAATCCTTATGTATTCTAGTCTTTAATATTTGTTAAAATGTCATGATATGGGATAGAACCAAATTTAGTTCCACTACTTGATTATAGCTTCGCAGATGAGCGTTTAGACGGTAGCCGAGGACGTTTTTTAGCATCTTTTACTTGACTGAAGTCAATTGTGAGATGCTGAAGATGACCTTAGTGTTGGGGTCCAGATCAGATGTATATATGTAGGGTTGCGGTCATGTATTTTTCAATCACAGAAATCTGGTGAGAAAATACCATTACATATATTTTTATTTTTATAAGCAAGTATAAAGTAGGGACAAACCACGCACAGATTGTCAGTAATTTTCTAACAGTTGGACGGTTAGGACCTCTAAGCAGAGCAAGCTCCCTATCCCATCCCAAAGCCAACCGGCGAGCAACGGAGCAAAGCCCCACCGAGGAAGACATCATTGCCAGACCGACGACTGTGAGAGGCACGAGGTCGAATACCCAGTCACGGTTTGACTGCCCATCCATCCGGTCGCTTGGTATTATCCCGGCCTTTGATTAAAGGTGCGCGGGTTCGGTTGCAGAATATAAGGGCTTTTGCGGCTCCAGCTGCTACGTCTGGTAAATCGCCTTGCAATACACAATGCGAAGCTGCATTTTTTCAATGCAAATAAAATAATTTTCTAAAGAGTTAATATCCCCTCCTGTCGTTGATAGGCTTCTCTGCAACGCCAATAGTCCAACCAAACAACAGTTATTTAGTCCAACCGAACAAAAGTTGATTGGTAAAGCTAGAAGTGTGTGATTTCCAGTGAAAAACCGATGTAAGCATGAATTTTCTTGCCATATTGAGTCATGAAAGTGATTGTGTGCTCATCCATCCGCCACAGCACCAACAACGGTGGTCGGTTTTAGTCGGAGTCCACGTGAGATTCTTCAGCGGTTCCCAACCAGCGACGTGGGACCATGCCTGGCTGAGAAAGAAGATAAGTGAAGAAAATGTGTGCACACTACTGACATTTTTGTAACTGCGCGTGTGTTGAAGTTAGTGTTAAGCAGAATTAGCTCACAATTTACGGCCGTTTAGAAATTAAATTGTAATGGACTTGCTAGTGAGCAATAGATTGTGTTAACGTATTTGATTGTTTTTTTTTATTCAATAAAATCGTAATGAATTTTAGTCGCGTCGCTGAGTTATGATTGGCTCCCATGATTTTTCTGTGCGTTCCCACGACTTGCCACAGAGCTTGAACCGGGCAAACTTTTGTAACGTGAAGTTTTGCATCAAGCATTAGCTTGATTGGCGCTTAAGTAAAACTTTGAACAACGGAGTCATCTGAATTCGCGGCTCGCCTTGTTGATTGTGTGGTATTCTAGAATAACAGTGTAGATCAGGAAGTGAGGAGTTTGAAATAGACGTGTATAGAGTGTCAAGGTAGAGTGAAAATAAAGAGCAGTAGTTTTGGTGACTATTGGTGGAACTTGATATTAATAATGGTAATGTTTAGTATAGATTATGGAATATCACATTGGCGATCCTGCCATGAAAGGGTGTGCTGAAGAAATTGTAATTGGTTTTGTGTTTGAAGTGTTTTGTTTTGTCAAATGGTAAGTTTTTGTTTTCTTATCGCGCTGGGTGGAGACATCATGATGGGATGATTGTGAGATTGTGACAGGAGAATTTAGGCATAGTGATTTCATGTATATGCCCTGTTACTTCTTTGAAAATACACGGTTAAGTAAATCAACCCAAACAAAAAAAATTAAATTAAAGTTCGTTTAAGTTGACGGTAAATATTACTCAAAATAAATTTAATCATTATACTTTTTTTTTACCGTTGATTCTATTGAGAGGTTGGATTCATTGAATGACTTTTTGAGAATATGTGGATTTGAGGAGCAATAACAAGCAAAATGATTATATAGAAAAAGCAAAATTTCGCATGATTAACTTCGATTTGAACGAAACATTATAAACATATTCACTTTTTATATTTTGACATGACATCTTTCGGGCTCGAGAGTAACTTTTAAGAAGGGTGTATGATTTTTTTTTGTTATCATTTATTTCGGAAAACTATAACTCGGAAACTGTTAGAAAAAAAAGTGCCCGAGAAGGAATGATGAGAAATCAATCGGGTTTTGTTTAGTTGAATTTAAAGATTTTTGACAGTAAAAATGCATGAATTTATTACAGTGAAATGATTCAAATCTGAAAATATCTATCTTCAAGAACTCATAGATAGCAAAAGCGTTCGAGTGTTGCGTTGGGTGTTGTTGGAGTAGATGTGACGAGATAGATGAGTCGGGTTAAGCCCATGGCCATCTGGTGTCGTTGCATACATGGAAGAGATGAGTCGGGTTAAGCCCAAGGCCATCTGGTGTTTGTTTATACAGTGGAGATAGATGAGTCGGGTTAAGCCCAAGGCCATCTGGTGTTTGTTTTCACAGCAGAAATGGATGAGTCGGGTTAAGCCCATGGCCATCTGGTGTCGTTACACAGATAGAAGAGATGAGTCGGGTTAAGCCCAAGGCCATCTGGTGTTTGTTTTCACAACGGAAATAGATGAGTCGGGTTAAGCCCAAGGCCATCTGGTGTTTGTTTTCACAGCGGAAATAGATGAGTCGGGTTAAGCCCAAGGCCATCTGGTGTCGTTGCACAGATGGAAGAGATGAGTCGGGTTAAGCCCATGGCCATCTGGTGTTCGTCACATAGTTGGAACATATGAATCGGATTAAGCCTAAGGTCATTGCATTGCAGTGATTGTTTTCATAGTGTGAATATAAAAGTCGGGTAGGTCATCTGGTGTTGGTAAGAAGACTTGTGTCGAGTAAAGCCCAAGATTCAATGTTCGAAGTTGAACCCAAGGCCAGTTTAATCGTTGTGAGAAGTTGGGTTTACCCATGGTTCGCATCGACGAAATTCTTAGTATGCGTTCAAACTTCGTTTACATCTGTGTACTGCAGATAAAGTAAACTGCAAGCTGTATAAAGTTTTCATTCCACCGAGAAAAGCTGCAAGGCAAGAAAGTAATTTGACTCTTACTAATTATAGTTCATTCCAAACAAAATTCAATTTCTTGAGTCATTCCAAATCTTTTAAGGATTTCAATAAAAATGAACGTTATGAATTATTTTACAATCTACACATGATTACTTTGCAATAGACAGGCAATAGAGCCTTCTCGTTTATAATAAAATGTAACTAGAAAAGCACATAAGAGTGGTCAAAACTGCACTTTATGGAGATAGATTCACTTATTTCCATCATTCACATTTATTTGCGTTCAATTGAATGCATTACAGGCCTATAGCCTTTACGTTTACTTAGTATATGCGAAAGGCAAAAAAAAAGGGAAAGGCATAATGAAAAAATATTGTGAGAAAATAGAAACGTGTACGTAACCCAGGGACAGTAAATTTGCGGATTTCAAGCAAAATATCTTGAAATTTGTATTGAATCTAGTTCGCAGCTCAATGCATTTGAACTTGGAATTTCAAACAAAGTATTTGGAGTTTGTTGTTTAGCCGAATGAAATCTCTCATTAATATACAATCATTCAAATAGGATTATCATGGGATCATATGTAAGTTTTGATTTTTGGCTTACCACTGGAACCAATTTATCTGATAAAAAAACAATTTTAAAAAAAATTCTAAAGTGTTGGTAATATGAAGCATAACAGAAATAACATACCACACACGATAAATATTTAAAACAAACGAATCTGGTTTTAACCCAACATTAACTGATAATTTCTAACACCACTAGGACAAACGTGTTTCATATTTTGAAATAAAAGTGAGTTGAAGATTAAGTCTATCACATAGGCTAATGACAGGCTTTTTTTTATCGACGAGAATAGTTCAAATTTATGGACGATGGATATGGATATATGCGATATATGGTATTGCGATCACCCATTTCCAACGTCAAAGCTGGTACGAATTAAACAACCGCAGGACACAGATGATTTCCACACGATCTTTTAGATTCTATGATCAGTATTGCGCTACAGGATACTTCTAACGCTAGAGTCTCATTTTTTGGAGTTAGATGCAATTAAATTGTTAAAAAATATTGGAGAAATGACTCAACATAACACCAGGCTGATACGTAAACCGAAAAAAATAGATAATTATGGAAGTGATCAGAACTAAAAATTCGATAGATAATTATGTTGAAAGCGATAGAACTTGCACAGATTTCTGATAGGTAATCGGAAAAGTTAAATTCATGGTATTGTCTTGTAAGTGTCCAAAACGCTTCGAGTTGAAGAAACCAGAAGATGTTAGTATGATATAAGAAACGTTGGGCACTATTTACTAAGCTTTGAGAAAAATAGATTCCAATTCACTTCAGAGAAAAAAAAAATGGAAACAAAATGTTGGTGGCCTTCTCGTTTATTAAAAAAAGTGGAAAGCATATATGAAAATTAAATTGTTATTTTTAATAAGATAGAACTATTTTGTATGTAAATGATTACAATAATATTTTTATTTATATTATATTTTACCACAAATAAAAAAAGAAGCGTTAATTCTTTTCGCTTTTTTTTAACAACAAGTGCTATTATGTTAATTTTTTGTCATAGCTTCGGAACGTAACTATCAATCATGTTGTAATTAGCATCATAATATAAATGCTGTGTAACTATGAGTTTCGTACTAGAATAACTTCTTGACGACAAACAGACGTCATCACTCTAGTATATCTACTTATACTTATGAAAATTGTATTCCATTCAGTATATCCGAGGTAACAAAATAAATCAGGAAGCATGCCCTAACTCCTGTTTGCTTTGTGTTGTTAATGTTATTTTATAATCTATTTTCAAGGTTAACAACAATCAGTTAAGGTTTGGGATGATATACGTTTAGACTCATCATCTGTTTGTGGATTTAGAGGCAGCCTGCGACTTTCTGTCTTTGCGGATTGAATTGTTTCGTGCAACGCTGGATGGGTCAAAATCGAGCTTCGGAACGAACAGTGAGACATCCGATTCTTTCGTGACATTAGATGGATTAAATCAGGACGATACACTCTCCAAACTGCTGTTCAACATAGACTTCGAAGATGCAAGGAAATGTTTTAGCAACAAATTATACATACTAATTTTGGCTTGGCGGATGACATCGAGTACTGGGAATATCTTTCATGCCTTGCAAATGAGAGAAAAATATAATAGGGCTGATCATAAACTATGTTGAAACCAAATATATGGACAAGTAACTTGATCTGGTTAATACTTAGTAAAGTATCATAATAATAACAGCTGTCTTGTTGCGATTGACACGAACATTGATACGACATATATAGCACTGTGCACATCGTTCATTCGTCCAGCGGCCCTATACGGTCATGGAGCTTGAAAAAAACAAGAAGAAAGACTATCTAACTCCCAAAGTATTTGAGCGAAAGAAAAGCCCCACATGGTATTTTGTGCTAAATGGAGAAGGGCGCAGACGCATTAATCATGAGCTGTACTTAGCAGACACAAATATAAACAGGCCTACAAAATATGGCAAATTACAGTGGCCTGGACATGTAGTTTGTTTACCAGAGGAGAGAGCTGAGAAAATGTGTTTTGCAGAGTTTCCTGAGCTCATTGGCTGATGATTGGCAGTCAAAGAACAAGCAACCTGGGAAATGGGTTGTTTGACCCTCAAAGAGATAAGTAGGAAGCTGCTCAGAATGCTAATGAAAACAAAATGCAGAAGAACGGGAATCAAGCAGTTTGAGAGATTGTGTTATTTTATTACTATAATTTCATCAAATATAATTCATTTATTTACTTTCTTTTCAGTTATTTTTTTTTATTGTCACCGGAGGAAGATGAGGGTAAACGACATTCCAATTGAATCTATGGTCGCTTATTAATCGTACTGAATGAATCGACCGGCTACAACACCTACCATACACACAACGTCAACCATACGGACTTAAGTTAGAACCTCGTCTGCCGATTGCATTTCTCTGTAACATTAATAATTTGGTACATTCCTATTTCTGTCAGGGGAGGATGTGGTATTCTAGAATAACAGTGTAGATCAGGAAGTGAGGAGTTTGAAATAGACGTGTATAGAGTGTCAATGTAGAGTGAAAATAAAGAGCAGTAGTTTTGGTGACTATTGGTGGAACTTGATATTAATAATGGTAATGTTTAGTATAGATTATGGAATATCACAGATTGGAAATTTATTAGTGGTCCACCAGGGAAGGAACGTTACAAACTGTATGATTATAAACATATAAAACAGCCATCAGGGCACCCGATTGAAGCGATTCGGACAGGAAGAGTGGGATCGCCAACATCCTTTTGTTAACATTTCGTGGATAAAGGGCGGACTGTTCTCACTTTTCTCATCCCGTGGATTCGCATAAGCGTCATTGCTTATGGAACCACCCTATCTATTTTTGGCCTTTCATACAGGAGTCTGATGAAATACAAACAATAATATAAACAGGATCAATCATTTGTCATATATG
Source organism: Armigeres subalbatus (assembly GCF_024139115.2). Classification (NCBI taxonomy): domain Eukaryota; kingdom Metazoa; phylum Arthropoda; class Insecta; order Diptera; family Culicidae; genus Armigeres; species Armigeres subalbatus. The sequence goes on from NC_085141.1 coordinate 362,516,030, forward strand.
ACAAGTGCTACTGGCAGTTGCCTTTCTACAATAGATGGTAGTCATTATCATCATCATCATCAATAATAATATCCGTAAGGACCTCAAGCAAAACCTGCTATAGCTTTTGCAGACCAAGAGGGAACATGACCTTCTCATCAGGACGCTTGTCGAAGAGGAGAGCGGGAAAACGCAGAAAAGTAATCAAATTGACGCCTTCGCATTCCACGGAGGGCACAATGCAATGATGGAGCAAGAGTCGTCAGACTTCCTGACTGGCCCAATGCATGCTCGAAGAGAACAAGACGACCTGTGAACGACAGGCATGTCCAGATGGAAGTCAAATGGAAATTAATCTCCAATGGTAATGGTATGGCCCGCAGCTCTGACCAACATAACGGGACAGACGCCCAACAAGGGGCAGCAGGGACTATGTCTAAGGGCTTTACGATCCCTCCCCACGGCCTGTGCGAGTTAGGGAGCCTGCCTAGGACGTGGTGGGGTTTGGCAGTGGGCTCTGTTAAACCCCTATAACAAGCTTCATGTGTCCGCAAGCAGGCCATATCAAAGCAGCCGTGTGTCGTTAAAAGCAAAAAATAAGACTCACATGGGGCGAGTGACATTTGGAGAAGTTGCTTCGGTGGCAGGGTTGAATCCACACACCCACAGTGAGGCACAAGTGTGCTCCACGGGGAGGCACGGGAGTGCTCCTACTTCTCATGGTCTGCTTCGGCAGAAGAGTGAGTGATCGGCCTGTGCTGAGGTAGGAGTGTCTTAGCCTAGTATCTATTGACTAGGGTGGTCGGTATTGACCATTTTTGTCTGGTATTTGATGGAGTCAATACCGGTAATACCGGTAGAATACCGTTTTTTTTTTAAATTTCAGGTAGTAAAAGTAAAACTTTTGATTTGGACTTTTGGATGAAAAACAATATTTATTGACAAACTTCAAATGTTAAAATCATTGCTTGTTGAGCTGGGCAAAGCGAAACTTAAGTGGACATTACATACTGAGCGACTCATCTCCCAATCCGCATTGGATTTTGTTAGCAATGTTGCCAACTACTGAGAATGCCCTCTCTGGTTCAACCCTAGGATAGGAAGTGCCAAGTAGTCATTAAAAATCGTACCGATTTCCTGTCACAATCGTACCGGGGGCTGATTGGTTGAAAATAACAATCGATAACTTCAATTGGCGGCGGCGCGTTTTTCGTAGGGCAGCATGTTGTTAGTTTGACCATGGTTCTGGTTTGAAAAGTTGATAAATGTTTGATTTTTAGCTTTTTTAACACAAAATTAATTTACATTGAACTGCAAACCCCATATAAATTTATTTAAAGGGTTGTAAGAGTTTTAAAACTGTTGATTTTAAGCATTATCATTAACTTTTATGTCATTTTCGATTTCAAAGTCTTATTTTCATAAGCGGTAACTTCTCTCTGTTAGTCTTTCGCTTTTCTTAATAAAATAATGGATGGAATTGAAAGAAAAACATCAATTTTTGATACATGATATTTAGTAGATTTTGTACCAAATTAATTTGGCTGCACTGGCAACCACCTCGTTAGAGTAACCGACTAAAAAACAACAAGGCAGTCTCAATTGAGTTGTCACATCCTATCCTAGGTTCAACCGAAGTAGGACGAATTTTTTTCCTCGTTTGTCGGGTGAAGATCACTGCGTCCAGATTTTAGGACTATTGTGATATACCCTTTTGCTGTGAAATACGCAAGTTATCTCAGTAACATGTTTGTCACTGAGACACCTTGGTGTCGACTGAACTCAAGACCATCTATTATTGATGAATAGAGATCCTGAGTTACAGTATGTGACTCCCCCATTCTGGCGAGACTAGCTTTATGAAGCCAACCACGTCCTTGGGGGATAAGATCCATATGTCAGCAGGCCCTAAAAAGGGCTTGCTGAGAACTTTGAACCTACGTTGGGTGAGTGCACTGCAATAGCAGAGGATGTGTTAATCTCGCCACGCCAATAGACCCGACGAGCCCCAACGGCCCCACAACTGCAGACTCCATCGACGAAACGCAACCACACCCATGTGTTGCTCAGGGGATCATCGATCGCATGAAAGGTCGTGTGAATAACAAGAGATGGGCAAAGGAACGTAAACAAAGAACAGAGATCGAAAAAGTATTGAGCTCTACTACTCTACATGCAGTGAACTATTTTCAATTGAATTCGCATTAAAATAAGTTCTAAACTACCTTCAATATTATAACTAGTGGTCACCTAACGACTCAATTTCTGGGTAATACTAACAATCGACTTGTGTCGGGTATAAATTACAAAATTGAAGATCCAGTGAAAACATTAGAATTTAACCTGAATTTGCTTACAGCTACGTTTGCTTACAGCTAATTGCTATTCCACAAAGTGTAATTTGACCTAAACTATAATTAACTAAATTAATTCATACTTGAAAAGGTGAGAATTGTAGAAACCTTAGTGTGCATACCAGTACCTTAGTTATCTTATATCTAAATATCTAATAGCTAACTAATGCTGAAGACCAACTTAGATTACTATTCGATAATTCGTTCGTTGGAATCAACAAGCCCTAACTATAGAATTGCGGTGACGAATCACCAAAAGTAAGTAGTGGTAAATGAGTATAATTTACACAATCTAATTTTCCCTGTATTAACAGGAATTTTGTAATTCTTTCGGACATCCCAGAATAAATTAACGAAATCTACTGATTCGTCTTACCGCCCCACAGGATGTGTTCTGATGTTTCTCTCTCCTCGTCACAGAAGCGGCAATTTGAGGTTTGGATTGCTCCGATCTTTTGTAGATGGTATCTGCAGGGGCAGTGTCCAGTTATTAGACCGGTGTAGATGTTGAGATCCCTTTTGTTGAGACCTAATAGTTGTTGGGTTTTCTTGGGGTTAATCGTTACGAGCCTTTTGGATTGGCTCGTATGGGGAAGTGCATTCCAGTTTGATGTGATTTGACTGACCATATATTTGTTCAGTTCTATTTTTACAGAGCAGTCTGAGATCCCGCAGAAGGGCTCAGGGCCAATGAACCTTTCATTAGATCCATTCCTGGCTAGCTCATCAGCAATCTCGTTTCCCTCTAGACCCGTATGTCCTGGGATCCAATATAGGTAGAATCGATTGCGTATGGATAAGTTTTTCAAAGCCAGAATGCATTCCCACACTAGCTTTGAGTTACAAGTGTAGTTATTAAGCGACTTAAGTGCCGCTTGGCTGTCAGAGAAAATACATATTTTTGCAAATCTATACTTTCTCCTCAGGCATAATAACACGCATTCTAATATTGCATATATTTCCGCCTGAAATACTGTGGGCCACTGTCCTAAGTGGACAGAAATTTTTGTTGTAGGGCCATAGATTCCGGATCCTGTCAGATTATTCATTTTCGAACCATCTGTGAACAAATTTATAGAGTAGGACGAATGGTTCCAAGACCGTCGAAAATTAATGTCAAATACTTGCCCCTAATCCCTTCCAATTCATAGTAGAAAATTCCTTACGGATTGTATGCAAGGATTCTGGCATTAAAGTATTTGCCACCAGAAACGCAAGTGTTTTGCCCTTCACAAGTTGTTCTTTAACCGATAAACCAGAAAAATATTCATAGAGGCATCTTCTTTGTACCGATCGTCAGGTATGGTCGTTGTCTCAGTTTCAACGATCGCATCAGGAATGATTAGACGCTTCAAGATCCCATACGCTTGCTTAATCAAAGTAGCTCTGGATGCCTCGAAGGAAATGCCAAAATCGTTTCAGATTGATTTCTTCGCGGCAGGATTATTCAAAAAAGCAAAACATATCGGCGTATTTGGATCGTCTCTCTTGGATTCATTCTTTAAAAGCATCTAAATAGTGACGAAAATTTCTGTGGCTTGATTTGATAATTGTTCCAATTATCCAATTGTTTGTTGTTGTTTGATAATTTAAATTCTTTTCCGAATTCAGAAAGGACATATTTTTGCAGAAAATCGTTTTTCACAGGTGATCTCCGCAAAAGAACCACTACGGCTCGTACCTTTTTCACAATTTCATACATTGCGGGAAAATTCTCGACGATATCAACAATGTTCATTGAAGAAAAAGTCATTCGCAGTTTTACAGATGGCTAAGAGAATGAAGCAACAGGTATGATTAATGACGATGTTGATCGATTTTTGTTGTAGCGTAAACGTCGTCAATGATGCTTACTTGGGCAAAGTTACTCATGCGCGCATTTAATTGTTGTATTTTTTGCTCGATGAGTCTTTACTGAGTAACCGAATATTTGTCCCATCTATGCTGGATTTCCTGTTTATATGGGACAGATATGCGATTAAAGCAGGTGAGCTGATATAAGTAGGTGAAAATTATTCGAGATTTTTTATACTGACTGCAAAATTTGAAATACCGAAAATACCGGTATTTTCCGTCTCTAATACCGGTATTTTCGGTACCCAAAATTGGCCGGTAATACCGGTATTACCGGTTTCGGTACTACCGGTTAGACCACCCTACTATTGACCCAGGCAGTTACCGCTATTGACTCCTCGAGGCATGGCAGTGGTGTGTTAGAGTGAGCATCCAAGTAAGTATCAAATGGTGTGAGTGCCTGTGTGAATGAGTACATTAAGTACAGCCTATCCTCCAACAGTAATGCTGGAAAGCTGTCCCGGGGGGAAATTAGGGTTGGAGCCAGAGGAGTGTTTAGTGGGTGAGAGTCTCACACTCCAGTACACTCCCATAGCTTGCTTGGCAACTACCACGTGTGTGCTGGGTCAATGCATAATGCATTACTCCTTGTAAAAAAAGACGCCCAAACTTGTTCAGCGAGGAGGGCAGAGACCAGAGACGGCGTACGAGAGCTGGAAGCCCTCGACGGTCCCTGACAACTGATGGATAGAAAGTCAGGATATATAATATTCCGGAGAAGGTTTTGAAGGTTCGGAACAGTGGAAATGCTTTGTTACTTTAGTTGGATAAGAGCAAGTACGCGAACATCTTTAAGTATCCGTACTGCAGAGAAGCTTTCGGCATTGGGGGATGATGTCCGCAGTATCATACACATCAGGGCGGAAGAGATGTTCCTGGTGTCCAAAAAGAGAGCCCATGGTTGTGTTATGTACAAGCCGCTTATAAGACCGGTTGTCCTCTACGGACATAAAACATGGACAATACCCGAGGAAGACTTGCAAGCACTCGGAGTATTCGAGTGACGGGTGCTTAGGACCATCTTTGGCGGTGTGCAAGAAGACGGTGTGTGGCGGCGAAGAATGAACCATGAGCTCGCCCAACTCTACGGCGAACCCAGTATCCAGAAGGTAGCTAAAGCCGGAAGGGTACGATGGGCAGGACATGTTGCAAGAATGTCGGACAGTAACCCTGCAAAGATGGTGTATGCATCCGATCCGGCAGGTACGAGACGGCGTGGAGCGCAGTGAGCGATATGGGCAGACCAGGTGCAAAACGACTTGGCGAGCGTGGGGCGTATTCGAGGATGGAGAGATGCGGCCTCGAACCGTGTATTGTGGCGTCAAATTGTTGATTCAGTGTTATCTGTTTAGATGTAAACTTAATAAATGAATGAATGTCCCCACTTCGACACATAGCGGAGGGGACTACTGGGTGCAGTAGGGACGAGAATGTGCAAAACACCAACTCGGGTAGCTGGAACTGTACATCCAGTTTTCATTTCACACGGGTGAGTTTTAGTCGATTAAGACCTTTAGCGTTAATGAAACTATGAGTTATCCCCATGAAAAAATTCACAAAAAATCAAAGAAAACTCAGGTGGTATTTGAAAAGCTTTTAACCGGGAAATTAAAGAATACCAACCGTGTAAAAAAAAAATTGGGTGTAGAACGCAACTGGAGTGCAGAACAGCAGCTGGAGGGACATAATTTTTCGCTTAGTAGCGAGTTGAACACATGACGTATAGTTCCAAATATGGGTTTGTTTGTTTTTTTTTGCTATTTCTCGCCTTTGGATTTATCAAAACGTATAATTGACACCATGAAAAAAGAAAGACGTAAGTCCTACGTCAAAAATTCACAAAATTCGTAGAAAAATCAGTTCGTATTTACAAAGATATGGAAACTGATAATAGACCGAGAAATCGATAAAATCCATGCGCGTAAAAAGCAACCTTAGTGTATTGATGCGGTACGAGAGCGCTAGAGACTTCAATGCAAAGTATACCGCTCAAAACAAAAATGAATAGAGCTGTTTTCCACAGCAATAATACAATTCAATAGTATCTTACTTTCATTTGTTTTCAATTGATACACCAAGGAATTGCGATATGTAGAGCTAGAGCATCATTAATGAATCTATATCATTTTGTAATTGAATGTTTCTTGAATGTTGAGAACAAAGTATGTACTTAGAGCAATCCTGGATAAGTAATATTTCTAATAATACTTTCGATCGTACTCTATAATTAGTGAATCAACTATGTGACACTGCGGACAGCCTACAGTTGAGAGTAAATCACACGAATCTGGCACGATAAATATCTACTAGGTAAAAGATACGAACCAGCACAAACACATCAGACATAGCATTGCATCTCTAATCATACTTACGGTCAGCAGCATGCATTTGTACTCCTTGGCTGCTCCAATGCACCCGAAGAAGGACAGTAGGCACACTAGCGCAGACGTCGCAATCAGCACATAAACCGCACCGGAGAACAAATTCGTTCCGAGCAGCTCGTTGATGAAGTTCTTATCCACTACGGTCCATATGCCGAGGCCGAACACGATGGCTCCACCGAACTACAAAAATAAAGTTTATGAGCATAAATATTTCGTAATTGTGCAACTGCACGCACGCTCAGTGCGTGATGATGTTACTTACGAAAATTACGAAATTGGAGATGAACATGCTGTACTTGACACACTGCCCGCAGCAGTCCATTCTGCCGCCCAGTCCCATGGTGACGGTTTAGTGAGGATCTGTAAAAACATCGGAAGGGGGCAGGGGTTTAGTCACATCATCATAATCAATTTCAATATATTAGATTTCTAATGATCGCTTGTTTTCATAATATAGTCGTGGAAAATATTTTCAATCATAGGAACATCGGGTACATGTTGGTGGATATGATGCGAGTTCGTTGCTGATTTCAAAAGCGTCTCGTCGAAGTCACCTCCAGCTGTCTATCACCGTGTCGAGTTCCGCAAATACTTCACTCATTACGAGCGCTATCGCTGGCTCACCATCAGCCGGCACGCATTTCATTCGTTAGGTACCTATCAACGTTGCGGGACAAACAAAGCTCTCGTTGTGGGGTTGCTCTTATTTCGAGTGGAATCCAACTAAAAATTGGTCACGACACAACGCGACATCCGATTAGACACGTGGGAACATTGCGACGTTCAATGGCAACACCATCGACCGCGGTCAATATCCGTGATTATGGAAAGAGAATGGGCGATCAAAACAAATGCTGGCAGCGGTGCCAATAGATTTTCAGTTTGGGTTATATGCATATATGAAATTATTATCTGTGTCTCGTCCAACTTGATGACTGAATTCCCGGAAGGTCGAAAAAGTGTGATTATAACTAAAAAAGTTTAAAAAATGGTAACCTGTTGACAATTCAGTTAAAGGTGAAATATAACAAAAAGTTTCCAGTTCATGATGAGATGGTTTGGAAAACATTTCGTTACAAAATATTTTTAATTCACAATATTCACAATTATGTCACACCTGGCATCACTGGGATGGCCCCGGTATATAAAAATAAAAACTATGAGGAGGTCGCAACCCAAGTTGTACCTCACTTGTGATCTATTTTGCGATTTTGAACTGGTCAAAGTGAAGGGATCACATATCCATCCCCGGCTTTGGCACACATGCGGCCAACTATATCGAAGCGACCATTGCCAAGGACTTGCCACTTGTGAACGTTGACCGATGGATGGTGCCCGCATAATCGAAAATAATACAAAACTTGGCCGGCCAAATGGAGCCTTGAACGGGGTGATTCGTGGCTTTTGTGATATCGCCTTTTTAGTCTGTTTTTCATTTTGATGTTGAAGCGCACGATTTTGCGTGGATGGCGATGAACGGTCAGAATTTTGGAGCAAAGTGGAAGGTCAACATCAATTAATCGGGTTTACCTTTGACGGAAATGAGGTTTCAACTTTCAGAACAATCGCTAATATGGCTTCATCAAGCTGTTTCTTTTGTGTGGGAATATTATTGAATTTGTAACGAATCGTCAGACTGTCATGACTCTGCTGAATGCGGATCCGATTCGAACCGCTGCAATAACCATCGCAACGTGCTCGAAAGCCATTCAAATCAATTGGAGTTGTTCCCATCGGCTTGTTGCGCTTCTTTCAACGGTTTGTAATTGGTTATAATTAATACCAATTACCTATAGTCGCGACGCGTGGCGACGCGACGACGAAGCTTGAACTATGCGGTTGAACTCGATCGTGCCGATCCCGATCGAGCAGTTCAGAGACTTCCATCTAGATTACGCGCTGCCGCGTAGACGTCGCTGCACTTGATAATGACCTCGCCGTTGATTGCTCGTGCTTATTCCAACAGCTACTATTGTCGCTACGGTAAAGGTCTCCGGCGACCTAGTCGTGTTCGTTGCGCGCATTTCCTGATTCTGTTGAGTTCACGATGCGAAAAGTGTCGGAAAAGGAAGGGCGTCGCTAACTACCGCGTCTGTTGCGGTTTGTCTAGAATGCAGAATCTGGTTTAATAGGGCGGTGGCTGAAAAGGCGTTTTGCACATTTCACTTTTTGCGTTTTTGCTTTACTACAAGGAAACTGGTTCTAGCTTTCGCTTGTTTATTATTATTGGTACCGGTTTGAAACCTTCGTTTTGCTGACTCGATCTTAAAGGGAAAAGAGCCGTTGTAGTTTAGTAGGAATTTATCTTCAGACATTTATTTTTGGAGCTTCATGAGAATCAAATTGTGTGTTTAATCTCATGTTTTTGATATAATACTTCATAATGTTTTTTATACAGTGCTCGATGAAAAACGTATTGTGGAATTGTGTTTTTGGGCAGCAAAATAAAATTTCCATTAAAAATTAGAAATTTTCCAACAACAATTAGGAAATTGCCAATAAAGACATCAGGGTATGAGCAATAAATAAATATAAAATTTCCACAATTAAAACAAAATTTCCATAAACAATTAAGAATTCCACAAATCAAAAATAAATAAGCCCTTTTAAAAGCAAAAATAGCAATTACACAAGAAGAATTTTCCATAAAGAAAGGAAAGTGTTCCACGAAAAAAATACAAAATTTCCATAAATAAATCAATATTAGCAATAAACAATTACAAAATTTTCCACAAAATAAATATTTTTTTTTCATAAAAATTAAAAATTTTCCACAAAATAATTAATAAAGAGCAATAACAAAAATAAAAAAAAATCCATAAAAAAATACAAGAAAGCAATAAAGCTGATGAAATTTTACATGAACTTTAAACGCTTATAAAGAAGGGGTCGTCTATGAAAAAAAGCACAGTTTGATTGCTTTTTTTATATTTCCATATGATTTATTTTTTTATTGCTTTTCATTGATCATTCTGTGGAAAATTTTTATTTTTTCATTGAAAAAATATATTTATTTTGTGGAAAATTTTGTAATTTTTTATTGCTAATATTGATTTATTTATGGAAATTTTGTATTTTTTTTTCGTGGAACATTTTAAATTCTTTTTTTATAATTGCAATTTTTGTTTTTAAAAGTGCTTATATATTTTTGTTTTGTGGAAAATTTTGAATTGTTTATGGAAATTTTGTTTTATTTGTGGAAATTTATTTATTTATTTATTGCTCATACCCTGATTTCTTTATTGGCATTTTTTTTATGGGAATTTTCTAATTGTTTAGGGGGAGTGTTTATTTTAGTCAGTTTTTGAATCTACCGAGGGCTACCAAATTAAATATAGATTCTGGAAAAAAAGCATTCCGCATTAAGGACCTACTTGCCGATACATCCAACTTCGACATAGCCCATTGCCAAACTCCACCTCGTCTTAGACAGCCCCGCCCGGATGGAGATGCCCTTGAATAAACGGCCAGATGTGTCTCAATTAGAAACGATTTTGGCCTAGGAATTTCCCAAAAGAGTGGCTGACGGATTACTCATAAATTGGCGCAGCAACTGGAATTGTTATGGAAGTTCTGTGAGCCCTTTCCAATTAAGTTTGGGTCTAGTTCTCTAATTTATAATCCCCATTGCTCTTGATAAAAGATTGTTTTATGAAAATGATACCCTGACAATTGAAAAAATAGAAAAGTTTTGGTGTTTTTTAGGTCTGACTTAGTCTATATTACTGATTTGGAAACTATCAACTAGAACTAGATCTCGGTTTCACGTGAACTGCTTTTGCTAAAATTTTGATCAAAGCTCAGAATTAACTTTAATTCTACCATACCTAAGTTTCGACCATATTGATTCAAAGGGTTATACAGAGTCCTAAAATGTTCCTTCACATAGTACATGTTGCATAGAAACAGTTTTTGAAGAAAAAATATTTTTGTCCATCCATTTGTATGAGAATTCTCCATAGTGCTTGGATAGTACAATCTAGACAATTTAAGTATCAATTTGAGCATTCTGAAGGATCATCAAAAGTTGAGCATGGATAATGCAGATATCTTAAGAATCTAAAGCAATTAAACAACCTAGAGGGTATTGAAAATGTGGGAACATCAAGGATTTATATGATTTAGTCTAAGACGTGGGGATCCGGTCGTGCGACAGGATACTGGAAGTTGAAAAGTTTTTTTGTTAAATATTTAACAAAAAATATGGTTTTCGTACGGCCGAGTTGCCGAATAATATGCAATCGTTAGTTGAAAAGTTGTTTTGACTGACCATGTTGTTACGTATCTTGGCAGGTGTCAATGACAAACGCGATAATTCCCAGGCCTGGATTTAGGGAATCAAAAATATCTGAAGATTTTTTGAAAAGTTCGGGTCATGAAATAATCTGAGTCAGCTACAGAATCTGGCAAAAATGAGACATTAGAAAATGTGTAAGATCTGCAGCATCCCAAAATCCACAAAGATCTATAAATCTGAAAATTAGGAAAACGTCGGAAACGTCCGAGACAATTTCACCGTCTTCAAGCAATGGTTGCTCAAACTGAACACTAACGACAACTTACACAACGGACAATTGACCTAATCTTGGCACACCTGAACAGTAAAAAACAACGGACAATACCCAGTAGACTAGCACAGAATGTTTAGCTTATTAAGAACACTTCTTACGGCATCTAAGTTTCAAAGTGCTCGCATTTTCGGGGGCACACCACTCGATACGGAGGTGTCGCACAACTGTCATTTTTGTTGATTTAGCTCTGCTGCGTCGCAGCATGCGTGAAAAAATAAAAATGACAGTTGTGCGTTGCTTCCGTATCGAGTGGTGTGCCCCCGAAAACGCGAGCACTTCGATACTTGGATTCCGTAAGGAATGACCTTAAAGAGTTTCCACGACCGGAGGCGAAATTGAACAGCTGAACATAATACACTTGGACGATGGCGCGCTAACAGTATGACCACAGACAAACAGACATAACACTCGTAAAATTTCCATTGTTCACTGATTTACTGGTCAATTCAAATAATCATTAGTTGGCCAATCAATCACTCGTGGCGCGCGCATCGGATTTGCTCGAGTTTGACATTTGCTCACTACCGCCATCTGGTTCGTGATTTGCCCAACTAACTGAAATCAACAGATGTCGCTAGTGTTTGCACGACGATGATTTTGACGAGTAAATGTTCAATGTGTTATGTCTGTTTGTCTGTGGTATGACCATAAGTTCAGATTGTGAAATATATCTCATTTCCATATTTTTTTAAATCCATATCAGAATATTTGTTTCTACGAAATCGAGTAGCTAGCATCATACTGGATGTTGTAAGATGGTAGGATTAAAATCTTTTTTGAAACAATTTGATATGCTTTGAAATTTAAAAAATGCATGGGATGTCCCGGATTAGCCCAAGAAATATCTGGTCACTTTAGTTCACAGGTTAATTTCCTTTTGACATATGTTTTTTAAGGTGGAGCTATGCCCAAATGAAATATAATTTAATGCTGCTATATCCTATCCCAGAGTTTCTTTTATTATGAATTAGGTTTTAAACAATTTCTAAGTTTTCGTATTGATTTATATATTTTTTGATAATATTTTGAATGAGTTTTATTGCGGTGTCTGAGGAGATGAACAAATAAGATTCAATTAAGTGCCAGGTGATTTTTGTTTTGGTGAACAGACGGCCAGGAATGAATTAATTGCTTGTTGTTTTTAAAAGCTCTCTGGACATATGTGGGCTTGATGGGTTGACATCGGTTTGGTAAAAAGTATAGTTAACCTAGTAGACCAATTGATCTGGAGTCTAAAATAGTTTGGAGAACTTAGAACATCTGGTTTAAGCGGGATTGGAACTTTAAACACCTGGTAGGCTTTATGGACATGTGTGGGCATGATCGGTTGACTTCGCTGTGATGCAGAGCGTAGTTGACCTGGTAGACTAATTGATCTGAGCTAAGTTTTGCCTAAATTTATTGAGTGAACCGAATTTTACAACTTTACGATTAGCAGCGTCCTGACTCACGGGATTCCAGAGAAAATTGAGCACCCCTAGGAACTACATGAGAGGAGTAAAAGGTCATTAATAGTAGTTTGTGCAACTAGGATAATCACTACTTGGGCCTATGGACCCGATTCTCGGCTCACTGCACAGAAAACAAATGATTTTTTCCCATTTATCTCGCACAATTTTCAATATTTTTCAACCATTTATTTTACTCCTAATTGATCCAATTATAGAAAATATAAACGTAGATTTTAAGCTTTTGCTCTTCGTTGCTACACCAGCCGGAGTGAGTCTGTCCACTTTTACAAGACGATGTCATCAAATAAACACCTACCTGAAAATTGTCGCAGTGCTCGATACAATCATTGCTTGAAGCTGTTAATCACCACACAATAACAGGCATATCTCGATAGTACGTACATTTTCTTCCTTCAATTTTCTGTACGATTTTAATTGAAAGTGGTTAAAATTTGAATATGCTTTGATCATGGCACATGCGTGGGGTCCTTCATATGCTGCGTAATGATTTCACATCTGATTTAAACACAATCGTGAGCTTATAAAGAATTCAATTGCAAAACTTTGAAAAAGCAGCGTGTCATAAATGTTTGACAGTCTTACGAAACACATATTATACTATTATTTTAAACATCTGAAACAGCTGATTACATACTTTAAGGGTGATGACGTACCTACTGACAGGTCGAGCGATGCGGAGCGCATCCAAGCACTCATATCAGCAAGCGAAATGCTTTTGTCTTGTACGCGTTCGCACACGCACACGCGTGAGTATGTCATTGGCATAAGAGTATTATCAGCAATGATTGAAATTGTATGGGTACGACTTTCTTAGAAAGCAGAATAGCTATCCACTTAATTGAACAATTATTATGTTTATGAATTATTTTATCTATCAAGGAAGTTAGTTCCAGTTCTAGGACCCTTACCCATGCATTAGTTCACCTAATAGACCAGAGAATATTTCCCCGCGGAATAAACTAATTCCATCATGGGAATGGTGATTCATAAAATTGAATTTGCGACAAAATATTTTGCTGTTTAACTCAGTTTACAGTAAGTTTAGTTCCATTCTATCCACAAGTCGGTGACAAGTTTTTTCTTGAGAAACAAATTATCAGCGTTACTAAAATGAGGATACATTTATTTAGCACTGTACCAGTTTGGCCATATTCCTAATTTGGCAAGTTTCTCTTAGAACTCAAAAAGTAAAGGAATTTTCGAGGGTTTTATTAGCTTTAACAGGAAATATATCCCATATCTTTCTTCACTGTTGAAATTGATCGATATTTTTTTTTTGGAAAAGGTGGCCAAGACCGTTACACTTCTTCTATTACAAATTTTTCGGAATTTATCCGGATGCTCTTCCAGCAATTCCTCCAAAAGTTTCTACAGGAATTGTTCCGAATGTTCCTTCGGGAATTCCCCAGGAAGTTCCTCCTGGAATTCCTCCGGAAGTTCATACAGGAATTCTTTTAGATGTTTCTCCAGGAATTCCTCCGAACATCCATCTTAAATTAGTGCCAAGTATTTCTCCGTTAATCCTTCCAAATATGCCCTAGAAATTCCATTATTTTCTCGGTGATTTCTTCAGCAATTCACCTAGGAATTCTCTTAGAAATTTCCACATCTTCTTTCCCAGAACTTCCACAGAAAATCATTCAGAAACTCCCATGTTAACTCCTCCTGGTATCTCTCTGGAGCTGCTCCAGAAATTCCACCAAGATCTCTTCTTTAATTACTTTGAGGTCTTTCCAGAAATTCCCTTGAATTTCTTCAGAAACTCACGTGGGAGCCCTTGATAGCCACCTCTTACTTACTTACGCCCCGGGAATTCTTCCGAAAATTTCTCCAAGAACTCTCCCGGAAAATTGTTTCCGGATTTTTTTTCTCCATCAAGAATTTCCCCCGAAATTCCGTCAAGAAGTTTCTCGAAAAATTCTTCAAGAATTCATTTTACAGGAAGAATTTCCGAAGGGATTTTTGTAGGAGTTGAAGAATTTTCTAAAGTAGTTCTTGAAGAAATTCACGATGGATTTCCTGGTTTGAGTCTCAATAGATTTTTTTTGGGAAAAATCTTGATGGATTTACCGATGGATTTCCTGGAGATATTCACGGAACAAATCCTAGAAGAATATCTGAAACAAATCTAGGAGAAATTTCAAAATACGAAGTTTTTTTTCAATGAATTTCCTAAGGAATATTCAGAGAAAAATATTTATGAATGTCCAAACATATTTCAAATAACGTTTAGAAATAATTTCAGACTGAAATACAAAAAAAAATTAAGAAGGAAGTACCAGCGTTTTTGGAACAATTCCTTAGTTTCCTGAAAAACATTTTCCACTTTTACAGAAAAAAGTATCTTTATGTTTGGCCGAGAATGTGTTTAATAGAAAGAGATCTAGTGGCCATGTTGCCAAAAATATTTTCCCACGTCGCACTTTTTGGCCAGAGATCAGCTCCACGCTAGTTGCAGTTTGTGAGTAGATCGCCATCCAATGATTTAGATTTAAAGACTTTATCGACAGACACCACCTCAATTCGTCAAGCTGAGTTGATCGATATGAAAGTTGGTCATCCAGGCCTTCTATCAAAAAATGTTTTTTTTAAGTTTATTGCCTTTTAGTCACACTTAGGTGTACGAGTTCGAGAAAGGCTTAAACAATTCTACAGATGAGAAAATTAAAATAATTTAGAAAGTTATCATTTTTTCATCTTCGAAATCAGTTCTCTTGTTATCTTCATACTCATCTTAGTTTTATGTACTCCTAATAATTACGAATCATTATAAAAGGTTCCTCCAAATCAACGCAATGTGACTGTTGCTATTGCTGACAGTTTGTCGCTTTAGTAAGGAAGCATCAATGAAGCCAATAGAGTCGCAACAACAGCGACAGTTTAGGACATACTTAAGGACACTCTTCACGGAATCCAAATTTCAAAGTACTCGCGTTTTCAAGGGCACACCACTCAATACGGAAGCAACGCAAAACCGTCACTTCTATCATTTCCGTTTTGCCGAACAAAAAATCACCTCGGCCCAAGAATTTCTAGCCGCACCGTGCTGCCAAAAGGCCAGGAGCCTTATTGTAGTATGAAAATAGTCCTTCATCGTTAAAACGGTCTAATACGTTGAAGCTATCATGCTATTTATATGTAATTCTCTCGATTTCAAAAAGTAAAAAAAGTCCAATTTGGGAATCTTGAGCTCGTTCAGTAGCCGCTAGGTTGCGAAGGCCGACGGAGGTTCTTCGTAGCTTAGTTGGTTAAAGCACCAGTCTAGCGTACTGTAGCGTCATGGGTTCGAGTCTCATCGAAGGGAATGTGGTTACCTCCAATAAATTTTCTGAATCAATATCTTCCACATAACGTACATATTCACATATGAGTTTTCATAACATTGTAAATTAACGTCCAAGTCGGGTGGTTTAATCCCCGGAAATAGGCAATTATCTTTGATTGAACTGAACCTGAGTTGGGTGTTCTTGCCTACGCAATGCGGTCGGGTCTGAGCTTGACGATCGACTGGCAAATAGCTTACACAACCTCACTCTATCAGTACAGTTGCTGATGAAGAATGTGTATAGCCGCCAGACATTTTAAATACTCACGCTCCTCTAATGTGGACGTGTACTATACACATGTGAAAGTATTGGCTTGAGAAATGGATTGCGAGTGATTTGACTATGCGTCTAATTTGGGAATCTCGAGCTCGTTCAGTAGCCGCTAGGTTGCGAAGGCCGACTGAGGTCCTTCGTAGCTTAGTTGCACCAGTCTAGCGTACTGTAGGGTCATGGGTTCGAGTCCCATCGAAGGGAATGTGGTTACCTCCAATACATTTTCCAAATCAATATCTTCCACATATCGTACATATTCACATATGAGTTTTCATAACATTGTAAATAAAAAAAAAATTGTTTGGAAGGAATTTGGATGAGTGAATATATTTTCTCAACCAATTAAAAAATATTATGAATAATACCATCTGGCATCACGTTGTTGTGTAACTTGTATATTTTTGTTTACGTCGCATTTTCTACCGTCCCGAGAGAGAATGAGAGAATGTAAAATATTGCGGATGCCGAAGTGAGTTGAGGTGTGCCGGAAAAGCCATAGTTCGTTACCTCGTTAATTTAAATCAAATAAAACCATTTTCAAACGATGTTTAGCAAGAATACCTGTTTTTTTTAAACAGAAATTATAGAGTTAACATGGCCCACAAAATTCTGAAAAAAATGCTTCCCGCCATAAATATCAATTAAATAATGCAGTCGTACGCATGTTAGGCTGGGAATGGGGTAAGAATCCCTAGTGGCAATAAGATGATTTTTCAGCACGAGTTGTAGGTTTATCCAAGCAGGCTAGCCGAGTTGGATATATACTATGAGTGCTGAAAAAATCGAGTTTTGCAACGAGTTTCACACGCTATTTTTTACAATGATGAAAAATGGGGTTTAATATGATAAATCTGTACCAAAATTGTACAGTCTAATTTATTTCACATGATCATTCTTGCCAACAAATTAGGTTTCTGCAGATATCAATCCGATTCCATGTTTTTGAACCACATTGCATAGCTGGACAAACCATGAAGCGATAGATGAAATTGTTTTTATGCAACTCATTTGAGTTACTTCTTCTTCTTCTTCATTGGCATTACATCCCCCACTGGGACATTGCCGTCTCGCAGCTTAGTGTTCATAAAGCTCTTCCACAGTTATTAACTGCGAGGTTTCTAAGCCAAGTTACCATTTCTGCATTCGTATATCATGAGGCTAACACGATGATACTTTTATGCCCAGGGAAGTCGAGACAATTTCCAATCCGAAAATTGTCTAGACCGGCACCGGGAATCGAACCCAGCCACCCTCAGCATGGTCTTGCTTTGTAGCCGCGCATCTTACCGCACGGCTAAGGAGGCCCCCCCCCCCACATTTGAGTTACATAATGGTCATAAAAGCACTCAATTGGTTGGTGTGGAAAAGTAGGCCGTTTGATCAGTTTAAGGCGAACTGTAAACCAGGTATTATGATCAGGAATTTCAAAAAAATAATTTTGAAAATCGGTCAACGGGCTACTGAGATATAGCGATTTGAACTTTGAAATTTCCTCCAACATGATCTCGGTATTCGGTTGAGTTAATCCACCTAGCGGCGATAGTGCCTTTCTTGTACATAATAGAATGCATTATGAAAAGTACATAAGCTATGTCAGAAAAACCCTAGAGATAGATTCCATAATTTCTATTAATTCTAATTTGCTTGCATTCATTGCTGGATGCACGGCACAGCTCTACGCGATAATGTGTAATAATAATAATAATAATAATATGTTAACAATGTTTTGTTTGCTTGCTCATCTTCATCGACCTATACCTTTAAAAAAATTAACAACATTCTTCGGTACAATCACAAATCATAAAATTAGTCAAATACATCGCCATCAAAAACAAACAGACAATTAAGCCTGTGGTGTTGTAAGAAGGATCATTATACAAAAAGCATAGATCAGTAATCGGTAATTAGGTAGCAAAATCTAATTGCTGAAAACTTTTTGGACTTGGATACCATAAAACCTTTGGCGTAATGTGATCCGTATTGGGTGTTGCGAGTGTCTATCAGCAGAAAATTTCATTGTTTTGAAAATCTTTCCGGGGCAATTTAATATGTTCATCTTAAAGATAATAGCTGAAGCATCACTTCTCAGCATTTTACCGACGTACACGACGTGCACTGCAGATCTCATATTTTAAAGCGATTACGGTCCTATTTTTCTTTAACTTTAATTGAATGAACTTTAGCACTTGACTAGTTCTTCACATCTTGGACAATTCATATGCTTGCGCCTCTGACTATGGAATTTGCAATTAATAAAATTGAAAACGACAGATAAATTCTCCACCACGATCATGGGTGTTTTTGTTTTAGTATTCAGTCTTTTCATCTGTGATAATATTCTTTCCGACCATTGGCGAGACACTACATTGAGCAACGCAGCACCATTCGAGCCAGCCCTTCAAAGAAACCCCATTGACTGTTATGGAGTCCAACCACCATCAAAGACCAACCGTCAGCCTTCTCCATGACCCGTCGATTTGTTGTTGATGTCGCGCTTACACGGCCATGTGATCACACCTTCGCGGGTACGGTATCTGGTCGGGTACTTGTACCTACTTGCTGCTTGCCGGCGCGGCAGTAAGTTGCGCAATAACAGATATGGATGTAACCGAACCCAAAGGCGGCTCGATACTTAGGGATGGGAATTGTGTCAACGGTAATCGCCCGCCATATCTGTCTAGCGGTCAACTTCACTTTTCTTACTTCCTAGTTGGTGGTACCATTTCCACGTCATCGCATCGGTCGGGGGCTGCTCAGATAGGAGGTGCGCACATCGAAAAATTGGTGGACGCTGTCTTTGTCATAGGGACCCGGTTCGATGGACTTGCTTGCGGGGAGATCTCATGGAAGTTTAGCAACGATTTAATGCACTCGCTAATGGAAGAGTATGGTGTTCCGCAAATTTTATAGTAGTTTAGTGTTATAAGTCGTGGTGGGACGATAAGGTTAAATGGCATATGTTGCAGCTTCATTAACCTTAAGAGCTTAAGAGTTCACAGGTTGACAACGTTAGGCGTTTTAAATACTGTCATCGTTCGCAAGTCGTTTGGTTCTCATCTGGTGCATTGCAACATCGGTACGTACCTACATATCGGGGTATCATTCGTATTGATGCTGTAAAGTGTGCCAAGATTGCATAATTCTTGGGCCGCAATCCGCAAAAAAAACGTTAGGAATTTGAAGCCGTTCGATGAAGGGGGAGGCAGACGTGAAAACGGTACCACAGACAGACGCGCAGTAATAACGAGGGCCACACCTTGTCGCTTGGAGAGACCCAATCGATTTGCCGAATGGCGCTGGGTGATTTTTTGTTTGTGGCGACGACAGAAGGCGGGCATAGCGTGGCAGATTTGAATAGATAAAAATGTTCAGATTGCAGTAGCTCTTTTATGGTCGTGTTTAGCCGGAGGCTTCCTAGAGGTTAGTTATTAGACAGACGCCAGAAGGGGGTTGTATGTTTGATGATTAAGCATTATGCAGCTATCTTGCAAGCATCTTTACAAGTTATTGAGCGGTTGAGTAACCGAACGGGGCTTCCATAGTAGGTTAATGGCTTCAAGTGTATGTCATTTATTGAGTTATTCGGTTGACTAACTTAATTGCTGAAACAAACATCAGGAATTGTTCCCGAGCCAAAACAGCAAGAGCACGATAGGTCACGGTGTCACTACCCTCTAGAAGTGCACCTGCATCAAAGGACATTCACCTGGCCTAGAACTCAGGGCTGAACTGGAATCAGTTGCGGAAAGCGGATTTAAACGTTCGAGACGTCAATAAAAACGATTCGAGTCGAATATTTTAGCCAACCTGAATTCATCAACTTACAAATGCAACCAATTTAGCGAATAGATATACGAATTTTAGAGAATATTTATACAACACGATCAATTGGAGTAATGAATTATAATATATTATGGTTTTGACTTTCATTAGTTGCGAGGTTGCACTACGTAGCATTTTTTACATCTGCAAAAAATAAATTTGTTTTTTTAAACAGTCCAAGTTATATAGGTTTTTAAGATTGAAGCAACCAATTCGAAGCATGGATGTTTTCTTTTAAAATCAGTTGTCTGGATCTCTGTAGGAGTTATGAGCCAACGTTATTTTTTGAATTCGACCCTAATAGACATCGTCATATGACATATTTAATTATTCGGGATCACGCAATTGAACCATAAAAACATGAACTTCCTGTCTACTGGTCGACATTGTCGTACTCTGTTGAACCTAATGTAATTGCAGTTGGTGTAAAAATGTGGTACAAAAAGTGCATCGCACAGTCAATGGTATTTGAAATGGAATAGCATAGCATAACGTCCATATAGAACAAAAATGTTTCCTGAACTGACCGTCAGGGATAGCCGGTGGATGGACAAACAGACAGACAGTGACGAATGCTCTCTATGATTATGAATGAGGCGTTCAATGAACTGTAGCTGAATGGATGCGATACCGAACCGTGCCGCGCCTTATGGAAAAACTATTGAGAATGGTAATGGTGATGGTAATTAGCGTTGTTAGCGTTTCCTGCCGCGTAAGGGGCTTGTTTCGAAGTGCATTCCACAATTATCAATGTAGGGTTACGGAAGGTGCTCCCGGCATTAACTCAAAAATCTGTAATCGTTTGTGTTTACTCGAGAATTTACGATACAGCTGGTTTAAATTGAACTTTAAGATGCTATTGCGACTTAAGAGGGGTGTGCCGAAGCGCAATAGCTTGCCGGGAATAATTGCCGATACCCTATATGTAGATCCAACCGATTACTGACAATTGGATTGGTGTGTGCTTTTTCTCTGGAGAGTTCTAGCATTTAGATTTATAATGGAAGCAAATTACAAGTATAACGTTTAACCATTTATGTGTACCTAATAAAAAGGGCATTGTACCACTTTCTATCGTACTCTCTAAGATATATTATGGAGCAAAATAATTAAGTACTGATTACATGAATTCCATGTGTTCGTTCCTTTTTTTTTTTTTTTTCAAAAAATGGAGTAAGGTACACTGGGGGAAGTGGAAAAGGAAAAATCGATAATGCATGTTTGAATTAGTGTAAAACCAGTTTAAATGATTTAAATGCGTTCAATCAAAATGGGCTATCAAAAACAGTCAATTTTGCACCAACTGTGCGGTAATTCATACCATTTTGGTCGCTTGAAATTTATGAAAATAGATTTTAAAATTAGGAGTTGTTATTCCACTTACCCTAGTGGGATGGGGTAAGTGGAAAACCCATGTTGCCTTGACCTTCAATAGTGATGAGTAGTTACATATAACTAAAATCAATACGATAATTGCTCTGAGTGTCTATTGTGGAATAATTTCATTACCTTAACGGAATAGATCCTCAAGGAATTCTCGTAATAGCTAGAGGAGGGCTGGTTTTGCCTTCTCGGACACTAAGTGTACGTAAAGTCTATATGTTCGCCCCAAAGATGAACATTTTAAAGGAAAAATTGGACTTACATGGTTTTAAACTAATAAACTTAGTTTAACGAATTGAGATGATGTCTGTATGTGCGTATTTGTATGAATGTGTGTGCGCAAAGCACGTACAAAATTATCAGCTATTCTTAATCACTTGTCCTTAACCGATTTGTTCGCAAAGGAATTGCATTCAACGGCGAAACTTGTTAGGAATAAAAATTAATGTGAATTATACAATATATTTACCTATCAGTGCTATTTTTAACTTTCTTATATATTTTTTTCATATGGAAAACATGTGAAGGGCATCAGTACCGATAGGTGGATTAATCAGGCATTTTCTCATTTATATGAGTCCAATCACCACTGGAATCACAATGATAACAAAGAAGGAACATATTAAGATTCACAGCTATCGAAATAAACTCTGGAGGTAGGAAAAAATTGCGTAATTAGAACATTATCCACTTCCCCATAGTGTTTGATACCTGGGGTAAGTGTAAAATTTTTGAATTATTTGCTTTCTTGGTACAAACCACTACCAATTGAATCGGAATAGTTTAATTGTATTGTAATGGTCACCTGTGATATAAATTCACTTGAAAAAAGAACAATTGGTGCAAATAAGAATTAATTTTATGAAAGCAAATATCAATTTTTCGCGAAACCTAAAATTACAGTTCAAGCGTTAACCGTGTTAGTGTATGTATTAAACAAATTTCAACATAGTATTAGTGTGAGCATTAAAGCATAACATTGCATGATGCTATGATGTGGTAAAAAGTGTAAAGTATGTACAATTCTAATTTTTCGAGTCGATTTTTACACTTACCCCCTTTTTCCACTTCCCCCACTGTACCTTATCTTAGTTGTGTCTAGTCTACTCTGCACATACACAGAGAACTCGTGAAAACATCCTGGAAAGTGATAGATTCGACTGTATCTATATTTGTTGGAAATGCTAATATCATCTTCCAAACTTAGACGTACATGTTCATGATAGAATTAGAGGCGAAAGTATAGAATTGATACGGCAGGCATGAAGAATGTTTTTATAGAAATCGATTTGAAAGCGAGCAGGGTAATATTTGCGATGTCACATATCACACGACCTTCCTTCTGCCAAGCTACCGTATGAAGAGGGAGGGAAGAATATCAGTGTGGAAGCCAGTGGAGATATATCAGCTTCCCTGTTCCCTTTTCTTCAGGGCCCTGTTCCCTTTACTTTCACTATTTTGAACTTGTTTGTATCAACAGATAGGATACATCATTTTTGGATTAGATTAGACAGATAGGATACATCATTTTTGGACACATGGACCATTTCCCGGCAAACTGTATAGAAAAAATATGTTTTGTGTTATTAGACTCAGAATTATGATTGATAATTTTCAAAAAGCTCCCCAACTGCACAATCTTCAATATTAATGAGCCGTGAATTCTGCACCTGATTCGTTAAATTTTAAGAATAAAAAAATGGGGTTCAAAGCTTCCTCACTCCACCTATACGCATCTGTGCCAATGTCAATCTGTTCACTTTTCAACTTATTCAACTTATCGCCTACCTGGAAACCCTCATACTGCTTCATACAAAAATTGTTTGTAACAAAAAACGCGACACAAAAAATGTTTTAAGCCACACACTTCCATTTTTTTTATATTCACGTTATTCATTAAAATCCATTCAAAATAATAAAGCAAAGGCATTTTAAAAATGTATGTCCAAACAAAAATAAAAAACCACTTCGGCATATTAATTGCTAGTCATATCGTGTAGTCAATTTTTTCTGACGCATTTCCAATAT
This sequence comes from Armigeres subalbatus, assembly GCF_024139115.2. NCBI lineage: Eukaryota > Metazoa > Arthropoda > Insecta > Diptera > Culicidae > Armigeres > Armigeres subalbatus. Next base: position 362,539,476 of record NC_085141.1, read on the forward strand.
GAAATAAATTCCAAATGTTATTTATAATCGATTATAGTTCGACTGCGATATTTGTTCTCATCCTTTGGGGTTTTCAGTCTGAAAATGGTTCAAACGAGTTCACATTTGCATTGCCCGACGTTTCAGCCCGTTTATTGGGTCTTTTTCAAGGGAAAAGCTGTCTGCCGTTTTTTGTACACTTTACATCTATGGACACATGTGCTACGGTTGGAGCTTCTAGTACTTGAACACATAATTTGCTTGTCATTAACATAAATTTTTCATGGAAAAGGACACCGTTCAACATCAATACACTATGCACTTAATGACTGGCAAATGTGAACCCGTTTGAATAATTTTCGGACTGAAAGAACCAAAAGATAAGTTATTTATAATCGTTTTAAATCCAAAATGGCTATTGATCTCAAATGATAATTATAAATATATACGATTGGACTGGTTTTTCATAAAACCAAACATGATTCATGCCACTTGGTATCACGCTTTCGTGATATCAACATATCAACAGCATCGCCATAGATTTCACTACGTAAAATATGGCTTCTAATTGCTCATTTCATGACTGTTTTGAATAAAAGACATTTGGTTTAATGCCGTTTGACCAATTGCTGAAAAAAAATCATTAGATATCGATTAATAGAAAGTGAGTAATGAGATGAGAGTAGTGAGAATTACATGAAGTGTATAGCGAAAAGTTGTGGTCTCTAGTAGCCTTGAGAGCAAAAGCGTAGGATTGCCAATCCTGAGATGGTGAGTTAGATTCTCGGACTGGTTGTTTTCGAGTGGGATACATTCTCGACTTCCTATACATAGTGTATCCATTGTACTTGCCACACAAGATACATACTCATGCAAGAAGTGAGAAGTGAAAAAATAGAAATGATAAGTGAGAAGAGAGAAGTGAGAGGTGAGAAATAAAGAGTGAGAAGTGATAAGTAAGAAGTGAGATGTGAGCAGTGAAAAAGGGAAAAGTGAGAAGTGAGATGTGATTTTTGAGATGTGAGCAGTGGGTGGTGAAAAGTATGATGTGCCAGAAATGAGCCAGCCTAGGGCTGCAAATCTATTAAACAAAGACAAAAAAAAGTGTGATGTGAGAATTTCTTTTTTCTTCTTTTTTTTTCCTTCTTTTTTTTTATTTTATTCTTCCTTCTTGTCCATTTTTCCTATTTCCGTTTTCTATCTCTTTCTTCGTTTCCTTTGCTTTTTCATCTCCTATCTTCCTCCTTTTTTCTGCCTTATATCTCACCACTCAATTTTCAACATTTTGCTTATCATAGTACTCACTTCTCACTTCTCAGCTTTAACTTTTAACAATTCACTTCTTACTTCGAACATTCACTACTGGCTTCACTTAATCGATTTACAAATTTCAACTATTCGGCCAAATAGCGTTCAGCCAAATGACCCTTTCGGCCAAATAACCCCAAATCATTTGTTTCTAGTTCCATATTTTGCTCTCCGTGTTTGCGAGGTGTGTGATATGCGTTCGACAGCGTGAAAATTTTTAAATAACCACAAGAAAGATAGTCGCTACCCACTAGCGAGATCATAATAAGAGACGTTCTTTTGGTGTAGTCTGACCAGATCATTTCGGCGAAAAAACGGGACAAACGCGCTTGCAAAACGGGACTTGTCAAAAAAACCTTGTCAAGAGCCGTGGAAATTTCAATTTTTTTGGGCTTAATTTTCATTTTCCGTGTAAGAAATTAGAAATACAGTCGCCTTTCCACGTCTCGATATTGAAGGAACCATCGAGATAAGGAGAGATCGAGGAATGAAAGGAAAATGAATTATTGTCAGTGGCTGATTTTCTACCCGCCGCTGTCACATCCAACCGCCTGAAATTTGTATCTAACGCGGGTTTTCTCAAAATTAGAAACTTTTCATGAAAAACTATTTGGTACCGGTTATGTAGGAAGGTGTCCGCTACTACGCCTACCAAATATTTTTTCGATGAAGGTGCTAAATTTTGAGAAATCGAACCTTAGATGCCTTTCGCCATACTGATTTCAAAAAGTTAACTCCTAGTTTGCCGCTGTAAGCATGCTCAAAGTAGGCATGTCATTTAAATGGAAAGCTTGTTGCTATGAAAAACGACAGCAAAACAAATGTCATCTCTTGTTGTTCATGTGTTTGTTATTGTCCAAAAATGGTCTAGTAGCCTGGGAATATGAATGTATCGACATAGGGAGAGAGAATCCTCAAAATATGATCAGAACACATCGAGATAGAGAGATATCCAGACAGGGAGGTTAACGCAAGGAGCTAGACTTTACTTAGGTGGCGCAGATCAGCGATGCGTGCTACTGGTTGTCTCTTTTACTCTCCCGCTGATCTTATGCAACGCAAATAGTGACGTCACTATCAGCGGGTGAGTAAAAGAGACAACTAGTGGTACGCATCGCTGATCTGCGCCACCTTAGTAAAGTCTAGCTCATTGAGGTCAACGAATGCCCAAATGTATGTAGATTGAAGGGACCGAAAAAAAAACCATCGACATAGGGAGAGATATCGAGATATAGAACATCGAGATGTGGAGAGTCGATTGTATTTTAGAGTGAATCATTCACCACCATAACCTTCTATTGTGTTAAGTTAGTTGTGGAAAAATGCTAAACTACACATTTTCCACTCTTCACTGCGACGCGGACAAAAACACGAAGGAACAGAAAATTAAGTATCTTTCAAGATTTAAAAAAAAAATGAGAATTTTGAAATTAAGTTTTAATCTACTCTTAGATGCATGGATTTTATTATTGACCAATATCAAAAACTTTTACAATCCTGAACAATTGAAAATAACAAATAATATTCAAAGTACCCTGCCTAAGGCCGGTTTTGGGCATTGGAAGACTTGTTTTCGTGCGAATAAGACCCGATGTTCAGCCTATTCGAGAATGTTTCGACCTATTTGCCGAAAAACGAAAAACATCTTGCTTAAGTTAGTTATTTGAAAAACCCTGCCAATAATTTGAAAAACGACTACCAATAATTTGATGCCATATACATCTTTAACAAACAAACATAGTCGATCCCGAGCCACACACATGTTGTAAATCTGTTTATGATATGTGTATGTATCACAAAGTATCTCCTGGAGCTAAAAAAATTCCATATGTAGAATGTAAAATTTTCCTTAGGAAAAAAATGGATGTAAAGAAAATGAAACAAAGGTGCGAACTAATTTGAGTAGATTTTCAGTGGAATATTCGAACTTATCATGTTAAGATTAAGTCGCATTTTTTTCAAAAAGTATCTCCTGAAGCTAAAAAACTCAAAGGTGCAGCCCAATCGGGTTGTACGCAAAGGTGACGTAGGACTACGTAGCTATTCGAAATTGATAGTATTTGCCATGATAGTGTGTGTCGTTTTATTAACATTGAGCAAACTGCTCGGAGGCCAACTGAATCAAGAGGTCGAATAGTTGTTCCCAGTTGTATGGAAGTCTCTAACCGTGTAATTAACATGTCTTATTGTCCGCTGAAGCCACTCGACTGGCTTTCAGTCGGGGACATCACAATCCTTACTTTGTAACGAACGCTTACATCGCGGGTGAAAACCAAACGTTGCATATAAATCTATTTGCGTTTGGTTTCACGCCACTTCTGATTCTGATTATTTCTCCTTTATTTCGGCCATTTTTGAGGATGGTGTCCTCCAAAAAGGTCTTTATGCTTACAAAAGAATGTTGATCCGACAATCCGATATGAACTTTCTTTAAAGAGCAAAACTCAGTCGTAGCTAGGGAATTTGATAGCGCGCCGGAGGGAGATGATGCAATTAATTTGAACGGGTGGAATCACTAACAGCAACCAAGCTACCACGCTAAACCCGATGCCGCCGAAACAATCTATTTTCGCAATTAACTCTTTCGTTCCATAAAATGCTGGTCCTGAGAAGAACCAATTTTCTTTTCCCAATGCGTCTTTCCAATAACTAACTTCATCCAAACGCTTGACATCACCTTGTGTTGAAATTGTCCGACCACCGACCGCCTACGTGCTGTTGTGTCCGCTCTGCTCGGAGAATGAGCAATTCTAAGAATCTTATGAAATTTTCTCGCTAGATTCTGAATTTGGTTATGAGCTGTTGGTTATCTAAGATGCGTATTGTTGTGAAGAGTAACAACATAAATTTGACTCAAGACGAAGTTTCTTCATACTACAAAACGTTATCTTTCGGCATCTGTCTGTCCGAGCGACGTTCACCGATGGTAGATAGTTTCCACAGAGGTGGCGTCTTCATTGATTTTATACAAAAGAATGATGATCCGACTATCCGAAATAAACTTTCTTTAAAGTACAAAACTCAATCGTAAATAGCGAATTTGATAGCGCGTCGGAGGGAGATGATGCAGTAAATTTGAATGGATGGAATCACTAACAGCAACCAAGGTACCACGCCAAACCCGATGCCACCGAAACAGTCCATTTTCGCAATTAACTCTTTCCATAAAATGTTGGTCCTGAGAAGAACCAATTTTCTTTTCCCAATGCGCCTTCTGTCCAATAACTAACTGCATCCAATCGCTTGTCGACACCTTCTTGCGTTGCAACTGTCCGAACGCCACTTGATGGTTTTTCGCTGAGCCTCCAAAGGTTGAAATAAATTTGCAGCATTGCCACACTGCCACCCACTTCGTGCAATGAAGGGGCGGGGCTAATGGAATTACTTCATTTGATATAAGAAAGTTGCTTTTCGGCGCTCGCGAGCCATTTCGATCGGGTTTCCACAGACAACGGACCGTTCGGAGAATGATGAACTCTAAGAATCAAATGAAACTTTCTCGCAAGATTCTGAATTTGGTTATGAGATGTTGTTTATCTAAGATGCGTATTGTTGCGAGGAATGACAACAGAAATTTGACTCAAGACGAAGTTTCTTCATATTACAAAACATTATCTTCTGGCATCTGTCTGTCCAAGCGACGTTTACTAATGGGTAGTTGTTGTAGGTAGATAGTTTTCACAAAGGTGGCGTCTTCATTGATTTTATACAAAAGCCACCATTTTATACATTAGAAGGATCCAACTAACCGAAATAAACTTTCTTCAAAGAGCAAAACTCAATCGTAAATAGAAAATTTGATAGCGCGTCGGAGGGAGATGATGCAGTAAATTTGAATAGATGGAATCACTAACAGCAACCAAGGTACCACGCCAAACCCGATGCCACCGAAACAGTCCATTTTCGCAATTAACTCTTTCTTTCCATAAAATGTTGGTCCTGAGAAGAACCAATTTTCTTTTCCCAAATGCGCCTTCTGTCCAATAACTAACTGCATCCAATCGCTTGTCGACACCTTGCGTTGCAACTGTCCGACCGCCACTTGATGGTTTTTCGCTGAGCCTCCAAAGGTTGAAATAAATTTGCAGCATGGCCACACTGCCACCCACTTCGTGCTGCTGTGTCCGCTCCGCTGCATCGAATGTTGAACCGCCTTCTGTGGAATCCAGATCAAAATGGCTCGCGCACGCCGAACAGCAGCTTTCTTGTATTTAATTAATTAAACCCGTAAGCCCCGCCCCTTTATGAGCTTATATGATGTAAATATAATGTGCACTCATAACGATTAATGGAGGGGCGGGGCTAATGGAATTACTTCATTAGATATAAGAAAGCTGCTTTTCCGCGCGCGCGAGCCATTTCGATCGGGTTTCCACAGACAACGGACCGTTCGGAGAATTATGAATTCTAAGAATCCAATGAAACTTTCTCGAAAGATTCTGAATTTGGTTATGAGATCAATCGTAAATAGCGATTTTGATAGCGCGTCGGAGGGATATGATGTCTGTTCAAGCGACGTTCACTAATGGGTAGTTGCTGTAGGTAGATAGTTTTCATGGATTTTATACAAAAGAAAGTTGATCCGAAATAAACTTTCTTCAAAGCTCAAAACTCAATCGTACATAGCGAATTTGATAGCGCGTCGGAGGGAGATGACGTAGTTAATTTTAATGGATGGGATCACTAACAGCAACCAAGCTACCACGCCAAACCCGATGCCACCGAAACAGTCCATTTTCGCAATTAACTCTTTCTTTTTATAAAATGTTGGTCCTGAGAAGAACCAATTTTCTATTCCCAATGTTCCTTTCCAACTAACTGACACCACAATTTGTAATAAATTTTGATAATTTGGTGCAGGATCGCCACAGTGCTATTTTTATGGTCAACCTTTTCTTCATATGAAATTCTGGTTCGTTGAGGTTGAATGATCTGCAGCAACACATCGAGCACCACCACCAATGCGATGGATTTTCTTTGAAAATGTTATTAGCGCCTCCATGATGCTGTGTCCGCTCCGCTACAATCGCTTTGATGCGTCTGCTATGCGTGAAATCTTGTTCAAACTGAGGAATAGATCCAAACCCGCAAGTGATTGATTTTTGATGTATGTGCTTGTGATGCATGTACGTGATTGGTTGGTTTACCTATTTCTAAACTTTTTATCAATTATCAATAATAAATAGTTGAAAATCAGTATTTTCAAATAAATACAAAGAAGCGTTGACTCTACCTTGATCGAATGGCCCAAAAAAATTGAAAATCCATCGAGAAACGGCTGAGATATTGAAGTTTAAAGTCTATCATATTTTCGTGACGGTCGCAATCGTAAAGTGTACCCCGATATAGAAAACACAGACGTAGTTCTACGTCAAAAAAATCTATATGTAGAATGTAAAAATTTCCTTAGGAAAAAAATGGATGTAAAGAAAATGAAACAAAGGTGCGAATTAATTTAAATTCTTCATTTATAATTAATGCAAAAGTATAAAATTGCTAATGTATGTTATTTCCCACTGAATCAACATCTAGTTTGCTCGGCTTAGCAGCCAAACTGATGTTGTTGACAAAACAAAACTTTCTTTTAAACATGGCACAGAATATACGGTTATATTGACCCATGTATTTCGAAAATATGTCTAATGCTAACAGCGTCATTAGCATTCTAGTCCTTATGCTTCTACACTTTTATTGGGCAGAAGCCAAATGAAAAGCTGATAGTCAATCTTTTCTGTGAGCATCGAAACGGATCTGAATTTAAATTTCTAGTGAAAATATTTAGGGGGCACAACAAACAATGTCAAGGTCTTAATAAAATGGTTGAGAACCGCTGCCCTAGAAGGCAGATCTATTCACCACATGATGTCAGAGATTAGATTTCGTCGCAATAATAAATCGACACATTCAAACGGAATAGAATCGCTTACCCCAGTGGGATGGGGTAAGCGGAAAACCCATATTACCTTGACCTCCAATTGTGATGAGTAGTTACATGTAACTAAAATCAAAACGATTATTGCTTTGAGTATCTTTTGTTGAATAATTTCATTAGCTAAACGCTGGTTTTGCTTTCTCGAACACTGTGTAAGTAAAATCTATATATTCGCCCCAAAGATGAAGTTTTTATAGGAAAAACTATATTATTACATATCAAATTACATTTTTGTTCTTCAATATATTTGTGCTTTGTATTTAATCTATTTTTGTGTATATTCAAGACTCTATTTGTATTTTATTTGAGAAAAAATTTCAAACGGATTTTGGTAGGTTCTCATAAAGAATTGTTTTAAAATGGTACATTTGCTAACTGGGTGTGCGTTTTGAGTGCTTTCCGACATCGTTAACAAATTCTGTCTTACATATAGAACCTCTACGATGCTGTAAATGGATTTGGGCATCGTTTGACAGGTTGAACAGGCAACAGCACCTTTAGCACATGAAAATTTCACCGTTAAATTATGTTGTGCCGGACAGTGTACCTATTATGGATTTTCAGTTTCTCGTATTTTTTTTTGGATTTTCGGTAAAACATTGAAAAACCCAAAGGAAAAACTTTCGTCAAAATCGTCAAACAATCCCTTGAAGTTAACTGCTGTTGCATTGTTCACATCAAATTAATGTTCGTATTAAATCCATTACTTTTCACTTTACACACAGAATTCTCTAATTATAAACGGAAGTAGATTGCTTTGGCTTTGTATTTCTAATTGCCATGGTGTAGTGTTCATAAGAATACAAGATTAGGCGTGAAATGGATGGCAGATGCATCTGATAAAATTCCGCTTGCCCCTCTCACTCAAACAATAATAAATTTCCAGTCAATAATCATTCTAAATTAACAACGAAACAAATTTATGGCCTTTCTAATCGATAACAGCACATGTCTTTGTTTCAAAAGTACGGAATGTGTTCACAACTGCCGTTTGTCAAAACTAGAATATTCCGTTTCTCGATTCCCCCTCGCATTGACTGGCGGGACGACAGCGAAGCTGGTTTGGCAAGACGCACCCATGTGCGTCGGGGCAAGATTCTCCCAATTAGTCCTTCCCACTGACTGGCCTGTTTTGAGACTTGAAATATTAATGGCATGGCAGTGTCGCCGCGTCAGTGGCCGTTGAACTTCTTGTTTGGTAGGTGATCGCACGCTGCTCACACTACCATCGGCCACAGTGCTGCCCGGTTTCTGACTGAAATATGTGTCCGCTGTAAATTTCAGATTTAGGTCGCCGTTGAGTTATTCCGAATCATAATCTGGAGTCACGTTTTCTCGTTTGTTTGATAGGTTTGACGATCGTGTTTCGTTTTATTTATGGCATTACGTTCTCACTGGATATTTGCCTATAAACTTGAAGTTGCATCTAACAATTTACCTTTGCATTCTTTACAAGATTGGGTTGGTAAAGATGTCAAAGCTAATTTATGGGAACCGTTTCTGTAGTTTCGAGATTACTAAATCTGTAAATTTAATCAATAGTGGAGTTCAATGGACTTTCTTAATTATCTTTTTTGTTAATGATGCTTAAAGTTGGGAACGATCTATTTACGATTTTCTAATAATTTCATAATATGATGCACAATTAGAGAGTACCTACGATATCTTAGGAGCACAAATCTTACATCATGGAGCGATAATATGATTACGGGTCGGACTTTTTTTATGACTTTCAGTTTATTTATCAGAATTGGCATTCGTATCCCATTGTTTACTAATTATTAAAGAGTCACGTCGTGTATGACTACATATTTAGCGTGCAGTGGGGTTGATAACATTTGAGAAAAACAAAAGTATTACGAAACACGAAACACGAAGGCGATACAGTGCTAAAATGGAATGACATCTGAGGCTGTGCATATTTGTCGACTTGTACTGAGATGGTAGGTGGCGTTAAAAAGTTATTTAATGGTTTTGGTGGTTACCATTCCAATTGGTGGTTTTGGTGGTTACCAAAAACCAATTTGTAGTTTGCAAATCATACATTCTAATAATTGATCCAAATCTGTTGAATACTTGAACAGAATTGATATTTCGATGGAAAATGTTCGCATTTCATGTCAAACCAATTATAAAATTGATTGGTAACGCAATCCACATGGCTCGAATTAACACATTCCTTGCTAAAGCATCCGACAAACAACAGCAAAATATTTGTTTATGCAAATTAGACGTGGAACCCACACTGTAGCTATCTTTAGAAGACAATGTTGCATTCAACATTTAAGTTGGGGGGCGAAGCACACATTTGAGTGCAGCATATGCAGACGGAAGGAAAGCAAATAAAAATTCATATCGAAAACAACCTACGCATAGCTGCCGTCTGTTTTTCGGGATAATGCGGGACCATTGACAGTGCAAACTTTCGAAAACCGGTTCAATAGTGTAAGGGAGTTTGGTACATAATGTTCGGTAGGAATAGATAAATATTGGACAATTTGTTAACATTTTCAAATGGGTGTTTGGACTTTCTGAAACATATCTTTCTGAAAAGAGTTTTGTGAGCCAAATTTGATACGTCCAAAAACAGTTTTCGATCATTTTTCGTATAAATAAGTGATTTTCATCATGTGGCATAAGAGTGCGTGTTTGGTTGCTTCTGGGGATTTATTTTGTCATTTTTCCACGAGAACCATCTTCAATTGGTTTAATTTCTGTATCGTTTGTTTTTGAACTTTCTATACAAGAACCCCACATATTTTCAATGTGGTTTAGGTCTGGAGATTGAGAAGGATGCGGGAGTGTTGATTCGGCATTGTACAGTAGCCACTCAGTTTTGAATCATTGTTTTGGACAAAGTAAAAATTTGATTGATGTTCAAATAAATGAAACGGTCCATAGAATTATTGATAAATCTTAGATTTTTGATGCCGTTTGCACCTAAAGCTCTCCAACCCATAATATGGCCACCACTTTGCTTTGCAGTCGGTGGAAAGGAATTTTGAACGGCTACTCAGTCTTACAATTTCACAACGAGTTTATTATCTACCCGACGTTTCGACACGGGAATTGTGTCTTTTTCGAGGGAACTGTAATTTAATGAGTAATCTAATTGTCCTGATTTTATGGTTAATAGTCAAATAAACTTACAATATTTCTGTTGTTTGTCGTCGTGTGTTTAGTCTTAGTTGAACCGTCTGTTTGTCTAAGTGTCCATACATGCTGTGAATTAATGGCTTAATGTAATTTGTGTGGAAAGTTGAATATGGATATTTAAAAAAAGTAGTTTAAATTCTTACACTTCGGAAGCACTGTTATCAATTTTCATTTTTTAGCTAATGGCGCAATTTTCTTTTGTTCTACCTCCCCCTTAAATGAATATTCATTTTGGTAACCAATGTGCCCTATCGGCATATTCGATTACTCTCCTACGTTCTGCTCAGTATCTCTATTTCTCTGTCGTTCATTTATGCTTTTTATGTGGTGTAATACGGCTGCGTATGTATATATGTATGTATATGCTGAGCAATAACACAAAAGAAAATAAAAATTTTGTCCTGTAGCTGGTTTGCGTGATTCTTTAACCAGCTCGTCGTTCTCTCGTCCATGAATATGACATTCTGCTAGAACTTTTGTGGCTCAACCATTCGTGTTTTGAGCATACCTACTTCAGTCACATCTTCATATTCTTAAAAAAAATTGTTTTTCCTTTACTTCCACTAAAAAAAGGAAGACAAACATTTTTTTAAACCGTGTAACATTTTTCTCTAAGACGCTCTCAAATAATTATTAATTCATATTCTTGGCAGATAAGATATTCTTCTGCGAATTGCGACGACTATGATATCCGATATCGTTGCAGATGGTTTGCGGACTGACTTTGATGTTCGCACATTTTAGAGGCACTATCCTTACAATTTTGCCTTGAGCTTCGACTTACGGCCAGTGTCGGAAGCAGTTTCAAGTGATTTTGATATTGGATAGTTATATATCACATACTGTAACGGCGATCATGACATATTACCAGTACCGGCTAATTCAGACAAGCCAAGAGACAAGCTTTTGCCACCATTTTTGGTATATTTTCGTGTTACTAAAGAGATTTTTCTAAGTGGAACAGCCATTTTCCTACAGAACAAACACTTTGATGCTAAAAATTATTCAAACTTGGTAAAAAGTTTTATTAATTACTTTATAGTATTTGTAATCACTATGCAAAGCTTTCCTACAAAACTCTGCATTAGAGTGATTCAAATTTTGACTTTTTCGCTCCCCTATGCTAAAACGATTGGTTTTGTCATTTCAATATTTTAGCTATTTTGGATGTAATTTGATTGTGCACGCGTGATCTGAAGTCTGTATGGAAATTGCTATGTAAATCGCCACTTACGTGAATTAATGTTTCATGAGGTGGTCCAATAACTCTTTGAATATAGTCTATACTTGAACTTTATAGAATGCTTCTTACGCTGAAAGTCAGTGGTTGTTGCGAAACGATCTGACTGTTGTAAGCAGAGTTATACATATAGAAAACAATAATGCTCATCATTGATATTGATGTTATTCTTTTACATGTTAAATTGAATATCCCACAATTCAGTTTTTCCGTAATAACTTTTCATGGCAGTATCAAATTGTTTCGCAACAAAGATTGTTTCCTTGCTACGTTTTCTATATTAGCAGTGTATTCATGTATTTTAGACCTTACTGGGCAACGGCGCGGAACGTTTTTCCCCAAAAGTTACTGTTTTCATAGTAATGTGCATACAAACTTCAAATTGCATGTGCTCAGTCAAATTACAACCAAATTAGCTAAAAACTTAGAAAGATTATATTAATACCAAATACCATCGTTTAAGCATAGGGGAGCGAAAAAGTCAAAATGTGAATCACTCTACTTTGCATGTTCTAAATATTGATAAACTGACAGATAATTGTTTACTGAACATTTTTTTTAAAAAGCCTTCAGTTACGTACAATTTTTTGGCGTCGGGTTTATAAATTTTTATTTATTGATCATCCGTATTTTTTGATATTTCGAGTACTGACAAAATCATCATTAAACATAATTGTTTGAAATTAATGGAAATTGGGATCCACCAAGGAAAGAACCATTAATTCTTATTCTTCTTCATCTTCTTATTTGCATTACATTCCTCACTGGGACATTGCCGCTTCGCTGCTTGTTCTATCCATTAATTACGTAACACTTTTCGTAACAATTTATTTGTATATCATTTAAATTTTTGTATGGATTGTCACACTTCGGACAACCTCCTGTAATTTTTGGATGCTTCCTAATTGGGAGGGTTTAAGTTAAACTGTTTGACTAATGAGCAGCAAGGACAACCGAATGAATGCTGTCACCAGAGAAAAAGTAGAATCACACGGGAGAGTGTAGCCAATGGAATTCAAAATTATCTTAAAAATTACGAACTCACTTGTTTTGAAAAATGCTTTATTACACTAGATTAGAAATTCAATACACATCAAAAAAGTACCTTTTCTGGGATCTTCCTTCTTCTTCTTATTGGCATTACATCCCCACACAGGGATCTATTTGAGAAAAAAAAATTATCCTTAACAATCAAATACAATATTTACAATGTAGATAATCAAAAGTCTAACCTGGTGATCCAAATCATTTTCAAATTACATATCATTCAGAAATTTTTAAAGTTGTTAAGATAATTGCATCCCATATCTTGCTGTGGTATTTTTTTTCGTGATTCTACTGTTTCTTTTTTGACTCTTCTTCTAGCGCAGCGGTTCTCAACATTTTTCTTGAGAGGTACCCCTTCGAGCTTTTGCATCAATTGAGGTACCTCCTATGTTTTTGCCTTTCTCGTATACTAAGTATACGGAAAGGCTATAGGACCACTCCAAAACAGAACTTTTTATAGAAGGCTCGGAGCCCCATAGTGTTATATACTAATCGACTCAGCTCGACGAATTGAGGTGATGTCTGTATGTGTGTGAGTATGTGTACAAAAATGTGAGACAAACATTATCCGATTTTCTCGCAACAAGTTGCATTCGACGCAGATTGTGGCCTAGTTAGACCCTATTGAAAATTAGACCGATCGGATATTGCGTTCCGGAGTTATTAACAAAACATAGTTTTTTGTCAAAACCGGAAAAAATCATTTTTTTAGAAATTGCTGCAATGCATTGATTTAAAAAATAAATGAGAAATGATGGAAATATTGTAATCTATTTCCCTAAAGTGTTATTTTGACCTATCTAATGTGTTTTTCTTATTTCATTTTATAATGCTCGAGAAAGGCATCACCATCGCTAGGTGGATTAATCTGTAAGACGCGCGGCTACAAAGCAAGATCATGCTGAGGGTGGCTGAGTTCGATTCCCGGTGCCGGTCTAGGTTGGAAATTAGATTGGAAATTGTCTCGACTTCCCACGGCATAAAAGTATCATCGTGCTTGCCTCATGATATACGAATGCATAAATGGTAACCTGGCTTAGAAACCTCGCAATTAATAACTGCGGAAGTGCTTAATGAACACTAAGCTGCGAGGCGGCTCTGTCCCAGTGAGCCTCTTCCGAGAGAACCTTCCGAGCCTCTTGAAGAAAGGGTTCTGAGTCTCTTGAAAGGCGGTTTTCGAGCCACTTAAAAGGATGCTTCCGAGCATCTTGAAAGGACGCCTCAGAGCTGCTTGAAAGTATGCTTCCAAGCCTCTTGGAAAAATAATTCCGATCCTCTTAAAGGAAGGCTTCGAGTCTTTTAGAAGAAGCCTTCCGAGCTTTTTTAAGAGAGCCTTCCGAATCTTTTGGATGATATGATGCTTCCAAACCACTTAAAAAAAGTTCTCTAAGCCCCTTGAAAGAAGGCTTTCGAGCCATTTAAAATTAGGCTTCTGTGTATCTGTGTATCGCTCAGGCTTTCGAGAGTACGGTTCCAAGCCTCTTGAAAAAAGAAGTGAATGACAAATTATTTCATTACTATTGAGAATCAATACAGTATCGGTGTCGATACAGTTTTTGTTTTGTATTATCAAGAGTATCATGACAAGGTCCCGCTATTTAGACCCTTCGCAAGGAACAATCTCATCGAAGGCGCTCCTCTTATCAAGCTTTTCTTGAGAAAACAGAACAGTAATACTGTTATTTGGCCGGATCGCCTGCCACATCCTTGCATATCTTCTAGAATATCATCAGTAAAGCTACAAACCCTAGATTTAGCTCTGTTTACAAAACCTTGCTAAAGAATTTGTTCAGTAATAAGAATTTTCGTGTTTCTTTTAACTAATTGCTTGAAAAATGTACTTCCGCTGCATACAGTTTAGCCTCATACGGAGGAAGTTTGAATCTTTCAACCATCTGCAGAATAAAGATAATTTAGCCATAATTCAGAGACTGCAATTGGTAGCGAGGACTAAATACGACGAATCCTTATTACCACAACTCATTGTCCTAGCTCGAAAAATAGATTAAGCTAGGGCTCGGTTTGGTTTGAAAAATACCTTACGAGCCCGTTGGAAAGATCCTTCGAGGCTTTTAAAAGAAGCAGAAAAAAAAAGAAAGTTTATAAAAAAAAGCTTAAAAGAAGGCTTCCGGTCCTTCTGAAAGATAGTTTCCGAACCTCTTAAAATGAGGCTTCCGGGTCACTTGAAAGGAAGCTTCCGGGCATCTTGAAAAGAGGCTTCCGAGAAGTGTAGAAGGATGCTTCTAATTCTCTTGCAACGAAACAACTGAGCTTTTTGTGAAAAAGTCAAAAGACTTGGAGGAGGCTTCCGAATCTGTAGACTCTAGATTTAAGTTAAGAATCATATTCTTTTCGAGGTTTTGCCCTTTTGATCTTTTGTCCCACATCCCTTCATCCATTATACTGGTTGTAGAGGGCAGGATTCAATAGGCCATGATTTACTGATCGCCATGCATATTATGTACATAACAGTTTTGAAATAAAAATTACAAATTTTTAAAACTTTATCAATAAGTTTTGATTAAAATTGTAATTCATCCGCCATTATGCATTTTTTGACTATTGAAAATAATTCAACGATTGGAAGTATTAGTAATGAAAATTGTAATTTTGAATGCATTCTATTGTTGATTTGAGATGATGATGATAAGATGATTTGTTTTAACTCTAAACTGAAATTTGTGTTTCCATGACTACGTAGAAAAATATCAAACAATCATATCAGCAATACTGAAAAGCGCTAACCTTTTGTTAGAATTTGAGCAATT
This sequence comes from Armigeres subalbatus, assembly GCF_024139115.2. Classification (NCBI taxonomy): domain Eukaryota; kingdom Metazoa; phylum Arthropoda; class Insecta; order Diptera; family Culicidae; genus Armigeres; species Armigeres subalbatus. The sequence continues at coordinate 362,554,906 of NC_085141.1, forward strand.
CTTTTTGTTGAAATGCCTCCATAAATAGCAAAGGATTGATCACATCTCCGATAAATTGGTGTCATTAAGAAAACCAATTATTTGATTAACTTTCAAAAAATCCGAGTCTTGAACAATAAATTAGAATAAATAAAAATTATTAAATATGTTTTAGCTTTATGTCAAATTTCTTATTGCGGCAGAAAAGTAGATAGTTTCACAGGAAGATAGATCGATACATAGATGCAAATCGGTGTGTACTCTGTGATCGGTTTCTCGATAGAGAGGCTATACTGGTTTGTCTTTGGGTTCTACTTGGTGTTAGGTCACTTGTCCGAATGCCGTTTGGCTTGATACTACAATAGGTTGAAATTCCAACTTTCGGGTTGAATATCACATAGGTCTTTTTTCATTCTTCTTTCCTCTCTTCTTTATTCCTATCTTCCACCTCTTTTCTAACGTCTTAAATTTTCCTTCTTTATTCTCTCTTTTTCTTTGTTTTTTTTTTCATTCTTTCTTTTTTCTTCTATCTCCCGCCTTTTCCATATTTTTCGTTATTTTTTATTTTATTCTTTTTTCTGCTTTCTTTTCTATTTTTCATTCTTTTTTCTTTTGTTTTCTTCTTTTTTTGCTTTCTTCTCGGTTTTCCATTCTTCTTTCTTCTGCCATCTTCCTTTTCCCACATTTTCTATTTAACTTTCTACTTTTTCATCTTCCGTTTCTCTTCTGCCTTTAGTCGAAATTATGTTGAAAGGAGACGAGCCAGCCTCGGGCTGAAAGTCTCCTTAATAAAGACACAAAAAAAAATATGTTGAAATCGGTCCAGGGCTTCAGAAGTTATACATTTTTTTTTAAATTTTTTGAACAATATATCCCTTAATACACCTTTCTTCCTCTCGCCCACTGGCTCTCTTATATAATCGTCTCGTCATAGAGAAGATGTGTTCCAAATTTGGCTGATATCGGACTAGAGGCCCAGAAGCTATGCTCAATTGTTCGTTTTCAACATAGTACTCCTTTCTCCACACCATCCTCCTTTTCTTAACGACTCTAATGACACACTCACCCCATATAATCTTTCTATCAGAATAAGGAATGTGTGTACCAAATTTGATTGGAATCGGTCCAGGTTTCTGAACAATACCCCTTCCTCCCAACCATCCTTCTTTCGCCAATTATCCTACAATATAATCGTCTCTCCCTAAGGGGCCCTCCTTAGCCGTGCGGTAAGACGCGCGGCTACAAAGCAAGACCATGCTGAGGGTGGCTGGGTTCGATTCCCGGTGCCGGTCTAGGTAATTTTTGGATTGGAAATTGTCTCGACTTCCCTGGGCATAAAAGTATCATCATGCCAGCCTCATGATATACGAATGCAAAAATGGTAACCTGGCTTAGAAACCTCGCAGTTAATAACTGTGGAAGTGCTTAATGAACACTAAGTTGCGAGGCGGCTCTGTCCCAGTGTGGGGATGTAATGCAAATAAGAAGAATAAGATATTCGTCTCTTCATAGTGAATATGTGTACGAAAGTTGGTTGAAATCGGTCCTGTGAGTTGAAAGTTATGTATGTATGTATGTTTGCTAACTACTTCTGAACCACTTCCAGGGTTGTTAACGTTAATCAACGATTAACGCCGTTTCGTTAATCCGTTAACGTTAATTTCAACGATTAACGATTTTTACGTTAATTTTGATAAAACGTTAATCAACGGTAACGTTAACGCTTTCCGTTAATTTAACGTTAACGGCTGCGTTATTTTTTACGTTAATGAGTAGCTATATACGCGAGGAGAAGTGGATGAACGCTGTCATCAGAGGAAAAGTAGAATCACTGAAATTTAACACGGCAAGGTATAGGCGATGGAATTGAAAATAATTTTCAAAATTACAAACAGAGTTTTTTTTGAAAATGATTTATTGGGCGAGATTAGAAATTCAATAAACATTAAAAGTAGTACCATCTCCGGAATAATTTCAAGAGAAAACTTCATTGTCATTAACAATCAAATTAATATATGTATAATGTAGATAATCAAAATTCTAACCTCATGCTATAAATTATTTGTAAATAAATATCATTTTTCAATTTTGAAAATTATTTTGAGAGCTGCATCCCATACCTCGCTGTGAATTTTTTTTCATGATTCTACTTTTCCTTTTAATGACAGAATTCATTCTTCTCCTGGCGTATGTACTGTCACAACTCAATTTTCAAACTACCTTCCACTTCGGCAGATTTTATTAAACCGTCTAAGACGAGTTTAGTACTCTCCATTTAATTCCACTACGAAACGTAAGACGAAACGTAGAGGATTACTAAACTCGTCTTAGACGGTTGAATACATTCTAATCTAATCTAATCTAATCTAATCTCATACATGCGTAGCCAATACTTGAAAGCATCCTGGAAAATGACGGTTTCTGAATTCCGTCATTTTTCTTTTCATATGGCCAGGCCAACTACGCAGTATGTACCGCAGAGATGACTCCTAGATATTGAGCGACTTCAGGAATACCTAAAGTCACTCAATAGCTTGGAATCGAGGGGAAAGGAAGAAAGCGTGGACCTCCCGTACCAAACGCTTCCAATAATATAGATACCTAATATATGATAAAAATCTTATACGTGTTTTTTGTATGATGTATATGAGCGTGTATGTGTGTATATGAGTGTGTATGTGTGTTTATATGTCTACACAGATAGACAAAAGTATTCGTCATGTTTTAATAGAACTACTATGAAAACATGACGAACACTCATGTCCACCAGTATATGTATGTATTTGTGTATATGTATGTGTGTATAATGTGAATGTGTGTGTGCGTTTGAGTGAGTGCGTGCGTGTTAAATTTACGGATCATCAAAACCTTACCTCTCATCAATAAATCTGACGCTGAACATGTTTGAGCATTTACATAGCCTTGATCGCAATATTAGCAAGGGCATTGCCCTTGATAACAATCGATCAGCCCTTGCAAGCACAAACATGCGCACGTCTTCCGGATCTGCAGCACTTTTTTATATACTACACATTTGTTTCGACCGCGGTCACTGCACTGGTTCTATTGTTCTACTTTTAGGCGAATCACCGCACAAAAGTAGAGCGCAAAAACCAACCGCACTGGAAGACGGTCGAAACGAGACTCAAGAGCCAACACTCATTGAACTAATTAACTTTATTACCGGCCGCGCAATGCAAAACACAAAATTTCGGCAAATCGCGCGATCGTTCTGCCGTCCGAAACAAGAGCCAACACGCACTGAACCAATTAACTTTATTACCGGCCGCGCAATGCAAAACACAAAATTTCGGAAAATCGCGCGATCGTTCTGCCGTCCGAAACAAGAGCCAACACGCACTCCGTCTTAGACGGTTGAATACATTCCACTAAAAAGAGCTTAAAATATTTTTTTCAGAGATTTTATTATTTTATAGGCAACATTCTTGTTGATCAATATATGTGAGATTTAGCCGTAAGCCCCTATGATATAAAGATAATTATAGAAGTAAATGTGAGAGCGAACAAAATTTACGCTTCAATAGTAGAACATACTCTGCTGATGCCGTCATCACTCAATTATTAAATATCATTGCCCAGATGACATTATATTTGACAAAAAACAATTTTATAAGATACTTGATTGAAATTTATCTCATTATGTTAAGAAAAAGTGAAAAGAAAAACTGAAGTACTTTTTCCGAATACAATATGCTGCCATAGTGCTGAACGATGTTTTCATTTCTTTATTAGTTCAAGATCAGTTTATAGCTAGTTGGGATTTTAGTGAAAACAGGAGAGCACCATTTCATGGACAGCTCAAATTGAAGCACATTTTCCATTTTATGAAATGTGCTTTATACATATGAATTTAAGCAGCAACTTTCACCAGCAACCAAAACCTGTGCTTTTGATGCGCACATCTTGAATGGTCTGAAAATGTGTAGATAATGTGGATAATAATTGACAAATTGCTTTTTTACATTCTGTCTAATGTGATCTGACTTGAATAGAAAATACTTTCAGAATGACAATTGATTTTCATAGCGGTGAACTATGATTGATAAAGAAAAAAATCATGCCCCATGTCATGTCCCATGGAAACCGCATTTGCTTAGAAACGAATTGATTGTTGATTATTCAGGACCTGATGGCAGATAAAAAAAACAATAACGAGTAGATTATCGCTACTCGTTGACGTTAAATGAACGCATTCCGTTAACGTTAACGTTATAATCCAAGTAACTCAACGGAACGACGTTGACGTTGAACCAAGAGGAAATCAACGTCAACGGCGTTAATCGTTGATTAACGTTAACAACCCTGCACTAAACCGATTTCAACCAAATCTGGTACACACTTTCTCTATCCTCAGGGTCCTTTGTTCTTCAAAGGGGGTGGGAGGGTCATTAGAAAAGGGGTAAGGGTGGAGGAGTTGTTTTATTCAGGATACGAAAAATTTATTAAAAAATTGGTCAACTTAAACTGGGCCCCCTTTTCATTGTGTATTTAAAAACCTGCACTCCTTTTATATTAAAGAAGTGCATGTATAGAATTGGCCTACTGCTTGATTTTGACATTTGCGTTTCAGTTGTGAAAACGGTATCAAAGCTCTACAATCTAAACTTCTCGTACGCTAAATCGGTAGAATTGGTGAATGTGGCTAAATCAACTGTAACAAATGTAATAAAAGTTTTCGAACATCGTTTCTCGAAAAACGGGAAGTTTGGATGAAAAATCGGAAGTCGCAAAAGGACGAAAAAAGTGGCCGGTTGTTTTCCAGCGAAATCCCAACCACTCCTCTGAGACATCGCAAGCAAGCTAGGAATGTCGTCTAGGTACTACAGTGCATCGAGCCGGACTGTCGACTTACAAGAAGGTGGTGTCTCCAAATTGTTACGATGATGTCCAAAACAAGTCCGCCAGAGTACAAACGCAGAAGCTGTGCATGAAGATACTGACGAAGAAAGGCTGATGGAATCTATGTCAAGGCAGACTTTCAACAGTGTCCTGGACACTGGACAGGAATAGTATACAGCAAACTATAAGAGGAAATATGGCCGAGATTTTCAAACACATTAAGATGTTGAGATTTGGGAAGAAACATCTCTTGTGGCTGGCCATCTGTACCTGTAGTTTGAAAAGTGACATTTACATCGCGACCGCGAAATGTATTTGTATTTTATACGTCTGTTACCTTTTATCAAGCTACACAATTTTCGTTTAACTTTTCAAAAGGATCTAAGTAAAAATTTTCTCTTGATTTATTTTTATTACTGCAATCAAAAGCTTTCATATTGGTCTGTTGATTGCAATATTCAAATCTATCAATGCAAAAAATGTTACTTTGGTCTTTTTGAAAAGTTGAGCGAGAATTGTTAGGTGTTTTTTTTCGGATTTGGCCTCTTGCCATGGAGTGGTATGTCACAAACAGCGTCCATATAGGGTTCGGGGCCCATGAACCCTACCGCCCAATAGAAAACATATCGGGCTATTGTCAAGCAGAGCCTCACGAAGACGGGAAAGACAATTAGCCGGGGTTCTGTGAAATCTCACCAAGCACCAACAAAAAAATCCTATTTCTCTGCCCAAGCTTCCCTTTAATAGATTTTATTGATCACTAATCATATCGAATATCCTCCAATCCCATAACTGATGCTATTCTACAACAAATGTACGTATGAATTGCAATGATTTCTGTTTTCCTTTTACGAGCAAAATACCACAAGTCAGCCAAAAAGCCGCCTGGTGCGGTTTGGCAGAATCCCGACCAATTGTCAGCGAGATGCAGTTCAAGGCAAGATGAATACACTAGTAGGTGCTCCAATCTGCCAAGTTTATGGGAGAAGGCGTGGGTGAAAAATTCATTTTCTGTGCAAAACGAAAACAAACCCGCTGGCTCTCCCACACTAAAATCCAAGATGACTGAATAGACCTGTGCAGGAGTTCATCAAATTCACTCACCCGATGGATTTTGACATTTGAGCGGGTTCTCGTACAAAAGTTCATTTTGCGTTCATTATGCGACCCGCTCAAACGTCATAATTTCTTGGGGGAGTTCATTTTGCGTTAGTCTATAGTGAATTTGGCAGATTTGAACTGCTAGTGTTTTCATCTTCACGGAAGAAAAAAAGTACCCAAAATTGAGTATTTTTAAACTTACTTTTGAGTTATTTTTTCTCTTCTCTTTCATCCACTCTTTCTTTTGTTGTCAAAAACAAAAGAGACAAACAATCCAACGATGCCAGTTCAATACGGGAAGCCAATTTTGAGTTTTATTACCTGTGGTCGAAATTGAGTGAATTAAACTTACATTTGGGTAAATAAATTTTCCGTTGGGTACTTTTTTAACATGGGAGTAAAGGCAAACTACTTCAAACCTACTTACTCAATTTTAGCTTCCCATACGGATGTTCGAGGTTGGGTGAATTAAACTCATTATTGGGTAGTTTGTCTCTTCCGTGAAAGTTCAAGGCAAATTAGCGTAAAAAAAGGAAAAAAGTGACCAAGGAGTAGGGTGACCATATGAAACTTTCCTAAAGGAGGACAATTCACCCGAATCGTAGCGAAAAAGGAGGACATAAAAACATAGATCGGTTTTTGTTTTTAATATGATTTGCTAGACTTATGCACATTAAAGTTTATTGGAATTAGTTTTTGTAAGTCGAGGCAAATACGGAATCTTCTTCTACATCATTACCATTACATCTCCAGATGGAACATTTCCAACCCTCATTACTGAAGTGCTTTCCAATTATGAACTGCAACCACCATCTTTATAATAAGAAAATGGTAGCTTCACCTAATTTTAAGATCAATAATGAACAAATGTTGAATATACTTATGCTGGCCTTTTCGCCAATATTACACAGAATTTTAACACGAAAAGCTCATCGCATTCTGAACATTTAGCAATAGATAACATGTCAACATTAGGCTATAATAGAAACAAACACAAGATGTCTAGTAGATCAGTGAAGATTTTTTCAATGCCACAATGAGAATCACAATTTGAGGCATGTGAATGACTATGATACCGTTAACTGTACGACCATTCCACAAAGTTCTCAACTGAATAAATTTAAAACTGTTTGCATTTTAACAGAAGAAACCCAAAACTGTTTTGATTAGTTCAGATTTCCATTCCATTCTAGGCATAACTTAGCGACTGCTCTTTGCGTCACATATTCAAGTAACGTACCGTGCGATGCGTTCAAAGGAGTTCAAACGTTGTAGGAGGAGGGAGAGGGTCAGGCCGAGCGTTACGATCCATACAAAAAAAATAAACCTTCCATACAAAAAGTGTGACGAGAAAGAGGGTGGGGGTCTAAAAGTATCAAATTTAGCGTTACGTAATTTGTGAAAAACCCCTAATCCATATTCCATTTTCCACAATTCCGATTCTTTTTTATATCTTTGATACCTGTATTACTGTAACTCACTGATTTATTAAGGATATTTACATTGAATTTATTCGAAAACTTATGAAGGAAAATATGTCTGGTTCGAAACCAAAAAAAGCATAAACGTGTTGCTCCGGATGGATCTCTGTTATAGTATTGTTTATTAATTTTTTAATATTAAACTAGAATTTCTTCAGAAAAGGTTATTAATGCAACTGTTTTCCCAAAATATCTAAAAAGAAGGACTTCTGATTTTTAATGAAAAAGGACTTCTGATTTTTAATGAAAAAGGAGGACATGTCCTCCTTTAGGATACCATATGGTCACCCTACCAAGGAGGCTGTGCAAAATTGCATGGAAGGAATCAAACAAAGAGCCCGTATATGCAAAAAAAGGAAGCTTGTATTATTTTTTTATTCTGCATGAACTGAATTTGAAAAAAAAAACATGATTTAATTTTTAGCATAAAAAGATTGACGGATTGACACCAGGGCTTGTATGAATAAAGCACTCTCACGAAGAAGGAAGCTTTATGTGAAAACAGTGTCAAGCCAATTAAAAAATGCTTTGGGACTGCCTAAGTGATTCAGGATCATGCGATTCTCGGGAGGTTTTGAACGACTATTTGGAATCGTTACGGACTCTCAGTAGCCTTTGTGGCAAGAAATCATTTCTTTAAACTCATTCATTATCAGTTTAACCTCTAATAAAGTTTGAAATGACTAACTTTAAAATTTTGTGAGAACTGGAAACAATACTTTTGATTCGCTCTTATGCTTTACTTCAAATAATTATGGATTCAAAATTGATGCTTAAATACGAGAAAGGCAAAAATAAATGCATTGTAAGCATTTACATTTATAACCGTTTTTTATAATTCGAAAGTAGTCGTTTTGAACAAATGTTATTGGTGTATTATACTTTAAATGGAAACATTATCTGAGTCCCCACATGCATTTTGCCCAGCATCTCCCAATTATGACACACGAAAGTAAAAGTCCATACAGTTCAAAATATGCGCATCCTGGTGAATGTTGTTCCAAATGTGCAGGTTGTGCCGGGCCATCGGAACAATCAGCTTGGTGCAGAGATGTGGAGATCATAAGTACGTTCATCCTGGAAACTGACAATCGGTAGACGATGACAAACCGTCTTAATCCGCTTGTTGTTGATTTGTGATCACTCCGTGCCCAGTGCTCGTGAATGAGTCACACGGTTATGAAACATTCAAAGTAAATAAAATACAGCGAACGAACTCGTTCGGATACTCGACAATGACAACGGGTGCGTCCGATACTCCATTTCAGGTTGCTCGTTAAAAACCCTATGATCGTCAAATGCATATTCATCTTGACATTTTCACCTTGTCGGTGTTGGCTGTACGGTTTGTATATGCTGCTAGGCTTGTTAAGTGGGGAAACCGATGTTTTAGTGAGGGAACATATATTTGTTATGTTCTGGATGCGATCATAGCTTCCCTTGAATTGTTGATGAGTTTATCAAAAAATCGAAAAGCCGCTAAATTACGCCAGCATTCTACTTCACTGTTGCCGTCTCTGGACATTTTCTCACCTCTTCCAATTCAACAGTCGTCGATACTTTTACGTGGTTTATGTTTCAATTAGCTGGCCTAATAGACAGTTTTAGGGGATATTAAGTTGCTTTTATGAGAATGAATACGATTTGATTAAAATTCAAACCCGATAGCAATCTAAGTCTCGATCGGTCAGCTTTTTAAGCTCCCTGGCCGGAAGTTCTACGGCGTGTTGTCTATTCATGATGATTAATTATCCGCGTCGGCGTCTGTTGAATGGCATTCGAATTGATGTCACGCTATGATTTAAGGGCTACCGTCGAGTTGACTGTCTGATCGAATAGAACGTAAACCATTGATGCATGAAACTCAACAGGTGACAGTGACAACTGCATACCATTGCAATCGCATTCTGGATGATGAGTTATCACGTTCAAGTCGTCGTCGGCTCGGTGCATGAGAACAGGTTTGTCGAGGTATGCCGCTTGAAGAATATTAAATGAGTCGTGCGGCAATGAACAATGGAGCTCTGGATGCACCTGGACGAATGGTGGTCGCCCAGCTGTCTGAAACGACTAATGGTACTTATTTGGGAAGACTGGATGGTGTGGCCGAAAGTTACTTTTATTTGCGGCAATGTGCTTCTTGAGGTTTTCCACAATTTCGCCTAAGACCGTTTCGGCAATTGTCCGGAGTTATTGTCAAGTCAATTATTTCCAGAACATCCCTTTCCCTATTTGGGGAAGGATGTCCCTTTTTGAAAATGAAAATATGATTTCTATTGGAAATCATTTCCCAATATAAATAATAAGGCCACAGAAAAACAAACACTGAAGCTGGGCCGGCGAACAAAAATAGAATTTGAGTTCAATGAACGCGTACTACGATGAAGAAATGGTGAAGAAGTTTGCAAATCATGAGTTATAATTAGTTTTGCTGATAAAGATTGCGAAGAAAACTCACATCGCCGGTAAACTATTAATTAAAGTCAAATTTTGCCTTTCTTCAGAACTTCGTAAACCGGTTCTCGCAAAATTTTCTTGAGCCAGAACTCTTTCTTCGTCCATCATTTTGCAAAGGGACCTTCACCGACAAAGAACCTCAAATTTAGCCTCACAGCGTTATTGGCGTTATTGACATCCTCTTTCGTCTTATTTTCGTTGTTCGTTCATACGATCTGAAGCATCAGAGACCAGAAACATGTTTATTTGCGTTGGCTTGGCTCGTTTGTGCTCCACGTTGATATAGAATGAATTCAAATTAACGTCCTGTTACAATAACTGCCTGAAAAGATTATCTTTGAATTCTTTTCGACTAACATTGAAACTTACTTCCTTCCCAGACGCATATTTTTGCTTACGTTCGAGCTTATTCACAGACTTTTGTCTTACTGACTGCATGCCCAGTCAATCACAGATTTCGAATAAATTATACGATTAAGGAAACTGATTTGAATATTACCTTGCTGGCAATTGTTATCGATCAAAGTGGGTATAATTTTCAGTTAATTTAATAAGTGGCAAACTATCCGCCTACCAGAAGCCTTCGAACAGTGATTGGCACTCAGATATTATGACTGCTAAGGCGCCCGACAGTAGCCCCATGAAGGCAGTAAAAGGTAAACCAATACCTGTCAGAGCTGAGCAGATTCCACCGTTACAACATGCATACAGTTTCGGTGGATATCTATCTGTTTGATATGTAGCAGTTAAGTTATGTTAATTTGTTTCAACCGAGCTGAGTTATGCTTCATAGACATGCAACCCCTTGTCTGTGTGTGGCTGGTCCGTTTTTGGCGTGGTCCCTTTTAAAATAATTAACAATGCATAGTGATAAGCAGTAGTGCTTATTTCGGTACGTGCTGATGTCATCGAGTTTTTATTCGAAAGCTGCAGAGTGAGATGGAGATCATAATTAGTGAAATTAGGAAATGGGAATTTCTTGAATAATTTTGAAATCAAGTCGCTGGTTTAATCATAATAAAACTCTGCCTAGTTGCTCCGATGTAACTGATTTTGTTGTAAGTTAACAAAAGAGTATTGTAAAAAGAAATTTTTGACATGTGCGTTCTTTTTATTGGTAATGCATGCCGGAATTTAGCAAAATACGAGAAATGACGCATTTTAGACTTTTTTTTCAAGTAAAAATTTAAAAGTTTTTCCGATGGAACTTCAGAAGAATTTCTTGTAGATTCAGAAGATTCAGTCACAGATATTTATCAAAATTGATTTCTTTCGTCAACATTTTTATTGTCTGTCTTTCAATATGTGTTGCCACTATACCCAATCAGCGGATGGCAGATTTTAAAACAGTTCTACAGAACCTTACAGAAACTGTATAATATTTTGGAAGATTTTAATACAACCATTGTATTTCATGTCTGTAAGAGCTGGAAACTATTGTAAATTTGAGTTACAGAACCTAGCCCTTGGTTGTGATGGCTTTTATCCATGGCCAGCGGGGTGCTGGTACAGCGGATCGTTATTTTCCCAGCTACTCGTGGGACCAAAAATGAGCTAAATTAAAAAAATAGTCTTCAAATTGACGTCCAGCATGGCCTTACAGAAGACCAGATACTCATTTGTTTTCAAAAGGAGATAGAACTTTCCAACTCCACAACCGGTGTTTGCAGAATCATAATAAAAGTCGCTAGTGTGAGTCAACTCCATTGAGATTCTGCGGAAAGAGCATCACGCTTGAGTTTTTAACGCAGAATAGCATCGTTTGGTTTATTCGCGAAAAATGAATTCCCAATTCAATACCTAATCGAACCATGATCTATGTTTAGTTATGGATTTAAATATTATCCATTGTTCTAAGCCAGGGCTTCCCAAACTTTTAAGATATGCGACCCACCTAGCATAATCCCATATTGCTTGCGATTCACCAGTTTACCACATGCAAAGAATTTTAGACTGGATTTGGATTGGATTTGAATTTTATTTGGATTGGATTTGGATTTGGATTGGATTTGGATTGGATTTGGATTTTGATTGGATTTGGATATGATTTGGATTGGATTTGGATTGGATTTGGATTGGATTTGGATTGGATTTGGATTGGATTTGGATTGGATTTCGATTGGATTTGGATTGTGATTTGGATTGGATTAAGATTGCATTTGGATTAGATTTGGATTGGACTTGAATTTAGTTTGGATTGGATTTGGATTGGATTTGATTTGGATTTGATTTGGATTGTATTTCGATTGGATTTGGATTGTGATTTGGATTGGATTAAGATTGGATTGAATTGGTTTGGATTGGTTGAATTGGAATTGGATTGGTTTGGATTGGTTTGGATTGGTTTGGATTGGTTTGGATTGGTTTGGGATGGTTTGGATTGAATTTGGATTGGTTTGGTTGGTTTTGATTGGTTTGAATTGGTTTGGATTGGTTTGGATTGGTTTGGATTGGTTTGGATTGGTTTGGATTGGTTTGGATTGGTTTGGATTGGTTTGGATTGGATTTGGATTGTATTTGGATTGGTTTGGATTGGTTGGATTGGTTTGGATTGGTTTGGATTGGTTTGGATTGGTTTTGGATTGGTTTGGATTGGTTTGGATTGGTTTGGATTGGTTTGGATTGGTTTGGATTGGTTTGGATTGGAATTGGATTGGTTTGGATTGGTTTGGATTGGATGTGGTTGTGATTTGAATTGGATTAAGATTGCGTTTGGATTAGATTTGGATTGGTTTGGTTGGTTTGGATTGGTTTGGATTGGTTTGGATTGGTTTGGATTGGTTTGGATTGGTTTGGATTGGTTTGGATTGGTTTGGTTTGATTTGGATTGTGATTTGGATTTGATTAAGATTGCATTTGGATTATATTTGGATTGGTTTAGATTGGTTTGAATTGGTTTGGATTGGTTTGAATTGGAATTGGATTGGTTTGGATTGGTTTGGATTGGTTTGGATTGGTTTGGATTGGTTTGGGATGGTTTGGATTGGTTTGGATTGGTTTGGATTGGTTTGATTGGATTTGGATTGGTTTGGATTGGATTTGGATTGGTTTGGATTGGTTTGGTTGGTTTGGATTGGTTTGGATTGGTTTGGATTGGTTTGGATTGGTTTGGATTGGTTTGGATTGGTTTGGATTGGTTTGGATTGGTTTGGATTGGATTGGATTGGATTGGTTTGGATTGGTTTGGATTGGTTTGGATTGGTTTGGATTGGTTTGATTGGTTTGGATTGGTTTGGATTGGTTTGGATTGGTTTGGATTGGTTTGGATTGGTTTGGATTGGTTTGGATTGGTTTGGATTGGTTTGGATTGGATTTGGATTGGATTTGGTTTGGATTTGGTTTGGATTTGGATTGGATTTGGTTTGGATTTGGTTTGGATTTGATTTGGATTTGATTTGGATTGGATTTGGATTGGATTTGGATTGGATTTGGATTGGATTTGGATTGGATTTGGATTGGATTTGGATTGGATTTGGATTGGATTTGGATTTGGATTGGATTTGAATTGGATTGGATTCGGATTGGATTCAGTTCAATCAAAGTTAATTGCCTATTTCCGGGGATTAAACCACCCGACTTGGACGTTAATTTACAATGTTATGGAAACTCATATGTGAATATGTACGTTATGTGGAAGATATTGATTTGAAAAATGTATTGGAGGTAACCACTTTCCCTTCGATGGGACTCGAACCCATGACCCTACAGTACGCTAGACTGGTGCTTTAACCAACTAAGCTACGAAGGACCTCCGTCGGCCTTCGCAACCTAGCGGCTACTGAACGAGCTCGAGATTCCCAAATTGGACGCATAGTCAAATCACTCGCAATCCATTTCTCAAGCCAATACTTCCACATGTGTGTATTGTACACGTCCACATTCGGTCGGGTCGGGTCGGGTCTGAGCTTGACGACCGACTGGCAAATGCTTACACAACCTCACTTGATCAGTACCGTTGCTGATGAAGAATGTGTATAGCCGCCAGACATTCTAAATACTCACGCTCCTCTAATGTGGACGTGTACAATACACACATGTGGAAGTATTGGCTTGAGAAATGGATTGCGAGTGATTTGACTATGCGTCCAATTTGGGAATCTCGAGCTCGTTCAGTAGCCGCTAGGTTGCGAAGGCCGACGGAGGTCCTTCGTAGCTTAGTTGGTTAAAGCACCAGTCTAGCGTACTGTAGGGTCATGGGTTCGAGTCCCATCGAAGGGAAAGTGGTTACCTCCAATACATTTTTCAAATCAATATCTTCCACATAACGTACATATTCACATATGAGTTTCCATAACATTGTAAATTCGGATTGGATTTGGATTGGATTGGATTTGGATTGGATTTGGATTGAATTCGGATTGGATTTGGATTGGATTTGGATTCAGATTGGATTTGATTTGGATTTGGATTGAATTGGGATTGGATTGGATTTGGATTGGATTGGATTTGGATTGGATTTGTATTGGATTTGGATTGGATTGGATTTGGATTCAATTTCGATAGGTTTTGGATTGGATTTTGATTGAATTTGGATTGGATTTGGGTTGGATTTTGATTGAATTTTAATTTGGATTGGTTTGGATTGAATTTGGATTTTATTTGGATTGGTTTGGATTGGTTTGGATTGGTTTGGATTGGTTTGGATTGGTTTGGATTGTATTTGGATTGGTTTGGATTGATTGGATTTGGATTGGATTTGGATTGGATTTGGATTGGATTTGGATTCAGATTGGATTTGATTTGGATTTGGATTGAATTGGGATTGGATCGGATTTGGATTGGATTGGATTTGGATTGGATTTGTATTGGATTTGGATTGGATTTGGATTCAATTTCAATAGGATTTGGATTGAATTTGGATTGGATTTTGATTGGATTTTAATTTGGATTGGATTTGGATTGGATTTGGATTGAATTTGGATTGGATTTGGATTGGATTGGATTGGATTTGGATTGGATTTGGATTGGATTTGGATTGGATTTGGATTGGATTTGGATTGGATTTGGATTGGATTTGGATTAGATTTGGATTGGGTTTGGATTGGATTTGGATTGGATTGGATTTGGATTGGTTTGGATTGGATTTGGATTCAGATTGGATTTGGATTCAGATTGGATTTGGTTTGGATTTGGATTGAATTGGGATTGGATTTGGGTTTGGATTTGATTGGATTTGTATTGGATTTGGATTCAATTTGAATCGGATTTGGATTGGATTTTGATTGAATTTGGATTGGATTTCGATTGAATTTTAATTTGAATTGGATTTGGATTGGATTTGGATTGGATTTGGATTGGATTTGCATTGAAATTGGTTTGGATTCGGATTGAATTGGGATTCGATTTGGGTTTGAATTGGATTTGGATTGGATTTGTATTGGATTTGGATTGGATTTTGATTGAATTTGGATTGGATTTTGATTGAATTTTAATTTGCATTGGATTTGGATTGAATTTGTATTAGATTTAAATTGGATTTGGATTGGATTTGAAATGGATTTGAATTGGTTTTAGATTTGGATTTGGGATAGGTTTGGATTGTATTACAATTGGACCAAATCACTAAATTTAGATTCCAATCTAAAAGCTGGTAGGACAAAATATGGGTCCCTTAGGGGTCGCGACCCACAGTTTTGGAATCTATGTTCTAAACGAAGAAAAGTTAATTCAGTGCATTCAACAAAAAAGAACACATAAAAACATGCAATGATGCGATCCGCGAGTCGAATTATGAATGATTCCCATGGCCATGCGTCTAATGGGATTTTACTTGGGCTTGATTTGAATCATGGATAATATTTGAGAATTTGAGTTTTTCCAATACTGCGCCAACACACATCTACCTTCCAGAGCAATAAATACGTCTCCCAATAATTCTAATGGTTCATACATTACTGATGACAAAAAAATCTAAAACTTGTTGCAATGTGAACCGGTTTGAACAATGAAATTACTGCTCTCCCAAAATCTGGCTAATATCAGTCCAAAGTTAGATTTCAGCACTTCCCTTTAACAGAAATAATGATATAGTAGAACAACAGCGTAACAAGCCAATAAAACCCAAATTGAGAATCAAGATACAACTGAGCAAGTGAATAATATGGCCCCATCTATGAAACCCACAGAAGATGCCACACTTGATATGGGCCCTCTTCCTACAAAGTCTCCAGATTCGACGACGAACGTACGAAGATTCTCATAGAAAGGCAACGTGATGTAAAGACAACTGATTGAACCGTTGTGAAACGAATGACTGAAGGATATTTGTTGCGAACAGAAATAATTGATTACTTTAGAGATCGCAAACACTCGTCATTTCACCCATATTAGACCTAACACATAGTAGATAGCATCATTTGTTTAGACGAATGTTTAGCCTGGCAAAATAATCTTCTTTGAACACATAGCATAGTGCATAGCGATAAAGTGCGAGAAGATTGTAACGCATGCACCAATGCTTCAGTATTTGCATACTTTGTTCTGACGAAAGGAAAAGGGCAATAAAACTCCCAAAGCGCAGACGATAGAACAACATTGGAAAATATTCACTTATCTTCGACGGGCGCGCCTATGCGATACGCTTAGGAAAGGCAGGGCACGAAATAGTGCAATAAAAGCAAATCGTCGCGACGGTCAGCAACATAGTGCAGGCAGATAATTTTCGGGTAGAACATTTGAGTCAGAATAGGAAACGTAGGTAAAACATTAGTTGTAAGAACACTGTATATATACCAAAATTATTGTAGAAATAAATCAGTCTTTTTTTACACCAAAGCAAGACGGTCCAATTATTCAGCTCACATCCGAAAGCTTTGTTATTTTCTTCAAGCTTCACTTTAGAATAGCTTCCCGAATGAGAGGAGGAACTGACTAAAGATCGAACTTGAAAATATCACTGCCATTTGAGCATCATCTATCAGGGAAGGAACAATATTCATGCCGAATGGGTCTTACTTCACGGTAGAGGGTACTTCGACGGAAAAGTTGCAGAAGGTCGAGTTCACACTCAACAACCAATTTGGTGAAATCCAACTAAGGAAAATCCAACATAAGGTATCAGGTATTTCACTGCATTAGAAGGCTACTCCGTCGAATTATACGTTAGACCCAAAAGTCGTCAAGCCACATTCTATTTGGGCCGAAGCGGTTATTAGGCCGAAAATGTCATTTAGCCGAAAGCGACATACGACCGAAAGGTTCAATTGACCAAACTGGTCGTTTGGCAGAAAGGGTTATTTGACCGAAAACGTCGTTCGGCCAAAATGGTTGTTCGGCAGAAAGGGCCATTTGGTCGAAAATGTCATTCATTTCTCACTTCTCACTGTGAAAATTTAGAAGTTTGAAATGAGAAGTGAAAATCTCACCTCTCATTGGGAAAAGTGATAAGTGCGAATTGAAAAGTGAGAAGTAGGAAATACGGAGTGAGAAGTGAGCCATTTGGATTGTCAATGTCAATCCATTCTCGGTCCGGTCTATGATGTTTCCGGATGGGAAAAATTTTCGACACCCTGCGGATAGTGTATCCATTGTACTTGCCACATAAAATACATGCTCATGCAATAATGATCATTGAAAAGCTCTCAATTAATAACTGAGGAAAATGCACAGAACGTTTGAAAGCAGGCTAAGTTCTAGTTGAAATGTAGAGCCAGAAGAACAAGAAGAACTTATTCGGTCGGATGGTATTTTCGGCTAAATGATCTATTCGGCCAAACGACTTTCTCGACCTAATGGCCAGCCTGACCGAACGATATTTTCGGCCGTATGTCCAATTCAGCCAAATGACTTTTAGCCAGATGGGTTCTGATTTGTTCGGCCAAATGATATATTCGGCCGAACATCTTTGGCCTGATGGCCTTCGACAGCCTTGTGGTCTGGTTTTGGCAGAACGACTCAAATATGGAAGTTCGTAACAGTCAGGAAGGAAGAGATTTCTGAGGAAGTATAAAACCTGATGGCTTCGGCATACTTCTCCGGTGACGTGAAAGAAATTCCCCTCCAGAGATCGCAGCACTTGTAGTCTACAGTCACGAATACAGCATCTCCTTTGTCATTGGGTGCGATGCGAATGCTCATCACACTGTGCGATCAGAGGTGAGTATCTTCTACAGTTTCTTCCTTGTTATGTTGATGGCAAGCCTACTTATCGATTATCTACAACCATTGGTTCAGGATAAAAAAATCAGAAGGGTTATTTTTTCATTTGATTACTTATGTCACTGGTTTCAAACAAAACTAGCGTATCTTAAGATATGAAAATTGTTGGATACGAGAATTGTTTAAAAAATTTACTATGAAAACCCAAATTTATTCCTCTGTGGTAATGATGCCTTTCTTGGATCCGAATTCCCTACATTTGGGTTTTGAAGCATTTGATGAGCATTTGATGAAATATTTCAATAGAAGAAGCCCTAGGGGAGCACTCTCTTTTCCGTTTGCAACATTTATTATTCAAACATTCCAATCATAGGCATATCCTGTTTTTCGTGCATCGCTAGAAATCATAGAATGTCTATCATGTACCAAAATCCAATTAATTTGGTTGTGATGCACGCGAGTAGTAAACGTTGCGGACGGGAAAGAGGGTGTGTGTGTTATTACAATCTAATTCCCACTGTCTGGCAGTGTCACCAGTGTTGGTAAAATCTCAAAATCTCAAATCTCATCGGCGATTCAAACCATGCGTGAGTAAAATCCCATCAGAATCATGACCCAGAGATTTGCTCATGATTCGAATCGCAATTTGCATCATTGCATGATATTTACGTGTTCTTCATTGTTGAATGCATTGAATTATCTGTTTTTCGTCTAAAACAATGGCCAATAATTGCATATATAAACAAACATACGCCACGATTGCGTTTTGACGCTTTTTAGAAAGAAATCATTTTTCGGTGAGTGAGCGAAGCGATGCGATTCTGGCCGTGAAACTCAAGCGCGATGCTCCCCTTACAGAATCGCAGGCGAGTTAGCTCGTGCATGAAACCACGATGATTCAGATTTGAGTATGATTCTACCAATACTGAGTGTCACTATGGATAAAATATTCGTGCAACCATTTTAATATTATCATTACAAGACTTTTGAATCAGGGACCAAGAAGGTGATATCTCTATTGTAACTCATATAGCCCGTTTCAAGAACGTATGCGTTTCGAAGCTTTTGTCGTGTACAATAGGAGATCATCAGTTGCATTCTAGCAAAAATTCCGCTTGAGGCCCTTCCTAAATATTTTAACAACAGCCACTACACCTGATGGTATAATTGCAATATTTCCATTATCAGGCGACAGGTGGTGTTGCTGTGTGTTTGTATCAATGTAATATTGCATATACACTAGTGACATCTGCTGTTCGATATAGTAAGCTTTCAATGTTCCTTCCACACACACGAGGTGGAGAACAGTCTTGAAAAAATTGAAAGTATACAGCTAGAATTTAGTATGGAGGTACAATGAAATCTATTTTATTGTTTAGAACTGTAAAACAAGTCGTGGGAACAAAAAATCTAAAAATTATTTGTTGCTTTTTGACCTAGGTTTCATATTGATGCGATGCGTAGTTAATGAGAACGGATGATTTGTCCATACAAGGAAATTTATTTTACTTCAAATGTTGTGGCGCCATCTCGTTCAAACAGCACCTTTGTCTTTGCCTTATTCTATCATGAACATGTACGTCCAAGTTTGGAAGATGATATTAGCATTTCCATATCATTGTAAATCGTTTAACTTCACGTAGAAGTAACACACACGAAATCATTAATTTAGAGTATTTTCTTTATCACAAAACCAATTCACTTAACAAAGGAGAAAATCTACGATCTCAGTTCTACACACGTTATTTCAAAACATAAAAAATGCCCGATACAGATTAAAAAAATGTAACCATGAAGAGAATGCAGTCTGCTTGCAATCAAACTTTTTGCTGGTGTCAAAAGGAACACCTTGGCAAAACCCTTTCATTGAGGTTAAATAATTCCTTCTACTTATATGACAAAGGAACTATTGCTACACTTTTTTATCAACCAAAAAGAACTTTTATTTAATTGAAGTCAAATATCCTAGCGTTATACTTGTTGAAAAATTGAATTGGAAGTGTCATCTCCAATTGGTTGTGCCAAAAGGTTTGAATACGATTATTCGTCTCAGGCATAGGCACTTCCAGGTGGCCTCCATATAATGAGGCTTAAACAAGGGCTTAACAAAACCCATTGCATCTGCCCAGGTTAGATCAATTCATAAAGCTGGAAGCAGAGAAAAGTGCTCTCAGTCTGAAAAGAACCAACACCCTGCTACTGGGAGACCTAACGAGATATTTAAAAATATTAAATAACGTAGGTAGCCATAAATACCGCACTAGAGAGTTGTAGTGACTGGATGGGAATGGTAGTCATTTATGACATTCGGTACGAAGTGTTCATTTCTTCCCGTGAGGAAGGAGAAGAAGCTGGACCCAACGTTCCGACTGGTGTTGTAAAGTTCTACACAATATGAATAATCTGACAGGATTTATGGCCTGTCTCGGACCCTAAAACAAAAATCCCTGCCCACTTAGGTCAGTAGCCAACAGTATTTCAGCAAAACAGCTCTTCAGTCGCAATAGTTACATCTGTAACTCGAAGGAAGCATAAGAATGCATGCTTGCCTTAAAAAACCTATCCATATACAATCGAGTTTACTTATATTGGATCTCAAGTTATACGGGTCTAGGGGGAAACGAGATTGCTGATAAGCTATCCTGGAATGGATAAAAAAGGCTCATTGAACCTGGTCCATCCTGTTGGATATCAGAAAACTCTGTAAAAATGGAGCTGAACAAGTATATGATCAGCCAATTCGTGTCAAACGTTGAAGCACTCCCTCTTA
Source organism: Armigeres subalbatus (assembly GCF_024139115.2). Taxonomy (NCBI): domain Eukaryota; kingdom Metazoa; phylum Arthropoda; class Insecta; order Diptera; family Culicidae; genus Armigeres; species Armigeres subalbatus. The sequence goes on from NC_085141.1 coordinate 362,575,651, forward strand.
CGAACCAATCTAATAGGTTCGATAAGTCTCAATAGAACCCCAAAAAGTGATTTTAATACCTACATCGGTCCAAAAACTGGGCACTGTCCTAGCCAGCAAATATCATTTACAGAAGAACGGAGCAATCCAATCCTCAAATTATCGCTTCTGTGACATGGAGTGAGAAACATAAGAATAACTTCTCTGCAATTGAAGTACACTCTCCCATCGTAGATGTAAAGTTCTTGGCAAGCCTTTTCTAGATCCTGCTAACGTAAGGATCATAACCCCTAGGGATGTGCCGAGCTTGACTCGGTATACTACTAAGCAAAAGTGTATATCAAAATGGTTTTTAAATCTGGAGCCAGATACCTTCACCCGAAAAGATAGACGGGGCCAACTCGAAATCCAGTAGTACCTATTGCTTGTGGAATTTATGAAGTGTTTCTCATAAGAATTGCGAAGAATTCGCCTTGAAAATTCGAAACCATTTGCCAACGGAATTCGGAGGACATTCCCGTGAATCTTTATATATTTAAAAGTTAGAATCCTGAAAAAAAGATTCGTTAGGATTTGAAAACAATTCAAAATCAGCATCACATATGACTCAATGATTTATTTGCCCGGAACTTTTCAACTGGGGATTGTAATATTCGTAATGTTTGAGTTATGTGATGAAGATATAGATATGGCTAACTGCACTTGATATAGCTTACATTACAAAACATGAAAAATGGTCAATGCTAATTTTTATTAATCTTGTAGCTCCAATTGACCTACAATGTAAAGAATAAATTGTCTCTAATATAATTTTCATGCAAATGAACTATTTGTCATTCACCCTGAACTCCCCTTAAATATTCCATAAACACACAATTAACTATGGCACCTATATCGCAGTGTTCGATGTGGTGCTGGACGTCCATGTGTTCACGGTTCGAGAGGCCGACTGAATTTCGTATTGAATCAATTAGCACTTGAACCAACGTGACCGACCGCGTATGAAATTGTAACTCTGAATTTGCTCCAGCACTATCCGGCACGATGTAGGCACAACCAACTAACCTGTTTTATTGCTGTTGTTGCTATTGCAGCCGTCGTCGTCGTCGTCGTTGTTGTTGTTTTAAAAACTTCCGCTCTGCGTTCTTCAACTTCTGCCAGTACCCACTTGAGGAGTAAGTAGATGACGCCGTAACTGCTTGGTAGTGGTGCAGTCCGCTTTTTTTTACACACACCGCGGTTTGGACTTCAGGTGGCTACCGGAAAGGCTTTTGTGCGTCGGTGGATATCCTTTCCAATCTGAAGTCGGTGACCAGATTTAAAGCGCTGTGAGCTCTTCAACCGCACATGGAACACAACAAGTTCGCCTTCTACACTGGAATCCACTCGGTGAAGTCACTTGAAAACCGAAACAAACTGCCACATGGAGCAGTGCCAGTAGGCAGGTTGGGTTGGTATATCTCTTGTGAATGAAACTAGAAGGAAGCGTGAATTGTTTCGCTATTTTGAGTTGTTGCAGATTATTATTTCGAGAATTATATTTTGTATCCAAATTTTCATTATAATTCATGAAACTAATTCAAAGATATCCATCTAATTTTGTCAAGTTGATTGAAATGGAATCGATGTCAAAAATGTTTTGAATTATCATTAAGTTCAGTTTTGGAGGACTCTGATATTTTAATAAATGCATTGTCACATTAAGGGAAATAGAATTGTTTTATTTTGCAGAAAGTTTAATACAACTTTAGTTTGACGACTCAATACAAACATCGTTAAAATCTTGAAAAAATCAAAAAAGTTCGCATAAAATTAGTAGCCGTGAAATTAGTATTAGTTTTTCCAACAATTATTTCTATTTAAATTTTCTTATAAATAATAAAATAAAGGAATTGACGGGTTCGGCAGGTTTTGTTCTTTTATTGTCAGGGGGTTTTCTATAATTATGCTCAAATTTGGTCTAAACATTCATTGCATATCAAAGAATATTCTGGCCAAATTTCATAAAATTTGGTCAACAAAAACCCACCCGACAATAATAGAACAAAACCTGCCAAAGCCATCATTTCCCCTACTAACGATTTTTCGCTGATTTCAAATAAAAATCGCTGTGTATGACAAATGCAATTGATTATCCCATGCATGTTGCTCCACTGAATATGCATCACTCGATGTCAATGCAACTTTTCGAAAACAAAACTTCACCCCCTCAATCGTTATGCTAATTTTGGCAAATTTCCGATCACCGATAATAATGATTGTCTGAGCCTGGGCACCGACGCAGATCGATGGTGATGAGCCGCTGGATATTATTCAGCTTTTGTTTTGTATCTGCTCCCATATTGTATGTACCGCTAATGATCGCTTCGTTTCATGAATTATTTAAATATTCAAATTGTTTGTTTTTGACGGTAACGGCACGTAATGGTGGACGAGCTGCACTGTAGTGAAACATAGGCTGTATATGAGGCAGCAATAAATGCAACCTTCAAATACCTCTCTGAGTGTAGGTTTGAATGAAACCGATGGACGATGGCGACGGCGACGGCGCGCGCTGTGAAGCGGCTTGTTGGCTTGCGCTGCGCCACTCAGTTCAGGTTCGCTCGATGTGCGCTTTGCAATTTAGCGTGTGCATGTTTTGCGGATGATTGAGTTGGACATTGAAAGTTTAAGATTCGCAAGTAATTGCTATTGCGATCTTTAAATTCCTTTATCTTATACAACCATGATTGAACAATAAACCATTTATTTATTTAACCATTTACTATTATTTGGTTGAATCTTTCAAAGATACATTCGAATAAAATATATCTATAGACATTTCGATAGCATAGCATAGCATAGTTACGGTGTACTTCGTAGATTGGACACTAGTGATACTCATGTTTTTCTTTTGAAATCCTTATTCAGATTGCTATCAGAAATCAAGGTGGGTGTGGTCCTTGATTCCAATCTAGGATAAAAATCACAAAAGCATGAGGATTACTACTCCTGGCCACGCCCATCTTCACCGTAACTTGGGAGGGGAAGGAAGTGTTGATGTAGTACTTACTTAACGAGAGGCCCCCGACTCAGCGACACCCTCATAAGTACCACGGAGTTGGATATTGGGGAAGGTATTCGTTGGGTCAGGATTTGCCTATAGCTGACAATGTGAACGTGGTAGATCTTACACCGTAACACACCACGCAAAGGTGTCTACCCAGCGTTATGGGGGAATATATCTATAGACATTTCGATATCACTAAAACACCGTATCATAAAGCTTCGATATAACACTTTCTATGGATATTATCAACATCCAAACGGCCGGAAGGAATGTTTTGAAATTAAAATATTCTTACCTTTGCTCACTTTCAACCGATCAAAGTGGAATTTTGAGACGAGATTCAGGTTTTATTCCTGTGTGTAGGTATAACAAATATATAACTTGACGATAAATTTACTGGTTTTGTTCAAACTGTGTACATTTCATGTTTGCGTAATTTAACCGAATACTTGATACCTCGTACTACCCTTTTTCTCTAGATCGACTGGACGCCACACGTCTTGATGAAGTAGACGAAAATCTGCTACCAACGCTTAACCCGTCAAGGACCAGCAAAGACTTCTGGCACATGCCATAATTGTAGAAGAAGCCTTTCGCATGAGAGTACACCGCTCTAATCACTGAGAAGCATTTCCCTCTCGACTCGGTCTGCCTGGTCCGTGGCCATCATGGGGAAAGGACGCATTATGAGGTTTTTTTGTTGGCGCGTAGAACCACTGCGTCCATTGAGTTGAACTTGTGTGGAATACCCCTGATAACTATTAACTTTTTGCATCTTGTAGGTTGACCACCATTTGTCAAGTAAACAACCTAAGACGCGTCTTTTCCTAGTCCGCAATTATTGAATTAATAAAGCCCACTACCTTTCCCGCACTTGCAGTCCAAATTTCTTCTGGTTGCATAAAGCCACTATTTAGAAATTTAGATCTACATTTGTACAACGCATCACTGAAACTAACCAATTTTTCAAAAAAAAAAAAATCGCGGGCGGTGCCCGGTTGTTAGGGCAGTAAAGCTGCCAAGAGCTCTCTTTCTGAGGTCCAAGAGCTTTTCGATTGCTGAAGCATTGGGAATTATAAATCTCTTCGATTGAACATACTTTTTTGCAACCCACCAGTTGATCAATAGCCTTGTGCTTCCCAGGTTCTGGGCCAATAAACTGTGTGTGGCAAATAACTGTGAACCTCGTTTCGCAAGCTCGTCTGCCTTTTCATTACCTCCAATACCAATGAAAGTTCAAAAACCTAACTACCAAATAAGCGTCACACGACACACACGTCACACACAGCTAGCTTGAAAATTAATTATATAAGCATCGGAACAAGACCTGGTGAATGCTAGAAAGACTTTTGTGGACTGCAATCGTGTGGACAAGCGTGTGGATTGTGTAAAAAATCAAATGCATTTTGTTGCAGAGGAAATCCTGAAGTGGAAGAAGAGCTGCATAAACTTGATTTAAATATGCAAAAGGAGAAAAAGGCAATGGATCTGGAGAGGTTTTTGCACAAGAAAAAAACGAAGAATGGATCTGGAGCTCGAAAAATCACATTTGGAAAAGACGATCGCTGATGAAGAAAAATATCAGGAACAAATAAAGAAAATCAGAACAGAGATGACAGGTAAGCTGGAGCAATTAAAATTTAAAGGGGAAGCTGGAAAAATGAATTGCAGTCTGATTGACATGGATACGCATCCAAAGATTGAAAAGAAGAAGAAAATAATGTAAAAAGGTGAAAAAAGCTTTGAAAAATCTAAGTGGAAATAGTTTTACCCAAATAAAGCAATCTGGGACATTTGAAGGCAGTAGTGAAGAAGAAAATGAAAAAGAATTAAGCGAAGATGAAAGTTTGGCGAATTTTACATATCGGAAAAATAAAGAAAATAACAATAAAAAGCATGTGGAAGGAAGAACAGGTCGAAGAAAACAACAAGAAGAACCATCGAACGCACAACTATGCGCTCGAGAATTTTTGTCGAAAAGATTGCCAACATTTTCTGGAAACGTGGAGGAATGGGCAATGTTTATTAGTAGTTATGAGACATCAACTGAAGCTTGTGGATTCTCTGCCATTGAAAACTTAGCTCAACTTCAAGAATTGTTAAGATGGTTTATGGTGTTGCAGTGAAACTGGCGACACTGTTATGCTAGTTGGAAATAATGAAATATTAGAGAAAACAGTAAGGTTTTAAGTTGGATTGTTTCAGTGGATGTGCTATCATGTAAGATATTTAATATTTGTGATTATATGCAAATTTATCTAATTTGAAATATATTCGTAGCATTGAAGCTGACGTAAAATAAACGCTGCTTTCAATATATGTTTCAATGAAACAGAGATGAAACGACCCAACATACTTCAATGATGATAAATCATCAACCCAGATTATGGAGAAATTGAAACAAAGGCTCGAAGAACTTGAGCAACGTGAAAAGTTATGGCGGGAACAGTTCCAGATTAATTAGAGGCAGATGCTCTAGGAATTTGAACGCAAACTATCGAAAATTGAGGAAGATTTTCAGAAAGCTGCTGGAAATATTGAGTTGGAATTCAGTGCAAAGAAGCTACAAATACAGTAAAAATCCGATATAGTGGGAAAAAGGTTCTTGAGAACAGAACAGGAAAGACTGTATCAAGTTCATGCCAATCGCAGTTTGTCTGCACCAATAGTCCACCTACATTCAATGCAGATTTAGATCAACATCAACATACCAAAATTTCACCAGACTCCCAGTGTAATGTTGCACAAGTTCTATAGCTCGATTGCAAAAAAAGATGCAAATGATTCAGCATCTTATAATTCTTATAAGAATCCTGCAAGCAATGGATACACAATTGCCAGTGCAACTGGGGTGTTAAAAACACAATTTGTTGTGAACGCCGAACTGTTTACAGGAAGGAGCATCAACACAAAACAGAACACTACTTCATTCATTACGAAATCACCACTTTATCGACAGTTTATCCATGAGAACAAAGTTGACCTTTTCTATATAGGCAAACCGTATAAGCAAAGGAAGCTAAACACAAAATATTTCGCGAGATGTGGATGGAATGAAATCTTTTCGTCTGTCCAGGTATCCAATCCATATTCAGCAGCTAACAATCTTGACCGGATCCGATATAGACAAAGCAGATGGGATTTGTTTATTTTCGATCCCGGTGGATTTGTACACAACTACACACATTTGAATACCAATGGAAGATAAGGTATGGATATGTAACTGCAAGGGCGTAGCCAGAGGGGGGCAGGGGGGCCGTCGCCCCCCCTAAATGGTGGAATGATTGAACGGGTACTGAAATGAATTCGCTTAAACATGTGCACTTTACAATCCAATCATATTCAGAAATAGGTTTTTGAAATTCAAAAGATTCCCGAAAAACTTATAAGGGTATCCAGGATCCAAACTATAAGAAATTTCAAAACAACTCGAAACATTTCGGGCTCAAGAATTCTCCTAGAAATCCTTCTAGAAGCTCCCCTGGAAATTTCTAAATTCCTCCGGAAAGTTATCCATAAATTCCTCTGAAAATCATTTGAAAATCCTTCTCCTGTAATTGTAATTTTTCCTTATCTAGAAACCCCCAACTATTTTTTTTAGGAAATTCATGTGGAAGTTTCTTGAAGATTTCTTTTCTTCCCTTCAAGTTTTACTTCTAGACATTTCTTCGGCTATTCTTCCAGGAAAATCTGCGACATTTCCTTCAGGAATTCATTCTAGAGTTCCTCCAAGAATACATACGGAATTTCCTCCCAAAATTCCACTAGAAGTTTCTTCAGTAATTTATGACGGAAATCCCCCGGTTTCGCTCCTTAATTTCATCTGCTAATCTATAAGAAACTGCTCCGGGCATTCCTCCACGAACTCTTCCTTAAATTCATTCGGGATAACTTCCAGGACTTTTTCCGGGAATACCTCTATAAATTCAATAGCGAAATCCTCTAGAATTACATTTTGGAATTCTTTCTGCAATTATTTCAGAATATCCTTCAAGAATTCCTCTAGAAATTTCTTAAGGAGTTTCTCCAAGAATTCGTCCAAGTATTTCCCCGGAAATTCTTCTCTTCCTTCAGGAATTTCTTCGGATTTTTTTCCGCGAAATTGTCCTAGAATTCTTTCCGGACTTCACTCGGAATTTACTCCAGAATTTCATTCGGAAATTAATGTTAAAGTTCCTCCAGGATTACCTTGTGAGAATTCCTCTGGAAGTGCTTGTAGGAGTTTCTCTGACAGTTTTTCCGAAAATTCCTCTGATACTTTCTCCGGGAATTCCTACAGAAATTCCTCTGGGAGTTCCTCCGGAAATTACTCCGGGAGTTCCTTCTCAAAGGAACTGTCGGTGAAACTCTCGGAGAAATGCTCATAAAAACTGCTGGTTGATTTCCCGAAGGAATTCACGAAGGAACTGCCGGAGGAGCTCCCGTAAGAACTCCCGGAGAAATTTCAGGAGAAACTCCTAGAAGAATTCCTAGAGGACCTCCCGAAGGAACTCCCAGAAAAACTATCGGAAGAACTTGTGGAGGAAGTTCCAGCTATATTTCTGAAAAAAGCCTAAATGATTTCGTGAAAAAAGCCTGAATGATCTCCTGGAAGAGCTACTGGTGGAACACCCGGAGGAATTTCTAAAGAAACTCCCGGGAGAATTTTTAAATAAACCTCCGGAGGAACTGCCAGTGAATCTAACAGAAGACTTCTCGAAATTTTTTGGAGAATTCATCTTACAGACAAATCTCATCTAGCTGAAACCTTTGTAGAGGTATGTAGCAGGACCATCATCATCATCAGAGGACCTCCCGGAGAATTCCTTGAAGAGCTCCCAGAGAAATTATGGGAGGAGCTTCTGGAGGAATTTCTGTATAATTCCCGGAGGAAATTTTGGAGAAATTCAAGGAAGAATTTTCGGAGAGCCACCGTAAGAACTACCGGAATAATTCTCGGAGGAAATCCTGGAGGAATTCTAGGAGGATCTGCCGGTTGAACTCCTGGATGAATTCCCGGAGGAACTCCCGGAGGAATTTTCGAAGAAACTCATGCAGGATGTCCAGTGGAAATCTTGAAGTTTTCAACAGAATTCTTTCTGGATTTCTTTGGGAATTAATCTAGGAACTCCTCCAAAAATTCCATTGTTGATTTTATTTTCGGTATAATTTCTGTATAAATTTTCGGTGGAATTCCTGGAGAAATTCTTTGAAATTTTCACAAGAAATTACTCGGAAAAAAATTAAGGTGCGTTTAGAGGAGTAGTATGTTGAAAAAAAAAAAATAAAAAAATCAGAGCATTCAGTCATTTCCTAGGGGAAAAGACGGCTTTGGCAGGTTTTGTTCTATTATTGGCAGGGGGTTTTTGTCGACCGAATTTTATGAAATTTGGCCACAATATTCTTTGATATGCAAAGAATATTTAGGCCAAATTTGAGCATAATCAGTCATAAAAAAAACCCTGACAATAATAGAACAAAACCTGCCAAAGCCGTCATTTCCTATCTAAATTACAGCTTCCGTTTCAACTTACCCCGCATTTCAACTTGCCCTGGTGTACCTTATACAATTTTCTAACTGAAAATTCGAGCAAAAGGCCAAAAGTTTTCCGTTTGGAAGACCAAAAGAATTCGGTTCGGAGGAGAAGTATAAGAGGAATAATTCCCTTTGGAAACCTAACATCATTTGATCTTCCGAACGGAACTCTTTTGTGCTTCCGAACAAAATCCTTTTTGGCTTCTGAAAGAAATCCAGGAGGGATTCTGTTCGGAATCCCCTGTGCAGAAGCAGAAGAAGATTCCGTTTAAATAGTGATGAATTTTGTTAAAACTTAAAAATCACTCTAATAAAGTCTAAAAAAAAAAAGATTCCGTTTAAAAGAAGCTCAGAAGGCTCCACTCGAAAAAGTACAAAAGTATTCCATAGGAAAGTCTAGAAGGATTCCGCACGAAATTCGAAGATTCCGTTCTGTAAGCTCTTAAGAATTCAGTTTGAAAGTTTAAAAGCATTCTGTTCGGAAGCATGAGAGGGTTCCTTCCGAAAACCTAAATAATTCCCTTTTGAAACTCCAAAAACGGAGCGGTTTCTTTTGGGTTTACGAACTAAGCTCTTATGGGTTTTCGAACGAACCTCTGTATAGGTTTTTGAACGGATTTCTTTTGCGCTTCCGAAAAAGATCCTTTAAGGTCTTCCACAAGAAATCCCAGGCTTCGGTCCAGAACTCTAAAGGGATTCTTTTGAAAGATTCCTTCCAGAAGGCAAGAAGGCTCCGATCGGAAGTTCAAAACTATTCCTTTCGAAAGTCAAAAAGGATTCCGTTCAGGAGACCAGAAGAATTCTGTCCGGAACCCCAAAACGATTTTGCTCGGAAGCCCAACAAAATTTCGTTCGGAAGTTCTTCTGAAAGCCCAAAAGAATTTTTTTCAAGGGAGTTCCTTTCGTCAAACCAAAAGGATTAAGTTCGGAAGCCCACAACAGTCTTTGAGGCTTACAAACGGAGATCGCTTGAGCTTCCAAACAGAATTCTTCTGGGTTTCTGAATGGAATTATGTTGGGCTTCCGGAAGCAATCAAAGAAGAAATCCTAGAAGCATTCTTTCGAAACCCAAAAAGAATTCCTTTCAGAAGGCTAAAAGATCTTCTCTCATCAATTTCACAAGCTACTACAGGTCTTATTGGTTCTCAAATTCTTCCTGGAGTTTAAAAAATATGTCCATAGCACATCGGCAAGGCAAATGCTGGGTAAAGCGTACCATTGGTACTTCGCGTACCTGAAGGAATAAAATAGACCCCATCTCGCGGTCCTTAGCCTCTTACCCAGCAACTCCTATCCCTACCTTCCCGCGGTGCTGGCCGGGATACGAGCAACCTTAGGGAAGATCGGGTAACCAACCCCGGTGGGAACTATGGTCGTATGCTGACAGGGAAGGGGGGGGTTTGCTCCTCTCCGGAGGTGCAAATCTTATTGAGCGTCTGTTCTCCATGTCAGGATTGGCTCACAACAGCGTCTGTTCTCTATGTTAGGGGCGGCTGATCATCGTCCGAGTGCCTGCGAGGGACTCTAAGTGAAACTGTGCACCATGGTCCACCGGAAATAAGGAGGAATGGTCCTCCGGAAATTTAGGGGGTTTGGTGTCAGGCCCTGCAAGCCAGCCAAAAAAAAAAAACTCTCGCAACGAACAATCAACAAGAGAGTACGGACCGGAACCATCGGCGAAGACCACTGCGACGAAAAAGGACTAGCGATTGGAAACTCGGTTCGTGGAACTGCAAATCTCTCAACTTCCTCGGGAGCACACGCATACTCGCCGATGTGCTCAAGGACCGTGGATTCGGCATCGTAGCGCTGGAGGAGGTTTGTTGGAAGGGATCAATGGTGCGAACGTTTAGAGGTAATCATACCATCTACCAGAGCTGCGGAAACACACACGAGCTGGGAACAGCTTTCATAGTGATGGGCGATATGCAAAGGCGCGTGATCGGGTGGTGGCCGATCAATGAAAGAATGTGCAGGTTGAGGATCAAAGGCCGGTTTTTCAACTTCAGCATAATCAACGTCCATAGCCCACACTCCGGAAGCACTGATGATGATAAGGACGCATTCTACGCGCAGCTGGAACGTGAGTACGACAGCTGCCCAAGCCACGACGTCAAAATCATCATAGGAGATTTGAACGCTCAGGTTGGCCAAGAGGAGGAGTTTAGACCGACTATTGGAAAGTTCAGCGCTCACCGGCAGACGAACGAAAATGGCCTACGACTAATTGATTTCGCCGTCTCCAAGAATATGGCCATTCGCAGCACCTACTTCCAACACAGCCTCCCGTATCGGTACACCTGGAGATCACCACTGCAGACAGAATCACAAATCGTTCTGATTGATGGACGGCACTTCTCCGACATTATCGACGTCAGGACATATCGTGGCGCTAACATCGACTCTGACCACTATCTGGTGATGGTTAAACTGCGCCCAAAACTATCCGTCATCAACGATGTTCGGTACCGACGACCGCCGCGGTACGACCTAGAGCGACTGAAGCAACCTGATGTCGCCACTTCATACTGGCAGCATCTCGAGGCAGCGTTGGCGGAAGAGGGTGAGCTCGATGGGGCCCCTCGTGAGGACTGCTGGAATATAGTCAAAGCAGCCATTAACGACGCAGCGGAGAACAACGTCGGGTATATGGGTCGAAGTCGACGGAACGATTGGTTCGACGAAGAGTGCAGACAGATTCTGGAGGAGAAGGACGCAGCGCGGGCGGTCGCGCTGCAGCGAGGTACCCGGCAGAACGTGGAACGTTATAGACGGAAGCGGAGACAGCAGACCCGCCTTTTTCAGGAGAAGAAACGCCGCCTGGAAGAAGCGGAGTGCGAGGAGATGGAACAGCTGTGCCATTCTCAAGATACACGCAAGTTCTATCAGAAGCTCAACGCATCCCGCAAAGGCTTCGTGCCGCGAGCCGAAATGTGCCGGGATAAGGATGGGAGCATCTTGACGGACGAACGTGTAGTGATCGAAAGGTGGAAGCAGCACTACGAGGAACATCTGAATGGCGCTGAGAGTACAGGCAGTGAAAGTCAAGGCAGCGGAGGAGATGACTACGTCAGTTCAGCGGACGATGGAAGCCAACCAGCCCCCACCTTGAGGGAAGTTAAGGATGCCATTCAACAGCTAAAGACCAATAAAGCAGCTGATAAGGATGGTATCGGAGCTGAGCTCATCAAGATGGCCCCGGAAAAGCTGGCCACTTGCCTGCACAAACTGATAGTCAGAATCTGGAAAACCGAACAGCTACCGGAGGAGTGGAAGGAAGGGGTTATATGCCCCATCTACAAGAAAGGCGACAAACTGGAGTGTGAGAACTTTCGAGCAATCACCATCCTTAATGCCGCCTACAAAATGTTTGGCACCATTAGTGAACGAGTTCGTGGGAAGTTATCAAGCCGGCTTCGTTGACGGCCGCTCGACAACGGACCAGATCTTTACTGTACGGCAAATCCTTCAAAAATGCCGTGAATACCAGGTCCCAACGCACCATCTGTTCGTTGCTTTCAAGGCGGCATACGATAGTATAGACCGCGTAGAGCTATGGAAAATAATGGACGAGAACAGCTTCCCTGGGAAGCTTACCAGACTGATCAAAGCAACGGTGGATGGTGTGCAAAACTGTGTGGAGATTTCGGGCGAACACTCCACTTCGTTCGAATCGCGCCGGGGACTAAAACAAGGTGATGGACTTTCGTACCTGTTGTTCAACATTGCGCTTGAAGGTGTCAGGCGAAGAGCCGGGTGTAACAGCCGGGGTACGATTTTCAACAGATCTAGTTAATTTATTTGTTTCACGCATGACATGGACATTGTCGGCGAACATTTCCAAAGGTGGCTGAATTGTACACCCACCTGAAACGTGAAGCAACAATAGTTGAACTGGTGGTGAATGCGTCAAAGACAAAGTACATGCTTGTGGGCGGAATCGAGCGCGACAGCGCCCGCCTGGGAAGCAGTGTTACGATAGAAGGGGATACCTTCGAGGTGGTCGTGGAATTCGTCTACTTCGGATCCTTGTTAACGGCTGATAACAATGTTAGTCGTGAAATACGAAGGCGCATCATCTGTGGAAGTCGGGCCTACTACGGGCTCCAGAAGAAACTGCGGTCGAAAAAGATTCGCCACCGCACAAAATGTGTCATGTACAAGACGCTTATAAGACCGGTTATTCTCTACGGACATGAAACATGGACAATGCTCGAAGAGGACTTACAAGCACTCGGAGTATTCGAGACACGGGTGCTTATGACCATCTTTGGCGGTGTGCAAGAAGACGGTGTGTGGCGGCGAAGAATGAACCATGAGCTCGCCCAACTCTACGGCGAACCCTGTACCCAGAAGGTAGCTAAAGCCGGAAGGGTACGATGCACAGGGCATGTTGCCAGCATGCTGGACAGCAACCCTGCAAAGATGGTATTCGCTTCCGATCCGGTAGGTACGAGACGGCGTGGAGCGCAGCGAGCGAGGTGGGCAGACCAGGTGCAAAACGACTTGGCGAGCGTGGGGCGTATTCGAGGATGGAGAGATGCGGCCTCGAACCGTGTATTGTGGCGTCAAATTGTTGATTCAGTGTTATCTGTTTAGATGTAAACTAAATAAATGAAAAAATGAATGAGCTCATCGAATTAGAAAGAAATCGAGATAGGAAAGATACCGAATTGTGAAAAGCAAAAATGTATGTAGATTGAAGAGTTCTAGCAAACCATCGACATAGGAAGAGATATCAAGATATAGTATCTACATCTTGGGTTGAACTCGAGAATGTGCAGTACATTGAACATCAAGAAAGTTGGGTTCACTTATTGGACCGGATTGGGTATTACAATGGGGCCTCGTGGTAATTTTTTTTTCTCAAAGCCATGATTTTTCGAAACCATTCGGAATCTCAAAACAATTGTGCCCTCGCTGTCCTCATCGCGTTTGAAGTTTGTATGGAAATTAGTATGAGAAAATGTATATTTTTGCATTTTTATTCCTAGAGATTTCGTAAGCCAAGTGGCTCATTGCGTTAAAGAATAATCCAAAAGATGCCAAGTAACTTCGAAAAAAGTTATAACACTTCGAATATTGATTGCAAACCATATGCAAAACATCGTTTATTCTGCCAGTACTGCCGAACTACATGGACCAGTAATTTAACTGAATGTTTTATAAATTTTTTGAGCTTTTAGGAGTTCGGATTCGGAACTAATGGGAGTTATTTGGAATCATTTCACAAAGTTAAAATCCCGACAAGAGGGAAAAGGGGGTTTGCCCTCTAAGAACCATATGCTAACCGGTTTTGCTGGCAGAAACACTAATTTCTTGCATATTTTAAACAATCAATTTTCGAAGCGCCTAACATTTTTGTAGACATTTCTTCAGCAATTTCGGCATCTTTCAGACTATATGCTAACGTATTGAGTCACGTGATTGACGATATATAAGAAGTCGCTAAGAGCAAAAATGTAAAAAAATACGCTTTGGCCTAATAATCTCCATAGAAATTTAAATCACGATGCGGAAAGCAGGGACGAGCCCATAATTTGCACTGATGCTTGAGATCCCCAAACGATTCAGAAAAATCTTGAACCCATTTGATTGGATGAAGTTTTCGTTTTTCTATACAACTGTGCCCCACCCCGATGATTAGGACATTTCAATAGTCTTGATTGATCTTGTGGATACCTTGGGTTGAACATGAGAACGATTTGGGGGTGCTATTGAACATCTCGCATTCAAGAAAATTGGGTCCACATGATGCGCATATATACAGTCGGCTCTCCACATCTCGATATTGAAGGGACCATCGAGGTAAGGAGAGATCCAGGAGTGGATGGAAAACAAATGCGTACTGGGTCAAAAAAGCTGGTTGCTATGAAGAACGACAACAAAACAAATGTCACATCTTGTTTGTGACGAGTCTGTTATTGTTCCAAGCTGGTCTAGTAGCTCTGAAATTTGAATTTATCGACATAGGGAACAAAATATGACCAGAACATATCGACATAAAGTGATATCGAGATAGGGAGGTTAGTTATCGAGATGTACAAAGCAAAAATGTATGTAGATTGAAGGGACCGAGAAAACCAACGATATCGAGAAAAAGTTATCGAGATATAGAACATCGAGGTGTAGAGAGTCGACTGTACTTATTTGACCATATTGGGTATGAACCAATGATGAGGACATAACAAAAGTTTGACAAAACTATTGATTTGAGAGTTTGATATTGAGTTATCTAAATTTTCAATTTTCGAAAAACAACGGCCGGCTAGATGTTCGCCATTGAATAGACAAAAGAAGGAAAACTGTTTTATTTGCTATTCTTTGCTTTGTTTCTGATCAAATGAACGCTTAGGAACAGTTACTATGATTGATATAATTTGGTTTGCAATAGTCTCAACAGTCGTTGATGTTGCATTGTAATTGCTGTAAATGAACAACTAGATATGGTGTTCTTCTTGTTCAAAGATTTCATATCTATTTATCGCTAAGTCGAAAATTACACAATTGCGTGAGCACGCATGTTAGCAGAAGAAAGCGACGAAATTGGTCCCGTATTTCTTTGTTTCACGATGAGATGAATAAATGTTCAGTGAAATGGAAAACGGAGCAATTCCCTTACACTTTTTGTATTAACAAGAATTGTGTAGTCTTTTTTTTTGCAGAAATCGTCAAGTTCTTACATTTGTGATTAAGTCCACTACTAACTATGTATCCTGAAACAAACATGTATTTCGAATCTCAGCTGCATAAGATTCATGTCTTGACTTTATACTCTTATCATTCAAGACGTTAAATTAGTGGTGGAATTATGTGGGATTGTATGACTTCGTCTGTTAAGGTTTTAAGAATAAATCGGCTTTAGTTGCAAAGAGAGTTTTGGGACTCGAAAAACTAAAGTTCTCCTCTAACTTTACTTTCAGTATTGTAAGGGAGACAAAAAATGTACATAGATTTTCACAATTTAAATAATAACTGGTACGTTATTTCTTATTCATGAACCCTCTTTGCTTCCCCCATGCTCATTAACATCCACAGACGGCGATAAATTAGACGGCCCTGTAGCATACTGGCCCGGTGACCGCATGCAGGCAGACAGGGAGGACATAGCCGAACATCGGCTGGTGTAGCATACAGCAATATTACTCAATCCTAAAAATTCGATTTTGATTGTCCAACACCATGTGACGCGCACTTCCAGACTAGGTGAGCAGCAGCAGCAGCGGCAAATACTTTTTACAGCGATCATATCAACAAACACTACGACTACAATATCCACTAAACAATGATCGTCTTGTTTGGCAGTTTTAATAGTAGGTTGCCCCAATGAGTTACAACAGAAGGTCTAGCCATCATCCGTGCCAGCGTAACCGTCAAAATCATCATCACTAATTCGTCAAAAATTGTTCACATCACTACTCTAGCTTCGGATTCGTTGTTTTGTGGCAATTCTTCCCTTTTCGAGTTTGATACAGTATAGGCGTAACGAATCGTTTTCGTCGCGGTCGCATATTGAGTCTGAAATTATGCCCTTTGAATAACGGTTGCAGACAGACGGCACACTCACTTCGCTTTGATCTTCACAACACGACCCCAAAAAATACCCCCCAAAAACGGAAAAGTCTTTCTCTGGATCCGAAGATTTAACTTTGTTTTTTTCGTACAACACAAGCAACCGCGTCACCTGAATCGCAACCCCACCCGCGCTCACAACACAACACCCCTTTGCTTGAAGGAGCCTCGCTCCAAAACGCCGTTTACCTTTGTTATAACGTCGCAGCACCACTCACGGATCGCGATATCGCGAATGGATGAAGAAACTTTTGCTTCCTTCTACGGACACGGTTCGAGATCGACTGACTGGGCGCGCGACGTCAATCCGACGTGGGTTCTGTTGGATAGTGGATACTTACTATACTGTTCGTTCCTACTACACATGGAAAACTTTGAGTGAGAGGTTTGCGCGGAATAGCCGCAGAGGCGATGGTGAGTGATGGTTGTACGGTTGCATTGGTAACCGAATGGCCGTGAGGGTCAGATGGACGCTACTAGACAGTAAAACACCTACAGAACAGGTACGAGCACCTTCGCGAAGCATGCGGTTTGCGCTGTTGTTTGAGTATTCGCGGGTTTGCAATCGCGAAGGGGTCGACTCGCTGTTCCACCAAGGTTCTTTGTTAGTGTTGGAACTGTTTGGTTTGTTCACGGTTAGTTTGAGATACCTTTTGGCGTTGATCCGCAAGGGGATGGTGAACCTACACAACGATTGTGTGTTATGTCTGAGTCGCTATGATACGTTGAGTGCTCTTTGGGCATCGTTTAGTAGTTGGCTGTTGATATTGTGCAGGTTCTTATAGTTTGTTATAAATCTTGACAAAACATTTATTGCATTTAGCAAATCTAAGAACGTTTCAAAAATAGACGTAATTGTATTTCACCTTGAAATATGAAACGACTCTTACTCGATCCAGTTCGGAATCTATTTTTTCTGATGGGCATGTTTGTTGACTAAAATAGTTTATAGAGTTCCAAAATTCACGGCCGAAGTTAATTACGCCCATTTGAAAAAAGTTCCTAGAAATGTTATATCTCAAATATAACAATATATCAAAGCAAACGGTATTTAAAATATCCAATATATTAGAGAATATAACTTATGAATCGTTAACATTACAACCACGTAAGAACTCTAATAAATGACCTGTAGTCCCTGCTGTTATCCTTCTTTAGTTCCAGAGTGGCCATCAGATGGTCTTCTTCTACATAACTTTAAAATTGCTGAAATGGAAAAAAAAATCCACAGTCAACTAATTTTACCAATGCACTTGATTTTTTGAATAGCCTTTAAGTGCCCGATTAGGAAGTAAAACAAAATTATTAAACAATTTAGTTATTTTAAATGCGTTTTGATTATTTGGTTTGACATTTTTTCCAACACAAAGTTGTAATTTCACAACAATTCCGAACATTCCGAATCGAACAGCCTTTGTTCGAAATAGTTATGAGCACGGTATATCTGTTAAGCTGTCCTACTCGGGGTCACATTAAAAATTGATCTCGAATTCCCGAACCAGCAAAATTACAAAATACAAAATTCAATAGCAATGCTTGTTTCCTAAATGAGACCAAATTGAATCGCACCCATTTTAAAGGCGGCGCCGCGTTACAACCGGAATCTCGGGCTCATTCAGTAGCCGCTAAGTTGCGAAGGCCGACGGAAGTTCTTCGTAGCTTAGTTGTTTAAAAGCACCAGTCTAGCGTACTGAGGGTCGTGAAAGCTATTTTTAAGCAAAAAAGGCTGCACTGGTCCACTGGGCCTTGAGTTGTCAGTTCATTGTATAACACAGTATGTTAAGTAGTAATTCTGTACGACCAATCGTCGAAGACAGCGATTCTGTATTTTGGAGTTGATTTCTAGGGATTATCGTTTTTTAATCTTTATGTATGTGAATTTTGACAAGTAGGGCCAGATCTTTTTTCAATGTTGAAGCCAGTGAGACACGGGCAGAAAAGAGAGGGTCCTTGGGGAATCACCCAACGTAACGAGCTTTCAAAAAACTTACGCAAGACCAAGACCCAACCCTCTAATGCCCAACAAAACCGCTTTTAGAGGGGGTACTATGATATTTTTTAAAATTTCTAAAAACAAATTTTTTTATTCCTTTCTTTGATTTGGTAGGCACTCTATGTTTCATAACTGCTACTGTTCCGAGATCTACTGTGGTATTCTGCTGAACAGAATCCAAATAGAATCTATTTTTAAATTTCCATTATTCAGTTATTGTTGTCGTTGCTAGTCCATCTCATCGTGAGTCCATTGTGTCCGTTTGTCCATGCATGTATCCAATGATCGTTGCATTGTTCGGTTGCCATTTATCCGGGTAACGTTGGAGGAATGCCTCCGAGAAGAACAAGTTTTCAGTCGTCATTAGACAGCCGTGACGGAAAGGCGCGTACCCCAAAACGCCACCGTATGGGCTGCGGATCCGGCGACTGACGAGGGTTTGGTGGAGGGGCTGGGAATCAAACCCATGACCATCCGCTTGTAAGGCGAACGTGTAACCAACTACGCTACGGGACCTACGTTATTTTCAATTAGATTTTCAATAGATTTCGAGGAAATTTTGATTTTTGGTTATAATAAAAACTTCAATGGATGTTTAAATGCGGTTTAAAATTAAATTTCAAAATTTGACAAAATTTGAGAAAATAAATGAAAATTGGGAAAACTTTGTTCCTTCGTATTTTTGTTCGTATACTTTTGATGTTTGCAGCATTTGATGTTTCTTCATTTGTTGTTTAGTATTTTTCCACATTTAACTCAATACAATAGATGATTTATGGTGGTGAATGATACACTCCTAAATATTTTGCCAACTTCTCAAACGGAAAATAAAAAATAATCCCTAAAATATCAAATACTTTCCATAATATGTAGTAATATAGTTTAAGGTCATTTGGCCGAAATGGAAGAAAGGATCATTTAGCCGAATAGTTTAAAGTGAAGGGAGAAGTGAGATTTACGAAATGAACAGTTAAAATTGAGAACTGAGAAGTGAAGAATGAGATGTTCGATGTGAGTACAGGGTAGTGAGAAATGAGTACTGAGAAATGGAAGTGAGTACTTAGTAGTGAGATGAGTACAGTAGAATGAGAAATGGGTAGTGGGAAGTGATGAATAAGAAGTAAGAAGTGAGTGGCGAAAAATGAGATGCGATGGTTACGAAGTGAAAAGCAGGAAGTGAGTAGTGATTTTTTTTGAATACTTTATTAACGTGATTTTTTATCTTAAAAGTAAGTTCATCACGGAGAAAGTGAGTAGTGAGGAAAACAGAAGCAAGATGTGGGTAGTGAGGAATAATAATTGGGACGTGAGAAGTGAAATGTTGAGAAATGAGAAGTGAGTGGAGAGATATATCACCGAATGAAGAAGGAAGGAGGAAGAAGTAAGAAGGAAGAAAAAACAAATACAAAGGAAAAAGGAAGAAGTAAGAAGAGAGTAGGAAGAAAGAAGACGGCAGAAGGAAAAGGGACGAAAGAATGAGGAAGAGGAAAAGAGATAGAAGGAATAAGGTAGATAGAAGGCGAATTAAGTATGAAAACGGGAGAGAGTAGAAGAAAGAGGAAAGAAAGAACAAGACACGAGGGAAAGGGTACATGAAAAGGAAAAAGAAAGAAAGTAGAAGGAAGAGGGAATAATGAATAAGAAAAAAGGAAAAAGGAAGTAGGGAAGAAGGAAGAAGGGAAAAAGGAGCAAAAGATGGATTGAAGGAAATTGAAAAAAGGGTTTTCAATTCTCACATCTCACTTCTCACCAATCACATTCCACTTCTAACTCCTCGGTCCTCAGTTCTCATTTCTTATTTCTTACTTTTCAATTCTCACCTCTCACCCCTCACTCCTCATTTTTCACTTCTTAATTCTCACTACTCATCAATCACTTAGCACTTCTCATTTCTCTTCAAACTTCTCACATATCACTTGCTTCTTTTCACTTTCATTTTTCATTTCTTACTCCTTGCTTCGAGTTTCTCATTTCTCAGTTTTCACTTCTCACTGTTCACTACTCATTTAGCATTTCTCACTACTCACATCCTACTTTTTACTTCTCATTTATTTCTAACGTCGCATATGCTCCAGGGCTTTGCGGACGCCATCGACCTTATTGGAATCGAACGCAGAGCAGTAGTGGAGGCTTTTGTCCCACTGAAGAGGGAGATGGAGAGGATAGGCTTAACCATTAACTGTACCAAGACAAAGTACATGGTCTGCCACGAGAGGTAGCGCTTGATGGAGATGTGTTAGAAGTAGTTGAAGAATTTGTTTACCTTGGAACACTTGTGACATGTGACAATGACGTTTCCCGTGAAATCAAAAGACGTATTGCTGCTGCTAATATGGCCTTTTACGAATTACGTTACCAGCTTAGGTCCCGCAGCATGCAGACGGAATTATTTGCTTTATACAAAACTCTGACTCTACCAGTGGCCCTTTGTGGACATGAAGCATGGACATAAAAAGAGGCGGACTGGAGAGCTTTCGAGGTTTTCGAGCGAAAAGTGCTGCGTACAATACTCGGAGACGCATGAATCATGAGCTGTTCAAGTATACAAAGAAGAAAATATTGTGAATCGTATAAAATACGGCATACTTCAGAGGGCTGGTCTCTTAGTGCGAATGTCGGAAGAAAGAATAGCGAAAACAATATTCAACAGAGAATCAGAAAGTGGTCGACGGCTTCGTGGAAGGCCACGAATACGCTGCTGCATGCGGTGGAATCTGACCTGTGGACCCTGAACTTTCGGGAAACTGTAAAAATAAGGGAAAAGGTAAAGAAAAGAAAAAGAAAGATAGTAGAAGGAAGAGGGAATAAAGAAGAAGAAAGCTCACAGCACAGAAAGTTTCAGCACTACTCACTTCTCAATTCTCACTTCTTAATTTTCACTTCTCACTCATTCTACTTTCCTCTCACTTCTCACTTTCTTTTTCTTGTAATTTTTCGCTTTTCATCACTCACTTTCCACTTTCGACTTCTCACTGCGCAATTTTTACTTGGAGTTCCTCACTCTCACTTCTCACTACTAAATACTTACTTTTCACTACTCACAATCTAAGTTTATTTTTAGCTATTCGGCCAAACGGCTTCGGCCAAATAGCCAGAGACCGTGTATATAGTGCATGTGAACCATTTTGACAATATCGAGTTAGCGAGGTGAAAATGCATTGCTTCGACTTAAAGAATATTGAGTAAGTGAGGTAACGACTTATGGTGGGAACGAAGTATGCTAGATTCAAGGGACTTTGAATTTCATCGTGAAGTAATTCGTACGACGAAGGTATAACGAACAGGAACAAAATTTTACTTCATATAATTATATTATATGATTATATTAGCTTGTTATGGAATGATCAAAAAAATCGTTCGATCGTTTAATCTTAGATTCCTTCGGAGTGTTCGGAAAGTGTTGAACTTAATTTTAAAATTAAAAAAAAAAACACTTTAATAAAGAATTAAAAAAAAGGAGTGTTCGGAACTGTTCACCATCCAGAGCTTTTGTGCAGATGTCTGTTAGTTGATGTTCAATTCCAATTGCCAATATTTCAAGTTTTCCTTCAGCGACTTGATCTCGCACAAAGTGGTAACGGGTATGGTTTAACTTAACTCTCCATGTGAAAAGGCAGTTTTCACATCTTCTTGATGGAAGTGGAATTACTTCTGAACTGTGTATTGTCCGTATCGTCGAATGTTTTGGTACTGGGGCATATGTGTCTTGAAAATCTATTTCTGTTTTTTTTAAGGTAACCTTTAACAACGAGCCTTGCTTTGTGCCAAATTGTATTGCCATTTTTGTCTTGTTTGGCACAGAATACCCATCTGGACTGCAGTAGTCTTGCTGTTCTACGACAACGCACTAATTTCCAAACACCATTGTCATTCATGGATTTCAGTTTATCATGTATGGCAACCGTCCAGCAGTCACGATCATCACGGCTCATAATTTCATCATAGGTAGTCGGTGGATCTATGGAACAACACATTTTACCAGCAGATGTTGCCCTTAACCCAGTGGAACAAATCATGAACTTACCTGGGATCCTGTGCTCTCGTTCGATGCGCCTCGTGGTTGACTCTACACAGTTCTCACGTATTAATTGCGAAGGAAGCGCTCCAGGATTTTCATCAGATTGTTATGACACATCTTCAAAAACGTCAGTCTGTCAAATAAGTCTTCGTCCAACGTTCAGTCGGTGGCACTTTTTCTGCGATAGCATTAGTTGAGCTTCTGTTGATCAAGTATGAAGCAGTAAGTGCGGCTTCGCACCACATATTCTTGGAAATTCTTGAGCCAATGAGCATACTCCTAATCTGCTCCACCAGTGTACGATTAAACCTCTCAGCCACGCCATTCTGTAGTGGCGAATAAGCCACTGTCGGTTGGATTTGAATTCTTTCTCCCTGAACAAATTTCGTTGATCATTTGAGCAATACTCTTTTCCTTGATTTACAGTCAGCTTACTTATTTTCAAGTTCCAGTGTGACGACGCCATCGCTTCATATTCTTTGAAACATTCAAACACCTGCGACTTCTTCTTGATGTTTAAAATGATGGCGAAGTGACTATAAACATCTATAAAGGACATGAAATATCGAGCCCCTCCCCAGCGTGAGGGGTCTATCAGTCCACATACATCAGAATACACTATGCAAAAGCAAACTCACATCCGCCGCACGCAGATTGATGCAAGGTACAACGGGGTCTGCCACCAACTCAAGCTCGTAAAGATTACCTCTCAGGCGTGCTTCGCTATTACTCTATCTTCATGTTTTTAGAATAGCTGTATCTCTCCCATTTTGATTCGTGAATAGCAATTCGAATAGCAATTCGATCTACGATCTACGACTCGGATAATTTTTTGACAGACAATAGGTTTCCATGCAGATCTGGTAGATAAACCATATTCTTCATTTCAAAATGCACTCCAGCCATAATAACGCCTCGAATTTCTCCTTCATATTGACCGACCAACGAAACGCCATCCTCTACTATGAACGGCTTATCCTTGGTCCTCAAGCTTTGCAAATAATCTTTGGTGATCAGTGGCAATGTGAGGAATAGCTGCGCCACCAGATCACTCTCCTGTGGCTTTGCCCTTACTGTTTTCAGTTGTCGCACCAGTTCATCAAAATCTTGAAAATGACTTCGCATAGTCGAACCTTCTCGCATTCTGAGTCTTGCTATTTGCTTCCTTAAAACGGCCTGACTTGCAACTGACTTCTTGACAAACATATCTTCGAGCTCTTTCCACATCGCCTTAGCCGTTTGCTTTTCTCGAACGATCTCCAGGCATTTATCCGCAATGAAACTCACTAGGATAGACTTCGTCTTGCGATCTATCTTGAGGAACTCTTTTCGCTCAAGATCCGCAGCAGGCACATCTTTTTCAAGCGATTCCGATACTTCTCACGGCTTCCAAGTGTAGCTGGACACTGTACTGCCAGTTCACAAAATTATCCCCTCTTAGTTGAGGTATTCCGATATTTTCCTTCATCTTTCAACTCCGAACTGCTAACTCGAAGAATGGATCAATGCGACAAATTGAACTGAAATTTACAAAAAAATCATGCCGAGACGACTTATGGTAGTCATTAAAATAGCGTAGACGTGACTTCCTATTAATCGATGTGAATGTCATTAAATAAATATCGTTTTTTGTTGAGTATTTTGTCTTATAACTGTTTCCTGTCCTTTTAATTATTTCCAGCGAAAAAAAGTATATTTTTAATCATTAGTCTAGAATACAACACTCGTTGAATTCATATTATCAATTCGGTGCAAAACCGAATTATAACCGCGAACAAAGTTGGATTTTCTCACAACCCATACGTTAAACCTAACTTCGGAAGTGGTGCGCTGTTTTCATTTGGTGATGTGCTGTACAGCGCACTACTTCCGAAATTAGGTTTAACGTATGGATTGCGAGAAAATCCAATTTCGATAGCGGCTATAATTCCGCGTATACTTTACACTCCAAATGATAGACTCTGGATACGGGCCTGATTTTGATGAACTCAAAATTAAGTACTTTCTTGACACTTCTGATTTGGATACAATCTTGTACTTGTCGGTAGGTTCATTCAACATAAATTTGTGGTTAAGGCAAAAACTTCATTTTGGGTTCAATGAATGTTTTTGTTTTGGATGACGATTTATCTTGATTTTGAGTTGTTCTCCTTTTCTTTCTTTGAAAGTACTCAAAGCCAAGTACTTTAGCTGTACTGTATTTTGGATGAAAAAACAATTCACGTCATTCATTTGTAGTCTTATGTTACCACGACAGTGAGTGTTTAAACATCAGTCTCTGAATAAGAAAGCGGAAATTGTGAGAAAATTAAAATGGACCAACTAAAAGCTAAACTTGACGACAAAAGTTACCGTAAGCTCACTGGTAAGTGCTATCTGCTTAATATTTAAAAAATCCTCCGTTTGAAAATTTGTATTTGAGTTTTGAGGGATGAATAGCTGCATTGTCGGTTGCAACGATTTTATTACGGGTGACCTGTAGAATGTTAAGAAGCACCTTTCAATGGTGCATAAAGTGACCACCAGTAAAAAGTCGGCAATTCCACTGAGATGCCCACTATGTGCCTCGCTTTTCAGCTTTTTCGTGAGTTTTCAAAAGCCTTTTCTGTCATGTCATTCGTCAGAAGATGTTGAAGAGGAAGAGGAAACTGCCATGCCGTAAGTTCCCTCGCCTCCCCCAATACCGATCCCTGAGCATGAGTTGAAATCACCAACACCCTTAATTAAAAATCCACTCTTCTACGACAACGATGTTTCGTTGCAAGAAATCACGACGGAATTCACAGAGATGATTACGGAATTGCGGTGCGATGTTTCTCTTCCTGAAAAGAAAGTACAACAATTTCTTTCCGGATTTTCAAGGATTATTTCTTGGTGTCAATGACATGCTATGACTCATGTAAAAAGAAACATGAACAGTGAAAATTCACTTGAACGTGAATATTCAATCAGTTTGATAAATTCTTTGTTCATCCCAGACATAACTTCAAACGTTTCAACCCCTCAAAACAATATAAACTTTTTGATATAGAAAGCCGACTGTACGATACCTGAGCCGGTCGAAAAAGTGTTAGGGAAAACCAAAGTCAAAACCTCAACTTTGTTAGGGATAGCTAGAGGAAAGAAATTTCAGAAAAGAATCAAGTTCCCAAATGCCACACCATAGATAAAAATGAAGAAAGACATGGTTCACTAAATTTCCATTCAGTGTTGTGCTGAATCATAATCAGACGATAATGATTGCAATTTTCATGTGAAAACTTTTCGCGTGAAAACAGTAGGCGAGTTGTCGCCGGCGACAACTTCTCAAATAGTGTACTCAAACGATAATAAGCACAGAATTTTCATTCAAACATTAATCTTTACTATGATCAGCTAATTGTAAACAGTCCCGTTATATCTTCTATTTGGCGTTATGGTTTCATGGTAGTAAGGAAAAAGTGTTCAAAATGTAACGGTAAGTGCTTCAAATCAAGGATCGATTTTCAAACGATTCTTAATCGCTGGCGAGTTTTTATCATCTGATAATTTAAAAGTAAGATCGCGGGTGAGTTTGATCATCCTCGATTTTTTGAAAATTTGATTTTTCCCAACCCTGTTTCCATTATTGACACATTACGCCTTGTTTTGACAAATCATGAAGCTCGAATCATGCTTAATGCAGAGGAAGCAAGTACCGATGGTTCAATAGTATCGTACAAGGACAGCAAACAATATGCAAACCACCCATTTTTCCAAGACCATCCTCATGCATTGCGATTATCACTTCACGTCGATGATGTCGAATATTCAAATCCTCTCGGGTCACGTAAAGGGAAAAATAAATTGACCGTCTTTTCATTCAAGATCCAAAATTTCGTTTTACGGGTAAATTCATCTTTGGATAGGATTTATGTGGCCCTTATGGTCAAAACAAGTGTGCTGAAAAACTATGGCTTCGAAGTCGTTCTTGAAGACATGATCAACGATCTTCTTGTACTTGAATCGCCTCAGGTTATCAACATTAACACTTCATCAGAAAGCTGGGTATTACGCGCTACACTTGTAAACATTTTGGTTGACACATTGGCCATTCACGAAATCTAAGGGCTTCTTGGACCCTCGGCCAATCTATTTTGTAGATCATGCTATATTTCACGAAAAGATTTGAAATCTGGTGTACTAGGTGATTCGTTTACTCATCGAACGATAGAAAATGTTGTAGCTGCTATTTTGAATCAGGAAAAAAACTTCAAAGGAATGTGGAATACGCGCTGATTGTTCTTTACATAAACTGCGTTTTTTTAGATGGCCTAATACGATGTGCTTTGATCCCATGCACGATCTCCTCGAAGGAATTTTTCCCATGGTAATTAAGCTAATCTTAAAACAAGCTGTAGAGTCAAAAATCATTACAGATAAAAAAATCAATCATCTCATAAACACGTTCGACTTTAGAGAATGCGAAGACTCAGTCAAACCGATCCCAAATTTCACATACCAAATTTTGCATTCAAAAACCAATACCTTGAGCCAAACTGCGTCACAGACATGGCTGCTCATGCGTGCATTTCCTTTTATTTTTAATGAAGTACTTGAGCAAAATCCTAAATTAGTACAACTTATTTCGTCATTGCTTCTTATTAGCTATAATTGTTTTTCTCACAGATTAACTAAAGAAATGATCAACGACCTTCAAAACGCTACTCTAGAATTCCATAAAATGTCCCTTGAATGTTTTCCATCATCAATTGCTATAAACAAAATCCAATCATATTTCCCATTATGCACAGTCATGTATTGAAAACGGGCCTCTCTACCATGCTAGCTGTTTGTTATTCGAGGCTAAATTCAAAGAGTCTAAAGGCCAGGGAAAAACTTGCAGAAATTACATAAATCTGACTTTAAGTTTAATCAAAAGACTGGCGTTCAAGCAAACCTGTTCAATTTTAAATCATACATATGTCACAAATCATCCATCCATAATATCATCAACTTTAATCGATAAAAACACAATAGACTCATCAGGCTTACTTTTCGATCTTTTACAAGAAATAGATGTAATTCAACATAAGCAGATAAATAGAATCGATTTCCGACCGAGTTATGAGTCAAACACCTCCTTAGCCGTGCGGTAAGATGCGCGGCTACAAAGCAAGACCATGCTGAGGGTGGCTGGGTTCGATTCCCGGTGCCGGTCTAGACAATTTTCGGATTGGAAATTGTCTCGACTTCCTTGGGCATAAAAGTATCATCGTGTTAGCCTCATGATATACGAATGCAGAAATGGTAACTTGGCTTAGAAACCTCGCAGTTAATAACTGTGGAAGTGCCTAATGAACACTAAGCTGCGAGGCGGCAATGTCCCAGTGGGGGATGTAATGCCAACGAAGAAGAAGAAGATGTAGTCAAACATCTTAAGGGTACTGGTAGCTTTTATGGGATTATTCTATTGATGGTTTGTCACGGAAATGATATCATTACAATTATTCTGGACAACTGGACATAATTCAGTTTGATCTTACACTATTTGCTTTTAAAGTTAGGCTATCTCAGAACCTTATCAGAGTAAATAAAGATAAATTGTTATCGCGCAAATGTTATAACATGTGGAAACTGAAATATAACGATAATGACTTGTACATAAGCTTGAAATATTACGACGATTAGATTTACTCAAATTTTTGTTGAATAAAAAAGGATTTATAAAACTCATCATTGAATAAAACCAATTTTTTTCCTCATAACTTTCTAATTTATATTATAACGACATTTCAAGTATGTATCTTTTCCCTTTGATTTCAAAGTAAACTCTCAAAGAACACATGTAGTCTCGTTTCCAATCATTTTAAATATTAAAATCAAAACCTCTCGCAGAATCCTGTCACTGTTCTATTTGCATTTATACTATTTATAATCACAGCTAACTTAATCACGGATGAAATTCTTAAATACCTTGATGGCGGTGACTTGACAGAATTAGGGATATTGGAGATGGGCCCTCGTAAGATCATCCTCAATGTTATTTCTAAAATAACAGCACAACAAGAGCGTGAGATCCCAAAGGAGAACGAAAATTCGGAACATGAAAAGGTAAATTATCTATTGAAATGCACTGTTTCAAGTTCCTTATAAATAATAATTTATTATTTCAATAATAAAAACAGCATGAAACATTATTTTGCAGACCATACAATCTATTATGGCCGACGAACCAAAACTCCAACGAATGCTAAAACTTCTCAACGCTGGTTCCATTCCTGCCACTATAAGAGCTGTTGAAAATGAATAGAGTTCTCACAAAATTCTATTTCGAGCGGATGATTCTGGAAGAGAAAAGGTAATATTTATAATATTGAAGTCATTCGTTTCATATTAATATTGATAATATTATGTTCTAGATATCCGTCATGGGGTGAGAAGCAACAATTGGCAATCAAGATCATCGAAGCCTTCCCACAGCTGAAAAAAACACGAGTGAGTGCTAATGCTCCAAGAGAGGTAAATATTCCCAGTGCTTATGTTTAAACAAATATTGCTTCTTAGTCGTATTTCTTCTGGCGATACAAAGGCCTTGGAAAAGGGCCACATTCCGGAATCATTGAAACACGCGTGAGTAATATGCGGAAGAACGACTTTTCCAAAGGCCAAAGCAAACGATCATAGTGTTGCCGGACGGAATTCAGGAGCTAGCATCCTACGTGGCAACATTGACTCCGTCTTTGCAGAACGTCAGGGAGATATCTGAAAAAATGTCACAATGCACGATCTTGCACCAATTGCTACTTAGAGAAACCACAGATGTCACTAACTCCTTGATAAAAACCTTTCCACACTTTCTTGCATATAATGAACTCATGGTATGTTCACTGTTCTCAAAATGTATGTTGACTTCCTCTAATAACGAAAATATTACTTTCCAGGTCCAACAAGCCTTCGAACGGCTTCATCCAAATGCAATCAAGGATTGTAGTATGGATTCATTTTTGCAACTTGGAATTCTTATGGAAAAAACGAATGGAACGTGGTAGAAGACGGTATGTTTCATATCTCTGATTCCTTGTTGCCTGTTAATATTTTGTGTGTTATTTCCAGTTAACATTCGAGGTGCCACGTTGCGGCATCAAGCGGAAAATGGAAGAAGATATGACCATCGAAGAATTCTTAGCCACACCGCTGATTCGGTGGGTGAAAGTGAGTATTTGATTTTCCTTTTTTTTTTTGTTTTTTTTTGTTCTGAAAATAGTGAATTGTAAAAGTTTATTTGAATTTACTTACACGTCTGTTTCGTTTGCTTTCAGGTTGAAAACACAACGAACTTGATCGCTTCACGTAATCATGTGCATACTCATCCTTTAAAACAGGCGACGTTTTTGTTGTTTTTGCGGATCATATTATCCCTTGTGGTAACTTAGGAGACGTGACGTTTTGATGAAGCTTTTTCCAGTTCTGGGAACCGACGTGCCGGTCCTGCTCAAAAAGCTGTATGACCTGATTGCCATAAACCTTTGGGAAATCAAACAATGTTCCACAAAAACCAAAGTATCGCAGCTGACTCTACTTTTGAAGGAATTTATTAGTGCGATACGATGCGATTAATCACTCTCAATGAGCGAAACTTTTTGTTCAGAATTATTTCAAGAAAACTGTAACTAAAATTACTATATTATATGAGTAAATAAAACCCCAAAATCCATTCCACACTGAACATTTTAAATACCGAAAACCCCAAATAAAAATATTTTCTCCAAAACTTTCTATATCGGGACACCTTATTTTAAGTAATTTTAACCCAATGACGACTTTTAACTGAACAGTTTGATTTAACTCAAAGCAATGTATTCAAAGATTACTGAAAATTGAGTACTTAGCGAATAACTCAATTTTGAGTAGTTGCACTTTGCTGTCAAGTTGAGGTATAACGAACAGGAACAAAATTTCAATTTTTTTCTTGATTGATGACTTGTGAGGGAACCCAACTAACAATTTTGGTGCTAAAAGCTTCAACTTCTAGCCTTTGGCTGTATAATATTTTAATAAAAGCAGCCAATGTTGAATAAAATAAAAGCCTCCGCAAATAATCCCTTGAACTTCAACTCAACTATTATCCAAATATCTATCAGCTAGTCAGTTTGTGTCGAATATATTTAATCTCTTATCGTTTATGCAGCTTTTATATAGTCATAAAACAGCTCTGTCTGAATTAGCAATCCAGCTTATCGGCTAAGAGCTCATGTATCCAATTGTGTTGCTTGTTAGCAACTTCCCATATTACGGTGAGTAGCATTCACAATGAAAACGTTTTCGCTGTTGTTATTGCACTAACAATATAGCGTAATGGCGATATAAATGAACCAACGAAGCTATTAGGCAACTTCTGCATCTTTGAAGATTACACAACGTTTAAGTAAACCTTATACGGCTTCTTTTAATAGCTTATCAGTATGGAACGTCAAAACCGCAATGTTTACATTTGATTTTTGTTGCCGGAGCTGTGTATGAGCTATTGATTTCTGTAATTCAACTACAAAGGTATTCATCTGCTCTTATAGCAACTGACAAAGCGCTGTCATTAATGTTAGCAGATAGTGTAAGAAAACAAGCCATTTAGAAGCGATATTTCTGTTGACGGCTACTGTTAAACGATTAGCACCAGAGTAGCATCTATACAGATCGAGAAAATGTTGCCTAAAAACAATTTCAGCGATTGATGATGCATAAAAGTTAGCCAACTGAATATGCTGATAGATGTTTGAATAATGGTTGAAATAATGCTGAAAGCATAATTTTGAAGCTTATGTGCTAAAAGCAGCATGTAGGCCTCTTTCTAACGTTTATACAGCATGAATCCGAAAATAGCGTTAGCAAAATAACCTATAGGGTATGCGAAGAATCACATCCATAATTTTCTTTGTTATTTACATATGTCAAAGTGACGGTGATGACAGAGCAGCGGCCATTGAATCAGGAGATCAGGAGTTCGAATCTAGGTAGCAACAAAATTGATATTTGAGTTTTCATAGAAAAAAACATTAAATAAACTCCGAAATTTACTCTCCTCTCAAATAATATTTAATCAAATTGAATTCAGTGGCTGTATAAAACTTATTTAACAAATTCAAAAAATCTGAATAAGCGCCATTGAAGCAAATTATATTACTAAATGGTTTAGTAAAGATTGGGAAAAAATTGTGTAACATGCTGTAAAGTAGTTGTGCAGGCAGTGTTGTCCTACACTCAGGGCAAAAAAATCTGCTCTTTGATTTTACTCCATCTAAACGATTTTATAGTCTCAACTAAGTAAGCTCAACTAATAGAAGGATATTTGAGTTTTCTAAATGTCATGGCAAACTGTCAAAAAAATGCACTTCAGAGCCACAGGAGCGCTCGCACTGAAAATACACTGGAGTGTTTTCACTGGAGTGCATTTTCAGCGCGCGTACTCCTGTGGCTCTGGAGTGCAGTTTTTTTGACAGTTTGCCATGACATTTAGAAAATCCAAATATCCTTCTATTAGTTGAACTTACTTGGTTGAGACTATAAAATCGTTTAGATGGAGTAAAATCAATGAGCAAAATTTTTTGCCTTGTGTGTAGGACAACACTGTGTGCAGGCACGTCAAAAACAGCTGAATAGATTCGCCAGATTTGCTGGTAAAAGCATTGAATAGAAGTTCTTGATCATATGTATAGCACACATATTCAGCTTGAAGCCGTATAGACGAGTTGAAATAACATTTACATTGACATTAAATGTGAGGGAAGTCAGATTATTGCTTTTCTCGAAAAGATGTTTAATTTTGATACACATAGTTAAGTTTGCCATTCTAAGGTGTTTTTATGAGATATTGCGAAAAAAGATTCGGCTGCCGGTGAGACCTGAACCCACACTATTCCATTAGGTACACGGACGTATTACCAATTATACAACAGCTGCCCTTCCTTGCGAGAAGTTGTTCCATAACCAGCTAATAACGATGGGAGTCAATTCCCCGTATCCATCGAATCTGCTTATTGCAACATTTCACACCTTTTCCCACACATAGTTGGGTAGGTGGTTCGATTCGATCAATAAATCAAAAAAGAAAAAACCCAAATAAATCAGCCGAAAGCTAAGTAAAAGTTCATTTAGAATCGCGCTAGAAATGATTCAAATTTTGGGTTTTAACTCAACTCTATAAACTCATCCATTAACATCCATGAATATAGTAAGCTTTTGTTCATGTGCGACAGCGGATAATTAATTCTTTTATTGTTAGATCATTATGTGGCCACCGCCACGTGACCAATTACGGTTAGTCAGTTGGCTACTTTGTAATTCAATGAACTTGAATGTATCACTTGAAGCGTTTGAGGAAGAAAACGAACCGTTCGTTTCGCTCTGGGTATTGGTGTTGCATGCAATATAGAAAATTGTATGCAATAAAAAAGTATAGGTTTATGGCGATCAGTTTTGTTCATTACAGCTTTCAGCCAGACAAGCTTTATCATATTTAAAAGCTTGTGGAGAATGTTGAATTTTTTATCAGGCATTGTGTAGCCATATGTAGGTATAATAGTGATATACACATATGCATGAGCTCCAGTAACTGTAACGATGAGAATTTTAAACGTGATAATATATAATGTATTATTTTTTTCAATTCACAATTAGCTAAGTTACCATAAATTAACTTTTTGTCCCCCCCCCCTAAGGCAATACCTATGATTTTTAACGCAATTTATGCAAACTTTGTGTTATTTGGTAGTCCCAAAAGTCGAAAAAGCATTGCCTGTGAGCAGTCATATATAAATATTACAGAGAACACACAATAAAGGTTTTTTTTAAAGTCGTGAAAAATGGATTTCAACAAGTGCCTGGGCAATACGCCCCACCGTAACCAAAGACGTTTCATAGCCCTTCATTAGTATTTTATCTATCCTATAATAAAAAGGCTAAAAACTCCTATGCACTTGACACTAAAAAACAAACTTAAGTGCATTTAAGCAGGTTTGAATTACATTTCAATAGATTCCATATCATTTGCAACTGCTGTAGGCTCGCCGCGCTTGTGCCCGGTTGCTAAAAGCATATAATCCTGATACTGACTGCCCCGACTCGGACGCTTTACAATCGAATTACTTAGCTTTTAGTACATGGCTGGTATCTGTACGTTTCTTGTGATGTGAAGAAAATCAATTAGAATGTGGCCGAGTAATAAAAGTTGGGGAAGGAAGTAAATATTTAAAGCAAAAAGGAAAAAGAAGATAGGAAAACGACACAATCTTAGATGCGAACTAAAAATAGTATCTTCGAGGCAGCAACTGATGGTTTGAATGGCAAAATTGATAAGGTTCGCAAAATTGATAAGTTTTTTTTATTCAGTGGATTGAACTGGTTCATTACCAGTTTGCCTAGCAGAATGACTTGAAGAAAAGACATAAAGGATGCGTGTTCGATTGAAAAGATTTCAAGATAAGATATTTTTCTATTTCACAGCCAAAAGAAAATGCAACTTTGTTGTTTCATTCAAGCCAACAGAGTGAATTACATTATTTTACAAATTAAAATCCCATTAAACGAGACCTCAGCTAACCTAGTCGGTGAAAGCGCGTCATAACAAACCCAGAGATTGAATATCACACCGGTTGTTCCGAGTTTATTTGGACAGACTGCATCATTAGTCTTGCTATACAATGTACTGATTCATGCATTGATTGGCATCGAAAGCTCTTTATTAATAACCTTAAAAGTACATCTAGAATAATGCGACCAGCAAGCGTCCTGTAAAACTCGAGACGCCTGTCTTAAACCGTTAGAAAAATGAATACGCCAAAAGTGAATTCAACGTAGATTTTGGTTAAAAAATAAAAATAAAAACATGTGTGAGGATGCAAGATTGGTATGACCCGTTATACCAATCTTGTAGCCTGACACATGTTGCGCAATGAGATTGCAAAAAACCTAGAATGCGATGTTTGGAATATTATATTATTATGGATATCTATTTTAGGAAACAGTGTTAACACATTAGCCTAGACAACAAACATTATCCTCCTACTTCGAGGCCTATCCAACGTAAAACCAGAAATTTAGTCATAACATTCTGAATAAAAATCGGTATTACAATATATTACTATCAGTGAAAAGGTATGAATGTTTTGAAGGAAACTAATCATGAAAAATTTCTTAGAAAAAAATACTAAAGTATTCAGACGGTTAAATCGTTTGTTTTAAAACACATTTTCACATTCGCTATACTACAGTGAGGTGTCTATACTGCTTGTGTGTGCATACGGTAATAGGCGTTAAAGAATTTGACAACACAAAGCAGTTTTATCAATGAATTGCTGACAGCAAACCGAGCATACGTAGGTGCTTATCTCTACTCAAGATAAATATATCTACAATTATTTTAAAGCCATTATCATGTAACATCCCGATATGTAGGGTTGAAATATATAAATGAATGATGCTAAATTCTCATGATAAGTCATTGTGACGTATTTATTTGTTTGCGAATGAGGCTACAGCGTAGATTAGCCCATGTTATCTCAGCGTGCTATGAATAGGACAGTTCTTGCGAATGTTCAGCGTGCTTCACCTATACATACTCTGAGAGTAGTCTGTCTCCATTCTCAACGCAGCCCATAGCTGCACGTCATCAATCACGTAGTGTATGCAAATCGTCTTCCACCTGATCGCTGTGAACCTCACCTAATTGTGCCCGTTCCATCGGTTTATTGTCCGACATTCGGACCACGTAGTCATCTGATCTAGTAGTGTATACGATGGATGGTTCTACTTACAGCTGAAGCAATTCATGATCCATTCGAACCATCTATGTTTGCAACACTTTTCTTACGAAAATTTCAAGTACGCGTTTGTCCTCCACGAGCATTGCTCAGACCCGTGTCCACAGATGATTACCGGGTATGCTGAACGTTTTGTAGTTGGTCAACTTGGTATGAAAGCAAACACATGAACTGTCTTGCAGAGTCCACAGAAAACTTCGTTTTCAGAGTGAAATGAGAGAAATGAGGAATGAGACATTTCTCACATCTCATAAGAAATATGACGTGAGCAATAGGAAGTGAACAGAGAAATTTGAAGCAAAAAGTGAGAAGTGAGAGTGATATGCGAAACTTGAGGAGTGAAAATTGAAAATAATGGGCGTAGCCAGGATTTCGAGCAGGGGGGGAGGGGGCAACTTTTTGGGTCTTCTAGTTCTTAGTTTTATAGTGGTTTTATGAAAACACATGAATAGTGCTAAGCACTATTTCCTTCTAAGTTCCAAAAACTTCGAAACGAAATCCACAGCCAACAGTAAAGGCTGGATCACAATAGCACGTTGCGCTGGGCGTTGAAGTCAGCGTTTTGTACTAGATTTGTAGATTAATTCCCAAAGTAATCCTGAAAGAATTCCGGTGAAAACATCAAGATTTCCACTGGGAGATCCTCCAGGAGTTTCTCCAAAAACTCCTCCGGGAATTCTTCCAGGAGTTCCACCGGCAGTTTCTCCAAGAGTTCCTCCAGGATTTCCTCCGAGAATTATTCCAGTAGTTCTATCGGCAGTTCCTACGGGGGTTCCTCTGTAAATTCTTCCGGGAAATTCTCCAGAATTTCCTCTGGCAATTCATTCAGGCTTTCTTTCTGGAATTCATTTAGTTTTCTTCAGGAATTTATATAGAAATTCACCCAGAAGCTCCTCCGAGAATTTCTCTGGGAGCTCCTCAGGGAATTCTCCGGGATGTCCTCTGACGATGACAATATTATTATTTATTTATTCAGACTAAGGCCGAAGTGGCCTGTGCGGTATATAAGAGTCTTCTCCATTCGGCTCGGTCCATGGCTACACGTCGCCAACCACGCAGTCTACGGAGGGTCCGCAAGTCATCTTCCACCTGATCGATCCACCTTGCCCGCTGCGCACCTCGCCTTCTTGTACCCGTCGGATCGTTGTCGAGAACCATTTTCACCGGGTTATTGTCCGACATTCTGGCTACGTGCCCGGCCCACCGCAGTCGTCCGATTTTCGCGGTGTGGACGATGAATGGTTCTCCCAGCAGCTGATGCAACTCGTGGTTCATTCGCCTCCTCCACGTACCGTCCACCATCTGCACCCCACCATAGATGGTACGCAGTACTTTCCTTTCGAAAACTCCGAGTGCGCGTTGGTCCTCCACGAGCATCGTCCAGGTCTCGTGTCCGTAGAGGACTACCGGTCTAATGAGCGTTTTGTAGATAGTCAGTTTGGTACGGCGGCAAATTCTATTCGATCGGAGCGTCTTGCGGAGTCCAAAGTATGTACGATTTCCAGCCACTATACGTCTCCAAATTTCTCTGCTGGTATCATTTTTGGCAGTCACCAGTGAGCCCAAGTACACAAATTCTTCTACCACCTCGATTTCGTCACCACCGATGCCAACTCGCGGTGGGTGGCTCACATTGCCTTCTCTTGAGCCTCTTCCTATCATGTATTTCGTCTTCGACGTGTTAATGTCTAGTCCGATCCGCTTGGCTTCCCTCTTCAGTCTGATGTAGGCTTCCTCCATCTTCTCAAAGTTACGTGCCATAATATCTATGTCGTCGGCGAAGCCAAATAGCTGGACGGACTTATTGAAAATTGTATCACTCGTGTTAATCCTTGCTCTTCGTATTACCCCTTCCAAAGCGATGTTGAATAGCAGACACGAAAGACCATCACCTTGCCGTAACCCTCTGCGGGTTTCGAAGGGACTCGAGAATGCCCCTGAAACTCGAACTACGCACATCACCCGATCCATCGTCGCTTTGATCAACCGTGTCAGTTTATCCGGAAATCCGTTTTCGTGCATTAGCTGCCATAGCTGGTCCCGATCGATTGTATCATATGCGGCTTTGAAGTCGATGAATAGATGATGTGTGGGCACGTTGTATTCGCGGCACTTCTGCAGTACTTGGCGAATGGCGAACACCTGGTCAGTGGTGGAGCGGTCGCCCATAAAACCCGCCTGGTACTGCCCCACGAACTCCCTTGCAATTGGTGCTAGTTGACGGCATAAAATTTGGGAGAGTACCTTGTAGGCGGCGTTCAGCAATGTGATTGCGCGGTAGTTGCTACAATCCAGCTTATCACCCTTTTTGTAGATGGGACACACGACACCTTCCATCCACTCCTGCGGCAAAACTTCCTCCTCCCAAATCTTGGTAATGACCCAGTGCAGCGCTCTAGCCAGTGCCTCACCACCGTGTTGAAATAGCTCTCCTGGTAGTTGGTCAACCCCAGGGGCTTTGTTGTTCTTCAGCCGGCCAATCTCCTCCTGGATTTCTTGGAGATCTGGAGCCGGTAGAATTATGTCCTGCGCGCGTTCCCCCAGGTCCATCACCATACCGCCATCTTCGTCTGCCACATCGCCATGCAGGTGCTCTTCGTAGTGCTGCCGCCACCTTTGGATCACCTCACGCTCGTTCGTAAGAAGGTTCCCGTTTATGTCCTTACACATATCAGGCTGTGGCACGTGGCCCTTAAGTGAACGGTTCAACTTCTCATAGAACTTTCGTGTGTTATTAGCGCGGTACAGTTGCTCCGTCTCTTCACGGTCTCGATCTTCCTGCTGACGCTTTTTCCTTCGGAAAATCGAGTTTTGTCTGTTCCGCGCCTGTTTATATCGTGCCTCGTTCGCCCTCGTGCGGTGTTGCAGCAATCTCGCCCATGCTGCATTCTTCTCTTCTACTAACTGCTCACATTCGCCGTCATACCAGTCGTTTCTCTGACCCGGGGCACCGTGCCTAGTGCATCGGTTGCGGTGCTTCCCTCTCCAGCCATCTTCAAGAGACGATGCGCTTAGCTGCTCTTCCGTTGGGAGTGCCACTTCCAGCTGCTGCGCGTATTCTTGGGCTAGTCTACCGTCTTGTTGCCGCCCAATATTAAGCCGCGGCGTCCGACTTCGACGCGTGTTGTACACCGTCGAGAGTTTTGAGCGCAGGCATACTGCAACGAGGTAGTGGTCGGATTCAATATTCGCACTGCGGTAGGTGCGGACGTTCGTGATGTCGGAGAAGAATTTACCGTCGATTAGAACGTGGTCGATTTGGTTTTCCGTTTCTTGGTTAGATGATCTCCATGTGGCCTTGTGGATATTTTTGCGGGGAAAGAAGGTGCTTCGGACTACCATTCCGCGGGAGGCTGCGAAGTTTATGCATCGTTGGCCGTTGTCATTCGATACGGTGTGCAGACTATCCGGTCCGATGACCGATCTATACATTTCCTCCCTTCCTACCTGTGCGTTCATGTCACCGATGACGATTTTGACGTCCCGCAGTGGACATCCATCGTATGTCTGCTCCAGCTGTGCGTAGAACGCTTCTTTCTCGTCGTCGGGTCTCCCTTCGTGTGGGCAGTGCACGTTGATGATGCTATAGTTGAAGAAACGGCCTTTAATCCTCAGCTTACACATCCTTGCGTTGATTGGCTGCCACCCAATCACGCGTTGGCGCATCTTATCCAGCACTATTAAGCCGGTTCCCAGCTCATTGGTGGTGCCACAGCTTTGGTAGAAGGTAGCCGCCCGATGCCCGCTTTTCCACACTTTCTGTCCTGTCCAGCAAATCTCCTGCAGCGCCACGACGTCGAAGTTGCGGGGATGTAATTCATCGTAGATCATCCTGTTGCAACCTGCGAAACCTAGCGACTTGCAGTTCCATGTTCCAAGCTTCCAATCGTGATCCTTTATTCGTCGCCTAGGTCGTTGCCGATTATATCGAGTCGCATTATCTCTTATATTGTTCGTAATTATTGGTTTTCCAGGCGGCTTATTGGGCCTGCGCGAACCTCCTATCTCGCCGGAGGGCCATCGTGTCAGGGCTGTTTAGCGTCCCACCTAACACCAGGACTTGGGCTTGTGCACTTTGAGCGGCACACGGTCGCTTTGGCGGAGCCTACTTGCGGATACATGCAGCTTTTTATAGAGGTTTAACAGGGCCCACTGTCAAACCCCACCACATCCTAGGCAGGCTCCACAACTCGCAGATGGCCTGGGGAGGGATCGTCAAGCCCTTGGACATAGTCCCTGCTGCCCCTGACGATGACAATGGTCCAGCTATATATCCCTACAAAGGTTTCAGCTAGACGAGATTTGTCTATAAGATGAATTTTCCACGATTTTTTTCCGAGTATTCTTCTGATAGTTTCACTGGCGTTTCCTCCGGGGGTTCCTTTGAAGTTCTCCCGGGAGTTTCTTCAGAAATTCCTCCGGAAGTTCCTACGAGAATTCATCTGAGAGCTCCTTCGGGAATTCCACCAGTAGCTCTGCCAGGAACTCATTCAGGCTTTTTTCAGGAAATCATTTAGGCTTTCTTCAGAAATTTAAATGGAAATTTCTCTTGAAGATCTTCCAATAGTTGAGGGAGTTCCTCCGGGAGGTCCTCTAGGAATTCTTCTAGGAGTTCCTCCTGAAATTCTTTCGAGAGTTCTTACGGTAGCTCCTCCAGCAGTTCCTCCGGGAACTCCTCCGGGAGATACACCTCAGAAGAGGAATTCCCAGAGTAATTTCCGGAGGAACATCCGGAGAAATTCCCGTAGAAATTATCAGAGGAATTCTAAGTCGCTAAGTTAACTAAGTCCCGTTTTATTAGGAAATGCTAAGACAATGTAACAATAAAACCGGACTTAGTTAACTCCTTGATAAAGGTACAATATATGTAACTGAAACGTCGGATAAAAACGTAAAACCCGTTTTTGAGCATAAGAAGACTGAAAGCCATAACCTCAAATATTATTATTATCTTTATTTGGGAAGTTTTCAGTCCAAGGCTGGCTCACCTCGAATCCAGGAATTCCCTGTGATGTTCCTGGAGGGATTCCCGGAGGAACTCTTGGTAGGTACTCCCACAAGCACTTCCGGAGGAATTCCCACAAGGTAGTCCTGAAATAATTCTTGGAGAAGTTCCTGAAGGAATTCCCGGAGAAATATCAGAAGTAATTTCCGGATAAAATACCAGGAGGAATTAATGCCGAAATTCCCAGATGAAATCCTGAAAGTATTCCCAGATGAATTGCTGATAAAATTACTGGATGCATTCCCGGGCGTTTATTCTGAAGAAATTCCTGGAATAACTCAATGGAAGATGTCCTGGAGGAACTCTCAAATTAATTTCCGAATGAAATTGTGGAGTATATTCCGAGTGAAGTCCGGAAAGAATTCTAGGACAGTTCTGCGAAAAAAAATCCCGGAGTAATTTCTGAAGGAAATCCAGGAGAAGTACCTGAAGGAATTCCCGGAAAAATACCTGGAAGAATTTCCGGGGAAATACTTGGACGAACTCCTGGAGAAATTCTCAAAGAAATTTGTAGAGGAATTTTTGAAGGATATTCTGAAGTAATTGCGAAAAGAATTCTAGAATGAAATCCTAGAGAATTTCGCTATTAAGTTTATGGCAGTTTTATCCCGGAGGAATTAAAGGAAGAGCTCCTGGAGAAATGCCTGAAGAAGTTCCTTGAAGAGTTTCCGAAGGAAATTCTTATAGATTTATAAGTGAAATTATGGAGCGAAATCGGAGAATTTCTGTCATAAATTTTTGAAGAAACTTCTGGTGGAATTTCGGGAGGAAATTCCGTATGTATTCTTGAAGGAACTCTCGAATACATTCCAGAAGAAATGCCGGAGATTTTGATGGAAGAATAGCCAAAGAAATGTCTAGAAGTAAAACTGAGAAAGAAGTAAAAAATCTTCAAGAAATTTCCTCATGAATTCCCTAAAAAAATTTAGTGAGGGGTTTCCAGATAAAAAGGAATTACAATTACATGAGAAGGATTTTCGAACGATTTTCAAAAGAAATTTGTGGATAACTTCCCGGAGGAATTAAGAAGTTCCCAGGTGAGCTTCTAGAAGGATTTTAAGGAGAATTTATGACCCCGAAATGTTTCGAGTTGTTTGAACTTTCATATGTATTATGGATCCTGGATACCCTAAAAAGTTTTTGGGAATCTTTTGAATTTCAACCACCTATTTCTGAATATGATTGGATTGTAAAGTGCACATGTTAAGTCATTCCAGTCCCCGTTCAATCTTACCATCATTTAGGGGGGGCGACTACCAACCCCCTGCCCCCCCCCCCCCCTGTCCCCCTCTGGCAACGCTCTTGTTGAAAATT
Organism: Armigeres subalbatus; assembly: GCF_024139115.2. Lineage (NCBI taxonomy): Eukaryota > Metazoa > Arthropoda > Insecta > Diptera > Culicidae > Armigeres > Armigeres subalbatus. The sequence goes on from NC_085141.1 coordinate 362,616,869, forward strand.
GAGAAATGAGAAGTGAAAACGGAAAAGTAAAAAGTGAAAAGTGAAAATTGAAAAGAGAGAAGTGAGAAATGAGACATGAAAAGTGAGAAGTGAAAAGTAAGAAGTGTGAAGGAAGAAGTAAGTAGTGAAGTGTGAGAAGGGAGAAGTGTAAAGTGAAATGTGAGTAGTGAGAAGAGAAAAATGTGAAATGAGAAGTAAGAAGTGAATAATGAAAACTGAGAAGTGAGTAATGAAAAGAAGAGAAGTGCAAAATACGAAGTGAAAAGTTAGCAGTGAAAAGAAAGTTAGTGCAATCTCGGCCAACCAACAGGCACCACGACCCTTCGATCTCGTGTGATAGTTGTATCATATTTAAATTCGTGATGTTTGTTATTCTAGTTTTAAGTTCAAAAATAAAGTTTAAGTGCACATTCTATGTAGTGTTTTATGATATAAAATAAACTGTTTTTGTGGACTGTATGTGAGTTAAGTGTGTTCAAATACTGTAGTAAGAAATCTCGCCTCTTTATAGACATTGCGCTGTGTTGTGCCTAGGAATAGTGCGAAGAAAAGAAAATAGTTGTTTTGACATCCACGAACTGAACGACTTGCAAATCCACAAACTTTGCCTGGAGTTCAAACAGAAGCCTTGGGTAAAAGGTAAGAAAAGCGGTTCGATGACATGGCAGAATGTCGTTGAATAGTATGGCTGAAAACAGGGAAGGCAGAAGCCTCCTCAGCTGAACTAGGTGGTTCACTGAGGGGGTGGGAGTTTGTGGATGAATGCTCGTTCGCCTCGTTCCTTATCTAGATCCGTAGATTCCGTAGCAATTCCTGGGGTAGTCGTACTTCGGGCATCTGCACACGAAGTGTTCCACGCTATTCCTAACTTCGCACAGGTTGCTCTTTTTGCGAAACTAGTAGTGCCTTTAGCCTTCTTTAAGGGTAGCGAATTGTTGTTGCTCCAAGTCCGAGCCCAGTCCTGGCCGACGACACTTTTTGTCCATTTTTTACGGTGGCCAGTGGGACGGTGCGGGTATAGAGAAATCCTTCATGCCCCACCCTGGCGAGGGCATCGACATCCATGTTTCTCCTAATGCCGAAATGGCCGGGATTGCAAACTAAACTGGTGTTTGATGCCATGCCTACAAGGATTCCTTGGATCCATGGGTGTTTTGGGGTGTTGCTCTGGAGAGCGGTGACAACACAATGGCTGAAACCGTAAGGATCGGTATCGGCTAATTGGCTTATTAGCCGGAAAGGTAGCTGCAACGAAGATAACTACGGTTTCCTTGAAAAAAAAAAAAACGCTGCAAACGTGAGGTAGGCTCTCGGACCTGCCTAGGTTGGTGCCGGAAGCTTTGAAACTTACTCCAAAACTTGGAATTTGAAACCGGAACCACCGAAAATTTTCTTTCATTTGTCAGTTCTCGCCTTTCAGTTTCCTACTTCCCACTATTAAACTCGAACATCTCACTTCAAGGAATCAAATGTTAAATATTCGAACAAATGACCTTTTCGGTCAAATGACCCTTTCAGCCTAATAATTCTAAATCATATTTATACATGCTAAGGAAATATTTGAATTTTGGAAAAAAAATCCTATCTCGATACTTACTCGATGATACCTTCAATATCGAGTAAGGGAGAGTTCACTGTACAATGATTTTTATTTTATATTTAAACTCAGTACAGATTATCCTATCTCTACTTGTGAAGCTTCTTGACTTGCAGTTTCTTATTACAAATTTTCAACAATGATCAACAACAATTTCAGCAAAAATAGTCATAAGCAAATCCAAATAGTTCGCTGAAAATTCAATAGTTTTAGCCACTATAGAATTTGACAGCAGCTTGCTGAAATAATTCAGTAAAATATACTCAATTGCTAATATAAACAGCTTTTACCTACCCATTAATCAATGGAGAAATGAAAATATGTTTTAAAGTTTTCTTTACTTTCTAAGATCGTCTGCTAAACGGAGAAGACTGAACGAAACAGTGATCCAGAGTGCTGTAGGAAATACACCAAAAACAAGTTTTGCGGATGTGTTGAAAGTAGGTGGGAAGAAAATTTCTGAAGAGCAAAAAGAAGAAAAGCGAAAACCAAACCCCGTTGTCATTATCAAACCAAAAGCGGGTATGGTGGTAAAAGATGTTCGAGCAGAATTACGAAAGAATGTTGATGCTAGACATCTGAATGTGCAACGCGTTACGAGTGGTAAGGGTGGTGAGGTATTGATTGCTCTAAAAGACGAACAAGGTGTCAAACTTCTGAAAGAAAATGTGGAGAAAAACATGGGTGGTCTGTATGATGTGAACGTACGTGAAAATCTGAAACCAACCATCAAACTGATCGGTATGAGTGATGAATTGAGTGAACAAGAGTTAAAAGACACTTTGGTTGACCAAAATGATGCTTTTGGATGCCTTACGCATTTTAAATTGTGCAAAACATATTGTAATGCGAAGTTGCAGTTTAACAACGTGAGTGCAATTATTGAACTTGACGCTGCAACGTTCACTAAGGTGATGCAAGAAGAAAAGTTGAACTGTGGATGGGATCGCTGTCGAGTGATCGATGGCTTGCAAGTTACAAGATGCTTTAAGTGTTGTGCTTTCAACCACAAGAGTAAGGACTGTAAGGCTGAATTACCCAATTGCCCAATATGCAGCGAAAATCACACAGTACAAGAGTGTAAATCGAATAAAAAAGAATGCGCGAATTGTAAGCAAATGAGTGTGGAGCGGAAACTAAGGATCGATACTGACCACGCTGCCTGGAGTGAAGCATGTCCGGTGTACCAGAGGCAACTGGAGAAGCGTAGAAGTTACGTCGACTACTCTAAGTAGCAACCAACGGTGGAATACCAGTCTAACCGACTGACTGGTCCAGGTAAAGCTTACTTCAGTATATGTCCGCCCGAAGCAAAGCATGATACTGCACCCGCCCTCAATCGAGTTAACACGTTCCAGACTGACTCCATACACCTCGATGCTACTGTTTCCGGCACACTCTCTACCCACTTTTGCCTGGCTCCGCTCCCCGAAGCCGATCGATTTTTGTTTCTGGATGGTCCATCTTTAACGGACTTAGGCAACCAGCTCATTCGACCAACTGGTTCAGGATGTTTGACTCCTCTGGTTTCTCCATCTCTACTGGATTCAGGACACCAGCTCAACCGACTGACTGGACCAGGTAAAGCTTACTTTAGTATATGTCCGCCCGAAGCAAAGCATGATACTGCACCTGCCCTGAATCGCGAAAACATGTTCCAGAACGACTCTTCACTGCTCGAAACAACTATTTACGGTACATCTTCTGCTCTGGTTCGTCTGCATCCGCTTTCTGACGAAGGATGTTTGACTCTGGACTCTCCATCTCTATTGGATTCAGGACACCAGCTCAACCGACTGACTGGTCCAGGTAAAGCTTACTTTAGTATATGTCCGCCCGAAGCAAAGCATGATACTGCACCCGCCCTCAATCGAGTTAACACGTTCCAGATTGACTCCATACACCTCGATACAACAATCTCCGGCACACTCTCTACCCATTTTTATCTGGCTCCGCAACCCGATGCCGATCGCTTTTATTGCTGGATGCTCCATCTCTATCGGACTTAGGCAACCAACTCACCAGACTATCTGGTCCAGATCTTACTTTTTCTGGATCCGTTTTCGACTCAACACCGGGACGCACACTTGCCGCTAGTATTGAGGGGGACCCTAACCCTCCAACGCAGTCGAGCCAATGCTGCCAGCGTTCATCAGTCGTCCTGGTCCTGCGTTTGGGGTGAGGGATGGGGTCTTCCGAGCTCCTGTGATCGGCAAGTATGAACAACGTTCGAATGATTTACTACCTGACAGAGTACTGTTTTCTAGTGTTACAACTCCCGGTAATTCGTGTATCTCCATTTACTACCAGAACGTAGGTGGTATGAATAGCCTTATCAATGATTATCGTATAGCTGTTTCGGACTTATGCTACGATATAATCATCCTGACCGAAACATGGCTTGACTGTCGAACTGTCTCCAGTTACATATTCGGTGACGATTACGAGGTATTACGTTGTGATCGTAACGATAATAACAGCAGGAAGACAACCGGAGGTGGTGTCCTCATTGCAGTGAGTTCTAGGCTGAAATCGAAAGCCATCGAGGATGACACTTGGAATTCAGTCGAACAAGTTTGGGTAGCTATAGAGCTTGGATACCGACAATTGAAACTCTGTGCAGTTTACATACCACCGGATCGGACTCGAGACATTCAGCTAATCGAGTCACACTGTCGTTCGGTTACATCCGTAAACGACTCAGCTGCCCCATATGACGATGTTATGATCTTTGGTGATTTCAACCTAGCGGGCATTGCTTGGATTCCAACGCATAGTGGCTTCTTCCAACCTGACTATGCGATCTCTTCTCTTCATGCCGGAGCCATTAAGCTTCTCGATGGCTACAGCATTGCTACCTTGCAACAGATTAACGGCACCAGGAACGAGAACAATCGATCTTTGGATCTTTGCTTCGTCAGCGACCGTGATTTGGCTCCATACATCGCTGCTGCTCCTGTACCGTTGGTGAAACTGGCGCTACACCATACTCCGCTGATCGTTGCGATTGAGAGCAATGCGGATTACGATTTTGTTATTATTTCCACTGCTGTCTCATATAATTACCGGAAGGCTGATCATCGTGGAATTGCAGACGTAATTAATCCCAATTAATTTGGATTGGGAGCGAGTTCTAGACTTCGTTGACGTCAACGCTGTGGCACAAACGTTTTCACACGTGTTATCTTACGTAATCGACAGACATGTACCGAAGAAGACTGCTCGTGCTGCCCTTAGCGCACCGTGGATGACGAGGGAACTCAAATCCTTAATGTTTACTAAACGGGCGGCTTTCAAAAGATTTAAAAGATCTCGAACATTAACGTTGAAACAGCACTACGTCCAACTGAACCATGAATACAAGCGCTTGAGCAAATCCTGCTACCAACGATACCAGAGAAAGATCCAACGAAGGCTTAAAACTCACCCGAAATCCTTCTGGAATTTTGTGAATGAGCAGCGTAAGGAGTCCGGATTACCATCCTCCATGGTCTTTAACGGTGTCACCGCTTCGTCACAACAAGAAATCTGCAACTTCTTCAGTTCCAAGTTTGCCAGTGTGTTTTCGGACGAGGAATTATCTGCTGACCGTATATCACTTGCTGCAGAAAATGTCCCATTGTCTAATCGAGTGATTAGTACCATCGACCTAACTGATGCGACAATTTCAGATGCCATCTCGCGATTAAAACCTCGTTCAATTCAGGACCTGACGGAATTCCTTCATCGTTGCTCAAGAAACATTCCGACAGTCTTCTCTCACCACTTCAACACATTTTCAGACTTTCTCTTTCAAGTGGTACGTTTCCATCGTGTTGGAAGTCGGCCCAGATGTACCCTGTCTATAAGAAAGGAAGTAAGCGTGACATTAACAACTATCGAGGTATAACTTCGCTAAGTGCCGCATCGAAAGTTTTTGAGCTGGTGGTGTTTGATCCGATGGTTTCGTACTGTAAACAGATAATTTGCTCGGACCAACATGGGTTTTATGCTGGGCGCTCGACGACGACAAATCTACTGTGCTTGACATCGTACATCACTGATAGTATGACTGAACGGACTCAAACTGACGTTGTTTACACCGATCTTTCTGCTGCTTTCGATAAAGTCAATCATGCTATTACCATCGCCAAACTGGACAGGCTGGGTGTCAGCGGCAATCTTCTCGAGTGGTTCCATTCCTACTTAGTTGACCGCCAACTTACAGTTGTCATAGGTGATTGTATGTCATCTACTTTCTATGCGACGTCCGGCATTCCTCAGGGTAGCCACTTAGGACCATTGATTTTCTTGCTGTATTTTAATGACGTACATTTTGCTATTGAAACACCAAAGCTATCATTCGCTGATGACCTTAAAATGTACCTAAAGATTGGATCAATAGCGGACTGTCTGACTCTGCAAAAACAACTAGATGCTGTGGTTAACTGGTGCAGTTTAAACTGTATGGTTATCAACCCGGAAAAATGCTCCGTTATTACGTTTTCGCGAAAGAGGCTGCCGATTATCTACGATTATGCACTGCAAGGTACGAAGATCGAACGTGTTCATCATGTGAAAGACTTGGGAGTTATTTTGGACGAGCAGTTGAGCTATAAACATCATATTTCTTACATCGTCGATAAGGCATCTAGATCTCTTGGAGTCATTTTCAGAATTGCGAAAGATTTCACTGACATTCATTGCCTGAAATCGCTCTATTGTTCGCTAGCACGATCCACATTAGAATACTGCTCTGCAGTTTGGAGTCCGTTTTATAATAACGGCGAAGAACGCATCGAATCGATCCAGCGTCGGTTTCTTCGTTTTGCGCTTCGAAGGCTGCCTTGGAGAGACCCTTTTCGATTACCCAGCTACGAGAGCCGATGTCGCTTGATTGAACTTGAAACCCTCAGAGTGCGAAGAAATGTTTCCAGAGCTTTGACCATCGCCGATGTTCTCCAAGGTAGAACAGATTGTGAGACCATTCTCCAACTCATCGATCTGAATGTTAGGCCACGGATGCTGCGAAATAATGTTTTGTTACGACCACCGTATCGTAGGACAAATTATGGACTGGCAAGCGCAATAATTGGCTTGCAACGAAATTTCAATCGTGCGGCATCAGTTTTTGACTTCCATCTCTCACGTGAAATTTTAAAAAGAAGATTCGCTTCTGTTTTTAACGCCCAGAACTAGTGAAAGCTTTTTTTATTTTTTATTTTTGTTTTGTATTGTTCACGTTAATCACTTGACCATGAGAGATTTGTTTGTGTCCTTGAATTACTTGTTTTTGTGTTTAAATTAAATATCATTGGGGCAGTAACAAGCCTGTTGATGTATACTAAATAAATAAATAAATAAATTTTAATTTGATAATAATGCAGTAAATATGAACCGGACAGGAATGACCAGGATTGCCCAATTATCTCTCTGAGTCATATGTTGATTTTCTGTAAACTTCATAATCTCAATTTTTTCCAGTAAAGCATTCTGCTGTAATTTTGATTTTAAGAATTTGGTTTGGTCCGTTTGCTGCACGGACGGGTATTTGCTGATTGTACGGCGGTGTGTCTTTTCCTACGTTGCAACATGCTTCCTATGTCTGCTACGAAAATAATTCTAGGAATTTGAAGAAAAAAAAATCGTTTCAAGTGCTCGAAGCTTTGGGAAGTTCCGATAAGCACCTGTATTGAACGATTTTACAGAACCAGGTGATACAGGGGTAACTGGGGTAATATGCACCCCCGGGGCAAAGCGACCCTTTGACATTATTAGCGGTGTTCCAGAAATATTTTCAAGCATGCTTACTACTGGATTGATAGTTCGAGATCCGAACTACATGCGCTGTAGTGAATACTCTGGAAAAACTACCGAAAATGTACTCAAAAATGCCAAAGGGTCGTTTTGCCCCGGGGGTGCATATTACCCCAGTTTCCCCTTTATAATTTATTGATAATTTTGGGCTATCGTTCCATAAATGATAAGATATTTATAACAGCCAGCCAAATAGCTTCCGAGAATTTCTCATAATAGGGCATCTTTTGCTTCTATTGCAATGTGTCATACGTGTTTTGTTCTTTTTCTTTTTTAATAAATCTTCATTCCAACTGGAATTGAGCCTGATTTTCAACTTAGCTATTCACATTTCCACAGTTCAACCGTCTAAGACGAGTTTAGTACTCTCCATTTAATTCCACCAATTATTTTGATATCTTTGCAGATACGTATTACGTGGTCGGAATACGTATCTGAAAAGATAAAAAAATAATTAGTAGAATTAAATGGAGAGTACTAAACTCGTCTTAGACGGTTGAATACATTCCACTAAAAAAAGCTTAAAATATTTTTTTCTGATTTCCACAGTTGATATTTAAAAGCTTCTCTCCCGCCAATTATATGAATATGTATGTATCTTGTATGATAAATACAATGGATACTCTATGCCCAGGGAGCAGATAATGTTCCACACTTGAAAACATTCTCTGGACATAGAGTGTTACATATCTTGTTATACGAATGCAAACATGGCTGCGAGGCGGTGTGAGATGTAAGAAACAAAGCTGACGTGGTTTCTTTATCAACTTGTCAACAACTTGAATCTTTGCTCAAAATTACGATGCAACTTCTTTCTACAGTGTTTATAAGGTGGTGTGAGCATGTATTAGGGAATGACTAGATATGGTTTGCGCTAATTTGGGGAAAATACTGTCAATATTCCTCAAATGCCGTATATAAGAATGAAATTTGAAATGGCTTGAGAGATTTGCAGTTACTTCGAGTACACTGAATTGGATTGCTTTTTATGCAATTAGCTTTGGTTGATTCGGATTTGTTTTTCAAATGGGTGTAAATTACAATCACCATTTCTAAAATCAAGGTCAGATTCAATCATACCGTGATTTTTGGAATGGTGATTCTGCTCTTAATTCAATCTATTTTGGCCAACTAATGTACCAAACAGAGAGAAAAGATTACGATCTATCTGGTAGAAACATCAGTTGAACGATATATGCTGAAAAAAGAGAGTACGAGTCACTTCAAATTTAAAGGTCAAATACACTTTCGTCTATTTCTAAAAAGTTCTTAGTGTACAAAATAACAGACTTAGTATGAGCATTTTTTTTAAAATAAAAAAAGAATCAGTGTTTTTTTACTTTGCTGAAATCAAGCGTTGCCAAAGTCGAATGGAGTGTGTATTGCGAAAGCACATTTTCACAAATTAGCATGTTGTTGGTACTAACTGTGAATAAAGATGAAGACTGAACATTCCGCAGGAATCCGAACTCTAATAAATGATTTTCAGAAAATATGATTCTTCAACTAAGATTGCAAAGTGGATAAATCTGGTTTCCGGTGAGAGAGCGATTCTCATGTCAGTGACGGTAGAGGAACTCGATCCGAAAATACATGTTGTCAATCTATATCAATTAGCACTGGATATTTTTCCCTATCATTCAAGTCAACTTGTTTTGACGTCATAATCAAATACTGCGTGTCTAAAAACTGCGTGAGAAGATGCATTTAATCTGTTGTAGTTCATATTTATTCCCTTTTTTTCGCGATGCCTTCTAAAGTACCACTTGTAGCTGAGTATTGTTCTAGTGAGAAAAACAGTAACTTGCCTGGGTGCGCCTCGATGCGTTTTAACGCGAAATGATTAATGACGTTTGCTTCGTTTGAACGAGCGACGATCACGATGACGACAGAGCAGTTGCAGCAAAGGGAATGGAAAAAAGTGCAACAACAGATGCGGAAAATGTTCTGGACAAACAGTGCAAAAACAGCTAGAAGTTTCGATCGGAGTACTGACTATGATTAATGCCTACCAGGTTTTCCAGGAAATGGAAATGATGCTGGGAAAATATTTGAGCAGCTCCCTGCTCAATGTTCTTCGATGTGCACCAGAGCAATAAATATAAGTTATAATGACAACTTTAGAAATATTAAACTGCAGAACTCGGAAAATTCCTGAATCGTTTCGTTTTCAGGGTTTAATTTGGTAGGATTCAGTAATACAACTATTTGCAGATTTACCTTAAGTCGTCTTTGAAAACGTCAATATTTTACCTACTTTTGCTGCACTTTACATCATTCGATTAAAACTACAGTCAAATTGAAAAATCTCGACTCATGCAAGCAAGCTATGCCATATTGAAAAATATTTGCTGGGTTACTGTTTTGGTCCCTTCAACCACCTTTACAAGGATTTTCTATTCCACATCTCGATATTTCCATGAGTCGATGGGCCCTTCAAAATCGATATAACGTGTACTCAATATAACGTTACACGATATAGCGTAGATATGATGATCCTCGTAATAATCACGAGATATTGGAAAATATTGATTTAATGAGGTTTTAGGTCGGACACATGTCTAGTTGATATTGTCCTATTGTTTTGGGTCTAAGCCAGCCACTATTGACTAAGACATTGGTATTGTAGATCTAAGCTTGATATGTTTACCGGATATGATCCCAGATGACAATTTTTTTTGTTCCTGTTCGGGTGTGCCACTGCGACCAATTATTAGATCTATTGTAGCGTTACCCGTATCCTTAGTGTTTAAGTGCATGTCGAATTACTCCAGTGCTATTGAGAAGCAATGCAGTATCGGTTTCGATACAGTTGTTGTTTTGCTTTCTCAAGACCACCATGACAAGGTCCCGCTATTTAGACCCTTCATAGAGAGCAATCCCATTGAAAGCGCGCCCCTTATCAATAGGAAATCAATCCTTTCTTGAGAAAACAGAACAGTAATACTGTTTTTGGCCATGCATCGGAGCCCTAGCCATATCCTTGTCTTGCTTCTAGAATATCACCAGTGAAACAATGAAAACCGGAGATTTAGCTCTGTCTACAAGACCATTTCAAGCAAGAGAATTTGTTCAGTAAAAAGTACTTCCGTGTGTTCCTCTCACTACCATTTTTCACCAGTTCATGAAGAGTTAGTACGTATCTAAACCCCTAGCTCGATTTTTCCAGCAGTCAGTTCAGCCTAGGACCGAGTACCGAGGTTTTTAACTAATTGCTTGAAAAGTTGTTTCCGCTGCATAGAGCCTCAAACAAGAGGAATTCGAGTCTTTCAACTGTCTGCAAGGTAACATTAATTGTTTTATTTCTGAGACTGCTGTTGGTAGCGGGGACTAAATACGATGAATCCTTAATTACCACAACTTATTGCCCTAGCAAGGAAAATGGATTAAGCTAGGGCTCTGTTTGGTAGATCTTACACTGCAACACACTACGTCAAAGTGATCTACCGTGTTACGGGACAGATGACAATTATGGAAGAGATCTCGAAAGAATTTCTAAAGGATTAAGTGGAGGAATTCTTGTAAGAATTTCTTTCTAAAGGAATTACATACTAAAGGCTTTCTCGAAGGAGTTCCTGAACGTATTTTCGAAATTTCAGAAGGATTTTAGGAATAAATTCCAAAATAGAATTTCCGTAGAAATACCGATTGGGGTTTCCTAAGCATTTTCTAGATTTCTCCAGAAATTGTTTTGGGAATTCCGTCTGGAATTTCACCAGTAATTCATTCTCAAATTCCTCCGAAAAAACATTTGATAATTAACCCAGGAATTACTTTGAAAACTTTCGAGGATTAATTAAAAAAAATCCTTATGAAACAGTAATTCTTACGGAAATTATTTCGTGGAATTTCTTCGAATTTCCCTCAGAAATCAGTTAAAATTTCCCCTTGCAAAATCCTTAGAAAAACATTAGACCTTGCTCTTGGAATTTCTTCGAAAATTCTATAAATCATATTAAATACAAAAATACAATTACGAATTCCCTTAGAAATTTCTTCACAAATACCTTTTAGACATAACTACGGAACACACGGGGCTCTCCTTAGCCGTGCGGTAAGACGTGCGTTGTCTCGAATTCCCTGGGCATGAAAATATCATCGTGCTAGCCTCATGATATACGAATGCAAAAATGGTAACCTGGCTTAGAAACCTCGCTCTGTCCCAGTGTGGGGATGTAATGCCAATAAGAAAGAGGAAGAAGAAGAAGACGGAACACATTTTGGGAATTAATTCGAAATTTCCTTTAAAGATTCCTTTAGGAATTCGTTCGGAAATTTCATTAGAAATTCCTTTGGGAACTTCATTGAGTTTTGAAAATTCACGTGGGAATTTCTTCGTAAATTAGTTTAGAAATTTGGACTTTTTTTAAAGGAATTCATCTAGAAGGAGTTTCAACGGAAATTCCTTTGGGAATCTTTTCAGAAATGCCTTAAGCAATATCTTTAAAAAAAAATCTAGAATTCCTATAAAAATCCTCCAGGAATTCCTTTAGAACATTCTCCAGCAAATCTTTCAGAACTTCCTCCAGGAAATCCATTAAGGAATTACTTAGGATATTCCCCAATTCATTAACAACTTTTCTAGAAACTTGTCTGGTAATTTCTTCAGAAATTCTTTTAGGAATTTCTACAGGAGTTTCATCAGAACTTCCATAAAAAATCTCATAGAAATTCTTTAAAAACAGTTCTCAACCTGGAGTACATGTAGCCCTGGGGGTACTTTCGCTGGTCCCAGCGGGTACTTTGGACAAACATGCGTGATAGCGGATACATTACAATTACAATACAATGTTATTGATAAAGTTTTGACAATTGTTTAAATTTTGATTCTAAAACTTTGTATTGTACATAATAATCATGGTGATTAGTAAATTGAAACCTAATAAATCTTGCATACCACAATCAGCACAGTGTTTAAAGGGCTGAAAGCTGAAAGAGTTGAAAAGAACAAAACGACGAAGGGACAAATTTCGAAAGTCTTTAATGTGTTGTATCTCAAGAAAATATTTGTCTTGTTACATTAAGTCATATAGACATGTAGCACCGTAATTATTTCATCATCCTAAATCTCCCTCCTTTCCTTTTGTATTATTGTATGGCCTAACCTCGACCAAACCGCGAGTTTTTCGGTTACCAAAACTAACATTATTTATAAGAATCAAAATAAAAATTGTACTAGAAACATGATTTCGTAGCACTTTACAGCAAATGAGCCTCCCAAATAATTGAAAAAAATATCGGATTGAATAAAAAAAAATGCATAATATGTTTTCCAACTAAAACCTAGTGGCCCCCATTCGAAAGGCAGAAACGACTTTCTTTCGATAATATAAGAAGCTCCGTAGCAACAGACTTCAAGAGGCACGGAAGCCTCCTTTCAAGAGGCACGGAAGCCTGCTTTCAAAAGGCACGGAAACCTCCTTTCAAGAGGCACGGAAGCCTCCTTTCAAGAGGCTCGGAAGCCTCCTTTCAAGAGGCTCGGAAGCCTCCTTTCAAGAGGCTCGGAAGCCTCCTTTCAAGAGGCTCGGAAGCCTCCTTTCAAGAGGCTCGGAAGCCTCCTTTCAAGAGGCTCAGAAGCCTCCTTTCAAGAGGCCCGGAAGCCTCCTTTCAAGAGGCTCGGAAGCCTCCTTTCAAGAGGATCGGAAGCCTCCTTTCAAGAGGCTCGGAAGCCTCCTTTCAAGAGGCTTGGAAGCCTCCTTTCAAGAGGCTCGGAAGCCTCCTTTCAAGAGGCTCAGAAGCCTCCTTTCAAGAGGCTCAGGAAGCCTCCTTTCAAGAGGCTCAGAAGCCTCCTTTCAAGAGGCCCGGAAGCCTCCTTTCAAGAGGCTCCAGCCTCCTTTCAAGAGGCTCAAGCCTCCTTTCAAGAGGCTCGGAAGCCTCCTTTCAAGAGGCTCGGAAGCCTCCTTTCAAGAGGCTCAGCCTCCTTTCAAGAGGCCTGGAAGCCTCCTTTCAAGAGGCCTCAGCCTCCTTTCAAGAGGCCTGGAAGCCTCCTTTCAAGAGGCTCAGCCTCCTTTCAAGAGGCCTGGAAGCCTCCTTTCAAGAGGCCTGGAAGCCTCCTTTCAAGAGGCCTGGAAGCCTCCTTCAAGAGGCTCGGAAGCCTCCTTTCAAGAGGCCTCAGCCTCCTTTCAAGAGGCCTGGAAGCCTCCTTTCAAGAGGCTCAGAAGCCTCCTTTCAAGAGGCTCAGGAAGCCTCCTTCAAGAGGCTCTGGAAGCCTCCTTTCAAGAGGCTCAGAAGCCTCCTTTCAAGAGGCCTGGAAGCCTCCTTTCAAGAGGCCTCGGAAGCCTCCTTTCAAGAGCTCGAAGCCTCCTTTCAAGAGGCCCAGAAGCCTCCTTTCAAGAGGCCCAAAAGCCTCCTTTCAAGAGGTTCAGAAGCCTCCTTTCAAGAGGCCCGGAAGCCTCCTTTCAAAAGAGTCAGAAGCCTCCTTTCAAGAGTCCTGGAAGAGTCCTTTCAAGAGGCTCCAGCCTCCTTTCAAGAGGCCTGGAAGCCTCCTTTCAAGAGGCTCAGAAGCCTCCTTTCAAGAGGCTCAGAAGCCTCCTTTCAAGAGCTCAAGCCTCCTTTCAAGAGGCTCGAAGCCTCCTTTCAAGAGGCTCAGGAAGCCTCCTTTCAAGAGGCCTCAAGCCTCCTTTCAAGAGGCTCAGGAAGCCTCCTTTCAAGAGGCTCAGGAAGCCTCCTTTCAAGAGGCCTGGAAGCCTCCTTTCAAGAGGCTCGGAAGCCTCCTTTCAAGAGGCCTGGAAGCCTCCTTTCAAGAGGCTCAGAAGCCTCCTTTCAAGAGGCTCAGGAAGCCTCCTTTCAAGAGGCTCAAGCCTCCTTTCAAGAGGCCTGGAAGCCTCCTTTCAAGAGGCCTGGAAGCCTCCTTCAAGAGGCTCAGAAGCCTCCTTTCAAGAGGCTCAGGAAGCCTCCTTTCAAGAGGCTCAAGCCTCCTTTCAAGAGGCCTCAGCCTCCTTTCAAGAGGCCTGGAAGCCTCCTTTCAAGAGGCTCAGAAGCCTCCTTTCAAGAGGCTCAGGAAGCCTCCTTTCAAGAGGCTCAGAAGCCTCCTTTCAAGAGGCTCAGAAGCCTCCTTTCAAGAGGCTCAGAAGCCTCCTTTCAAGAACTCAGAAGCCTCCTTTCAAGAGGCTCAGCCTCCTTTCAAGAGGCTCAGGAAGCCTCCTTTCAAGAGGCTCGGAAGCCTCCTTTCAAGAGGCCCGGAAGCCTCCTTTCAAGAGGCCTCAGCCTCCTTTCAAGAGGCTCAGAAGCCTCCTTCAAGAGGCTCAGAAGCCTCCTTTCAAGAGGCTCAGAAGCCTCCTTTCAAGAGGCTCAAGCCTCCTTTCAAGAGGCCTGGAAGCCTCCTTTCAAGAGGCTCGGAAGCCTCCTTTCAAGAGGCTCAGAGCCTCCTTTCAAGAGGCTCAAGCCTCCTTTCAAGAGGCCTGGAAGCCCCATTCAAGAGGCCTGGAAGCCTCATTTCAAGAGGCCTGGAAGCCTCCTTTCAAGAGGCTCGGAAGCCTCCTTTCAAGAGGCCTCAGAAGCCTCCTTTCAAGAGGCCTGGAAGCCTCCTTTCAAGAGGCCTGGAAGCCTCCTTTCAAGAGGCTCCAGCCTCCTTTCAAGAGGCTCAGAAGCCTCCTTTCAAGAGGCTGGAAGCCTCCTTTCAAGAGGCCTGGAAGCCTCCTTTCAAGAGGCCTGAAGCCTCCTTTCAAGAGGCTCGGAAGCCTCCTTCAAGAGGCCTCAAGCCTCCTTTCAAGAGGCTCGGAAGCCTCCTTTCAAGAGGCCTGGAAGCCTCCTTTCAAGAGGCCTGGAAGCCTCCTTTCAAGAGGCTCGGAAGCCTCCTTTCAAGAGGCTCCGAAGCCTCCTTTCAAGAGGCTCGGAAGCCTCCTTTCAAGAGGCTCGGAAGCCTCCTTTCAAGAGGCTCAGAAGCCTTCTTTCAAGAAGCTCGAAAGACTCATTCGAAGAGGCTTGGAAGCCTCCAAAAATCCTTAAAGTCTTGTAGGAAGCTTCATTACCTCTGCCGCTAACCGCAAATTAGTTCAATTTGTATATGACATCCATACACCGATGGAATTGGGAAGTTTCACGCAGTATCGAACATTCCAGACAACCTCTTTGAGAGCCATATACCCCATTAGTTTTCAGGTCAGCTTTTCATATATTTTATGAGTTCAATATATGCAAAAGTTAGAAAAAGGTTGAGCACCGCTGCTCTAGATTTTTTTAAATTATTGTCGGAAAATCCTTCGTTAATTCATTAAAGAACTCTTCTTTAGGAATTCTTTTGGGAAATGCCAAAATGTCGTTTGACATAATAGTCGATGGACATAATTGTTGTCAGAGCAATGTGTTTGATGAAAAAGATTTGTCGACCAATTTAGTCACGCCGTTTCCAACAATACGTAACAATCGATGATTGAATGTCGCGGCAAAGTAGAATGAAGAAGATTTTTGTGGTTAGATCGAAAACCATTTGTTCGAATGCTACTTGACCAATTAACACTTTGGTTCAAAAAACATTTAGCTGTATTCCATTTTACCGAATTAGATGTTTGTGACAAATGATTATTAGTCCGAAAACCGGAGTGGTTCAAAATCAATAAATATTCGCTTAGCCATACAATCGTTTAGCAGAAAGGGTCATTAGGTCGAACAGGTCATTTACCAAAAATGTTGGTTGGCCGAAATGGTCGGTTTATAGGAAAGGCCAGATGGCTGGCCCGATGAATGGTTTTACGGCCGAAAGTGACTTTTTTTTCGCACTACTCCATTATCATTAATCACTTCATAATTTTCACATTCACTGTTGTTTGCGTCAATCGACATTTCCCGCCATATGGCCGGTTCAGCAAACGACATTTAAGGTCATATGACCCAGTCTCCAAAATTCACATTTTCGGTCATATGACATGTTCAGCCAAACAACATATTCAGCCATCTGATCTGTTCGGCCAAACGACCATCTCGGCATTTTTGGCCAGATGAATCTAGGCCTGATGGATTTATCGGCCAAACAGCTCCTTAGTCGTGCGGTAAGACGCGCGGCTACAAAGCAAGACCATGCTGAGGGTGGCTGAGTTCGATTTCCGGTGCCGGTCTAGGCAATTTTCGGATTGGAAATTGTCTCGACTTCCCTGGGCATAAAAGTATCATCGTGTTAGCCTCATGATATACGAATGCAAAAATGGTAAACTGGCTTAGAAACCTCGCAGTTAATAACTGTGGAAGTGCTTAATGAACACTAAGCTGCGAGGCGGCTCTGTCCCAGTGTAAGCCAATAAGAAGAAGAAGAAGAAGCTTTTGGTTTAGTGAACTTCGGCCAAATAGCATTCGCCCGAATGACCTCCGGCCAAATGGCCCTTCCCCGAATTTGATTGCCTTTTCTATGCATTAGAAAAATATATTTATACCATTCCACTATTCCACTGTTCTAGAGGCAAAAAGATGTGAAGTGGTAAAGGGAAATAGAATAAAAATATTGTGGAGACTACCAATGTACTTGTACAATGATGGGTTGCACAGATTCTATCTATATACATAAAAATGAACTTCTGTCTGTCTGAACTAGGGTGGTCTTACCGGTAGTACCGAAACCGGTAATACCGGTATTACCGGCCAATTTTGGGTACCGAAAATACCGGTATTAGAGACGGAAAATACCGGTATTTTCGGTATTTCAAACTTTTCTGTCAGTTTAAAACATCTCGAATAATTTTCACCTACTTATATCAGCTCAACTGCCTGTAATCGCATATCTGTCCCATATAAACAGGAAATCCAGCATAGATGGGGCAAATATTTGGTTGCAAGCAGTAAAGACTCATCGAGCAAAAAATACAACAATTAAATGCGCGCATGAGTAACTTTGCCCAAGTAAGCATCATTGACGACGTTTACGCTACAACAAAAATCGATCAAAATCGTCATTAATCATACCTGTTGCTTCATTCTCTTAGACATCTGTCAAACTGCGAATGACTTTTTCTTCAATGAACATTGTTGATATCGTGGAGAATTTTCCCGCAATGTATGAAATTGTGAAAAAGGTACGTGCCGTAGTAGTTCTTTTCCGGAGATCACCTGTGAAAACGATTTTCTGCAAAAAGATGTCTGTTCTGAATTCGGAAAAGAATTTGAATTAGTGGCTGACGTCATGGCACGCTAAAATAATTCAAGCCTTAGAACCTGTTCAAGCTGTTGTGGAACTACTGCTCTGTGAGTTCTGCACTCAATATGAAGCCGACGTGGCGTTCCAATTTACGCTGGAACTATTATCAATTCAAGCCACATAAATTTTCGCCACTATTTCGATGCTTTTAAGGAATAAATCCAATAGAGACGATCCAAATACGCCGATCTTTTTGCTTTTTTGAATAATTCTGCCGTGACGCAATTAATCAGAAACGATTTTGGCATTTTCTTCGAGGCATCCAGAGCTACTTTGATTAAGCAAGGGTATGGGATCTTGAAGCGTCTAATCATTCCTGATGCGATCGTCGAAACTGAGATAACGACCATACCGTCCATACCTGACGATCGATACGAAGAAGATGCATGAATGGATATTTTTCTGGTTTATCGGTTAAAGAACAACTTGTGAAGAGACTGTAGCAGAGACAAACACGTTGCTGGTGGCAAATACGATGACGCCAAGATATCCTTGCATACAATCCGTAGGCAATTCTCCTACTATGAATCCGAAGGGATTAAGGGCAAGTATTTGACACTAATTTTCGACAGACCTGGAACCATTCGTCCTACTTAGGTTGAATCCAGAGAGGGCAGAGGGTAGTTGGCAACAATGCTTACAAAATCCAATGCGGATTGGGAGATAAGTCGCTCAGTATGTAATGTCTACTTAAGTTTCGCTTTACCCAGCTCAACAAGCAATGATCTTAACATTTGATGTTTGTCAACAAACATTGTTTTTCATTCAAAAGTCAAAACGAAAGTTTTTCTTCTACTACCTGAAATTTTCACAAAAACCGGTATTCTACCGGTATTACCGGTATTGACTCCATCAAATACCGAATACCGGTATTTTACAAAAATTGTTAATACCGACCACCCTAGTCTGATCCTTATAGACTCGAAAACTACTGAACCGATCGGCGTGAAAATATGTATGCAGAGGTTTTTTGGAGCCGGGGAAGATTCTTAACATGGTTCGAGACCCCTCCCCGTATTGGAAAGGGGGGCTCCCATGCAAATGAAACAGAAATGTCTTCATAACTTGAGAAATAATCAGAGAATAAATCAATTTTAGGCAAAACGAGGTTTGTCGGGTCTGCTAGTGATTCATAAAATGAAAACCAGTACCGTCGTGCGGGGCGTTTTTTGACAAATCGGGGGCTACTTTGGGCATTTTGAAACAAGAATAACAACGTGAATTACTATCAAATTTCCATTATCATCATTCGGGTGGCTTGATGATGGCTCAATGGCAACTTTCTTATTCAAATTTGGTATTTTTTTCGTTTGCTTTTTTTATAAAATCAAAAAATCCAAAGTAGCCCCCGTTGTCAAAAGAAGCCCCGCATGACGGTTCCTCTTGTTTGATGTTCAAACAACAATAATTATGCAGAAATAAACAAATTTTGCATTAGTCTCGAAATCGGTTTCGGCCGAAATGGCTAACGGCTTTATACCAAAAACATTGGGCCAAACCGCGTCCTGCCAAATGACCTACCACCGTTATTTGTTCTTTATGCCTTCTTATTTCTTCTTACTTTCTTTTTCCTTCTTCCTACTTCCTTCTGACTTTTTCCTTTTTCCTTTTATCTTCTTTCTTCATTCGTATTCTTTTTTTTTTCATTCGAGCTTCGTTGTTTTTGCCTTTCTCGTACAACAAAGTTGTACCGAAAGGCTATAGGATTACTAAAAAAAACAACTTTCGATAGAAGGCCCGGAAAGCCCGATCAGACTATTGTTCTACAGTACAATCTGTTTTCAGAATCAACTTTTCTACGCTGTTTTGTTGTGCACAATCGAATCAAAAGATGTGAGGATTAATTATATCACATGGCAATCACATTCTTCATCAGCAAAGTAACAGCAGAAGTACTGGTTCCCAATCAAACATTATTATATTAAAATGAAGTTTCAAAATTGTCAAACCAAACTTAAAGAAAGAGGTGATGTCAACAATTCAATAACGCGTTTGAGTTAGCCAAATAAACGGTTGAATAAAAAAAATCGTTTACCATTATACGAGTTTTACTTAAGAAATTTTAAGCACTTTTAGTGGAATGTCTTCAACTATCTTAAGACGAGTTTAGTACTATTATATTTAATACCACCACATTGTAATCTTTACAGATACGTATATCGACTTCAACTATGAAGCCTTCTTTAATGTCTCGTACTTGACTTATACTCGTTTTATACGAACTAGATCCATTTTGACTCTTTTCTTTCCTATAGAGATACGGAGGCCATTGTCAATACGAACCATATTTAATTTCAGTTCAACATTTGACTTTAATTTTCGAGTTCTGCTGATTTGGTCACACAATTTCAATGTTTCATCAACCTTCATCAGAAACGAGAATAGAATTTTAGTTCCTCACTATAAATGTTATTAGAAATTAATCGTAAAGCCTTTGAAAGTACTTATTTTCAATGTAATCATATGCAATAATTTAGAAGTTTGCTTAATGGGAGCATATGGGCCTGCTTCCTGATAGCCTGAACAGGGCCAGCTTTATTCAGATTGTGCTCAATCGTGCACAGTGGAAGTGAAACCAATCCACATCTTACGATTTTGATAACAGCTCGGAAGACAATTTTTATTACGGTAAGACAATTTTGATTATGGCACGCGATCCAATGTGTCACGCTTTATTATTACCTTTCCAGAAAATCTCTATCCACTGCCTGCATCTTGGCAATAACAAACCTTGCGCGGTTATCAGATGTTACCGTAATCAGCTACTTGCACTGCTGCCCTCGTCACTTATATCGGTAAGGATATGCGATAGCACCCTTAGTCGCGGCGAAATGAAATAAAATTTGAAATGTCCATGTTGGTTCGAAACAAAATGAAACGAAATATAAATTATTTACGAAACGATACGAAATCAAAGTCCCATTTGATTCGAAATTTGACGAAACGAAATTTATATTTTTCCCGCGGGATTTTTATTGAACGCTTTTGCATCACGTATACAGTTTTAATTTCATATTTTTAAAGTCTAATTACTGTTTTGCGACCATCCATACACGCTGCGTTTTTGTTTATATACCATTGGGGATAAGACAATAAAAATATATATCGATACCACCGGTCCCCCCGCATCAAGAACACTTTCAAAGGACGAATTTGTACTATTCCATTTAATTCCACTACTTTATTGCACCTTTGACAGATACGTATTTCGAACTCAACAGTAAGGCCGTCTTCAGTGTCTCGTTCTTGACTCGACTCGACGATTTTGTTGCAGCAACTTATATATGACTGGTATTGACACTTCCAACGGAAGAGCAGCTAGGCGCAGTGACTCTTGAAGATGGCTGGAGAGATATTCGATCCGCCATTGGAAGCACCGCAACCGCTGCATTAGGCACGGTGCCCCCGGATCAGAGAAACGACTGGTATGACGGTGAATGTGAGCAGTTAGTTGAGGAGAAGAATGCAGCATTGGCGAGATTGCTGCAACACCGCACGAGGGCGAACGAGGCACGATATAAACGGGCACGGAAAAGACAAAACTCAATTTCCCGGAGTAAAGAGCGCCAGCATGAAGATTGAGACCGTGAAGAGACGGAGCAACTGTACCGCGCTAATAACACACGAAAGTTCTATGAGAAGTTAAACCGTTCACGTAAGGGCCACGTCCCACAGCCCGATATGTGTAAGGGAACCTTCTGACAAACGAGCGAGGTGATCCAATGATGAACACAGCACAACGAAGATCACCTGAATGGCGATGTGGCAGACAACGGTGGCGATATGGTAATGAGCCTGGGAGCACGCGCGCAGGACATACGAATCCCGGCTCCGATTTTCCAGGAAATCCAGGAGGAGATCAGTCGGCTGAAAAACAACAAAGCCCCTGGAGTTGACCAACTACCAGGAGAGCTGTTTAAACACGGTGTTGAGGCACTGGCTAGAGCGCTGCACTGGGTAATTACCAAGGTTTGGGAGGATGAGGTTCTGCCGCAGGAGTGGATGGAAGGTGTCGTGTGTCCCATCTACAAAAAGGGCGATAAGCTGGATTGTAGTAACTACAGCGCAATCACTTGCTGAACGCCGCTTACAAGGCACTCTCCCAAATTTTATGCCGCCGACTATCACCAATTGTAGGAGAGTTCGTGATAAACTGATTTCCGGATAAACTGATACGGTTGATTAAGGCGACGATGGATCGGATGATGTGCGTAGTTCGAGTTCCAGGGGCATTCTCGAGTCCGCGAAACGCGTAGAGGGTTACGGCAAGGTGATGGTCTTTCGTGTCTGCTATTCAACATCGCTTTGGAAGGGGTAATACGAAGAGCACCCAGCCAACACAAGATCGTATATGATGTCACATAAGATGCTAAAGTGGAGGCCATATAGGTACTTCTCCATACAATATGTACGTATATCGCCTCCACTTTAGCATCTTATGTTGCATCATATACGATTTTGTGTTGACTGGGCAGGGATTAACACGAGTGGTACAATTTTCAATAAGTCCGTCCAGCTATTTGGCTTCGCCGACGAAGAATAGATAGTCATACAAAACGCTTATTAGACCGGTAGTTCTCTACGAATACAAGACCTGGACGAAGACCAACGCGCACTGGGAGTTTTCAAAAGGAAAATGCTGCGTACCATCTATGGTGGAGTGCAGATGGTGGACAGTACGTGGAGGAGGCGAATGAACCACGAGTTGCATCAGCTGTTGGAAGAATAATGTGAGAAAATGTCGTTTTCGTGAATGCTGGGAGCATTTCGAGCCAAACATTCTTGGAAAAATGATTCTGTTAATAAAACAACGAATTTTTGAAGTAATTCCAGAGAATGACTCGTACTGTCATCACAAAGTACTTTATTATGTATTTTCGGATGGTTTTTGCTCAAATATTACCAAACATAGATGAAAAACTGAAGTGGTTTTTTTTTATTTCGCACCTTTTTTGTGAATTTTTCAGCTTAATAACAATGTTATGCACCGAAAAGTTGCGAACAGAATGTGCTTGCACTCTGAACTGAAATTACCGTCATCTGTTAATAATTTCCGAAAATACTAGCAAAAACACATGGTGGTGCTATTTTTATTTCGCTCAGTGTAGTCAAGATGGTTAGTGCAACAGTTGAGAACAGTGGAGGGTCCTGGTTCAAAACTATCTTCGGTCCATTTGTTTTGTGAGATAGGTAAGGTTGTCGAGGTGTACAGCATTTCATTCCTCGATGAGAATGTAAAAATAGATACAATAATGACACAAACTTGTAAATAGTTCTTCTTTTTTCGTGACTGGGGACCTAAGGCAAGGGCCTGTCTTTGTCCCGGCCCACCGCAGTCTTTGTCGCAATGTTATCTATGCATTTATAGTAGCTCGTAGTACAGGTTGAAAGAAAAATTTGATTATCTTATATTCTTAAATACAATTTTCATGGTTTTATTTAGCAGCGCATCCGATTTTTTTTTGGTCAGAATTTGTTTCGAAATTTCGCGGATTTCCGTTTAGTTTTGTTGGAACTTTGTTTTTGCTAGTGATTTTTTTTTGGAATTTGACAAAACGTAAAAAAATACTATTTCGCCATGCTTGCATTACGCGAAATTCCGCGGAATTTCGATTCGAATCACCTGAAACGAAATTTTCCAATATACCGCATATCCTCATGGATCGGTGCAATTATTCATGTTGGATTTTACTTTGGTCTGGGTACCATGTGCCTGGTTGAGCTCCCCAAATTGTTTGAAAAATATTTTTCTACATTTGTTTGAATCTAGGTAATTGAATGATTATGACAGATTACAGATACTGATTGCACTGCATAAAGAACCATATATTTTACCAAAATGCCAATTCTATTGAATTGATTGGGAAGGAAATACCCGCCAGCGCCCAGCACTGATAACTTTCACAGGAATTGGATCGCTATATTAAGAATTATCTTCAACGTCATTTTACATTAGCTTCCAGGGGTTGTGCCCTGAGACACGATGATAAGGTATCTTTTTCAAAAATAAAGTTCTTTATCAAGTGAAAAGGTTAGTCATTTTTCATTCATGAAATATCATCATCACAAAGATAGCTACCGCGATTAGCAACACATACGGCTATTCTAAGGAGCCTCGCATCTTATTATCTCCAGGAGGATTTTATTCTGTCAAGCTTCGTTTTCAACGTGCGGTGAGTAGGCCCACTCATCGTGATCGGGCGACGAGTTTAATTAACATTTTACATCAACCGAACGACAGGCATCGAACAGGGGGTGCCGCATCCACGACGTACAGATTGCGGAGGAGTTTAATGCTAATTCCACTGCAGGTAGATCTATTTTTGTCCCAATGCTAAATGCTGATTTAGTTATATCGAGTGCATGATGAGTGATCGGCTCTCGTGAGCAGCGACATGGTGATCGGTGGGTTTCTCCCCAAGGTGTGCGGATCGAAGGGTCTCAGCGGTTGATCTACATTTTTTTCCTATTCGATTGACGCAAATGCATATTCTATCAATCTGTCTGTAATGAATTCGAAAAGGATATTGTTCGATGCTACTGGTATTTCTATATCCTATTCGGCATAGAAATTGGATGATATTGGTCTAGATGTTATTTTCGTCTTCCATAGACATAAAAAATGCCGTATCATCTACATGAATGAAAAAGTTAAATTGAGTGAAGTATGCATTTATCTTAAACAAAGATTAAACAATGGAGAATTTCAAAACCATGGGCGTTTCAACTATTTCAAACATAACATTTTTCATACTTAGCTCTCTGAATGTGATCAAAGTTTACACAGATCAATATGAAAATCACAAACCAGTTTGGTTGCGTCATATTCATACTACAAACAATAATCGAAAAGCTCTCAACGGCATAAATTGATGTCTGAACGATATGCAAAATTTGGAATGATATGCAAACTAGAATCGGAGAACTAATTAGCGCGTAGGCACCAAAATGCTTCCATCTCGGTGTTATATTCAGATTGAAAGATGCATCACTATTTGAAGTCTAAAAATAATGTGTAATTATATTAAGGGAGGGCAATATGCCTTATCTTAGCAAAGTCTGAACGATTGTCTTAGCTGTAACGATTTTCATGAGTATTTTTACCTCAATATGTAGTTAAACATTATTGCTAGCTTAAATATTAAGTTAATAAAATTGCAGAAAATCTCGTTGATATTTCGTTGCCGAAAAACTTAAAAGGTACAACGCCTTTTAGTTTTCAGCTCTTAGGTAACAACGCACCATGCGTCGGATAATAAGTATTCCGGTATGGACAGTGTGGAAATGCGTATTACATTGCAGAGTCCTACTACTGTTGGATGTTTCATTAAAATTGTAAAAAAAATAATCGAAATCGGCAAACATGAGAGAATTCTACAAAGGCGTTTTGCATCCTGACCCAACGAATACCTTTCTAATATCCATCTCCGTGGTACTTCTTTCCTAGTTGCGTTACAGATAAGTGTGGTCAGGAATAGAAGTCCTCATGCTTTTGTCATTTTTTGATGTCTGATCGATATGCAAAATTTTGAATGATATCAAGGACTACAACCACCTTGTTTTCTGATAGCAATGAGGACAGAGATTTCAAAGAAAACATAAATAATATCAATAGTTTGCAATATACGAAGTATACCGCAGCAATGCTATGCTTTTGTGTTCATTTATTTGTATTGTTGTTTTTCATATTTTTGGGTTTTTATATTTTTATGTAAGGTACCCCGGGGCAAGTGAAAATACGGGGAAGAATTATCAACGAATTCGCCTGACACAAAAAAAATTGGAATCAAAACCATTTGCGGCACCATACTAATGGTTTTGTTTAATCATGACTTTAAACTACTGGCAAAATCTATTACTATTATTTTAATTCAATGGATTTCTAACAAAATAGTCGTTTCTAAATTCATCATTGATGTGGAAAGTGAATATTTTAAGCAATTAAACAATTGTGTGACATCAAAAACGATTTAAAAGTTTTGATTAAAGCCAAAATCTGCAATTTTCATTTTCCCTTGATTTTTAACATACATGGGGCAAGTGGGACATATTTGAACAACATTTTCGATAGAGCCATTTTACCTGTTTTTAGATTGTTGTCTAGTGAAAAATAACTTCGACACTCATATATCATATGGATCTGAATCAAATGCAGTTGATATCGTTGGTTTAGTTGTTAAGAAGTAGTGTACAGTTGATTTACCAAATGTGAATTTTACTTTCTGAAAATTATCTCCCTAATGGAAAAGAGCAATTGTTATAACTATGCAAAATTTTCCGTTTACAGTGCAAACAATCTATTTATTCTACAATAGATCAACAGGTTTTGTCTTGTGTTTTGTTATTTTTAAACTTCGCATCAGATTAACCGATCTTCAGATAAATAAAGTGCTTGAGACGTAAATTGGCCATTTCGTTCTATTACAAATTTACAACGCCGCCTGAATAAAAACGTTCCTCTTGAAGTTTTAATTTATGTAATAATTTGTATTAAACAGAGAAACATTCATTCGAAAAGTGAACAAAGATTTGTTTATCTCTCCCATCTTACACATTTGGTAAGAAAGTAAGCTAATGTAAAGCCAGACAACAGACAATTAAACAGTAAACCGGCTGTTGTCTTGTTTTTATATCTGCTAACATTGTAATCCCTTTCTTTTGCCAAAAACTGAAGTCTGACAATCAATAAACCCCCATCCATGATCTGAAATACTACGACTCGAAAATTACATGAACATTATATCTACATTTATCAAATAAGTTTCGTTCAATAGTATAGAGCAAAATAGGTCCCACTTGCCCCGTTTGAAGGGGTAAGTGGGTCCCACAGGTAAATTTATTTATGTCACTACCAATATTTTTGTAACTGAATAAATCGCTTTTCAACACATCTACACTTCAACAACGGAAGCATATAATGATGTATCCGTGGCTAATGTCATGAAATACCCTGTTTTCTAAGTATGCGTTAGTGATTTTGCTGAACTAGCGTTTTTTTAGGTCCCACTTGCCCAGGGGTACCTTATTCCTTTTTTATATATTTTCAAATTTTCATATTTGTCCAGGAAATCCTCCGGAAGCTCCTACAGGAATTCCTTCGGAAGTTCCTCCGAAAGTTCCTCCAAGAATTCCTCCGGAAGTACCTCCAGGAATTCCTCCAGGAATTCCTGCAAAAGTTCCTCCAGGAATTCCTCCGGAAGTACCTCCAGGAATTCCTCCGGAAATTCTTCCAGGATTTCCTCTGGAAGTTTCTCCAGGATTTCCTCCGGAAGTACCTCCAGGAATTCCTCCAGGAATTCCTGCAAAAGTTCCTCCAGGAATTCCTGCAAAAGTTCCTCCAGGAATTCCTCCGGCAGTACTTCCAGGATTTCCTTCGGAAGTACCTCCAGGAATTCCTCCGGAAGTTTCTCCAGGAATTCCTCCGAAAATTCTTCCAGGATTTCCTCCGGAAGTTTTTCCAGGATTTCCTCCGGAAGTTCCTCCAGAGGTTCCTTCGGGAATTCCTCCAGAAGTTCCTCCGGAAGTACCTCCAGGAATTCCTCCGGAAGTTCCTCCAGGAATTCCTCCGGAAGTACCTCCAGGAGTTCTTCCAGAAGTACCTCCAGGAATTCCTCCAGAAGTTCCTTCGGAAGTTCCTCCAGAAACTCCTCCAAAAGTTCCTCCGAAAGTTCCTCCAAGAGTTCCTCCGGAAGTTCCTCCGGAAGTTTTTCCAGGATTTCCTCCGGAAGTTCCTCCAGAGGTTCCTTCGGGAATTCCCCCAGAAGTTCCTCCGGAAGTACCTCTAGCAATTCCTCCGGAAATTCTTCCGGAAATTCCTCCGGAAGTACCTCCAGGAGTTCTTCCAGAAGTACCTCCAGGAATTCCTCCAGAAGTTCTTCCAAGAGTTCCTCCGGAAGTACCTCCAGGAATTGGGCTGCGAAATGGTGAGTTGACATCCGGGAAGGGCGCCTAACATAGCTCTGGTCCTCACAAGTTCCAATACTCACGCTTCCACGGGTCTTCCGATGACAATTGACCGCCAGCTAAGGGTTGCGTACTTAGCTGGTAGTGCAGCCTGGGCACTGTTGTCCTTCTGACATCAGCTAGAGTGAGAGGGTGCGTACTGTGGGGTCTGCATAAGATGTGGTGGGGTTCGACAGTGGGTTCTGTTGAACTTCTATAAAAAGCTGCATGTGTCCCCAAGCAGGCCCTATCAAAGCGACCGTGTGCCGCTCAAAGCGCACTAGCCTAGTCCTGGTGTTGGGTGGGACTTTAAACAAATTTGACCCGACTGATCGAACGTCTGTCCACCCAGGAGGTGCGGCTCCAACAGCGTCTGTTCTGGCATCCAGCGGCTGAGTATGAAATGCTATTCCCCGGAAGCTATACCTAAGATGGCAGCCCCATCCCGGTGGATAGGGAACCTTGGGCCAACAACCTACTGTTCCCGAAACATCAATTTGTTCGAGAATCCGATAATGAAAGAATACGGACTGATTTTACGGCGACGACTCTTAGCGCGAAACAACGGACACGAATAGGAACATGGATCGTTTTAACCCTAGCCCAGCAGGGTAAATTGGCACAACTTGCCAATGAGGCACGCCGCATGAAGCTTGAGATCCTGGGACTGAGTGAAGTCCGTTGGCCAAACTTTGGAGAACACAGAACGCCGTCGGGACAAGTTCTGCTATACTCTGGTTTACGAGGTGAACACGCTCCCCGGCATCGCGGAGTTGGCTTCCTACTAAGCGCTCAGGCACACTCTGCGCTTATGAAGTGGGAACCTATAAGTGAAAGGATAATCGTTGCCAGATTTAGAACACGGGTCCGAAACCTTACTATAATCCAATGTTATGCGCCAACCGATGCTGCCGATCTGCAAGACAAAGAGAACTTCTACAGTCAACTCAATGCCGTCGTAGATAGAATTCCGAAGGGTGATACCAAGATCTGTTTGGGCGACTTCAATGCGAAGATCGGATCCGACAACTCGAACCATGAGCGCATTATGGGACGCCATGGTCTCGGAGAAATGAGCGAAAACGGAGAGCTGTTCGCAGAATTTTGTGGTAATAACGACATGGTGATCGGGGGATCGCTCTTCCCTCATCGACCGGTTCACAAGGTCTCCCGTGACGGCTTTACAGAAAATCAAATCGACCACATCTGCATCAGCCGAAAATGGAAACGGAGCCTTCTTGATGTACGGAATAAACGTAGTGCCGATATCGCGTCTGATCATCACCTCCTCATCGGCGAAATACGCCTGCGCATTGCGTGGATTCGTCGGCAGGAGGAAAGAGTTGGACGACGATTCAACACACGCCGACTGGAAGATGCCACGGTGAAACGGTCCTTCGTTGAAGAACTGGAGACGCGTGCTGCAGATATTCCGGAAGGTGGCAGCGTGGAAGACCAATGGACCGCCATCAAGAATGCCTTCATCGCCACCAGCGAGAACAATCTGGGCGAACTACGCACCCAGAGAAAACAATGGATCACCGATGAGACCTGGAGGAAGATAGAGGAGCGAAGAGAAGCCAAAGCCGCGATAGAACGATCGAAAACCAGAGGAGCCAAAGTCTTAGCCCGTCAACGATACACGGCTCTTGAGAAAGAAGTAAAACGCTCATGTCGACGGGACAAGCGAGCGTGGGCAGACTCTCTGGCCGACGAAGGAGAGAGAGCCGCCGCAACCGGGGACATTCGCCTCCTCTACGATATCTCACGACGCTTAAGCGGGGCGAAGATGAATGCAACGATGCCTGTGAAAGACGCGAATGATCAGTTATTGACCGACCCAACTGACCAGCTGAAACGCTGGTTCGAGCACTTCGAACAACTTTTTCAAGTGCCAACCAGGCCATCACCACCTCGGCATGATCTGCCTAGGATCCGACGTATAACACGTGTCAATACCGAAGCTCCATCACTGCTAGAGATTCAAACAGCCATCCAAAGCATGAAATCGAATAAAGCCCCAGGGGTCGACCGCATATCAGCCGAGATGCTCAAAGCTGACCCCATGACATCCGCTCAACTACTGCGGCGGCAGCAAGCCGGATTCCGTGCCGGAAGATCCTGTGTGGACCATATTGTCACGCTCCGCATCATTTTGGAGCAGGTCAACGAATTCCAAGAGTCCCTTTACTTGGTATTCATTGACTACGAAAAAGCTTTCGATCGTCTCAATCACGAGAATATGTGGGGCGCCCTGAGACGCAAGGGGGTTCCTGAGAAAATCATCGGCCTCATCGAAGCACAGTACGAGGCCTTTTCGTGTAGAGTGCTGCACAATGGGGTCCTGTCCGACCCTATCCGGGTCGTAGCTGGTGTGAGGCAAGGATGTATTCTATCACCGTTACTGTTCCTCATCGTAATCGATGAGATTCTGGTAGATGCGATTGACCGTGAACCAAACCGCGGGCTGTTATGGCAGCCTATAACCATGGAGCACCTAAACGACTTCGAATTGGCTGATGACGTTGCACTCCTCGCGCAACGGCGCTCTGATATGCAGAGTAAGCTCCTCCTCGGCAGGTTTAGTCATCAACGTCAACAAAACCAAATCGTTGGATGTAAACACGGTGACTCCTTCCAGTTTCACAGTAGCCGGGCAACCAGTGGAGAATGTTGAAAGCTTCCAATATCTTGGTAGCCAAATGACGTCAGACGGCGGTACCAAGATCGACATAGGCGCACGGATAAAGAAAGCAAGGGCTGCCTTTGCGAGTTTAAGAAATATCTGGAAAAACAGGCAGATAAGTGAACGCACCAAAATACGAATTTTCAACTCTAACGTGAAATCTGTGCTGTTATACGCTAGCGAAACATGGTGTGTATCAGTGGAGAACACTCAACGGCTGCAGGTGTTCGTTAACAGATGCCTGCGGTATATAATTCGGGCCTGGTGGCCTCACAACTGGATCTCAAACAACGAGCTCCATCGTCGTTGTCACCAGAGGCCGATAACAACAGAAATTCGGGATCGGAAGTGGGGCTGGGTCGGCCACACTCTACGTAGGGGCGGAAACGAAATCTGTAAGCAAGCATTAGACTGGAACCCAGCGGGACATCGCAGCAGAGGCAGACCCAGAGGCTCATGGCGGCGAAGCCTCAATAAAGAAATAAAAGAAGTCTACCGAAATCTAACCTGGCAACAGGTTAAAGCGATAGCCGGGCATCGCTCAGGATGGAGATCTTTCAAGTCGGTCCTTTGCACCACCGGAGGTGTACAGGATCCATAAGTAAGTAAGTAAGTACCTCCAGGAATTCCTTCGGAAGTACCTCCAGGATTTCCTCCAGAAGTACCTCCAGGAATTCCTCCGGAAGTATCTCCAGGAATTCCTCCGGAAGTTCCTCCAGGAATTCCTCACGGAAATTCTTACAGGAATTCCTTCGGAAGTTTTACTAGGAATTCCTTCGGAAATTTCTCTAGGAATTCCTCCGGAAGTTCCTCCAGGAATTCCTCCGGAAGTTCCTCCAGGAATTCCTCCGGAAGTTCCTCCAGGAATTCCTCCGGAAGTTCCTCCAGGAATTCCTCCGGAAGTTCCTCCAGGAATTCCTCCAGAAGTTCCTCCAGGAATTCCTCCGGAAGTTCCTCCAGGAATTCCTCCGGAAGTTCCTCCAGGAATTCCTCCGGAAGTTCCTCCAGGAATTCCTCCGGAAGTTCCTCCAGGAATTCCTCCGGAAGTTCCTCCAGGAATTTCTCCGGTAGTTCCTCCAGGAATTCCTCCGGAAGTTCCTCCAGGAATTCCTCCGGAAGTTCCTCCAGGAATTCCTCCGGAAGTTCCTCCAGGAATTCCTCCGGAAGTTCCTCCAGGAATTCCTCCGGAAGTTCCTCCAGGAATTCCTCCGGAAGTTCCTCCAGGAATTCCTCCGGAAGTTCCTCCAGGAATTCCTCCGGAAGTTCCTCCAGGAATTCCTCCGGAAGTTCCTCCAGGAATTCCTCCGGAAGTTCCTCCAGGAATTCCTCCGGAAGTTCCTCCAGGAATTCCTCCGGAAGTTCCTCCAGGAATTCCTCCGGAAGTTCCTCCAGGAATTCCTCCGGAAGTTCCTCCAGGAATTCCTCCGGAAGTTCCTCCAGGAATTCCTCCGGAAGTTCCTCCAGGAATTCCTCCGGAAGTTCCTCCAGGAATTCCTCCGGAAGTTCCTCCAGGAATTCCTCCGGAAGTTCCTCCAGGAATTCCTCCGGAAGTTCCTCCAGGAATTCCTCCGGAAGTTCCTCCAGGAATTCCTCCGGAAGTTCCTCCAGGAATTCCTCCGGAAGTTCCTCCAGGAATTCCTCCGGAAGTTCCTCCAGGAATTCCTCCGGAAGTTCCTCCAGGAATTCCTCCGGAAGTTCCTCCAGGAATTCCTCCGGAAGTTCCTCCAGGAATTCCTCCGGAAGTTCCTCCAGGAATTCCTCCGGAAGTTCCTCCAGGAATTCCTTCGGAAGTTCCTCCAGGAATTCCTCCAGAAGTTCCTCCAGGAATTCCTCCGGAAGTTCGTCCAGGAATTCCTCCGGAAGTTCCTCCAGGAATTCCTCCGGAAGTTCGTCCAGGAATTCCTCCGGAAGTTCCTCCAGGAATTCCTCCGGAAGTTCCTCCAGGAATTCCTCCGGAAGTTCCTCCAGGAATTCCTCCGGAAGTTCCTCCAGGAATTCCTCCGGAAGTTCCTCCAGGAATTCCTCCGGAAGTTCCTCCAGGAATTCCTTCGGAAGCTCCTCCAGGAATTCCTCCGGAAGTACCTCCAGGAGTTGTTCCAGAAGTTCCTCCAGGAATTCTTCCGGAAGTTCCTCCAGCAATTTCTCCGGAAGTTTCTCCAGGAATTCCCCCAGAAGTTCCTCCGTGAATTCCTCCAGAAGTTCTTCCGGGAATTCCTTCGGGAGTTCCTCCGGAAGTTCCTTCAAGAATTCCTCAGGAAGTTCCTCCAGCAATTTATCCGGATGTTCCTCCAGGAATTCCTCCAAAGGTCCTCCGTGAATTCCTCCAGAAGTTCTTCCAGGAATTCCTCCGGAACACCCTATGGGAATTCTTCTGGGACTACCTCCGGAAATCCCTACGGGAATTCTTCCGGGAGTACCTACAGGAATTTTCGGAAGTACCTCCAGGAATTCCTCCGGAAGTACCTCTAGGTATTACTCCGGAAGCACCTCCAGGAATTCCTTCGGAAGTACCTCCAGGAATTCCTCCGGAAGGAATTCTTCTGGAAGTTCCTCCGGAAGTTTCTCCAGGAATTCCTCCGGAAGTTCCTCCAGTAATTTCTCCGGAAGTTCCTCCAGAAATTCCTCCAGAAGTTCCTCCAGGAGTTCCTTCAGAAATTCCTCCAGAAATTCCTCCAGAAATTCCTCTGGGATTTTCTCCGAGGTTCCTCCGAAAATTCCTCCGGGAATTGCTCCGGAAGTTCCTCCGGGAATTACCTTACATTTACATTTTTTACATGTTACATTTTTTTAAAATATTTTTTTTTATGTTCATTTCATCTAATACTTATATTTAACTTTCATGTCATACCACGTCTAACGGTATTCTGTGAGCCTCAAAAGAAAAATCATTTAACGTCATCTAACCCAATGATTTTCCAGGATGCTTTCTCTGTACTAACTGCGTTTGTGTTCTATTAGTTTAGATTAGAATGAAGTCTTTTGCTTAGCTTTAGGTCATATTCCTCCAAATGTCTCACATGTAAACACAGAAAGTCTGAACTTTCCGAAGAATATTTGAGGCTTGAAAAAAGAACTCATAAATCATCTTAACCTTCCGCAACTCGCTTCAACTTTCGTAACACGAGAACTCGCGTGTTGTAAAAAGTACAACAGTCCTAAAATCCGTTATAATGAAGCCAATTCAAATGATATCAACGTGATTTTTTCGGGAAAATAATAAAGGGAATATATTCTTTCATTGAGGACATTTTAAAGCCCAATGGATCTTCTGCTGGTCCTCCGGAAAATCCGAAACCAACGGAACACCGGTATTAATAGTCCATCTTCACAATAAATGGCGCAATGTTTCTTATGAAAATTCTATAAAATCTAAAACCTCTGAAAAAAATCTAAATTCATCCATAATCCCATGCGGCCCGTATGAGTCAAGAAAAAAAATGATTTAGAATTCTTCCACTGAGCGGCGCTAGTGTACATGAAAATACTAGTTTGGTTCGATATCTCGGGATCTATGGGATTTAGGAAATTTCCGTCTTCTACAAAGTTGTTCAAGGATTGGAAACCAATATGTTGAGAAACTGTTTAGTTCAGAATTCAGCCGTAAGGCGGCGCTAGTGTATATGAGTTATTAGTTTGGTTAGATATCTCGGGATCTGTGGGAATTATAAGGTTGCCGTCTTCTACAAAGTTGTTCGAGGATTGGAATTCAATATGTTGAGAAGCTAATTAGTTTGAAATTCATCCGCAATGTGGCGCTACTGTATATGAGAGATCAGTTTGGTTGGATATCACAGGATCTATTGGTTTTGGAAAGTTGCCATTTTCTGTAAAGTTGTTCGAGCATTGGAAACCCATATGTTGAAAAACTGTATGAGAGATCAGTTTAGTTCGATATCTCGGGATCTGTGGGATACAGTAAATTGCCGTTTTCTACAACGTTGTTCGAGTACAGAGAACCAATATGTGAAATTTAAAAAATTGCCGTCTTTATTGTTCATATGGTGAAAAACTGAATAATTTAAAATTCATCTACAAGAAGGTGCTACTGCATATGATATATCAGTTCTTCGATATCGTGAGATTTGGGGGATTTATAAATTTGCCGTGTTCTACAAAGTTGTGCGGGGATTGGAAACCAAAATTTTGAAATATTGTGAAGTTTAGAATTCATCCGTAGAGTAGTGATAGTACATGTGAGACCACCAGTTTGAATATAACCCCGGATCTGTGATATTAGAGAGGGGCCGTCTTCTCCACAGCTGCTCGAGGATGAAAACCATTATTCTGAAAAACTGTTTGATTGGATTACATCCGATGGGTGGTGATATATGGATCAACCAGTGTTGTCAAATATAGCAGGATATTTAAAAGTGCCGTCATTTACAGTTATTTGGGATTTGAAAACCAATGTGTTTAGAAAAGTGTGTCATATAACTACCGTTTCTGCCTCATACACAGGGTGCCTGGTTACTGGTTACCTGGTTCCACATAGGTTACTGCAACTTATATGTGATTGGATTCAGTCACAATTAAGTTGCTGCAACCATTTTTGTCTGACTTGTGCTGCTCTGGCCGTC
Organism: Armigeres subalbatus; assembly: GCF_024139115.2. Classification (NCBI taxonomy): domain Eukaryota; kingdom Metazoa; phylum Arthropoda; class Insecta; order Diptera; family Culicidae; genus Armigeres; species Armigeres subalbatus. Next base: position 362,651,590 of record NC_085141.1, read on the forward strand.
AGAAATGGTTTACAAAAAATTGCGCTGCTATAGGATAAACTTTTCAAAATTACCATTTTTACGGACGTTCCGGATTATAGGTGAGTGAGGACTGCGAATTAACTCCAAGGTCATTGTCAGAAATGGTTTAGAAACCGTCTAAGACGAGTTAAGTAACTCCACCAATTATTTCGATATCTTTGAAGATACGTATTTCGACCACAACTGTGTGGTCGTCTTCAGTGTCTCGTACTTGACTCGACTACGTATCTGCAAAGATATCGAAATAATTGGTGAAATTTAATGGAATTACTTAACTCGTCTTAGACGGTTGAATACATTCCACTAAAAAGAGCTTAAAATATTTTTTCTGGTTTAGAAAAAAATGCGCTGCTCTAGGACAAACTTTCCAAAATGACAATTATTACGGACGTTCCAGGTTATAAGGAAGGCCATCCGATGGCCACCTACGGTTGTAGCAGAATAAGAACTGTGGAATTTCTCTAAAATCACCATCAGAAATGGTTTAGAAAAAATTGCGCTGCTCTAGGACAAACTTCACAAAATTACCATTTTTACGGACGTTCCGGGATTTCCGGAAGGCCGCCTGGTGGCCACCTGCGGTCATAGTAGTGTAAGAAATATGTTTTAGCTTATACATGCCCATCAGAAATGGTTTAGAAAAAATTGCGCTGCTCTCGGACGAACTTTCCAGAATGACCATTTTTACGGACGTTCCGGATTTTCCGGAAGGCCGCCTGGTGGCCACCTATGGTTATAGTAGAATAAGAACTGTGGAATATCTCCAAAATCATCATCAGAAATGGTTTAGAAAAAAATTGCGCTGCTCTAGGACGAACTTCACAAAATGACAATTTTTACGGACGTTCCGGGTTTTCCGGTAGGCCGCCTGGTGGCCATCTGCGGTCATAACAGTATGAGAAATGTGTTTTAGCTCAAACATCCCCATCAGAAATGGTTTAGAAAAAATTGCGCTGCTCTAGGACGAACTTTCCAAAATGACCATTTTTACGAACTTTCCGGATTTTCCGGAAGGCCCGCCTGGTGGCCACCTACGGTAATAGTAGAGTAAGAACTGTGGAATATCTCTAAAATCACCATCAGAAATGATTCAGAAAAAAAATGTGCTGCTCTAGGACGAACTTCACAAAATGGCCATTTTTACGGATGTTCCGGGTTTTCCGGAAGGCCGCCTGGTGGCTACCTGCGGTCATAGCAGTGTAAGAAATGTGTTTTAGCTCAAACATCCCCATCAGAAATGGTTTAGAAAAAAATGCGCTGCTCTAGGACGAACTTTCCAGAATGACCATTTTTACGGACGTTCCGGATTATAAGGAAGGCCGTCTGATGGCCACCTACGGTTATAGCAGAATAAGAACTGTGGAATATCTCCAAAATCACCATCAGAAATGGTTTAGGAAAAATTGCGCTGCTCTCGGACGAACTTTCCAAAATGACCATTTTTACGAACGTTCCGGATTTTCCGGAAGGCCGCCTGGTGGCCACCTACGGTCATAGGTGAGTGAGAACTGCGAATTAACTCCAAGGTTATTGTCAGAAATGGTTTAGAAAAAATCGCGTTACTCTAGGATGAATTGTTGATGAAATAAATAAATAATTCATTACGAGTCACTTTTCCCAGTGCACCTGAGCCTTTTATTTAGCTTTATTTACTCGAGCCTTCTATCGAATCACTTTTATTATCTTTCCGATTGATGAAGAACTAATTTTTTGAGGAATACATGGTGGTTTGGTGCAAATTGGTCTTCTGACTAAAAAGTTATCTCATTTTTACTCAATGTGTTGTACTTTTTACAACGGTGCGAGTCCCGGAAGGTTAAGGTTCAAAAATGTAGCTACTGGCGACGTACCCTCGAGGGACTATCACGAGCAACCTCAATGATAACACTTTGGAAAACGGGAAGTAACATACGAAATCGCATTTCTACCAACAAAAGTGAAGAATTGTTTATAATATGTTCACGATTCGACTCATTCATTTGATTCGCTCCATGATGTCGATGAAGATGTGCATACGGCCGGTGTGTAGGGAGGCTGGCGATTGGCGTCCCAAGAATATGCGATCTGGAATATGACATTACATTCGGTTTTGCTCCGGACAACACGGAGTGTACGACCATCGTAAGCAATAGGTGGTCAATTACTTCCAGAGTTAATTTTAATGTTTGTAGCAACGATTTTGCTCGCACATCAATAATCGATAATTAAGATTGACTTTGGATTAAGTACCTGAGACAGGGATAAAATCACAGCGGAGCATTCAATATTTAAATTTTGTGAACCAAATTTTCTTGATCAGTCAAAAATTTTTAAATGTTAAATTTAAATTACCATCGCTCAGTTTACAACTGAGCCGATAACAAAAAAGTTACGTGACGTTGGAAACCATACAGCAACGCAAAACTTTTAACTCATTTGCTGTCGTTGTTGGAGCTGTTGTGAGTTGCCGATGTCCACCTCCATCGATTTTCTTTTAGGATCGGTTGTCCGTCGTCCCGTCTTGGGTGCTCCCTCTCTTGATTGTCATGTTTCGTGCAACCACCATCAGGCAGTCACCACCACAACAACCACAAGCTTCGATCATTGGGAGCCACATACTTGCGCCCCGTCGTGCTCCAGCGCTAAAAGTTAAAATCTCTGCGAGCGAAAAAAAACTTGTTTTGTTTTGAGTCTTTCGATCGCGACTTTGGGGCGACTGGGCTGGGTGAAGATTTGGCGAAACAGTGAATGAGACCATGCTATGGAGTTGAAGCGGAGGACTGTGTATTGAATAATGGATCGTCGCCATAGGCGGGACCAGTACGGATCATCCATATACGCCCGTACTTAGGTTGTGCTTACGAATAGTTCTACATTGAATTACAAATCTTGTTGTTTGGTTCAAAACAACATTAAATTTCCTTTATTTAAAAAGTCGTCATGAGCCAATAATGACAAGTGTTAGTTATATTGAAACTTATGATGAAACTTATATTCAACCTAAACGGTGTTTTAAGTAAAAAATAAAAAAATAAAAATCTAATGAAGAATTCTGAGAAAATCTGGTTGGTGAAAAATCCTAGTGAAGAAAGAAATTATTGAATTTCTAGATTTATAAAACAATATGTCCAAACTCCAAGTTTGGAAACTGTATGATCCCTTCCTGTCTTCGCCATTGCGGCATTCAACACCACCGATCGCAGCACAACCAAGTAGTGCAAAGCAAAGCAGCAAATAGCTGAGACGTGGAGAGCGGTTTAACGATCACCTACACAGGCAACCAACGCCAGCAACGGGCCAGGCGCAACGCAAGGGGCATGTGAGTAGGCAAGCAACGCGAAACGACTTCAGCCGGAGCGAAGTGGAAGCCTTTTGCGCGATCACCTTCGCGTTTATTCACGAGTCGAGAGTTGAACAGAGCGGAGTGATTATTGCTACTTTCGCGAAGATTTTTTTTGTCCTTCCCAATTGTGCCCAAACATATTGAAAGTCTAGAGATTATCAACGAGTCGCTGAAGGATCATCGCCGATCGTATTTCGAACAAATGTATACATAATTTAAGTGCAAGCAAGCTGAGAAGAGTGAAGCCTGTGACCTTTGCGAACTAGACAAAATAAGCGAAAATTCGAACAAGAGGTGATAATTCGGTTGAACGTTCTTTAAGTGTGGCAGATTATCTCAGCAGTACACGAAGATTCAGTGAATCGGCACAAGTTCAGTAATTGTTTACCAAGCAAGAGAAGATGAATTTACATCGTTGATAACTGTTATCACCGCCACAATATATACCCATAATAGCGCTGCTAGCCAAGTGAACACATTTAACTAGCGTGCTAGTATAAGCGTGTAGATCAGCGAACAAAAAAACTGCAATAAAGCTGAGAAGCGTTTGAGCATAAACAAAGTTGCGAGTGGAAAAGCGTGCAAACGGTTGCTATTAGTACGGATTTAGCTATACGAAACCAGCGGAGCATACAAGAGTAAAAACATATGCTAGCAGCGAAAGTACGCAATTAAGAAACGTTTAACTAAGTTATTTATTTATTCAACGAGTGTGTATTTATTAAACCGCGTGTGCTAAGTTTGATTTTAAGCAGATATGGCGCAAGAAATGATCTTCTACCCAAAGGAGGCGGTAAGTATCTTTCAGCAAAATTTCACCTACCAACAACATCTGCTAGCACTGTTTTCAATCTCCCAAAAAAAATGTTCCAATGACGCAATTCATAATCATCACGCTGGCAACTCTGCGCTGCCACATTGAAACAATATAAACATTCGGCACGCGAAAAAAAAAATCAAATCAACATCCAGAGAACAGGTTTCTTTCCTCCGCCGAACATGGTGATTTCTAATGTAATCACCGCCATTGATACAGCTATGGTAGCAGCTCCTTCGACTGTACGAGCGTCGTCGCCGGTGATCACTTGCTAGTCTTCGACAGTACTGGAAATACACATCCATACGCTACTCCACAAAGGAGGGCTAAAACAGCGAAATAGCCAGTCCACACAGGCGCGAGGCGTTCGGTTGGGCTATTATATGATAATTAAATTCATTAGTATTCCAAATCTGATTCGATGTTTTTTTCCTCGCACGATCCAGATGGGTTCGGGCGCGGGGAACAGCAGCAGGAGCAAGGTAACCACCCCGCCCCGGTCAGTGTGGTGTGACGATCGGAGATTGTGTTGGGACCTGAAACAACGACTAAAGTTGGCAAGTGGGAATGCGAAAATTAGCTTCGTTACTCTGCTGGCAGGTTCTAAAAAGGAATTATTAGTTGCTTTCGAAGATCAGATATCATGTATCACTAATTCGAATCGTCAAGGAATGACAGCATGCTTCTAGGCATTTATTTTTCTGTGTATTTCATTTATTTTTATGGAAGTAGTATTGTGACTTTTTTTATGTCTTTCAACCTTCTATCAATTATAGATCATCTTTCCATCATAATGTTCTAATTTATTCCACACTTCTCTATATTATTTTTATCTCACTTTTTATTATATTTTTTTTCAGAAAGCTCAGCTCGTTTGCTTCTGAATATGACTATATTTCTATTACTTCAACCTCTTTTATACATAAACAGCCTAATGTTTCCCTAATTCTTAATGCTGTTCCCTTCATCCTTCTATTTTTTTGTACTTTTCTAAACGATTTAATTCAAATGTTTTAATTTTATCATCCCTTTATTCACATCAATTTTTTTTTAAATGAAATGCTTTTAAATTTTTATTGTTTGATTGCTTTATTGAAGCCACAGATTTTTTTTAAATTTTTGTTAAAGAGATTTTCAGCCCACGTCTGGCTCATCTTTTACGTAGCTATGGACCCTACATTTAGCAAATTTTTAATAACTGAAATTTCATTATATTCGATCGAAATCTGTTAGATTTAATTTTGCAATGTATTGAAAAGAAATTTAGCCTAGAACTTGTTGAGTGGAACATCTTTACCTGTCTAAGTTATTGGTATTTTAATCAATTGGAAACATGTGAGATTTATTCATTTAAAAATTGTTTGGATTTCATTAAGTTTTTTAATGTTTTTTTTTAACTTTATTAAAATAAAAATTTATATTACTCAGACCCCATTACATTTTGGCAACACGTTCGGAACATTTATGTTGCCAAAATCGACTGGGTTTTTTTCTCATTTCATTTTCACATTTCTTCACTTATTGTGACACTTTTTACGCGGATTTTGACTAAGCGTTTACACTGCAAAAAAATGTTGTGCGTTTTATTTTTTTTACGTCGGTTTCGGGGTCTAACAATTTTTTACGAGCATTTTAAAATTAAAATGTTTTTCTTGAAAACAAATTCGCGTTTTTAACGAATTTTTCTTTGCGTCGGTTTTGACCCCTATCCAATTTTTATTACAAGGGCTATGAGATTTACGTGGTTTACAAGTAACATCAAAATTTAAAAAAAATCGCCGAATTCGAATAGTTTTGTTGCCAAAATCGAAGGTTGTCAAAATCAATTGGGGTCTGTATTAATGATTTTGTGTTTTTACTAATAATGATCTTTAAATGGTATAAGATTTTATGATAGTAATTTGTGCAACTATGGATTTTTTCAGCACGATTGTATGTTTTACAATGAAGCTCTTGACGAGTTAGATAAATAGAACAAGTGCTCAAAAATCGAGTTTTGCAACGAACTGTATACACTATTTTTTCAATTACGAAAAATGGACTTCATTATGACAAATTGCAAAGCGGACCACTCTGATTAACTTCACATGATTGTTTTTGCCAAAACATCAAGTTGGTGCAGAAAACAATCAGTTTCAAGGATGTTACCGATCATTTAGTAATTTGCGTTCGATCATTTAGTAGTTTGTCAATAACTCATTCCAGAAACTGAATTTCAAAACTAGCGCTATAACTCTGTTACTAGTGGAATTTGAATAACGAACCATTAGGCAGAGTTGTAGAAAAACCTTCGCACTAGAAGTCCACCATACAACACATTTTGAAATTCAGCTTTTGAAATGAGTTATTGACAAACTACTACATGATCGAACGCTATTTACTAAATGATCGGTAACATCCTTATCCAGTCACATTGCACAGCTCGAAAATAGAAATTCCGAAGAACCAGTGGAATTAGCTTAGAATTTTCCGAATGATATCCCCAAACATCCCATAAAAATCCAGAGGAAAGGCCGTTCGGCCGAAAGTCATTCGTCAACTTCGAAAAAACCATTAGGTCGAAACCCGGTCAAAAGTTGTTTGTCCAAAATGCAAATTAAGTGCTGGAGAAAATATTCGAAACAAGCAATTACGAGCCTTATCGAAACAAACGTGGATTTTCGAGAAAATACTGGTAATTTAGATCAAAGAGCAGCTGTTATCACGAGCGTCTTAAAATCCTGTACCAATCAGTTAGTTGAACAGAAATTAGTAACTTTGAATAATTCAAACAGCTGGTACAATCTAGATCTTTTACGTCTTAAACGTAAAAGAGATAAGTTGTACAAAAATGTCGTAAAAGTAATAATGAAAATCATTGAATAGGTACCAGGTTGCGCGGAATAAATATTCGCAATGTTTAAAGCATACTCGATGCGAATATATTCAGAGGAAAATTTATCAGCATCAAAACAACAGCAAAGAGTTATGGAAAATATTAAAATCATTGTTAAAACCTAGTTCTTGTAAACCGCGATCCATAACTTTTAATGGCACATTAGAAGAGTCGGAAGAAGTAATCGCGTCTAAATTCAATGATTATTTTATTGAAAGCGTTTCAACCATTAACCGATCTATCGAGTTAGTGGATGAACCTGACGAAATAAAACAGCCAGTTAACAGTAACTTGAGATTCGAAGGTTTTCACCCCATTACATTTCAAGAACTTGAAACGATTTGTTTTAATCTAGGAAAAACGGCTGGTATTGATAATGTTAATGCTAAAATTATACAAGATTGCTTTCATGTCATCGGACACAACCTGCTGGACCTGATAAATGAATCATTGCAAACTGGGCACGTGCCGCAAGTTTGGAAGGAATCTTAGTTATTCCAATTCAAAAAGTTGCTGGAACGATTAAAGCCGAAGAGTTTCGTCCCATCAACATGTTGCACACAGTAGAGAAAATTTTAGAACTTGTTGTTAAAGGCCAGCTACTTATGTATTTAAATAGTAATAACTTGTTAATACCGGAACAATCAGGATACCGGGAGGGTCACTCCTGCGAAACCGCTTTGAACTTGGTATTAGCTAAATGGAAAGAAAGCATAGAGCATAAAGATACGATTGTTGCTGTGTTCTTGGATCTTAAACGCGCTTTTGAGACAATTTCTAGGCCCTTATTGTTGAAAACTTTGGAGCGCTTTGGAATTTCAGGTTCTGCATACAATTGGTTTAAAAGCTATTTGTCTGACAGAACTCAACGGACTGCTTTTAATGATTCTGTATCTCGTCCCATGGAGAACACCCTAGGAGTGGCACAGGGAAGTGTATTGGGGCCCCTTTTGTTTATTATGTATATAAATGACATGCGACGGGTTTTACGTTTTGTGATATAAACTTATTTGCAGACGATACTGTGTTATTCATTGCAGCTAGAGACTTAGAAGATGCGATTGAACGCTTGAATGAAGATTTGCATTCGTTAAGCAGATGGTTGAAGTACAAACAATTGAAATTGAATATTAGTAAAACAAAGTACATGATTATTTCGCGAAATCGTTCATTTGATAATGTCTCGGTGAAAATTAATGAAGAGACACTTGATCGCGTATCGAAAATTAAATATCTTGAGGTGATTATTGATGATAAATTGAAATTTGACCAACATATTGACAATGTCATCAAGAAAATAGCCAAGAAGTATGGAATCCTCTGTCGACTGAAAACGAATTAAATATTGCTAGCAAAATACAGTTGTACAAATCAATCATCTCTCCTCACTTGGACTTTTGCCTTTCCATTTTGTTTTAGCAAATCAGACACAAATATCGAGATTGCAGCGTTTGCAGAATAAGATTATGCGTTTGATTTTGAGATGTAACAGATTCACTTCCTCAACTTTTTATTGGATGCTTTGCAGTGGCTCTCGGTGAAGCAAAGAATTGTGTATTTGACAATGGTGTTCATTTTAAAGTAATTAACGGATTGCTGCCTCGATATTTGTGTGATCGAATTGAAAGAGGAAGTGACATTCATAGATATAACACTAGAAACGCGGAAGATATAAGAACACCATACTTTTTGCATGGAGCTTCACAAAATTCTTTGTTTTTAAAGGTATCAATTATTTCAATTCGATGCCTACACATATCAAACGTGCAACGACATTATCACAGTTTAAGAGACTTTGTGTTTCACACGTAAAAGCTGCCTTTTAAGCAGCTACTTAGTTGACTTTTATAATTCAATAAATTTTGTATCTTGACGAAGTTTGACCTACGGATTGTTTGTTTGGACAATTGTATTTTATATTTATTGAGGCCATGATAAACTGTTTTGTTCGCCTCGATGATGATGATGGATTTTATATATATTGACGTAATTGTAATCTGACCTTTTTTTGTGTAGTCTACAAAAGTTTGAGTCTCGCGCGCGCAAAGCAGATATGGATGATTTTTAAAATTTATGTACAGACTTGCGCATTTTCAACTGTTTGAATGATTCTTCGGATTAGTAATGGGCTATCTGGTAGAGTTTGGTGTCCGCGGTTGATACCGAAACTTTTGATATCGACGGAGCGGTAACACAAGTTTTAGTTTTGTTGACGACTTAGATTATTAATTTTATTGATGCTTACGAGTGATAAACGTGGTCTTGTATAAACATGAAACGCGATTCTTGGTGGAACTTTTGAAATCTGTGCGAGAGGTATCACAAGTTTTGCATTTTAGTATAAACTCGAAGTATCACTACCGATGCTTATGAGAATCTGTAGATGAAAACAACAGTCTTTTTTTTAATTTACATTTTTGCTGGCTAGTAATGAAAAGCTATGTAATTCATATCTGTGAAGGTAACCAGATCGTCTTTGTTTTTGCAAATCTGATTAAATTGTTATTCTATCATTCAATTAATTATCTTAAAGATAAATCGTCTAGCTCAAACCTTTGTAGGGGTATGTGGCGGGACCATCATCATCATCATCATCAAATGAACATTCGGGCCAAAATGTCGTTCAGCCAAACAGGTCATTTGGCTAAAACAGTTTTTTGGCCGAAAATGCCATTTGTCCGGAACTTTTATTTGCCATGAAACATGTCAACATTTTTGGTCACTATTCAGTAAATGACATTTTCGTCCGTTTTACCCAAAAATAACCTTTTCGATCAAATCGTCAAACGTCATTTTCGGCCAATTGACCTATTCGACCGAACGACCTTGTCTGTCAAATGACTTTTCTTGACAAAACGGCCATTAAGGCCAAATGGTATTTTCGGCCAAATGACCGGTTAGACTTTAGGTTAGGTCGTATGTTCCTCTCGACTCCTCGCTTCCGGCCAAAAGACATTTTCAACCAAACCATTTTCGACCTAATAACCGTTTTTAACCAAACATCCAATTCGGCTTGATGGCATTCTAACAAATGCCTTTACGCCAAATGACTTTCGGCCAAAAGACGAAAAAACCGTTTTGCCAAAGGCCCTAAGGCCGAAAGATGCTTGGTCGAATGTGTCATCTAGCAAACCACTAACTTAAAATGTTATTTGGCCGATATTGACATACGGCCATACAAACGCCGAAAACCATTACGCCGAACTTATCTTCGTGGTTGAACATTCCGCGGAATAACATTTGGCAGTATGTAACATTTCGCGGTGCTGCAATCATTAACTGCGAGCTTTCTAAGCCAAGTAAACATTTTTTTTTTGCATTCGTATATCATGAGGTTAACACGTTGAAACTTTTGGCCCCGGAAAGGTCAAGACAATTTCCAATCGAAAAAATTCTCGACCGAACCAGGAGTTGAACTCAGCCACTTTGAGCATAGTCTTTCTCTGCACTGATGCATCTTACCGCACAGCTAAGGATAGCCTTTTAGAATAGATGAAGTTTTCGAAAAGTTTATCGATCTTTGCAAACCCTTTATTATTTTATCCATTCAATTGGGGGATAATCTCCTCTCCTTGCCTTGTACCGGGCAGATCCATCTATCACAATGGAACAACTCTGAAAAAAGAAGGTCAAAACCCCTTCAAGGCTTTTGACACAGATTTAGATCCATGGTTTGCTCATAGAAAATTTTCATAAAGTTGCCTGACGAAATCTAAAACATGAAATCCAGTTTAACGTTAGAATTAGGGACCGTTTTTTACAATGTTTTAGAATATTGTTTTTTTGAGAAACATTGTTGAAGACACTATTTGTTTTCCTCATAATTTGAAGAGTGTAACTCGTGGTTTTTCGATGTTGCGGCCCAAAGCTCAAAACATTGAATGGCACTAATATACGATAGTTTGCAGATAATATGGCCTTTTTGGTTGGAATTTCGATGAAATGGAACAGTTTTATCGAAAAAATAGACCATATGCATAACCTAAGTATCAGCCTTATATGCATATTTTGGCAGTTGGATTTGCGTTTTTCTGAAAGCTTATTTTACATGTAAGAAGCCAGTGGCTTAAGCTCAGTTGGGTCTGATGAGGCTCATTGATTTCTGTAAAATTTTTCAAAGGGTAGTTTTCGATAAATATTTCTCTTTCTCTACTTGCATCTTACATTAAACAAGAAACTTATTTTTTACAACCTTATCATGTTTGAGCACATATTCTGAGCCATATTTTGAAAAAGGGAAAATGTTCTTTGTGAGATAAAGCCGTAGCAATCAAAAAAAGAAAAATTATTTCAAACTGTGTGCAATGTGGAGTTGCAATTAGCTTACGTCACTGGCCTCGCAAGTAGTGCTCGCAAACGTGCTCAGTGCGTGTGAAAAATCGCAAACATGTTTTGAGCTCGAGTGGTACTCGCAAAAGTGCTCAGTGCGTATCCAAATAGCTAAAACATTTTGAGCGCTAGTGGTGCTCGCAAAAGTGCTCAGTGCGTATTCAAATTGCTAAAACATTTTGAGCACGAGTTGTGCTCGCAAAAGTGCTCAGTGCGTATCCAAATCGCTAAAACATTTTGAGCGTGAGTAGTGTTTGCATAAGTGCTCAGTGCGTATCAAAATCGCTAAAACATTTTGAGCGCGAGTGGTGCTCAGTGCGTATCCGAATCGCTAAAACATTTTGAACGCGAGTGGTGCTCGCAAAAGTGCTCAGTGCGTATCCAAATCGCTAAAACATTTTGAGCGCGAGTGGTGCTCGCATAAGTGCTCAGTGCGTATCCAAATCGCTAAAACATTTTGAGCGCGAGTGGTGCTCGCAAAAGTGCTCAGTGCGTATCCAAATCGCTAAAACATTTTGAGCGTGAGTGGTGCTCGCAAAAGTGCTCAGTGCGTATCCAAATCGCTAAAACATTTTGAGCGCGAGTGGTGCTCGCAAAGGTACTCAGTGCGTATTCAAATCGCTAAAACATTTTAAGCGCGAGTAGTGCTCACAAAAGTGCTCATAGCGTATCCAAATCGCCAAAACATGTTGAGGGTGAGTGGTGCTCGCAAAAGTGCTCAGTGCGTATCCAAATCGCTAAAACATTTTGAACGCGAGTGGTGCTCGCAAAAGTGCTCAGTGCGTGTTCAAAATCGCTAAAATATTTTGAGCGCAAGTGGTGCTCACAAAAGTGCTCAGTGCGTAACCAAATCGCTAAAACATTTTGAGCGCGAGTAGTGCTCACAAAAGTGCTCATTGCGTATCCTTATCGCCAAAATATTTTGAGCGTGAGTGGTGCTCGCAAAAGTGCTCAGTGCGTATCCAAATAGCTAAAACATTTTGAGCGCGAGTGGTGCTCGCATAAGTGCTCAGTGCGTATCCAAATCGCTAAAACATTTTGAGCGTAAGTGGTGCTCGCAAAGGTGCTCAGAGCGTAACCAAATCGCTAAAATATTTTGAGCGCGAGTAGTGCTCGCAAAAGTGCTCATAGCGTATCCAAATCGCCAAAACGTTTTGAGCGCGAGTGGTGCTCGCATAAGTGCTCAGTGCGTATCCAAGTCTTCAAAACATTTCGAGCGTGAGTGGTGCTCGCAAAAGTGCTCAGTGCGTGTGAAAAATCGCTCAAACACTCTTGACGACAGCAATTTACTATTCAAGTATGCTTTAAAACAACAATGAATCCACCGATCTTACAAGGGTGTAGATACCGTCCACGGGGATGACAATGATTTTATGAGATTTGATCATCGCTTTGACTGGATGCTCGGAGGTCGGAGATGAAAATAGTTCAAAAAGATTTCTTATGATTTGTTTTCCTTGACTTCAGATACACTCAATCAATTCTTCAAGCATGCTAAGTTGATGGCCCATTCTCACAGTTACTCATTCTTAATCCCATTTGAGCCACCCTCGTTAACGGCACAGTTCTGAAAACATTATGCAAACATAAAAGGATGGTTCAAAAAATAATAGTAGAAGAACTTCAAGCTGAGCTTCTACAGCAATTACTAAAATAATTTAAAAGCAGATTCAATGAATTTTGGGTTCTTTCTAAAATAACGTAACGATAAATTTGATGATTTTGGAACCCCCACCCTCCCCCTCGTAACACTTTTTGAATGAAAGGTTTAATTTTTTGTATGGATCGTAACACTTGGCTTGACCTCCTCTCTCCCCCTGCAGCGTTACGTAATTTGTGAAAGGCCCCTTTGTAATAAGTAATTAGGGATTTTGTAATTGTTTCAGGTTTTGTAAATCTTAGATTATTGGATAAGTTCTATGGTTTGTTGATAATCCTGGCAGATTTTTTGAGGGACTTTCAAAAGAAGAAAATCAAAACTTATCCCTGAAAAAACAATTCTTGTAAAAATGAAGTTAAAACCTATGAGGAATTTCATATTAATACATATAAACGTAAAATAATTATTTTCAATCACTGACTGTTGTAATGATCCCAGTCAACACAAAATCGTATATGATGCAACATAAGATGCTAATGTGGAGGCGATATACGTACATATTGTACGGAGAAGTACCTATATCGCCTCCACTTTGGCATCTTATTCGGCATCATATACGATCTTGTGTTGACTGGGATGTTCACAATTTGTTACAAATGAAGTAGATTTGACCATCTTATTATAAATAGTTTGGATAGTATAAATAGTTGGTGTGAATCCAAATAGATAGTAAGTAATATGACAGCTTTGCATTACCACTTTATTGACGCAACGCAAAATGATTTATTTCAAACAAATTCATGTACGCCAAATACGGTCTCCGTTGGCAATAAAATTGTTAATGTGCTGTTTTTCTGTTGTTGTTTTGCAACCAACACAATTATGGTGTCAAATGTGTTGACAAGCATTGCCAAAGTCCTAACTCCTCCAGGTGGATAACAACGACGACTATGATGACGACGATGCGGCCAGAAAGTGAAAGCCAACAACAAACTTGCACGGTAGCTAATTCGGTTGACAAAGTGTGGATACCTACCTCTCGGTACACGCTCATTGCATCCCAGAGGGCTTAATACAAAAGCACACCCTAGTTTAAGTACGGGTAGAAAACGTTCGATTGTGCGGACCAGTTTGTGGCGACGACGACGCGACAGCAGCGTCGGGTACTCGTAAATCAAAGCAGGTGCCCACGTACCAACCACCCAATTGGCTCTTTGATTTGGGAAAGGCGTCGTCGTCGCCTTCGTATAAGTTGCTGTGTCGCAGCTGATTGATCCATTCGGCCAGACTTTCCGAAAACTGGAACTGCCATTTGGAAACTGTTATTGATCCTTCCTTTTGAGGTACATCTCAGAATTGGGACATTGACATTGACGTCAAGTAACTGTACTGTGATGGATTTACATTTCCAGTTATGAGATAATTTTAAGCATTTGAACATCTAAGCAAGTTAGATGTTATTTGATCTCAACCCGGATTGCAAACCAGGAATAGCGTAGTTGTAGTTACGCACCTTATCGCTTAACGCAGACCCGAAAGATTAATTGCTTTATACGAATATTTCCTGTGGAAGGTGGCAAACTCCGCGAAATACCGCCTCGGCGTTGTGTTGTGTTGGTCCAGCAAAGGATGATGTCATTTCCAACAATGGACGCGTTCCTATACGAGCAAATCTCGACGGCAGGCGTTGGTTGTTGAGTGTGCGAAGAGCTTTCCGTCCCCTGGTTCAAGCTCTTTGGATGGATCGGATGGATTGATGGTATGGGGATGGTATTTGCACTCTACACAACGTCACGCAATGGGCAACAGACAATCTGCAAGATCATCGGGTGGTGGTTATCATCTTCCACACGCTGCTGCTTCCCCGTTTGCGTCGCCGGCACCATCATTTGCGAGAGTGAGCTCCTACTACAGTCGTGACGTTAATTGTGTGGGGAAGTGGGGAACAATTAGGCGAAATAATGGTAATAATAGGAATGACAGGGTCGCAACAAAATAACTGGGTTTCAATGTATGTAAACAAATGGAAGTATGGTGGGATGTAATGATGATTGAGCAACTGGGCAACATTGTGTGATAAGTTCATAACATTCAACTCGAATGAACGTTCAATATTTGTTTGTTTTTCAATCTGTTTCTTTTTTCTTGGAAATGCAAACAATTTTCCGTTGGAAGTTCGAACGAATTTCCGTTGAAAACTCGAACGAGTTTTTATTGAAATTTCTTTTGGTAATGTGAACTTATTTCTGTTGAAAATTGAAACGAATTTCCTTTGGAAATTTGAAAAAAAAAATCTATTAAAATTCAAACGAGATTCCGTAGAAAATGCGTATTGAAAAAACGATAAGTTTACGTTCGAAATTCGAATGAATTTTAGTCGAAAACTCGAACGATTTTTCGAAAGAAATTGGGAAAAAAAATCTTTAGGGAATTCGAATGAATTTCCTTTAGAAATTCGAAGCCGTTTCCTTGGAAGCAAGCTTGTAAAATGTCATCTGCATGTCATCTGACTAATTTGTTCATAACTTTCTTTAGAAGCCAAATTATTACATAATTTTAGATGTACTCATAACGCTTGAGTAGGGCTATATTTTTGTCCAAGGGTACATTGCTCTAAATATAACATCTTAGGCTGGAGAGTGAAATGTCACGTGTCATTTGATATAATGTCATTTGAATGACATTTTGCCTCCCACGCCCAGATTACATATTTACAGCAATGTCTTGTTAGACAAAGTTGTAGGCACATTTAAGCGCTATAAGTTCGTCATACATCATGAATTGATAGCTACCTTCTGGAGAAAGTTCTGGGAAAATTATACAAACGAATGCAAATGACATTTTACAACGCTGCTTGGAAGTTCAAACACATTTTCTTTCGAAGATCAAATGCATTTCCGTTGAAAATTTGCACGATTTTTTTTGGAAATTTGAACAAATTTATGTTTGGGAATTCGAACCAATTTCTGTTCTGTTTGGAATTTGAACAAAATTCCGTTCAAACGAATTTCGGTCGGGAATTCGGACGAATTTCAGCTGGCAATGCGAATTTCCGTTGAAAATTTTATTGAGTTTCCGTCGATAATTTGAACAAATTCTCGTTAAAAATTTGAACCAAATTTCTTCAGGGAATTCGAACGATTTTCCATTGGATATTCGATCGCTTTTCCGTTGGAAATTCGGCCGTATTTTCAGTGGAGTATCGAGCGCATTTTCGAAGGAAACTCGAATGAACTTCTGTTTCGCAACTCTAACAAATTTCTGTTTGGAATTTAAACGAAATTTCGTTGGAAATTCGAATTAATTTCCGTCGAAAATTAGAAAGAATTTTCGTTGAAAATTGAAACAAATTCATTGGAAGATCAAAAGAAAATTCGATAGAAGTCCAACGCATTTCCTTTGGAAATTCGAACACCTTTCCGTTGGAAATTCGAGCGAATTTTCGTGTGAAATTTAATCGAATTGTCATTTGGAAATAGGAGCTCTAATAAATTTCCGTTGGGAATTTAAACGACTATTTTTTGAAAAAAAAAACCGTACGTATTTCCGTTTTAGATTAGAACTAATTTCAGTTGGAAATGCAACGTTCGAATTTCGAATGAATTTCCGTCACAGATTCGAAGGGTTTTTCGATAGAAATTTGACAAAAAACTTCAGGGGATTCGAATGAAATTCCTTTAGAAATTCGAAGGTGTTCCCGGCGGCATTTTCATTAGAAATACGAGAGTATTTCTGCTGGGAATTTGAACGATTTTTTGTTTGGAATTGGAACAAAATTCCTTTCAAATAAAATCCTGTTTGAAAATGCGAACGAATTTGCTTTGAATGAATTTCCGTCGAAATTTCGTTGGAAAATGGACCGAATTTGTTCATGGAATTCGAACAAAATTCCATTGGAAATTCTATCGCGTTTTCGTTGAAAATTCGATTCGGTGGAAGACCGAACGTATTTTTGTTGGACACTGGAATGATCTTCTGTTGGGAGCTTAAACAAATTTCTTTTGGGTGAAGAATTGAATCTATTGAAGAAATCGGTGAAACAAAGGCGTTATATCAAACCCGAACCCTTATTCTATGACAAGCCTTCAAGCTAATTAAATGTTTCATGTTGAATCTATGATAAAAGGCCGACAAGCAGAAGGTCGAAGAAAAAATGTTTTCAACAACTTAGAATGTCTTAATAGTGGAATAAATGTATCTGGGTACCGTCATGCGGGGCTTCTTTTAGTAAATCAGGGGCTACTTTCGACATTTTAAAACAAGAATTATAACGAAAATTAATATTAAATTGTCATTATCACCAATCGGGTGTCTTGTTGATAGTTGGATGGTAACTTTCTGTTTCAAATTTGGTATTTTGTCCGTTTATTTTTCAAAAATCTAAAATCCAAAGTAGCTCCTGAAGTCAAAAGAAGCCCCGCACGACGGTACAAGGAAATTTTAGTATAAGATACATTTTTGAGCGACTTAGATATTCGACCAACATACTGTTTATGAAAACGATTGTCCAATCTTTAATTGAATTGAATTATCTTTATTTACGAGATTTTCGACCCTAGGCTGGTTCATCTTGTCGTCCAATCTGGACTTGAATCCACAAGCTCTTATTTCTATAATATGCAATATGCATGCACATGCCCAACCATAATTAAGAACCATTCTGGACGCGTGCGTCCCTCCAACCTTTTGTCTCTTCGATCTTTCGACTTCTGTGACCAGTCAATTTTTTTTTGAAAGCAGTTTACAAGATTGCGAATGACTGGCTGAAGAGTCGAAGAGACTTGGTCGTCAGGATTACACAAGCGATGATAAAGGAACAGCTTTCGTTGGAGTCAACACGCGAGTTTACCACCGGTGAAAGAAGTTAGGCCATATAAAAAAGGACTGCCCATGGAACAAATCAGATACAAAGACTCAATCTGTTATTGAAAATCGAAAGACAGCTGCTTTCATAGGAAGATCAGAAGCGAAGGCACCAAGTGACCACCTCGTTAATAAAGAATATCATTCTGAGTATAGAAAAAATCTGAAGAATCCGTTCATGGCCGAGTTCGCTAAAGAAGGTGCATCTTTGATTGGCAAATCAGTTGGAGAGCTGATAGGATTGTCAATAAAAAATGCGGCATTCCATATTAAGGACGTAATATTCATTGCAGAACTGATGAACATTTTGCTTTCGGTCAAGAAAGCGGAATTCAGGCTTAATTACGAAGTCATAGTAGAGCTGGAAGTAGACTACGTTGGTCAAGCTAACATCAGTACGATTAATGCTAGCTGGTTGTGACATCGTCGCTTGAGACACCGCCTTGGGACGGATCCAGATTTTTCGTTTCGTTCATTGTCTATTCTCTAATGAGCAAAAGCTGTATTATCAAGACAGAGGCATACTCTCCGCAGCAGAATGGCGTTGTTGAGCGATTCAACAGACTCCTGGTTGAAAAAGTTGTTGATTCCAAGTTGGCAAAGCGAATGTGATCAGGAGTGGTCTTGGCAGCGTCGTTTATTCTTAATCGGACTCTTACAAGTGCACTGGACTGAAACATTATCCCAGTAGAGCAGTGGACAAAGACTAAACCGAACAAACTAATCAAACATATAACTTTCGGATGCAAGGCCATGGCTTGGATCTCTAACCAACTACGAAAGTAATTGGATCCAAAGAATCGTGAAACCATTATGATTGGGTACGCACCCAATTGCTATCGCTTGTGGGATAGATCGTCCATTTGGTGAATAATGGATACATTATCCACCAAGTGGACGTCAAAACAACTTTTTTACACGGAGAACTTAAAGAAGACATCTTCATGGCAATTCCTGATGGTGTGGAAGCAGCTCCTGAAATGGAACGCAAACTTTAAAAATCGCTATACTGATTGAAGCAGAGCCCGGAAGTTCTTACGTATTGAACTTACTACTATTGAAGCTCGGTTTTAGGGGATATTTTCATGATTGTTGTGTGTGAAGATCTTCTTCCATCCACCTCGATACACACGGTAGTACTACCGTTATCGATCCAACCGAAGTAGCCAACACGCTTGGGGGGTAATTTAATTGCCGGACTAGCGTCGGTAAGCGGCTACTCCACCGAATTCCAGCAGACAACCGCTGGTAGCACTTCGTCCCTGACAACCTTTCTGGTCCTTCCGAATTTACAAAATTCTGGCTTCAATCTACAGTTTTCGGCTGCCAAGCTGCCGTTCGCCCTACCGCTACCTCTTTCTGTTGACCAAGAGAGTTGGACAACCAAATGTGGGCTGATCAAACCTTCCCGAAAGAGTGGCGAAAATGTTTGGTCATCCCCATTCCTATGAACAGCATTTCTTCCCGGGATGGAGGACGCTTACAACGAGGGCAAAGCAATTGTTAAAGTTCTTGGCGTGTCCATCGACCTGAGCCGCACTTCCGTGGAGTCAAGGTTAATTGTAAGACCAAACCGCACCGAACCAATAACAGGTATTAAACAGATAATTCAAAAATTAGGGCAGGCTATCATTGATAGCCGCCTACTCTACGGCTTGGAACCTCCCTGTATCGCTCATCATAAGATTATTGAAACTTTGTGTCGCCGACCTTCAACTGATACGTTCTAGCTGCGCCCGGATTGCTACCCTCTACACCAGCTGAGCCTGCATGTGCCAAGGCAGGCATCTTGCCAATTAGCCATCGTGTTTTTATTTCTTTTCTTTTTTTAAAGAGGGATGAAGGCAAATCTGCATACAGACACCTAAAATTATCACTCAGTGGGGTTGGCGCGGAAGGCAGAAGGCCAGCCCGCCGAACCCACTAAACCCACGCAAGCAACAGGAGGTTACTTGAGTTACCCTCTCTACTAATACCCTGGTGCCCCCAGGAACTGCTTCCCAGCATTACTTCTGGGGGATAGGCAGTACTTAATGTACTCGCTCATTCACGCTCACACAGGCACTCATCCCGTATGAGTCTTACTTGGGTGCTCTCTCTAACGCACCCTCTTGTACATCCTGACACTCTTTCTGACGCACCATATGAGTCTTACTTGGATGCTCACCACTGACATACCATGTGAGTCTAACTTGGGTGCTCTCTCTTTACGCACCATGTGAGACTAACTTCGATGCTCATCCCACCACCTGATTCACGCTCTAGCACTCAAATCTGACACTTATTTGAGTGCTCACTCTAGCACACCCTGCCACTCCTCCTGACACACGTTCTGACACACCATGTGGGACTTACATACTTAGGTTCTCACTTCTGGCATGCCATGTGAGTCTGACCTGGGTGCTCACCTCTAACATGCCACGTGAGGCTGACTTGGATGCCCACTCTTATCTCCTCAACCATGCCTCGAGATGTCGATAGTGATAGGTACCAAAAGTTCTACGCTACCGTTCTGCCATGCCTCGTTGTGGGGACTGCTGTTGCCACCAGCTGCGACACTCTTACCTCTACATGTGCAAACCTCACATTCACTTCCCCGCGCTCAGCCTCTTTTCGCTCTAACTAATCAATCACAAGTTAGTCATGCTTGTCGACTGCTGCTCGGCGTGCCAGATTCTCTGCAAGCTGCAGGCAATCTGAGTGGTTGCAGTCGAAGCTGCTTTCCACTTCTCCACCGCTTGGCACATCACCTGGATAAGGGTATCAGGTGTTGTGTCCACCTACCTTTAGAAAAATTATCCCACTAGCGCTGCCATCTGGCAACCGATGTCACCCTGATGCGTTCACGGGCTCCTCTGGTGCCTCCTCCTCGTGATTAGTCATCGTGTGCAAGCGGCCATTTGCCGCAAAGCCGCCTCATTCGTCGTCGTAACTTTTGAAGAATACAGGATCCCTCTTCTTATAGAAGAAAACCGGATTCCTCACGCGATGGCAGGCGTCGGTCTTCCGGACATCTGTACCATCTTCTCGGCCGAAGCAGCTGCGGTCGTGCGTCAATGCATTCTCCCTTGTAAGAAAAGCAGCTGCGGCTATTATCGCCGCCATCTACCCGTACAGGAAGCCCGTACATGTCCTATCCGACTCTGCTAGTGTTATATCCGAAGTTCAGAGTGAAACGCCGCAACACCCCTGGATTCAAGGCATCCTAGAAAACATGCTTGGATCCTGGAGTACTGGAGCGGAGTGCCTGGCAACACTACGGCTGACTACCTTGCTGGAGTCGGATATCAAGACCGGTGATTTGCGTTAACCGTCCCTGTGGGAGACGTATAAACATGGATTAGAAAAACAGTGCGAGACAACTGGAAAATATCCTGAAGAGCTTCCACTACTGGACAGCTGCGGCAAATCAAGGTTACCACATTGGCTTGGACGGACCTAAGCCACCTAAAGGACCAGCAAATCCTCTCTCGACTCCGAACCGGACACACGCTTCTCTTACACAATTTCGGCGGAAGCCCCTTCCGGATCATTTGCAACGTTTGCAGGTTTCACAACACGGTGGACCATTATGTATGCCGATGCCCCAAATTCCAGGTGCCAAGGGTTACTTATGGGATACCTGTCAGTGTCAGGGACGCGCTTTCGTATGATCCTGCCAGCACTCATCTGTTTCCTCAAAGATGGGTGCTTGTTCAGGATCATCTTATCCAAAAGGCTCCATGGGCATCCCAAGGGTAATCTCGAACCCACAATTAGAGACGTTTGGGCTTTTCTTGGATTCTCCCAAGGTTGTAAGTCCCCAACCCTCAGTGACCGGGCAACCCGGGAACCTCAACCCGGGTTCAAAGTCACCTTTTCCACTTCAACTATTCATTTCAATAAAGTCAGTTGGGAGTGTCTTACACATCCCCAATTCCAACATCTTGACTGTCGGGTAATCCTGCGGTCAATATAAAACAAAGTTTCGGAAGTATCTCAGAGAATTAGGAGTTAGATTGGCAATTTTTGGGTATGGTCCTCGCCTTGAGTCTATCCTAGCATCTCCGGAGAGCAGCGCATTGAACGATTACAGATCCGGCTTCAAGACCAGCGATGGTTACCTGGATTCCAACTATACGACTGGTACCGGGTTGCTGGATCAACACTAAAATCGTTCACATATGTTTTGTCTATGTTACTTTCGTCGACTAGTTTGTAACATCAAACCCTCCCCTCCCTTTACAAGTGCCCCAGGCTTTGGTCCATGCGACGAGCGAAGAACTGATTCTAATATCAAAAATCACATCAATAAAGAAAAAAAAAGTGACATTTTATATGGAAAATTATAACCTGGCCAAAACTCTAATGGAAAAGGGGACGACGATATGATGGCTACTCGACCGGACATCTGTTTTCCAGTTAGATCCTTTTTTTTCCTTATTGGGTATTTTAATCACTGCGACCATTTGTTAAATCTATTGTGATATATGCCCCATTTGATATAGCTTTGTCAAGTTGACGCATCATTGCTATGTAGAGCAATTGCATCACCTTGACTGCCAGCGTCTTCCCAATGCGGTATTATGGTTCTGATGAATCGTACTACCATATTGGGATTTGTTCTCCAAACTTCAGAGAACTTAGAATACTAAGATGCCCTGTTAAGTCACCTTCGAAGAGGTTTGAATCTCTTTTGATCTTCAAAGCACTCTTCTCTGCTTCTAATTGAATAAATTGATCCAATGGTAACATGTGGAGCAAAGCGTCCAGCGCTTTGTTCGGCATGCTTCTCATTGCACCAGTTATTGAAAGAGTAGTTAGATCCTTAGAACGTCTTCATCAACATCCTACTTCTTCACACGGACCTGCTCTGAAAAGGGTATTAAGTTACTTGAAAGGAACTGAGAAGAATTTTCTGAATACTTTTACTGGAAACAATGAAGGGTTATGCAGATGCTGATTGGGTAATCGATCAACAAGATAGAAAATCTGGTTACCTATTCCAGGTGTTTGGCAATGTTGTTTTCTGTTTTCTGTAAGACTGAATATTAAAGAAATTCAAGACACTAAACCTATAATAATATTTGAAGATAATCGTGGTTGCATTGGGATGGCCAAAAACCTGGAAAGAAAACGAGCAAAGCATATAGATTTCATATGGGACCATGTAGTTGCAGGAAATATCAAGGTTAAGCCAACCGGGACCGATGGTAACTTTGCTTAGAAACCTCGCGGTGTATAACTGTGGAGTAGATGTGCTGAATGAACACTAAGGAGCAAGGCGACAATGTCCCAATGGGGGATGTAGTGCCAATAAGAAGAAGAAGAGTCCCATTCTTTGTCAAACCATACTAGGGCCTCCTTTATTGAGAATTTGAACAAATTTCTGTTATGAATTCAAGAGAATTTTCGTTGGAAATGCAAACGAATTTCCGTTGAAAATTCGAATAAATTTTCGTTGGAAATTGGAACAAACTCTTTAGGGAATTCGAACAAACTTACATTGAAGGCGTTTCGTTGGATCCAAGATGAATACAAACAGGTGTTGCAGTATGCCAATTTCATGATTCAGCCATCTTGGATTTTTGTATGGGAAAGCCACCGAGTTTGTTTATGAAAATGAATTCTTCACCCCCGCGCTAATCTCTCCCATCTACTGTCGAAGTGAGTGAACCCTGATATAAGAACCCTTGCGCATCTCCTTTCGTCAGCTCTTTCGTATGACAGTTTGCATGGTTTGCTCGTTTCGAGTCGAGATGCGCAATGCCACCCCTGGTTGGAACTTCGAACGCATTCCCGCTGGAATCTCGAACGAATTTCTATTTGAATCTCAAACGAATTGTTATTCGGAATTTGAACGAACTTCTGTTGGGAACCCCAATAATTTTCCTTAGGGAATTCGAACGAATTTTTGTTGAAAATGTGAACGAATTTCTGTTTGGAATATGGACAAAATTCCGTTCATTTGAATTTCATTTGGAAATGCGGACGAATTTGAATGAGTTTCCTTCGAATATTGGGACGAATTTTCCCGGAAATTTAAACCATTTTTCGTCAGGAAATTTAAACGAATTTCCATTGGAAATTTGAACGAATTTCCCTTGAAAATTCGAACGCGTTTCCATTGGAAATTTAAACGCTTTGAATTTAGAACAAAATTCCGTTCAAAAGAATTTCAGTTGGGAAATTTAATGTCCCAATGAGAATGAATTTCCATTGGAAATATGAATGAATTTTGGAAATTTTAACTAATTTCTGTTGCAATTCGAAACAAATTTACGTTGGAAATTCGAAAAAAAAAATCCGTTGGTAATTCGAACGAATTTCCGTTGACAATTCAAACGAGATTAAGTTGGAAATTCAAACCTATTTCAATTGGAAATTCCAACGCTTTTTCATTAGAAAATTGTTGGAAATTCGAACAAATTTCTGATGAAGACTCATAACAAAATTCGAACGGCATGCCATTAGAAATTCAAAAGAACTTCCTTTGGGAGTTCGAACGAATTTATTTGGCAATGTGCAGGGGCTTTATTGATCGAATCTGATAAGCGGTGTAGTATTTTGTTTTCTCTTCGACAGAAGGTCTAATTTAAATTTAAAAAAATAACACTAATGAATTATGAGAATGGCTGAGTCAAAATGAAAAAATAACGCTAACAGTTAACATCAGCAGAGTTTTAATGCTTCAATGCTGAGCAAAAATGTAAGCAGGATCTGTCCCGTTCCCTAAGATAAAAAAAGAATATATTCTACCTGTTGATCAGATATCAATCCAGTTGTACCAAAACGTGCCAACTAATTAATTAGACACGCATTCCATCTCTTCTGCGATCAATGTGTAGAGATCCGAGCAAAATCGCAATAACCCGTCAATAGTGACGATAAATAGATGGAACCCAACGGAGATCGCTGCTCGGGAACGATAATTCAAGCAGCAATCGATTTTCTGCCCGCTCTAGCTCGTAAATCTAGAACAAGATTTCAATCTCTCCCCAGAACTGGTCACGAACTGGACTGGGCTGCTATTGTGTTGGCATTCCACGCTCCGTCAAATAAGATTTATCTGTAGCAGCACTCCCAATGACATCCCGTCACTTTTCACGCTCCGTACGGGAGGCTCTGTGGACTCGACAACAGCCGCAGCGGTTTTGCAAACCGAACAAAGAACCGTCGTGCAACTCGAACCTGCTACTTCCTGGTGTGGGCTGAAGTTGCACCCACCAAAGCCAGGGGTGAATTGGCATAGTAAGAGTTTTGGTTATGTGCTTCAATGAATGATTATTTGCATTTTGGTTAAATGTGATGGCAAGTGATATTTAAGAAACTATATAATCAAAATGGAAGACAATCTCTTGGCTACAAATATTATCCGGCCATATGTCCCAAATGCATATGTTTATCGTATTCACAAAAAAATCAGGACTCATAAGGAGTTGTTGATATGCATAACTTCATATGCATAAGTCGTAACCACCGAAACCAATATGAAAGTGAAATAAAACTTGTCCCAACTTGTTGCACGTTCGAATGGCCTGCTTTCATCGTTTAATTCAACCCGAAAATAGTCAACCAGACCTACGGCGACTGACGCCGCGCTGCCGTCATCGCATCGATACAGCCACGAATCGTTGCGTAACTGCATTTTACGAGCGTGTTGTCTCGCTATATTTCGAAAGACGAAAGTTGATCTCAGAATATCTGAGTCAGGTGACCTCGTTTCATTCGGTCGTCCTTGCCGGTTCGTGCATGTTTTCCCCAGCTCTGAAAAAGGAACTACACCAACCGTACTTCGAGCGAAAGCAAATTAGTCAAGCGACCAGTTAGCCTTCGAGTGACGCCATGAGTTATGTTCTTTGTAATCCACCTGTCGATTGATGAGCGAATCCTAACTAGTTGTATCGTCATAGTTGAATGCACCCGTCACGGTAAATCACGACCCAACGTACTTACTAACATATGAAACACCCCCTCAAGGTTCTGCGCGTGCTGGTCGATGACGTTGGTGACGATTTTGGTTTTTACCCGGTTGCAAAATCGCATCGCCCGGCTGACTATTGCCTTCTGAGGTTAGTTTAACTGCTGGTGCTGTTGCAACCGTACTGATGATTCACAGAATCGGAACGGATTGGTTTGGTCTGTTAGTGTATGCGTTCGAAGCTTATGCTAAGGCAAGCAGGCAGGTCTTGCGCTGGGGTTTGTTTGACCCAAGAATTCAGTAGTTTTTATTAAATAAAAACAGTAAGACGATTAAGTGAGCGAGTTGCCAGTGATGCTTGCTTTTTATAGCATTCATAGGTCATAAGGAATCGAATATAAAATACATATTCTTCAAAGTGACTTAGAACATGAATAGACCAGCTGAATCTCAATTTAATTTTCAAAATATCTACCTATTTTGTTGTTTTGAATTCTATAAACAAAATATTTCAAAATCAAGTCAAATTCTCGTCGCAGAGTTGGCATCTTTGTTTAGCGAACGCAGAAGCAAAACTTTGCTCGAGTGACTTGGCGTCGCAATAAGCGACGAACCTCCCTCATGCATGTTCGTTGGACGGGGGCCGATTGAGTCAGCTTATGTAACCCAACTCGATTGTTGGTGGTTTGCTCACACTATAACCATATTCGAGTACACTCTGGGACCTGCAGAAGACGGAGCGAGTGAGCGAGCGAGAGAGAGAGCAGCGTTGTGGTATGTGGTT
Source organism: Armigeres subalbatus (assembly GCF_024139115.2). Classification (NCBI taxonomy): domain Eukaryota; kingdom Metazoa; phylum Arthropoda; class Insecta; order Diptera; family Culicidae; genus Armigeres; species Armigeres subalbatus. The sequence continues at coordinate 362,678,101 of NC_085141.1, forward strand.
TGCATTTAGCCTTGCGAAAATCAGAAGCAAACGAACATGCACGTATATATGAAATATCATCTCTCGACGGATCGGATCGTTCGGTTGGATAGTTTCAACAGCCAGGAGTGCGCAGAAGTGGAAAAACCCAACGTCTTAACGCGACTTGGCTTGCCGGACTGCTGTGCGGTTGGCCTTCTCGAAAGATGACGCCAAGCTTCTTGGCTCTTTGACAAGTCGAGTACTTAGTGGCGGTCATTCGATAATAGTTTGTGAATATGATTGATAGACTGCCGTGGAGTGTGTGTGGTTTGCAATTGAAGTAACTCTTTTCACTTTCTTTCAAACTCACTCTCTTGTGTGTGGCCAGAGGCTGAGGAATGTAAATTAAAAGCAATTTCAAATTGTTTTTCAATGCCCTTAAAGGGTGAAAACTACAAACTCATTCACAAGTCCATATCGATGCGGGAGAAAATCGACCTTGATAGGACTCGATCCGTCGAATGTCCATTTCCGCACTCGAAACATGCTCCGTCTAAGTGGAAAACTGTCTTTTATACTTTTACTATCCACCACTATGCCCTAAACCAGGAAGAGCTCATCGGTTTCAGTGAATGGTGCAATATGGGAATACAAGTCACATAAATGTAAACTCGCCCGACCGCATTCATATCTGGAAAGGAAAATCAGATCAGAAATCACAGCCACCTTGCGGTTCTGCTCCAACTCTTTGAAAGCTAGTTAGATCCACAATAGGGTGGTACAAAGTTAACTCTTTATTATAAAGTGCGCTCTTTCTTACTACTTCTAGTCAATTTATGCAAATTCTTAACAATGAATAAATATTAATGATCATTATTTTTCGAAACCTTTACATGATGAATTCAAATAAAATGACCGCTTTTCAATTTTTTAATCTTAGTCGCGGAACACCCCAACTAACAGTTTCTCCAGTTGCAAGACAGGTGCGTGCAATATTCATTGATTTTCAGCATGCGTCTGACTAGCGTTTTTCGTTCATATAACAATCGCAAAATAATAAGCTACGCGCCATCGATCGCGGTGCTCAGGCTCTCTGACGGGCTCCGCGATGTGATGGGTTAGGAGGAGAAATTTTGCCTTATGCCTCTTCGTGGAACTGTCACTCGATAGGATGGATCGTCTCCACGGTGGAGCTTCGCGTCGCCACCACGCACTGGCAGGTCTATTTTATCATAGTTTTTTTTTTGCGCGATGCTTTACACATTTCTGTCGACAATTGTCTTCTGCGCAGCGATAAAAAAACGTAGAAACACGATTTACGGGATGAATATTGATGAGAGGCATCATCGTGAGTGCTAATGAAGTGAGTCGCGCCCGGTGAAACAGTTAAGTGTCACCGGAGACCACAAGAACGTGCTAAAGGATCATAAACTTCGGGATGGGTGATTTAAAAATTGACAATTGATTGATGTTGGGTTAACGCGTGACTGAGTGACAGATGGTGGAATTGTCAATGGATGAAATGTGTAATATAATGACAAACTGTTGAAGAAAGAGTTCAATGAATGGATGGTGCAATTTCGACCTGCAATCAATTTTATCATTTGTGTTATAAGATAGGCATTTATTTGTTATGATTCGGATATATTTAAATTGTAAATATGAAGGGTAAAAATCTTTTGGTAGATCTTAAAAACAGATTTAAAGAAGGTTGAGATCTATTTATAAATACGTCTACAGGAAAAAAAATCACAAATACTGAATTATTAATTGAGTGAGAGTCTAGTTTCTGGATTATTCATACTTGGGAATGACGATGCAGTTGCATTCCACAACTGAACTTTCTAGCTGGAGATTTGCATCGTTAGTGGGTGGTGTGTTTTCTTAAGCTTTCAACTTCCTGATTAGGCTAGTCCGGATGTATGAATCGCTCGGTGACTGAACATCATATTCAATTTTGAACGTTTTGTGTGGGTCGTTTAGATAGACTTTCAATCTAAAAAGGTTCACAGTGTTTATTGATCGATGTTGGGTACGACAAATTGATCATCAGCTGAGGACACTGATAACGTGCAATGATGAGAGCCAAAATGTCACGAAGAATGCACTAAAATTCTATTTAAACATAGCGTTAGAAGAATTGTTTACCGTGGGGACTCGAAATCCGTACAGCACCGAGATCCGTTTTCCTCATAAGATATAATTGAATTAGAGGGGGTTCAAGGTATAATTGTTTTATAAATAATTCATCTTATCACGTTCAAATACAGCCAGCTTTTTTGGCATTGAAACGGATAGCAGGATTTGAATTCAAAACAACCCAAATCAAAAATAAATCAAACACCAAATAAACGTGGAGTTCCAACAACCGTTTGTTAACGTATTGACCATAATTGTACCAAAAGTTACTGAGTCAAAATTGCAAATCGCAATAAATAAAGTAGACTCAACGCAATATTAATCGAAGGGATAGCTTCTCAAGGTGCGTATTGAACTATTCCATTGGTAGTCCAAAGAATCCGTCTGCTCTGCTTTAGAATATTTGGCTGAAAATTAGCTGTACGGATTTCGATTCAGAAGGTGTTGATTTCGTTCGTTATTTCAACACATTTTTCGTAGTTTTTATTGGGTGAAACAAAAAAATCATATCCTGATTCGAAACCTAGGCTCGAAACAGAACTCCACGAAATCAAATCATGGCGAACTCTGATTTTAAATTTTGTTTGATTTCGCTAATTTCCAAAACAAACTGGAATCAAAATTGACGCTTTCTTATCACGTCAATTGTAAGAATCAAAGCAGGGTTTTCATTACCAACATTTTCTTCCATTTTAAACACTAGAAACACTTGTCATAAGACGAGTTAATACAGTCTCATTGAATTCTTGGTAATAAACTAGGTATAAACTTGAAGAGCCAGGAGCTACCATTTCCTTGATCTTTATTCAACAACCGCGTTTGTACCTGTCGGTAGATTTCCAAGCTCTCAGCAACATCAAGTTTCCACGGAGAAGAAACTAGAAACAGTGCATAGAACGCGTCAATCAGCAATTTATTGAATGATGATCCTTGGTTTTTAACCTCTCTTTTATCTGTCAATATGAAACTGCCAACTTTTTCGTGGTTCGGTTGCATAGTACCCTCAGTACCCAGAAATGTCATCGCAGTTAGGAGTTCGTAATTTATTAACGCACTTTAGAACACGATTTAGCACTGTTGCCTAGGTAACACATACATGGTTTGTTTTTATTTATTCACCCATAAAAATAACAATTGAAGTTTTTGTGGTAAATTTGTTTTTAATTTTTGTTGTTTTAATTTCAAAGCCTTCTTTCCATTTCTATGCCCTAAAAGCTTACTGTCAAGTATCTAAACAGGATAAGATAAATTATTTCTACATTAACTATATTTAACCACCTTCAATTTTCTGATATCCCATGAGGTTGGACGGTTTTCGGTGCTGTACGGATTTCGGTGCTGAACGGATTTCGGTGCTGTACGGATTTCGGTGCTGTATGGATTTCGGTCCCGCACAGTAGATCAAAAAAGCTTGTTGATATGAAAAACGACAACAAATCAAATTGCATTTATATTTCTTCATGTGTTTGTATTGAATCAAATTGTTCTAGTAGCTAGAAGCTTAAATATATCGACATAGGGAGGTGAAATCCTGAACAAAATATGACCAGAATACATCAAGGTAAAGAGATGTAGAAAGATGTAGAAAACAATTATGCGTAGATCCAATGGACGTATAAATTACCGACATAGGGAGAGCTATTGAGATATAGAACATTGAAATGTAGAGCGCCAACTGTATCAAAGTTCCCTTAAAAATTCAGACTTTCCATAGACTTGAAAGAATCAAAGAATTTCATTGAATTTTTTTTACATAAATACTCTCTCTTACTCGATATTGAAGGGACCATTGAGTTAGGAGGGAAACAAGAAAGAACACACATTTTAATCTTTCCTTTTCAAAATTTAAAAACTTTATTTATCATGTAGAAATGTGGCTTAGAATCAATTGGTCGAATGCCACTTGGTCGAAATGGCCATTTCACCGAAAAGGTCATTTGACCGAATATTCCTTATTGAGTGAAGTGAAAGTTGAGATGTTCGAGGTGAATACAGTTAAACCTCCATGAGTCGATGTTCTATGACTCGATATCGACTCGCAAATTATGCCGTATTAAAAAATAATTCTGGGTTATTTTGACGATCCTTTCAAACAGCTTTCCAAAGATTTTCTATTCCACTAAAAATTGATGGTCGACGGTCTCTCCAATATCGACTCATGGAGATTTGACTGTATGTAGAGGGGAAGTAGAGAGCTGATAGAGGAGAACTGAGAAGTGAAAGATGAAATGTTCGAATGGAAGTAATGTGAGTACTGGGAAATGGGAGTGCGTACTGAGCAGAGGGATAAGTGCAGTAATAAGTGAGAAGTTAGTAGGGGTCTCCAATCACTTCTTATTTATCGGTTCTCACTTGCCACTTATCACCTCACTTCTCTTTTCTCACTACTCACTACTCACTTCTCACTTGGCACTTCTCTCTTTTCACTTTTCACTTATCTTTTCTCACTTCTTACTTCTGATTAGTCATTTCTCACTTTCCACTTCTCACTCCTAACTTTTTACTTCGCACTTTGCACTTCTTACTTCTCAGTTTTCATTACTCCCTTCTCACTTCTCTTTTTCTCACATCTTATTTCTCACTTCTCATTACTCACTTCTTACTTCTCATTTCGCCCTTCTCACTACTCATTTTTCACTTCACACTTTTAACTTCTCACTGCTTTCTTCTTACTGTTCACTTCTCTCTTCTCATTTTTCACTTCTCACTTCTCACTTCCTACTTCTCACTATTCATTTATCACTTCTTATTTCGAACTTCTTCCTTCTCAGTTCTCACTGCTTATTTCTCACTTTTCTATTCTTACTTCTCACTTTTCTCTTCTCACTTTTCTTTTCTCATTTCTTGCCTTTCACTTCACACTTATCACTTCTCACGTTTCACTCATCACTCTCACATCTCACTTTTTACTTCTCATTTCTGAATTCACTTCCTATTTCTTATGAGATTTCTTATGTAATTCCCACTACTCACTTGTCATTATTCACTTTTCACTTCGGCCAAACGGTATTCGGCCACATGACCCGGTCCGCCAAACAGCATTTGCCTAAATGGCGTACTGCGAAATGTTATTCGGTCAAATGGCCCGACAATGTGTATATCATCCATATAAACTGTTTCTGACAACATCAAGTTAGCGAGGTAAAAATGCATTGGAAAATTACTTCGAATTAGAGAGTACAGTATTGACCCGATTTTGTCACTCCTCGATTTTGTCTACCCCCGATTTTATCACGTTTTCAACCCGATTTTGTCACCCCAATTTTTTTTTAAAATTTTAGTCGTTCATTTTATTTGCGTAAATAATACCGCAAACAACGTTTATTCCCATGAACTATCTTTCATCGCATGTAGTTTATTATAAATGACTTCTGAGTACCTGGGAAGGATACTGCAAGAAATAACGGATATCGTTCATGCATTTTGCCTTTCCAAGGCATAAAATGATTCATATTTGTGAAATGAAAAAAATGAAAAAAATCCTTTTTTGTCACATACCCTGTTTTATCACCCCCAAAATTCACCAGGGGGGTGATAAAATCGGGATATTACTGTATCGAGTTAGGAAGGTATCGACTTTCGGAAGAAACGCAGTATGTTAAATTCAAGGGACTTTAATTCTCATCGAGCAAGAGAAAAAACGAATTACAGAACATTGAGTTAGAGTGAGTTCACTGTTAATCCAACATTGTAAAATTTTGAGCTAAATAATTAAGAAATTATAATGTTTTGACAAACATTCAATAAATGCAACAATATATGGCTGAAACAAGAATTCGATGAGCAGAGCATAAATAATGATAATTGACATCATATCCCTTTTTCACGTTTTGTTTATTATGCTTATCTTCCCATTTTTTTCCCTTCACGTCTGACGTCTGACATTGCACTTGATTCTCACTTATCCGTTTTTCTGCGTTTCGCCTCTCACTTCTTTCATCGTATTTATCACTTCTGGCGTCCCGCTTTTCAATACTCGCATTTCATTTCTAGCTTCTCACTTTCGACATCTCATTCTCGCGTCAGTGTTGGGAAGAATTCAAAATCTTAAAACTCATGACCGAATGAAGTGCACCCAACTCTGCACCCTAAAAACTCATGGCTGAGTTGAATCATCGTAGGTTTTCTTTTGGCGTCCTGCGTTAAAAACAGTGAATTGAAGATCGTCGGCTAGAACGATGGATTCTTGTCTTGTGTGGTAAACAATCAATTGACCTTTCCCGTCAAATTTTTTTATTCTTTCAATCGATTCTTTATTTTATTTAAGGTCAACTTTGCCAAAACCCATATTTTTTGACACCTCTAAGTGCTGTTTTTTAAGATTGGCCCAACATTTGTCCGACTTTGCACTGAACTTCGGGAAAGTTAACCTTGAATAAGCCAAAGAATCGACTGAGACAATAAAACGACAAATTTTGACGGGAAAGGTCAATTGCCCCAAATTGATTTTAAACTCTTTTGAAGGAAAATAGTTTTTTAGCATTAAAAGATGAGCCAGCCTAGGGCTACAAATCTCTTTGATAATCACAAAAAAATGCAAATAAGTGAAACGATGCGGTTTAGTTTGCTTCATACTGGCGTCATGCGTGATGCATTCCTTTAAATTCGCGCACGGGTGGGCTCGATGATTGAGATTTATGAATGATTTTACCAACGCTGCTTCTCATTACACGTTTTCCACTCTTCACCCCACCCTTCTCACAACTCGTTTTTTACTGCCAGATTCTTCAAATTTCACATCTTGCTTCCCACCTTGCGCTTCTCACGTCTCGTTCATCACTTTTCTCATCTCATTTCTCAATTCTCGCATTTCACTCCTTGCTCTTCTCTTCTGATTTCTGACATCTTATTTCTCACTTCTTGATTCTTACTCTTCATCTCTTAATTCTTATTTTCCACTTCTCGCTTCTAAATTATCAATTCTTCTTCTTTCTTTCTTTTTCGCTTTTGCCCATCGCAATTCTCATTTTTGCTTCTTACTTCTCATTCACCGATAAATCGATTGATCAAGTAGTATTCAGTCACTAAAAATTGTGCAAATTATATTTAGAAGAAATCTTTCAAAGTTTAGTTTTCCCTTGAAAACCACATCTAAAATATTGCTGAAACGACGGGTAGAGGAAACGTTAACCTTCAATAGTTATTTTGTGTAAAACCGAAGTCTTTACACAACAAAACTTGTGCACGAGTTAAACCAGAAAAGTTTTCACAATTGAAGGGAGCGATATCTCTGGATAATTCAAACTAAAAGCTGAAGCCAAAAAAGCCGCCAAAAAGAAGAAACCGAAGAAGGTTGGTGAGAAGAAACTCAAAAAGATCGCCGGAGAGAAACAGTGTCAAATGTAGTAGAAGCATAAGTACTAGAACGCTAGTGACGCTGTTGTAATTAAGATTTTTTTAATGAAATTTTCCTTCAATGAACCGAATTTAGCTATTTCTGACATACCATGTTGTAGTCAATGTTTAGTTTTACCAAAAACATCGGTTTGACATTCATTGAACCTGTACTTTGGCTGCTAGGCCACTACAAACTAGATGTTAGTCATGCAAATAGGAGCGACACTACCGATCTTATACTTTTAAATCAACTGTCAAAATCACCAAGAAGGTTGGAGGGGCGAAGATGGTTACTATCAATCCAAATAATTAAATGTCCATAGATTCTAGAAAACAAAACAAAAAAGGAAATCAATTAAGCTTTATGGACCACACCATTCGTAGTTGTTAGCCATGATTGGTTCAGAAACAACAAATGTAAATAGCACCAATTGAATAGTCTTCTGGGATTTACAAATTCTACCAACTGTACATGTTTTACATGTTAATAATGACGCCGACCACATCCTCACGTGTAATTAAAAATTAAGGAGATGAAAATTAGTACGACACTCATTGCCACGAGAGAGACCAAGGGATCGTTTGCATCTCCACGAGCAAAACTGAAAAGAAATCGTTGGTCAGTTGACAAGAGAAAGTAACCTTGGTAAGCGACTACTTTTTTTTTGCTCGTTTTACTTCAAAGACAAAAAGACGGAACCCGGAAACATTCAACGTGTTTTCCCCTGATAAGCGATAACACATCACATGGTGCACTTTATACAATGCACACCCGATAGCTTCTGTATACATACTTAAAAACATGTTTCGTAACTTACTGTTGAACATTTCCTTTTGGTAATGGGTATAACAAATTTTTGGCGACCGATTCTGCCAAATGGACTATTCGTTAATATGGTAACTTACCTGCTGTCCACTGAATCGTACCATCCCATTTTCATTGACCAATATCACATGTGCCAATATCCAATGTGCCAATATCCTATTATGCGTGCGTATCCAAAATCATCCAAATTCAATTTTGAAATCAAATATTTTAATCAAACATTCGATACGATTTTTCAATTCGATATCCAAATTCAATGTTTTAACACGAAATGTTTTTATTTGAATCCAATGTTTTTATTTGATGATTTGATTAATTTGATTGATTTGATGTTTCCCAATCCAACATTGGAACAATTTTATTATTGAATACCAAAATCAAACATTCTAGTAAACCAATCAAATCAGGTTGTTTTAACCTTTCTTTCTTCTTTTTTTAAATGGCTTTGCATTCCAACATGAGCTTGACGTTAGTATAGTATCTGTTAGCTTTTTCACAGTTATTATTTGAAAGCGTTGTCTATGCCATGATTATGTATCTTGTGCGGCAAGCAAATTATATAGAATATTCCCAAGGAGTCGATGTATTCATGTGGTGCATATCCTTGACCGAATCGAGAAATGATGTCACCATCTTAGGTTGGCAATCCACGGTTGGCAATGCTCGCAAACTCAACTGGAGACACATTTTCAATCCCATTTCAAAAATATTGGTCGAGTATTCAGTCCTATCCCATTATCAGAATCTATTGTATCATATTCAATATTTCCAAGGTCACTGAACAAATAACTAACTTTACCATTGATTGTAACCTAAGCGATCACTGCTATGTTCTGACTCATTTCAAAACCTCTATTGAGAAGGTAAAACAAACACTAAAGAAATCTTTGGTAAACAACCAGCAACTATGTGTAAACTTCCAATCTTTTCCTGAGTCCACCGATTTCTCGCTTTTGCTGCCTAACGAGCGACTGTTGGCAGTTACAAGTCGATACGCCCAGCTCAAAGAATACTTCGCCAAAACTATATCAGTGGCGGTTGAGATTAAAGATATTGCTTGTTCTTGATGCAACTTTGATATTTGGAAGTTGGGATTAATAGCAAATAACCTCTTTAAAAGATGAAAACGGAGTGGTGACCAACGCCTCGAGGACCTTCTTGTTGATGCAAACAAGAAGCTGGCAGAAGCTAAAAGACAAGCCAAATACACATATTACCAACGTTTTTTCGCTAACAATAATCCCAAGCAGCTGTGGAGTAGAATAAACAATATGTTGGGAAATCATCATACCCAAAGCAAACAACAAAAACTTGTGGTCAACAGAGCTCAGATTATACAGCCTAACGAGCTTGGCAATATCTTCACCGTCGGTTTTCAGCCATCAACGTCTAGGGGAGCAGATTTAACAGCATCGCTCTCTGGTGAGCCAGCCTAGGGCTGAAAGCTTCTCAAATAAAAACAATAATAAGCATCGATCTCTTTTTCGGGCAGTCGGACAGTAGCCTGAGCAGAGTGTAAAATAATCGAAAATTTTTGGTGAAGTCCACCTTTCTTCACTTGTCAGTTCACTTCCAGACACATTCATAATCGGTTCTGGACTGTCAATATTCGTTTGAATATTAGTCATTGAATATATATGCACATATTACAAATTAATAAATTATCTGAAATCTGAACATGCCTCAAATGAGTAAAGTAATTTATCACATAGAACTGAATCCGATTATCATCCGCGAGGCGCTTTCACCGGTAAACAACACATAAACAATGCTAATTATGTTTTTTTCTGCACATAGTAAACACACTCAGTGACAGTCGAATGAATGAGTTGGTGGAGTAGTCGTCTGACTATGTCATTCTATGTTTTGAATATTCATGCGATGTTTGTCGAAATTCGGACCGAAGTTGCTTCATGAAGATGAATATTTGAAACTCTGAGCCTGAGTGATCTTGCCGGACGAAGGCGAAATGAGTTCCACCTCAAAAGAGCCGCATACCGGTGCTCATCGAGTGCGAATCGAATCATTTGATATTTCGGTAGGCAAAAGATCACATTGCCACTGGAGCCCAAAGTGGAGATCGAAAGACAAACCATGACAGTGCAGTACGGTGCAACGAAAGTCCCGTGGACGCAGGGCAGGGTCCAACGAGAGAATCAGGATCACGAGTGCGGGATCTTTTGTCTACAAATCCGACGGGGTGTGAGGCTCAGCGAGCTAAGAAGATGGAGGTTTAAATGACTGGAAAACAAATCCGGTTCATCAGCAGCCGATAAGCGGGAAGGATGGAATAGACGAGAGTATGGAAGTGCAGATTAGGGAAGAAATTGGACAATAAATAGAAGAAAATAAATCTAGACCAACATTTGAAAGGGCGTAACAGCCAAATTTTTTTTCTTCTGATTCTTCGTCCACATATATAGCTTTATATGTAGACGAAGAATCAGAAGGAATAAATCTTGGCTATTATGCCCTTTTCAAATTTTGGTCTAGAAGTGTACTCGTTAAAAAATTTAATGTGGCTGATGGGTTTTGTTTAAGGACTGTATCGAAAATAAGTTATCCACTTTCAAAGTGTTACTACTCAGAAGCTCATGAAGGTATTTGTTTATTTTATCCTGCATTCGATGTATTCATATGTTAAGTTTCAAATCAGAGTTTATTTGTTCGTTGGAAATTTGTTGTTTCCGATGTATCGCAAATTAAAAGTGATATTGAAATTCGAGTTTTGGACACATGGCTACGTAAGAAAGGCATCGAGATGGGCAATTTGACAAAGCTATCCACCCCCAAAGGTAAAAATTCATGGTCAACAAGCTTGGAGAATACTGCACGTTCGCCAACCTGTCGGAAAAGTAAGAAAATCAAAATCAAGTGACCGGAATTTAGACCAGAAAATAATCATGTTATAAAACGAGGCAATTTTTTGCCAATTTGTGACCAGGAAGAAAAATGCTTGTATAAATGTTGGAATAGTGCAATATTTATTCAATATTAATTTTTTTCATAAAACTTAACAAACAGAATTAACATATATTGCTAGACAAATTTTAATAAATTTTTAAAATTCATCCGATTTGATTCGAATAAAATAATGTGGATAACTTATTTTCGATACAGTCCTTAGAGTGGGACGGAAAGATCTCCAATTGTTCATTTGTTGCAAGGCGAGGACCCAACTAACCCAACCAACTACAGGCCCATTTCGATTCTACCAGCCATCAACAAGGTTTTCGAAAAATTATTATCAACACGACTTCATAGCTGTGGTGGCTATCCTAGAGCTTGTGGATGACATCGCATATTCGATAGATCAAAAATCGAGAGCGGGAGTACTTTTCCTAGACTTGTCCAAAGCCTTCAACACGATCAATCACTCTATTCTCCTTAAAAAATTGGATGCATATGGAGTACGTGGCATTGCTAACGAGTTTCTAGGCAGCTATTTAACTAACCGACAACAAATGGTGGTTATTTCCGGAATCTGTAGTGAATTGTGGTGTTCCTCAGGGCAGTAACCAAGAACCAATTTTGTTTTTTTTTTTGTGTTTACATTTACGATATTGCAAAGCTCTGTTTGACAGGCTAATCGAGACTATTCGCAGATGACACAGCTCTATTAAACCGTCTAAGACGAATTAAGTATGTACTGTCCATTTAATTCCACCAGTTAATGGACAGTACTTAATTCGTCTTAGACGGTTTAATACATTCCACTAAACGAGCTTAATATATTTTTCTGACAGCTCTATTGTATAAATGTGAGTCTCTGTATGATCTCTATCAGAGTATTACGAACGATCTATAATTAATTACTCCCTATGGTAAAAATAATCTGCTGTGTCTGAATTTGAAAAAGACCAAACTAATGGTATTCGGTTCTAGCAACACCAATGCTCAACCAGTAACCGTTGATGGAGAAATTATCGAAGAAGTAACGAGCTTCAAGTATTTGAGCATGTACGTACATCGATAACAAGCTACGATGGGATGTCCACATCAAAGATATTATCACGGGTTGTGCAGCATTATGTGGAATTTTGCGTAGACTCTCGAGATATGTTTCACATACTGCTCAAGGGTATTTTGCATTCATCCATAGTCGTAAAAATGGCATCGTGGCTTGAGGAACATACTACAACACCTATTTCAAGGACATTCAAATACAACAAAACCGCTGTATCAAGCTCATATTTAAATTAGACTCATGGAATATAATATATTATCAATAAGGACACGGTATATCCGTCTATCGTCCAAGGGGCTAAAACCAACGAAAGCACCGTCCATTTGCTAGAACTCCAATATACCAGAACGTTTTTCCTGTGCTCACGATTTGGTACGGGTGAGATTTGAACCAAAAGTGTCTCTTTTATGGTTCTCTAGACTATGACGAAAAGACGAAAATGCCTGCCTTAACCCTACGTGCACTTTTTACACTCAGAGTCTGTATCATCATGTACAAATCATCAACAACTTTAGTTTGCATCACAACCAGCGTTTTACTCATGCTATTCATCCACGGCAAGCTCATTGGCTGCAATTAGCTGGATTTAGGCCGGAGATAGGAAGAAGACGATTTCGAAATACCACACACTTTCAACCACCTGCCAGAAACTATCAAAAGTTCGGAAACATTCCAAGCGTTTTTTAATTGATTATTTATAAACCAATATTATTGATTACATTGTACGTTATGTTAAGTCTCCGAAATCTACTACTTGCTAGTTCATTAGTATTATAATTCATAACATTTTATTACCGTTTTGAGAACAAAAGTTCAATAGGGATCACCTTTACTTATCTATGGGATTATCTTCTTATCTAATATAAACATTGCGCGAGTTGATGTTTGGGATTTTTATCGATTATTTCACGGCGAGTTAGACACAACAATAAATTTAGGTAGTTTCGGTAGCTCTCCAAATATACTCCGTATTGGCTCCTCAAGCTTAACCTTGTCAATCGCATTTTGGTTTATTACTACACTAACGCTTCGTGGACTCAAGTAATCCGCCCCTCCTCTGCACACCCTTTGATATCAAATACTGCAAAAATCTGGAACTCTTCCAAAGCACGATCGACATCACAGGTCAAAGAAAGAGAGAGAAAACGAATTATTCAGTTCTGTGCTTTTCCAGAGCGCCTAGGATATCATAATGTCGAAGTCGACTAAGAACCAACATTCGCGTTGGATCGTCTTATCAATTTATTTGCGTTCTAACATGACAGGCTCTATTACCGCAAACACCCAATTTACTTTGGATTGGTTTTGTTCGTTTAACCATCTTATTACATGGCCATTTGACAGTCTTATTAGCTCAATGAGCTACATTTCCTAACTGGGCAAATAATGCTTCTCGTACTCTGAATCCATGTGTGACATATTTCGACCAACATTAATGAAATGTAAACAATAAGTTTTTCAGTTGGGTCAGATGATCCAGAGGTGAGCCAGCCTAGGGCTGTAAGTCTTTTTAATCTATTTACATACATGAAAATGAATTTCTGTCTGTCTGAACCTTATAGTCTTGGAAACTACTGAACCGATCTGTGTAAAAATTTGTATGCAGAGGTTTTTGGGTTCGGGGAAGGTTCTTAAGACAGTTTGGGACCCTTCCCCGCCCCTTACATAACTCGAGAACTAATCAGAATTTTAGGCCAAACTTGGTTGGGTCTGCTAGTAAAGAATAAAAATAAAGTTGGCTAAGATGAACGTTCCGGAATATATTAATAACAGTACGGATTAAAAGTAAATTGACTCATGCGCTGACGCTAAGTAAACACAATCATTTATAATCAGAACATGTTGAGCTTAGATTTACGTCTTTCCTAATAAGATCAACCTAATCATAAACTGGTTTAAAATAATACTCCACGGAATAGTGAAGCATGAACGTAAGGTTAAGATCCCTTCATCTTTATGGTATAATGCTGATTATTTTATCTTCGAAGCAGGTTTTTTAAGTTAAATATTTGAGAAACATTTTTCTCTCTAATAGGCTTAACGTCATGTAATCACGACAAGCGAAAGTACTTATTGGCTTTATTCTTTTGATTTTGTAATTCTATCCTAATCTAACCTTATGTATCCGGAAATGTGTAAACTTCATAAGATAGAGATGGGATTACTCGCCTTACTGAAGAAAAATTATAGACTGTATAGGGTAGAGAAAAAACAAAACGCGTGACACAATTTTGTTGGCGAACAAAAATTAGCTTTGCGAGTTTTCGTGGTGTCTTTGCGCAAAGACACGTAAAATTAAAGTTTGCAGATTAAACTGATGACGTTTCGGGTACTAGTTTTTAGTTTCCGTGCGAGTTTGTGTGAAGGTGGGAAGACATTTTGCTAAAAAGGAATGTTTACGAGTTTTTGTTTTATTTGTTAACAAATTTCCACCTCTGCCATAAGTTGACTGACTTACCTTCAAAAGTAGGAATAAACAGCAATATCTTGTCCCGTGTTCGACGACTGTTGCATAGTGAAGCATCTCAATTATGATTAGATTTATGAGCGGGTAATGAAACTCAATATCGTATAGAGATGTGCCAGCTCAGGACAGTAAGGCCGATACAAATATTTTGAAATAATTATGTCTCCCCTTTCGGATTTTTTTTGCCCAAAAATAATATTTTGAGGTGGCAACAAAAAAAAAATTCGGGAAATTTTGAGGAGTTTCAAAACATTCTTTAAGAAATCAGAAGAGTTTTAAGATTTTTTTAATTTTAATGCTTTTTTATATTATTCCCCCCCCCCCCCCTTTATTAAATAATTGTAGCGGTCTAAATCTCTTTAATAAAGATATATAAAAAAACTGTAATATCGTCCTCCTGACTTGACGAGTATCTCGAAGGCGCAGAGATTTTTCGGAAGACCTACAATTTTTGATTACAAACGTTCGTAAGACCCTCGTTGGTTGGAAAAGATCTATTTAAAGTCGTTAAATATCACGAAATTCTTTATCCAGCGCAGAGATAACAATGCACTGCTATTCCACAAAGCCATTTCAATGGCTTTCCTGAGCCAAATCTTTCTCAGTACAATCATGTCAAAAACGTCGTAATTTTTTTTTGTCTTTATTTGAAAGGTTTTCAGCCCTTGGCTGGCTCACCTCTTAAGTCGCTACAATTTGGCAATGCCTCAATATCAGCCTTTTTTATTTGGTTATTCAGCTCTCCTCTAAAAATTAAGCCAATTACGAATGCCCAGTGCTCAAATTTGTATCAACAAATAAATTGTAAGGCTCTGTGCACAAAAAAAAGAACGGGATTTCGAACTGCCTCTTCCATGTTGCAATAAGTAAAGTAACACGTGATCAAACCTTCCTTACCCTCCTGTGTCCTCTTTTTATAAAAGCATCACAAAAATGTTATTATTGTTGTTTCTATGCTTGTTGTATAGGAAATTGTGTTGATGAAAATTGTGTATTGGCTTTTGATTTTTTTTTCTGATTTTACGATTTACAAAAACCACTCCCCTCTATGTCACAAAAAGTTACGATTGATTAACCTTCCTCCTCTCGCTACCATGCGTTTCGTAGTTTGTGAATTAAGCCTAAGCTAATCTAATCCGATTTCGTAAATTTCGTAGGCTTTTAATGCTCAAATAGACCAGAATCCGGTGGACTATCTCATTTTGAATATTAATCCAGCAAATCAGATTTCGCGACCCCCAACGTTTCTTTTGAATATGCAAATGTGTTCAAGAATCCAATTCGTCAGAGTTCAAGGAAAGTCACGGCGAATTCTATCCCCCATCTCGCTCGAACAATGATGGCCGACCAGGCGACCCATCGCCACCACTAGAAAAAAGGTCAAAGCAATTAGATTATCCAATAAATATACGGCCAGCAACATCAAAAAACCAATAAAAATCAATCGCCAAAAGTCAATACCATCGCATTTTGCCCAGTTTGCCCACAACAACCGGTCGGTCCTAGTTGATAGTTGAGCTGACATCGCCGATCGCAAGAGGCTACTGATAACTCTCGTCAACCACATTTGCGGGCAGCTTAACTTTGATTTTTTTCTCTGTTTCACCAGACATCATCAGCAAACAAAAATAATAAAAAGCGCGAAAAACTCGAAAATCTACCGCATGGCGAAAGGTTGGAAATAATTTTGCATAATGTAACCAGATTCCTGCATACTAAATTCTACTCACGTTCGAAATCGTCGTCGTCGTCGGCTTTACGCGTCGCTCGAGTAGTGAAAGATAAATAACCGAAGACCAACGCGATCACAACTCGGTGAAAGATGTTGAATTGAAATAGACAGAGCAATTGATTGATTTAGGACTTCTTTGAACAACCACTCTGATTTGGGGACACTAGACGCGATTGGTCCCGCCCATTTTGAGTGGTACACAAATAGCGTAAACATTACTATCGAATGGTATTAAGTGCACGCAAATGGGTCCTTTTTGTTTCAATCGGCTGACACTCAAAACATGGACGTCCACATCACATTTGTCGAAGTAAATTTTGAAGCAATTAAAGCTAGACAATTGTCATCCTCTCATACTCGGGAACGTACCTACAGCCAACGTAGGTGACTACGTGAAAGCAAGCACGCACCGGGCAGTTTTTTTTACGATTTTCAGAAATTTATTCGCTAGAAAATTAGAGAAAATGGCAAACTCTCGTTGCCGCCCGCCTGCTCGTTCATCAATTATGGATCACGCGTGATCAATTTCGGCACATCTTCATGTGTAGATTAGTTGCCTACCTACAACGACGAACCCGATGGGATGGAACCAAGTCACAACAATTATTGGTATAGGTACAACGAGCGTGCAAAAGTTGCGTGTTGCCATCGAGTTTATCTATTTACTCATGTGATAGAAAATATCGCTTGGTCAACTGAGCAAATATTGACGATAGACCGACCACCTGTATATTTGCTACATTCGAACCATAATGAGGCCTTACAGACACAGCTCACCCATTCCGAGGCATGATAACCTAATGTGGACGTTTGTTTAAGTTTTGACCTACTTTCTGAAAGATGCTGAAATGGCGCCAACAGATTGATTCATTCCGCTTGAATTTTCAGGAGAGATCAACCATTAGATCACGTTTTTCTCATAGTTGTAGAAAATAACAATCAAAATTTAATTTACGAGTTCATTAGATTGCTATTTGTGATAAGCAATACTTGGCGACTAATCAAAATAATTATTCATATTAAACTCTTAGTTTT
Source organism: Armigeres subalbatus (assembly GCF_024139115.2). Taxonomy (NCBI): domain Eukaryota; kingdom Metazoa; phylum Arthropoda; class Insecta; order Diptera; family Culicidae; genus Armigeres; species Armigeres subalbatus. Next base: position 362,695,565 of record NC_085141.1, read on the forward strand.
CATTTCCAGATCTCGGCTAACATCTGCTGAGAATCATGCATGATCTTGTATGGTAATAAACATAGTTTGTTGTAATCGCAATAAAATAATAAGAAAAAGTCTGATCGAATTTTGGTCTTCTTTCGATATCGCATTCATTAATCATTTGATTTGCGATAATACGTCCAATCCCTAACACCAATTTGAACACATCAAACATAGCACACCCAGCAGCTACCCCCTAAAATGGGCTTGGTTGCAACATTCCAGTGGAGCCTCTGACATTTAAACCCGTTCTTGATCGCAAACGTCACAACACAACAAGCAATAAGGAAGAGAAAACACGATCGGTTGTAGGCTTTGCCAATCTTCGTGAAACGACCAAACAACGGCAACACCGATCCGCGCGAAACGAGCAGCAACAAACGCAATAAAAGCTCCCGGAGTCTACCCTTCACCAGGCATCACCGACGTGCACCGATCTACACCAAGAAAGCTCCAGTTCTGAATCTGTTTCACTTAAACCGTCTCATTGTAGTAAGGAGTGCCTAGTTTTTTTCCTTAACCCAACAGCAGGTAGCTCTACTTAGAATGGCTTCAAAGAGTTATTTAGAATGACTCGCCATTTTGTGCGCAGCTAACCGGAGAGGCAGATCCAGAGCTGTAGAGAACGCGTCAAGGTTGACCAGTTTAGATTTTGCACAATTGAGTGCTCACTTCTGACTGTCTGGTGTGAATATGCGCCTTTTTTGCCGACCAAATCATGAACCGATGAATACTGGAAATATCGGGCCCAATTTGCTACGGCGCTGCGAAACGAATTTGATACTGTTTGCGTCTAGGATTTGGAATTTGGTCCGCGTCTGGCGGATTTGGATCAATTGTGTTGTATGAAGGGTTGTCTAATATTAGAAGGGAATGGAGTTTATTCGGAAATTGAAATCATCGTAGACATGGTTGATTGCATGAGGTTTAATCTGGAGAAACATATAGTTAAAGAATTCCACGCTCATTATTCATTAAAAAACAGGAACACCTTCTTCGATTAGAGGTTGTACAGACTGAGCACCTAGCATGAGACAATGGACAGGACACATAACACCCACTGGACCAGTGGAGATGTTTTCGATCACGAACCCACACTCTCTAGCATATGTGTCTAGACGATTTCTGTCGCTAACCGAACGGTCACGAAGCCCAATTTTTAGATCAAGAATTTTGCAAATGTGGAGGTTTAGTAACTAATTAAATTCAGGTATCTAAAATGAAAAATTCTTTGGGAGCAGCCACAAATTACGTAACGCACAGAGGGGGGGGGGTTGTTTGGCCGAAGTGGGACAATCGATACAAAAAATTTGAATGATTCATACAAAAAGTGTGACATAGGGGGGAGGGGGGGTTGAAAATAGCCAATTTTTGCGTTACGTAATTAATGAATCTTCTCTAGGTAAAACAAGGAAACTATTTCTTCCGAGCTCCAACAGGAAGTTCTTCCGAATTTCCTCGGAAATTTTCCTTTGAAATCCCGTAAGAAAATCCAAAGGATGTTTTTAAAATTTTCCAAAAGATTTTCTTCAGAATTTTCACGAAAAATTTATTCGAACATTATTAAAAAATTTAGTCGGATTTCCTTAAGAAATCCAAAGGAAATTCATTCGTATTTCCAGTGCCAATTCATTCAAATTGCCAGAGGAAACTCATTCGAATTTCCAGAGGAAATTCATTTGAATATCCAGAGGAAAATCATTCGAATTTCCAGAGAAAATTCATTCGAATTTCCAGAGAAAATTCATTCGAATTTCCAGAGGAAATTCATTCGAATTTCCAGAGGAAATTCATTCGAATTTCCAGAGGAAATTCATTCCAATTTCCAGAGGAAATTTATTCGAATTTCCAGAGGAAATTCAACCGAATTCCAGAGGAAATTCATTCGAATTTCCAGAGGAAATTCATTCGAATTTCCAGAGGAAATTCATTCGATTTTTCAGAGGAAATTCATTCGAATTTCCAGAAAAAAATTCAATCGATTTTCCAGAGGAAATTCATTCGAATTTCCAGAGGAAATTCATTCGAATTTCCAGAGGAAATTCATTCGAATTTCCAGAGGAAATTCATTCGAATTTCCAGAGGAAATTCATTCGAATTTCCAGAGGAAATTCATTTCAATTTCCAGAGGAAATTCATTCGAATTTCCAGAGGAAATTCATTCGAATTTCCAGAGGAAATTCATTCGAATTTCCAGAGGAAATTCATTCGAATTTCCAGAGGAAATTCATTCGAATTTCCAGAGGAAATTCATTCGAATTTCCAGAGGAAATTCATTCGAATATCCAGAGGAAATTCATTCGATTTCCAGAGGAAATTCATTCGATTTCCAGAGGAAATTCATTCAATTTCCAGAGGAAATTCATTCAATTTCCAGAGGAAATTCATTCAATTTCCAGAGGAAATTCATTCAATTTCCAGAGGAAATTCATTCAATTTCCAGAGGAAATTCATTCAATTTCCAGAGGAAATTCATTCGAATTTCCAGAGGAAATTCATTCGAATTTCCAGAGGAAATTCATTCAATTTCCAGAGGAAATTCATTCGATTTCCAGAGGAAATTCATTCAATTTCCAGAGGAAATTCATTCGAATTTCCAGAGGAAATTCATTCAATTCCAGAGGAAATTCATTCAATTTCCAGAGGAAATTCATTCGAATTTCCAGAGGAAATTCATTCAATTTCCAGAGGAAATTCATTCGAATTCCAGAGGAAATTCATTCAATTTCCAGAGGAAATTCATTCGATTTCCAGAGGAAATTCATTCGAATTTCCAGAGGAAATTCATTCAATTTCCAGAGGAAATTCATTCAATTTCCAGAGGAAATTCATTCGAATTTCCAGAGGAAATTCATCTGAATTTCCAGAGGAAATTCATTCGATTTCCAGAGGAAATTCATTCGAATTTCCAGAGGAAATTCATTCAATTTCCAGAGGAAATTCATTCGATTTCCAGAGGAAATTCATTCGAATTTCCAGAGGAAATTCATTCGATTTCCAGAGGAAATTCATTCGAATTCCAGAGGAAATTCATTCAATTTCCAGAGGAAATTCATTCGATTTCCAGAGGAAATTCATTCGAATTTCCAGAGGAAATTCATTCCAATTTCCAGAGGAAATTCATTCGATTTCCAGAGGAAATTCATTCGATTTCCAGAGGAAATTCATTCGAATTTCCAGAGGAAATTCATTCGATTTCCAGAGGAAATTCATTCGAATTTCCAGAGGAAATTCATTCGATTTCCAGAGGAAATTCATTCGAATTTCCAGAGGAAATTCATCTGATTTCCAGAGGAAATTCATTCAATTTCCAGAGGAAATTCATTCGAATTTCCAGAGGAAATTCATTACAATTTCCAGAGGAAATTCATTCGAATTTCCAGAGGAAATTCATTCGAATTTCCAGAGGAAATTCACTGGAATTTCCAGAGGAAATTCATTCGAATTTCCAGAGGAAATTCACTGGAATTTGCATAGGAAATTCATTCGATTTCCAGAGGAAATTCATTCGAATTCAGAGGAAATTCATTCGAATTTCCAGAGGAAATTCATTCGAATTTCCAGAGGAAATTCACTGAATTTCCAGAGGAAATTCACTGAATTTCCAGAGGAAATTCATTCGAATTTCCAGAGGAAATTCATTCGAATTTCCAGAGGAAATTCATTCAATTTCCAGAGGAAATTCATTCAATTTCCAGAGAAAGTCATTCGAATTTCCAGGGGAAATTCATTCGAATTTCCAGGGGAAATTCATTTGTATTTCCAGAGGAAATTCATTCGAATTTCCAGGGGAAATTCATTCGAATTTCCAGAGGAAATTCATTCGAATTTCCAGAGGAAATTCATTCGAATTTCCAGAGGAAATTCATTCGAATTTCCAGAGGAAATTCATTCGAATTTCCAGAGGAAATTCATTCAAATTTCCAGAGGAAATTCATTCAAATTTCCAGAGGAAATTCATTCGAATTTCCAGAGGAAATTCATTCGAATTTCCAGAGGAAATTCATTCGAATTTCCAGAGGAAATTCATTCGAATTTCCAGAGGAAATTCATTCGAATTTCCAGAGGAAATTCATTCGAATTTCCAGAGGAAATTCATTCGAATTTCAAGAGGAAATTCATTCGAATTTCAGAGGAAATTCATTCAATTTCCAGAGGGAATTCACGCGAATGTCCAGAGGAAATTCATTCGAATTTCCAGAGGAAATTCATTCGAATTTCCAGAGGAAATTCATTCGAATTTCCAGAGGAAATTCATTCGAATTTCCAGAGGAAATTCATTCGAATTTCCAGAGGAAATTCATCCGAATTTCCAGAGGAAATTCATTCGAATTTCCAGAGGAAATTCATTCGAATTTCCAGAGGAAATTCATTCGAATTTCCAGAGGAAATTCATTCGAATTTCCAGAGGAAATTCATTCGAATTTCCAGAGGAAATTCATTAGAATTTCCAGAGGAAATTCATTAGAATTTCCAGAGGAAATTCATTAGAATTTCCAGGGGAAATTCATGAGAGTTTCCAGGGGAAATTCATGAGAATTTCCAGGGGAAATTCATTCGAATTTCCAGAGGAAATTCATTCGAATTTCCAGAGGAAATTCATTCGAATTTCCAGAGGAAATTCATTCGAATTTCCAGAGGAAATTCATTCGAATTTCCAGAGGAAATTCATTCGAATTTCCAGAGGAAATTCATCTGAATTTCCAGAGGAAATTCATTCGAATTTCCAGATGAAATTCATTCAATTTCAGAGAAATTCATTCGAATTCAGGAAATTCATTCGAATTTCCAGAGGAAATTCATTCGAATTTCCAGAGGAAATTCATTCGAATTTCCAGAGGAAATTCATTCGAATTTCCAGAGGAAATTCATTCGAATTTCCATAGGAAATTCATTCGAATTTCCAGAGGAAATTCATTCGAATTCCAGAGGAAATTCATTCGAATTTCCAGAGGAAATTCATTCGAATTTCCAGAGGAAATTCATTCGAAATTCGAATGAATTCCCTATGAAAACTCAAATGAATTTCCGATGGAAATTCGAATGAATTTCCGATGGACATTCGAATGAAGTTTCGATGGAAATTCGAAAGAATGTCCGATGGAAATTCAAATGAATTTCCGATGGAGAATCGAATGAATTTCCGATGGAAATTCGAATGAACTTCCGATGTAACGAATGAGTTTCCGTTGGAAATTCGAATGAATTTCCGTTGGAAATTCGAATGAGTTTCCGTTGGAAATTCGAATGAATTTCCGTTGGAAATTCGAATGAATTTCCGTTGGAAATTCGAATGAATTTCCGTTGAAATTGAATGAATTTCCGTTGAAATTGAATGAATTTCCGTTGAAATTGAATGAATTTCCGTTGAAATTGAATGAATTTCCGTTGAAATTGAATGAATTTCCGTTGAAATTGAATGAATTTCCGTTGGAAATTGAATGAATTTCCGTTGAAATTGAATGAATTTCCGTTGGAAATTGAATGAATTTCCGTTGGAAATTCGAATGAATTTCCGTTGGAAATTCGAATGAATTTCCGTTGGAAATTCGAATGAATTTCCGTTGGAAATTCAAATGAATTTCCGTTGGAAATTCAAATGAATTTCCGTTGGAAATTCAAATGAATTTCCGTTGGAAATTCAAATGAATTTCCGTTTTAAATTCGAATGAATTTCCTTTGGAATCTCGAATGAATTTCCTTTGGAATCTCGAATGAATTTCCGTTGGAAATTCGAATGAATTTCCGTTGGAAATTCAAATGAATTTCCGTTGGAAATTCAAATGAATTTCCGTTGGAAATTCGAATGAATTTCCGTTGGAAATTCGAATGAATTTCCGTTGGAAATTCGAATGAATTTCCGTTGAATTGAATGAATTTCCGTTGAAATTGAATGAATTTCCGTTGAAATTGAATGAATTTCCGTTGAAATTGAATGAATTTCCGCTGGAAATTGAATTGATTCGAATGAATTTCCGCTGAAATTGAATGAATTTCCTTTGAAATTTGAATGAATTTCCGCTGGAAATTGAATGAATTTCCGCTGGAATACGAATGAATTTCCGCTGAAATTGAATGAATTTCCGTTGAAATTGAATGAATTTCCGCTGAAATTCGAATGAATTTCCGCTGAATTCAAATGAATTTCCGCTGAATTGAATGAATTTCCGTTGAAATTGAATGAATTTCCGTTGAATTCGAATGAATTTCCGTTGAAATTGAATGAATTTCCGTTGGAAATTGAATGAATTTCCGTTGAAATTGAATGAATTTCCGTTGAAATTGAATGAATTTCCGTTGAAATTGAATGAATTTCCGTTGAAATTGAATGAATTTCCGTTGAAATTGAATGAATTTCCGTTGAAATTGAATGAATTTCCGTTGGAAATTCGAATGCATTACTGTTGGAGATTCGAATGGAAATCCGATGGAAATTCAGATGAATTTCCGATGGAAATTAAGTCGAATTTTCAACAGAACTTCATTCGAATTTCCAACCGAAATTCATTCGTGTTTTCAACGAAAATTCATTCGAACTACCAATGGAAATTCATTCGAAATTTCAACGGAAATTTGTTCGAAATTCCAACGGTAATTTATTCGAAATTCCAAAGGATATTCATTCTAGTTTCCAACGGATATTAATTCGACTTTCCAACAGAAATTAATTCGAATTTCCAACGGAATTTCTTTCGAATTTCCAACAGAAAATCTTTCGCATTGCCCCCTTGATTTGATATATCCATTTTATTGGAAACAGCAACAGCGCGCGCCTGTCTCGAACACATCCAACTGGATTTCTCGAAATTCGAATGAATTCCCTATGAAAACTCAAATGAATTTCCGATGGAAATTCGAATGAATTTCCGATGGACATTCGAATGAAGTTTCGATGGAAATTCGAAAGAATGTCCGATGGAAATTCAAATGAATTTCCGATGGAGATTCGAATGAATTTCCGATGGAAATTCGAATGAACTTCCGATGGAGCGAATGAATTTTCGTTGGAAATTCGAATGAATTTCCGTTGGAAATTCGAATGAATTTCCGTTGGAAATTCGAATGAATTTCCGTTGGAAATTCGAATGAATTTCCGTTGGAAATTCGAATGAATTTCCGTTGGAAATTCGAATGAATTTCCGTTGGAAATTCGAATGAATTTCCGTTGAATTCGAATGAATTTCCGTTGAAATTGAATGAATTTCCCTTGGAAATTCGAATGAATTTCCGTTGGAAATTGAATGAATTTCCGTTGGAAATTCGAATGAATTTCCGTTGGAAATTGAATGAATTTCCGTTGGAAATTGAATGAATTTCCGTTGGAAATTGAATGAATTTCCGTTGGAAATTCAAATGATTTCCGTTGAAATTCAAATGAATTTCCGTTGGAAATTCAAATGATTTCCGTTGGAAATTCAAATGAATTTCCGTTTTAAATTCAAATGAATTTCCTTTTAAATCTCGAATGAATTTTGAATCTCGAATGAATTTCCTTTGAATCTCGAATGAATTTCCGTTGGAAATTGAATGAATTTCCGTTGAAATTGAATGAATTTCCGTTGAAATTGAATGAATTTCCGTTGGAAATTGAATGAATTTCCGTTGGAAATTCGAATGAATTTCCGTTGGAAATTCGAATGAATTTCCGTTGGAAATTCGAATGAATTTCCGTTGGAAATTCGAATGAATTTCCGTTGGAAATTCGAATGAATTTCCGTTGGAAATTCGAATGAATTTCCGCTGGAAATTCGAATTGATTCGAATGAATTTCCGCTGGAAATTCGAATAAATTTCCGCTGGAAATTCGAATGAATTTCCTTTGGAAATTTGAATGAATTTCCGCTGGAAATTCGAATGAATTTCCGCTGGAAATACGAATGAATTTCCGCTGGAAATTCGAATGAATTTCCGTTGGAAATTCGAATGAATTTCCGCTGGAAATTCGAATGAATTTCCGCTGGAAATTCGAATGAATTTCCGCTGGAAATTCAAATGAATTTCCGCTGGAAATTCGAATGAATTTCCGTTGGAAATTCGAATGAATTTCCGTTGGAAATTCGAATGAATTTCCGTTGGAAATTCGAATGAATTTCCGTTGGAAATTCGAATGAATTTCCGTTGGAAATTCGAATGAATTTCCGTTGGAAATTCGAATGAATTACTGTTGGAGATTCGAATGGAAATCCGATGGAAATTCGAATGAATTTCCGATGGAAATTAATTCGAATTTTCAACAGAACTTCATTCGAATTTCCAACGGAAATTCATTCGTGTTTTCCAACGAAAATTCATTCGAACTACCAATGGAAATTCATTCGAAATTTCAACGGAAATTTATTCGAAATTCCAACGGTAATTTATTCGAAATTCCAAAGGATATTCATTCTAGTTTCCAACGGATATTAATTCGACTTTCCAACAGAAATTAATTCGAATTTCCAACGGAATTTCTTTCGAATTTCCAACAGAAAATCTTTCGCATTGCCCCCTTGATTTGATATATCCATTTTATTGGAAACAGCAACAGCGTGCGCCTGTCTCGAACACATCCAACTGGATTTCTCAGCAATTGACGTCATATGTTAGAACATCAAGAGGGATTATTGAGATCCTTATCACAGTTTCCGTACTACAATGCGTTACGCATGATTCCGCGAATTACACGATCGGTGATTACAACGTTTGAACTTATGAATGAAATCGTAAAATTTGCTCACCTACTCACGTGTTGCATCGGATGCAAATAGATCATGTAAACAAATCTGAAGCCACTGTTGGGCGATGGGGATCCACACAACATTGCAGGCGAAGCCTATGCCTTGGAGATCATTTCAGGCGAACATCGATTTGAATTGGTTGCGAGTTGGATGACATCATCGGAGATAATTGCCTTACGCTGCTGTTGATGTTGCGGTGGGCATCCATTATATAGCAATGCGTATCTGGATAGCTCGAGCCTGCTTATTAATGGTATGCGTTGAGCTTTAACTACGACTGGAGTTCCACTATATGTTATTTTTGGACTAAATTTGATTTCTGAAGCAAAAGCGCAACTGAAAAAAAATTCAATGCAATCGGTTTTGAACAAAAAAACATGTTCTGCTCTGACCATGTCGACCTTATAACTGATGGAGACGCACGGTAAATCAGGTGAACACCGCCAAAATACAGACAATTTTCCAAATTGACAATGAACTTTTTTCAACAATTTGGAAATGATTTTGATTTGAACACTTTTTCATTGTTTCGCTTAGTGGAATACATTTTCCTACTGCGAGAATATCGATCTTCGAACCTCGATCTGTTACGGAAGATCGACGAAGATGAATGGAATTTTTCTGCCCTAATCATCTAAGTCCTACTATTTGCTATAAACTTTCTACAATATGCCAAATAGCTTAATGAAATATTTGACACGGGTAGTTAAATATTAATATTTGAAAAACATGTTAAACCATATCATAAATGATAAATGTATTTTGTTATATCTTAAGAGCTTTGATGTTCAGGACATTGTTAATTCAAAATGTTAGTAATTTCATACACAAAAGTTTTTCAATTTTTACTTTAACCAAAAGCGACTAGATTGTGTTGGCCTTTCTCTAGAGATAATATCACAGGGCCACAAAAAATCTACGAAATAATATCGGCAAAACGCATTTTATGTATACATCCAGGAAGCATGTTTTGATCTTTTCCGTTCTCGCGAATCTGGTAGTTATTACTTTGATTTTGATACACCAACCCTCATTTAGCGATAACAGGAACGCGTGCTCCAAATCTAACATCAAACACGACCAGATATCGAGACCATACCGTGCTTTTAGTGAAGTGACCCCCTATCACTGCAGTCAGGGGGCAAGCCTCCAAGCAATGTTCTTGCGCACCGCCGCTCTCGCATTTGGCACCACGTTGTGGTTGAGCATCAAGTCAGGTAAACGTACTTATTCTTATCGGCATTATTGATTTATTGACAGCTTCCCAAGAAATTTGCTATCATTTCCGAACAGCTTGTTTACCACTGCCGGTCACTTATCGTGGTATCGCTGTGCGATTTTTATTCTTGGCTGCCTCTTCTTTGAATGTGCGGTTTATATTTTTGGCGACAATCTGGGTCAGTTCATTAAGGCCGTGACATTACCAAGTGTTGGAAGCATTTCGCAAGAAGAAAAATTCAATTAAACTGTGCGAAGAAATTTTCACCATTCCCCAGAGAGCAATCTAGCAATCAATCGTGCGGGAGATATCATGTTAAGTGACCTGCTGCAGGTAATTAGAATACGCAAACAGGTCGACTGCTCGCGCAATTTCCGAGAATTCCCAGCCAAGTTTCCGCGAAAGTTATTGTGTTGTGACTGTTTGAGCTGATCGGTGACGTCCGAGCTTTGCAACAGCAGTATCAAGAGGAATATGATGAATCACGCATTTTGAGGCAAGATCTATTTTTAATCTCGACGTACGGTTGGAGGCTATTTGAAGTGGATTAACGCTGAGGTGTGCTGTGGTGCTCGTCACCTGTGCCTCGTCAACAGTGGTGCCTTCTTTAAAGATTTGCTATAAAATGAAGATTCAAGTCAAGCGAAGGTTTAGTGCTTACGTTGATGTTCCTAAGACATTTTTAAAATATTCATAAAAAGTAATATTTCTTGAACGGAAGTGTTGATTTTTCTAATATTTCGGAATTTATATAAGGAAAGCATTATAGCAAAAACGTATTGTTGAAAACACAGATTTTTTTTTCATATACACCTCGCACCCACCGCAACTATCTTCTTTTCCCAACAATAACCTTCTTTGCGCCTTCATCAGATGCTTATCAAGTTCTTCTTTTTTGAAGGTCGTGCCAGAAATTTAGAACAGAAAAAAAATTCTTCATTTTGAGAAAAATAAATTTTTATACAGCTAAAGCTCAAAATTTCTTCACAAATAAGAATATTGGAATATAATTTTGAAGAGCATTCCAATACTATCTCCAATTTTGCGAACTTATTGTTCGACGTCAAATTAACACATTTTATATTGCGCCAAAACTAAGCCATTTATCAATGAAGTGCTGGCATCTCTGCTACCATAGAAGTTACTTCAAACCGAGGGGAGAGGAGCCTCACTCTCGAGTGTGGTGAATACTAATCGTCTTCTATGAGAGGGTAGGAACACAATCGGGTATAATCGGAGGCGTCGGTGGTGATGTCTAGCTTTAAGTCGTCATCACCTGGAAAACGGGGAGAACAATAAGATGAATTAATTCGTATGGATGGATTGCCTCCGGCGCGGATAGGAAACGGAGGAAGAGGATTAATAAATTTGTAGGAATTCTCGATCGTCAACACCAATACTAGAGACCCGGCGAAACTAGTTTGCAAACTTTGCTAGCGTCAGAACATGCTTGAATCAGATTAGAACCGGTCATCAGTCATAGATATGTTGCGGAAGACATTGAACGTAGTTTTGCGTTAGGTCTGTGGTTGAGTTGAAAGCGTGATTGATTTTTTGGAAAATAATTCAGTGCCCGAAAATATTGCTCATGATGTCAGTGGACGCTAATAGAATTCTTTTTTTCCCACAGACTCCACAAACCGTGCCAGCTGGAAACTTTACTTCGGACTATTTCTCTGCATACGCAGACGATTTTGATCTATCGCTGCTGACATCGAGTGACGGCGAAGTTCCATTAAGTCCGCAGTCGCAGCAGCAGCGCCAGCAGCTACACCTTCAACAGCTGCACTCGATGCCCCAAATCGGAGTGAGCGCCTCCTTGCAGTACATTCCTGCAACGATATTCCACGACGTACCGGCTACGGTGCAGCAAACTCTACAACAAATGAAACAGGAGAAATCGTCGAACTGGGCCGAGAACATTGCAGAATCCACGTTGAAGTCGGCCTTATTGGAGCAGCTTCAGGCAGGACCTCAGTACCAGTACTATTCCAGCCCCCTGCTGAGTCCACCGCAGAAGACGTACGCCGTTTTCCCACCATCACCAACCCCTTCCATTCCGGACTTCCAGAGCCTTAACTTGCCGCAGGCGACTGGGAATTTAATCACCATCAAACAGGAGTTCTGTTCGCTTCCTCCGTCACCACCGGATTCGAACGGAGCTCCTTCACCCGTTCACTGCAGTGAGATCAAAACCGAGTTCGACATCGAACCTACAATCGATATTGATTCCCTGCTGGGCTCTCCGAAACAACCCAAGGAGGAACCATTTGATAAGCCCCAAGGTTTCAACATTCTGCGGGAACACCTCCAGGACACTGGACCGCAACGTAAATTCAATCAAAAACCCGTTGAGCTAGAATCATTCATCGGGGGCATGAGCACGCATGCTGATCTCGATACGATCTTCGAACTTGCCCTGCAGGAAGCCCGCGATGGAATCCAGGCAACATGCACTCTTCTTGGAATCTCCCCCGGTAAGCAACCCCGTACCCATTATCCAATCGCGTTTCTTCTAAATCCCATCTTTCACAGATCCCCTACAATGGACTTCGGATCAAGTCCAACAGTGGATCCAACTAATGATGAACAAGTACAACCTACCACCGCTAATCAACACCGCTGCCTTATTCCCGGAAAACGGCGACCAGTTAATTCTTCTCACGATGGACGAATTCGTACGGCGTATTCCGCAGGTGAGCACCGTTTCACAACATTCCAGCTCATAACCCGGCAAGGCCGTCTCCGTTGCGATTTCATAAGCCTTGCTCAACTCTGACGTCATGTTCGAATTATCCATCCCGCCCACCACACACCGAGCCAGGGCCAGGTAACAAGAGCAGTGAGCCGAACGAACGCTGCGGCGCTCGCCATCTATCTCTCCAATCTTTCGTTCGCCCATTGCGCTCTTTCGTGCCGTGCCATGCCGCAGTAGTGAGTGGTCCGCCAGCGCAGTCTCGGGTTTTCACTTTCACCGATTGTATATAAAATTATGCTCCCTATCCGCCGCCGTACACCTCTCGCCGAACCCAAGCCCATAACACGTTTGTTTATTTCATCCAACTACATTCCATTCAAATGATAGCAGAGTCGAGTACGAAAACCGCAATTTCCTTACCTCACATTATCGGAGCCGCGTGCCGGCTGCCTAAACTGAAGCAAAATTGTCATCATTTCATTATTGCGTTTTTTTTCTACTTTTTTTGCTTCCTCCGTTGCAAAACAACCCACAGGGAGGTGACAAACTGCATGGACAGCTGGAGCTCTGGAAGCAAATCTTTCGCTCAACGATTGTTGCTACCAGCACCAGCATCGGGGGTGGAGGCGCGCCAGTGGGGGATGCTGTTCCTGTTGCTGGTGGTCCAGCAGTGGTCCAACTGCCCCCATCAACGATTATGGTGGTGCCCCAGCAGCAACAGCAACAACTGCAACCGCAGCATCAGCAGCAGCAGCAGCAGGATTCCGTCACATTTGATGTGGATTCCGGCAACGATGATATCAGTGATGGTAAGTTGATAGTCGTTATGAGTTTAAAGGGTTCTCTCAAACCTACGCGGTGCGACTCGGTTGTGGAATCGCTGCACGGGGGCATAGTATATTAATTACGTAAGATATTCTTCTGGCTTTTCAATTCCCATCCACCGGGGTTAGTAAGATTGTTTTCATATAAATTAAAAGCTTCAATTTAAAGCTCCCCTTGATTCCATAAACGATAACGAAATTGATGTACGGCCTCTTGTACTGATGCAGACATATCAGCGCGACAATTTAGCACAGCAAAGTCGGCACGGGGAAACTTCTCCATACAAAACACGGAAAAAAGTTATTGAATCACTTTCGGTGGACAGGTTTTACTGTAACAAAGCGAGACATTGTTCCACTATTCTGTAAAACTGATCACTATTATTCAAAACTAATCATATTTGACGGTCTTGAAATCAACCCCTATGATCAGAGTTATTCAATATGATTATGATTATAAGAGATTTCTGCAAGTATTGTAATAAGAACTTTTTTAAGACCTCCAATACATTTAGAAGTGCATGCTGTTCCAAATACATGAAAATTTTACATGCATGAAGGGCCCATGTATACTTCATAGGATCTATACAGATCCTCGAAAGACAGATGCATAGACAGAGATACTATTATTGGATATTCAAAACCATCCTTAACACCCTGAAATGATGTCCTCAATTACTTTTGGGTCTCAGGCAGCGTATATCTTCTGTACTTGATTTCTAACCAAACCTGTTGCAATCGAACATGTCCATGGGTGGTTGATTCACCATTCAAATCAAAGAAACACCAAAATAGGCTCCTAGGTCAACAACGCCTGGTGCCAAACCGAAAGCAACTCAGCATGTCTAGAAAATCTCTTGAGCCCTTGCATTTGATTCACTATTCAAAGCTTGGAGGGTTCTTTACACTGTTTGGTTTTAGTAGATTAAAACTTCTTCGTCAAAGAAACAATAAGTTCACCCCATGAAAAGATTCACAAAAAATTAAAGAAAATTCAGGTGGTATTCAAAAAGCTGTGAAAGTTCAGATTAACCGAGAAATTAATGAGTTTCAATTGCGTAAACAAATCTGGATGTAAGTCCATAGGAGATGTTCAAAAATATCCAAATTGTTCTGGAGTTGAAATAAATATGTCGACCAGATTGATTACGCTTGTTCCCAAACCAAAAGCCAGTAACTTAAAATGTTGCGTGTGATTTGCAATTTAAATTGGTTAATTGTTCTAGATGGTATCAGTCCAGCAGGCCAGATGGTCATTAGGGGCCTCACACACGCTTTGACATGTTGTTCAACGTTGACCACGCCCCCCCCATGTTAGCCCTACTAATTCAGTTGGTACAACCGTCTGATGAACAATTGGTAGTACAAACGTACTACTTCATCATTTTCTTTGTGCATATGCAGATGTGTTCGTTGCTTCTCCACGAATACTGAATTGGATGAATTTGATTGAAATTTGGTTAGAATTCAATTTGAATGGAATCACACTGAAATGGCATTGGGGCTTGAAATTTCAAATGCATTGGAATCGGATTTTAAATTGGATTAGATTGCAGTAACATTGGAATTAGATTGGAATCAGCTTGAAATTGGACTTGAGTGGAATTGGATTTTGTTTTGGTTGAAATTCAAATGAAGTTGGATTGGAAATGTAGTTGAGTTGAATTGAAATAAGATTTGGATTGGATAAGAATCGGATTGGAATTTAGATGGAATTAAATTGAAGGGGATTTGAATTGGAATGGGATTGGAATAAGATTGGTTGTGGATTGAATTGAACTTTATTGGAATTGTAGTGATGACGGATTGGAATGCAATTCCCACAGGAAATTGCTTGAAATAATTTTCGCAAAAATACCTGAAAAACTCTTCGGAGGAATTTCTGAAATAATTTCCAGAGGGATTCCTGTAGAAATTAACGTACGAATCTCTAGAAGAGTTTTCTGAATGCTTTCCAACCATTCCCGGAGAAACTTTTGGAAGAGTTTCCAAAGGAATTTCTTAAGAAATTCCCTCGTGATTTTTTTTCCAAAAGAATTCTTTCTTCCATAAATACCTCATGAAATTTATCACCGAGACAATCCTGGAATTGCTCCCAAAACTCATGCAGCAATTCCTCAGAAAAGTTTTCTAAGAACTTCCTTCGGCAATCCCGGAGAAATTCTTCTAGGAATTTCTGGAATAAATTCCTCTAGGATGTTTCAGAAGAAATCGGAGGAATTTACGGAGAAATTCCTCCAGGAATTCTTCCAAAACATGCTCCAAGGATTTCTACGGAAATACTGCAGAAAGTTCTTTGGAATATCTTCAGAAATTTCTCCACGAATAACTCCTGGAATTCTTCTCAAAATCACTCCAGCAAATCGCCCTAAAATTTCTTTAAGAACTTGGACAACCTGACTCGGGACTCCTGAAAATATTTCCTGAGAAGGGTTTTAACCCTTTCTTCCCTATAGTAGCTGTAGAGCTCCATCAAATTCTGCACCATCCAACTTTCATCGAATTGTTGCAACAATTGTGATAAGAAAATTATTTTGAGCTTTTAGTGGAAATTTAGTTTTTACTTGCCATAAGACGAGTTTGTACAATTCCATTTCATTTCACCACTTGATTGAACCATTGACAGATACGTATTTTGACCTCAACAGTAAGGCTGTCTTCAGAGTCTCGCACTTGACTCGACTCAGTCGAAGATAATATTCAGTAGAGAATCCGGATGATCGCGTACACAATGGCTGTTGAAAGAACCAGCATCGAGTCCAGTGGAGTCCCTTCCTCACACGAGCAGGAGCGACGACATCAATAACAGAAATTGGTATGAGCTAGCCTTGCATAAGAGGTAAAATACCAAAAAAGGATACCAAAAACTTAAATGCGGAATATAAGAGGCATAACATGCTTAGGTGTTTCAATACCATACGAATAATAATTATGCATTTGGTATTGAAATTCAATTTAATAACTGAGTATGTTATGACTTAAGTATTGTGCATATTAGTTTTTGGTATTATTCCTTTGGTATTTTACCTTTTATGCATAACAGAGTATGGTATCAATAACAGAATTAGGTATTATTGAGCCAATCTGTCCTGCCCGGGAAGCGTTCGCAAAAACGTAACCAGAACAAATTTCGACGATTTTCGAAATGCTTTGCTTCGAGATATGAGTTTACCACAGATCATTACCTATAAGGTAATAAAATGGATGTGATGCTACTCACGTACAGTACGAGCATGATGACCGTGCATTTCGCAGTTGCTATTCCATGATTGACCAGAACAATTGCAATTGTATTGGGAACCACAATCATCTCAGTCCAGATTCGGGTAACTTGCCATCGCTTGTAAGTCCTTCATCTTACCATGACTCTCATATCGAAATACCTCTTCAATAAAGCAGATTATCTATTCTTAGAACAACACCAATGTTGATCGACTTTCAAATCAATCGCTTTGCATCTCTGAATTCAACAGCAAAACATTCCCAAATATAGTGATGACTTTATTGGTGATGATCGAAGTGCTTTTTTTTTTCAAGTTCGTTTATTTGGTAGGCTCAGGCGTGTATAACACTTTACGGAGCCATGGTTCTTTGTGATATATACAATCAATATCATTTTATTATACAGTTAATAAGAGAGGGGAAGGAGCCAGCGTACTCGTGGTGACTCGAGGTTAGTTTACAATGTTTAAGGATGGACGGGGCTTAGGATTTGGGATAAGGAAATTTCAGCTTCTCATCCGGGCATTTGGCGTCAGTGACGATGTGGCGTGTCGTCATGCTCGAGGAATGGTTCGACTGGGAGCATCTTCCGGATGGCAAGAGCTATGGAGCTCTACGGAACAAAAAGGCAGAGACTAAACAAAAAAACTTTGAAGAAAGAAAAAAAAAACAAAATATTAAATTTTGATGTCAGAAGCACAAAGAAAACTATAAATGGCCTGCATATAGACAACATCACGATCTCCCAAAACACCTCGAACTTCCCTGAAGGGTTGTTTACCTCGGGCCACAAGGGTATCCAATAATTGCTCTCTGGAGGCGTCATTTTCCGAGCAGGACCAAACTACGTGATCGATGTCATCATAACCGGCTCCGCACCTACATAAGTTGCTATCGACAAGGTTTATTCTGTACAGATGTGCGTTTAGTGAATAGTGATTGGACATAAGTCTAGACATCACGCGAATGAAGCCTCGACTTAAGTCCTCACCTCTGAACCACGCTCGCCCAGAAACTATGGAACTATGGAAAATAGCCACCGTCCAAGTTCGTTGTGTGTCCAATTTCTTTGCCAACTTTGAAGAGTACTCTGACGGACTAATGGGGAAAACTCGTTGCTCGAGTATTGTCTATCATAAACTTCACCTTCCTGTGCGCCCACCTTTGCCAGCGAGTCTGCCTTCTCATTGCCGTAGATTGAGCAGTGAGATGGGACCCAAACAAAGGTAATCTTGAATGATCTTTCGACCAAAACACGCATCTGCTCTCTTATGTTTGTAAGAAAGTAAGATGCGTGCTTAACAGGTTTCATCGACCGGAGTGCCTCGATAGAACTAAGACTATCCGAGAAGATGAAATAATGGTCTACGGGCTGATTGGAAATTATCCCCAAAGCGAAGTTAATTGCTGCCAGCTCAGCAACATAAACCGAGCACGGTTCCTGAAGTTTTCGGAAGGTGGTTGAAGTTACATTGAAAACACCGAAGCCAGTGGATCCGGTAATGCGAGAACCATCAGTGAAATATCTGTTGTTGCAATTGACATGTTCATATTTTTCAGAAAAAATGGAGGGAATAGATATTTGTCGAAGATGATCTGGTATTCCTTGAATAGCATGTTTCATGGACAGATCGTATTCAATTGAGGAACTGTCGTTGGTGAAGTGAACTCGAGGGGGATTATAACACGGAAGACAAAGATCTGACGATATGTAGTTGAGATAAACTCTCAGGAATCTTGAACGACAAGTTAGTTCAAGCATATTATCGAAGTTATCTAGAACAAGTGTGTTACTTGTTCCACATTTGATGAGTATTCTAAGTGAGAGCTCCCAGTAACGGTGCTTTAAAGGAGTGACTCCAGCAAGCACCTCCAGGCTCATGTTATGCGTTGAATGCATACAGCCAAGGGCAATACGCAAACAACGATATTGAATTCGTTCCAATTTGATCAGGTGGCAATCAGCTGCTGAGAGGAAGCAGAAGGAGCCGTACTCTAAAACAGAGAGAATAGTCGTTCTATAGAGTTTGATGAGGTCTTCCGGGTGAGCACCCCACCATGTTCCGGAGATAGAACGTAGAAAATGGATCCTTTTCTGGCATTTTTGTATCAAATACTCAATGTGGAGTTTCCAGGTGCATTTGGAATCAAACACGACCCCAAGGTATTTAGAAGATAAAGATTGGTTGATGTCATCATTCAACAGCTTGAGTTTCAGTTGAGCAGGATACCGCTTCTTAGTAAACACAACCAATTGAGTTTTTTTGCGGTGAAAACTCGATCCCTAAATGTCTGGCCCAAACAGTCAGATTATCTAAGGTACTTTGCAATGGTCCTTGCAAGACAGCTGCACATGGACCTCTTAGAGAGACCACGGCATCATCTGCAAGTTGTCTGAGCGTGCATTGTCCTTCCAAACATCTGTCAATATCTTTAACATAGAAATTATAAAGCAAGGGACTTAAACACGAACCTTGGGGAAGGCCCATGTAGCTATTTCTGGAAGTTGTCAGAGTGCTGAGTGTGAAGTTCATTTGTTTTTCTGACAACAAATTGTACAAGAAATTATTCAAAATAACGGGTAATCCACTACTGTGCAGATTGCCTGACAGTACTTCTATGGAAACTGAATCAAAAGCGCCCTTAATGTCCAAGAATACTGAAGCCAATTGCTCCTTGTGCGCAAAGGCCAGTTGTATATCTGAAGAAAGCAACGCTAGACAATCGTTTGTTCCTTTCCTTTTCTAAATCCAAACTGAGTATTTGAAAGCAATGCATTTTCTTCGACCCAATGGTCGACTCTTGAAAGGATCATTTTCTCCAATAATTTTCTCATGCATGATAGCATGGCAATCGGTCGGTATGAATTGTGATTAGACGCTGGTTTTCCAGGCTTTTGAATAGCTATTACTTTGACCTGGCGCCATTCTGGTGGCACAATGTTGTACTCCATGAAACAGTTGTACAGGTCAAGTAATCGTCTTTTTGCGATATCTGGGAGGTTTTTAAGAAGATTGAATTTGATGTTATCGCATCCCGGAGCAGAGTTATTCGATGAAAGAAGAGACATAGAAAGTTCCAGCATTGAGAATGGTCCACCCAAAGAACCGGGATCAGTGACTGATTCTCGAAATAGCGGTTCTGCTGGTACGGAATCTGGACAGACCTTTTGCGAAGTTGAATATCCATCGATTGGAGTATTCTTCACTCTCGTTGGTGGAAATGCGGTTCCGCATGTTGCGGGCCGTTTTCCAAAGTGTTGTCATTGAGGTTTCTCGTGATAGTCCCTCGACAAAACGTCGCCAGTAGCTACGTTTTTGCCTTGAGAAGATTTTTGAGCTTTCTTTCGAGCCTCAAATACTCTTCAAAGCTCGGACCTTCCGTGTTTGCGGAAGGCCTTGAAAACATCAGATTTCTCAGAATACAACTTAGTACATTCATCATCCCATCCAGGAGTGGCTGGTCTTCTTATGACAGATGTACTTGGAACGCGTCGTTTCTAAGCTTCTAGTGCGCTTTTTGAATCAACTCAGTAAGGAATCGATATTCATCCAAAGGTGGAAGAGTATCAGTTGATTCAATACCAATTTTTACCGCCGATGCAAATTTTGGCCAGTCAATGTTTTTCGTGAGGTCGAAAGGAACATTAACTTGCTCAGATTGTTGATAGCTACTTTTAATTGTGGTAACTATCGGCATATGATCACTACCATGGGGATCTTGAATTACCTTCCACGTGCAATCTAATGATAGTGAATTTGAACATAAAGACAGATCAATACGGCTTTGTTGACCATTTGGTCCTATTCGAGTTACTTCACCAGTGTTCAAAATATTCAAATTGAAATCGTCACACAAATCATAGAAAATAGGCGCTCTATAATCGTCATACGTTTCGCCCCATCCAATACCATGTGCGTTCATATCACCCAATATCAATACTGGAGATGATAGGAGGGAGACTGCGCTCCAAAAATGTCGACGATTAATAGAGGCATTTGAAGGAATGTACACTGAAGCTATGCAAAGATCTTTATTCTTCACATTTACTTGGCATGCGACGATTTCTAGGCCGGGAACAGTCGGAATGGGAATTCTGTAGAAGGAGTAGCATTTTTTGATCCCCAAAAGAACGCCACCATAATGATCATCCCGATCTTGGCGAATAATGTTAAAATCGTGGAAGTTGATTTCATCTTCAGAAGAAAGCCATGTTTCACAGAGGTAAATATATCGCAATCGGAATTGCGAATCAAAAACTTGAACACGTCTAATTTATTTTTCAGACTGTGACAGTTCCACTGCAGCACAGTGATTGTATCTTCGGTGTTGGCCGTATTATCCATCGAAAGATACAATTTCTGCAAGAAGGGCCATGAAACAGTCAATTGCTGCAGATAACTTTCAACAGTTGGAAAAAAGAGGTCAATGATTGGCCTCAATGAATTCGGAATATTGAACAAGTTCAAAAACGGTCCACAAGGTCCTTAAAGGAGATCAATCCTCGCTTGGACGGAATACTTTTCTAGAAGTGCGAATTTGTTTTTTCTTTCGTTGATTCTTCTAGCTGGATGTTTCTTCGAAACATCGGATTTAGGCAATGGCGGGAATGTCTTACTGCAACTAGGATCAAAAGAAGCAGTAGGGACAGATTGCTTCGGGATTTTAAATAAACCCCATTACCTTCAGATTTTGGCAAGCTTTATGGATGACTTTTGTTCTCTTACGGCGCGATCCCGGGAAGACGGTTGCTTCCTCTTTTCGGGCACGTGTACCTCCGCAGAATCATCCATGTCGGCTGCGTCAGAGTCCAATTCGTCAATTGATATGGAATCATAATAATCACTTACACGAACGGTGGCTGAAATAGCAGTCGATGCAGTGGCTGTGGCGGATGTGTCTTGCGACCTAACCATTTCCGCATACGACTGCTTGGAGCGCTGTACCAACGAGCGCTTCACTTTTTGGGTGCGCTTTTGTACACCGGGCATTCTTGCAAACCATGGGGAGGGTTCAAACCACAATAAGCACATTTTGTTGCTTGTTGCTGGCAGAACTCCTCCCGATGTCTTTCTGAGCATTTGCCACAACGTGGTTTGTTGTCACAAAACTCGGCAGTGTGACCAAGTTGTTTGCAGTTGGTACAATTAAATACCCTTGGCACAAAAGACGCACCGGAAACAACATATTTTCTATATCGACATATTTTGGAAGCATCGAACCGGCGAATGTCACCCGAAGCGAGCCTGACTTGGAATAAACCTTTTGCCATCTACCGTGGCTGCTGAATGCAATTCCTTGCAGTCCAGAATATCCACGGTAGATTGCAGGGCGTTCTTTAGGCGACCTTTCCCTGCAAGCACATCCTTGCAAGTCAAGCTCGCTGCGTTGATTACGCCTTCTATCTCGACCTCCCGCGAGGGCACATAAACTAAATATTCAACATTGTACGCCCTGTCGCCAGCAATTTCATTCGCCACCTGGTATGTAGGTGCGGTGATGCGTAGTTTGTTCCTGTTGATTTGGCTGAATTCAAGCTTCGTAAAACGACGCGTCAAATCTCGTTTTATGCCCAGAAAATCTAGGCTCTTCACTTTCTGCCGAAAGTAAACAACCCAAGGCCCAGGCGAAGCCGCATGGTACAATCGTGTGCGCCCTGCATCTTTTGGAGGCCCATTGCCTTCCACAGTCTCTGTCTCCATTCTCACCCCGCAAGGTGGAAGGATGATTTTGCTTATGTTAACTTAAGACTAATAGCTAATCAGAAAAAAACTTAAAAAAACTAATTTTATTTATTCTATCACTCCGAATCAAGCAGATGGGAGAACAATAAAAACGTTTCTACTTATTCGCCCCTGCTGCTGTAGGTAGCAGCAGTAACAATAGCCTGCTTCACTGGCGTCGCCAGAAGCAGCTACTTCACTCGCCGACAGCGATCGCCTTGGATCCGTAGGTAGGCACCACACAATAGACTCGCACTACCGAACACAATCCGCGATGAGACACAGCACACACGTCTGGCTCGTTCGAACTATCGGCACGGAATGATCGAAGTACTTATCATGTCGAAGTCACCTAAATTGGGTCCTAAAATGAAGAATCGATATCCGATTTTCTTTCAGGGAGCGGTTAATCATCTTGAACGCGTCAGTTTTTCTTCCGACTCATAAGTCGACTGGAACATTGATCAATTTGAAATTTAAAAATAAATGGAAAATGCTTCCTCGACATTTTCGGTCATGTTTGACGCTGATAGTTCATCAAGAGCAAGAGATGTTGCTCAGTTCTGAAAAGTCTCAAAAACAAAAATATCATTTTAACTGACTTATATTATTATCAGTTATTTATATAACATCGGTTCATGTATTCTTGACCGATGCATTATCGTTTTAAATCATAAACGATGTAGGGCTTTAGGACTCAATTCTATCTCTTAAGTGGACAAAGTTATTGGGGTGCAAAATAAGTAGTCCCTTAAAAAAATATATTTTCGCTGAACTTTATTTTTTATTTTTACATTTTTCCAATGTTCTACTAAATTGTAGATGCATCAAAAAACATTTTGACGCAGAAGCATGCAAATTGATATCTTTTTATTTAAAGCAATTTTTTAACCTTTCGTGGTAGCTGTTATTTGTCATAGAAATATTCCGCAAAATGCATCTTGTTTTTGATCCATTATTTAGTTTTTACGTGCATGCTCTCTGCTGGTTTGCTTAAAAGATATTTTAGTTACTAGATAAAGATTGTTGTTTCGGTTCCCTTTGTTCTGCTGTCCGGAACATGTTGGGTACCAAGCTGTCAAATCGTATGGATCATTCTTCTTTGACATTTAGCTCCCCTATCCTCGCCAGCAAAAGATGTTCCGGACAGCGACGACAGCGACAATCTTTATCTAGTACCGTCGTCGGGGGTGACAATGGGTCAAATGGGGTGAGAATGGGTCACTGTTTCAACTACTTAGAATGCTTCTAGATTGGATTGAATGTATCTGAGGGCAAGAAGACTAAAATATAAGAGACCTTTTTGAACGATTTTGCTCTAAGACCTCCAGACTGCCGGTGAGAGCGATGACCCATTCTCAGCCCCCAGACCCATCGTCACCCCCAATGGCGGTAACTAAAATATCTTTTGTTTGCTTACATAGTGCTGTTGTTAGACAAATATGAAATTTTATTCGGAAACGAGTCTTTCGATGTCTTGTGGAGTGAGTCTTTATTTAAGTGGTAAGAAAAAATGACAGCAGGAGAATTTTTTTTTTCTTTTGTTGCTGCAAATCTTGTTTAGGTACATTTTAAAAGCGGCAATTGTAAGATACTTTGTTGAAGACACCAAATTTCTAACTAACTTTGCACCACTAAAGTTCCGTTCACTTGAGAAATAGAAATTTGGTGTTTTGACAAAATTTAAATTGCCGTTTTTACCATGTTTCCCTAACAGATAATATACTTTAGCAATAAGGCCGATGCAAATCTTCTCTTCTTCTTTTTCTTCTTCTACTCTTCTATCTTCTATGTATAAAATAAGTTGCCATTTCCTTTGAGGCAATAAAACTCACGAACGCATGGACCGATTTGCAAGATTTTCTCACTAATCGATTCGCCTTGAGATCAGTTGTGTTTATACATATATACACTAAGTTGGCAAAGTGGACTGGGAAAGTTGGAAAATTGTCAAAATACAATATTGGGGCGAGATGGAAGGAAATCCAATGCGATCGCACAAAAAATGATCTAGAGTGCGGCGCTGCAATGAACTAAACAATTGACAGTTAGAATGCAAAATAATTGGGGATGGGTTGTTTGGTCGAATGCCACTAGGCCGAACAAAGCATTTTCGACCGAAACCCATCTGGCCGAAAGTGTCGTTTGGCCGAAAGGTTCGTTTGACCGAAAGGGTCGTTTCGCCCAAAAGGGTCATTAGGCCGAAAAGGTCGTCTGGCCGAAATGATCGTTTGGCCGAAAGGGTAATTTGGCTGAAAGAGTCGTTTGGCCGAAAGGGTCATTTGGCCGAAAGGGTCATTTAGCCGAAAAGGTCGTTTGGTCGAAAGGGTCATTTGACCGAATAGGTAATTTGAAAAGTGAGAAATTATGAATGAGAAGTGAGACGTCTCACTTCTCACTCTTCATTTTTCTCTTCTCACTGTAAAAAGTGTGCGCGAAGTGAGTAGTGAGACGTCTCACTACTCTCTTCGAGGTTCTCACTTTTGACAGCGAAAAGTGATTAGTACGAAGTGGGTAGTGAGACGTCTCACTTCTCACTCCTTATTTCTCACTATATAAAGTGAGTAATGCGAAGTGAGTAGTGAGATGTCTCACTACCCACTTTGCACTACCCGTTTTTCACAGTGAGAAATGAGGAGTGAGAAGTGAGACGTCTCACTCCCACTTCGTACTACTCACTTTTTACAATGAGAAGTGAGAAATGAGGAGTGAGAAGTGAGACGTCTCACAACTCACTTCATGCTCTTCATTTTTTTACAGCGAGAAGTGATAAATGGAGAGTGAAAAGTAAGACATCCCTCTTTTTACTACAAATTTCTCACTTTTTTAATCACCTATTCGGCCAAATGACCTATTCGGCCTAATGTCTTTTCCGTACAAATGTGCTATTCGGCCAAATGACCCTTTCGGCCTATTGACCATTTTGGGCAAAC
Organism: Armigeres subalbatus; assembly: GCF_024139115.2. NCBI lineage: Eukaryota > Metazoa > Arthropoda > Insecta > Diptera > Culicidae > Armigeres > Armigeres subalbatus. The sequence continues at coordinate 362,720,925 of NC_085141.1, forward strand.
GACCGTTTCGGCTAAATTACCCTTTCGGCCAAACGATCCTTTCGGCCAAACGACCCTTTCGGCCAAACGACTCTTTCAGCTAAACGACCCATTCGGCCAAACGACCCTTTCGCCCAAACGACCCTTTTGACCAAACGACCCTTTCGGCCAAACGACCCTTTCAGCCAAATGACCCATTCGGCCAAAAGACTCATTCGGCCAAATTACACTTTCCGGCCTAATGACTCTTTCGGCCTAATGACTCTTTCGGCCAAACGACCCATTCGGTCTAATGGTCAGTTCGGCCAAATGGTATATTCGGCCAAACAACTTTTGGCCGAATGGGTTTCGGCCAAATGACCCTTCCCCAAATAATTCAACCCCGAGCAAGTTCGGGTACGTTCAATCATCATAGTATCAAATAAAAAAAAAATGTCTCCCTCGCCGCTTGGATTTTATTGCTGGACAATTACATTGAGGGGGCAACATTCGTGAATTTTAAAAACGCTCTTTAATAACTAATTATAATGCAAATCGATCTTCGCACCTACCTACATTATTAAAAAAAAATACATCACAGATATGTAAAATGCTACACGTAAAAAAATTAAATGTTATTTATTATTAAGATATCTTATATTTATACATTGCATTAGGCATACCGAAACCAATACTTTTCATTAACTTATATTAACTTAACAACTTATGAATGTTATTAGTTTTTCGGTATGGGATCCAGAGATGGATGGCGCCCGATCCGAAAATCTGCGGCGGTGGCGACGTTTTCGGCCGTTTGTTCATTTCAGCTGAATAAAATTGTTAGCCAGATGAGAAATTACATATTTGACTAAACATTTTTCAGACTTGTGTCTATCGGCCAAATGGCCCTACCTGTCGTTTGGCCGAAAGTCATTCGACGAAAAGCCATTTATTCGAATAACAGGTTAGGCCAAAAGTCATCTAGCCAAATTCCATTAGGCCGAACTAAACGTTTGTCCGAAACGGTATTAATTTGAAATTGATTTGACCGAAAACGACATTTGGACATTTGGCGAAAGGAAACAGACATCCAAAGGGCCTAATTTGTAATTTGACCCTGAAAAATTATTTGCCCGAAAAAGGTATTTGACCGACTAGATAATTTGATCGAAAAATTTTGTTTGGTAGAAATGATCGTTTGACAGAAAGAGGCATTTGGTTCAAAAATGTTCTTTCTGAAAATCAATCATCAAAAAGCATTTTCTGTCAAATGACCTATCCAGCTAAACGGCTTTTTTTGGCAAAATTACCAATGCAGCCGAATGACACTTTCGACCGAAAGCCCATTTCGGCCAAAAGACCCTTTCGACCAATTGAGCTATTCGGCAAACGGTTTTTTTTTCAGCCAAAGGAACTGTTACACTGCCTTACAACTTTACTCCGTTCAAAAATTCTATTTCAATTATTTTTTGTTTTTATTTCAACGGGAAATCCTTTGAAATTTATATTCGAAGTTTTTCTTAGTTTTCACAGAAAGATTTTCGAAATTTTAACGAGGAATTGTTTGGAATTTCTAATGATATCATTGGTATTTCCACGAACAATTATCTGGAGTTCTAACGTGATGTTGTAGGGATCAATCAGAAAACTCTATGGAATCTATCAAACGTTGGAATTCTGCGAACTTCTTCAATTTGGCAGATTGAGACACGTAGTGGTGTAATCATCTTGATCTATACGGTGGTCGACCGAATGACCTTGTCAGCGGTTTGGCAACATTAACTCGAATTGTTCCTATTCCTGTTCTCTATTTGAGTTATCCCAATTGGCGAATAAGTCGTCAGGATGATATTTGCTTGATAACTGCTTCTTATCATGCTTCGACTACTTTTTGTTCATGCAACCTTTATTCGCCAATAATCAACATAATTTTATCGTTACTAGGAAATGAGACTTAACTCAGTTACCTTCAGTAATGGTTGCCGTCAGCAAATGCCAAACTCTTTTAACAAATGAAAACCAGGTTTCGATTCAGCGTTCTCACGACGCCATTGTTAAGTGCAAAATGCATTCTTTGATCGCCCATACTTGAGTGAATACGATAGGTCAGATTCGTTTTGTTCTCTTGCGATTCATAAGAAATATTGCATTCGCGTTCTGTTCGAAATAGTTGAAACATGAAAAACACAAAATTGTCTAAAAATAAAAAAGCCCTAATTAACGGCACCTAACTTGTTTTTCTCATGCGTTCAAGCATTTCACCAAAAATACTACGTAGTTACACCAGCTCCTACTGGACAGCGCTCACCTGTAAATAATTAAAACTCATGCCAATCAGTATTCAGCCAGTGAAAGGAATGTAAGCCGAGCCGCTATCAACCTGTGCTAATCGCACCAAAGGAACCAAATTGTAAATATTTAGAAACCTGCACTTCGTTCGATCGAGGCGTATCAACGCGCGCCGCCGTACACCCAACCTGAGGTTCATTTAATGGCTGCATTGCGCTGAAATATTTAAATCGCTCAAAACAGAATAACAAAAACCACAACATTCGCACAACAAAGAGCGACAGTCTGGGGAGTCATTTCGACCCGAACAAAGTAGGTAATTATCGTAATCAAAGTAAAAGGTGATCTTGCATCGCCCCTGCTTGTCGTCCTGACGACGGCCGTCTTCCATGGCCACAGTCAGTGCTGCTGTAGATCTGCATTCATGCTGTGTCTACTCCACTTCACTGCAAAGTCGAAAAAAAAACATTAAATACATACACGTAAGGCCATTTTCCCCTCCGTTGTCCACCCACTGCTGACTGTAGCAGCACAGTATCAAGCAAGACACGACGGAGAAAGCCTCCATCGAACGAAACGACCTCGTCGCGTTGATCGGTTGTGGACGACGATCGACGTGAGGAGGGGGGCAGAAGAAAAATGCAACTCTGAGACCCTGCCAGTGCCTGAGCTTTAGCATTCGGCCGTTATTCGTTATTATCGTGATTATTTCCCATTCGCTCTCCCATGGACAAAGGCAAAACCTCTCAAGGACGTTTGAACGACCTCCTGCGTCCGTCCGTCCGTCCGAGGCCCTTCCTTCGCCGAGCAGTGGATTTATGTTGTTGCGGTGGGCCGTCTGACTGTGCGACAGTGCAGCGGCCATGTTAAGCAATCCGAGCGAAATTGCGTCCACCCATGTGTTGGAGCCGTTTGTGGGAGCACTCGGGCGTGTGTTTGTCGCGCCTCCGAGACCGGTTATAGAGCGCGCACACGCGGGAACGTTTAGGCATGACCAAAACTGCATTCACATTTTATGAAATGGATGTGAATATGAAAAAGTGTTGCTTTCTTCGCTCGTTGTTGACTCGATGTTCGAATCGTGAGTGGATCGAAGCGCACGGGGCGGGCTGTTGCGCGATGTTGTGATTATGCGATACGATCCGAAACATGGAGCCATGATCATTTGATAAAAGCTCAAACAATATTTGTTATCAAACCGGGCACTGTTTATCATCAACTGCGGCCCCGAAGATGATCTAACTGTGATAGTGGACTTTGCTCGAGCGGCAAATGCCCGCAAATCGTTTTGAGAGGGTGGAGTTATCAGCTGGTATTAATCTTAAACAGTTTGATTAGTGAAATCAGTGTCTAGACCATTTTATTTGTAAACAAATTGGTTCATATGATAGTGGTGTAAAATGTTGAAAGGTTTAATGCATCTCTGTATGCATAAGCAAGTGATCCCTGCTTCTGTATGTTGAGTAAATGATAATTCCTATATTATTTTGCCCACAAAAGGGGGTCATGTCGAGCATGCAAACTCTTTATATTAAAACAATCAACAAACTGATCCGCTACAAACACTGGCGGAGCCAGAATTCTGGTTATGGAATATTTTTACAAAAAATCCCAATTCCTGTGTGCTAATGGAATTACGACATTTTAGGGGGGAGGGTGTTGGTTCTAGAAAGCAATTCCAGAGTGTTTCACTACTGACCAGAATTCTTCGGATGTCCTCAGGAACTCATTAGGAATTAACTACTGAATTTTTTTCGTAGATATTTCAAATAATTATTTGTGAAATACCTTCAGGATTTTTCCAAAAAAAATCAAAAATTCTGACAGAACACTTTTGAAAATTATTTTAGGAATTTATTTCCAGCAAGAATTCCTAACAGAATTTCCGATTTAACTCCTTAAGGCATTTCTGACGGGGAAAAGTCGTTTGACCGAAACCCATTCGGCCGAAAGCCATTTGGTCGAATGCCACTAGGCTGAACAAACCATTAGACCGAAACCCATCTGGCCGAAAGTTATTTGACTGAATAGGACATTTGACCGAATAGGACATTTGGCCGAATATAACATTTAGCTGAATAGGACACTTGACCGGAAAGAACATTTGGCCAAATAAGACATTTGGCCGAATAGGGCATTTGGCCGAATAGGAGCCTCTTGAAAGGAGGCTTCCGAGCCTTTTGAGAGGAGGCTTCCGAGCCTCTTGAAAGGAGGCTTCCAAGCTCTCTTGAAAGGAGGCTTGAGCCTCTTGAAAGGAGGCTTCTGAGCCTCTTGAAAGGAGGCTTGAGCCTCTTGAAAGGAGGCTTCTGAGCTCTCTTGAAAGGAGGCTTCTGAGCCTCTTGAAAGGAGGCTTCCAAGCCTCTTGAAAGGAGGCTTCAAGCCTCTTGAAAGGAGGCTTCTGAGCCTCTTGAAAGGAGGCTTCTGAGCCTCTTGAAAGGAGGCTTCTGAGCCTCTTGAAAGGAGGCTTCTGAGCCTCTTGAAAGGAGGCTTCTGAGCCTCTTGAAAGGAGGCTCTGAGCCTCTTGAAAGGAGGCTTCCTAAGCCTCTTGAAAGGAGGCTCTGAGCTCTTGAAAGGAGGCCTGAGGCCTCTTGAAAGGAGGCTTCTGAGCTCTTGAAAGGAGGCTCTGAGCCTCTTGAAAGGAGGCTTCTGAGCCTCCTGAAAGGAGGCTCTGAGCCTCTTGAAAGGAGGCTTCTGAGCCTCTTGAAAGGAGGCCTGAGCCTCCTGAAAGGAGGCCTGAGCCTCTTGAAAGGAGGCTTCTGAGCTCTTGAAAGGAGGCCTGGAGCCTCTTGAAAGGAGGCTCTGAGCCTTGAAAGGAGGCTTCTGAGCCTCTTGAAAGGAGGCTTCTGAGCCTCTTGAAAGGAGGCCTGAGCCTCTTGAAAGGAGGCCTGAGCCTCTTGAAAGGAGGCTCTGAGCCTCTTGAAAGGAGGCTCTGAGCCTCTTGAAAGGAGGCTTCTGAGCCTCTTGAAAGGAGGCTTCCTGAGCCTCTTGAAAGGAGGCTTCTGAGCCTCTTGAAAGGAGGCTTCTGAGCCTCTTGAAAGGAGGCTTCTGAGCCTCTTGAAAGGAGGCTCTTAGCCTCTTGAAAGGAGGCTCTTAGCCTCTTGAAAGGAGGCCCTTAGCCTCTTGAAAGGAGGCTTCCGAGCCTCTTGAAAGGAGGCTTCCAAGCCTCTTGAAAAGAGGCTTCCAATTATCTTGCAACGAAACTTGCAAAGCTTTCCAAAAAAGGCCTTCATGACTTTTTTACGGAGGCTTTTTCTTTTAGATTCTTGATTTTAGTTCAGAAATATATTCTCAACAGATTGTTCAACATGTTGTATAGATCAGGTAGAATGCATTGAAGATTTTTAAAATTTGTTCATTCGCCGTTTTGTCCTTTTGAACTTGTGTCCCACAGCCCTTCACACTATGCTTGGGATAAACTGGATTGAAATTCTTTGATTTACTTATTACGAGAGAAATTACGATACTTTGAAATACTCATGAAATATAACTTGGATGAATACTACATGACTACAATCCCAATTATGGGTTTTTCTTTTTGGCATGAAGTATTAATTCCAGATTCAAAACAGTATTTTATTTTACTGCTGTCTGGATTTTCAAAGGAATTCCCTAGAAGAATTCCCGAAGGGATTAAGAAATTCCTTTTGAAAACCTATTCAGTTTGTTCTTTGGAAATTCCTTGGAGAATTTATTCGGAAATTCCTTTTGAAATACATTTTGATATTCCTCCAAGAATTTCTTCAATTTTTTTTTTCCAGAAAATCTTTCAGATATGCTTTTGATAACTCCTCCAGGAATAATTTGTAAAATTTCTTCAGGAGCTTATTTGAGTACTTCTCCAGAAATTATTTCGTAAACCCTCTGTAGTATTGCAGTGGACTGTAACTGCTGCTGGGTGCTCCGGGTGAAGCGCGAAGCCAAAGCTGCCATAATGCAGCGTATCCGCCAACGAGTGCTGGTTCCCCATTGGAATCTGCGGGATGGGAAATGAGAACCTGGTAAGGGCCAAAAATTACCTTTTTTGTGGCAGCTGACGGACTGAGGGACCTTCTGGCAAGATACCAAAACACACACACACACACACACACACACACGAGATTTTTCTAGAACATTATATCCCTTTTTCGCTCATACAAAAAGTTCAATGAAATCTGCCCGCTTCGGACAGTCCCTCGAAGAGGACCGATGATTACCACCGCAGTTTGAACATTGGAGCTCTTCTTGCGTTATTGGGGTGATTGATGCCATGATGTTGTGGTTGCATGCGCGATCTTCGTGCCCTTCGCCACGAGTGTTGCACCGATGGGCCATGTGGCAGTTTTTTGTTCCATGGCCGAAGTTAAAGCACCTCATACACTGAGTCACATCACGACCTAAGCAACACCTCTTGTTTCTCAGTGAGTAACAACAACTGTGGTGTGACTTACTAAAGGTCTGACTTATGCACAACGCGTCGTATTTGGAACTCTTTTGTGACACAAAAAGCGCAAGAGGTGGAGCCTATTTGCAACATCTTGCAGCTACAATGAAAATATAACCACAAAAACCAACCGGGAATCGAACCATGGACCTTGAGATTTGCAACCTGCTACTATAACCATCACACCAACAATTCTGTTTGAAGATTCTGCTACAAGTGTACTACATAAACAACAAAGTCATTTGTAACTTCATTGTACCTTATACGGAACATGCAGGGGACTATCAAAAATAAAATACTGCTCAGCTGAGCTCAAAGTGTTTTGCAACATATCAGAAACATTGTTGTAACAGCAATGAACCGAAGTGTTATTAATTCTGCAACTTATCTGTTTTGTTTCTGATGTGAAACACATCGAGTTTTAAACCACCCAAGAAGTCAGATGGGTAGAATATTGCGACGCCACTTAAACGGCAATGAAACATTGTGATTTTCTGAAACTGGAAAGTTGCTTTAGTGTGACTCGATGTATTGCCAGTGTCTTCAATGCAATTTATTAGGAACAAACACCTATTTGAAAGATGTTGCGCGTGCTGCTTGGGGATGGAAAGGTCTGTAGCGTTGCCACTCGACAATGATGCTGTCAATGGCTTTGATTTTCTGAAGATCCTTCAACGAGATGGATCCGTTGACCAGATGAACCAGGTAAAGCTGGTCTCGATATTTTCGGGAGGTATCCCGGCGGGTGATTTTGAACAAGTTCGTGAGCCGCAGACCGGACTCAACCAGTAACATTTCCAGCTCTTTGATATTCATATCATCCAGTCCTCGTAGAACCACCTTCAGCGGTTTGTCACTCGGAATGTCATTAGAGTAAAACTCATGTTTTCCTTTCTCAAGAATCTCCAGCACTCTGTAGTGGTGAAGTTTCGTGTCTGCCATAAGCTTGAGTCCATCAGTGCAAAGTTTGAGTGTGCACTTGAGGTTGTCTGCAGATATGCGTTCCCGTAGCACGGACCGCAGATTAGAGGGATTCCCTTTGACGAAAATCAACGGGCACTTCTCCTTCCGCTCATCCGTTTGGCCAGTGGATCACCGGCATCATCATCCTTCAGAGAGGAGTATATGTTGTTCGATGGAGCTTTTTTCTTGCGCCCTTTCGTCACGGCTGAACCAGCCGCCGTATCACCCATAACGGGATCGAATCACTCGCGATCTTGTGTACTTCACGGTAATGGCCCCTTTCTGAGATGGTGCTGATGACTGATCAGATGGTCACTGGTGCTGGGGGCACCATGGTTTTATTCAAAATTTGTTCTGCGTTGAGCGCAGAAGATGGCGATGGTTCCGCAAGGAGGCGTGGCTAATTTCTTCACTTCGCTGGGTTGCGGACTGAACACACTCCCACCGAGAAAGAAGTGATGTTGTAGGTGCACCGCCTTCTTCTAGAATGGATAGTGGGGGCAATTTATGGATCGGCCGCATGAAGATGCTGTTCCCCAAACGGTCATCTTCGACGCAAGTCAGATTATCGGGACCTTGTCTTCCTTTAAAGGCACGACGGTTTTGGAAACGACATCTGCATGTTTTCTTGTCCATTTCGAACGAGTTTGAAGCTCTACCAAATATTCTTTCGACCAGCGGTTCCAAAAATGCTGTCGAAGTAGTTGAATATGTTGACATTTTCGATTGATGGGAATGTCATCGAGACAGGCTTCAGGAATAGCAATTAAAGGTCGATTGATCATCAAATAGCTCAAAACATTAGGGTCATTGGGGTCAGAGGAATGAGCAAAAAAAAGTTCTCGAGTTTGGTCACGGAACCGCAGATCAACTCACTATTGGGTTCCTTGCACTCAAATCCGCCCTTGCGTTGAAGAAGCCAAAAATAAATAAAATGCAATAAAATCCGGTGAGTATTTTGCCTTTACTGCCGTGTTGAATTTTCACCAACTCAAATTTATGATATTTCCACTCACCCGGGACTATGACGAAAACAACTTAAATTTGGCTTCTCCCACGAAAGAGCACACGTTGGGTCGATGCAGCTCCCTTTGTTTTTAATAACATTCATGAGAGGGAGTGAGACAACTACCCACTAGTGAGCTAAAAATGTGAACTTTGAACTCAAAGTTGAGTAATTAAAAAAAAATTTAAGTGATTTATTTTTTTCTGTGTATGGCCTCAATTTGGTAAAGGAAGGACGCAAATTCCATAATTGCCAGGGAAGCGGATTGATATACTTTTTTCATAACAGATATGACACTTTTAACTCCAGCCTCCCATAACCCTCCGAAATAAGGTGCGCTAGGGGGAATTGTTATCCACTTGATCTCCTTTTGACTTGACAAAACTGCGATAGCCTTCCACCACTAGTGAGGTTAGCCTTGAAGAGCTCGTACAGCTCACGCAGTTCCGATCTCGCTCCCACGAAATTGGTTCCATTATCACTATCAGTAACTCCTCTTCTGCAAACAAATCTTAGTAGTGCCACCAAAAATGCTTCATATTTTTAGAAAGCATTTTAGCTAACATTCCGCGAGACACAATATTAGCCGGATTGTCCTGATTTATTACTGCAACACGATTTCTCACGAATATCTGTAGACGATCCATAGGTTTGTTCAACCATGTTAAATCTACTTGGCTGTCCGACCAGAGAATAACTGTAGTAGGGGTAGTAGTAGACAATGGAGCGATTGAACAGACCTTTGATTTGCTAGTAATCAACTTCGCAATAGCTGTGCCATCGTCGAATACTGATCGAAGGTAAACACACGCACCGTAGGCCATGTTTGAAGCGTCTGAGAATCTATGGATTTCGATCTTGACAGCTTCATTCGTAACAACTCGTCGTTTAACTTCTGCAAGTGGTAGAGCATCCAAGAAATTTGTCCAATCCTTCAGTAATTCTCCATCCAGTTGATCCTCCCAGTCAATTTTGCTTTTCCAGAGTTTTTGCATTAGAATCATTAGAAATTTTCTAAATTATTCCTGGAGGGAATTCCTAGAGACGACAGGAATTCTGAAGGATATTTAGAAGAAATTTTGGAAATAAATTCTTGCGGAAATTTCAGAATGAATTCTCGAAGAAATGTCCAAAGGATAGCCTGAAAATTTTTCGGATAGATTTAGCAAAGGAATTCTTACATAATTTTACGATGAAATTTTCATTAGAATTTCCGGAGAATTACCGATTGGATTTTGCAAAGAAGATCCTAGAATTTCTTCTAAAATTCTTTCGAAAATAATTTCACAAAAACTACTCCAGGAATAATCAAACTTCTAAGAGAAAAAGTCATGAAATATATTTCAATTTTAACAGTGCCAATGTAAGTCAATTTTCGACGGAATTTTGATCTAACACTACATCTTGCACTTCTTTTGGCCCTGAAATTCAACATGCTTCAAGATACGAAATAGATCAATTCTGACGCAGCTTTAGGAAGAAAACATCCCAGCACCGTATCTCCAATTGACTATCAATTAACAATTTCCCATTTCTTTATTTCCAGATGACGATGAAGACATGCCCCTGGAAGGAACCGCCAATCCGACCGGCCCAACCACATCCGGTGGCCCAACCACCACCGGAAGTAATCCCACCACCGGCAAACCCCGCCAAGGTGGATCCCACATTCACCTGTGGCAATTCCTGAAAGAACTCCTGGCGACGCCGGAACAGCACGGAACCGCCATCCGGTGGATCGACCGTACCAAGGGTGTCTTCAAGATTGAAGATTCCGTCCGGGTAGCTCGTTTGTGGGGACGCCGCAAGAATCGCCCTGCCATGAACTACGACAAACTGTCCCGCTCGATTCGGCAGTACTACAAAAAGGGCATCATGCAGAAAACCGAACGCTCCCAACGGTTGGTCTACCAGTTCTGTCATCCCTATTCGCTGTAAATGTGGACGCAAGCGTAGCTTCGAGAGTGCAATGTGATTTATTTGGATGCGCGCGAACGAGTTTGAATCCGAGTGTTTGTTTGTTTATTCTAAGCTATTTTAAGTTATTTACCATAGCGAGTGTGCGAAATGTGAGCGTCGGAAAAATCTCTTCCAGGAGAAAATTATGACTCACCGATACTAGGTGAAAAATTTTCTTCCAGAAATCGATTTTCCCCAGTGCGTGTATGCCTGAGTAGAGCATAAGCAGCAAAAATCACTCTTTTGTATTATCGCACCAACCTCCGTCTGGCGGCAAGTGGTATTAACTTGTCACGCGGAAGATAATATTCGTAAAACGATGTGATTTATAATTTAGTCAACAGCCGTGCAGGAGGACGCTTGTTGTAGTTTTTAAGTCAGAAGGCCAAGTATGCAACCGCGCACTGTCTGTCTGTCTATCATCTGTTCGCCCAAGTCCGGTGAGCTGCCGGAGCGTTAGTACAACGTCACGAGCGGATTACCGGGAGCGTAGCCCACAGAAGCAGCAGCAGTTGCCGAGCAGGCCGGAATCTCTATCGCAAAGAATCTCAAACATGTTGTTCGACAATGTGGGAAGCTTTAGGTGCGGTTACTCTCGGACTCACAGCGGTATTTGCCCATCAAGACGGAATCAACGTTAGCCGAGTCCACCCGAAGGACGGGGAAGGTAATTTCTTCGCTTCGTTTGGGAGCGGACAAACGGCGTGATTCTCGAAACGATGGATAAATCCAACCGGGAGGATCCAGCAACCGAAGCGAACGATCCCGAATAGTATGAGATCTGATTTGAACATTTCGTGTAGGATTTTTTGCTGTATTGCTTACCGAATCATCCAATTCTAACGGTCCTTGAACCCCACACGATCCGTTTGTTGATCCGAGGGGTGGTAATAGAAGGGCCGCAGATTGGGGGTCGGTAATTTTGGTCCCATATATCTATGATATATTTTTATTGTAAGTTCTATGAACGATACAATTAAGATGGTATTTAATCCGGAGTAAATACATCGATTTCAATTCATTTCTTCTTTAGATAAGACTTAAGTTTGCCAAACCATTGTAAATAGGAAAAAACGAAAAATCTTGCTAGGCTATCGTTGCAATATAAAACGTAGAGTAAGGCGATCGACCTCATCTGCAGAATAGGTCGATCCAAATTTAGTCGTTTCTAGAAACGAGTCAGAAGTCAGGCCAAAAGCTGTCGATCGGAAACAAGAGCTCACTTTCCGATCGAAGGCTTTTCCATCCCAATTTCTAACCGAATAGCTTATACCAATTATGTATTTTTAAGTGATGAACTTTGTACCATCTTAAAAATCACTTTAATAAAGATAAAAAAAAAAAAAAAAAAAAAAAAAATTATGTATTTCAGCCAAAAACCAATAGAAATGGCTTTTGCTTTTAACTTTCTTTAAAGATGATGTTTTTAAGAATGGTGGCCGGGTTATTTTTATCAAGGGTATGATAAGAGAAGAAAAAACATTCTCATTTGAAACACATACAAAATCATCAAACATTAACCAATTGTGATCTAAGTGCCTTAACGATATTTAATATAGTTCTTCCCTTTTTTAATCTAAATTATTAAACTCATTTCAAATGATATTATAAGTGTACCAATTAATAAATTTCCTGGAGTTGCTACTACGTACTATTCAAGTTGAACCAAGGTTTCAATGTGGTTGAAAATACAATTTAAGTTAGCTTAGTTCTTTGTATTTCTCTGTAGATTTATTTATCATGAATAATAAACGTAAGTCTAACCAAAAAACAACACAAAATCCTCAATCTGCTTAATGGTGCAAGAATTTGAAAGAAAACTCCCAAAATGGCTGGAAATTTTAAAACTGACAGAAATAGTTAAACTAGAAATTCCGAAATAATATTTTAAGCTCTTTTTAGTGGAATGTATTCAATCGTCTAAGACGAGTTAAGTAACTCCATTTAATTCCACCAATTATTTCGATATCTTTGCAGATACGTAGCTGATCATTAACTGTGTGGTCGTCTTCAGTGTCTCGTACTAAGTCGAGTCTCGTACGAGACACTGAGACGACCACACAGTTGTGGTCGAATACGTATCTGCAAAGATATCGAAAAAAATTGGTGGAATTAAATGGAGTTACCTAACTCGTCTTAGACGGTTAGAAATTCCGATTATTATTGATGGCTAAAGAATTTTTCTATTCTTAAAAGGGATTATTTAACATATTAGACAAAGTTCAGAAAGATGGATACAATTTGTCAAAAAAATACATTTATATTTGTCTAATACCAAACAAACAGTTTTCGAATGGATATCATATTTCTTTGCATCATTCCAGACGCAGACTTCATTTGATTGAATCATATCTACAATTGAATAATATCACTTTAAGTCATTATAGACAGCTATTTGCCCTCATTGAAGAAGTTCTATCTTGTAGTCTAGGCAAAATGTCTACTTCTTAAGAAGGAATTATATCCAGGATAGGGAAAAAAATAATCAAACCACCATTGCTTCATTTCTGGGAAAGGCCCATTTTCAAAGAAGGGATCACATTTACCATTGCCTTAACCCTTTTAAGGCGGCTGTGTCACATATGACCCATCCGTCTTGAAAGGGTAAATCCGGACAAGCGCTTACTTTTAAAGAAGGAATCACATCTTCCATTATATTAATCCCGACAAACGCCTACTTTAAAAAAAATGAATCACATCTGCCATTGCCCTAATCCGGGCAAGCGCCTGCTTTTTAAGAAGGGATCATATTTACCATTGCATTAATTCGGGCAAGCGCCTTGTTTTAAAGAAGGGATTATACCCACCATTGCTTTAATCCTGGCAAACGTCTATTTCTAGCGAAGGGATCTTATCCCGGGTAGACGAAAATTGCTCAATAACAGTAAAACGTGATATTGATAACAAAACATGATATTAACTTGTTTGAAATAAGAGTAAAAATAACAAGCAAAAATAACAAAAAAATGCACCGAAATATCATAAAAATAGCAGGTTTTGCCATTAACAAGAACTTATTAATATCTTGAGCCATTAGTTTGTTCTTGTTAATGGCAAAACCTGATATTTTTATGATATTTCGGTGCAAATTTTTGTTATTTTCGCTTGTTATTTTTACTCTTATTTCAAACAAGTTAATATCTTGTTTTGTTATCAATATCACGGCTTCTACCCGGGATCCAATGACAAATAGGAGATGATCAATTCTGGGGAATGATTCATTCTGGCGAATGGCTTTCTGGGTAATGGTTCATTCTGGGAAAATGTCTCTGGCAAAATGTCTTTCTGGCGAATGTCATACAACCCTGCGTTCCACCATGCGTGGAATAATGAAAATGACAGTTGTGCGTTGCTTCCGTATTGAATGGTGTGCTCTTAAAAATGTGAGTGAAATTAGTTTTGGATTTCGGAAGGCTTGTTAAAGCCTGTCCACGTTAAATTTCGGACACCCATCTCCCAATGCGGATTTTTTAAAAAATCACAAACCACTTACACGATCCATTTTCATAACAGATGAATCTCTACACTTTATGTGATGCTTTCAGCATGTTTCAGCTCTCATCCAATTGATGAAATGGCAACAAATTATTTGGGCATTATCTAAGTGTCAGAAATTTAACGTGGACAGGCTTTAAAAGCTTTTAAAAGCACATATCAATTTTGATTTCAAATTTCAAACACTTCGTGTTGATTCACGCCAAATATAATGCTCTATAAGCATGCTTTTGGCAACTTAGTATTCCTGGCACAATAACAAGTAATTTGGAGGTGATTTGTCGGTGGCTTTAAGACAATAATAAATGTTTATACCTATGGGAATTTGTTTGAAACAAAATAAATCTTCTATATATATAAAACAAAGTTGGCATTTGTAATGGTTTTTCGTACAATTTGCATGGAATTTTAAAATTTTGATCATCTTCTTCCATATATATAAAACAAAGTTGGCATTTGTACGACCGCGCATCACACAGGAATAGACAGCCCAAGTTTTGCTTATTTATATTCGTTTTCTTCTTCTCTTTACGAGGAAATTTCTAACAACATACTAGAGACGTTTTATAGAAGAAAACTAAATACGTATTTGTGACTCAGAATGGGGTATGTAACGGGTGGCCACTAAATAATGGGAATGGAAAGAATGGCTCTGGTAGAAAACTGCAAAGAAGTACAGTTCAATCTGATATATGTTATATAAAGAGTTGGCCTTAGTCTTTAAACATGCGTTTAAACGTTGACGATAGCATATGGTCCGTGGTCCACCGGTAGGCATCCCGAGTAGCGAGTGCTGCTAGGGTAGTTTAATCTTGCAGGTTTCACATAACCGTTGGACGGCTGTCATTTCCGGATAGTGCTTCTGATCCTAGGGATGAGTTGTTTCGTGTCTTTGGCCTTCCAACTATCTTTGTATACAATGGAGCTTAGTAGACAAAAACTCCTTAAACAGTTTTCGAAAAAAAATCACGTTTCAAATTGTCCACCGTGTACTTTCTCCACGACTTTTGTTCGCTTGAAAGAATTGTACAATGTGCGTATTTTCTGTTGATGGCATGTTTTAAGCAACTAAACATGTTAGAATAAATGTGTGTGGGCAAAAATTTTCTGAATATTCTAAGGATTCATTCACATAAAGAGATATTTCTTTGAAAGCATTAACGTCCTCATAGAAAAGTATTGCTGTATTAAAATTCCCGTTTTGAGTGGCTATCCGTTAAGCGTCTCAAGTAGCCTTGCAAGCAAAGGCGTATGATTCCTAATCCAAGTTCGATTCTCGGTATGGGGTCGTACACTAATTACGTAAGCACTTATGGGGGAGGGGAGTCTGCCATTTTATTACATAAATAAAAAAATATTTATATGAGAAAAATCTTACATGGGGGGGGAGGGATGTTTGAAAATTCCAGAAAAATTGCTTACGTAATTAGTGTACGACCCCTATGGTCTAAGATGTTTTCGATGTTGGAGATATTCTCGACACCCTGAACATAGTGTATCCATTGTTTTTGCCACACAAGATACTAAATAATGCAATAATGGGCATAGAAAAGCTTTCAGTTTATATTAAGGAAGTGCTAATGGAATATTAAGTTGAAAATCAGGCTAAGTTCCAGTTGGAATGTAAAACCATTGAAGAAGAAGAAGGAGAAGTAAGCGTTTAAAAAAAAAAGTGAAACATAAGGTCTTGAAAATAGTTCTATGTTTTAGTTCAGCGGCGCAGCCAAAATTTTTGATAATATGAATTTTGATTTAAGTTTAAATTTATTTAGAAATTCCGCGGAATTCCGTTAAATTTCGTTAGAAGCTAGTTTTTTCTAGCGATTTTTTTGTAATTTTACGAAACGAAACGAAATCAAGAAATCAGGTTTCGCCATGCTCAAATTCCGCGAAATTCCGCGGAATTTCGTTTCGAACCACCTGAAACGAAATTTTTCGAAATACCGCATATGCTTATTAATCGAGCTAAGATGTCGAAAGAACTCTGGAGTAGTGCCTAGACAAATGATTCGTATTCTTATCGGTTTTCACTTGTTATATCGAAGGTAATCGGAACGATTTGTTGTTCTTATCGGTTTCGAGTTACAATGATTTGTTTTCGGAATAAATGATTTGCATTTCTCAGCGATTTCTGCTTGTATTGTCGAAGGTGCTCTTGAAGAGTATCGTATTGTTGCAGCATTCGATGGTAAAGGGGCGGATTGGTCGTGCAAAAGGTGGACCAGCAGAACGCAACGATTCAAATTTGAATTAGGATGTATTTTAAAATGGGAATTGAGTACGGATATTGGATTGTAAAATTAGACTTGGCTGCAATCGAAAAAAAAAAAAAAGAGATGTAAATAGTTGTTTATGAAAACCTCAAGTAAAGTGGTTTTTTTTCCTCTTTTTGGTGAGAGAAGAAGGGGAATGTGAGGGAGAGATATATTAAAAAATGGAGAATCCTATTCCAGCGTGCATTGATAATGCAAATATCATTCGTATAACGGTTCGGTTGCCACATTGACTAGTGAATAGCAAGCCATGACTTTGCCTCCTTCCTCGTCGGGCAACGAACGGAGTAACACGCTGAATAAGACAGCACACCAGCGATCACACCAACGGATAGCTCGTTCGGCGAATGTGGGCCACACAAATACATGGTTCACAAATTCCAATTTTTGGTGCTTTGTTAACTCCTTTAAGTACGCTATGCCTATCCATCGTATCAAAATCTTGTTGACTAATGTGGCCCAAACGCCGGTGCCACAGTTTTCCAGCTTCAATGTCACATACATTAGCTTACTTCTTCGGCACGTCCACTTCAAGTTCGTATAAGTTTCCTCGTAAGTACGTTGTAGCAATTGATCTGATATTCAACTTCAGTATAGCTGAATTCTCATTGAATACAACTTCAATCCCTGCTTTTGCCATTTTTTGACTGACATTAGGTTATCACTAAGGCTTGGAACATATAGGACATCTGGACATCGTGGAGTGGAATTCCACGGTTACTTTTTCCGATAATAGCACCCACTAGTTTGGCCTCCAAAAATTGACCATCCTTCGCGACGTTTCTGATCGCCGGCTGGTGCACAGGTTTCAGGGATGTAAAATAGGCTTTCGTATTAACGAGATGGTCACTCGATCCAGAGTTTAATTTAAAGATGATCTTCCCGACGCTTTCTCGCTCGAAATTCCCTCGATCTACCATGAATGCCACTGCTTTGGATGAATTCGCCACATTTGCATTAGCTTTACCTTTCCTGCAATCCTTCTTCATATGGCCTCTTCTTCTACATGCATGACATTTACCGTTGAACCTTGCTTCTTTCTTTTGTTTGTCACCAACAAACGCCGCTGGCTTGTCCTCCAGGATGTATTTTCGTTCGTTTCGCTTCGACTCTTTATCTATCAGACGGGTCTTCATTACTTCGTACGTTAGATCATTTTCAGGTAAGTTTTCTAGAGCAGTTACCAGTGTGTCGTATAATTCCGGAAGCGTCAACGCCAGAGATGAACAAATATCTTTTTCTTCTAGCTTCGATCCCGCATACTGACTTATTTGGTCTATGGTACACGACGCAACTGATGAATCAGGTCTTCAAATTCCAGCAAATGAGTTCGATTTGAGCTGCCGTCCTTTAGATGCAATCTTGCAATTTGCTTCCGGATCACGGTCTGCCTTCCAGCTGATTTCTTCGCAAACGTATCTTCGAAACTCTTCCACATTGCTTTTGAAGTGGGCTTATCCCGGACACATCCAAGATGAGTATCAGACACGAAACCCACCAATAACGCTTTAGCCTTCCTATCCTATTCGGCAGCACAGCACGTTCACAGACTCCAAGTAGGTTTGAACAAGGAACTGCCAGACATCATAGCCTTTCCCAGCGAAATGCTGAGTGGAGCCAGTGGAGATATATCAGCTTCCACACTGATATTCTTCCCTCCCCCTTCATACGGGAGCTTGGCAGAAGGAAGGTCGTGTGATATGTGCCATCACAAATATCTCCCTCCGCTCGCTTTCAAATCGACTTCTATAAAAACATTCTTCATGCCTGCCGTATCCTAACGGAACTATCAATTCTATACTTTCGCCTCTAATTCTATCATGAACATGTACGTCTAAGTTGGAAGATGATATTAACATTTCCATATCATTGTAAATCGTTTAACTTCACGTAGAAGTAACACACACAAAATCATTACTTTAGTGTACAGAAAGTTTGCCATTTTCGCTCGATTCAACTGATGTATGTATATTGTTCGCAAGTTAGTCTACCAGATATCAATGGACGACTTAAATATTTCAAATGATGTTCATCGACGTTCAGCCCTGTTACAAAAATTCAGAAATCTCGTGGGATTCCCAAAATCCTGGATAGGTTCAGAAAACCATAGGTGTTGCGCTCCCCGTAAATAGAATGTGAAGCAAGATCCTGATTTTTAAAGGATTTTTTGATTTAAACTCCCTAGTAACATTTTGGTTTTGAACTGGTTTTATAACACTCTTATAGAGTAAATTATGCTCTTGAAGGCCCTTATAAAACTAAAAATGTTACTTAGGCTCTTTTGTCAGCTTTCAATTCAGTGACCTGACAATTCCTACGAGCTTTCAAACGGCAATCTGACCACAACAAACTAACCTTTCTTTTCTGTTAGAATAACTTCTAGGATGATTTAAAAAAACAGTTTTACATCCCAATACAACTTATTGGTCGTTAATTTTTAATTTAGTTAAAAAAAATTGCAACAAATTAACTTATAGGAGCATTTGTTAACACATAGGTCTGTTTCACGCCTACGGAGACATTTCCACTGGTTCCATTGCTACAGCGACAATAAAGAAGTTTAGAGAATAACAAAGTTTGCGGAGTTTCTAAAGTCCATCCGAAAGATTACAAAGTTATTTCTTATTCAACTTTTAGTTACCTCTACCTGAAATCTGTCACTTGTGTTGATGTCATTATTACTGGTTTGTGCAATGAACCGACGGTTCCTTCGGAAATGATTGTTAAAATTATCTACGATAATATCGGATCTCTCCTTAAATTTTCTAACAATTTGCCCGTAGTGCCAATCTTTTCCGCTTTTCTTGAACATCACTCGTTGTCCTTCATTTAGAACTGGCAATGGTTTAGCATGTTGGTCAAAGTATTTCTTCTGGGTGCTTCGTTTCTTATCAATGAGATTCTTCACCAATGTTGTAAAACGGGCTTGGTGGTCATATGGCTACCGCTTCTGTCTTATACGCAGGAGGTCGTGGGTTCAATCTCAGGCCCGTTCCATTCCTCCTACTTTGTACCTTTTCATATATTTCTCATGTTCTAGCAATCGCTAGAACTGGAAATGGGCTTTCATACCGTTTCCATCTTCTATCCCTATTCTTACAACTTGGTAGTTCTAGCAGGTAACTGTTAGAATTCGATACGAGCAAAAAAAAAAGCTCGTTTCGGCATCCAATTAGAATATACCACCCTTTCATTACTATCACATTGGCAACCCGTTAACCAAGACGAACCTCTGCCATAAAAAACCTAGCCCCCAGAATCCAATAAAACTCCGCAGGAACTCGTGGCGAATGCAGAGGTGCTTCTGGCGAATGCAGAGGTGAGCGCCGTTATCGACCATCTAAAAATACTAGAGCTCTCGGACTGTGCACATTGAGGGTGGATAGCAAATCCCATGCTTCCATCCATTGGTTCCCTGTGCAATTGCGATTGTTCTGGTCGATCACGGAGCAGCAACTACGAATTGCACGGTCGTCATGCTCATGCTCATGCTCAATGAGATTCTTCACCAATGTTGTGTCGATATCTCTATATTGTAACAAAGTGGGATTTATTGGCAGTTTGGTCTTCAACAAACGACCAAAAAATATTTGGGAAGGAGACATTTTCATGCTGGCAACAGGAGTATTATTATACTCTAACAGCCGATACTGAAACATGGACAACTCCCCTACATGGACAACCCATTACTTTGGGGATGTCTCGGTTCTCGGTTCTCGATTACATTCATCTGCATACCTATCACATTGCTCGAAATTGAATGGAACATTGTCACATCTGATCTCCGTGGGGTAACCATAGCGACAGAAGATATTTTCGAGTGCCCTAATAACCTGAGCAGCAGATTTATCCTTCAACATTTCGGTGCAAAGTAATCCAGAGTAAGCATCAATCAAAGAAAGATAATTATCACCCCCATACTCAAAAATATCTACCTAGACTTTGTGGAATGGGTAATCAGGCCGACTGTCTTGAAGCAAAGGCTCTTTTTGATTGTTTCGTTTGAAACTCTCGCATGTTTTGCAGTCTTTGACAGTTTCAATGATATCGTTAGTCATACCTGGCCAATAGACGTGGATGCGAGCTCGTGCGAGTGTTTTTTCTATTCCCATATGTGGAGCATGTAACCACCGACACATATTATGTTGTAACTCTGATGGTATAACTAAACGATGATTTTTAAAAAGAAGACCCTGTTCAAAGTGAAGCTCACCCTTTACCTTATAGAATTGCTGAGACAAATCGTCTAGTTTATGGTATGATGGCCAGTCGTCTTGAATGTATTTGAAAATTCGGCTATATCTTTCGTCATTTCGAGTTGCTTCTACAAAGCTTTGTAATTCTCCTCGGACATGCAAACACGTTTTGTAACAGTGTGGATCAACCCAACCAAGTTCAAATCATCTTCGACAGGATCATCTAATGGAGCTCTAGAAAGACAATCCGCAACCAACATGTTTTTTCCAGGGGTGTAGACAATCGACAAACCCGGATATTTGAGCAAAAACATAAACATGCGATGCAAGCGCACCGTCACACTGTCTATATCACGATTTATTAATGTAGCAAGCGGTTTATGGCCAGATTGAACTTCAAAATCCCGTCCGTAGAAAAAATAGTGGAACCGTTCACAAACAATCCCGCAACCCCAATCCCGTCTTTGGAACTGTCTGTTTGTATGACCATTGACTGGTTCCTTAGGGTCATAGATAGTCAGTACCGGACTCGTAGAAATCACCTGTAATAAACTATTCAGTTCTTCATCATGAGCGGAAGTACACTGCCATACTACATCCTTTCTTGACACCTCTTGCATAAGAGCCGTCTTTTTTGAAAGATTGGGAATGAACCGTACCAAGTATTTGAACAATCCTAAAAGTCTCAGTACCTCAGTTTTATTAGTGGGTGTTTTTATTTCTGTAATTGCGCGAATGTATTTGTCGTCGGGACGAATAGTACCATTTGAAATAACATGCCCCATTAACTTGATCTCTGAGCATCGATATTGAATCTTACTGTCATTGAAACGAATATTATGCTTCGAAGCTCTTTCCAAAACTATTTGTAAGGTCCTATCATGTTCCTCATTATCTCTACCAGCAATGGTAAGATCATCGAAGTAGACTTCAACCCCAGGGATATCTCCAAACATTTGCACCATTTTCTTCTGGAACATTTCTGGCGCACTGTTAATACCAAACGGTACCCTGTTCCATTTATACCGGCCGAAGGCGGTCATAAAGGTTGTTAAGTCTGAGCTTTGAGAGTCGAGTTCCATTTGCCAGAATCCATTTCTTAGGTCAAGAACAGAGAACACATTCTTATTAGACAACGTACACATAATGTCCTCAATTTTAGGAATCAAGAAATGTTTTCTTTTTATGCAAGCGTTGAGTGGCTTAGGATCCAAGCAAATCCTTAGTGAACCATTGGGCTTTTCTACTATTTGAATGTTATTAACCCAATCAGTAGGATAATCCACCGGCGAAATAATACCTTCAACAACCATCTCATTCAACTGATCTTTGAGCCTATCTTGCAAGCTTAAAGGAATTTTTTTCTTGTAATGCAATGCGGGGGTCGAACCTTCTTTTAAAACAATTGAACAGGTTCCAGGACACTTGCCAAGACCATCGAAAATATTTCTAAACATAGAGAGAAATGTATTTACGTCAGGCGGCAAATTACCCTCCACGCATACGGAGTAAGTACGTTTAAGAAGACCAAGTGCAACACAAGATTCCAAACCCAGGAGTGGCTCAAAATCATTATCCACAACTAGAAAAGTGAGAGAATGTCTTTCTTCACTGTCTTTGTCTATGCAAATTAGTGACACCTGACCGTGAACTTTGATTTCGTTAGAGCTGTAGTCCAATACACGATATTGCTTAAATTTAGAAATTCCAATTTTTAATTTTGTAATTAGATTCAACAGCATACAGTTTATATCAGCTCCAGTATCAAGTTTAAAGGTAACAGGATAATCCTGAATGAGGAACGTTTTCATCCATCTCACACGCGCTACAACTCTGTCATTCAGACTTCTGTAATGATAAATGTGCGATAACCCTGTCAATTCAGCACTGTCATCCTGTTCTACATTCAACAATTTACCTGAGTCACGCCATATATTTGTTATAACCCTATGTCAAATAGATAGTATAGTCCGCCAGTCTTTGTGTAGAGTTGTCACTAGTTGAAATAAATGTAAATGGCTACCGCATGTTGAAGTGATTTTATTGTCGTAAAATAAAGAACTTTTACATGGTGTCGGAAGTGGAATTAATTTTCCAAGTCGTCGGAATTCGAAGTTATCGTTTCCGTTAAAGCGTGTCGTCGTCGAAGATAGTGAACAAGATCTGTTTCGACGGAGTAAAAGTGAAAAAAAAAAACAAACTCAGAGAAACGCAACAATATGGCGTCAATGGAGCTGCGTTTGCCCAATCTGTTCCAATTTGGCGGCCGAGTGGCCGAAGTGGAAGCAAACGTTTTTGATCTACATGATCGCAAATAAAAAGGATGGTGACCCGGAACAAAGCAAAATTGCCACATTCCTGTGGTTGATTGGACAGCGAGAAGTTGAAATATTCAACACGCTATTTCCCAACGATGGAACCTTAAACGGAATGTTTGGTGCTGGTGGAGGACAAGCTGCTGTAGCTGGTGCTGCTGGAGCTGTGGCTGGTGCTGCTGTTGGTGGAGCTGCGGCTGGTGCTGCTGTTGGTGGAGCTGGTGGTGGCGTAGGTGGAGGAATACCTGCAGGTGGTGGGCGAACTTCGAATGACGTTATCGACGCTTTTTATGATTATTGTTTGCCAAGGAAAAATGTTGCCATGGAAGCCTTTAAATTCAATATGATTATCCAAAAGGAGAAACAATCATTTGGGAGTTTTGAAACTGAGCTGCGTACCCAGTTGCAGTATCGCGAATTCGAATGCACTAATTGTCAAACATCATATGCGGATCGTTTGCTGCGCGACCGGATCATAGTTGGATTCCAAGATAAAAAACTTCAACTAAAATTGCTGGATGGAAAGGATGATCCCTTGGCCAAGGTAATCGAAATCTTTAAGGTGTTCGAAGCTGCTGCTGCTAATAAACAACTGCTGGGCCGGAAGAATGCAGAAATCAAATCATTGGTCGAAGAATCTCGGAAGGCCGGAATCTTGTCAGAAACTCCAGGAGTAGCTGTAGTCAAACGAAGTTGTTACAACTGTGGTCAAGCATTCAACGGTCAACATGTTCGTCATTGCCCGGCGATAAACATCAGCTGCAATAAGTGCGGCAGGATTGGCCATTTTCAAAAATGTTGCAAGGCTGGAGGAAGCGATGTTACGAAAGGGAGGCCGCAGCAGAAGGATGACAAGGAGAAGACGGTGGTTAAAAATATCCGATCAATTGACTGGTGAACTGTACTATCTATTTGACATAGGGTTATAACAGTGCTGAATAAATATATTTTACACAATAGTAGTATTATTACACAAAGTAGGAAAGTGACGAGCCTGGAATTGAGCCCACGAATTCCTGCTTATAAGACAGAAGCGGTAGTCACTAGACTACCGAGCTCGTCTGAAATGGATAACATCGAAAACATGCTCAAATAATGATTATAGAGGTTTTGTTCTATTATTGGCAGGGTTTTTTTATGACTGGCTCAAATTTGGCCTAAACATTCTTTGCATATCAAAGAATATTGTGGCCAAATTTCATAAAATTCGGTCGACAAAAAACCCCTGCCAATAATAGAACAAAACCTGCCAAAGCCGTCTTTCCCCCTAATACTTTATTCTTGATCGTCGTTATCAAAAACACGACCCACTCGTTTAGTAGATGGTTTGAGTTGTCAAGTCTTAATTTGTTTTGAGTTACCTTAGGGGCCGTACACATATTACGTAAGCCCTGGGGGGGGGGGGGGGGGTCGGTCAATATCTTACGCTCCATATAAATAAAAATTCTTTTGTATGAAAAAATCTTACATGGGGGGAGGGGGTGTCGAAAAACCCAGAAAAAATGCTTACGTAATAAGTGTACGACCCCTTACCTGTTGGTCATTTTAAATTCGAACTAACATGAGCAACTATGTTTTGCTAGTTTGAAAATTTATCCTTGAGCATAATTTATTTAATTTGGCTACTTTCCACCAGATGTCACCATCATTCACTACCAACTTGACAGTGGTAAAATGTAATCTCAAACACCACCGAACATATATGTCAAACTCACTCATCGAGCCACCAACACCATCAGTCGCAATAATACGTATATGTGCCCTCTGGAGGCGGCACCATCACCCTCAAATCTCATCAAAATAAAAGGGAAATAAAACGTCAAAAATCGTGCGGCTGTTGTGCGTTGTTGTTGGTCGCATGTTGTGTTTTACTCATCCCCGTCCTTCTGATCCTGCAGCACTCTCACCCTCGGGATCCTTACACCATCATGCACCGCCGTCTGTCGCATTTCGCTTGTTGATGCTCGCGCCACACTCATATAGCCATATGCAATAATGTGCCTTCATGGCAATACAAGCCACTACGGACGGCAACTGCACGCACGTTCGAGTGTTTTTGTTTTTTTTTCTTTTCTGCGACTTCCCGACTGACTATCCACCACAGCTTGTGTCCATCTATCCACCCATTCATACACAACAACAGCGAGCTTGGAACTGCAGCCTACGTTCAGTGCTTCGCTATATTACTTTTTTGTTTTATTGTTGTGCATCTCGTCATAATTTATCGGCGCTCATCGGTCGGGTTTTGATTTCGCGACTTATCAGAATCTTAGTTATCGAGTTAACCCGCGGATTCGGTAGATTTTGAACGTTTCGTAGCTTGTGAGACTACGTGTTCTCTGTGTTACGTGTGCTTGGAACATTCGGGTAAACGTTGTTATCAACTTCGCCTTGTTCATCCGGATTAATTAATTGTGTGTCGTGGTCTTCAATTGAGTCGTGTCTGTCTGGATAACTAATTTAGTTTGGACCAATTTAAACTGAGCGCAGCGCGCTACTTTGAACGCTGAAATGCAAACTAAGTGATGACGTCATATCACGCGAATTGCGAACTCCACAGGTGTGTTATGGATTAGTGCGGTTGGGTGACGAACGGTGGAGTGAACCGAGAAGTAGTGCGGCCTAATATCGGCACGGGGAAGGCATTAATCGGTAATGTGAGGTTTCGTTTTCATTGTGTATTCAATTGCCGCTGGTTGTGAGTTACGCGAGTTTGTGACAAGAAACCGAGGTGTGCCTTGCTGATTTCGTTCCTACGACGTCGGTTTCATAAGTAGTGATAATCATAAGTGTGAATCGAGTGTTGTTTTTCCTGTGTGACATACCCTTCTATTCGAGGGTAGTTTGTGAGTGTAATCATGACGTCGAAGGGTCAAATACCTTCGGATTTGGAAGCCAGTAAGATTTTGGAAGCGGTTTTGCAGCAAATGGATGGGATCATTTTGGGTAAGTGTCCACGTAGGCTTAAACAATCAATCAGTCAAACAGTTGAAGATTCGGATCATCTGTATGCAAATACCTGCACGTACTGCTCATTTGCAGAACACATTCAACGGGTCTCTCGAAAACCGACTATTAATGAATCCGTATTGAGGGTATGCGTTGACCATTGTAATTGAGATAAAATTTATTCAACTGTTTTATTTATACATTTCCCGTTTTCTGTATAAAAATAATCGTACCACAATTGAAATATATTTTCCTGCTTTTCTTTTCCCATGAACTTCTTTGAAAGGCTATAAGATAAACCCCAAAAGTATGTTAACACTGAACTGAGATAAGAAAATTATTTTGAGCTTTTTAGTGGAATGTCTTCACTTGTCATAAGACGAGTTTGTACAATCCCATTGAATTCCACCACTAAATTGTATCTTGACAGATACGTATTTCGACCTCAACAGTAAGGCCGTCTTCACTGTCTCGTACTTGACTCGACTTAGATCAAAGTTGTTATATCTGTTCAAATATTACAAAAAATAGTTTTCCTGTTATTTTTTGAAATTTGTTTATAATTTGATTTTAAATCAGAAATTTTGTAAAAAAAATGTCTTATTAATCAGAACTATTATACATACCGTACAGCCTTATTGTTTGCTATTCGATTGTACCCCACGTTGTTGGCTCTATTGCCAACGAATGGGGTCACAGCTCAGCTCATATGGGTGTCGCGAGCGAGTGTGCCGCCAAGCCGCATTATTGGTCGGTGGTGTCGAGTGGGTCCAATGGTGTTTGTTTTCGATCCGCGCCGGACTCGTGTGAAGTCGGCCAAATCGAATCACAACGCCTCCAAGCAGTGGTTTTTCTGCTTGTTGTGTAACTCGCCCGCTCGGGCTTTAGCTAATGACGGACGATTGACTGACGCGTCATGCTGCCTTATCGGTTGATCGGGCAGCTCGGTAGGGAATTTTATCATAGGTTGGTGGGGTTGAGATATCTGATTTACTGCGGATTGTTAAAAAAAAGTGTTGCTTGACAAAACAACAGATGTGTCTAAATACAAAATTTGATTAGACAAAGAAAAGAAAAGCTACAGATGTAAATAGAACGAACGATAGAAAACTTCACAAAGATTTTATCATATCCCAAAATATGACACAATAAGCAGCAGAGAAATTTTTACTCTTTCATCCAAATTTAAATCCTTTCTGGGTTGGGTCACGCGTCTACGATGCAACAGCTCCAAACCTACCCCACTTCTAAAAAATGTCATACACAGCCAGATGTAACAGGCGGAACAACAACAAATAATAAGAATTATTCAACTTCATCAAAACATAAACAACACGAACGAGCATTTACCGGTCTCGCTCAGCTCGTGTTGTTTGATACAATAACAAAATAAAACGAACATTCACCGGTACGCATTTCGAGTTGGAAAATCTTATGCTCCCACCGTAGCTTATCTCACTTTCATGCTATTTGAACGCTCTCCCGCCCGTCCACAGGAAGCCGGAAAAGCGCCCCTCGCACAGATCATGCGTGAGTTTTTCTGGCTTGGTTTCAGTCTCTTCTCACGCTCTTGTTTGTTTGATGATGGTGTATCATCATCATTTTCATTCGATGTATCCGATTGGGTGGCTAGTGGGTGGCGGTGCATGATCGATAGACCAACTCACGAAGATAAAAGTATAACGCGTCTCCAGAAAAACTTAAATTTCAGTGCTTGGCATATTTTAGTTCGATGGAATGCTACATTATAAACTGCGGCTCTTCATTTGAATTTTGTATGGAATAGATTTACATTCTTACTGAATCTTAACCAGCGGTTCAACTTTACTAAGCGGTTTATTAAAATCAGCTATTCGATATTTGAATCAAATTGTAGTTTCCAAAGTTTGAATCAAGTTGAAGTCAAACAGTCAAAAATCCTCACAGTGAATCGTATCCTTGTCGCTGGCAAGCAGCATGTCGCACAGTGGCTGGCCCTCATAAAAATGCCGGACAAAACCTAATATGTTGCTTGAATTTTTCACCAAGAAGTAATTTTGGAACGCTAAACTAATTTAGGGGTTAGAATTGTTATCCAACATATACTATGCTACTCAAGTACTTTTGTAATTATTACCAGCATCCTCACTCTAACATTGAAACAGTCAATTTACAGCTTTGGAGCAGCAAGGAGCAAATCGCCACACTAACTACCGGAAAGTAGACAAAAATAGATTGTATCACAAGATACCAGATCGTTCCGATTTTTTTCTGGAAAAAGTTTTCGAAAAAAAGTAGTCATATTTTCTTTTGCCATACAAGTTAGGGAGATGCTTTACAGCATTAACTTCAACAAGCCACCAAAAATAAAATTTACAAGCTACAATCACCAAATTTTGGAATCTGTTAATTAAATATAAGTGTAAAATTTTAAAAATGAGGTTTTGTCCGGGTTTACGCCATTGTGCGTCATCTCTCTCAACTTAGAATCACGGGCATGCAAATATCACCAATGTTCCGCCGATTTTACCATACCTATGCATACCGCAGTGTTTCTGTGAACCTGAACCTATGCAAAAGCATCAAAAACAGTAATGTTCAAACAAGAACAGTGGCGGAGTTAAGCTGGGGCACGTGACCAACCAAATCGATTATTAATTTTTATATACGCCAAAATTGTCCTGATTTCCGTCCAATTTTATTTATAATACTATCTTGAGGAATTAGTAGAAGAATTTGTTAAACAAAAACCTGAAATGTTGATGCAATTCCTTAAATATATTTAAAGTTCCCAGCTCAATTTCCGCAGAATTCATAAAGAAATTCGTAGAAGGAATTCTTCTGAAAGGTCCAATTGCCGAGTTCTCAAAAAATCCCGAGAAAATTTCCGAAGGAATGTCTGAAGGAATTTTCGAGATATTTCGAAAGGTATTTCCGAGGACAAATTGAGAAAAAATTGGAATTCCGAAAAGAAATGGGAGGATTCAATTGGCTATTCCTCATAATATTCCTTCAAAAATTCAAAGGCTAGAATTATAAAAAAAATCGAAAGTCATTCCGAAATTTCTTTACGATGGTCTTTCTTAAGAAATGCCTTCGGAAACTCTAGGTTAAATTTCTTGGAGTTGCTTCGAAATTCCTCTCAGGAATTTCTTCAGATCTCCAGAAATTCTTTCGAAAATTCGTATAGGAATTTTTTCGCTCATTCATCCGAATTTTTTAGCAACTCTTCCAGGAATAACTTTAGTCGGAATTTTCATTCAGAAATCCTTTTGAGAATTCCTTCGAGAAATCTGTAAAAAAATTTTATGTAATTCCTTAGGATTTCTTCATTCTTCAATTTTTTTTTCGTACGAATTCTTTCAATGAAATTTCCGGAATAATTGTTTTAGGAATTTCGAAAGGATGTTTACATTGAATACAATTTCTGAAGAAATTTACAAAGCCTTTTTGGGAGGTTTTGTTGAAGTATTCCTTTTTTTTCTTCCTAAACAATGGAGGGGGAATCTGCTTAACAGACATCCTGGGTTGACCAGGAAGTGCGGGGTAAGGGATCACCGAGGGAGGCAGGACTACATCCCCGACCCGCTAAACCGTTTCCATTGCCGCTGCCCATAGTCCCTTCGGTACAACCAGAAAGTAATGCTTCAAAGGGGGGCCAGTGCACAACGCACCCTCGAGGTTAGCTGTGTGTCCTTGCAGCACCGAACATCGTAACTCGCTTTTCTAGAAGAACACCATGGTATCGTGCCAGCGCGTTGCCGGCTTTCCAGGTGGCCTTACCACGCCCTATGTCCTCGGAAGGTGGGAAGGGTCGACTTCGCGCCTGCTTCCCTCTGCACGACTGGTATCAAGAATGATGATGCCCCGTGTACCCCAAATTGACCTTTCTGCGATAGGGCCTATTCGCCAGCACACAGAGGGACTTGCCGACGTGAGGCCTACGCCTGCCCCAGCCTTGACGAGGACCCCTTTCCGTCCTCGGGCTCGGAACCCGCCCGGTTGACCGACGCCGCGAAAGCGACGATACCATGTTGTTCTTCGTGCGGCCACTTGTTCGATAAAAGGATCGAGTTCGACCACAGAGCATGACCACCGGTATGACCCATGAAGCCGACTCCGATCCCTTGGACCACCTCTTATTTGCGCCTGAACTAGCCATCTTTGATTCCACGCGCCACCTTCTGTGTAGCTCCGAGACGATTTGGGCGATAGCCGATAAAACGGCGTTCCAGCCAACTTCATCTTCACACATCCTCCGAACTAGGTTGTCCGGGGTAGTGTCCAGACCACATGTGGCAAGCATGTGGTCACGCATTGCGCGAAAACGTGAGCACACGAACAACACGTGTTCCGCCGTTTCCTCTAAACCTGCGCACACCGAACACTCGGGCGAGGCCGAGCAAGCCAGCTGCGTTACCTGCACTTTGATTTTGCAGCACGCTTAAACGCCGGGCACATCGAACGCCCCATGGGGTGCTTGCTGTTCACAGCTTTGCTGGAACAAATCAAACAATTGGGAGGGTTCGTGCAGCATTGTGCCTTATGTCCCTCCAATCCGCAGCGTCGGCAGAGATTGCTTCTGTGAGGGCCTTTGCAGTCCCATTGCTTGTGCCCTGGTTCCAGGCACTTGAAGCAAACTTCGGGTTGCTCGTATATGCCCACAGGGCATACCGACCATCCCACCTTGACGCTCCCTAACTTGACTACCTTGAGGCGTCCGCTGCAGATAGCCGAACCATCGCTACCTGCGTCCCTGCCGGACCTTTCCGTAGCCGAACGGCTGCGGTGGGCGTCTCCACTTCACACTGTCGCCGCAGTGCCGTGACGAGCTCTTCGACTTCAGTGATCTCGTCCAGGTCTTTAACCCTTAGATTCACCTCCGTCGTGAGTGCCCTCACCTTGACCGTCTCGCCTAGGACCTCCTCCGCCAACTTCTTGTAGGCGGCGCCCTTTTGCGAGACGCCCCGCTTCAGCTCGAGTATCATCTCGCCCATCCGGGTACGTCTTATTCGACGTACGTCGGCGCCGAGTTCACCGAGCTTGACGTCGTTCCTCATCGCCTTCAAAACATCCGAGTACTTAGCCTCGTCCGCCGTGATGACTAGGGCATCGCCCCTGGAGCGATTGGCGCCTACCCTAGACTTCTTGCTACTCTCATTCGCCTGGGCCTTCTTTTCGGCCCTTGACGTCTTCGGTTTCCTCTTGTTTTTGACCAGGGTCCAGGAGGCGTCATCCCCCTCTATTTACCTGGTCTGATGCGGCTGAGAACTTTCAGCCTGCCAAAGTATTCCTGGAGGAGTATTCAAATGAGCTCCTGGGGAAAATTTATAAATTATTCCTGGAGAAGTTCTCGAAAAAATATGTGGGGATTTTCTGGAGAAATTTCAGAAGAGATTCCTAAAGGAATCTCAAAATGTATTATAGGAGGAATTGCCGAATAAATTCTCGAAAGAATTTCCAAAGAAAAACCTAAATAAGTTTTTTAATATAGATTTAACAATTTTTCAATGAACTTCTGAAGGTATTGTTGAATAAATTTCCTGCATACCTACCTAGCTCGATACCTGGTTGGCTACATAGATACACCTATGCCTAGCGTATCGTCGGTCTTAGGCAATGTTCCTCCAGTTTCCCCGAACGTTCAGGGTCCTTAGGTCCGATTCCACCGCGTGCAGCCAGCGTGCTCGTAGCCTTCCATGAAGTCGCCGGTCCCTATCTGTTTCTATGTTGAATATTGTTTTCGCTATTCTTTCTTCCGACATTTGCACTAAGTGACCAGCCCACTGAAGCCGTATTTTATACGGTTTTATACGTATTTTATACGATTCACAATATTTTCTTATTTGTATACTTGATACAGCTTAAGATTCATGCGCCTGCGCCACACACCATGAGCATGAGCATGAGCATGATTGACCGCCCACGGTTGCTACTCCGTTATTGCCAGGCCAGCTGTAATTACACAGAGAACCAACAGATGAAGTTTGGGACTAACATCATCTTCAATGTGTAAGAACTGGTGACCCAAAAATAAGCAATACCAGCGCCGGCCGTGTCCGAATGCAGGTCAATTGAGGAATGGGTAGGAAAATGTTGACATGAAACTCGCTTTGATAGAAGCCGACGAGTCATCTGCACTCCCACGAGAAATCACTGGGATGTTGGATATATGGGGTAGGTATTGTGGCAGGGTTCGTTTTGGTGAACGGTATGCCGTGTATAGCGTGTAGTTTGATCAATTCAAAACATATTCGAACGAACACTAATTTTTTTAATTACCAACCGCACTAAGCAGAACAAAATAGTCGATGACCAGCCGATCTCTTCTAACCGCACAAAGCAGAACAATATTTTTGATGACCGGCCGATCGTTCTGCTTACAGACGCGAACTGCATCTTCACTTTCTAATTAATTTACTCACCCGCACAAAGCAGAACAACATTTCGATGATCGGTCGATCGTTCTGCTAACCGCACAAAGCAGAACAAATTATGTCATGACCGGCCGATCGTTCTGCCTACTAAATAAATCACGACTGTACGTGACCTCTGAATGCTTTAAGATTCATGCGCCTGCGCCACACATCATTTTCAAAAACCCCGAAAGCTCTCCGGTCCGTGTTTTTTTAACTTCCATGATTCATGTCCATAAACGGCCACTGGTAGAATCAGAGTTTTGTATAGAGTAAATTTCGTTTCCGTCTGCATGTTGCGGGACCTAAGCTGGTTACGTAATCCATAAAAGGCCCTATCCGCAGCAGCAATACGTCTTTTCACTTCACGGGAAACGTCATTGTCACGTGTCACAAGCGTTCCAAGGTAAACAAATTCTTCAACAACTTCAAAAATATCCCCATCAAGCATTACCTCTGCACCAACACCACTTCCTCTAGCTCTACCTTGTACCATCTACTTTGTCTTGGCAGAGTTAACGGTTAAGCCTATACTCGCCGTCTCCCACTTCAGTGGGAAAAAAGCCTCCATTACTGCTCTGCGAATCAGACCGCATCGTGCTTTCGTGCTGTGCGGTTCTTTCTCTCTTTGCGGAAGGAAGTTTTTAATACTACCCGAAGCTATTTTAATTTCAACGGTGCTTCTAGCGCTATTTGTACCCACTGATCCTGTTACGATCTTTGCAAGGACCCGTGCCTTCGTTTTACGTTGGACCTGTTTGCGGAAGTAAAATTCCGACAAGCGGTGGTAATCCTGCAGGGACACCATTCTGGGAAAAACCTCTTGGAAGGTCACGCCTCCACGCTCAGCAATGAGTATTAACAAAACAAGAGGAAGGGGAGTCTCTGAATTCTCCACTTCCTTCAAAGAAACAAGGTTTCAAGACCGTCCTGCCCAAGCGCGGAAAAATAGAAGGAAGCTGGAGAATTCAGATATTCCTTCTAACTCTAATATCGGAAATAATTTTTCCAATCGAACTGAGCAATCAGTTCGATTTGATTAATGATGAATTGAGCAAATCGAATCTACCTCTAGCCCAGGTGATTCGATTCATGCGAAAAGCAAAGGATTCCGCCAATTGTGGTATCTGTTGCCGAGTTTTCTGGCTTCCGGAATGAGATTTTGAGTAACCTTCAGGGGATCAAGGTTTCATTTCAGATTGCTAGGAAGGGTGACTGCCGCGTTTTGCCGGGATCCTTTGACGATCGCAAACGTCTTCTTCACTATTTAACTGAGAAGCGCCATAAATTCTTCACATACGACGACAAAACTGAGCGATTGTTCAAAGTCGTCTTGAAAGGTCTTCCCAGTGATGACAAATCAATGGATGAGATTAAAATTGAAATTTCTCAATTACTTGGATTTTCACCAGTCCAAGTAATTAAGATGAAAAAGAAATCCCATTCTGGAGAGAAGAAGCATTTTATTTAGTTCATTTTAACAAAAGTGAACTAAATAATATGAAAAGTTTGGAAAAGGCCTGTATTATGTCTCATGTCCGTGTTACATGGGAACATTTCCGCAGGCCTGGGGGAAATTTCCAAAACCCTACCCAGTGCCGTAAGTGCCAAAAGTGGGGTCATGGAACCAAACATTGTCACATGGATGCTAAATGCATGATTTGTGGTGGAACCTCTCACGCCAAGGACGCATGTCCTGTGAGAGAAGATTCCAATAAATTTAAGTGCGCAAACTGTGGGGGCAATCATAAATCCAATTTCTGGGAATGCCCTTCACGCAAAGTTTTGAATTCTGTGCAAAATTGATGACGGAAATTCCAATCGGATCCCAGATTCGACGGGTAGAAATTTTTCAAACGCTCAAATTTCTAAACCGGTTACCGGTCGAGCAATTCATACCCACCACAGTTCACAAACAAATTTTGCTGCTCGTCAACGGGTAGCAAGCACTTCAGTAAATTCCAATTTTTCCAATGTACCTACGTATGCAAACATCGCTGCTGGTAGACCAAATTTCTTCTCAAAATGAGGTTTATACCCATGTCCCAACGGAAAATAATGGTCATGTTGTTGATTCAGGTAGCATGACTGCTTCCGATTTCGATTTTCCCACTGAACAATTGCATCACATGATTGATAAACGATCCAAGCAAATACCAAAACTGAAGCTGTTCAGGTTGGTATAAAGTACACAAAAAATTGTTATCGGACCCGTTTCAATGGATCCAAATAATTGTGTGAAAGTTCTAAATTGGAATGCCTGCTCTCTAAAGGGTAAGGAAGATGAATTATTCAACTTCCTTTCAGTTCATAATGTGCATATTGCCATTATAACTGAAACGTATTTAAAACCAGGACTCTCCATTAAAAGAGATCCAAACTATTTTATCTACAGAAATGATCGTCTTGACAGCGCCTGCGGTGGGGTCGCCATTGTCATTAATAGACGTATCACACATAAATTATTTTCTTCGTTTGAAACCAAAGTTTTGAAACCTTGGGAGTTTCTGTTGAAACAAATTTTGGACAATTTTCCTTCATTGCAGCCTACTTGCCTTTTCAATGCAATGGGCAGCAAAAGAATTTGTTGAAAGCTGATCTTCAAATTCTGACTCGCAACAAATCAAAATTCTTCGTAATTGGTGACTTCAATGCCAAACACCGTTCATGGAATAATGCTCAAAGCAATTCCAATGGCAAAATTTTATTTGAAGATTGTTCTGCGGGATATTATACTATTCAATATCCCAATGGCCCTACTTGTTTTTCTTCCAGTCGAAATCCTTCTACAATTGATTTAGTTTTAACGGATTCAAGTCAGCTGTGTGGCCAATTGGTAACTCATGCTGACTTCGACTTCTGATCACCTTCCTGTGACATTTGAAATCTCACAAGAAGTTGATTATAATCCAATCAGCTCTACTTTTAATTATCATAGAGCTGATTGGGATTTATATAAAACGTATATCGATAGGAATTTTGATGTTGATATTCCTCTAGATACCAAAAGTGATATTGATAATGCTCTCGTATCTTTGACAAATTTAATTGTCGAAGCCAGAGACATTGCAATTCCTAAATGTGAAGTTAAATTCAACTCCATTATTATTGACGACGATCTTCAGCTACTGATCCGTCTTAAAAATGTGAGAAGAAGGCAATACCAAAGAACTCGCGATCCCGCGTTGAAAGTTATTTGGCGAGATTTGCAAAATGAAATTAAAAAACGTTTCGCTATTCTGAGAAATACCAACTTTGAGAATAGTGTCTCGAAGTTGGATCCCAGTTCGAAACCCTTTTGGAAATTAACAATAATTCTTAAAAACCTCAAAAGCCAATTCCAGCGCTTAAAGAGGGAAATAAAATTTTATTAACAAATGGCGAAAAGGCTCAAAAACTTGCTCAGCAGTTCGAGAGTGCCCATAATTTTAGTCTAGGTCTCACTAGTCCAATTGAGGATCAGGTTACACGGAGCTTCGAAGACATTCTCAATCAAGAGAATGTTTTTGACCCTTCGTTGGGAACTAATTTGGATGAAGTGAGATCTATTACTAGAAAATTTAAAAATATGAAAGCCCTGGGTGATGATGGTATTTTCTACATACTTATCAAAAAACTTCCTGAGAGCTCTTTATCCTTTTTGGTTAATTTATTTAACAAATGTTTTCAATTGGCATACTTTCCAGATAAATGGAAAAACGCCAAAGTTGTTCCAATTTTGAAGCCGGACAAAATCCAGCTGAGGCTTCTAGTTATCGCTCAATCAGTTTGCTTTCTTCAATAAGCAAACTGTTTGAAAAGATTATTTTAAATAGAATGATGGTTCATATTAATGACAATTCTATTTTTGCTGATGAGCAATTTGGTTTTCGCCATGGGCATTCAACCACTCATCAGTTATTAAGAGTTACGAACTTAATTCGGCTCAACAAATCTGAAGGATATTCGACTGGAGTTGCTCTTCTTGATATAGAGAAAGCATTTGACAGTGTTTGGCATGAAGGTTTGATTGTAAAATTGATGAATTTTAATTTTCCTCTGTACATTATTAAACTGATCCAAAATTATTTATCAGATCTTTCACTGCAGGTAAACTATCAGAATTCTAAATCTGATAGATTACCTGTAAGGGCTGGTGTCCCCAAGGCAGCATACTGGGGCCCATATTGTATAACATTTTTACTTCTGACTTACCTGATTTACCACCAGGGTGTCAAAAATCTTT
The DNA here is from genome assembly GCF_024139115.2 of Armigeres subalbatus. Classification (NCBI taxonomy): domain Eukaryota; kingdom Metazoa; phylum Arthropoda; class Insecta; order Diptera; family Culicidae; genus Armigeres; species Armigeres subalbatus. The sequence goes on from NC_085141.1 coordinate 362,757,368, forward strand.
GTTTGCAGATGACACAGGTCTCTCAGCCAAAGGGCGAAGCCTTCGTGTCATTTGTAGTAGATTGCAAAAAGTTTGATATTTTCTTCACTTACTTGCAAAATGGAAAATTTCCCTGAATGCTTCCAAAACTCAGCTTATAATTTTCCCACATAAGCCGAGAGCTTCTTATTTGAAACCTTCTAGCAGACATATTGTCACTATGAATGGGGTTCCAATTAATTGGTCTAGCGAAGCTAAATATTTAGGACTTCTGCTAGATCAAAATTAACTTTTAAAAATCACATTGAAGGCCTTCAAGCCAAATGTAACAAATATATTAAGTGTCTATATCCACTTATAACAGAAAATCAAAACTTTGTCTTAAGAACAAACTTTTGATTTACAAACAAATTTTTAGACCTGCCATGTTGTATGCTGTGCCAATATGGACTAGTTGCTGCAATACCAGAAAGAAGGCATCTAGAGGATTCAAAATAAAATTTTGAAAATGATTCTGAAGTTGCCTGTGGTATAGTACCAATGAACTTCATAGAATTTCTAATATTGAGACATTGCAACAAATGTCCAACAAAATAATTTCCAATTTTAGACAAAAATCGTTGCAATCTTCTATTGCAACTATTAGCTCCTTGTACCCTTAGTATAAATTAGGTTAAGTTTAGTTTAAGTAGAAAACATTGTAATTCCTACATGGTTCAATTCAACCAGAGGAAAAAATTCTAACTGCTAGAGGCAATTGAAATGTATTAACAATAACTAAAAGCGTAACATAGCAAATAAGGATGATAGTGTTAAGAAAACACGGAACACCTAGTCTAAGAGATGAATGCATGTATTAGATAATTAGCAAATAAAATTAGTTAAAAAAAAAAAAAAAAAAACTGCTCTGCGAATGATTCCAATGAGGTCGATGCCGTCCGCAAAGCCCAGAAGCATATGCGAGTGTAGAGTAGAGTGGGACAAGAGTGCGCGTGGGGTAAGAGTACGTTTTCGATTTTTTGAAGTTATAAAAAAAGATAAACTAGCAACACTGTATCAGTTTAAAAGGTATTCTGGCCAACTGTTATCATGTGTAATTGTTAACGATTTGAATAAACAACAAGGGAGATATGGAGTTAGATAACTTTTTGGTCATTTTGCTAAAAATAATTGGGTTTCCGCAACTAGTATTTCATTACCATATATGATCAGGTGAACATTATACCATTTCGATAACCTATTGTATAGAGTACTTTATGGTATAGAACACCAATCCGGTTGGTTTTCCAAGAAGTCAAAACCATTACTTGAATAATTTTTGGGACTGTGGGGTAAAAGTACGCAGGAACTGGTGGGGCAAGAGTACGCATATGAATCTTCAAGTTATGATGTCAAACCCGTATCTCCGGCCGAAATAAGACTTCTTCCAGAGCGTTAAGATCCACAACTAAGAAAAAAGGGACAGAATTCGAAATTATCACAAGTTTTTAGGATAAGTTGAAGTAATTCGGTCTTAGAAAGGACTTAGCGAACAAAGCACTGAGGCGAAATAACGAAATTATATTAGGACTTGTTGTACACCTAAACATAGTACGAAAACATAATTTCATCTAAATTATAATTTCATTTAATCAAAAGAAACATTCATAAATTACGCAACGTTTAGCTGGGAGGGGTTGCGAGATGTGTGATGATCCATATAATTTTTAGAAGATTCATACAAATAGTGTAAGATAGAGGGGAGGGGTGATGGAATTGCCAAATTTTAAGTTACGTGATTGGTGGACTTTCTTTAAGGTAAATGCCTTTGCATACGCCACGCGAAACCTGATATATATATTTTTACCTCTGTAGTTTTTTTGTATATATATATATATATAAAACAATGGTTTTCATATGAAAGTGCACATTTTTAGGTCCCCCTCCCCCTTCAAGAGTTACGTAATCTTTAAACATTCCCTAATATATGCTCATTAAACATCAATTAAATGTTATTAACTCTTATTTGTGTTAATATATACTCAAAGCACATGATTGGATAAATGCGTACTTTTACCCCACCCGATGCGCACTTTTACCCCACCGGTGGGGTAAGAGTGCGTTTTTCACTTGTCTTGCAATAAGTGTTCTACTAAAACGAATCTCAATAATTTCAATATTTTTTACACTGGGTAACATAAAGGAAGAGTATATGAATCATCGACACTGATTTGATATGCAGAAGCTTGCTTCATAAGGGCCACATGATTGATTGAAAACTAAGTGCGTACTCTTGCCCCACTCTACTCTAATGTTGAACAATAAATTCGATAGTGCATCACCCTGCTTCAATCCTTCTAAAGTCACAAACAAGGTTGACACACCGTCTGCAATCCGAATACATACTTGATTTCAAGCCATCCAGCGTTGCATGTATCAGTCTAATCAGTTTCGCCGGAAAACCATATCTGACATTATCTGCCACAGCTCATTGATGTTCACTGAATCGTATGCTGCTTTGAAATCACTGAACAGATGGTGAGTAAGTTGTACTCCCGGTGTTCATCAAGGATCATCCGCAGGCTAAACATCTGATCCGTCGTTGATCAGCCCTCACGAAAACCTGCCTGGAAATCCCGGTGGCATGTCCAATCCGCTTGTCCAGCTTCTGGTGATACTGTTCAGCAACTCCTTCAACTGACAAGCGTTGGGCATTGAAACGCATCGTTTTGTTGTTTCGTGAATTCATGAGGTGGGAAAATCTCGCCCGAATTTTTGCGACTACAAGGTAGTGATTCGAGTCGATGTTCGGACCTCTGAAGGACCTCACATCTATAACATCCGAGAAATGTCGTCCGTTGATCAGCACGTCTATTTGTGAGCAAGTGTCTCCACTCGGATGTTGCCAGGTGTGTTTGCGAATATTCTTACGTGCGAAGTAGGTACGGATTAGGGGTCCCGTAGCGTAGTTGGCTACACGTTCGCCTTATAAGCGAATGGTCATGGGTTCGATTCCCAGCTCCTCCACCAAACCCTCGTCAGTCGTTGGATACGCAGCCCATGCGGAAGCGTATTGGGAGACGCGCCTATTGTCATGGCTGCCTCATGACGATTGACAACTTGTTCTTCTCGAAGGCATTCCTCCAACGTACCCTATAAAATGGCAATCGAGCAATGTAACGATCATTGGATGCACGACATGGACAAACGGACACAATGGACTCACAATGAGATGGACTGGCAACGATACCAATAATGAATAATGGAAATCTGAAAATAGATTCTGTGTGAGCCCAACACGTGCGGGTTCATTCAAAGTTCTCGCGTTCCAAGATCCGAATTTCCAATCGTTGCCGGGTCTGTTGCCGTTGAATCAATCCGTTTACTCTATTTTTGTCTTTCTTGGTAACTGTAGAATCTTCGGTAGGGTTGCACTACCTATAAGGCGTTGAAAAGGCTGCCTTCTCGATGCTGACACGATCCAGCATGATGCGCAGAGTTTAGTTTAGAGTCCCTCGCTGGCACTCGGACGATGATCAGTTGCCCCTAACATTGGGAACAGACGCCCCTCAATCACGCGTTGGCGCATCTTTCCCAGCACTATGAAGCCGGTTCCCAGCTCGTTGGTGGTGCTACAGCTTTGATAGAAGGTAGTCGCTCGATGCCCGCTTTTCCACACTTTCTGTCCTGTCCAGCAGATTTCCTGTAACGCTACGACATCGAAGTTGCGGGGATGAAATTCATCGTAGATTATCCTGTCGCAACCTGCGAAGCCTAGTGACTTGCAGTTCCATATTTCAAGCTTCCAATCGTGATCCTTTATTCGTCGCCTAGGTCGTTGCCGAGTGTATCGAGCCGTATTATCTTCTATGTCGTTCGTAATGGTTGTTATTAAAGGCGGCTTATTGGGCCTGCGCAAACCTCCTGTCTCGTCGGAGGGCCGTCGTGTCAGGGCTGTTTAGCGTCCCACCTAACACCGGGACTTGAGCTTGTGCGCTTTGAGCGGCACACGGTCGCTTTGGCGGAGCCTACTTGCGGATACATGCAGTTTTTTATAGAGGTTTAACAGGGCCCACTGTCAAACCCCACCACGTCCTAGGCAGGCGCCACAACTCGCAGATGGCCTGGGGAAAGATCGTCAAGCCCTAGAACATAGTCCCTGCTGCTTCTGAATGGAACGCGTTCATTTATAGAATGCATTATTTCCTCTGTGTGCCCTATACCGGGCAAACGCGTCCATTTAAAGAAGGCATCATCTCCTCTGTCTGCCTTATACCGGGCAAACACGTTCGTTTAAAGAAGGTGATATTCACCCTGTGTGCCATATACCAAACAAACTCGTTCATTTAAAGACGTCTCCTCTGTTCGCCTTATACCGGAAAATGCGTTCTATTGAAAAAAGGCTCTTTTACTTGATTTCGTAGAAAAGTACTTCTCCAGGTCATAATGACAGGAATGACAGTAAAAGTTAATTATAATAAAAATCAAAACTGTTGGTTAAACAGAATCTGTAATGCATTTATCTAAGTATATATTTTTTTATTCTTTGCAAAGATTGTCATTTTGCGGTTAATCGATATCTGTTGGTGTTAAATATATTAATAGAATACTACAGATTTGAAACGTTTTCGGGGTAATTGCCTTTCGGGGTAATAGACTTCAGGATAGTGTCCCATTCGGGGTAATGGTTTTCGTGGTACTGTTCCATTCGGGGTAGTGGCCTTCCGGGTAATGGCGTTCGGGGTACTGGTATTCGGGGTAATGGGGTGGAGCCGTTCAAACACCATACGTCCTAAACATACAACCTACAACTACAACCTACTACAACCTAAACATCACCACCACAAGACTGATTCTAATCGATCTATAATCGGTAAGAGTACCAACTATCTGTAAATGTAAAATGAAATGTATTCGGTTAAGGCGTGAGTCAAATGACTATAGGTTTAGATTCACGTTAATAAATACAACAACTATCAACTATCTGTAATCATAGCACCTTCCCCCTTCATTGGAGCATCACCAAATATCAGCGTCACCGGAAAAGGAAAAAAAATCATCCAAAAGTACGATTAGCAATCCCTCCTGAAGTTTCTCCCGAAACTCCCCCGGAAGTTTCTCCAGGAATTCCTCCAGGAATTCCTCCAGGAATTCCTCCGGAAATTTAGATTTTTTTCCGAAAGTTCATCCCGAAATTCCTCCCAAGGTTCGTTCAGTTCCTCCGGATGTTCCCTCAGGAATTCCTCCGGAAGTTCCTCCAGAAGTTACTCTAGGAATTTCTCCGGAAGTTCCTCCAGGAGTTCCTTCGGTTCCTTCGGAATTCTTTTCTCCGAATCTCCAGGAATTCTTTCGGATGTTCCTCCAGAAATTTCTTCGGAACTTCTTCTAGGATTTTCTCCGAAGGTTCATCCAGGAATTTATCTGAAAGTTTCTCCATGAATTCCTATGAAAATTTCTTTCTCCTCTGGAAGTTATTCCAGGATTTCCTCCGAAATTTGTTTAGAGATTTTTCCGAAAGTTCATCCCAAAATTTCTCCGAAGTAGTCTAGCAATCCCTCCGGAAGTTCATCCAGGAATTCCTTCAGATATTCCTACGGTAGTTGCTTCGGAAGTACCTCTAGACATTCCAAGAATTCTTCCGAAAGTTCCTCGAGGATTTTTCGAAAGTTCCTCCAGAAATTTCTACGAAAGTTCCTCCAAACATTTCTCCGGAAGTGCATCCAGGAGTTAATTCGAAAATCTCTCCACGAATTTCTACAAAAGTTTTCTAAGGAATTCCTCAGGAAGTTAGTCCAGGATTTCGTTCAGATTTTTTTTCGATGGTTCATCCCGAAATTCCTCCGAAAGTTCGTCCAGAGCTCCTCCGGGCGTTCCTACAGGAATTTCACCGGAACTTCTCCGGAAATTCCTCCTGGAACTCCTCCGCAAATTCATCCTGGAATTCCTCCGGAAATTCCTTCAAGAATTCAAGAAATTTCCTCAGGAACTCCCCCATAATATCCAACAGTCCCGCCACAATCATGGGTCACATACAATTATTTGTCACTTTGATGTAGACAAATCTCAAACTGGCAAAATAATCATACCTTAGCACCAAATCCATTTCAGAATAACATAATTACTTCTTCTTTTGATACCCATCTGACACAGTAGCTGGGCGAAAACAGCTTGCAAATGCAAACATTGTAACTTACCTTAGCAACCTTGCAGCGAATAACTGAGAGCTTAATGAGCGCTAAGCTGAAAGGCGGCGCACAGGTCTAGTTGGGTAAGCTAACGTTCGTTGATGTCTTTCCACTCAAATTACCCCTTCAACTTGAGTACACAAAATTACTGTCGTTAAAAGATTATATTTTATTGATTCTGCGCTCATCTAAGATGTTTACAACATTACATGTATGATAAGAAAAAAGTTGCGTAAAATAGTATTTTTACATTTATTTTGAGACTACTAACTCTTTTTTCGTTTAACTTTATTTCCAGGTGCGTATTAATTCAAACACGATTTAATATTAGTTCTTAGCTCAACTGTTGTAATATAGCTTCGGATAGTTATAATACAGATTATTGATACAGTGCATTCAGTTAGTCGTTCAACATAAAAAAGGTGGTAAGTATTACATATACTTAGATAAGGTACACTCGATTGAATGACTTCACTGCATCTATTTCTTAAATGTGCAAATTGTATTATTAACTTCATGGCCATGCTGAAAGTGGCTGCGTTCCATTTCGGTCTAAGAACACTTCGGGTTGGAAATATCTCGACTTCCTTGATTAATTATCGTCGTGTTACTCACAGTGTTGGTAAAATTATTCTGAAATCTCAACCATCCAGTCCTTATTTGCGATTTTGAAGAAAAAAATCACCCTTGAGTTTTATGCAAAATGCATTTTCATGTGCAGAGAACTTAATACATTCGAAAAAGAGTTGCCACAATGGAGAACACAAAAAATGCATTAATGCTTCAAACGGGTGAGTCGAATTGTGCATGACTTTATATAAAAAATATTCCAGCGAGTTTCAACTCGCCCCTGGTTTGATTCATTCATGAGATTGGCTTTTTTGTAGTTTTACCAACGCTGGTGGCCACGTGATGGTGCGAAAGCGAAGAATGGTCACTTGGTTTAGAATCCTCGCAGCTATTTACTGTGGACGTGATCTATGAACACTGCGAGGTGACAATGTCTCAGTTAGGAATACTTACAATATTTAAAAAGAAGAAACATACAATTCACACGTCCATATAGGTGGAACAGGCATATTCATGTATGTATGATTGATCACACCTCGGTTCAAATTCTGATGTCTCTGTCTGGATGTTCAACAATTTTAAAGTACCATGCGTTTCCATCGATGTCGGTAAACCCACGTGACTGAAAATTGCATCCCTCATGAAGCACGGTGAGAATCATTTCCTAGTTTGAAAGAGCGACTACTCTCAAACACCCTCCTTCCTCACGACAAACATAAAAATTCTTGCCGGTAAAGCAACTGGTAGACGACACACCGGAACAACATCAACAAAAACGAAGCTTTGTGGAGCAACAGCGACCGGCATTCTTCATCATAGTAAACATAATCAGAACGACTTTTCTCTCCCTCTCCGCTTTCGCATCGGGTCGCTTTCGGGTGATAATGATGATTGCGATGATGCCGATGATGACGATGAAGACAACCGGATGATGCTTTGGGCAATACCACCCCATCCATGGATGGTCTGAAACATGAGCCGAAGCATATCTACAAACCTCCGGCACGGCAAGTTGCATCGGCCCACAGTCACCGTCGTCGTCATCGAATCGGGCGAAAGCAACTCGATCCCGTAACGACGGCGGCTGATAGCAGCCTCGACGCAGACTTTTCCCGCATTCCGTGATAAAGCTTCGGCGAGGCAACCGGTCACAGTGCGAACGAGCAGCGGTGAGCGCGCGCGATTTTCCGATCATCCCCTGTGATGCAGTTGTGCAGTTTTGCCTCTGGTGGTTGGTGGCTTTGAGCTTGTGCAAAAGGATCTTTCTCGGTTTGTCCACCGCGGGCGTCGGTTGTTGGTAAGCCCTTCGGTGGGGCGTTTTTGTAATTGAATTAGGCGACCGGACAACCAGTGGGGTTTCCGTTTTGTTCGTTGGGGACGGTTTCATGTTCGAGTGTTTAGGAGTGCGAACAAGGATTTCGCGCCTCTTTTGTTGTGGTAGGTTGAGGGAAATTGTGTGGTGGACGGAAGCGCTGAGATCGACGATAGAGAGCATTCAGTGTAGAGATTTTTTAATTATATTCCGGGTTGTAGCTTTGCTATCTGGTTGAAACTGAATCCCCCGGCGGTGTGGTGTTGGTGAGTGATTATTGTTTTGTGTTGGGTATCATCCCACCGGGGGGTAAGGATTGCGTTCTTTGGCTTCCATGCGGAAATGGGGGAATATGTGAAAATGTTTTACAAATGTAGTGTTGGGTGAAAAAAAAAAGATGAGCTATGCCGCAGGAATGGTAGAAGAGAAACTTTTTGCAGTAGAATTTTACAGCGAGGAGTGAGAAAATTGTTGAACAAGTGCTTGAATCAGTGGTGGTTTGGAGATGAGTCTGCGGCATGAATGGTTGAATTAATTTCAAAATGCTTCATGAAATATTTGCGGAGTGTATTTCTTTCAATGGGGCGTTCATTAATATAGAATTGCTGAGCTGGAAGCATAGGGAATGGTTTTGATGTTTTCGGGTTGTGGTTGAGAAAGCTTACATATCTCAGTGGTATAATTTTAAATGTGGCAAAGGTTCAGACCTCGGGCTGGTCTACAAAATTTTCGAGTGAGAACTTTCTTAACTTTTTTAGGCAAATACTCCATTTGTTCTTACCACATAATATAAAATGCATAATTGCATTTGGCTTATCATCCTCGCAGTTAGCAACTATGGAAGCAATCCATAAAAGCTGAACAGCAAAGTGATAAAATAACATCTAAACTTATTCTATTTCTGTAAATAGGAATAGTTCTATTTTATACTTTAGTAAACCGATGATGATTTATGAAAGCAACTATAACTAGTAGTATAAAATGTCATTTGCATGTCAATAGACTAATTTGACCTGAAGTTTCATAGAAAACCAATTCATTTCATGCGTTAATAGTTCTATATTTTGTGCAACAGTACACTGCTCTGAATGCAAAATCTCAGGCTAGAAATCGAAATATCTCCTATATACTGGTGTTATTTGACACAATAACATTTTGGCTCTCACGCCTCAGGTTACAAATTTGTCAGGGCATAACGAAGGTTTATGCGCATTTAAGAGCTACAAGTTGTCATGCGTCAAACATTGATATCTAACTTTTTCGTTCTTGCATGTTTTTCGTTTTGAATGCGGTATTAAAGCTGAAAAGCGCAGCCACTTTTTATGCACAACTACGTCACTTAGTTTTACGGCCTCCTTTTTAGGGCAGGTGAGCTACCAATAATTTGAAACATAATTGACATCCAAAAGTCAATATATAAGAAGGCACTCTATAAAACCCAATTAACTAAGAAGTTCTTGTGTATTTTCATCATTTGCTTTCAACAACTGTTCCGTTCCAGATTATCCAAGAAATTCCTACACGCGTAACGAAGGCCTTAAGTTCTATTCGCGTAGCTTTTTTTTAAATGGTTCATGCCCTTTCCAATCCGTAAAATCAAGTTGGATATGCCTTCATTAACTGTTCCCTTTCAGGTCATCCAAGATCTCCCTGTAGTATAGGCCTTAAGGTCTACACGCGTATCCGAAGAGACGATATCTCTTTTGAAAAATGGTTCATTATCTATTTGATGTAATAATCCCGATTGGATACGCCTTCAATATCAGTTCCTTTCCAAGTCATCCGTAAAATTCCCTGGAGTTAAAGCTTTGAGATCTACACGAGTAACAAAAGGGCTGTTATCTCTTTCTAAAACTGGCGCACGCCCTTTCTAATCCGTGGAATCAAATAAGGTACACCTTCAATGACAGTTCCGTTTCAGGTCATCCAAGAACTCCTTGCAGTAAAGGCCTTAAAGTCTACATAAATAACCAAGGGGCTGTTATTTCTTTTTAAAGGGTTCAATTGGATATGCCTTCAGTAACTGTTTCGTTTCAGGTCATCCAAGAACTCTCTGGAGTATAGCTCTCTGGAGAATAGAATTAATGAGTAAATTTCCAGATCAAGTGATCCATAGAATCTTATGGGATAAGCAATAAACACCTATTTGATTCAAATGACTAAAACATATTTCATTTCATAAAGGAGTAAACATATTTTTCGTTAAGCGTGCTGACTTTAAGGCATAACACCAACTTTTGGAATTCTTGGATGGTCTGAAATGGAACAATTCAATCCATATCCAATTAGGCCCAAATGATCACTAAGAGCATGTTGCATATCTAAAAGGAGCAAATAGATCTTTCGTTAGGCGTATTGACCTTAAGGCTTGTACTCCAATTCTCGGAAATCTTGGATTACCTGGAATGGAACCCACGTTGAAGGTATGTTTAATTTGAATCAAGAATCGCTAGGAATATTGATGTATGAACGCTGGGAGCATGTACCATAATAAATAAGCTATATAAAAAAGCCGATAAATGTTAGTACACGCGTGGTGGTCTGAAAGCCTCAGCTTCGGAGAACTCTTGAAAGATCAAGAACATGTGAAATAACATATCCATTTTAGGTCTTAGTATTGCTTTGATTATGTTGCACGGTCGCTGCTGCTCTCGACGACGCACACTGGGGCAGACCTCTATTTCCGTTGGACAAAACCTCTAGCACTAGCTGTATACGATCTAGAGTTTTGGTGTCTTCAGCACACTATCACGGATGATTCTAAGCCTTCTTTTTGATGACCTCTATTTTTATCCAGATTAGTTATCTTCCCAAGCAGCACAACTTGTTCAATTGCTGAAAATTTCACAGTGCTGCAACTAATCAGAAAAAAACAGTCTGCTAATGAGCCATCCGTTATATTGGTTCCTGGAATCTAAAAAGCACAAGGGGTGGAGCCTATGGAAACACTCTTCGATTTCAATAAGGATGCAATAATGTTTCACTTTACTTTACCACAGCTCCATTCAACACTTCGAAGGGACTGCATGTTAACTCACCATAAAAACCATACGGCTCTGAAGTGTCGTACTCAGGTTTTGCGTAACTTGATTGCGCCAACACCGGAATTAATTGTAAGTTGTGAAAACGTTGAGCGATGCTAAATCAAAAATGAAGATTCTCTCAACTTGTTTGTAACTCAGTATAAACAAACAATTTGATACTGAAAGACGCATTGATGCTACATGGTTCATAATATGCAAATTAACGATTCTGTTATGAGCACGCAACATGCAATGCGGTATTCTTTGGTTGCTTGTTTCCTTATGCCAAACACGTGTTGTATTGCAATATTTATGAAACATTGATCGCAATTCGAACATTTTTGACATCTTCATGCAACTGTTTAAGGTTTTGGTTTTTCGTAAATACCTTCAATGAAACTGAATGGAAACAAAGTGTTATCTAGATAAGTTTCATCTTTTGATAGAAACGACTTAGAGTAAAACTTTCCTCCACAAAGTTGTTTGTTTTGACATTCTGGACATATGCTCAGAAGACACCTATGTTGTATAACCTTTGTAGATGGTACTGTACGTTATTTCCTAAAAACAGCGATAAAATAGGTTTGTTCTTGTTTTTTTTATACTCGCATACAGGGTGTTCAATAAGTTCGAATACAAATGTTTGATCATTGTGTTTGTAAGCCCAATGTACATATTCTGTATTAGTATTGGTGTCAGCGTTAGCGGTATTTATACGCTATCGGATGTGTGTGGTGTTGACATTCTGTCACTTGTTGTTTGTTTATTACGCGCGTTGAAAATGGATTGGGGCATCATAAATAGCCGTTTTTGAATGTCAAAATCATTGCGGCGTACTACAAAACTGAGGTTTTGGGGACGATTGATGCCCCCAGTGGCCCGGTGCTAAGACGGAGATGAGCCCTACGTGTTCCAATAGGACGTTAACCCTTTATAGACGGAAATTGCGATTTTAGCCTAATATGGGGACAATTTCATCGACTTTTTGGACAAAACATTGTGACCTCCCAGCTTCCCGGATTTGATCCCTCTTAACTTTTTTGTTTGGTCCTTTATTATGTTAAAGCTGTACGAATACAAGGTCAGTAACTTGGACCAGTTCAAGACGTAATTCTCAAAATCTGGAACGAAATGCCCATGCAGATCGTGAGTGCCGCTTGCGATGGGTTTTAGAAACGTTTAAAGCTCGTGAAGAAGTATAAAATAGAGGTCATTGCAAAAGAAATGTTACAAACGTTCCTTATAAACAATACTTCCAATAAAATGCAACTGGGAAAAGAAATAATTTAAACTAATTTTTTAAAACATTTTTGGAAAGTGTATTCGAACTTATTGAACAGTAAGCCCTCTGGTAAAAGTTGTTTGAGGTAAGCTTTCAAATGAGAATGATAATAAAGCTGATCATGAGGTATCACCAATTTTCAATTTCAAGTGAAATTTTGTAGGGTTCTAAACGACACGCTGGATATTGAAACTCAGTGACATCTTCAAAAAAGACAACATTTAAAACTGGGTGATATCAAAATGAAAATCTAGCAAGGGGGCTTGAGGAGGTGCCTCTGAATATTTTCATTAAGTAAATTACCAACAGGGTACCCAGGAATCAACGTTCATGGTATGATAATAACTTCGTCAGTTTTCAACCGATTTAGACGATTCCATTTGCTTGACTTAGCTTGATTGACTGTACACATCGTAGTTGCTAGTCGTAATTGGCCGAGAAACAACAATTATGCACAGCTCACCAACTGAATGTTTTTTTTTGGGATTAGGCTATGGTACATGCTTCGGAGTTTCTTTAATTCCAGACCAATAACGATGCCGGCCACGTCCTCATAGTCAATTAGGATAGGGGAGGAAAATTAGTTCGACATTCATTGCTACAAGAGACCGAGGAATCCTCTGCATCTCCATGAGCCTACTGGAAAGGAAAAGTATTTTGATACGAAAATTATTTTAAGCTGTTAGTGGAATGTATTTACTTGTCATAAAACGAGTTTGTAGAATTCTGTTTCATAAGACGAGTCAAGTACGAGACGTATCTGTCAAAGGTACAATAAAGTAGTAGAATTAAATGGAATTGTACAAGCTTATGACAAGTAAAGGAATAGTATGTTAGTTGGGAAGGAAATCTTTCGGAAACCGCATTGGTAAGCGACTAATTATTTCTTTTGAAAGACGTCATATTCATGATGATATAAAGACAGAAACGCAACTCGTCTCACATGGCTCGCTTTTAAAATTTAAATATATTTAATAGCTATTTTGGATTCATTCGTGTAATTCTCTCCATAGGATCTTCAATTCATTTTTAATCGTGATCATCAGAACTGAAAACCGGCGGAATTTTTAGTTTTTGGATGCCAAAACGCCAGTGTTCGGAATATGAGTCATGTTCGGGATTTGAGCCAAAACGGTACTTGCTTGCTCGATGGCTACTGCCTAAAAATAAACGAGTTTATGGTAGATGGGAACCGTGTTCAAGAGGGATGTCCTACGAAAGGCGGTAAGCACGAAAGGCAGAACAACGAATGGCGGAATCACAAAAGGCAGAATCACGAAAGGCAGGATTGTTGTTTTAGCTTAGACGAACATTTTGAACCATCAGATGAAACGGGCGGTCGTTTGATCTGTTGGTTCTTTCCTTGACAAGATGCATGCTTGCTTGTTTTTCAGAAGGCAGGATACTTTTCGTAGCTCAACGATAAGGCGAATGGCTTTCTACGAAGCATACTATGCTTTTGGTGATTGAGGTGAGTGAGATTGAATCTCTATACGGCCTTGAAAGTTTTCGGGTGAGGAATTTTTTTGCCTTTCCAAAGCACAGAAATCGTACACTTAAAAACTATGGCTGTGCTTAACTAAGCTACGGGGCGGCTAATGTTTATGTTGTAGGATGCGACTCCTATAGAAAGCAGAAATATGCAGAAGGGAGTGCTTCTAAAGAAGGAATCATATCCCCCTTCAACTCAGACCGGGCATATGCGAGCCTTCAAGGAATTAAATATATCCTTTCTTACCCCAAGCAGTTGCCTACTTGAAACTAAGAAATAATAAATGCTGCCTTTCGTATTTCCGTTCTTTTACATGCGTAAGAGGGGTTTGTGAAGCCTCACTATCCATTCGAACAAAAAAAACTCAAGTTTCACAGGCTTGTTCATGGACGACCCCAATGAGTCCTACGAAACACCAAACATTTGTAATTTCCCACTATTTCAACATTTTTATATGGGAACTAATTTTTGTAGTATGGACAGTTACCAAATGACACACCCCATTACACCCCCAATCTCAGATCAATCCACCTAGCAGTGATCATGCCTTTCTCGTGCATTAGGGAGATATTGAAAACAATCACATAAGAAAAGATTAAAATTGCACTTTAGGCAAATAGATTTATTTTTTTTTCCATTGATTTACGTTTATTGCATTTAAAAAAAACCCCTGATTAATCGCCCAAGTGGTAATGGTGCCTTTCTCGTTCACTATAATAAAATAATATTTTGGCCATACATATTGATCCCATAGTCCGATTTAAACCATTTTCAACAAAAAGCGATAAGAAAGGATTCCTCGTCAAATGCAAACTTGTTGCAAACAAATCGGTCAACGCTTAGTTCCAAAAAGTATGTGTACAATAACTAGACATGCCCAATAAATAAAAATATAAATTAAACTCATTATTTCTATCAATTATGTCTAAATAATTCTAGGGTACTTATTCAAAAGAACGTATGTGATTTTGTAAACAAAGATTCAAACGTCGATTTGTCCAATCTGATAGCACTCCCATGGAAACCATCACCATAGACAGGTAAGGGAATCCTTCGCCTACCTGTTTGTGGTTTTTTCTGCATGGGAGTGTCAACAGATTGGACAAATCTACGTTTGAATCTTTGTTTACAAAATCACATAGGTCCTATTGAATAAGTACCCGAGAATTATAAAAACTGCTTAAAAACGCCATTTAAAATAAGTTAGGGGACAACTACAGCAACATTGATTGATTTGTCAATAAAATGAGAGTGTTCACAACCGAACCTATAAGGGTACCGAATTTCGCAGCCTTTTTGGAATGTGAAGAAAAAAATTTCGCACTCAGATTTTGATGGCAATCGTTATTGATCCTCAAAATAGATTAAGCTTACTGTATACATACGCATTGGAAATCATTTGTTCAATTTATGACACGTTGAAAAAGGTAAAAAAAAACTTTCGTATTGTTTTTCTTAAAAAAAATTGATTTGACTGTAGTTCAAAGTAGAGATGTCTATTAGGTTTGATATTGAGCACAACACATCTTGTTACCATAGCAAGCAAACAACGTTTGTCAGAATGACAGCATATATTATCTGCCAAAAGATACGTAGGGGTGTCCATAACCGAACGGTGCCTACAGCCGAACCTCTTCCCATACCGTTTTATTTTCATGACATACAGCATGGTTTACAATTAAAAAAGTCACCATGCCAGCGGTCTCGGTCATACCAAAGACAAGCGTAGCATATTGTCTGACAATATTTCGAATGTATTGGGTACTAGATCTTGAATGATGGATACTGACAACGGGCACTAATTGTTTTTATTGTGCTTGACATTTGGCTGGTTGCTAAGGTATCAGAAGAGTTGTTTCAGAAGAAGTGTAAAACCTTGTGTAAAACAAAATCGATGCACCGGAATATTTTATCTCCACTTCAGGATTTGGTATGATATTATTATTGATTTAGGTTTTAGCGCCTTCTTCGCCTACCAAATGTTATTTTTATGATTACTTACCTGCAGCATGCCCGATTCTGAATTTTAAGCCCCATTGGACACAAATGTCCAGAGATTTAAGTGTCCGAAATCGCGAGATTGAGAAAGAAGGATGTAAACAAAATGTTCCGTGCAGAATCATTGAATGAAAATGTCAATGTGAAAGGTTTTCTGGTACATCTTTAAAACAAACATTGGCAAGTAACTTTGAATGAACTGAACTCGATCTCTCTTCGCTTATGTGGTCGGGTTGGAATCTGAAGACCAACTGGCACAATCTCACACAACCCTACTTCATTGAGCGCAGTTTCTGATGAAGAAAGTGTGTAGGAGCCAGACAATGTACAATCATACATAGAGTTAGTCCTGAAAATGGATTGCGAGAGTTCAGCTACGTGCCTGGTGGTTCCTTTGGTTTCATCAGTACTTGCTAAGCTGGGGTGGATGACGGAGGTCCTTCGTTGCTTAGTGGGGAAAGCACCTGTGTAGCGTACCTACTGGTTTCATGGGATCAAAACCCTCTGAAGGGAGTGGTTACCCTCCAATAACTTTTCCGAACTAAATCGATCACATGTTGTGCATATGTAAAAATTGAATTTTAGATATAGTAATTTAAAACAAAACCAATGCACAGAATGGAGATCAGATAATATTTATCCATCCCAGCTCACGATTTTCCTTGGCGTTATTATTGCTTTCAAGCGCCAATTCCGCTCACCAATCAATTATATATTTGCTTACCTGCAGCATGCCTAATTTCCAAAGCTGGGCACCATCAAATCCGAATTGGCAGAGATTTTGGCGTTAAAAATCTTCAGGTGGATGAAGAAAAACGTAAACATAGTACCTAATGCATGTGGAATCATCGATTGCGAATGTTTAATGTATACTAGACGTAGAGTAGTTTTCACTAGTTTTGGAAAACATATATACTGAGCAATGTATGATTATTTTGGTTTTGTCGAGCTTGTTATTTTGAAGAGTTAGGTATTTGAAGTTTTCATAAGTAATATTTTTTTTTGCATAGGAATATATGGCTTTTGAGATTTTTTTGCCAAGAACACATTTCAAACTATATTAGAAAGCAATACGTTTCGTGCAACGCTTGTAATGCAGCTATGCGACCTCTTTCTGATCACAGATTTTAAAACTAGTTTTTGTTTGTTACTTGGGGAGAAGTTGTCGATTATATCGCTTACCTTTCGTTTGACGCTCGGTAGACAGCCGCAGTGTAAATAGAAATTTACCACACTGCCTTGGTAACTACCTTGGAAAAGGGCTCTGAACGCAAAAAAAAAGCAATAATGAATCCGTAAACTAACAAGTTCACAGTGTATTTTGGGAGCGGGTCATTTGGCATAAAGGCCATTTGGCATAACATTATTTTTTAGAGATAGGAGTTTGCCAGAAATAAAGCTGTGGTGAAATATGATTCTTTCGTAAAAAGGTAGGCGTTTCAGACCGCATCGTGCTTTCGTGCTGTGCGGTTCTTTCTCTCTTTGCGGAAGGAAGTTTTTAATACTACCCGAAGCTATTTTAATTTCAACGGTGCTTCTTAGCGCTATTTGTACCCACTCGATCCTGTTACGATCTTTGCAAGAACCCGTGCCTTCGTTTTACGTTGGACTCGTTTGCGGAAGTAAAATTCCGACAAGCGGTGGTAATCCTGCAGGGACACCGTTCTGGGAAAAAACCTCTTAGAAGGTCACGTCTCCACGCTCAGCAATGAGTATTAACAAAAACAAGAGGAAGGGGAGTCTCTGAATTCTCCACTTCCTTCAAAGAAACAAGGTTTCAAGACCGTCCTGCCCAAGCGCGGAAAAATAGAAGGAAGCTGAGAATTCAGATATTCCTTCAAACTCTAATGTCGGAAATAATTTTTCTCCTATCGAACTGAGCAATCAGTTCGATTTGATTCATGACGAAAATGAGCAAATCGAATCTAGCCCAGGTCATTCGATCCATGCGAAAAAGTAAAGGATTCTGCCAATTGTGGTATCTGTTGCCGAGTTTTCTGGCTTTAGGAATGAGATTTTGAGTAACCTTCAGGGGATCAAAGTTTCATTTCAGATTGCTAGGAAGGGTGACTGCCGCGTTTTGCCGGGATCCTTTGACGATCGCAAACGTCTTCTTCAGTATTTAACTGAGAAGCGCCATAAATTCTTCACATACGACGACAAAACTGAGCGATTGTTCAAAGTCGTCTTGAAAGGTCTCCCCAGTGATGACAAATCACTGGATGAGATTAAAATTGAAATTTCTCAATTACTTGGATTTTCACCAGTCCAAGTAATTAAGATGAAAAAGAAATCCCATTCTGGAACTTCCCAGAGGGGCATTTCTCAAGAATTTTATTTAGTTCATTTTAACAAAAGTGAACTAAATAATATGAAAAGTTTGGAAAAGGCCTGTATTATGTCTCATGTCCGTGTTACATGGGAACATTTCCGCAGGCCTGGGGGCAATTTCCAAAACCCCACCCAGTGCCGTAAGTGCCAAAAGTGGGGTCATGGAACCAAACATTGTCACATGGATGCTAAATGCATGATTTGTGGTGGAACCTCTCACGCCAAGGACGCATGTCCTGTGAGAGAAGATTCCAATAAATTTAAATGTGCAAATTGTGGGGGCAATCATAAATCCAATTTCTGGGAATGCCCTTCACGCAAAAAAGTTTTGAATTCCCGTGCAAAATTGATGACGGGAAATTCCAATCGGATTCCAGATTCGGCGGGTAGAAATTTTTCAAACGCTCAAATTTTGAAACCGGTTACCGGTCGAGCAATTCATACCCACCACAATTCACAAACAAATTTTGCCGCTCGTCAACGGGTAGCAAGCACTTCAGTAAATTCCAATTTTTCCAATGTACCTACGTATGCAAACATCGCTGCTGGTAGACAAAATTTTTCTTCTCAAAATGAGGTTTATACCCATGTCCCAACGGAAAATAACGGTCATGTTGCCGATTCAGGTAGCATGACTGCTTCCGATTTTGATTTTTTAACTGAACAATTGCATCACATGATTGATGCAATGTTCAAAGCAAATACCATTCCTGAAGCTGTTCAGGTTGGTATAAAGTACACACACAAATTGTTATCGGACTCCGTTTCAATGGATCCAAATAATTGTGTGAAAGTTCTAAATTGGAATGCCCGCTCTCTAAAGGGTAAGGAAGATGAATTATTCAACTTCCTTTCAGTTCATAATGTGCATATTGCCATTATAACTGAAACGTATTTAAAACCAGGACTCTCCATTAAAAGAGATCCAAACTATTTTATCTACAGAAATGATCGTCTTGACAGCGCCTGTGGTGGGGTCGCCATTGTCATTAATAGACGTATCAAGCATAAATTATTTTCTTCGTTTGAAACCAAAGTTTTTGAAACCTTGGGAGTTTCTGTTGAAACAAATTTTGGACACTTTTCCTTCATTGCAGCCTACTTGCCTTTTCAATGCAATGGGCAGCAAAAGAATTTGTTGAAAGCTGATCTTCAAATTCTGACTCGCAACAAATCAAAATTCTTCGTAAATGGTGACTTCAATGCCAAACACCGTTCATGGAATAATGCTCAAAGCAATTCCAATGGTAAAATTTTATTTGAAGATTGTTCTGCGGCATATTATACTATTCAATATCCCAATGGACCAACTTGTTTTTCTTCCAGTCGAAATCCTTCTACAATTGATTTAGTTTTAACGGATTCAAGTCAGCTGTGTGGCCAATTGGTAACTCATGCTGACTTTGACTCTTCCTGTGACATTTGAAATCTCACAAGAAGCCATTCATAATCCAATCAGCTCTACTTTTAATTGTCACAGAGCTGATTCGGACAAAACTTAAATATACCGATAAGAATTTTGATACTGATATTCCTCTCGATACCAAAAGTGATATTGACAATGCTCTCGTATCTTTGACAAATTTAATTGTCGAAGCCAGATGCATTGCAATTCCTAAATGTGAAACTAAATTCAACTCCATTATTATTGACGACGATCTTCAGCTACTGATCCGTCTTAAAAATGTGAGAAGAAGGCAATACCAAAGAACTCGCGATCCCGCGTTGAAAGTTATTTGGCGAGATTTGCAAATGAAATTAAAAAACGTTTCGCTATTCTGAGAAATACCAACTTTGAGAATAATGTCTCGAAGTTGGATCCCAGTTCGAAACCCTTTTGAAATTAACAAAATTCTTAAAAACCTCAAAAGCCAATTCCAGCGCTTAAAGAGGGAAATAAAATTTTATTAACAAATGGCGAAAAGGCTCAAAAACTTGCTCAGCAGTTCGAGAGTGCCCATAATTTTAGTCTAGGTCTCACTAGTCCAATTGAGGATCAGGTTACACGGAGCTTCGAAGACATTCTCAATCAAGAGAATGTTTTGACCCTTCGTTGGGAAACTAATTTGGATGAAGTGAGATCTATTACTAGAAAATTTAAAAATATGAAAGCCCCGGGTGATGATGGTATTTTCTACATACTTATCAAAAACTTCCTGAGAGCTCTTTATCCTTTTGGTTAATTTATTTAACAAATGTTTTCAATTGGCATACTTTCCAGATAAATGGAAAAACGCCAAAGTTGTTCCAATTTTGAAGCCGGACAAAAATCCAGCTGAGGCTTCTAGTCATCGCTCAACCAATTTGCTTTATTTAATAAGCAAACTGTTGGAAAGGATTATTTTAAATAGAATGATGGTTCATATTAATGACAATTCAATTTTTGCTGATGAGCAATTTGGTTTTCGCCATGGGCATTCAACAACTCATCAGTTAATAAGAGTTACGAATTTGATTCGGCTCAACAAATCTGAAGGATATTCGACCGGAGTTGCTCTTCTTGATATAGAGAAAGCATTTGACAGTGTATGGCATGAAGGTTTGATTGTAAAATTGATGAATTTTAATTTTCCTCTGTACATCATTAAACTGATCCAAAATTATTTATCAGATCGTTTCACTGCAGGTAAACTATCAGAATACTAAATCTGATAGATTACCTGTAAGGGCTGGTGTACCCCAAGGCAGCATACTGGGGCCCATATTGTATAACATTTTTACTTCTGACTTACCTGATTTACCAGCAGGGTGTCAAAAATCTTTGTTTGCAGATGACACAGGTCTCTAAGCCAAAGGGCGTAGCCTTCGTGTCATTTGTAGTAGATTGCAAAAAAGTTTGGATATTTTCTCCACTTACTTGCAAAAATGGAAAATTTCCCCTAATGCTTCCAAAACTCAGCTTATAATTTTCTCACATAAGCCGAGAGCTTCTTATTTGAAACCTTCTAGCAGACATATTGTCACTATGAATGGGGTTCCAAATAATTGGTCTAGCGAAGCTAAATATTTAGGACTTCTGCTAGATCAAAAATTAACTTTTAATTGTCACATTGACGGCATTCAAGCCAAATGTACTAAATATATTAAGTGTCTATATCCACTTATAAACAGAAAATCAAAACTTTGTCTTAAAAACAAACTTTTGATTTACAAACAAATTTTTAGACCTGCCATGTTGTATGCTGTGCCAATATGGACTAGTTGCTGCAATACCAGAAAGAAGGCACTCCAGAGGATTCAAAATAAAATTTTGAAAATGATTCTGAAGTTGCCTCCGTGGTATAGTACCAATGAACTTCATAGAATTTCTAATATTGAGACATTGCAACAAATGTCCAACAAAATAATTTCCAATTTTAGACAAAAATCGACAAAAAAAGACAACGATTAACTCCTTGTACCCTTAGTATAAAATAGGTTAAGTTTAGTTTAAGTAGAAAACATTGTAATTCCTACATGGTTCAATTCAACCAGAGGAAAAATTCTAACTGCCAGAGGCAATTGTAATGTATTAATAATAACTAAAAAGTAACATAGCAAATAAGGATGATAGTGTTAAGAAAACACGGAACACCTAGTCTAAGAGATGAATGCATGTATTAGATAATTAGCAAATAAAATTAGTTAAAAAAAAAAAAAAAAAAAGGTAGGCGTTTCATCGGATTATGGCAATGCTCCCTTCTTTAAGGGTAGGTGTTTGCCGGGACTAAGGCAATGTTGGATATGTTCGTTTCTTCAAAAATGGACATTTTCTTGGATTAAGGCAATGGTGGATGCAATCCCTTCTTTAAGAGTAGGTGCTTGCTCAGATTAAGACAATCTGGATGCGATTCCATCTTTAAAAGTAGGCATTCGCCCGGAATAAGGCAATGATGGAGATCGAAGTAGGTTGTTATATGGAAGGGATGCGGAAAAAAATATCCGTCACATTTTTGTCTTTTGTGATTTTTTGCCTATATTTAAATTCAATTGTTTCTCGTGTTTGAGGAAAGTATATTTACTTTACTTCGATGAGAAAAGTGAAATCCAATAGTAACTGCTTAATATCACGTCACCATCTGGTACATCGAGAAGAAGTGGTACCCAAGCTCACCGCATCCAATCAGCCAACGTGTTCACCGTCTGTCTTCTGACGGATCCCTATTGCATCAGTTGAACATTTAGGAAGCCACCGGCATACTGACTAAGCATTCGCAATGAAATATCAGCGGCTCCGGGCCTGATGCGAACGAGGAGCAAGTCAAATAAAGTAAATTCACCACGGATCGGATGAAGCGTTGCTGACTGATGATCGAGGTGGAATATGTGCAAGTAGAGTGCATGCAATATTGAATCCGAGTTGAACATGTCATCAAAACGTTAAACTAACTGCCATCAAACCATGCGTTGGCGCATCTCCTACTATGAACCCGGTAAAAGATCATCCGTTTTTTGAAGGACGTATAAAGTCTTCTATTTTCATCGGACCCCAGTTTGCATTTGGTGAGATCAACCCAATATTATTTTAAATTCGTTTCAGCTATCTTTCTTAACTGTGCCTTCGAACTGTCGTATTTTCGAAACCTCCACAGAATTGATCTTTCATTCACGATTTTTTTTTCTGAATTGCTACTGTAACTTGCACTCCAGCCGACTTCCGCTACAGACTTTGCGTTTCCGCGTTACGTTCTTGTGTGCATTGTCCATTATTGTACTTCCCTAAGGATTTTTTTTCATACTCATCATAGACTGATATTGCGATTTCCATGATTAGAGTACACGTTCGGGATAATTCAGTATTTATTGTAATTTGCTAACATATTCATGTCGTCAAACCATAATAACATTTTAGTTAAAATCGTTTTCTTTAAAATTTTGTATTAGTGGATTAACTCAACTGGTGAGCAAGTTCTAACTCTTATTGCTGTTCAGAGAAAACTTTCCGCTTTCCGGTTGAATATTCAAACTACCGCAGCTGTCACTTCATACTTTTTCTCTGCTGTTTGGCACGGCACTCTACGATGACTACGCCAAATACCAGGTTTTGTTTCAGTGTTTTGAAGATTTGCAGGCTTGCGGTAGAACTTTAGCAGCTGCGGAAGAACTTTGCGGAATCCGCAAAATGGAAAATTTTGGAGAGATCCGCAATACCTTACTATCTTTCATTGCTTCATAATTTTAAAAATTGCAAAAAAAAACACTAAATACGTACAGGGCATCGTTTGCTGCTATTGCCGCGGATATTGTGGGAGTCCCAGGTATCCGGTTCACGCTTTAGTTAGCAACGGTGGCTCTTCTCGACCTTCAATTCCCTGAGTAGTTAATACGAATAAGGGCGTCCTTTTGAAGTTTTGCTATACCTGTTATGAGCGACTAATACATCCCATTCCCTAAACTTCCTAAAGAAACCTTTCTTGCTTCAGGAGTGATTCCTTTTAGTACTACCGTGGACCCCCGATAATTTGAACGGTACCTTATTCAAATTAACGGGGTTCATTTTTAATATGAACTTCTGGTTACTCTATTTGCATCAGAAAAACTGGTTTCTGGCTGCTCTCTTTGCTGGTCTGTTTTGATTCTGCGTTCCGTATCACGATGTTCCATGCTTGTCTCGATTCCACGTGCTGAATGACGTTTGAAGTATTTTTAGTTTGAACGATGTTCAAACGAACGGGGTTCAAATTAAAAAGTGTTCAGATTAAAAGATGCTCATATATTATCGGGGGTCCACGGTACTAGTCTTCGTAACAAAAAGGACACCCTTACGGATCATGAGATATGATCAAATTATTCGTAGTACTATTTGATCGGGGGTATTGAGGGACTGGGTGAGGGGTAGAGAATGACACACACACACATATATTCGCCCGGAATAAGGCAATGATGAATGTGATCTCTTCTTTAAAATTAGCTGTTTGCCCGGATTAAGACGACAGTGAATGCGATTTCTTTTTTAAAAGTAGGCGTTTGCTCGGAATAAGGCAACAATAGATGTGATCCCTTCTACAATAGTAGACATTTTCCTGGATTAGGATAATGGTGGATGTAATTCCTTCTTTAAAAGTAGACTTAACCCGGGTAAGGTTAAGACAATGGTGAATGTGATCCGTTGTTCAAACGTAGACATTTGCACGAAATTAGGCAATGGTGAATACGACCCATATTTAAAAGTAAGCATTTTCCCGTATTAAGGCAATGGTGGCTGTGATCCCTTCTTTGAAAGTAGGCATTTGGCTGGAATAAGGCAATGGTAAATGCTATCCCTTTTTAAAAGTCAATACCACTAAAGATACCTCTTGTTAAGGACGGATGCACTTCGATGCGATGAACGGGGCCCCGCTGATGACGTTGACTTCGTTCTCGCCGATTATATGACCACGAGCTGGAATCACTGAGCGGAAAACGTTCTTAGACCGCTGGGCGCTTTGTTTCGAATGCACCACTGGTGCCAATTTCGTTATATTAACTATTGACAGCATGCGATCGCGCTGCTGTGGTCACATGCAGTGCGCTGCCGTACACCGACCTATTACACGCTGCCTCAGACGATGTTCGTTCAGTCACCAACTCGAGATATTGCATGCGGACTATTTTGGATGAATCTTCGGTGTTTGGAAGTCGTGTGGAGGAGGTTGACTCTGCTGAGCCTGAATTGCTTAGCGGAGAGTGCAGGAATGCTGCAAAATATTTGGGGCCAAGATGGCTGCTGGATCGACTGAACACCTCGGAACGTGAATGGTGTAATGCAAAACGACTCATATAAGGAAGGGTGTAAACTAGGCTTTAAAAATCGGTTTTACCTCTTTGCGAGAGCCTACCCGTATCGATGTGTTCGACTTTGTCGTGGCAACTCCGGCTAGATCCAAATCTGAGTGGAAAAGGATCTTAGTTTGCGCGTCT
The DNA here is from genome assembly GCF_024139115.2 of Armigeres subalbatus. Lineage (NCBI taxonomy): Eukaryota > Metazoa > Arthropoda > Insecta > Diptera > Culicidae > Armigeres > Armigeres subalbatus. The sequence continues at coordinate 362,782,398 of NC_085141.1, forward strand.
TTGTGAGCATAATATGTTGTATTACCTTACTTGCCAAAAGCCTCCTTGAGGTTTTCCCGGTGTCTCGTTTTGACAATTGTGTGAGATGATTTCTAACTGGGCCTGTGAAGGGGAAACTCTATTATACGATGCACGTGTGATTTTCCCACCAAAGGAATTACCTTGTTCGTACGAGTTGCATTGGTCACTACTCGCTATTTTGGACCAGAATCTGATGAGATTTCTACCGCTCGCTCACGTGGCACTTCGTTTCTGCTCGGATTCCACGAGCTCTGCTGAGCTGTTCCAGCGAACGTTCAATATGACTTAACCACAACGACCTAACTATGCGATTGTCGAGAAAATCCAAGGTCTCTTTTCCGTTTGAAGCGTCGTTCATTCAAATGTCCCATACAGCAGCGATTATGTGCGTAAACTAGTTCTCGCCTGCACGGAAATCAAGTTTTCCCTTATCGGTGTATTTTTTCGATGTGATCCGTAACAACTTGAGGGGTGCCATAATTGAGAAGAGATTCGTGTGTGGACAAATTTTATACAGACAGCGAATATGCTTTAAATTATGATGACATCCAATCAAGGCACGCAGCGAAGGCATGGAAGGATTCATAATGTCTGCATTTCAATGTACCATGCGCCTCCACGCTCGGTCCAGAGGAAAGTTCGTTGCATCGTGCAAGAATTGTCAACGCGGTTGATTTTCTTACAACTTTTAGATGGCATCAGCTGTTTATGTTGTTTTATTATCCAAATAGGTGAAATACCTGTTACTATTATTAAAATGCAGCAGAATTTTCTGAACTTGGGTAAATCTAGGCTCGACTGACCATTGCATTCTTAAGAAAATTATTTAGCTCTTTTTCAGTGGAATGTTTTCACTGTCATAAGACGAGTTTAGTACAATTTCATTTAATTCTACTACTAATTTAAATGGAATTGTACTAAACTCGTCTTATGACTGTGATTGCATTCTTAGTTATGATCCCATTAACTTAAGTTTTTATCGGTAAAGCCTGCCAAAGCCGTTATCAACTATAACATGGATACATTCAGAAATGGGTTACTTTTTATGTTGGTTACAGTGATAGTTTTGGCGTTTTAAAAGGCTTAAAAGCAATCAACAAAGGTACAACAAATGTCGTATGTTTTTATTTTCTTCTTTATTAAATAGGCTTTCAGCAGTATCTTATGATTCTAAATGTTCTAATGGGAATATTTGAGGCATGCGCGACGTACGTAAATGCAACATATTTGAACGTACTATTGTTTTAAATGGAATTGACGCAGTTTGACGCTAGCTTGTTGAATTCAATCTAATTCAATTGAACATCGAATGTTTGTTTGTATATTGAGAATAGGCAGCCACGTTTTTACATGTAGTTGAAATCCAAATACTTTTTGCTTGGATTTCATATATTTGCTTCAGTTTTAATGTCGAACAAAATTTATGATAAATGCCAGCTTGTTTCATCGCTATACATATTAAATCTTCCCGAGAGAAGTTTTCTTATAAAAAGTTGGTCGTTTGAATGAAAAAAAATGTGAAAATTTTCCAGACCGCATTTGCAGCTCGCCGTACATGGGCATTAGAGTGAATCGGAGAAGCAGTCATCGAAACTTATGTAATTTGAATAATTTTATGAGTTTTGATAATTCAATAAAATCCTTGAACTTACTGCGCTGATCACACCATTCGTGCCACGCCAGTGTCAGTGTCCACACATAACCATTCCCAGCCACATCAGGAACCTGCATTGGCTCAACTTTTATCAACCGCACCAAAGTTTCCCCCCATTTCGGAACGCATCAAGCATTCAAAGAACAAAAGATCCATACACTCGTTTGATGTTCCGTTTCCACTCGTGGGAGTCGATGAGTAGGTCTGCTGCTGCTGCTGCAGCAAGCAGTCCAGTAGTGCAGTGGGTTGATGGCGGTTCGGTACTTGAAGATAGATAAGGGAGAAAAAAGTGCTGAAAGAGGAAAAGTTTTCTCCCCTTCATGGACGGAGTGCGCGAACGGGCGATGGTGTCGAATGAGAAGTGAAGGACGTATCAACTCGAAAGGAAACCATTAGCAAATCGTAGACCGTGTGCGAAGCTTCACTAAAATAGTAGTTAGGAAAGTGAAATGCATCTCGGATGTTGGAGCATATCGATGCATTGGTGGTGGTGGTGGTTGTGGTAATGATGGTAAAATGTGAACACGTACAACAAATGGAGAAAAAGCAACCATCGTCTAGCCAAAACACAAATAGTTGGGGGAGGGTGGTGGTATGGAATGAAAAAGTCACCCAGCCCCAGTGAAAACGGATCCGGCTACCAGTTGAATATCATTTTTTTTCGAAACCACTTGTCGCAGCCAATGTCGTTGCCATGGAAGCTCATCGTTACAATGGAAAACCAAGGGAACAAGCAAACATGCGGGTTTAATTGAGACACGTAAATGTGAGCTTTCCACAACTCGAATGAAGCTCGTCCCGTTGTCGTGGAAAAACAGTTGTATGGGATAGAATGGCCATTCGATGCGATTATTATGGAATGGAATTATCAGGATTTTATTTCAGCATGCTCGAGTCAGTAACTTGAATTAAAAATTTTCATGAGATATGAGCCAGCAGTTTCGAAACATGTCATATTTGAGTAGTGCCATTGTTCAAAACCATTTACATCATGTATCAATTAATTGTAACGCTTGTTGAAAGTACCTCGTTCCTCAAGGACCCCTCTGATTTGCGACAGTAGTTGTGGTATTTTTTCATGGGTGGTTCTGGTTAAAGTTGCATAAAGCCTGATAATCCCATTAAATTTATGCTTACGACACTGTGGCAACCAACAGTAATAGGTTGGTGTAGTTTAAAGTCAACCATCGAAGCAAATTTGGCTTGGCAAATCTATGACATTGTAGGGTAAGGTATGTACTTAAAAAATTTAAGGATTTTGGTTTAGTTCATTTTCAATAACATGATTCTGCATTGTGTAACAGCTTCGAAATGTAAGTAAATCACTATTAATAAAGAAATAAAAAAGAAATGTAATCAATAACGGATGAAAAGCCAGCAACGGTGAAAAACATTCCCTAATCCAAAACAATGAATCCAAAACGAAAGCTTAACTGCATACTTTTCGAAGCTACGAAACAGGTGGGACCGTCGTCCCTAGCATTCATCGTCCGTCATCCTTCTACAGCTGGTAAAGCCTACCGGCTAGGTATCACCCATGCCAGGGCAGCAGGTGGTCATCATCATCATTGTTCGTTTCAGGGAGAAGGAAAAGCGCTCGCAAATTGTGGATTTGGATTCAATTTTCCACACCGGTACGTTATTCCGCGAATTTTACGCTGTTTGTACTGTTTGTTCTCGTTAGGCCGGGAAACGTTCGGTCGTAGATAATGTGACATAGAAATTCATTTCTTCAAACTGGGAGTTTATTGGGAATAATACATTAATTTAACAGTGCCAGAATACGGACTGTGATACAGTTTTTATGTGAACAACATAAGCGAAAATTAACTTGTATATAGACGTCCATTGTCTGTGATTCATTTGACATCATGCAATTTGCTTCCACTTTTCATCAAAGTGGGAATACTGGATAATTGATAGAATCCATTTGATAATCCCTCCGTAATTGGTCGCATCTTTGGTAGCTTGTTTTTGGACTATTCGATAATAAAATAGATCATGCATACGCTCGATTAAGTGATGGGCTATTTGATTGAACATTTACGAAAATTGGTGGTTAACATTTTGAATATATTTCACAAATTTTCTGTTTAATATGTTTGTTTCCCTAAATGAATCCTTCAATAACACAAATTGGATTTAATTGTTTATATAAAAAATGCATTCTTCTGGGTGATCACATTGTCTCAATAATCGAGCCTATAGCCAACCATACTTGGCCATGCAAAAGTGTTTCTGAAATATTAAACACTTGAACATGATTTACATGTATCTGAAGGTACTACAGCAAATATACAAGAAAAGCAATCATGATTCGAACTATGCACAGTTTTCCACAAGTGAGACCTTTAGAAACTACTGCTGGAATCTTTTGAGTTTTTGTAGGAAGCTTTGCAGGGGGGGGGGGGGGTTAAACGGGTGCAAAGTTTTTTTTTATATTTTACCGTTTCATACAACTTGTATAAAAAATGCTAATGCTCTGTGAATTTTCCCATTTATTACAAACAATGTACAAACTCCATCAACATATTTTCGCAAAGCTTCAAAACTGTAGCATTCTATTCTGTAGTTAACTCAAATTTGACCAAAATCTCACCACACCCTTCTGCTTCTAACCCCATCAAGTATCTGTAAGAGGCTTGTCCAGCTTTTCAAGCTTCTGTGGGAAGCTTTGCAAGTTTCTGTGGGAAAATTTCCAAGTTTCTGTGGGAAGCTTTCCAAGCTTCTGTGAGAAGCTTTCCAAGCTTCTGTGAGAAGCTTTCCAAGCTTCTGTGAGAAGCTTTCCAAGCTTCTGTGAGAAGCTTTCCAAGCTTCTGTGAGAAGCTTTCCAAGCTTCTGTGAGAAGCTTTCCAAGCTTCTGTGAGAAGCTTTCCAAGCTTCTGTGGGAAGCTTTCCAAGCTTCTGTGGGAAGCTTTCCAAGCTTCTGTGGGAAGCTTTCCAAGCTTCTGTGGGAAGCTTTCCAAGCTTCTGTGGGAAGCTTTCCAAGCTTCTGTGGGAAGCTTTCCAAGCTTCTGTGGGAAGCTTTCCAAGCTTCTGTGGGAAGCTTTCCAAGCTTCTGCGGGAAGCCTTCCAAGCTTCTGTGGGAAGCTTTCCAAGCTTCTGTGGGAAGCTTTCCAAGCTTCTGTGGGAAGCTTTCCAAGCTTCTGTGGGAAGCTTTCCAAGCTTCTGTGGGAAGCTTTCCAAGCTTCTGTGGGAAGCTTTCCAAGCTTCTGTGGGAAGCTTTCCAAGCTTCTGTGGGAAGCTTTCCAAGCTTCTGTGGGAAGCTTTCCAAGCTTCTGTGGGAAGCTTTCCAAGCTTCTGTAGGAAGCTTTCCAAGCTTCTGTAGGAAGCTTTCCAAGCTTCTGTAGGAAGCTTTCCAAGCTTCTGTGGGAGCTTTCGAAGCTTCTGTGGGAAGCTTTCCAAACTTCTGTGGGAAGTTTTCCAAGCTTCCGTAGGAAGCTTTCCAAGTTTCTCTGGGAAACATTTCCAAGCTTCTGTAGGAAGCATTTCCAAGCTTCTCTGGGAAGCTTATTAAGCTTCTGTTGTAAGCTTTCCAAGTTTCTGTTGAAGCTTTCCAAGCTTCTGCGCGAAGCCTTCTAAGCTTCTGTGGCGAGCTTCCCAAGCTTCAGTGGGCAACTTTCCAAGCTTCTGTGGGAAGCTCTGTGGGAAGCTTTCCAAACTTCTGTGGGAAGCTTTCCAAACTTCTGTGGGAAGTTTTCCAAGCTTCCGTAGGAAGCTTTCCAAACTTCTGTGGGAAGTTTTCCAAGCTTCTGTGGGAAGCTTTCCAAGCTTCTGTGGGAAGCCTAAGCTTCTGTGGGAAGCTTCCAAGCTTCTGTGGAAGCTTTCAAGCTTCTGTGGGAAGCTTCCAAGCTTCTGTGGGAAGCTTTCCAGGTTTTGTGGGAAGCTTTCCAAGCTTCGGTGGGAAGCTTTCCAAGCTCTGTGGAAGCTTTCCAGCTTCTGTGGGAGCTTTCCAAGCTTCTGTGGGAGCTTTCCAAGCTGTGGGAAGCTTTCCAAGCTTCTGTGGGAAGCAGAAGCTTCTGTGGGAGCTTTCCAAGCTGTGGGAAGCTTCCAAGCTTCTGTGGGAAGCTTTCCAAAGCTTCTGTGGAAGCTTCCAAGCTTCTGTGGGAAGCCAAGCTTCTGTGGGAGCTTCCAAGCTTCTGTGGGAAGCTTCCAAGCTTCTGTGGGAAGCAAGCTTCTGTGGGAAGCTTCTGTGGGAAGCTCCAGGCTTCTGTGGGAAGCTTTCCAAGCTTCTGTGGGAAGCTTTCCAAGCTTCTGTGGGAAGCTTTCCAAGCTCTGTGGGAAGCCTCCCAAGCTCTGTGGGAAGCTTTCCAAGCTTCTGTGGGAAGCTTTCTGTGGGAGCTTTCCAAGCTTCTGTGGGAAGCACCAAGCTCTGTGGAAGCCCAGCTTCTGTGGGAAGCTCAAGCTTCTGTGGGAAGCTTTCCAGAGCTTCTGTGGGAAGCTAAGCTTCTGTGGAAGCTTTCCAAGCTTCTGTGGGAAGCTTCCAAGCTTCTGTGGGAAGCAAGCTCTGTGCAGGAAGCTCTGTGGGAAGCCCAAGCTTCTGTGGGAGCAGCTTCTGTGGGAAGCACCAGGCTTCTGTGGAAGCCGAAACTCTGTGGGAGCTCCAGAGCCTGTGGGAAGCAGAGCTCTGTGGGAGCTTGAAGCTCTGTGCAGGAGCTTTCCAAGCTGTGGGAGCACCAGGCTCTGTGGGAAGCCTGCTCTGTGGGAAGCTTTCCAAGCTTCCTGTGGAAGCACCAAGCTCTGCAGGAGCCCAGGCTCTGTGGGAAGCCCAGGCTCTGCAGGAAGCCCAAGCTTCTGTGGAAGCAAGCTCTGTGGAAGCTCCAAGCTCTGCGGAAGCTTGAGCTCTGTAGGAAGCACCAAGCTTCTGGGAAGCAGAGCTCTGTGGAAGCCTGCTTCTGTGGGAGCTTCCAAGCTTCTGTGGGAAGCTTTCCAAGCTTCTGTGGGAGCAGGCTCTGGGAGCCCAAGCTACTGGGAGCACCAGCTGTGGGAGCTCCAAGCTGCAGGAAGCTTCCAAGCTCTGGGAGCTTCTCCAAGCTTCTGTGGGAAGCCTGCTCTGCAGGAAGCACCAGGCTTCTGCAGGAAGCTCTGTGGGAAGCCTGCTTCTGGGAAGCCCAAGCTTCTGCAGGAAGCTGCTTCCAGGCTCTGTGGGAAGCCCAGAAGCTTCTGTAGGAAGCAGGCTTCTGTGGGAGGCTCTGGGAAGCTTCCAAGCTTCTGTGGGAAGCAGCTCTGAGGAGCTTCCAAGCTTCTGTAGGAAGCTTTCCAAGCTTCTGTAGGAAGCTTTCCAAGCTTCTGTAGGAAGCTTTCCAAGCTTCTGTAGGAAGCTTTCCAAGCTTCAGTAAGAAGCTTTCCAAGCTTCAGTAAGAAGCTTTCCAAGCTTCAGTAAGAAGCTTTCCAAGCTTCAGTAAGAAGCTTTCCAAGCTTCAGTAAGAAGCTTTCCAAGCTTCAGTAAGAAGCTTTCCAAGCTTCAGTAAGAAGCTTTCCAAGCTTCACAAATTTCAGCACCATAAATTTCTTCGAGAAGCTTTCCAAGCTTCTGCGGGAAGCTTTCTAAACTTCTGCGGGAAACTTTCCAAGCTTCTGCGGGAAGCTTTGCAAGTTTCTGCGGGAAGCTTTCCAAGTTTCTGCGGGAAGCTTTCCAAGCTTCTGCGGGAAGCTTTCCAAGCTTCTGCGGGAAGCTTTCCAAATTGCTGCGGGAAGCTTTCCAAGCTTCTGCGGGAAGCTTTCCAAGTTTCTGCGGGAATCTTTCCAAGCTTGTGCGGGAGCTTTTCCAAGCTTCTTAGGGAACCTTTCCAAGCTACTACGGGAAGCTTTCCAAGTTTTGTATGCATTTGTCTATGTCATGCATCCAATGACCGTTGCTTTGTTCTGTTGCCTTTTTTTTAGGTACGTTGGAGGAATGCTTCCAAGAAGAACAATTCTGTCAGTCGTAATCAGGCAGCCGTGTCGGAGAGGCGCCTACCTCAAAACGCCACCGTACGGACTGCGCTTCCGGCAACTGATGAGGGTTTGGTAGAGGAGCTGGAAATCGATCCCATGACCATACACTTATAAGGCGAGGGAGTAGTCAACTACGCTACGGGACCCACCTTCACGATTTTCTGTTATATGATTTTAAAGCTTCTCCGAATTGACTTACACACTTCTCTTTAAAATCATTAATTTTTCTTTGTCACAATTTGATTCACACTTTTTTATGCATCAGTTCCTTGAATGATTGTTGATTTGTACACGAATATATGTATGATAGAGCCTTCGCAACGTGGCATCGCTTCATAAAATCAGTTTGAAGAAATAAGATTACTGAAAATTAGATGATCTACTCGTTTTATCATTATATTAGTTAACATTTTTTAAAGATAACAGAAAAAGATCAAGCCCTTTTGCTTGGAAATGTAAAATTCCTCCCGAAAACTTTCCATTCATATGAAAATTCACGTTTGTTACTACAATCAATACTTTTTATTTATATTCAGACAAACTGGAAGCTCGAAAAACCGATCACAAACTTTATAACAAGCTTAAATCTGTTGTGCAAATTCAAAGATGAAAAGGTCCCCCGCTCTTCATCTTCATCATTTGAACCCATCTGGGCACTCCTCAATCAAATGTGTGGTAATCGAGTATTTCACAGGCGGCTTTTCTCGATTTTGATACCATCAAGAAATATGACACCAATAGGCTAACGATGTCCACTGCCGCCAATCCTCGGATGCTAACCAACTCTCTCGCCTTTCATCTTTTATGACCAAAAACTAACAAATTCCCTCCGAAAGAGTTGCTCCTAAGCCCCGTTTTTGCGTGAATTCAGTTTGCTGGAATCCCATCACACACATACACACTTCCGCAGCTATTTCTGGCAGCCGTCCGAAACGGAGACAAATACCAAGCAATATTTCCGTTTCATGACACAAGAAACCTTTTTCCGGCATTTGAAAGTTCTTGGGAGGTGATTTTCACATTTGCTCTTCCCATTTCGGATGCCTTTTTCAGAGTTGATAAAATCCAATCTGAACCTATGAGGAAAAATACTGGAAAAGCCTCTCAGTGAGGCATCCATCGCGTAAGCACCCATCGTCGACGAGTCATGCAAGCTTGCATTTATCAACCGGTTGGTGTCGGTGTGTGGGGTTGGTTGAGCGTTTACCTGGTTCCAATACGTAGATTCAATCTCGGCTGGTTGGTTCACATGTTGAATTGACAATCCTTGTTTGGTTTCCCAAATAAAAAATGGGTTGAAATCCGAAAAGCTGGAACTACCAAGTTGAACTGAAACCCGGTTTGGAAGGGAAACCGGTAAGTAAGTCAGCGGAATGATGAAGTGTGAGATTTCCGTATGCGACACGATGTTTGACAGTGCGGTAGTCCATCACTGGCTCAGTGGTTTCTCTACACAAAATCGCTATCGTTTGCCATATATCTTGCGCTGAGTGTATAAGGGATGTAAATGAACGATAGATCTTTCCTAACACTTTCGTTCACACAGAACTTGACCGGTAGAACGTTTACTTTTTGTTTATTCTCGTTAGAATTGTATATAATAATCGTTCATGTACGATCTTATGAAACGAAATCACATTTGCATAACTGATATTCTATAAGTAAACTACGGTAACATCGGTGAATATTCATCTTTTTCTGCTCTAGGTTGAACTGTGTTCCGGACAATCCGTCATATGTATAGAGATAATTGCTATTAGCCAAACCATCAAAAGCTACAAGCTGCTTCGTCATCTTTATTTTGTCCTTGCCAAGGTACCACAGAATTGGATCACTCCAACTATGTGTACCCCGCCGAAAGAACCACTTTTCTCAAGGTGCGGCTCGACAGCTGCCTTCGCTTCCCACCTTTTTACTCCCACCGATTATTCAAGCGAAGCCTCCTTCCCGACAAAAAAGCTCAGGCAAGCGGCAGGACGATTTATGTTCGCATTGTGTGTTGCGTGAGAAATACCCACACAATCATTGTTCGTGGTGAAACTGAATAGGAAGAGGCGGTGATACATTCCTTTCCGCTGCGAACAATCTTGGGAGAAAAGAAGATTTAGCGAAATAGCGGAAATGTTGGCTTTGGTATGTTACTTTTGCTGCAGTGGCTGTACCAGCCATAAGTTAGACCGACGCCAACGGCACTGTAGTAATAACATAGTAGGCTGACCTAGGAAATAACTAAGTTTGACACTGACGAATAATTCATTATGTAATAAACCACTGAACTAGAAACACCCGTTTTATTACTTCAGTTCAGAAGTGGGATAAACCATGATTTTCCAGTCTAGTCAAGAGCCTTCGGTAGATTTGGAGCCGATTGATGCAGCAATTCAAGCTGTAGAAGAAAATCAAAGCTGTTTTGGAGGAAGTTTAGATGAAATGTCAAACTTAAATTTTGCTGCCGAACGTTCTGTTTCTGGTTCACTATTAGAAGGTAGAAATCAAGATTTTTGCCTTCCTGTTGAGTCGAGCGAACATTTTAGAAGCTCCAACCACGAAAGCGGATCTTTTGCAACAGGTATCGTCGCTTCAAGCGCAATGAATGCTGCTGTTACCGCTGTCAAACCATTTTCTGAAACGTTGCCGAATCGCATTGTATGTGGAAATGGAGACAACATTCGTGCTGTTGGTCAAGGACTATCTTCTATGCAAGCAGGAAGCCTTGCAGTTAACGGTAATTCTACTTTGCTACAAAACTCAAGGAACTGTAGCTCTCTTCATGGCCATTTCGGTGTTGAAGAGATTTCGAAGATGTTGCCGTCGTTTTCTGGACATTCTGAAGAAGATGTGAATCATTTCGTAGCTGTGTTGGAAAACTCGAAACAAGCTCTTGGCGTAAGCGATTTCATAATGAAGCTAGTTGTTATCCGAAACTTGAAAGGGAAAGCTCAATCCTGGTTACATGGTCAAGCGGATTTCATGCTCAAAAGCTATAATGAAATTACTAGGTCTTCAGGAATTTTTCTATTTCCCTTTGAGCAGATTCGAGTTATGGAAGCGTTTGGAGAAAAGGGTTTGGTCAGGTTCTATTGAAGCGTTTGTTGATTATTGTCAAGCCAAACAAGGTTCAGCGCAGAAACTACAGTTGTCTGAGTCGGAGCTATTAGAGTATATTGTTGAAGGAATTCAAGATCCGTTTTTGAAAAATCAAGCCAGATTTTCAAATTTTAAAACTGTTGCAGACATAGTCAGAGCTTTTCGCATGGTTGAATGTTGTTCAAGTTCACGTTCATCTCCAGTCAAGTCATTGAAATGTTTTTCTTGTAATCAAGTTGGACATATATCAGCGTTTTGTTGGAAGAAACGTGATGCAATGCGGAGAAGGAATCGACGAGAAGAGAACACTTCTAAAAAAATTCTTACATCTGAATCCATGACTGCTACTGTAAAAAATGACGTAGGAAATGGACGTCAGGGATTAATAGATTTTAGCTTTTTTAACGAAAACAAAATATTCAAAGCATTATATGATACAGGAAGTCCAATTTCACTAATACGGCGCAGTTTAATTCCAAAATCTAAGATATTTAAACATGATGATAGTAAAAAATATCGCGGTATTAGTGGAAATAGACTTAAAATATTAGGCGTCTGTAGAGATGTTATAATTATTCAAAATATTAATTTCAGAATTGAATTTCGCGTTATTGCTGACAAGCACATGGGACTTTTCGATGCCATAATCGGAAGAGATGTAATCATGCGTCCTGAAATTCGTACGATCATTCAAAATGGAATTCAAATTTATAAAACGGACGAAAGGTATGTGCAGTTTGAAAATTCATCGTGTTTAAACAAAAATTCTAAAATAGTTTGTAATATCAGTCCAGATACATACCAAGTTTTGTTATCAAATATCGGAAACATATCTGATAACCATAAGGCAAAATTTTTAGAATGTTTTAAATACAAATATTATTTTAACCAAAAACCCTTAAAGCCTGTTACAGAATATGAAATGAATATTAAATTGAAGAAAGAGGAATATTTTCATTTTAAACCTAGAAGATTATCATTTGATCAGAAAAACAAAGTTGATCGCAAAATTCAAGAGCTCTTGAAAGATGGAATTATCAAAGAGAGTGACTCACCATATGCTAGTCCTATAGTAATTATTCCTAAAAAAGATAATGATTTCAGATTATGCATAGATTATAGGAAATTGAACAAGAATACGGTTAGGGATAATTACCCTTTACCTGTTATTGATGATTTGATTGATACTCTAAAACATAAAACTATATTTTCTATCATAGATTTAAAATCTGGATTCCACCAAATTAGGATAGCGCCAGATTCAACGAAGTACACAGCATTTGTAACTCCGAAAGGACAATATGAATATTTACGTGTTCCGTTCGGTTTGTGCAATGCACCTGCAGTTTTTCAAAGATTTATAAACAAAATTTTCAAAGAATTGATTGACGATGATAAAATTATTGTATATATTGATGATATTATGATTGCCAGTAAAAATTTTGAAGAACATTTAGAGACTTTAGGAAAAGTATTTCAAATATTAAATGATAACTTATTGGAGATAAATTTGAGTAAATGTAAATTTTTGTTGGAAGAAATTGATTATTTGGGATATACTATTAATAAATTTGGAAAAACTCTTAATAAATCTCACATTGAAAGTATTGCAAACTTTCCCATTCCTAACAATTGCAAAGATGTTCAACGATTTTTGGGACTTACAAGTTATTTTAGGAAGTTTGTACAGAATTTTGCAACTATTGCAAGACCTTTGTATTGTCTTTTAAAAAAAGAAGCAAAATTTGTTTTTGATCAGGAACAGTTAGATGCTTTCAATGCACTTAAAAATAAATTGATATCTCCGCCAATTTTAGTGACGTACGATCCTAATGCTGAAACACAACTTCATTGTGATGCAAGTTCTTTTGGATTTGGGGCTATTTTGCTTCAAAAACAATATGATAAAAAGTTTCATCCAGTTAGTTACTTCAGTAGAAAAACGGATGAATATGAATCAAAGCTGCACAGTTTCGAATTAGAGACGCTGGCAGTAGTATATGCTGTCAAAAGGTTTCATATTTATTTATCAGGATTATACTTTAAAATTTTTACAGATTGCAGTGCATTAGTACAAACATTGTCTAAGAAAGAAGTAAATCCAAAATTTGTAGATGGGCACTGTTTCTGGAAAACAATAATTTTAATTTAGAGTATCAGGATGGCGTTAAAATTCAACTTGTAGATGCTTTGAGCCGCCAAGAGACAACGTTAAAAAGTGCTTAGAAGATGCAAGAACGGAGGATACTAGTTGTTCTGATGAAAATGTTGAAAATAAAACAATTAATGTTCTTCAAGATGTTGAAATAGAACGAAATATTATTATTGCTCAAGAACAAGACGAGAAAATATTAAAAATTAAACAGTTGTTAGAAAGGTCATCTTTCCCAAACTTTGAACTTGTTAATGGAGTACTTTTAGAAAAGATGGCGTTAAGCGTTTAATGGTTGTTCCTAAGTTAATGATTGATAACATCATTAAATTATGCCATGATAATTGTGGTCATATTGGTATAGATAAAACAATGTTTGAGATTAAAAAGCAGTTTTGGTTTTGTAGAATGAAAAAATTGTAAAAAAATACATAAATAATTGTTTAACATGCATATTTTACAGCCCTTCTGGGAAAAAAGAGGGTTTTGTAAAAGTCATTGATAAAGGAGATAAACCATTCAAAACTATACATTTAGATTATTATGGGCCAATTCAGTTACCTTCATCAAATAGAGCGAAATATGTGTTTATAATAGTAGATGCATTTACCAAATTCATAAAGCTTTTTCCTACGAAATCTACAGGCTCAGATGAAACGATTTCTCATTTGATTAATTATATTAATTTTTATAGTAAGCCTAACCAAATAATTTCGGATAGAGGCGCCTGTTTTACATCTCAAAAATTCAAAAATTTCATTAACATCAATCAAATTGAGCATATAAAAACAGCTGCCTATACACCGGAAGCGAACGGTCAAGTTGAACGCATGAATAAGACATTAACGCCCATGCTTGCAAAATTATGTTACGATTCATCTAAAAAATGGGATAAATTATTATCAAAGGTAGAATTTATATTTAATAATACATATAACAGGTCAATTGGTAATTATCCTAGTGTATTGCTGTTTGGAGTCCAGCAAAATAATTTAGAGTGTGCAGATCATAATATTGAAAATTTTGTTGCTAACAGGCAAACAGTATCTGAGGCATTAAACATTTCAGACGTTCGTGAAAACGCTCGTAGTAAAATTTTACAAAATCAAGCATATAACAAAAAGATGACAGATAAAAAAAGGAATAAGAGCACAATTTATAAATTAGGTGATTTCATAGTTCTTAAGGCTAGCGGCAGACATAAATTAGCGCCAAAATATAAAGGGCCGTACAAAATTCATAAAATTTTGCCAAATGATAGGTATGTTGTGACTGACATAGATGGATTTCAAATTGCAAATACCCCTTTCAATTCGGTTTGTTCACCTCAAAATATGAGGAAATGGATGAGTGATTACATATCTGATGGTAGTGATATCGATGAGGACATCGATAATGTCAGGATGCCCGAGATGTAGTAATAACATAGTAGGCTGACCTAGGAAATAACTAAGTTTGACACTGACGAATAATTCATTATGTAATAAACCACTGAACTAGAAACACCCGTTTTATTACTTCAGGCACATTCCATCGCCAATGGTAATTACTCTCGATAAAATACGCCATGCAAAAAAAAACGGCATTGACTGTGATGGGGACGCAGGGTACATTTGAACAAGGTACCAGAAATCAACCAATATCAGAGTGCAAATTGCTAATGTTAAATGGGCGGTGTATCAGTGAGCACTTTTTCCCACCCATCTTGACGATCTGCTTAGCCGTGGATGAAAATTGGTGTCTATATGAACGAACATGAAAGCAAAAATGATAACGTTTATAGCTACAGCATTACCATCCCGTCCAGCTCAGGCTTGGTGAGCGATCCTATCCTCAAGTGGACAAACTACGTTGCATGAACTGAATGGTTTCCTATTGTGTAATTAAATTCTCAGCATTGGTGGCTATGAAAACGATGGTGCATCTGAACGACGACAGCAATTAAAATAGCTCTCTGCTGCTTTGAAATTGAAAGATTTTTCAAGCTTTAAGATTTTTACCTTATTTTAGAAGAAAATTCCTAAACTTTTTGAAGTGGTTGAGGAAGATTGCCGAAAAAGCTTTTAAAGTTCACAGCTTCAGCCAAATTTACGAAATACTCAGAAAGGCCGCTTTCAAAAAGTAAATTTTCAACTGTTTTCCTAAAAATTTCGATCGTCTTTACAGGAGTATTCTTTAAAAAACGCCTCTTTCGATAAATTTACTGGACCGGAAATCGACCTCCCAAAATTCACCGAAAGAAATTTTCATAGGAAACCTTTCAAGCTTCTTCAAAAAGCTCTTCAAGCTTCTTAGAAAAGATTCCCAATTTACTGTGGGAAGAAGCTTTTTTGGGAAGCTTTCCAAGCTTTTTTGGAAGCTTTCCAAGCTTCTTTGGGAAGCTTTCCAAGCTTCTTTGGGAAGCTTTCCAAGCTTCTTTGAGAAGCTTTCCAAGCTTCTTTGAGAAGCTTTCCAAGCTTCTTTGAGAAGCTTTCCAAGCTTCTTTGAGAAGCTTTCCAAGCTTCTTTGAGAAGCTTTCCAAGCTTCTTTGAGAAGCTTTCCAAGCTTCTTTGAGAAGCTTTCCAAGCTTCTTTGAGAAGCAAAGCTCTTTGGGAAGCACCAAACTCTTTGGGAGCTTCTTTGGACTTCTGAGAGCACCAGCTCTTTGGGGCTCCAGAAACTCTTTGGGAAGCACCAGGCTGCTTTCCAGGCATCTTTGAGCACCAGAGCTGCTGGGAAACTTGAGCTGGAAGCTGCTGAGCTCAGAGCTGCTGAGCACCAGGCTAAGCACCAGGAGCACCAGGCTGCTGAGGCACCAGAGCCTTTGGGAGGCAAACTCAGGCTTGAGCTCTTTGGGAGCCAGGCTGGGAGGCACCAGAGCTGCTGAGGAGCAGCTTGAGGAAGCAGAGCTGGGAGGCAGGCTCTTTGGAGCAGCTGAGGCTTCTTTGAGGAGCCAGGCTTTGGGAGCTCAGAGCTGGCTGGGAGGCAGAGGCTTTGAGGAAACTGCTGAGGCTTTCCGGCTGGGAGGCACCAGGCTCTTTGCGGGAAGACTCTGTGAGGCAGGCTGCTGGGAGCACCAGGCTTCTTTGGGAACCAGAGCTGGGAGGCACCAGGCTGCTGGGAAGCACCAGAGCTACTTTGGGAGCTTTCAGAGCTGGAGCAGGCTGCTTTGGGAGCTCAGGCTTCTTTGGGAGCACCAGAGCTGGGAGGCTTTCAGGCTGCTGGGAGCTCAGGCTCTTTGGGAAGCAAGCCAGAGCTCTTTGGGAGCAGAAACTCTTGGGAGCAAGCTATTTGGGAGCTCAGCTGGGAGCTTTCCAAGCTTCTTTGAGAGCTTTCAAGCTTCTTTGAGAAGCTTTCCAAACTTCTTTGGGAAGCTTTCAAGCTCTTTGGGAAGCTTTCCAAAACTGCTGGGAAGCTTTCAAACTCTTTGGGCTTTCAAACTGCTGGGAAGCTTTCAAAGCTAACTTTGGGAGCCAGGCTTCTTCTTCTTTGGAAGCTTTCCAAACTTCTTTGGAAGCTTTCTAGGCTTCTTTGGAAGAAGCACCAGAGCTGCTGGGAGCTGGCTGCTGGGAGCTTTCCAAGAGCTGCTGGGAGCTTTCCAGGCTGGGAGAGCTGAAGCTGCTGAGCACCAGGCTCTGAGGCACCAGCCTGCTTTGGGCAGAGCTGGGAAGCAAGCTGCTGAGCCAAACTTTGAGGAGCTTGAGCTGCTGAGCAGAGCCTGGCAGGAGCTCAGGCTGCTGGGAAACCAGAGCCTCTTTGGGAGCTTGAGCCTCTTTGGGAAGCACCAAACTCTTTGAAGCTTTCGTGGGAAACTGAAAGGCTCTTTGAGAGCTTTCAAACTGCTGGGCTTTGGCAGGGAGCTCAGGCTCTTTGAGGAGCTCTTTGAGGCAAGCTTGAGGCTCTTTGGGAGCACCAGGAAACTCTTTGAGGCACCAGGCTGGGAGGCACCAGAGCTGGCTGGGAGCACAGAGCCTAACAGGAGCAGGCGGAGCTCAGGCTGGCTGGGAGGCACCAGGCTGCTGGAGAGCTGGGAGCCAGGCTGGGAGGCTTTCCAAACTCTTTGGGAGCCAGGCTCTTTGGGAGCACTGGGAGCCAGGCTGCTGGGAGCTTTGGGAGGCCCAGGCTGGGAGCTTCCAAGCTCTTTGGGAAGGCTTGGAGCTGGGAGCCAGGCTTCTTTGAGAGCTTTCCAAACTTCTTGAGAGCTAAACTCTTCAGGCTTTCCAAGCTTCTTTGGAAACTCCAAAGCTTCTTTGAGAGCACCAAACTCTTTGGGAGCTTCTTTGGAAGCAGAAGCTTCTTTGGAGCTTTCCAAACTTCTTTGAGAGCACCTGGGAAACTTCTTTGAGAGCTTTCAAGCTTCTTTGAGGAAGCACCAAAGCTGCTGAGCACTGCAGGCTCTGGAGGCTTGCAAGCTCTTTGGGAAGCTGCAGAGCTGCTGGAAACTGCTGAGGAGCTGCTGAGAGCACCAAACTCTTTGGGAAGCTTCAGCTGCTGGGGAAGCACCAGAAGCTGCTTTGAGGCTGAGGCAGCTGCTGAGAGCCAGGCTGCTGGAGCTTGAAAGCTGCTTTGGGAAGCACCAGGACTCAGCTGGGAGGCAGAGCTCTTTGAGGCCAAACTGCAGGCTCAACAGGCTTTCACCAGGCTGCTTTGGGAGCAAAACTGCTGGAAGAGAGCTGGGAGCTCAGAGCTGAGCTGGAGCTTGGGAGGCACCAGACTCTTTGGGAGAGCTCTTGGAGCCAGGAGCCAGGCTCTTTGGGAGCCTTTGAGGCTGGGCTGCTGAAGCCAGAGCTGGGAGCACCAAAGCTCTTTGAGGAGCAAGCTTCTTTGAAAGCTTTCCAAACTTCTTTGAGAAGCTTTGCAGGCTTCTTTGAGAGCCAAGCTTCTTTGGGAAGCAGAAGCTTCTTTGAGAAGCTTCCAAACCTCTTGAGAGCTTTCCAGAGGCATGAGCTCTTTGAGGAGCACCAAATTCTTTGGGAAGCTTTCCAAGCTTCTTTGGGAAGCTTTCCAAGCTTCTTTGGGAAGCTTTCCAAGCTTCTTTGGGAAGCTTTCCAAGCTTCTTTGGGAAGCTTTCCAAGCTTCTTTGGGAAGCTTTCCAAGCTTCTTTGGGAAGCTTTCCAAGCTTCTTTGGGAAGCTTTCCAAGCTTCTGGGAGAGAAGCTTTCAAGCTTCTTTGGGAGCTTCCAAGCTTCTTTGGGAAGCTTTCAAGCTGCTGGGAGCTTTCCAAGCTTCTTTGGGAGCTTTCAAGCTGCTGGGAAGCTTTCCAAGCTTCTTTGGGAGCTTTCCAAAGCTGTTGGGAAGCTTTCCAAGCTTCTTTCGGAAGCTTTCCAAGCTTCTTTGGGAAGCTTTCCAAGCTTCTTTGGGAAGCTTTTCAAGCTTCTTTGAGAAGCTTTCCGAGCTTCTTTGGGAAGCTTTCCAAGCTTCTTTGGGAAGCTTTTCAAGAAAGAGACAGAGAAATGCTTTTAATCAATAACTGTGGAAATGATAAAAGAATACTAAGTTGAATGGCAGGCCACGTTCCAGTTTGAATGTAGACCCATAGAAGAAGAAGAAGAAGAAGAAGAAGAAGAAGAAGAAGAAGAAGAAGAAGAAGAAGAAGAAGAAGAAGAAGAAAAAAACGATTGCAGCTTCTTTAGAATGCTTTTACTGTTTTTAAAGCTTCTTTGAGAAACTTTAAAAACTATGTCAAGAATCTTTTGGAGCTTTTATAGGAAACTTTTGAACTTTTCTTTAGGAAGCTTTCCAAGCTTCTTCAGAAGGTTTCCAAGCATCTCCAGTAAGCTTTCCGAGCTTCTCGAATAAAAAAAGTTGAGCTTCTCATTTTTTCTCTAAGTAGCTATTCAAACTTCCTTTAAAAGCTCTTTATGCTTCTCAAAAAAGATTTAAACTTTCACATTAAGCTTCACTTTTGTTGGATCTTTTTGTAAGCATATCCATTAGGGCAGTTCAAATTTCAAAAATGTTCGAAGATTCCAACTCCCATATGTCTATTAGCATCATTTTGATAATATAGGAGTCCTGGCAAAATTTCAGGCAATTCGGTGGCCATTTACGGGTGGCGCGAAGTCAATTTATGTTTATATGGAAATTTGTATGGGAAAAACTTAAAATTTATTCAAGTTTCTCTACAACTGTCAAATTGCGATGAATTCAAATAAACATCCCCAACATCCTTTTCTTGGAATCTATAGAAATGAGACCTCCGGATAACACATTAGTTATGAGTGGATTGAACGGTTCTATTGACAGTGTGAATATGAGATAAATGGCTAAAATGGTGTAATTAGCCTCAACGTAGCAGTGGAAATATAAATCAAAATTAATGAGTTATCCACTGGTTCAGCTCAAAAAGATGCCAAAAATTGAGGTTGGGGATGTTTATTTGAATTCATCACAATTTAAGAGTTGTAGGGGGATTTGAAAAAAAATAGTTTTTCCCATACAAATTGCCATATAAACATAAAATGACTTCGCCCCACCCCTAAATGGCCACCAAATTGCCTGAAATTTTACCAGGACTCCTATATTATCAAAATGATGCTAATAGACATATGGGAGTAGGAATTTTCGAACATTTTTGAAATTTGAACTGCCCTAATATCCATCCACTGAAGAAAAAAAATCACTGAATCTGAGATCCATTACTATTGGCGTTGCATTCCATTGTGTTTGGTAAACATAGGATGTATGGAACAGTAACTGTTTATTGCGTAACAAATTCATCGCTTTTCCACTCAGGAAAAGGACTATCGCTGAACCAATGTCACAAATCATTTCTTATAAAACCATTAACCATCAAACTTCTCGACAACCGTGATCATCTATATAAAGTTAATAATCCTTTCATTAGGACCAACAAGCGAGTGTTATGCCACCGATAAAGGATCCCCATCATAATTTGAAAACAACCAAGGCCACACTGGCTGCTTCCCGGGGGCCAGTCCCTTGTTTGAAATTAATAATAAAGTGTAACAAATGGCTTTCTGTCTCGGCCCGAACCCAGAATGGAGGACACCGTCAGCAAACGGTGTGGTGGGCGAGTTGTTTTACACTCGACGAGTGCTCCTGGCTCCGAGGCGCTGCGCTGAGCTGTAGCACCGGGTACCGGCTAGAAGAAAATTGCTCTTTTACAAGGAAGCTAATAAACGCTCGAGATGACTGCGAAAGCCGCTCGCCGACAGCAATCCGAAAGCTATGAGACAGGTTCAAGGTTGGCCCCCGAGCCTACGTGCACCTGTGCCGAGCACAAGTTTTCCTTCGGATGGGGATTAACTTTGTTTGATGGCGGCGGGTGAACTAAGTGCATTGATGGTTTATGTTGTGTGGAATTTTTAAACTCAACTTTCTGTGGACATATTTTTATATTGTAAAAGTAAACTGAGCTACTCATTGGAATCTAGAGCTCAGTCAAATAAGAACGTATTTACATTAAATTTACCTTGAATCAAAGCATCAAAATAAAAATTTAAAAATATACCGAAACAAATTCATAACTTTTCAAAAACGGGCGAAAAGGCAAACCATTCCAAGAATATAAATGGATTAAAATTGAAAATCTTTCATAAAATAGAAGCTCAAAAAAGATAATAGAATCTTCCATAACGGGTTTCTAGTGAGCCTTGTGAGTAACACCGTATGATCGCCAATCCGGAGAAAACATTCACCTCCCTGGGCATGGTACACCCAGTGTGTAAAAAAGATACAAATCCAAAGATACATGGATGCAATAGCAGGTTTAGGAAAGCTTCCACAATTGTTGAGAAAATGCTGCTATATCTCTAAGTTGGAAAGCAGCTACTTTTGATGCGTGAGCAATTGAAGATAAAGAAGAAGAATGTTTTATACAATTCTTGGAATAAAAATGTTTAGTGTTTTTGAATATATGAGAAAAAAAATTATATATTTGTAGACAAACGTTTCAGTAAAATACTGTTTTGTTAATTTCTAATTGTTCATGGCCATCCAGGAGCTCTTTTGCAAACAATTTTCATGCATAGAAATCATTGAAGCAAATCCTATTTTACGATCTTTACCACTCGGGAACTTTTTGGAAGCAGCGCAGCCCTTGAGGATACAGACGAAAATTCTCACATTGCATTGCTTTGTGCTTCGTGGATAAGTCTTGCAAAATGGATCCATCTTCATTCATCTCGTCTCGTAATGCAAACCAGGAAGATTTGCGAAAATACGTCAACGGGTGAATCTGACACAGAGTTGCAGTCACTGACTGAAAAAGTCGGAGAGTAAGCGTAATGATATGCAGCACGATAACCGTACCCCCCTGCTGTGGAATGCATGTCTGCACGAGACTATTTATTCATGCTGGATTCGAGTTGCTCCCAGCCGATGACGAGGTCAAATTGTACCCACAATTTTCAAACGGATGTATGGAATTCTTCTCATGATGATGGGGAAATTTGCTTGCTTTATTGAAACATATTTGCTTCCGCAATGTGGGGATGTGCTTTTTGTGACGTTTGGTAACGTAAATATGTTGGAATCCATCGTTGGTTGGTAGAATAGTGGAAAATAGAATGGAAGGAACCATGAGCAAGCGTACGTACTTCAAATACCGAGTATCCTAGATGATAGTATATCAAAACAGTAAGGGATCTATAACTGCTCATTTTACATAATTTGTTAGCAGCACCTTAGGAAACGGTGGATCAAAAGCAGAATAAGATGAACTTTAGAATAAATGAAAATAATTTATTTTAAAAAGTTTTTTAAATATATTTTCCAATAGTTATGAAAAACATTCATTCTTAATAACTAGCTCAAACTGATATAATTTAATTACCATATTGAATCATTTCATGGCCGAAATTACCAAGAAAATTTTGTATTTTGCAATTAGTATTTACTTACAAATACAAGAAAACATGATTCTCACAGCGTGTGTGGTCGAATGTGAGAATCATTACATTTTAATAATATCGAGGATTGAGGGCCCTCCTTAGCCGTGCGGTAAGACGCGCGGCTACAAAGCAAGACCATGCTGAGGGTGGCTGGGTTCGATTCCCGGTGCCGGTCTAGGCAATTTTCGGATTGGAAATTGTCTCGACTTCCCTGGGCATAAAAGTATCATCGTGCTAGCCTCATGATATACGAATGCAAAAATGGTAACCTGGCTAAGAAACCTCGCAGTTAATAACTGTGGAAGTGCTTAATGAACACTAAGCTGCGTAGCGGCTCTGTCCCAGTGTGGGGATGTAATGCCAATAAGAAGAAGAAGAAGAAGAAGAATATCGAAGATTATTTACTTCAATCGTCTTTTTTCTACGCGGATCTGGGAATTTAAGCTATTATTTCTCTTCACGCGTGTTGTTTCGCGCTTTTTTTAACGAATATATCCAGTGTAAATCCGGACCTTTATGTGAGCCCACGAGTGCCAATAAATGTTTGCCAGATCTGTGAATGTTTGTTAGGAATAATGAGGTCTTATGAATTCTATTGAGTGCCAATAAGTTGCTCAGAGTGCCCGTATGTATCCATAAGTGCCGTGGAGTATCCCGCGTGTGCTTATGAATTTTCGTGTAGCCTCAAGCCAATGTCAAAGAGTGATGTGAGTGCCAATAAATGCTTGTTAGTGTTTATGAGTTGACTTGAGTGCCAACGAGGGCACTTGTGCAAGCGTGAGTAGCAATAAGTACCGAAATTGTCTCGCGAGAACCAGGTCGGTGGTATGACGCCATGTTTTTGTAGGCAACATCTCAGTATGAAATTCATGACAATCAGAGTCAAGTACGAGACACTGAAGACGGCCTCACAATTGAGGTCGAAATACAGATACGTATTGTGCTAGATAACAAAACGTAGTGTAATTAAATGGAAAGTACTAAACTCGTCTTAGACTGTTAAATTTCTTATGAAAAACCAACAACTTTAAGTTAATAACATTCATTACATTTTTTTTTCTGTGCGACATTAAATTAATGAAGTCTACGAGATAATTTAAAATCATCACATTTATTAATATACAAAAACTAACTCATAATTCTAAGTTACATTTTGTAGGAAACAAACGTTTCTCAAATCGTTAATTTCAATAACATGCACTTCAGTCCCTAGTCTCTGACATGTTATATGAACTTTATCACGTGTCATTAGTTTTCTCTTCATAGAGGAAGATGGGGCAATGTGCCCTAGCTAATCAAAAACTACTTTAATTTCAATGCTAACTGATGCCGTCAAAAAATTGTAGAAAATCAAAATCATATTGTTTTGGGGCCTCTTCCCCTGCTTTGTGCAATGAATAAGTGCATTGTTTGCGCGCGGTTCCAACCAGAGCATTAGTGATTAATCATAGATTTAATCATGATTAATGAATAATGGGTTATTTAATCATTATTCATTAATCATAATCATACAGAAAATATGATTCAATCATTTATCACTAATCGTTAATCATAAATTTTTACATTCAATCATTAATCACTAATCATATTCATGATTGTTTTGAGTTTATTCATTAATCATCAATTTCAATCATGGCATACATCGCTTTTATTCTTTAGCTTTAATCGTAATCATATAATTTTTATACCTTTCAATAACCCAATTTGGAAGAAAGGTTACTTGACTATTGATCATTATAATTCATTAAATAATTCAATTTGATTATTCATTATCATTAATCATTAATCATATCGATCGTTAATTATTAATCATACACATGTTGTGTCAACATTTAATCACGATCAGTAATCGTTAATCATACTCCAAACGTTTTATTCATTAATCATAATCGTTAATCATTGTAAAAATAATATTTCAACCGTTAATCATAATTATGTAATTAAATTAAAAAAATAATTAATTAAAAATGAATAAATCATTAATCATAATCTTTAATCATAGAGTTCTCGCGTGATTTTTGAAAACGTCATAAGTCCAAATGAGAGACTCTCTTTCATTACACTCTCTTTTGCTAATATCTAGGCTAGTTTAAAATTTGTTGCAATATTTTCACCTCAGCACATTAGACAGAGCTATTTTCTTCAGATCGGTGCTGGAAAATCCAATGCAAATGTTAGTATGGCTTTGTAATAATCGAAAGAGAAAGTAAACAAAGAGAGCCTCTCTTTTGGACTTACGACGTTTTCAAATATCACGCGAGAGTTGAATGATTCAATCATAACCAATTTAATCATTCATTGGAAGCTTTATTCATTAACGCTCTGGTTCCAACTATGCGTAGTCGAAACTCTCTTACAAGCGCGCGCATTCATCTACACAGAAAAAATAAAGAACCTAAAAAAAAAGTTTAAAGAACTCAACTTTGAGTACGAAGTTCAAATTTTTAACTCAATATTAGGTAGTTTTCTCACTCCCTCTCATGAATGATATTATAAACAAAGAGAGCTGCATCGACTCAACGTGTGCTGTTCCGTGGAAGAAGCCAAATTTGAGTTGTTTTCACCATAGTCTCGAGTGAGTGAAAATAACATAAATTTGAGTTGGTGAAACTTCATAGTGGGTGAAAATTCAACACGGGAGTAAAGGCAAAGTACTCACCGGATTTTTTCGTATTTTATTTATTTTTGGCTTCTTCCACGCAATGGCGGATTTGAGTGAAAGGAACCGTAAAGTGAGTTGTTTCGCGGTTCCGTGTATATTGGCTCCCGAATAGAGAGAACTAAAAACAAGAGAGTAAAAAATACAGAGCACGCTGCTACAAACAATCAGAGTGCACCACCCTACTGTCATCGCCTATCTCTCCAATGGAAAAAAATGGTGGCAAACATCTCTGGGGTTAGCGCGCGGTGAGCCCCACTGACAATTCAAAATTTGTAAACAAAAACATCATTTCAAGACTAATTTTCTGTGATGGAGTAATTGTTGTTAAACGTTTTGAATAAATTCATTACTATTATCGTTATGTACCACGTATTCTGTGCCGTGAAAAGCGTGTTCGATTTTCAATTTAATTGTAATAAGACCGTCATTCAACACAATACGGTTAGTACGGTGCAAAACAAATTTGAATATTTGGTAGCAATATTGTATCAGAAAATAACGCCCACAGCAAAATAATAACGAGAATTTTATGCTGGAGCCAGAAGCATAGCTGTGTGTCATCCGGCTGGAGTGCACATGTAGGTATGTTAGCAGTATGTATGTTACAGTATGTTAGCAGGATAATTCGTCGCAAGCAAAAGATCCGCCCGCTCCGTGCAAGACACAGCTTCCAGTTCGGTTTGTTTGAACCACACGGTTCGCTAGAACAGTTCTGAATCGGTCGCGACTGATCCGAATTGACATCTGTGTCCACGGTTCTGAGCTGGTACTGGAGCTCTCGTCTCCATGTCACAGCAATTTCGAGCTAGACGACGACATGAGCTGTGGAATGCGCCTTCGTCACCGCAAAAACTCGTGTAGCTCCTCTAAAGTATGTATCAATTCCTCGACTGGAGCTTCAAGCAGCTGTACTTGGAACGCGACTAGCAAAGGATGTTGGCGAATGCCACAGAATTTCAATAAAGAAACAGTTCTTCTGGACTGATTCTAGAGATGTTCTCTGCTGGATACGGTCTGATCACCGGAGATACAGTAAATTCGTCGGCGCCAGAGTCGGTGAAATTCTGGAAAACATCGAGCAGCATGAGTGGTTTTGGCTTCCAACGAAGATGAACGTAGCAGACGAAGGCACAAAGTGGCAAAAGATTCCCGACCTCTCTGCGACAAGCAGGTGGTTCATAGGACCAAACTTTATGTGGCAACACGAAAGTGCCTGGCCAGTACAACCAACACGTCATGATGTAACCGCGACAGAAATGATCACTATGATCAATGTCCATGTGACCAAAGAACCTATCATAAACTTCGAAAAATATTCCAAGTGGCCGAAATTACTAAGGGTTGCTGCATACATACTTCGATATATGAAGAACCTTCGATGTAGGACACAGCACCATTCGCCATCTGTCGGTATCCTCAAGCAATTGGAGCTGTATGAAGCTGAGTGCTTCATTCTGAAGCAAGTCCAGTTCGAAGCATATGGCGATGAGATAGAATTGCTGAAACGATGCAAGGAGTTGAAGAAAGAAATAGATCCAGCTATTCCTAAAGGAAGTCCGCTCTATAAGCTATCGCCGTTTCTTGATGACCACGAAGTGCTTCGCATGCGTGGAAGAACAGCCGGCTGCAGTTTAATCGACTCATACACCGCTCACACGAGACGGTCGTAAACGAACTGCGCCAGAAATATCGTATTCCAAAACTTCGCACGGTTTGTAATAATGTTCGTCGACTATGTCAGTACTGCAAAAATTCCAGAGCTCAGCCGCAACCACCTTTAATGGCTGACCTCCTATCAGCTCGTCTTGCTGCATATTCGAGACCGTTTTCTTATACGGGAGTCGATTACTTTGGACCAGTACATGTACTCGTCGGTAGACGAATCGAGAAGAGGTGGGGCGTACTTTTCACGTGCCTAGTAGTACGTGCCATTCATATAGAAATTGCACACTCCCTTAACACCAGCTCATGCATTATGGCTGTAAAGAATTTTATAGCCAGAAAAGGCACACCCTTGGAAATTTTTAGCGACCGTGGTACGAATTTTATCGGCGCTAAACGTGAAATGTGTGAAGCTTTGAAGCGTATCGACCACGATAAGATGGTACAAGAATTCGTCACACCGGATACTAAATGGACCTTCCTGCCTCCAAACAGCCCACACATGGGTGGGAGTTGGGAAAGGCTGGTGCAGTCTGTAAAGAAGATACTCAACAACACGCAGTTACCCAGAACACCTACTGATGAAGTTCTCAGGAACAGTTTGATGGAAGTTGAAAGCATCATCAACTCGCGCCCCCTCACCTACGTTCCCATTGAAAATGCCGACAGCGAGGCACTAACGCCGAACCATTTTTTGTTGGGTTCCTCTGACGGCTCAAAACCACTGGTGCCATATGAGGATAGCCTCGCTACGCTGACCAACACGTGGAAAACCTCACAGATCTATGCCAATCTGTTTTGGAAACGGTGGATACGCGAATATCTGCCGACTATTAGCCGTCGGACCAAATGGCACTATCCTACAAAACCCATTGAAGTCGGAGACGTCGTAGTTATCGTCGATCAAGACCTTCCGCGGCGTTCGTGGCCAAAGGGTCGCGTCGTGAAAGTCAACGAGAAGAACGGACAAGTACGAAGCGCCACAGTGCGATCGCAATTCAACATCTATGAAACCGCCAAGCAATCAAACTTGCAGTTCTGGACATCGGTGTGACAGGAAGTACAAAGAACCAGGGATCTTGTGCACTGGGGAGGACTGTTACGCAATCTTCGTAACACACACATGATATCCTGAACATGCCATATAGGCACTTTAGCTTTAAAAGATTGTAAGCCAGTATTTTTCGTATACACTTCTTTCAATGATCTCTATTAAAGGGTGGTATGGACTTCAAAAGTACTGGGCAAATTGATAGGACAAGGAATGGTCAAGGAATGATTCCTCTACTGAAATTCCTTGAGCAGTACGGAGCTGGCAAGGAAAAGGAATAATTCGGCAATAGCAGGCGTATTGCAGTGAAGAAAACACCGACTGACGCCTTGCCTTGCGGAATAATGCACTGATGCATTATTCCGCAAGTAAAGTGACGTTTTGTCAAGTTTTTTTCAAACTGCTTTTGTTTTTGATTGTGATTCATTGCAAATTTAATTTTTCAGGTTGTGATGATCTTCTGATGACGGTACCATGTTGAATTTAGGTGCTGGCCATGAAAGTGGTAATATCAATTAGGTAGTCCTTGTTCGTGAACCGTTGGCCCAGGATTTTTCAACAGTCGATTAAAGCTCCACCTCCTGGCCAACCTGAAAGTTTGAGTGCGTTATGAAGATTTTGATGCCGTTGCTTCAACACCTATCGTACCTGCGTTTTAGGTGCACTTTAGCAGCACTTCCGCAATGTACATATCAACTATCACTAATGGAAGCTTCCAGCTGGTGTGTGTTGTCATAGCTATGATAAATGGTATGATTACCTTTAAATATTCGCACAATTGATCCCTATCAACACACTTCTTGCAGCAGTACGATGTTGAATCCGGAATCTTCAAGTACATCGTCCAATGTGCTTTCCACTTAATGAAGTTGAGGGATTTGCAGTTGCACGTATCGAGCCTTCAATCACTAGACCCTAATATTCGCTGTGTTCCGATCCGTATTCTCTCTTGATTATTCGTTGCTTGATTTTTTAATGCTAGCTAGCAAGGTATGACACCAACCGACTGATTTTTTGAAGAACCATAGTTCACAGCTTTGCAGGGTCCTTCGCAGACAATCGGAAGATGTTCAGTCGACCTAACAAGAGGACCGACTTAACAGACGCTGCTATGACGCTGCTGAGCGATGAGATTTGCAACTCCGGAGTTGCGGAACCCCCCTTTCCTATCAACAACAGTCCCCAAAGGCACCATGAGGATGTAAGGATGAAAGTTGCTTGGCAGGAAGTTAGAGACCACTCAGTAGGATCTATTTTATTCTTCCAAGTGCTGTCGTCGAGGGTGACAATAAGTCAAATGGGGGTGAGAATGAGTCACGATTTTGTTATCCGACCTCCAGATTGTTGGTGAGAGCGATGACCCATTCTCACCCCCTTGACCCATTGTCACCCCCGATGACGGTACACGAAATATGCATGGTATGTCATGTCCAGAATTTACCCTGCCAAATAATCCAAATAGATTCAATAAGTAGGAGTGCGTGCATTTGTGCTTATTCTGCGTCTCGAGTGAGTCGAGAATTTTCGACTTCGAAACGTCTCACGTGAGAAAACCGTGTAATTTAAATGGGAGGTATCGACAATTCTCGCTGCATTCAAAACGCCTCACCTCATACGAGACGTAAAATAAATACAACTGCCTCAACTTAGAGTAATTTGCTATGATTGAGTTAAAAATAGATTGCAATGTTGTCAAATAGTTGATAATTAAAACAAATATAAAATATACGAATAAATTAAGAATGCTTTATTGGTACACTTTTTTTAGGGGGAAACGCAATGGTGTGCGTCACCGGAACGGCAAGTGGTATGTCGATGGTTTCTATTAAAAAAAAATCATCATCGTTGCCGCTGTTGCAAAACGCATTTGCTGGACAGGTTTTATTTGACGTTTGAAGTTTTTAAAAAAGATTTCAATTATTTTTAGAGATAATTTAATTGAATCTCAAATACATTAAAATAAAATTTTAATTGATTACTAGTTGATGGATTGACTGCTTTAAATATATCAGAACAGTATACTGTTATATCCCTATAGGAATAATGTTAGTTGATGTCATGATCCGTCCAGAAGTTCTTCTAGAAATTCCTCCGGATTCTCGATTAAAAAACACCTAAAAAAGAAGCAAACCCGAAAGCTCCTCCAGGTATTCCTCCAAAAAGGTCCTCCACAATTTCTTTCGATAGTTCCTCCAGAAGTTCGTCAAGAAATTCTTCCAGAAAATCCTCCAGAAGCTATCCGTTGTGTTGTACTTTATTCCTTTCAATAAAAACATATTTTTTCTTTAGAAAGTTCCTCAAGAAATTCCTCCAGAAGTTCTTCCTATAATTCCTCCGCAAGTTTCTCCAGGAATTCCTCCAGAGCTTTCTTCCTGGTTTCCACGGGATGTTCATCCTGAAATTTCAGGTACTCCTGCGCAAGTTCCTCCAAGAATTCCTTCAGGAGTTCCTTCAGGAGTTCCTTTTTTTCAGAAATTCCTCTAGAATGTCATATGGAAGTTCCTACAATAATTCCTTCGGCAGTTCCTCCAGGAGTTCCCCCAGGAATTTCTCTGCAAGTTCCTCCAGAAATTCCTTCGAAAACTTTCAGGAATTCCTCAAGAAGCTCATTCCAAGAATTTATTCGAAATTTCCTCCAAGAATTTCTTCGAGAATTTGCCAGGAATTCCTCCGGCAGCTTCTCCAGGAATTCCTCCAAGTAATCCTTATTCTGTCTTCGGAAGTTCCTCCAGGAATTCATTCGGAAGTTTTTCCAGGAATTCCTTTGGAAGTTCTTCCAGGAATTCCTTCGGAAGTTCCTCCAGCAATTCCTTCGGAAATTCCTCCAGGAATTCCTTCGGAAGTTCCTCCAGGAATTCCTTCTAAAGGTCCTCCAGGAGAACTTCCGGAGGAATTTCTAAAGGAACTTCCGGAGGAATTCCTTAAGGAACTTCCGGAGGAATTCTTAAAGGAACTTCCGGAGGAATTCCTAAAGGAACTTTCGTAGGAACTCCTAAAGGAACTTCCGGAGGAATTCCTTAAGGAACCTCCGGAGGAATTCCTAAAGGAACTTCCATAGGAATTCCTAAAGGAACTTCCGGAGGAATTCTTAAAATAACTTCCGGAGGAACTCCTGAAGGAACTTCCGGAGCAATTTCTAAAGGAACTTCCGGAGGAATTCATAAAGGAATTTCCGGAGGAATTCTTAAAGGAACTTCCGGAGGAACTCCTGAAGGAACTTCCGGAGTAATTTCTAAAGGAACTTCTGGAGGAATTCCTGAAGGAACTTCCGGAGGAATTCTTGAAGGAACTTTCGAAAGAATTTATAAAGGACCTTCCGGAGGAATTCTTGAAGCAACTTCAGGAGGAATTTCTAAAGAAACTTCGGGAATAATTCCTGAAGGAACTTCCGGAGAAACTCTTAAAGGAACTTCCGGAGGAATTCTAGCTGCAACTTCCAAACGAATTTCTGGAGAAACTTCCGGAGGAATTCCTAAAGGAACTTTCGTAGGAACTCCTAAAGGAACTTCCGGAGGAATTCCTTAAGGAACCTCCGGAGGAATTCCTAAAGGAACTTCCATAGGAATTCCTAAAGGAACTTCCGGAGGAATTCTTAAAGTAACTTCCGGAGGAACTCCTGAAGGAACTTCCGGAGCAATTTCTAAAGGAACTTCCGGAGGAATTCATAAAGGAATTTCCGGAGGAATTCTTAAAGGAACTTCCGGAGGAACTCCTGAAGGAACTTCCGGAGTAATTTCTAAAGGAACTTCTGGAGGAATTCCTGAAGGAACTTCCAGAGGAATTTCTAAAGGAACTTCCGGAAGAATTCATGAAGGAACTTCCGGAGGAATTCCTGAAGCAACTTCCGGAGGAATTTTTAAAGGAACTTCCGGAGGAATTTCTAAAGGAACTTCCGGAAGAATTCATAAAGAAACTTCCGGAGAAACTCTTAAAGGAACTTCCGGAGGAATTCTAGCTGCAACTTCCAAACGAATTTCTGGAGAAACTTCCGGAGGAATTCCTAAAGGAACTTCCGAAGGAATTCCTAAAGGATTTTCCGGAGGAGTTATCAAAGGAACTTCGGGAGGAATTCATAAAGGAACTACCGGAGGAATTCCTAAAGGAACTTCCGGAGGAATTTCTAAAGGTACTTCCGGAGGAATTCCAGGAGGAATCTCTTGAGGAATCCCTGAAGAAACTTTCGGAGGAATTTCTTAAGAAACCTAAGTCCTGTTGGAACCTTCTTAGGAATTCCTGAAGAAACTTTTCCGGACTTTCCGGAGAAATTCCTGAAGGAACTAACGAAGGGATTTCTGAAGAAACGTCCGGTGGAATAATTGAAGGAACTTTGGACATATTTCTAGAGGAATTTTCACAGGAATTCCTGAAGGATCTTCCGGAGCAATCCCTGAATGAACCTTAGGAGGACTTTTCGAAAAAAAAAACCCGCAAGAATTCCTGCAGAATGCTCTAGAAGAATCCCTCAAAGATGTTCCGGAGGAAATACTGAAGAAAGGTAGATTTCGGTAAGGGACTTCTGGCGGAATTTTTGAAGGAACCTACGGCAGAATTCCTGAAGAAATTTTTGCAGGAATTCCTGGATGAATTTCTGAAGGATTTTCCAGAGGAATTTCTGAAGGAACCTACTCGGGAATTCCTGAAGGAACCGCTGGAGGAATCCCTGAAGGAATTTCCCTGATCCTGATCCCTGATAGAACTTCCTGAGGAACGGAACTTCTGAAGGAATTCTTGAAACAACTACCGAAGTTTTCTTGATGAAACTTCCGAAGGAATTGCTGAAGGAACTTCAAGGGTAATTCCTGAGGGAACTACCATAGGAAGTCCTGAATGAGCCTCCGGTCGAATTCCTATTGGAATTTCAGAAGGAATACCTAAAGCATCTTCCGGAGAAAATTATTCCTTAAGGATTAAGTTCTGACTAGAATCCCTCAGAAAATTTCTTCGGGAATTTCTCACATAGTTCCTTCAGGATTTGCTTTGAAATTTGCTATAAATATTCCAATGAAAGTCTCTTGGGAAGTTCATTCGAGGTTCCTTCAGAAATTTCCTTGGAAGTCCCTTAAAGAGTAGATCGACCAGTTATTCCTCCGAATTCTTCTGGGAAATCCTCCATAAGCTCTGGTACGAATTCCTCCAAAGGTTCTTCCCGGAATTCCTCGGAAAGTTTCTATAGATTTTTTTTCGGGAAGTTCCTTCAGGCATTCCTCCAGAAGTCCTCTACCAGTTATTGTTTTGAAAGTTATCATTCAGAATGTTGTTTCAGGAATTGCTCCAGAAGTTACTCCTAGAAATCCTACGGAAGCTCCTTTAGACCTTTTTACGGAAGATATTCCGAGAACCCTTCTAAAATGTCCTCTAGGAATTTCTCGAGATCAACCAGGAATTCTTTCGGAAGAATTTCCAGGATAATTGTGTGCTCAATTTTTATTCATCGCCAACGTTTCGATCCGGGCTAATCGGGGAAAAGCAATTACAAATTTCACAGTCAAAACCCACTAGCCAACTTCCAGGAATTCCTTGGAAACTTCCTTCAGGAATTCCTCCAAAAGTTCTTGTAGGAATTCATCTAGAAGTTCTTCTACGAAATCCTCCGAGATTTCTTCCAAAAATCCCTTAGGATGTTCTTCCAGAAATTCGTTTAGAAATTCTTCCAAGAACTCCTCGAAAAGTTCCCTTCAAGAGTTTATTGGAAAGTTCCTCCAGGAACTCCTCCAAGAAATCAGCCAGGAATCAAAAAACCTCCAATATGAATCGCTCAGAAAGTTCCTTAAAAAGTTCCCCCATGAATTTCTCAAAGAAATTCTCAACCCACATTCCGGTAATTCTAACGGAAATTGCCCCAGGACGAAATCCTGGAGGAACTTCCAAAGGGATTATTAGTTGGTCTTCCGGAATTGCTTCCGGAGAATTTATAAGCTATTAAGTAAGTTCACGCCGATCCACGCTGCCGATCTTCAACTGCATGACACCGCTAGGCCTCCTCCACTGGCTGAAAATGATTCATCATTACGCCGCAGCTGATAAAATTTCATTAGGCGCAGAAGTCTAATTCTTTTCTTGAAAAAAGTAGAGTTACTGCTCCTTGGTTTCATATGAATTCAATTCCGCCGATCTGAAAAACACGGTTTTCAGAAAAACGTGACGAACGATAAATTCCATGTTTTACACCTACCTCAAAATATTGCAGAGAAAGTGTTATCCTATATGAAACCAATTGTCTCGGATACTTCAGTTTATGATCTATCATTTAAAACGAAAGAATCAATTTTCAAACCCCTTTCGGTGGCCTAATCCTTTGAATGACTCGAACAAGAACGCAAGGTTAATGGCTCGCATAAAAAGCGCTGGATGAAACGAAACTCAAGCATCTGGGGCTGCGTTTTCAGCAAACAGTACTAGAATTATCGTCCCTTCTACGAAAATCAAGACGACATTGACATTGACGACATTCAGTGATTCATTTGTTGGACTCTTACGTTTAGAGAGCAAAGTTTGGTAGGTAGGAGAGCGATGAATTCCGCCGATGATGGAATTCGGTGGACCAGGCCGCCGAAACTGAACGTAACTCATTCGGGTACCTAATCGTTGACAGGTAGGCAGAATGGGATGCAGCAAACAGCTAAAAATATGAAGGAAGTGGCAGGAATTCTTCCGCTGACTTGCACGAAAATAATCATTTCGGCACCAACATTTCAAAAGGGCGTAACTGCTTTTGTAAACAAGAGCTTCACACGTCGCTGGTAGGCTAATTAGAGCTCGACCAAGCAATCCAGCACCGCTGATGGAAGCAGCGAATCCTCTTCTTTCATCCATTGGCGCTGGGTTGCGTTGGTGGGCGCTAATAAGCCCACCAGCGACGCAAGAAGCTCTTGTTTACAAAAGCAGTTTCGCCCTTTGGAAATGTTGATGCCGATTTATTAGCTTGAGCGAGGAGGAATACACATCCGTGTTCCTTCAGAAGTCCTCGTAATGATTTTTATCCGACATTGCTACAAGAGATGTTTTTTTTTAAAAAAAAAGTTGTAGCTATTATTTACAGTTACCTACCTGCTCGGTGACAACACAAAACATGATTTTTTTCGCCTACTTTATTGACTAATTTTATCAACTATCAAAATTACTTTGGTAATTTGATCAAATTTTCCTTGACCTTTTTCCTGGAGATCTGCGTACTAGGCTTAATCCTAGGGCTTAAGCCTTGCCTTCACTGGTATGCGATGTAAGGAACTGCTGAAACTGAAGCAAAACAAACTAGCACAAAGAAAGGTGTAGGAAGAGAGCTATTTATGATAACAAATCGCTGTTGATAACGTGTTTAGTTAGTCACATCATAAAATAGAATTTGGAGCCTAATTAAGTAAATATTGCGAACAGTCCAAAAGCTTAGAATATTACTTGTGGATTCATACGTAAATTATCAAAGGTAAATTGAATTTAAAAAGATTTGCGAAGAGTACAATCTAGTATGTGCCTAGTTTCTTAAACCTAACTTATACAGATTGGACAAAGTCGATCGTAATTACTTCCCTAGGGAGCAGATTACCCTGAATCACTAGACTGGAGGTAATTTTCCTGTATAAATAGTACCTATCCTCTTGAATTAGTGATTTATCAACATGCACATCTATGTATACAGGTATAGCATTGATAACCGTACGCGACCGTTTTCCGGACGTAACGGAATAGGAAGACACTGAACGTGAGTAAAATAATTGAACTAAAAATATTGTTAATGCTCAAACACATATATGAAATCCAACACATACTCTGCAATAGTTAAAATTATTATTTGTATCCCAACAGGGAAAATTTAACATACGAGAAATCAATATAACGTACAAAATCTACGTCGACGAGTTTGTTTAACTTTTTGGAAATTCGTCTTCGCATTGTTGGCGGTAACGGGAACAGTTTTTTCAATATTAAAGTTTTGATTATTGCGGTTATTTTAAAATGTCAAGGTTAAGTTACAATTAATGGCGATGCCCTTGGTTGGCACGCTAGCCTACCTTTCCCCTTAAATACGGTGTTTCCTTTGCATCTTCCGGAAACCTAAGTTGTCCCGCAAGGGAGACCCCTCCAGTCTCCTTTCATCCTAGTGTTGAACTTAATCTGGAATTTAAAAAACAACTTTAATAAAGTTAAAAAAAATGTCCGGTTTTAATTTACTCGAATATTTTTACATCATGCACACAGAATTTAGTTTAGATAAACAAAAAATAGGAAAATGGTCATCCACATTGCTTCTAAATAACTTAGAAAAATATTCGTCAGTTCAACTAATACACTTCTATGAGGAGTTTAAAGACAAAATTAGACAGAACAGTTCTAATAACATTAGATTACTCATATGTATTATGTACTGTGAACAAGTTACAAATATTAAGCATCACACCATATCATACTACTAAGGACATAGCCATTCTCAATCAGACCACAACCAACTGAAATAGATAGCTTTATCTAAATGATCACTCATTTTCATTCGCCTCTGAGCATCTGCTTACTTCCATTTCCAAGATGAAACGAAAGCCCGGTACTCATTTCAATCATTTTGCTATTTCTCTAGGGGAAGGGGGGGCAAAATGCCCTAGCTAAGCAAACACTGCTCTATTGTCTCATTTGTAACGCTATTCATGGGTATTTTTACATTATGCAACAGTTGAACAAGATAGCTAGTTGATGCCATTCAAAATTGTCAAAAATCTCAATCATATTGATAATATTCCCATTTCAAAAAAGTGGTGATATTCTGTTGCCGGAAAACTCATGAGGCAAAACGCCTTTTAGTTGGCAACTACTAGGGAACAAAGTACCATGCGTCGGCGAATCAGCATTCTGGTATGGATAGTGCGTGGAGACGCAAGTACATTGTAGATTAGCGCCACTAGGGCGTTTTGCCTCGCCAAAATGTTAGATGTTTCTTCAAAATGTGGAAATTTTCGGTTTTTCCGACCTTTTCATACACTATTTTGAAACTTTTTTCGCCCAACCTACATAATTTTAGATCTAGTTTTGTTACAGACATCTTAAGGACGGTAAATATGACGGAAACTACAAAAGACGTTTTGCATCGGGGGCGTTTTGGGGCCTTTTCTCTACCCGTTCTATACGTAGGTACGTAATGCATGCACTTGATTTATGAGTATTCATCAAACACAATCCTTGGTCTTGTCCATGGGAGTCAAATCAAAGGAAATTGGAAGTCAGCATTCCCTTTCCCGCATAGTAGCTGCTCCTCATGTAGAAATGTGGAGAATAGACATATCAAATGAGCTGATGAGTGGTAATTGTGCTTGTTATAAATGAAAGCAATTATTTTGGGGATTAAGCCAGATTAGTGTCTTAGTGATGGTTTTGTGATTCGGTTTTACACCTTGGAGCTGTTTCATAATTAATTTCAAAGAAAAATATGCGGTCGAGATATCAAGACTTAACATTAATATTGTCTAGTTTATTTCAAATGCCGTTATTTATTCCAATAAATAGTACCGTTATTGTGCAGATGAAATTTATTTGCTTACTCAATTTTTCTTCGCACATGTAGATGAATTTCACTAAACAAAACTCATAAAATAGTATGAAAAATTACTATTGTATCTATCCAGTCACGTATAAATGCTTTCACGTTTCATTGATGACGAATGAAAAATACTCATACCCCATTTACGGCACTGTTCTTGAAGCAACAAGCGGTATGGCTAAAATGCACTGGTTTCGGAATTTGTGGTTTACTCCAGGAATTCCAAAATTCGAAAAAAATCAATTAAGCTCAGTAAATTCCATGTGAAATATTCCCCCCTATCTAATGAACCTGCTGTGATACCAGTGGACAATGCATGAACAAGTTCGTAAACCACCGAAACAAATTTCCACGCTCACATTTCTTGACATCGCCGAAAAATTCGTTAGTTCTCTTGTGTAAAGTTGCCCGTAGGAAGCAGCTGTCAGCTGTCTGCTCGCCGTGCCAAACCATCCCATCCAGCCTATGCTGTGTACACATTTAAATTTAAAAATCCTGTCCACTGTGTGGAAAATGCAAATCTGGGTAGACAATGGAAAGTGCCGTTCCGTGCAGCACCATCACCGCCGTTCCGTTTTCCACCATGGAACTGGTTCCACGCTAGGTAAGTTCTGCCATCATGTAAAACCACGTGCTCAGCACCGAATATTCAAATATTGTGGATTGTCCACCCGCGCCCTACCTTCTAGTAATAGTCAGTGTCGGTGACTGGCCGGCAGAACAGAAGAATGAAATGGTCGGTACGGTGCAATGTACAAACCAGCATAGAGCTAATCAACAACTAGCGCAGAAGGATGCGATGGGTTTATCCGTTAATTGCGTTACAAAATATTCACTTGATACTTGATATTTTACAATATCCTATCGCGTTTTGTTAAAGTTTTATATGAAACATTTCAAACATTTTGTACGAATAGTCCGTCAGTTATAACAGAACTCATCCTTTCCTCTATAATCGTGGTGTAGTTTAGGGACATTCCCTTCGGATTTTTTTTCGGTGACCGGAAAGCCTGTCATCGTCTCAATGTCCGGAGTTTGGACAACGGCTGGTTGGTAGACTATGGTGATTATGCTTTTTTTGCGATCATTATTGCCGTGTGGAGCACAAGCTATCAGACATTTTCTCTTTTCCTAGATCGAACTGAAGAGGCCACGTTTTAGTTGGATGCTGTCAAGCCTGCTTGATGGCTTCACAGCGTCATATTTCATTCATTGTTATGCTTGACGGGGTCGATCTCTGGAGGATATCTTTTAGTAATTACCTGCTTGAGTCTTTTCATAGACTACCTAGTAGGGAGACGGCAGGTATTTTCGTCTGTTCGTCTTAGTCTCGAAAACCAATAAAAGAGACGCTTTTTTGTAAAACTCATGCGTACCAAATCGT
The DNA here is from genome assembly GCF_024139115.2 of Armigeres subalbatus. Lineage (NCBI taxonomy): Eukaryota > Metazoa > Arthropoda > Insecta > Diptera > Culicidae > Armigeres > Armigeres subalbatus. Next base: position 362,820,364 of record NC_085141.1, read on the forward strand.
AAGCTCAGGAGAAACGTTCTGCTATAGTGGAGTTCTAGCAAATGTACGTTGCTTTCGTTGGTTTTAGCCCCTATGACGATGGACGTAAATACCTGCCGTGTCCCTACAGAATTTTTTTTTCAATTTTCTGGCTTTGCGTTTTTCAGATCATTGCCAAAGTAGTGAAAAAGGATGCACTAAAGGATATTACAATATGAGATTCTTGTCTTCGTTGCATTCTCCAGCAGTCCAACTTTTGTTGTCTCACATTGCAGTCGAGAGTACAGTTCTGTCACCTTTTTAAATATTCGACTGACAATGTTCATATTGACTGGATCTTCAAGCGCAATATTAAACAGCTGGCATGAAAGTTCTTCATCCATGTCCAAATCCTCACACAATTTGGAACACTATCTATCGTTGCTTCTATCGGTCTTGTATACACTTCCAAGGAAGCTGTTCTTGTCCATGTATGCCACCTTGAAATCGAATAATAGATAGTACGGTGGGACATGATATTCACGGCATTTTGAAGAATTTGATCTGGTACGTTGTCAAGTGGTAATTAACTTCCCACGAACTCATCCATTATTGCTAACAGACAAAGGAAAACTATGTGGGATAGCATTTTGTAGGGCAGCATTTAGAATGAATCACCTGCTTTGAGCGTGCTTACAGCGGCACACTAGGAGTTAACTTTCCGAAATCAGTATGGCGAAAGGCATCTAAGGTTCGATTTCTCAAAATTAAGCACCTTAATCGAAAAAATATTTGGTAGACGTAGTAGCGGACACCATCCTTCATAACCGGTACTAAATAGCTTTTCATGAAAAGTTCCTAATTTTGAGAAAACACGCATTAGATGTCTTTCGCCTTACAAATTTCTGGCGGTCTATTTGCGCATAACGATAGCGCCTGGGTGTGGAAGCGGTGGGTAGAAAATCAGCCACCGCCAATAATTCATTGTGATCGCTCGAAAGTTCTCACACTCAAGGATGTTATCTATCATTTAGTAATTTGCGTTCGATCATTTAGTAGTTTGTCAATAACTCATTCCAGAAGCTGAGTTGTATGTAAATAATAATAATGTAAATTTGTTGTATGGTGGACTCCTAGTGCGAAGGTTTTTCTACAAATCTGCCTAATAGTTCGTTGTTTGAATTCCATTAGTAACGGAGTTATAGCTATAGTATCAGTAACTTAGACTAAATAATAACAAAATTCCAATCATTTAGTTCAAGCTACTGCAACTAGCGCTATAACTCCGTTATTAGTTGGATTCTAACAACACACTATTAGGCAGAGTTATAGAAAAACCTTCGCACTAGAAGTCCACCATCAGTGTTGTAAAATGTCATTTGCATTCGTTTGTATAATTCTCCCAGAACTTTTTCCAGAAGGTAGCTATCAATTCATGATGTATGACGAACTTATAGCGCTTAAATGTGCCTACAACTTTGTCTAACAAGACATTGCTGTAAATATATAATCTGGGGCGTGGGAGGCAAAATGTCATTCAAATGACATTATGTCAAATGACACGTGACATTTTGGAGAGTTTTCACTCTCCAGCCTCACATGTTATATTTAGAGCAATGTACCCTTGGACAAAAATATAGCCCTACTCAAGCGTTATGAGTACATCTAAAATTATGGAATAAATTTTGTTTCTTAATAAAGTTATGAACAAATTAGTCAAATGACATGCAGATGACATTTTACAAGCCTGTCCACCATACAACACATTTTTAAATTCAGCTTCTGAAATGAGTTACTGACAAACTACTAAATGATCGAACGCAAATTACTAAATGATCGATCACATCATTGCTCACACTCCAGCTGCCCACCTTGGAGGAGTCATATGATCCCTTTATTTCACTCTTCCGTGAGCTGTAATTTTTCCGAAATTCTGACCATGAGTTTGAGTAGACAGGTAGCCAGCTTTTCTGGGCCCATGTTGATGAGTTCAGCTCCGATATCATCCGTACCAGCTGCAATATTGTTGTTGAACTGTTGGATGGGATTTTTAACTTCTCGCAAGGTGGAGGTTGATTGGTTTCCATTATATGCTGCACTTGCGTAGTCGACATCTCGGCTACCTTGGCCCTGGCTGCTTGTACTCTCAGCGCCATTCAACAGCTCCTCGAAGTACTCCTTCCACTTTTTGGTCACTTCACATTTGCCCGTCAAGATGTTCCCATTTCTAACCCTGCCCTTCTTGGCTCAAGGCACGAAACCTTGGCGGGATGTGTTGAGCTTCTGATAGATCTTGCGTGTTTCCTAAGAATGGAACAGTCTTTCCACCTCCTTGGACTCCGCTTCATCCATGCGACGTTTCTGGGGGTCTGCCGTCTCCGTTTCCGTCTGGAGCGTTCCACGTTGTGCCGAGTTCTTTTGCTGCAGCGCGACCGCCCGTGCTGCGTTGTGCTCCTCCAGGAACCGTCTGCACTCTTCGCCAATCAATCGTTCTGTAGATTTCGTCCCACATACCCCACGTTGCTCTCAGCTATGCTTCGAACATGGTTGTTACAAAGCTGTACTTCAGCAGTTCTTAAGAGAATCCCCTTCGAGCTCACTTTCTTTCGGCAACGCTACCTCGAGATACTGCGCGTTACAGAAGCGAGTCGCTAGAGTCGATGTTGGCGCCACGATTGGTCCTGACGTTGATAATGTCGGAGAACTGCCTCCTTCAATTAGGATGTGGTCGATTTGTGATTCTGTCTGCAATAGTGATCTTCAGCTTAGGCGACATGAAAATCTATGCTGGAAGTAGATTCCGCATTCTTGGATACGACGAAATCAATTGGTCGTAAGTTGCTTGCGTTCGTCAGCCAGTGGACGCAGTCAGTCTACATAAATTACTCGTCCCACAGTCAGTCTACATAAATTACTCGTCCAGGTCAACTTGAGTGTTAAAATTTCTTATGATGTTTCTGACGACTTGGCTTGGCCAGCTGTCGTACTCACGTTCGAGCCGCACGTAGAATACGTTTTTATCATCATCAACGCTTTTGTAGGGTAAAGAGCCCTTTAGCCGAATATCACGTTAGGCCGAGAGTCATTTATCCGGATTACGTTTGGACAACTTAGACGTTTGACCGAAAAATTTATCAGGCCTAAAATGGTTTGGCCGAATGGCAGCAAATGCCATATGGCTGAACTGATCATTTGACCGAAAAAGTCGTTTGGCCTAAAAGGTCGTTTGACCGAACATGTCATATGGCAAAGAATGTCGTTTAGCCGAGCCGGTTAATTGGCTGAAAATTCCATTTGACAGAAAGGACCATTTTGCCGAAAATTTCATTTCGCCGATGGGGTCATTTGGAAGAAAAAGTCGGTTGGCTGAAACTGTCGTTTAGCCGAACAGGTCATAAGGCAAATAGTGTCGTTTAGAAGAAACCGTCAATTGGCAGAAAATTCCGTTTGGCAGAAGATGCAATTGGCCGAAAATGTCGTTTTTCCGAACAAAACATATGGTCAAAAATGTGGCTTTGGGACAGAATGTCGAAAAACAAAAGGTCGAAGGACAAAAAGTCGACGGGCAAAAGGACGAAGAGACAAAAGGTCGAAGGGACAAAAGGCCGAAAGGACAAAAGGTCGACGGGACAAAACGTCGACGGGACAAAATGTCGAAGGGACAAAAGGTCGAAGGGGCAAAAAGTCGAATGGACAAAAGTATACATGTAATACTAAATATACGACAAGTTTGAAAACATGTTTCTGAAAAAAAAAATCTAGCTTATTACATTTCCCAGAGATTTCTCCTTCTTTATTTCATGGGCAGTTCTTTAACCAATTTACAGTGAATATTCAGCAGCCAGGGCGAGCATTGTATGATTTTGATTAGTTCTCGGGACGAGAACGGAAAAATTAATACTTGTTAGATCGTGCTCTTGTAACACGTGTCGCTTCGAGTGCATGTTTGAGTGAAATACCTTGGTTTTGGCATCTTTGATTCAGTGTCGTATAATTAATTATTTCGCCAACGCGATTGTCAGTCTCTTGTATAAATGTGTGTCAAATTCATTTTCCACTCATCATCATGTATTAGATGGGGATGTTATTGGTTTTAATTCAACGTGACGTTGTTATTGGTTTTAAATAAGAAATAAACACTGAATCATGTACACAAAGACTGGCCTTAAGCCGTACATAACAGATTACATTATGCACGTTATTCGGTGATTCACATCGGTGTCAGCATTTTGGAGTTGGCAACATCGAGGCGCATCAGCAGAACCAGGCGAACAATATCGAGGATGATCATCGAACCTGTACCTACTGACACCGCGGCAGTCCAGACTCAGCATACTTGTTATGTAGTTAAGTAGAGCATAATAAATTAGTTGGTTGTGAACAGTGAAGGTAGTTAGACGTTTAAGTTTTTTTTTAAAGAACTCCTTCTTCTCGAAATATTTATTCGTGTATTGTCTTTTATTTTATTTATTTATTTATTTATCTTCATCTTCAGTGTTAACTGTACAGACTGGTTTAAAACTTATATGCTAACTTAAAATTTGCCTTAATCTAGTTTTGAATATCGTTCTGCTACAATTAAAATCGAACCAATCAATGTCGTTGAGGGGGTTGAAGCAACGTTCAAGCGGGTGATTTTGCCCAAACATTGTGGAGTGTCGAACAGATTGGAAGAGCTGACGTTGGCGGGAGCGACGGGCTGGAACATGAAAGTTAACTTGATGCAAAAGCTCAGGGCAGTCCACGTGGTTGTTTAGAATGTCAAATGCAAAAACCCTCTGCAAATCTCCGCGTCGTTGTCGAAGGGTTTCGAGTCGAATCAGTTGGCATCGCTCTTCGAAATGCGGTAACCTCAAAGGATCATTGCACGGCAATCGCCTGAGGGCAAAACGAACGAAACTGCGTTGGACCCTTTCGATTCGCGTAACCTGGATTTCGTGATAGGGCGCCCACACCTGCACAGTATATTCGAGTATACTTCGCACAAGGCAACAATACAGGCTTTTCAGGGAGTAAACGTCATCAAAATCAGCAGCGTTCCGGCGCATGAAGCCTAGTACGGCGAAAGCCTTGGCAGTAGTCGTTGCAATATGCTCATTAAAATTCAGCTTGCGGTCAAACGTAACTCCCAGGTCTTTTATGGAGCTCACACTTTTCAGTTCGTTTCCGCATGCCGAGTAACGAAAGTTTATCTGCGTTCTGCATTTGGTAAAACTTATTGAATTGCATTTCGACGCATTTATCTCCACACCATTTAAACAACACCAGTTGGCTATAACATCTAGATCTTGTTGCAGCGCAAGACAATCGGTCAATGATCGAATAATTCGAAATATTTTCAAATCGTCGGCGTACATGAGGCGATGAGATCGAAGTTTACAGCATAAGTCGTTCACGAAGATGATGAAAATCAGCGGCCCTAGGTGACTGCCTTGTGGCACTCCGGATGGCGTAGGATATGTATTGGATGAGGCAGAGCCTAATTTAACGAAGGATGACCTACCAATCAGGTAAGAACGCAGCCAAGTGACAATCCAGTCAGGAAATCCCAAACGTTCTAATTTCTTTAAAGTTAATCCATGAGGAACTTTATCGAAAGCCTTCGAAAAGTCGATGTAAATACTGTCAACTTGACATCTCTTCTCCAGGTTAGAATTCAGCATGCTAGTGTAGGTCATCAGGTTTGTTACAGTTGAGCGATTTCGTACAAAGCCATGTTGGTACTCAGAGATAACAGGTTTAACAGCCACATACATACGTTCATGAATCAGCAGTTCGAGTGTTTTGGCCAGACAACTAAGAATCGAGATTGGACGATAGTTCTCAACATTATGGGGGCTACCCGCCTTATGAATTGGAGTAACTGCTGATATTTTCCACTCATCTGGGAAGACTCCTAGCGCAAGCGACATGTTGAACAAAATGCAAACCGGCAATCCTAATACGTCAGCACATCGTTGAATGAAAACAGGAGGTAGTCTATCTGGACCTGGACCTTTCGATGGGTCGACAGCTTCTAATGTTTTTGAAATTTCAGCTACGGAGAATGTGGGGCGCGGGAAGTTCATGTTGTATGATGGAAGAGAGTTAAGAAGGTCTGCCGAATCTGGAGGAGGATTCGTATTGTACACCGATTTGAAAAAAACTTGCGAAAAGCTCAGCAGATTCAACGATATCATTTGATGTAACATCAGCAAAACTCACAGTGGACAACATCGCATGCGATTTTTTCCTGGTTTTGACGAAACGCCAGAAAGCTGACGGGTTTGATTTAGCTTCATTTTGTACACGGTGAACATACTCACGAAAGGTAGACGACACGAAATTTTCGTACTCCGATTCAACGGTTTGCAGAAGGGCTCTGTATTGTGTCGTCAAATTGTTGATTCAGTGGTTTCTGTCTGGATGTAAACTAAATAAATGAATGAATGTGCTTCTGCATATTGGTGGTAGAGTTTTGTGTAGAAGTTAGAGGTTGTGGGTTAAAGTCAAGATTGGGCCATCGTTCTCACAAACAGTCTGTAGGTCGGCTATCTGGATCGCTCAAAAAGGTATCTTGTATAACATTTTGCTTGTGCTGAATTTGTTGAAAACATGTGCCAACATGACCCTTATTTGGCCAAGTGTCACCCCAGATGACGGTACTTACATCATAGTTTTCCTTTGTATTGTTCTCAATACTATGGCTTTTAAATTTTAACCAATTTTTGTAATTTCGACCTTTTGTCCTTTCGACATTTTGTCCCGTCGACCTTTTGTCCATTCGACCTTTTGTCCCGTCGACCTTTTGTCCCTTCGACCTTTTGTCCTTCGATCTTTTGTCTTTCGACCTTTTGTCTTTCGACCTTTTGTCCTTCGACATTTTGTCATAGATTCCAAAAATGTTGTTTGGCAGAAAATTCCATTTGGATAAAATAGTCGATGTTCGAGATTACGCCTGCCTTATCCGTGTAAACCCATCTAACGCACTAATATAGGGTAAGACGGTATAATATGCCCCCCCCTAAGGCAACTCCTTGATAACTTTTTACTTTTCAACGCAATTTATGCAAACTTTGTGTTATTTGGTAGTCCATGAAGTCGCAAATGCATTGCCCGTGAGTAGTCATATAAAAATATTACAGATAACACGTAATAAAGCTTTTTTGAAAAGTCGTGAAAAAACGAATTTTAAAAAGTGCCTGGGCAATACGCCCCACCTCAACCAAAGACGTTTCATAGCCCTTCATTAGTATTTTAACAATCCCATAATAAAAAGGCTACAAATTCTTATGCGCTTGACATTAAAAAACCAACATAGGTCCATTCAAGCAGGTGTGAATTACATTTCAATATTTTCCATACAATTTGGAAGCAACTGCTGCAAGCTCGCTGCGCTTGTGTCCAGTTGGTAAGGGCATATCGTCCTGCCTACACTGGGGCGTTTTGGCCAGTGAAACATGTTTTCAAAAATCGTTTCATTTTTGAAAATGGAAGCAAATTTTTATCTTATTAACCACTGAGAAAAGTTATTTTGTTGCCCAACTGAGTGTTCCAGTGCAAGTTTTGCGGACAGTAATGCCAGAGTCGCTCCAGAATGTTGAGCAAACAAACATGAAAAGTTACATCAAAACTGTAACTTTTTGTATTGTGCTATTATTTTCATTGTGTATTACAAAAATACTTCCACATTTACATAGTATGGTGGGTTTACAAATACTTATAGGTACCAACTGATTTTGACCCTTAATTAGTTACAGTTTTCTAGAAATCAAAGGGGGGCGTTTTGGCCAGGTGGGGCGCATTATACCGTCTTACCCTACTCCCGCCGATGAAGAGGACGACCTTCTACACAGCGACTGTGGTATATATAAAGATACGGATAAGGACACATAAAAACGACAACAAAAACAACAATCTAAAATCTAAAACATTGAACACGCGGTTGAATTATAAAATATTATTTACTTGAAATCAGCTAAAATTATGTAAGTAGATATTATGAAACCTTCCTTAATTGAAATGATTAAAACATACTATGTGAACTAACTTTAATAATTGAAATTATACAGACGAGAACAAAGTAAACAGACAGTTGCGGACAGTAGACAGACAGACTAAAATTAGGACTATTAACGTGAGTAAAAAATTATGTACCCTAGTGCTCAAATAACGAAAAACTAAAATCCGCAGCTTAAAGCATTCTCCCATAAAAACGGGTTTGCTACAGAGACGTCCGAAAATCCTTCTGTCGTATCCGTCGCAACAGTCGATGTACAGTCACTCTCAAAATTGAGCGTACAGTATGGATTAGTTGACTACATTCAAAAATTTCAAAGGAAATTAAATGGTTGGCTCGATTGTTTTTAATGCATTTCAATATTTATCCCTTCCTTCAATGTATGCGTACATAAAATGGTTGATTTTTTTTCTCTAAAGTTTATTTATTTGAAAATCATTTCAAAATACGCCTATTAGATGTGACAACATTGAGCGTACAGCGATTTTTTTTTCTATAAAATTTCTTATTTTTTTTTTTATCTTTCGTTTATTTGGAAGGCTCATTTGCCGTGAAGCGTTACGGAGCCGAAATCAAGTTTAACAATACATTTCTTGATTCTTATACATAGTGTTAGTAAATTTCTTATTGTAAACACGATTAATGTATTTTAATAATGTTTTTTTCATGATTATATTTATGGTAATCATCATCCGCTACTTAAACATTCAATTAAACATTTCAATTTTAAAATTAACCATTTTTTGGTCAAAATGGCGAACAAGTGAGAGGTAAGAACATTGTTATTTAACAATTCAATGCTGCTGGGCAAAATAGATGCTTTAATTTGTATGTTTCACCGGCATCGTGTCTTATATATGATAGATAATCGAAATCGAGTGAGACATACGATTAATTTCGGAAAATTCAGTCGGTAAATGATGAAAACAGATGTAAACATACAGAGAAAACGACAAATGTTAGGAATGATATAATTCAAATTTAGTATGTCTTTAACTTAAATTTGTTTTAAAGTTCGTTTATTGTCTCAGGTCCATCATTAAGAGTAATATTATTGAATCCAATCATTCACAGTCAAATTCTAAAAGTACAAGGTGCATATTAAGGTACCGAACATAAAAACAGCTTTTCAACCCCGTAGAACACTTCTGATTGAATATTGAAAAGATAGCTTAAAATCGTAATTTCATAATTAAATTTGGATTAAACTCCACGATCTGTTACCATAAGGGATACAATTGGATGATTTCCATGTGGCGAGTAATGATATCTTGGTGAATTTAAATGATTCAACCAAATTTGTTCCTACGGTGACTGAGTCTTCAAATATAAAATGACATCTTATAATGTATCCGTGTGCTGCTCTTTTATTGATATTATTATTAATGAGTGTCCTGAGCTTATAAGCTACCTATACATCGACTTTTAAATAAAGTTATACTTAATTTGAAATATGCCATCCCCAACATTTGTCGTTTTCTCTGTATTTTTACATCTGTATTCATCCTTTAACGACTAAATTATCCCAAATTTATCGTATGTCTCGCTCGATTTCGATTATCTATCATATATAAGACACGATGCCGGTGAAATCCATATCTTAAAGCATCTATTTTGCCCAGCAGCATTGAATTGTTAAATAGCATTGTTTATACATCTTACTTGTTCGCCATTTTGATTAAAACATGGTTTAATTTCAATATATTGAATGTTTAAGTAGCGGATGTTTATTATTATAAATATAATCATGAAAAAACAATATTAAAATACATAAATCGTGTTTATAATAAGAAATTTTATAGAAAAAAATTCGCTGTACGCTCAATTTTGTCACATCTAATAGGCATATTTTGAGATTATTTTCAAATAAATAGACTTTAGAGAAAAAAATTCAACAATTTTATGTACGCATACATTGAAGGAAGGGATGAATATTGAAATGCATTAAAAACAACCGAGCCAACCATTAAATTTCCTTTAGAATTTTCGAATATATTCATCTAATCCATGCTGTACGCTCAATTTTGAGAGTGACTGTAGTTCGATTTTCGGATTGGCTATCAGTCATGAATAATAGCGTTGACAATTTTGTTCATGACTCATAGTCAATCCGAAAATCGAACTAAAAAATTCACAGTTGTAATCCAACCATAGTCGATGTATGTATGTTCTTCTTCTTATTATTGACATTACATCCCCCACTGGGACATTGCTACCTCGCAGCTTAGTGTTCATTCAGCACTTCCACAGTTATTAGCTGCGAGGTTTCTAAGCCAAGGTACCATTTTTTCAGTCGTAGGGTATTTGTTCCTATATCAATAACAATAAGGCACAGTGCACATAAAGTACATTGATTTCTCTCCCAATTATCAAGTACCGTGAGAATAATTATGCTCAATTCACATAATTTTTAATTGAGAACAATTTGGTGACTTCAAAAATGAAATGAACATCACATTTATGAAGTATTTAACTGAAAAACATCATCACCACCATGCACCCATTTCAATAACATTCTAAAATAGTTAATCCTATGCCTGTACCTATTTCAATAATACTACTTCCAACATAAACTACGCACACTATTACTCATGTGTATAAGTAACGATATGATTGCAGTGATGCCGAATTCTCCAATGTTTTTTATTTATGTAGGAACAACTGAAATGTTATTAGAAATATAATTACAATATTTCAGTTTTTGTTGCAATTTTCCATCTTATCAGTTCAATTTTATGTTCGTCATAATTTATCTTTTCGATATACCTTATTTTGCAACTATGTCAGTTGAGTTTCACATTAAAAGTTCATTCAAGCCTTTTTGAAATAAAATTCTTAGTCGGCAACCCTTGTGGATACAAGCAAGATGTAAACAGTTTGGAATACGGACAAGGATGATTGAGACATAGTTCGAAATAAACCTATATCAAACTATAGGAAATCGCTTTCTTTTTTCAAATATAATTATAATAATAGTGAAAATGTGATGTGCTTTATGTCTTGTGAAGTGAATTTCATATGTAAACATGTGTTTTAGCTTGAAATTGAGTGGAAAACAACGTTGTGAAAACAGGTGTATCTGCTAGTAGCAATCGAGCAGTGCATCAAACCAACAGATCAGAGATAGGAAACTGTGTTTTATAGTTTTGTTTCTAATAATTTGAGTCTTGTGAACTGAAATATAGCTTGAACTGAATTTTAAATAATATTTTAAACATTGAAGAATGTTGTCCATTCGTTATTGTGTACGTTCGATGTGAGATATTGTATTTAAATCGATTTTCAATTGGGTTTATTGACGATTGTGATTAATATACGGGCTGTTATTAATATGGGAGCATTTACCCTATATTATGAGGCTAACACGATGATACTTTTAGGCGGGAGCGGGCTATTTGGCATAAAGTCATTTGACATAAAGTCATTTGGCATAACGGTCATTTGGCATAACGGACATTTGGCTTAATTGTAACCAACGTCAAAAGTGAGGGTCTTTTGGCATAACGGACATTTGGTATAATTTTTCTTTGCGTTCGCTAAATGGTGACTAAGTGGTGCGGGAAACACCCCGGAATAGTAAATACTACACCCGTCGATAACAATATTAAAAAGACATTATCCTTTCGTGGATAATGCATTTGCAATCCAATGCAAAAGTAGCCGCATGCCCGGATTAGAGCAGTGGTGGATGTAATCTCCTCTTTAAAAGTTGGCGTGTGGACGGATTATGGCAATTGAGGATATGATACTTTCTTGAAAAGTAGGTATGTGGCCGTATTAGGGCAATGAAGGATGTGATCCCTTCTTTAAAAGTAGGTGCTTGCCCGGATTATTATAATGGTGGATGTGATTCCTTCTTCAAAGTAGGTGCTTGCGGATTATGGCAATGGAGGATATGATCTCTTCTTTAAAAGTAGGCGCTTGCCCGGATTAAGGTCATGGTGGATGCGATTTACTTACTTTACTTGCTTGGTGGAAGTGATCCCTTCTTTAAAAATAGGCGCTTGCACGGATTATGGTAATGGAGAATGTGATCCCTTCTTTAAATGTTTATGGTTATGGTGATGCTTGATTCCTTCTTTAAATGAAGGCGCTGGCCCGGATTGAGGCAATGGTGGGAGTTATCTCTTCTTTAAAAGTAGGCGCGTGCCCGGATTAAGGCCATGGTGGATGCGATCCCTTCTTTAAAAGTAGGCGCTTGCATGGATTATGACAATGGTGGATGTGATTCCTTCTTTAAAAGTAGGCGCTTGCCCAGATTATGACAATGGTGGATGTGATTCCTTCTTTAAAAGAAGGTGCTGCCTGGATTGAGGCAATGGTGAATGTGATCCCTTCTTCAAAAATAGGCGCTTGCACGGATTATGGCAATGAAGGATTTGATTTGTTCTTTAAAAGTAGGCGCTTGTCCGGTTTAAAGCAATGGTGAAAGTGATCCCTTCTTTAATAGTAGGTGTGTGGCCTGAATTGCGGCAATGCAATGGTGGATGTGATCCCTTCTTTAAAAGTAGGCCCTGCCCGGATTATGGCAATGGTAGATATGACTCCTTCGTTATAAGTATGCGCTTGTCGGGAATAAATCAATGGTAGATGTGATCTCTTCCTCGAAAAGCACTATTCAGATTGATTTGGTTGCAATAACTCATATGTGACTTGATTGGTTTTAGTAACTCGCCTACGACAAGTGTGTTGCTTGAGTTTTTAAAGTTAGGCACTTGGTTGAGGCAATGGCGGATTTGATCCGGTCTTAAGGCGCATGCCCGGATTGAAGCAATGGTGGATGTAATTCCTACTTTAAAAGTAGGCATGTGGCCGGAATAATTGAATGATGGATGTGATCCCTCTCCCGGAAGTAATTCTGCTGTTTTGATATTTCGTTCTTCCGGAAAATGGCTAACATCAGTCTAAATTTATCAGAAAACAGCCTCGACCTACTTTATCTACGCTAAACGTTACATGAAATATCCCTTTCGCTTTCACAGTTCGAAATTATGCCAAATGTCCGTTATGCCAAATGACCCACTCTTTTCCTGCAGTTCAAAATTATACCAAATGTCCGTTATGCCAAATGACCTTATGCTAAATGGCGTTATGCCAAATGACTTTATGCCAAATGACCCAGACCCCTCTTAGGCCCAGGAAAGTCGAGACGATTTCCAAACCGAAAATTGCCTAGACCGGCACCGGGAATCGAACTCAGCATGGTCTTGCTTTGTAGCCGCGCGTCTTACCGCTAGGCTAAGGAGGGCCCGTATGTATGTATTTATGTGTAGTTATCCACCATCCTGGCTTCAGTCTTGCTCTGCATACCCCAATAAACATTTGAGGTGGGTAAAGCGGTCTTCGACCAGAGGTCGTACAGACTGAAAACTTAACACCTAGCATGAGACAACGGACGGGATACATAACACCCAATGGACCAGTAGAGAATTTTTCGATCACGAAAAGTTTCCTCCTTACCGGGGCGGGAATCGAACACATTTCCTAGCACATGCGTCTAGACGATGGACTTCGCTAGCCGCACGGCCACGGAGCCCACGAATTTAATTGCCATTCTGCTTTCAATGTACTGCTGTATGAAGAGCCAAAAACAGAAGTGGCGAACTCGTAAGCAGATACACTTATGCAAAACCTGCAGGATAGAATCTCCTTCCAACAGTGTAATTCAATAGACTAATAACTAAATTCGCAACACTTTTTGAGCCTTCCGAGGGTTGGTTCCTTAAAGAATGGCGCTTAAAATCCATTACAACTGTGGGGAAAGCTACCCATCCACATGGATGTTTAAGTACATGTTTCCCCTCGTCTTCGGTAGGCACTCCAATTCCATTGTCTTCCAGTTGTAACTTCAATGCCCTGATGCTACCCCCACCCCAACCCAATTGAATAATTCAATATAATTTTTATAAAGGTAGTATTATAATAGAATGTGGAAAAATAAATTATAAGGTGTTTACTTATTACTTGTTTATTTAATTTACAAATTAATGATATTATAATTGTTTTCATATGTCAAAATGAAAAAGAAGAATTCAAAACATACATAGTTAGTCTTATCTTAACCTCCAATACTGTACAGATACAGCACTGACCATACTTCAGTTAATCATTATGTGTCAAATTCTAATAGTTCAAATCGATTTATTTCCATTGTTTCAAACTTCACATTTCATACTTTTGTCACTTATTCAAATTTTCTTATTTGCCCTTTTCATCCGTTTGACCCAAATCCCCTATATTTTTCTATTATATCACATTCACCTTCTTCCTGTATACCTGTTATATCAACTATTCGTCCATAGTATCGTCAGTTTTCTTGGTTTTTTCCTTAATTTTCTTCTTTCCCATATTTTACACAACCGCCTTCCAATTCCCAACCTTTCTCAATCTCAAAACTTTTTGCTTTGGTGTCATCAGTCGACTCTTATGATATCTTCCTTCCTAGCACACATGTTCCAGGTCGGTTTCCGTAACCGATATTCGACCAAATTTGGTCACATTAAAGTTGCTGTAACCAGATTCGATAGAAATTTGCAACTTGGGCAGCTCGCTATCCTTAATGCCGATTATGTTTTTCCCTCTCTTCTCTTTGACAGACTCAAATCTTCTCACTTCCTCGTCTTTATCAGACAACACTGATCTTCTCTTTTTGCCGGGCGTTCCTGTTTTAACTTTTAACTCGAATTAGTGTTATTTCCCATCCCATAGATCCTATTGCTTACCAAAGTGAATCCAGATAAATTATCCTTTGTAACTAAAACGATATCCTATCCCAAGACAATCGTGGAGATGCAGAGGTATACTCGGTCTCTAGTAGCAACGAGAGTCAGACTAACAATCCTTCCATTCCTATATGACCGTAAGGACGTGGCCGGCGCCGTTATTGACTTCAAATATTTGAGCTCCCGAAACGTGTACATTGATAATGGGTAGCTAATCCCAAGCCCCATTCATTGTGTTCTCTGTACAATTTCGCAAGTTCAGTCAATCACGAAGTAGCAACTACGAATTGTGCGGTCATAATGCTCATGCTCATGCTCATGCTCAACACTGATCATCTCTTTTTCCGCTGTCTCATGGCGCTCATCCAGCATACAATCCTTCTTGGTTCTGCGCGGTCTCCCAGTCAACACAAGGTCGTATATAATGTCACATAAGATACAACAGTGGAGGCGATATATGTACTTCGCCATACAATATGTACGTATATTGGCTTCACTTTAACATCTTATGTTGCATCATATACGATTTTGTGTTGACTGTGCACCCCTTTCCACAAACTTAATCATCCGACCTCATATCGAACTTCTCACTTCGCTTTGCTCACTACGTACTTCTCACTTCCAAATTATCACTTTGGGAGCAGGCTATTTGGCATACTTTTTGGCGTTTATGCCAAACGACGGTATGCTAAATGATCTTATTCCAAATGGCCTGCTCTTGAAGTGATTAAGGATAATTTGGAAGTGAGAAGTACGTAGTGAGCAAAGCGAAGTGAGAAATGAGGATTGAGAGGTGCGAAGAGAGCCGACTTTAGTTATTTGACTAAGTGGTGGTAAATAAATCCGGAAAGGAGAATGTAACTGCGACCGATATTAATATTTAAAAGATGTAAACCTTTCGTAGAATGCATCCATTCGCTGGGTATATAATAATTGTTATTCCTCTATTGGATCCATGGTTTGCCCAGTCAACAGCAATGTGTTTTCTTCTTCAAAAAATACTCATATATTGAGAATAAAACAATGGTGGAATTGATCTTTTCTTTTAAAGTAGGCGTTTGGCCGGATTATGGCAAAAAAAGCAGCGTTGATTGTCCGGACCATAAGGTGAAGGGAAATGTAATACCTTCTTTGGATGTAGCATTTTGCCCGGATTGAGACTATGGCGAATTCAATCGGTTAGTTTGCCCAAAATGTCGCAATTGTGGCTGTGATTCGTTCTTTGGAAGTTGGCGTTCTTCCGGATTGCGGCCATCCGGTGTAGGTGAAAAAGTCAACGATGGATGTGATCTTTTCCCAGAAATAAGTATGCCGTTTCGTTTGTCAGTCTTTTGGAAGAAATATCTACCATCACGTATTTCGACCTCAACGGTAAGGCCGTCTTTAGTGTTTCGTCTTGACTCGAGTCCGAAATACGTATCGGTCAAGGTACCACTTGTGGAATTAAATGGAATTGTACAAACTCGTCTTATAACAAGTGAAGACATGACATTCCAATAAAAGCTCAGAATAATTTTCTCATCTACCGTCGGTCTAAATCTAGCAGAGCTTATCCTCTATCTTCTTCATCTATGTGAAGAAAACTTCAGATAAATCTTTCTCTTTTACAAGTCCAAATTATGCCAAATGTCCGTTATGCCAAATGACCCACTCTTTTGCTGCAGTTCAAAATTATACCTATTGTGTTTTATGCCAAATGACCTTAAGTCAAATGGCGGTATGCCAATTGACCAAAACCCAACCCCTGCACACTTTTTACAGTCACTGTTTTTTAGCCGAACGACATTGTCGGCCATATAACCTCGTTCAGCCAGATGACATTTTCAGCCAAATTGTCCTATCTCCAAGCGACCATTTCTGCCAAACGGCATTTTCAACCAAACAATCTCTCCGGTAAACCATTTTTTCAGCCAAATTACCTTTTTGGTCAAACGACATTTTCGGTCATATGACCTGTTCGGCCAAACAACACGTTTTGGCTGTTCGATTAATAATACTTTTTCGGCCACCTGGTCCTTTCTGCCAAACGTCCATTTCCGTCAAAAGACTTTTTCCGTCAATCAAACTTTTCCGTTAAACGGCATTTCTGACAAACGACTTTCTTGGACAATTAGCATTTTCGGCCAAATTGCCCTCTCTGTTGCAGGCCGAACTACATTTTTTACCGTGTGTCTATTAAGGGTTAAATGAAATATTCGGCCGGACGAATTTCGACCAAATGGCATATTCGGCTTAACAGCTTTTGGTAAAGCTGTCTTCAACGAAATGACCCTTGTGGACATTGATTATTCTAAAGTTGTAGAATAGATCTTTTATCCTGAATCTGCACTCATTCACTCATTGATTAATCACCAACCGCACTTGTATGTTGCCGCAGCTCTGGAAGATGGCATGATCGCCTCTGAACGTTTGCACCTTGGATCCCTTCCAACACACCTTCTGCAGCGCTACGACGCCGAACCGTGGGTACTTCGGGGATGCCGAAAACGCTGTCACCGCCGAGCAAAATTACGACAAACGCCGTCGCTGGCCATTTTTTATTCAGCGACACCTCTACTGCTACTCCAAAAGAGTGAGGATAATTTCTGGAATCAAATGATCTGGACCTGGGTTGGAATCAGTGGTTAAATACCAGATGTTTACTCCCGTAGCAACTCTGCAAGAAGTGAAGAAATCAGATAGTTTTGCATAGAGTTATGAGTATTTGAATTTTGACAAAAATTTTGCAAATCCCAATAATTTTGTTCAACCGCTAATAGATGATTTGCATTGTTGAGGTTAAAAATATCATTTGATAGTTGAATTCGAATAATAACTATATTTGTTTGGTTTGGTTTTGGCTTACATACCAAAACTTTCCTTTCAGTTGGTCACGAAGAATTGTAACGCCCGGAAGATTTAAAAGTGGATAGCAATTATTCGTAAGGAATTCTTACTCTTGACTTCTTTCAACTTGACTCTTATAGGCCGACAACTACAGCCGGGATGGTTTGCGTACGAGTAGCACCAACAATCAATCGTTTCCGGAAATCCGTCCGAAAAAAAACAACAACAGGCTTCCTCCCCCAAATGCAAATTATTTCGCATAAAAAGCAGTGACAACAAGCTTCGGGTCAAGACCCGTTGCCATAAATGTCCAACAGCAGTCAGCCCAGAGTAAATTGAGTTTAATAATTTAGTTAGACCCACTGGTCGTTATCCCTCGGAAATGGCATATTTTTTCGACATTTCGGCCAGACCCGGGCTCAGCAAATCTAATCAGCTTTAAAAATCGGAATATGTTTTCTTCAAACCACACGATTTGGATAAGGCCGAATAATCAAACGAAGAAAAACGGGGAAAAATTGATTTTCCACGAGAGGAAAATATTATAAAAGGATATCAACATCAGCGAAAAATCAGTTCCCACCCTCAGGCGGATCGACTGGCCGGCCGGCCGACCAACGGCACAACTTCATCATCGTTGAGCAGGCGACGCGGAATGAACAGCAGAGGGCTGTTCGCTTCACGGGATCTGGCCCGTATCGATCCTGCCGATATGCTGCGCGATGATGATTGGCGAGGCGTGAGAGTGTCGACAAGAAAACGGGCCCCGACAATGGACGTCTGTGTCAGTCGATGCTCGGAGGCTGTTGTTTGGGACTTTCGCGAATGCGGCTGCCAGCGGCCGGTGATGGTTCTTCAGTTTTATACGTCCCTGTTTGGTTGGTGTGCTTTTGTTGCGAGGCCACCATGCGATAGCTTTTCATGGTTGTTTGTTAAGTTTTTCTTCCGTTGTGCTTTTGATGAATATCACTTTTGAATTAGGCGGATTGGAGCACATTGGAGGTGTTGTTCGGCGATGTTGTTGGCCATGTTTCTGGCTTTGAGATAAAAGACAATTTGTATATAGTGTATAGTTTTATATTTATGGATATTGTGCTTTGCAATATCAGATATGCTTTTTTAACAAGTCATAAATACTAATCATTCAGCTTTATTGCGTATTTCCCAGCAATTGGTTTCCATGCAAATAACTCATGTTCGATTGTAACACCGGAAATGGAGAATCAAAGCGGCCTTCCTTTTTACGAATGTACCCGGAAGCAATTGCAAACACAGTCCATTGAGTTTAACGTTTACCAGACCATTCCTTCGTTCATCATCTTGCCCGGTTGTCCCAGTTTGCAATCGTTCTCACCAACTGTCGTCGTTCACAAGTTTCAATCGTCTACACAAAGTAAGGCAGGAAATTGCTTTTAAGCACTTCATTTCATTCATGTTAAGGTTGTGAATTTGTTTTTTGCTCGGAGCTCGATGTAGATCGGGTTGGTCAGAAATCGATAATTATTAGCATTAGATGCTTACGGCCGATATACTAATTACTAAAGGGATCTTTTAGGGTTCTTCAACGCCCATCTGCAAGGCAAATTAAATTTTAATACAGCTCCCCGTCCATTCTCTTAAGCCATTACAAACTGTTCTCTCTATATAATGAAATTGTCTTGTTTTAGTCTACAACACACGCCAGTACTTAGGATGCCGAGCGCAGTACACTTGACATTGCTCACGCGAGCAGTTCAGTAGTGTTCACGATCTTAGCAACTTTCGAACCGACTGGACTGAAGCTTCTCACTCAATGCATGCCTCGAATTCCCTTCGCCACTCTCATCATTTGCAATTTTTAGATACTTTAAACGCTTTAAAATTTGAATCGCCGCAATCAATTAACTGGAACTGGACCAGCTGCTTCCAACCCGGACCCACCCTATACGGACCGAACTGCAACCGCAATGAACGGTAATGAAATTATTATCCTATCCGGCAAATTAATTTTCGCCATCATTCTCCCCCTGAGAGGAACTTTGATCATTGCATCGCAAACGTAAACATTTACTCTAGCTGCCGGCAGCAGACCCATCACTCACTGCCTTTACCTTCAGCTCTACATTTGCGTTAATAGTGATGAGCGTTTTGGTGAATGTGCAAATGTCCAGGTCGTATCATTTGGATGGATATTGTTATGAATCATTCATACTCTGCTGGGGAGAAACAAGGCACTGCTCAATCCCCGGTCGTGGTATGAAGGAGCGCTATGATGCGTGTGGTTTTGATGTCCTGCTCGGACACTCCTGGAAATCCAGACTCTGTTGTGGCAAACAGACCAAATCAGCGTTGTATGTTGCAACACCTGAAAACCGCAAACATAATTCGAACCTTCCACATAAACCATTCGATCTATAGGAGTTCTACGGTAAATAGTCTTTTTTAAATATCAAACCACGGGAGTAACCATGTCAATCCATTTCGAAAGTTGCTGTAGGCGCAGCCTTGTTGGCAGGAAGCGAATAATTAAATCAATTTTATCTTCCTGCTGCCGTCAGCAAATTTGCCATGATAAGTACCCTATTAAGTGCACTTTTCGGAGGAACGGATGCACATAACACTTGCGTTCTGACTGGTGCTTGTTGTGTAGAGAACAGGATTGCCAGTTTCAACTTATTTTCTATTCATATTGGGTGCACAATAATTTAAGTAGAAGAACTTATTTGGAAGGAAACTTAGGATAAACCTTTGAGTGATTGAAGTGAAAATGCTGCAAAGGACAATACGGCAGAAACGTTGTTGAAGCAATTAAGAAACGTTTAGTGCGAAATGGCAAAGAGAAACGTAGAGGTAATTAAGATAAAATAGTCATTAAGACAGGAAAGGCTATTAAGACAATCCGCTAGAATGGAAACACATTCAGAGCGAAAATACTGTTAGGCCATAAAGGCCATGAGGGCAAAAGGTCATTGGCGCCATTGCGGAGAACCTTTTTTACGAATGCAAGTCCGACTTTGAAGAGTTAGCCTATTCATGGGTATTGTAGACTGAAAATAAAGGTTAGAAATCGGATTTGATGGTAGCTTTGATTCTTGTTTTATAACAAAAATATATTTTATTATTTATACTACACAGTGTAGTAAACAGTAAAATTTACATGAATCTACTTTTTATCTCGGAGACAGCTGGCAATCTTCTCTTTCCCTATGTTAGTGTTCTTTTAAACAAATCTGTTTTTTTTTTGTAAATTTTATACCTAAGAATTTTACTAGAGCAAAGCTTTCTGATCTAAATTAAAAGACGAGTTCGAGTGCTTTTGAACTAGTGTGCTGTTGAAGTATATGTACTTTGCCATAGCATTTGAGTACAAAATTAGATGACATATGTACCAAAGTCTTTTGCTTGGGAGTGACTGAAGTTAAATCAGATATGTCGAATAAAATGTTTGTTTGTCATGCTTGAACAACTTGAACTATGAGCGTATTATGGGACGCCATGATCTCGGAAAAATAAGAGAAAGTGAAGAACTGCTCGCAGAGCTCTGCGGTTACTAGGACATGGATCGCTTTACCCCATCGGTCTCCCATGATAGTTTTGCCAAGAATCAAATCTACCACATCTGCAACAGTAAGAAATAAAAACGGAGCTTTGTGATGTACGCAATACACTTAGTGACGATATTGTGTCTGACTATCACCCGCCGACTGGCAGACTAGTTATTCAGACTGAAAGATGGCATGGTGAAAAGGTCCTTCATTAAAGAGCTACAGACTCGTAACCAAATCGAAGCTGTGATAAGGAAAGGAGGTGTCCGAGCCTCTTGAAGGGTGGCTTCCGAGGCTCTTGAAAGAAGGTTTCACACATAATGAAAGGTTACTTCTAAGTTTCTTGAAGGAGGCTTCTAAACCTCTTGAAAGAAGACTTTTAAGTTTCTTGGAGGACCGCATCCTAGCTTCTTGGACCTTTCGAACCTTTTGCTTCTTTCAAGTCTTTTGAAAGGAGGTTTCCGAGCCTCTTGAAAGGAGGCTTCCGAGCATCTTGAAAGAAGGCTTCCGAGCCTTTTGAAAGGAGGCTTCCGAGCCTCTTGAAAGGAGGCTTCCGAGCCTCTTGAAAGGAAGCTTCCGAGCCTCTTGAAAGGAGGCTTCCGAGCCTCTTGGAAGGAGGCTTCAGAGCCTCTTGAAAGGAGGCTTCAGAGCCTCTTGAAAGGAGGCTTCCGAGCCTCTTGAAAGGAGGCTTCCGAGCCTCTTGGAAGGAGGCTTCCGAGCCTCTCGAAAGGAGGCCTCCGAGCATCTTGAAGGGTGGCCTCCGAGCCTCTTGAAAAGAGACCTGCAAGCCTCTTGGAAGGAGGCCTCCGAGTCTCTTGAAATAAGGCTTCCTAGCCTATTGAAAGGAGGCTTCCGAGCCTATTGGAAGGAGGCTTCGGAGTCTTTTGAAAGAAGGCTTCCGAACCTCTTGGAAGGAGGCTTCCGAGCCTCTTGGAAGGAGGCCTCCGAGCCTCTTGGAAGGAGGCTTTCGAGCCTCTTGGAAGGAGGCTTCTGAGCCTCTTGAAAGGAGGCTTACAAGCCTCTTGAATGGCGGCCTTGGAGCCTCCTGAAAGAAGCCCTCGGAGCCTCTTGAAAGGGGGCTTCCGAGCCTCTTGAAAGGAGGCTTCCGAGCCTCTTGAAAGGAGGCTTCCGAGCCTCTTGAAAGGAGGCTTCCGAGCCTCTTGAAAGGAGGCTTCCGAACCTCTTGAAAGGAGGCTTCCGAGCCTCTTGAAAGGAGGCTTCTGAGCCTCTTGAAAGGAGGCTTCTGAGCCTCTTGAAAGGAGGCTTCTGAGCCTCTTGAAAGAAGGCTTCTGAGCCTCTTGAAAGGAGGCTTCTGAGCCTCTTGAAAGGAGGCTTCTGAGCCTCTTGAAAGGAGGCTTCTGAGTCTCTTGAAAGGAGGCCTGAGCCTCTTGAAAGGAGGCCTGAGCCTCTTGAAAGGAGGCTTTTGAGCCTCTTGAAAGGAGGGTTCTGAGACTCTTGAAATGATTCTTCTGAGCCTCTTAAAAGGAGGCTTCTGAGCCTCTTGAAAGGAGACTTCTGAGCCTCTTGAAAGAAGGCTTCTGAGCCTCTTGGAAGGAGGCTTCTGAGCCTCTTGGAAGGAGGCTTCTGAGCCTCTTGAAAGGAGGCCTGAGCCTCTTGAAAGGAGGCCTGAGCCTCTTGAAAGGAGGCCTGAGCCTCTTGAAAGGAGGCTTCTGAGCCTCTTGAAAGGAGGCGTCTGAGCCTCTTGAAAGGAGGCTTCTGAGCCTCTTGAAAGGAGGCTTCTGAGCCTCTTGAAAGGAGGCTCTGAGCCTCTTGAAAGGAGGCCTGAGCCTCTTGAAAGGAGGCCTGAGCCTCTTGAAAGGAGGCTCTGAGCCTCTTGAAAGGAGGCTTCTGAGCCTCTTGAAAGGAGGCTCTGAGCCTCTTGAAAGGAGGCTTCTGAGCGTCTTGAAAGGAGGCTTCTGAGCCTATTGAAAGGAGGCTTGAGCCTCTTGAAAGGAGGCTTCCTGAGCCTCTTGAAAGGAGGCTCTGAGCCTCTTGAAAGGAGGCTTCCAGGCCTCTTGAAAGGAGGCTTCTGAGCCTCTTGAAAGGAAGGCTTCCAGGCCTCTTGAAAGGAGGCTCTGAGCCTCTTGAAAGGAGGCTTCTGAGCCTCTTGAAAGGAGGCTGAGCCTCTTGAAAGGAGGCTTCCAGGCCTCTTGAAAGGAGGCTCTGAGGCCTCTTGAAAGGAGGCTTCCTGAGCCTCTTGAAAGGAGGCTTCTGAGCCTCTTGAAAGGAGGCTCTGAGGCCTCTTGAAAGGAGGCTCTGAGCCTCTTGAAAGGAGGCTCTGAGCCTCTTGAAAGGAGGCCTCTGAGCCTCTTGAAAGGAGGCCTGAGCATCTTGAAAGGAGGCCTCCAAGCCTCTTGAAAGGAGGCCTGAGTCTCTTGAAAGAAGGCTTCCAGGCCTCTTGAAAGGAGGCCTGAGCCTCTTGAAGGAGGCCTGAGCCTCTTGAAAGGAGGCTTCCAGAGCCTCTTGAAGGAGGCTTGGAGCCTCTTGAAGGAGGCTTCCAGGCCTCTTGAAGGAGGCTTTGAGGCCTCTTGAAAGGAGGCCTGAGAGCCTCTTGAAAGGAGGCTTACGAGCTCTTGAAAGGAGGCTTGAGGCCTCTTGAAAGGAGGCTTCAGAGCCTCTTGAAAGGAGGCGTCTGAGCCTCTTGAAAGGAGGCTTCTGAGGCCTCTTGAAAGGAGGCGTCTGAGCCTCTTGAAAGGAGGCGTCTGAGCCTCTTGAAAGGAGGCGTCTGAGCCTCTTGAAAGGAGGCGTCTGAGCCTCTTGAAAGGAGGCGTCTGAGCCTCTTGAAAGGAGGCGTCCAGGCCTCTTGAAAGGAGGCGTCTGAGCCTCTTGAAAGGAGGCGTCTGAGCCTCTTGAAAGGAGGCGTCTGAGCCTCTTGAAAGGAGGCGTCTGAGCCTCTTGAAAGGAGGCGTCTGAGCTCTCTTGAAAGGGAGGCGTCTGAGGCCTCTTGAAAGGAGGCGTCCAGGCCTCTTGAAAGGAGGCGTCTGAGGCCTCTTGAAAGGAGGCGTCTGAGGCCTCTTGAAAGGAGGCGTCCAGGCCTCTTGAAAGGAGGCGTCTGAGCCTCTTGAAGGAGGCGTCAGGCCTCTTGAAAGGAGGCGTCTGAGGCCTCTTGAAAGGAGGCGTCCAGGCCTCTTGAAAGGAGGCGTCTGAGGCCTCTTGAAAGGAGGCGTCTGAGCCTCTTGAAAGGAGGCGTCTGAGCCTCTTGAAAGGAGGCGTCTGAGGCCTCTTGAAAGGAGGCGTCTGAGCCTCTTGAAAGGAGGCGTCTGAGGCCTCTTGAAAGGAGGCGTCCAGGCCTCTTGAAAGGAGGCGTCTGAGCCTCTTGAAAGGAGGCGTCTGAGCCTCTTGAAAGGAGGCGTCTGAGGCCTCTTGAAAGGAGGCGTCTGAGCCTCTTGAAAGGAGGCGTCTGAGCCTCTTGAAAGGAGGCGTCTGAGGCCTCTTGAAAGGAGGCGTCTGAGCCTCTTGAAAGGAGGCGTCTGAGGCCTCTTGAAAGGAGGCGTCTGAGCCTCTTGAAAGGGAGGCGTCTGAGCCTCTTGAAAGGAGGCGTCTGAGTTTCTTGAAAGGAGGCGTCTGAGTTTCTTGAAAGGAGGCGTCTGAGCTTTCTTGAAAGGAGGCGTCTGAGGCCTCTTGAAAGGGAGGCGTCTGAGCCTCTTGAAAGGAGGCGTCTGAGCCTCTTGAAAGGAGGCGTCTGAGCCTCTTGAAGGAGGCGTCTGAGGCCTCTTGAAAGGAGGCGTCTGAGCCTCTTGAAAGGAGGCGTCTGAGGCCTCTTGAAAGGAGGCGTCTGAGCCTCTTGAAAGGAGGCGTCTGAGCCTCTTGAAAGGAGGCGTCTGAGGCCTCTTGAAAGGAGGCGTCTGAGGCCTCTTGAAAGGAGGCGTCTGAGCCTCTTGAAAGGAGGCGTCTGAGTCCTTGAAAGGAGGCGTCTGAGCCTCTTGAAAGGAGGCGTCTGAGGCCTCTTGAAAGGAGGCGTCTGAGCCTCTTGAAAGGAGGCGTCTGAGGCCTCTTGAAAGGAGGCGTCTGAGGCCTCTTGAAAGGAGGCGTCCAGGCCTCTTGAAAGGAGGCGTCTGAGCCTCTTGAAAGGAGGCGTCTGAGTTTTCTTGAAAGGAGGCGTCTGAGCCTCTTGAAAGGAGGCGTCTGAGTTTCTTGAAAGGAGGCGTCTGAGCTCTTGAAAGGAGGCGTCTGAGGCCTCTTGAAAGGAGGCGTCTGAGGCCTCTTGAAAGGAGGCGTCTGAGCCTCTTGAAAGGAGGCGTCTGAGGCCTCTTGAAAGGGCGTCCAGGCCTCTTGAAAGGAGGCGTCTGAGCCTCTTGAAAGGAGGCGTCTGAGCCTCTTGAAAGGAGGCGTCTGAGCCTCTTGAAAGGAGGCGTCCAGGCCTCTTGAAAGGAGGCGTCTGAGCTCTTGAAAGGAGGCGTCTGAGGCCTCTTGAAAGGAGGCGTCCGATCTCTTGAAAGGAGGCGTCCGAGCCTCTTGAAAGGAGGCGTCCGAGCCTCTTGAAAGGAGGCGTCCGAGCCTCTTGAAAGGAGGCGTCCGAGCCTCTTGAAAGGAGGCGTCCGAGCCTCTTGAAAGGAGGCGTCCGAGCCTCTTGAAAGGAGGCGTCCGAGCCTCTTGAAAGGAGGCTTCCGAGCTTTCAAGCCTATTTCAATGAAGCTTCTGAGCTTTTCGGAAAAAAAAACCTTTATGTCTCTCAAATGACAAACTGTACACGAAACTAATACTGGATTGTAATAAAATTTTGCAATCTCTGGTTGGGTGTCCATTACGCATTTTGGTCAGAGATATCCACTGAGGCCGGCAAAGGTACCCCCAGGAGTATATGTACCCCAGGTTGAGAACCGGTGATCTAGATTGTAGGCTGCTTGGCTTCTGTAATTTGGAAAAGTGACGTCGCGGTGGATCGCTTTTTACGCGGATGGTTTTTATCAATTCCAGTCCACCTCAATTTCCACACCCTGATTTTTCTTTTAATTTCTTGTGTATTTTTCGTTGGATCAACTAAATGTTTTAATAAATCCAGAATTCATTAACAAGAAACGGAACACTAATTAATGATTTTGAGTGTATTACTTCTACGTGGAGAAACGGAAGCTCATCATCGGTAGTTTTAGACAACAATAGTAATAAAAACTAATTATTCTTAACACTTATCACCTTTGTATACACTCACGAGTATAACGTGAGAAATGTTTTTGTGAGCCAACTAACAAGGTAATGAATTAATTCGAAGAGGTACACTCCAAGGTATGTTCTTTCAAACAGATCCGATTGCGGGGAGCACCGGTGCTGATGATAAAATGCATCAACTTGCTTTACACAGCCGTGTCAGAAAATATGGTCTTTAATGAAATTTGTCGCTGGGGCATGCTTCTCAGATCCTTTTTTCGCAATTGTATCATGTTGCAATAACCTTGTTTTCGTTATTGTCAGAGCTTTATAACTCTCGTTTATGCCCAAGTAACATTTTAAGTTTTATAATGCTCCTGAAGACCATAATTTACTCTTCAAGAGTGTTATAAAACCAGCGTAAAACCAAAATGTTACTAGGGTGGTCATGCTTTATCAATTGAGAACAACCTCTGTAGTCCTTACCCAGCACTATAAAGCTGGTTCGCAGATTGTTGAGGTGCCACAGTATTGATAGAACCGATGCTTGTATTTCCACACTTTTTATCATGTCCCTCAGATGTCCTTTTGCACCACCATGTAGAAGTTGCGGGGATGTAATGTTCCTTGCTTCCGACCATGGTCCTTTTTTCGTCGCGTAGCCTATTGCGATTTTTTTTGTTGGTGAGAAATAATAATCTTTCGTGTATAACCAACATGCGGATAAAGATCTTACGAGCCATCTATTTGTTGCTTGCCAAGTTATAATCTAGCCAATAGTGGTGAACTAGCAATTTTGATAGATCGACTATTTACTACGAGCAAGTATTTTTAGTATAAAATCGTTTTCAACATATTATCTAAGGTGACTTTAACCACAAGTTCTGTCGTATTTTTGCATCAAATTTCACTAACAGGAATTTGAACCATGATTAAAACTTCTGGCATCACTTCTCAAATCAGCAGCAATCTTGTACTTTCAAAATTCTGTACTTTGATGTCACACAGTTTCACTCTCGTTCGCTCATAGTTGCTGTGTCACTCCCGCGCACTTAACGACCTTCACGTACACGTGCTACTGATGCTGGCAGAGTTCGGTGATGGCAATTACCACTCGTTTCTCGTCGACTCACCCACAACGCAACGTACCCACTCTCCCGTTAATGGGGCACGTTACTGCAAATTACTCTAATGCATCACAATCACAGGTTACAAGGACAAGGTTCTTATCGCGTTGGAGTTCGGAGTTGTGTAACAGGTAACAGCCCATCAGCCCACACACCTTTCATTTCGTTGGACGTTGCTCACTAGGAGACTACCGTAATCCGGAGACAAATCGATCAACGGAGAACAAGTTTTTGCTTACCTTCCACGACATTCATGATGATTCATCAACCTTGAACATTCAGTGTCATCTGATACTTAGGAACATTTTTTTAGATTTCGCCTCATTTATACATCATAAAAGCATAGTTGGCAAGAACAATTTGATAAACAATTTATAATAGAAGATAATTGAAGAAGCTTTGCTTCTTTATCAAATTAGTGGCCTTTATGGCTAGCTTAATGTCTTGACAAAGGTTTCGTTTTGAGAAACAATAATGTTTTACCTAATACCAAATAGATATTTCAATTTAATCTATTTTTTTAATGTTGATCGTGAATAAAATATATATTTGTATATTTTAGTAATCCAATCATTCAATTCATAAATAAGACCGAAAAAATGTAGTTCCTATATTGAACAAAAAAAACACAAAAACTTATTAAATTAATAAAATTGTGACGAAGTACGGTACTTCTTTCTGAGTTCAAATTAACTTCCGAGACTTCATTAGACGGTTGGACCAAATGAACATTGTCATCGGTTCTCGGATTTCTTTTTAGCAGCAATGTAAGTTACAACAGTGCGAGTATTATTTCATATACAGTGACTTCCTGTTTTATTTATTTCATTTCGACGATTTGTGTTATAAAAGAAAGCCTACATTTAAATATTTGTAGAAATATCAATTGAAACGTAGAACATCAAAAGCATGAAAACATTGTGTCACATATTAGACAAAATTGTCCCCATGTTGTCTAAATCGAAGTAATACTGTATCTCCCATGAATGCATGTATAGATGTTTCTCTACAGCAATGGTTCAAGATCGACAGAGAAGACTTCCAGCGATGCGATGATGGCACAGCAGCGGCACAAAAGAGTGTATCGATTTCCTTCCTGTGGAATGCATGGAAAAACTTTGCTCCATATGAAAGTTTTCTGCGGTTTTACGTTTGTGTGGTTTTCTGATGGAGAAATTAATACGATTTTAATGCACTTTCGTGGCACAGTAGCAGCGCTACTAAGGCCACAGTGCAACAAGGCTGAACCGTTTTTTTTGCGTCACAACAGTCCACACGTACCCACCGACTGGCATTAGGTTAGTGCAGAAGGTGCCACCACACCACAGGAGGGTCGTGACATTAAAACTAACCAAACTGAACGAATGTACCACAGTGAGGACAACGGGGTGGTAAACTAGCATTCGTGGTTGGCGGTTAGTGTCGTTCGTATCGATTACTCTTAGTCTGTACAAACCGCAGCAATAGTTGCTGGCAAGTAAGCGAGCTGGCAAGTTGGACAACCTCTAAGGAATGTGGATGCTGCTACGTATATGACTATTCTGGATTGATGCTGTGGATGGCTTGTTCGGTTGCCTTTTCGAACAATTCAAATATGTTCATGAGATTGCATTGTGTACTAGACCGACCAATAGAACATATGTTTAATATTTGA
The DNA here is from genome assembly GCF_024139115.2 of Armigeres subalbatus. Lineage (NCBI taxonomy): Eukaryota > Metazoa > Arthropoda > Insecta > Diptera > Culicidae > Armigeres > Armigeres subalbatus. Next base: position 362,849,262 of record NC_085141.1, read on the forward strand.
CTATTTAACAGTGAACAAGCGAACATTTGTGGATTCGAATCTTATCCTGAAAAGCACTAATTTATTCTACATCTCATAGAGTTAAACATTTCTTATAAGCATGCTAAGGGGAATCTTTATCTTTTGCTGGGACAGATCAACTAAAATGGAAAGTACTAAACTCGTCTTAGATAGTTGACAGATTAACTGCTATACACATTTACAAATAAATATTTTGAATGCAACTTCTAAACTTTTTTATATTATTTTCAAACCAAATTATAATTGAAGTTTTATCTGGGCCAAGTTTAATTGCACTGAAAAATTTTCCTAATAAATCTCTATGTGCATACTTTGCAAAACTACGGTTATTTGGTTCCATCGTGTCTACATCAAACATACGTTCGGTTGTACGCACAATGAACTTTAACCCAGTTTCCCATTACCGAGTTCGTATTCAGAAGTCACTAAATAGATGCCCCACAGATGCAAGCAGAAGAACCGCATGATTAAAAGAGCCATCCTCCCGGGAGAGACAGTCAGTTTTTGCATTGGATGCGTTTCTTGTTTGTGTGTGCATGTGACGAACGGATTCCGGTTTCCTGTTTGGCTAGCATTCACCTTCCGTGCTAAGTTTTATGCACTGATAGAGTTGCAGCTGTAGCAGGTATGGTTTTTGTTGGCACTTTGTTAGAATGGTACAGAACTTTAGAATTTCATTCAGCTTGTTTTTACACCCTTCAAAACAACGATATCTTAAAGTTTCAATATATAGCATTCATTAATTTATTTAGCTTACATCTAAACAGATAACACTGAATCAACCATTTGACGCCACAATACACAGTTCGAGGCCACTTATCTCCATTCTCGATTGCGCTCTGTGCGTGCCCCTTCTTGCTCGTACCCTTCCAGCTTTAGCAACCTTCTGGATAATCGGTTCACCGTAGAGCAGGGATGGAATGCTCCTCAGAGCGAATCAGGAGAAGAAAACAAATGCTCACTGCTCTCGAAACATGAATCTTTGCTCTTCTCTTTTGTACTTTTGCGATTCACTCTTTTTCGAGTAGCTCCGAAATATATTCATTTCTCTATGATAACTAAATAGTTTGACTCAATGAGATGAGGAAAAGTTGCTCATTGAGTATCTTTGAGCCTCTTTCATAAGAACGATATTGGTGGTGGCGAAAAAATTTATGATAATTAGTTGGCTAATCTAACGGTATTTATCGTCTTGGTTTAGAAAACAATTCAATCACAGTCATAATGCGTGTTTAGGACTGTTCCATTCAATTTTTACACGTTGAAGACATTCCTCTAAAAGAGCTTAATAATTTTTATTCAAAATTGAAGCAGTCGCAAGAATCCTGTATTAAAACGGTATACACTGGAGTTGCTCTTCATGCGGTTTAATATGAGGCTTAATTTTTTAATCTTTGCAATTCAAATTGTAATTGCTAACCAGATAAATATAGAATTGCCTACATCAAGCTGCCTGTTGCTTAGAAGCAGTAAATAATTAATGTAAAGATAGAATGGTGTTCATTTATACCCGTTCATGGATGTTATACAAAGCCCCCTGAAACGGCTGTCATCTGCATACAATATGATTGCAGCCGAAAACTTGGTGCTAAACTTAGTGCTAGCTGTCAAGCTTCGGCTTTAAGCACGGAACACAGTGACGCATGCGACAATATCGCTCGAGTAGAGATTTAATTCGAATAAAAAATAAATAAACAGTATTTTAGGCTCGCACCGTCTGGGTATTTTTTTTTTAATCTTCGAACTGGCGCTTTCAAGTTTAGGGTAAATGTTCCATTTTGGACCCCTAGAGGAAGTGCTACTTAATATCCGCTTATATCTTCTAAGTGAGACGTGCGATACAAGCCAAAATCACATAATTTCATTTTTTTCTCCTTTATCTAAGTTATTTTTTAATTTTAAAATTAAGGTCACATAATTTGATATATGAAAGTCTTATTTATGAAAAGGAAGTTTGAAATGAGCATCGGATGTTTATAAATCGCTGAGATTTTCTATCTGAAATGAAAATATTCTTCGTTTTGGACAGTGCATTTGAGCTAAAGTAGTCTTATCTTTCGATTGACATGCATCAATGAGAAGATAGCAGCGATTTAAATTTGCAATTTCAACATGAACTGATTGTGTTCGTTCTGAGATATTCAATGATGTATGCAATTTGAAGCGTAACACATTGTAACCAGACATCGTGCACGTGTACAAAAAACGATGTGATTGAGCAAAGATTACTACGCGCACATAAAATTCGGCGCACGCGAGTCTCACAAAGCTTATGTACCTTACATTAACTTTGATGAGTTGCATTGAAACGTCTCAATGCGATTAGCTCATGCGCTGTTTGCAAGCCTTTGCGGAAGTGCGTAAAATATCTTGAAATGTTCATTCAATAATATCGTCACCTTAGTAACGCCAGCTATACATTCCTACCGCATGAGATTAGTCTCATGAGACGTACATTGGGACACGCTCAATCAGTTTTTTTTTGCGCGCGCTGGCTTCTCTCGTCACATCGAATCGATGCTACGTGAGCTTGTGTAGCTCATGGCACACTGCACTATGGTCCAGGATACAGATTTACGCGGAAAGATGAATTTTACGCCAAAACTAGATTTTTTAGAAAAAAATGTTGTTCTACAAAATTGTTCGAAATAGTAAGGCCATCATTATGGTTTTACCAAAAAATAGGGTGGCCCATCATATAAAAAAAATTAGAAAATATTTTTTTATTTCTCGGAATACTGACAAGTTATGTTCTACAAAGTTGTAGCGCAGCTTGTTCAAATATATTTTACTGAAAAAGCTTCTTCTGTAGCTCTCAAGTTGGCTGATTTAGAGCAATTTTACCTAATTGGATTTGGGTGTACATCAAAAAACAGTATTTTTGATCTACTTTTTTTGTTCTAGATTTCTCAAAAAAGTCGTCTTCGGGTGACTTTTAGAGCTCAAAAAAATTGATGGGTAAATATGTTCAATATCTTTTTCCGATCAAAAGTAATAATTGTTTTTCTGTCAAAATTACATTTTTTTCATAAGTTGATATCTCCGGTTAGGGCGACCAAAAAAATACATTTACACGGCATTAGAAAGAGAAATCCAAATTCTTTATTATGTAAAAAATTGGGGATATTTTATTTTTTTTTATCTCAAGTTTTACCAATTTTACTAAAGTCATGTATTTTTAAAAATAAATTGATATAACTCGACAACGGAAGAAGATACAGACGATATTCTTATAGCAAAACACGCGTTTTGAAAAGCCCCAAAAGTCTTCAGAAGATGACAGTCGTGAGAAATGAAAAACAAAAAATCTACAGCTCTAACACTTTTTATAAGTTTTATCATTATCATCGTATTGCAAGATTTACGAGAAAAGATGCATTTTCGGTCTGAAGCATACTTTTAAGAAACAAAATTTGTTCTACAAAGTTGTTCTGGATACTTGGGCTCTTATTATAGAGTTACCGAAAAATAGGGTGGGCCATTTTATAAAAATGTAAAATTTTAATTTTTTTTATTTTTCGGAATATTGACGTAAAATGTTCTACAAAGTTGTAGCGCAGCTTTTTCCAATCAACTTTGCTATATAAACTTTTTATGTAGCTCTTAAGCTCACTTGTTTAGAGTAATTTTACTTATCAGGATTAGGGTGTCCCTCAAAAAACAAAATTTATGATCTGCTCATTTCATTTTTTATTTTTCACGGATGTCACCTTCTGAAGACTTTTGGGGCTTTTCAAAACGCGTGTTTTTCTATAAGAATATCGTCTGTATCTTCTTCCGTTGTCGAGTTATATCAATTTATTTGAAAAACATGATTTTAGTAAAATTGGTAAAACTTGAGATAAAAAAATAACATATCCCCAATTTTTTTACATAATAAAGAATATTAATTTCTCTTTTAGATGCCGTGTAAACTTATTTTTTTGGTCTGCCCTAACCGGAGATATCAACTTATAAAAAAAATGTAATTTTGACAGAAAAACGATTATAACTTTTGATCCGAAAAAGATATTGTGCATATTTACCCATCAAAAGTTGCATTTTTTTGAGCTCTAAAAGTCACCTGAAGACGACTTTTTCGAGAAATCTGAAACAAAAAAATTAGATCAAAAATACTGTTTTTTGAGGTACACCCTAATCCAATTAGGTAAAATTGCTCTAAATCAGCCAACTTAAGAGCTACAAAAAAAGTTTTTTTAGCAAAATTGATTGGAATTAGCTGCGCTACAACTTTGTAGAACATAACATGTCAATATTCTGAGAAATAAAAAAAATATTTTCTAATTTTTTTATATGATGGGCCACCCTATTTTTTAGTAGAACCATAATGATGGCCTTACTATTTCGAACAATTTTGTAGAACAACATTTTTTTTTTCTAAAAAATATAGTTTTGGCGTAAAATTCATCTTTCCGCGTAAATCTGTATCCTGGACCATAGTGCACTGTCTCATCCATGTATACACGAGAATTAAGAGACTCTGATTGTAACGCTTGCCTTCTTGATTTCATTAACATTTCATCCAAATTTCAAAACACATTCGCAGCAATCTTATTTGCATAAAGACCTTGCGGTATTCAGCAGCGGAATTGATTTTAAATCAGATATCAAGAAAATGTCGACAGGAAGGTCCAAAATATGTAGAGGTCCAAATCAAGTTGGTTACCCTAATTTTTCGGTAAATGAGATGGACTTTGGTTCGGATTCTGATAAACTTATTCCTCGAAGGACCTTAGCTCTGTTAGTGGAATGTCTAGAAGTAATTTGATTAAAAACAAGTAAGATATCACAAAATAAAATTTGAAATCTAAAAATTGGGTTTATTATGCAGTAGAAGGAAAGTCTAGCCCCGTACTGCTAACCGTTTTTAATATAGCGACACACTACCCTAGCAGCACAAGTCGGACCGATTTGGTTGCTGCGACTAAAATGTAACCAAATTCAGTTGTATATAGGTTGCATAAACCTCTATGCAACGTGTGTGCTGCTCGGGTAGGAGTTAACTTTCTGAAATCAGTATGGCGAAAGGCATCTAAGGCTCGATTTCTCAAAATTAAGCACCTTAATCGAAAAAATATTTGGTAGGCATACATAGTAGCGGACGCTATCCTCTTTAACAGGTACCAAATAGTTTTTCATGAAAAAACCCCGTTTTAGATGTCTTTCGCCATACAAATTTCTGGTGGTTAACTCATGCTGGCTATTTTGCGCATATACTATAGCGCCTGGATGTGACAGCGGTGGGTAGAAAATCAGCCACTGCCAATAATTCATTAAATTGCTCCTAGAATTTTCGAGAAGAGTTTTAAAAAACTTCCCGTATGTTTCCCCGTGCATTTTTTTTTTCAAATATCATCTTTCAACTTCTTCTTCTTCATGCAACCTTTATTCGCCAATAATGATGAATTCATGAGGATGATGATGATCGCTGCGATGACAAACGACACAAAACAAACGTGTCAAATAGATTGCACCTTACCAGAACTTGTTATATTGTGACGGCTATCGATTTTTTTTTTTTCGGTGATAATTTCGGCTGATTTTGATGATAATTATATTGTGGCAGCTATTACCGCACGTAAAATGCTGGATAAATGACGAAAACAGAACAATATAACTTAAGTTATTGAAATTTAAAATTTTCAGGATCGAAAAATATTTTGCGATACATAATTAAATGCCTGCGCGAAATGTACGGTACAATATGAACGGAGCTTTAAACTTCAAGAACAGCACTAGCGCCACACCAACAAACGGTGGCTTCAAGAACTAGTGCTTGTTTCAAGGGGCTGGTTAAATATACACGGTCCCTATTCTCATGCTGGTGTCATAAAGGTGCGAATGTGTGAGGCTGTTGTGCGGGTAGCGATGGTATGACAGAAGTGTGCTTTCATTTCTGTGGACGGTCAGTTGGAAAGAACAACAAAAATGATTCTCCCCAAAGAGGCACATTGAGACAAACGGTTTCTCTCAATGAGAGCCGCTCCTCATTTTTCCCACAACGAAGAGCATCTTTTTTTTAAGTTTTGATCATATCCGTGATGTTTTGTTGCTCATTTTTGATGAACTTTTTTTTGCTCATTGAGCTCATTGTGCGAGTAAATGCCAAGCCTGCCGTAGAGTGAACTTGCACACCGGCAAATAAGGTCCTATGACCCCAGTTTCTTCTGCAGCCCGTGGCCGGTTCGACTTCTACAGATGATGGGCCTTCTTATTTCCCGATTAATATTATTATCAGAAAAAAAAATTAAGGTTGACGAATTTCTCGACCACCTCGAAGGTATCCCCATCTATCATAACACTGTTTCCCAGGCGGGCTTTGTCGCACTCGGTTCCGAACACAGGCATCTACTTTGTTTTCGACACATTCACCACCAGTCCAACTTTTGTTGCTTCACGTTGCTTTCACGAAATAAATTGACTGGATTTGTTGGAAATCGTACTCCAGCTATTATACCCGGCAGTCCGTATGACACCCTCAAGTGCTATATTCAACAATAGGCACGAAAGTCCATCACCATCCATCAAGTCGTAGTCCCCAGCGTGGTTGGAACAAACTGGAGTGTTCGCCCGAAATCTTAACACAATGTTGCACCCCATCCATCGTAGCTTTGACTGTAAGCTACCCGGGGAAAGCTGTTCTCGTCCATGATTATTCATAGCTTTACGCGGTCTACGGTCTATGCCACCTTGGAATCTATAAACAGATGAAGCGTTGATACCTGATACTCACGGCATTTTTTAAGGATTTTCCGTACAGTTAAGATCTGTACGAAGCCGATCCGGCTTGATAACTGCCTACGAACTCATGCACTACTGGTGACAGACGGCGGAAGATGATCTGGGATATCATTTTATGGGTGGCATTTAAAATGGTTATCGTTCTAAAGTTCTCTCACTCCAGCCTGTCGCCTATCTTGTAGATGAGGTGTATAACGTTTTCCTTCAACTTTTCCGGTAGCTGTTCTGTTTACCAGGTCTGACTATCAGACTGTGCAGACAAGTGTGCATCTGGTTGAGTTCAGCTCCGACACCACCCTTACTAGCTGCTTTATTGTTCTTGAGTTCTCGGGTGGCATCCATAACTTCCCTCAAGGTGAGGCCTGATTGGTTTTCATAGCGCACTGAACTGATGTAGTCGTTTCCTCCACTCTCTCAACCTTCACTGTTTGTGCTATCAGCATTTGTGTGCTTCTCAAAGTACTGCTTGAACCATTCGTTTTGATCACCACACGTTTGTCAGCCAAATTTTCCCATCCTTCACATCTCGGCTAGCAGCACGACGCGATGCCTTTGCGGGATGCGTTCAGCTTCTGATAGAAGAAAACTATTTCCAATGTTTTTTGGGTAATCTTCATAAGGTGCCATTACGGAACATGTGATCTGATCACATTATTCGTAGTACTCCTCCACACACAAACATACACACCCATTCAGCGGATGGCAAATTTTAACACAGTTCTGCATAAGAACCTTAAAAAAAACTGTGTAGAATTATGGCATATATTTTTTTCGGAAGATTTGAATACAATCGCTGTATTGAAATCTCACAATTTTGTATTATTTTAATAAAGCATCCGTATAAAAAGTTTACATTTATTGCAGAATTGTATATCCCCGGATCTTGTTCAAATTGTAAGTATGATTTGTTTTTTGGGTGTGGGAAATATTCTTGGCTCCCTAGGCATTGTGCTTGCCATAGAAAAACTTTCAAATAATTACTGTGGAAATGCGATGAGATCTCTGGTCTACTACTCTGACGAGATGTTTCTTGATATCGGGAGCTCTCTTTGCCACCGACCAAACCCTGCGGCTTAGCGCTCACTGCAAGTTACCGACTGGTGCTTATATTTAGCTGGCGCCCGTTCATTATCGACATCTACCACCCACGACGGCTTTGGGACAGAATGTCGAAAGACAAAAGGTCGAAGGACAAAAGGTCGACGGACAAAACGTCGAAGAGACAAAAGGTCGATAGGACAAAAGGTCGAAGGGACAAAAGGTCGACGGGACAAAACGTCGACGGGACAAAAGGTCGAAGGGACAAAAAGTCGAATGTACAAAAAGATGAATGGACAAAAGGTCGAATGGACAAAATTTAAAAATCTATAAAAAAAATCTAGCTTATTACATTTCCCAGAGATTTCTCCTTCTTTATTTCATGGGCAGTTCTTTAACCAATTTACAGTGAATATTCAGCGCCCTGGCTGCTATGTATGATTTTGATTAGTTCTCGGGATGAGAACTGGAAAATTAATACTTGTTAGATCGTGTTCTTGTAACACGTGTCGCTTCGAGTGCATGTTTGACTGAAATACGTTGGTTTTGGTATCTTTGATTCAGTGTCGTATAATTAATTATTTCGCCGATGCGACTTCCTATACATTTCTATACATTACAATCCGATGTCGATCATGGAGAATCAGAAGATTGTTAGTCTCTTGTATATATGTGTGTCAAATTCATTTTCCACTCATCATGATGTAATAGATGGGGATGTTATTGGTTTTATTTCAACGTGACGTTGTTATTGGTTTTAAATAAGAAATAAGCACTGAAGCATGTACACAAAGACTGGCCTTAAGCCGTACATAACAGTTTACATTATGCACATTATTCTCTGATTCAACCGTACGAAACATTTTAATTAACACTCAAACATGCATGAAGTTGTATTTTGTACAACATTACCGAAAAAATCTCTCTCATGGTACACAGCAAGAACGATCCTGCATTAGTGTTCCAGGATATAATCATTATTGTGCATATGCAACCACTCGGAGTATTCGAGAGACGGGTGCTTTGAACCACCTTTGGCGGTGGACAAAAAGACGGTGTGTGGCGGCGAAGAATGAATTACGAGCTAGCCCAGCTCTACGGCGAACCCAGTATCCAGAAGGTAGCAAAAGCCGGAAGGGTACGATGGGCAGGGCATGTTGTAAGAATTCCGGACAACTACCCTGCAAAGATGGTGTTCGCTTCCGATCCGGCAGGTACGAGACGGCGTGGAGCACAGCGAGCGAGGTGGGCAGACCAAGTGTAAAACGACTTGGCGAGCGTGGGGCGCATTCGAGGATGGAGAGATGCGGCCTCGAACCGTGAGTTAACGTCGTTGCCGACCGGACTTTGTGGAATTCCATCGACGTTCCCATCGGTGTCAGCATTTTGGAGTTGGCAACATCGAGGCGCATTAGCAGAACCAGGCGAACGATATCGAGGGCGATCATCGAACGTATACCTACCGAGGCTGTGCAGACTCAGGTTACTTGTAATGTAGTTAAGTTGAGGATAATAAATCAGTTGGTTGTGAACAGTGAAGATAGTTAGACGTTTAAGTTTTTTTATCCGTGTTCTCGAATTATTAACTCGTGTATTGTGGCGTCAAATTGTTAATTCAGTGGTTTCTGTTTAGATGTAAACTGAATAAATAAATGAATGTACTTATGCATATTGCATATTGGTGGTAGAGTTTTGTGTAGAAATTAGAGGTTGTGGGATCAAGTCAAGATTGGGTCATCATTCTAACGAACAGTCTGTAGGTCGGCTATGTGAATCGCTCAAAAAGGTATCTTATATTACATTTTCCTTGTGCTGAATTTGTTGAAAACATGGGCCATGGGGCCCTCCTTAGCCGTGCGGTAAGACGCGCGGCTACAAAGCAAGACCATGCTGAGGGTGGCTGGGTTCGATTCCCGGTGCCGGTCTAGGCAATTTTCGGATTGGAAATTGTCTCGACTTCCTTGGGCATAAAAGTATCATCGTGCTAGCCTCATGATATACGAATGCAAAAATGGTAACCTGGCTTAGAAACCTCGCAGTTAATAACTGTGGAAGTGCTCAATGAACACTAAGCTGCGAGGCGGCTCTGTCCCAGTGTGGGGATGTAATGCCAATAAGAAGAAGAAGAAGAAGATGGGCCAACCTGACCCTTATTTGGCCAAGTATCACCCCCGATGACGGTACTTACATCATAGTTTTCCTGTGTATTATTCTCAATACTATGGCTTTTCAATTTTAACCAATTTTGTAATTTCGACATTTTGTCCCGTCGACCTTTTGTCCATTCGACCTTTTGTCCTTCGACCCTTTGTCATAGATTCCCCACGACGATGCGTTCCGGGTCTGTTGCCCACCTTTCTCTATCATGGCCTGCTGTTGCTCCGTGCTGCAGCTATCCTTGATATCGTTTTAGCGACCGCACCGCATAGTTTTACGTTCAGGAACATTTGTCCGATATTGTTTTCGGTTGTTCGGTCTACTCCACACTTCTGCAACAAGGCACGAATAAGGGACAAACGAACAGCATATACTCAGCGTGCTCCCGGTGCCATTTAGCTACCGTTGCTGCATTGATATTCCTTCGGGCATTACCGGCTTCCCTGAGTGCGTCCTCCTTCACCAACAGTTTGATGGGCATCATGCCCACGAGCCGCTTCGCGATAGAGACGGATTCTTACTCATTGTCATAAGTCCTAGTGTTGCGTAACGCTAAGAAGTGTAGTGTTACTAGGAATATCTGAAAGATATCATAAAGGCAGCCCTTACTTTGCACCGTTCAATGTGCAAAAACGATCCATGAAAAATGAAAAACGATCCGTAAATAACATCTGAATGTTCCATAAACCGCTACCATAAATCCATTAAAAAGTTCGGGAAATTTCATCAAGAATAATTTTATGATCCATAAATCTTTGAAAAATGAAAAAACTATATTCTGATTCATAAAATTTCAAATTTGCGCATTTTTTTTCCTGACTATGATCCATAATTTCAGTAATATGATCCATAATTTTGTTTATATGGTCCATAATTTTAATAATGTGATCCATATTGCTTGGAAAGAAGGCCAATGAAACTACATATATTAATTGACCACACATTTTTTGAAATCTATGGATCATTTAGCAGAACTTATGGATCATATCACCAAAACTATGGATCATTTGAACAACGTTATGGATCAAATGGCCAGAATTATGGATCATATGACTAAAATTATGGATCATCATCACGATAAAAATTGCGCAAATTTGAAATTGCATGGATCAAAACATAGTTTTTTATGAATCATTTGTCATACGTTCATGAAAAAATAGCAAGAATTGTAATGTTTTTCTTGACCATGTTGATAGAACATATTTCCTTATTAATTGCTAAATTTATGCTTAGTTATGGATTGAAAAATTATTCTTTATGGAATCTTCTGAATTATTTTATGGAGTTATGGTATCGTTTCATGGAACATTCAGATGTTATTTATGGATCGTTTTTCATTTTTTCAAGGATCCGTCTTTATTGTTTATATGCAAAAGTATGTTTTTCCTATCATAAAACATGGTCAAATCGACTGCAAATCCCAGTAGAACCAATCTTCGAGCACGACGACACACCACATCGTCCCTTACGCTAAATGCTCGTATGAGCAGCCGAAATTCCCTGATCCCGAATCCTAAGCCCCGATCATCCTTAAGCATTGTAAACTAACCTCGAGTCGCCACGAGTACGCTGGCTCCTACCCCTCTCTTACTAACTGGAAAAAAATGACATTGATTGTATATATCACCATGAACCATGGCTCCGTAAAGTGTTATACACGCTTGAGCCTTCCAAATAAACGAACTTGAAAAAAAATCGACTGCAACAATACGCATGTTGTCATGCTCTCTGAAATGTGAAAGGGCCGTTTGGCCGAAAGTCATTCGGTCATTCAACCGAAGGCCACTAAGACGAAATGAACATTTTTCCGAAAATGTCGTCTGACCGAAAGTATCGTCATTGCGTCACATGGCCAAATGAATTAGCAAACCATTAGCTTGACAGTCAATAACTAAATAATTAGAAATTTCCCTTAAAAAATAGGAAATTGCCAATTAGGAAATACACCCAGGTTTTTTTACACGGTTTGGTTTTGATCGTTTAAGACCTTCAGCTACAATAAAGCAATGAGTTAACCCCACCAAAAATTTCATAAAAATCAAAGAAAATTCAGGGGGTATTTGAAAAGCTGTAAAAGTTCAGGTTAACCGAGAAATTAATGAATTCCAACCGTGTAAAAAAAAACCTGGGTGTAAAGGTATAAGCAATAAAAGAATATTGAATTTCCATAAATAATGAAAATTTTGCCATAAACAATGAAGAAGTTACCCCGAAGAAAAATTAATTCTTTTAAAAACAAAAATTGTAATTATAAAAGAAGAATTTACCATAAAGAATTCATTGGAAATTTTATTTTGCTATCGACAGTCAATAAGCCTTCTTACTTCTCACTTTGTTTTCCTCACTTTTCAGTTCAGGCTGTAAATGACCTGTTCGACCGAACGTCGTTTTCGACAAAATGGCCCTTTTAACCAAACGGTATTGTCGTACAAAAGTCCTATTCGGCCAAAGATCTTTTTCTGTTCGTCCAAACAAACGCGACGTTGTAGGCCATATATCCTTTCCGGCCAGATTACATTTTCGGTCATTTCGTTTTCGGCCAGGTGGCATTCGGCCGAACAAATTTTGACCAAACGACAACTCATACAGCGTTTGGCGTTTCGCAAAAGCTTATTTTTCCAGTCTTTTTTGGACGCACTTGATTCGCGTTGCTTTTCAATGGCAATGGTAATTCCTCAATGGCAATGACGAAATCGAGGGGGGTCCGTAGAGTAGTTGTCTACACGTCTGACTCTGAATCAGATGGTCATGGGTTCGATTCCCACCCCCTCCACAGCCCTAATACAGGGAAAGTCAACATGACTTTAAAAGAATGCAAAGTCTACGGAAGAAAAAAGTCTAAAAAAAATAACAAGTCTTATGTAACAGATTTTCAAATAAGAATGTAAAAGGTCGATAAAGCAGATCACGATTTGTAAACTCCACGGAGTATAAATAGAAATAGGTTGGACATATGGCCTGCGATGCCGGTCCAGTTAGGTGTGCGCAAAAGAAAAGCACCACCCAAACCAGAAAGAAAAAGAAGATGAAGAAGAATGACGAAATCAATATTCTCTTCTATTAAAAATCGTCGCTCCGCCAAGGAAGAAGTCTGCCTTAGTCTGTGAATCTTACTCCATAGAAATTAACCATCCTTTTAATGAATGCAATTTGATATTTTTTTAAATATTCAGGAGGTTTTGCTCAAGTTCCTTACCCAGGTAACCAGTATTTAAGTGGCGTTATACGCGCATTCAAACCCATTAAATGCCTTCAAGCCCTACACTGCCCACAACCGCATATTTGTCCCAAATGAATACGAAATCCAGCAATGAATGGACTGATATGCTAAGGCCGAAGTGGCCTGTGCTGCACATAAAAGTCTTCTCCATTCAGCTCGGTCCATGGCTGCACGTCGCCAACCACGCAGTCTGCGGAAGGTCCGCAAGTCGTCCTCCACCTGATCGATCCACCTTGCTTGCTGTGCACCTCGCCTTCTTGTTCCTGTCGGATCATTGTCGAGAACCATTTTCACCGGATTACTGTCCGAAATTTTGGCTACGTCACTACCTCGATTTCGTCACAACCAATACAAGGTGGGTAGCTTATGTTGTCCTCTCTTGACCCTCTTCCTATCATGTACTTGATGACTAGTGTTGATGACTAGTCCAATCTGTTTAGCTTTGCTTTTCAGTCTGATTTAGGCTTCCTCCATCCTCTCAAAGTTACGTGCCTTTATATCAATGTCGTCTGCGAAACCAGATAACTGGACGGACTTCGTGAAAATCGTACCACTCTCGTGTCAATAACTGCCCTTCGTATTACTCCCTCCAAAGCGATGTTGAATAGCAGACACGAAATACCATCACCTTGCCGTAACCCTCTGCGCGTTTCGAAGAATGCCCCTGAAACTCGAACTACGCACATCACCCGATCCATCGTCGCCTTGCTCAACCTTATCAGTTTATCCGGAAATCCGTGTTCGTGCATTAGCTGCCATAGCTGGTCCCGATCGATTGTATCATATGCGGCTTTGAAGTCGATGAATAGATGATGTGTGGAACGTTGTATTCGCGGCATTTCTGCAGTACTTGGCGAATGGCAAACACCTGGTCCGTGGTGGAGCGTTTGCCCATAAAACCTGCCTGGTACTGCCCCACGAACTCCCTTGCAATTGGTGCTAGTCGACGGCCTAAAATTTGGGAGAGTACCTTGTAGGCGGCGTTCAGCAATGTGATTGCGCAGTAGTTGCTACAATCCAGCTTACCGCCTTTTTTGTAGATGGGACACACGACACCTTCCATCCACTCCTGCGGCAGAACCTCACCCTCCCAAACCTTGGTAATCACCCAGTGCAGCGCTCTAGCCAGTGCCTCACCACCGTATTTAAACAGCTTTCCTGGTAGTTGGTCAACTCCAGGGGTTTTGTTGTTTTTCCTCCTGGATTTCCTGGAGATTCGGAGCCGGAAGTCGCATGTCCTGCGCACTTGCTCCTAGGTTCATTACCATACCGCCACCGTTGTCTGCCACATCGCCATTCAGGTGCTCTTTGTAGTGCTGCCGCCACCTTTGGATCACCTCACGCTCGCTTGTAAGAAGGTTCCCGTTTATGTCCTTACACATATCGGGCTGTGGCACGTGGCCCTTACGTGAACGGTTCAACAACTAAACTATTCTTCCTCCTCCTAAATGAGGGGTCCCCGCGACCTGACATCAGATCCTACTCTGGCTTTACAGTTCATACACCGTTTGGCGTTTCGTGAAATTTTTCAGACTGCTGTTGGATGCGCTTCTGGCGCGTCGCTGTTCATTCCTTAATGATTCGGCAATCTATTCCTCAATGGCAATGGCGAAATCAATATTCTTTTCTTTTAAAATCGTCACTTCGCCAAGGAAGAAAGACGCCTCAATCTGTGAATCGAACTCGACATTCCTCTTTTTAATCCCCCTTTTATGGAATGCGATCAGAATTTCGAAGATTTAGAAGGTTCTGCTTAAGTTCCTCACCGTTAATGAGTTCGATAATCGAACCGCTCATGAGCTGCTCGACGACCTCTCTCATATCGGAAAGTGGCCGACTATGTTTAAAGCCTGCTTATTGCTTGGGCTATCATGTCTCAGAAGTGCAATGGTAGCATTGTTAAGACTGTCCAAAATTCACTCTGTAAAATGGGTCATTTCGAGCATTTGAAGCCCCTCCTTTCTGCGGTGGATTTATTCAATATTATCATTCGAACCTTCTTCCACCTGGTGAACCCTTCTAGTTAGTTGGCAGGATTAAGATGGTATGATACAAGATACAAACTGGCACGGTTTTATTAGGTGGAAGGCACCTCTGATCATGAGCCTATCCGCCGTTTCAAACCGGCGTCTCTCTGTCATATAAGTACAACTTAATACACGAACGTAGGAACAATAATTGAGAGTATTGAAACCCTACTGATACTCCGTTATTGCCAGGTCAGTTGTAATTACACAGAGAACCAAGAGATGAAGTTTGGGACTAACATCATCTTCAATGTGTAAGAACTGGTGACCCAAAAATAAGCAATACCAGCGCCGGCCGTATACGAATGCAGTTCAATTAAGGAATAGGTAGGAAATTGTTGACGTGATACTCGCTGTGATAGAAGCCGATGAGTCATCTGCACTTCCAAGAGAAATCACTGGGGTGTTGGATATATGGGGTAAGGAGTGTGGCAGAGTTCGTTTTGATGTCGCGTATAGCGTGTAGTAACAATCGATCGAACGCTAATTATTTTAATTATCGACACAACTGGATGCGGATCAAATTTTCACTTTCTGATTAATTTACTCACCCGCACAATGCAGAACACAATTTCGGTGACCCGCCGATCGTTTTGCTTTCCGCTCAAAGCTCGGCCCGCGCGAACTGTCGGCTTACTGAGCAGAAACACGATAAAACAACCACTTCTTTTAAGCTAAAGTTGATGAACGCAAGAAAATCTGCCGTTTTGATGGGACGTTCAATCAGCATAATGGACCAGCCTAAATACGGTAAAACGAGGAGGAACGGTGCGGAAAAGTTGACTTCATTCCGCATTTGTTCAAATTTTCCAAAGAACTGCACCCCTCACCCCCGGACCCATATTATGACTGACTGATTTGCCGCAGGTAATCACATTTTCCAAATAACGACGACGACGGCAATGGTGATGTGGAACCCGGTCGTCCTCGGCAGTGTGCCTTTCAACGTGAGTAACTTCCTAACTTATCACCCTCACGTAGCTAGGCCATACCTGCAGGCACACGTTGACGTTCATTACGTAACAATAAGCATCACCGGCCCAGAGGGTGGGTGGGGGAGTTAAACGAGCAGTGCAGCAGTGAATCCGTTCCAGATTTTGAGTTCTTCTCCCACCGAACCGAATCCAAGTTTCTTCGGGTCGGAATTAGATTTGCACCATCACCCAGATGATGGTTGCTCTTTGCCCGCTGCACAGAAGTGCCTTCTTCTCTGTATTTTAAACGAACCGGAAATGGGCTACACCCGAACGAACGGGTGGCACTTTTGTTTCATTTCTGTCGTCTCGTCGGGTTGCAGCTCAGGCTTCCGTAATAAGACTAAAATATATACGCTTCATGTGAAGCGCAAAGTTCCGTCTCCCCTTCCCTGTCTCAAGTCTGGCGGATTGATGAAAGCAATGAACGTACCGATTTATATGACAATCATTTATTTCCCTGAATTTTCGCTTTCATACCTACATCCCAATTTCTGAAGTGCACAAATTGTCAATATCATAACGAAGTTTCAGTAAAAAATAAGTTTCAATCATAAAATCAAGTGTAAGCAATAACAAAGTTTACAACTTTTATACATCAACTACACACATGAATGAGAGCTTTTAGTTAATCAAAGAAAATGGCTTTGAGAATGTCAAATTCAATTAAACTTTGCTGATAGAAGACATGTGATTAGAAATTTGAAATTTATTGCCTTGCTTATATTCGTTCATACGGCCATTTTATAATTTATTCTAAACCGACTGTTAAAAGTCGTTTTTGCCGCTTAATTTTATGGAACCTTTTTATGATGAATTTAGCTGGAAGAGAGTGGTAGGGGTGGAAAATGCAGGCAACCTTTGTTGTTTGAATGAATGTTATCGCACCACGCACAGACACCAGTCTATATGAAATGAACTACCACCAGGCAGAGATGGTGTGGCCTTTTGAACCACAATATTGCTGCTGCTGGTGGTGCCGGCACGGGTCCAAATAAGGATGGGGGTGTTTGTTGTTTCAGCCTGATGATGAGACACGAGGTGGCTATTATGTTCCGTGTGTGAGCGCCTGAAACTAAACTGACTGAATCAGGCAGGAGCCGCAACAGTAGTGGGGGGCATGACCCTTGTCACACGGAGGCTGACTGCGGGCATGGAGGATTATGACAATATAGTTTTTGATTTGAAAGCATTGTGTTTAGTTGCCGAATGAGTTATGGGTTATGGATTTAAATTGTTAAGGGGTGTCACGATGCATAATACCATAGATGCCAAAAGTTAATTTTATAATTCAATCAAATTGTTGAAATGGTTTCCTTTTGTTGATGCGCTGAAAGGGATAGTTATAAACGAATTCCTCGCCAGAACTAGTAATTTTGACATATTGATCATGTACTGATGGGATGGTCATTACACTTAAAATAAATCGCCGAATTCGGTAAAATTTTACCGAAATCTCAACAGCAGAACTGTTCGGTAAATAATTTTACTGATTTTCGGTGATTTTGACAGTTGGACAACGGAAAAAATTACAAAAATCTGTAAAATAATTACCGAACAGTTCTGATGTTGAGATTTCGGTAAAATTTACCGAATACTGTGAAATGAGTTAAGTGTGTAGATTACATTAAATTGATCTATATCGCAATGGCTTCTGGTTGACCACGTACAGACTGATTGTGTTGTACATATGTAATTAAATTCGGTCATATATAAGTATCAGAAACTTATTTACAACATGTGTGTTGCTCGGGTGCTGCTGACCAAGGAGCTATCGCTGCCATCGTTCAGGATGAACGATCTGCAACAATCATCCTACCATCGATGCGATGGTCTTTCGTTGAACCTGTTGCAAGCGCCTTCGTGCTGCTGTGTCCGCTCTGCGTTAAATTTTGCTCTAACTGAGGATTAGATCCAAACTCGCAAGTTGCTTGGTTTCGAAGTCTAAGCTTGAGATGAACGTACGGGATTGGTTGGTTTACCTATTTCTGAACTTTTTACCAATTATGTATCATTAAAATTCGGAATTTTCATAACAATACAAAGAAGCGTAGACTCTTCCTTGATCAAATAGCAAAAAAATGGGTGGTCCATCGATGAACGGATGAGATTAACGATTAAAATCAATCATATTATCGTGACGGTCTCCGATTTTCACAATTACAAAGTGTACCAGAGTATAGAAAACACAGACGTAGTTCTACGTCAAAAAGTTTTAAAATTGTGATTCTTTTATTTGAAGCAGAATCTAAAGTAATGTTATTAGGTATTGCATTGTTTTTCCAGGAGCATTCACCTCTAATAGAAGATAACCGAAAACAATATAAAAATGGGCTGACATAGTTAAAATTAATCCTGGCACCTTAAAAAAATATTGAATGCCTGCAGACACTATACCACACGGCCACGAAGCCCATTTTCATATGTTAGAACGTAGATAGTTGTTAAATTAACGTCTAAATTTATCTCCTTTGTTTAAATCTAGTTTGTGATCAAAGCATCGAACTGCAAACAGGTGACATGTGAACCATCATCCGCTCGCAAGCCGACCTCGATCAGGACGGTTACTCCGCTCAGTGGCAACGATTGACCTTCCATGTCCAAGTCGTAATCGAAAACCTGTCCTGCTGACACCGGGCACGTTCCGGGAGGGGTTCCCATCGAGCAAGCATCTTCCAATCCCTCCGGCATCGGGAATGGGATTTGCAGAATACCCAGCCGGATCGTGATGTACGCCTCGAGTCCGTTGGTGGCAACGGGGCTGGTGATTCCGACGCCTTGGGCAAGCAGCCGTTGACCGTTGCGAATCGGACAGGGCGATCCGGTGCAATCGTTGATGTTCACCGATTGTGGCATCGGGGCTCCGTTGGGGCACTGACGAACTGGTGTCTGGGCCAGGATGGCCGGAACCATCAAAGTGGCGAACAGAAGGAATTTGATCATTTTGGTTGCGTTTCTCTAGGTTTACTGAAGCTCGACCTGTAGGGGGTTCGGTTTTAAAGGAATGATTTTTGAAGGAGATTAGATAATCAGGAGGAATGTTATTATTGAAAATATATTTTTGGAACGCAAAATACGACTTGAGATTGTAGGGGGTCAAGTAATAAATCATTCCCGATTCTATCCACTTTTACCGGCTTAATATTACAATCATATTGAGGTTGCTGACGTCTAATCATCCTTCTCTTTCAAACGCATAATTTCCCGATGAAAACAAATCCTATTTTTCTGTGCGCCTAAAAGAGAAAAATAATTCGATGTCAGCAAGCTCTATGACGAAGTCGTCAATCATATAATTGTTAGAGACAAACAATTTCGGCGAAACTTCGGCGATTAGATAACAACTGCTCGTGTACAGATGTAAATATTTCGATAGACTTTTAGTATTATCACAGATAATGGCCCGTTTACATATTCGCTTATTCTTACAATACTAGAGCGACATTAGCATAATTGTCATCTACTATTAAGCGTTTACATTATATAACCTAGGATAGGATGTGCCAAGTATTCAGTAAAAATCGTACCGATTTGCTGTCACAATCGTACCGGTTGCTGATTGGTTGAAAATGACAATCGATTACTTCGATTGGTGGCGGCGCGTTTTTCGTAGGGCAGCATGTTGTTAGTTTGGCCGTGTTGCAGGTTTGTAAAGTTGATATTAAGCAAAATTCGTAAATGTTTGAGTTCCACTTTATTGGTTAAAAAATAATTTATATTGAACTGCAAAACGGCATATAAATTATTCTCAAGGGTTGTAAAGGTTTAAAACTGTTGATTTTTAGCATTATCATTCACCTTTGGTCATTTTCGATCTCAAAGTCATATTTTCATTAGCGAAAACTTCTCTCTGTTAGTCTTTCGCTTCTCTTACATAAATAATGGATGGAACGGAAAGAAAAACATCAAGTTTTGATACATGATATTTGGAAGATTTTGTTCCAAATTACTTTGGCTGCACTGGCGACCACCTCGTCAGAGTAACCGACTAAAAAACAAGGCAGTCTCAATTGAGTTGTCACATCCTATCCTAGTATATAACTAGCGAAGGAAACCCAGCTTTGCCCGGGTGTAGCAAATGTCACAATGTACTATTTGAAGCACCGCACTCTAGATCAATTTCCGTGCGTTTGTTTTGTTTTGCTCAAAAACTGACCCAAAATTGTATTCTAATTCACCCTAATTCACCAACTTTTTGTATATACAAACCTTGTAGATCCCAAAACGAATCGATTAGGGAAAAAGCTTGCAAATCGGTCAACCCGTACGCGAGTTAAATCGTCTCAACTCATTTTTATTATATGGAGAAGAAGACAAGACCATGGGCCACATAGACTGAATATTGAGCACCTAGCATTAGACAACGGACAGGACATTTACAGCATCCAGTAGGGGAAGAGGCCCCAAAACGCCCCTCCGAGTCAAAACGCCTTTTGTGGTTTCCCTCATATTTACCGTCATTAAGATGACCTTAGCAAAACTAGATCTAAAATTATGTAGGTTAGGCGAAAAAAGTTTCAAAATAGTGTATGGGAAGGTCGGAAAAACCGAAAATTTTCACATTTTGAAGAAGTCTCCACGCACTATCCATACCAGAATGCTGATTCGCCGACGCATGGTGCTTTGTTCCTTAGGAGCCGCCAGCTAAAAGGCGTTTTGCCTCATGAGTTTTCCGGCAACGGAATATCACCACTTTTTTGAAATGTGAATATTATCAATATGATTGAGATTTTTGACAATTTTTGAATGGCATCAACTAGCTATCTTGCTTAACTGTTGCAGAATGTAAAAATACCCATGAATAGCGTTACAAATAAGACTATAAAGCAGTGTTTGCTTAGCTAGGGTATATTGCCCCCCCTTCCCCTAAACTACTTTGAAAGCTGTTTGAAGGGACCATCACAGTTACCCAGAAAATATGTTTTAATATGGAATAATTTGGTTCCATGAGCCGATATCGAGTCATAGAACATCGACTCATGGAGGTTTGACTGTAGTGGAGAATTGTCTGCTTTACGAAAAGTTTACTCCTTACTAGGGTGGGAATCGAACCCACGCTTTACAGCACACAACTGTACATAGACGACATGGCGCCAATGATGAAAAAACAAAATACTTCCTTGAAAAATGTGTCACTTGAGCCTATAATTGCGGTAACACTCTCCATAAGAAATACAAGCATTAGGGTGACTCGGGGAGGTACTAAACACCGTGTTATTTTTCCTATCTTTCGTCTCTCTAGCATTATCACCTCGCAACTTTGAAGCGGCATATTTCGGTTTTTAGTTGTTTGATGTAACTGTAAATGTATCAGCATGTAGATTGCAAGTACGCACGCGCCGGTGATACTTTTTCAAAATCATATTGAAGAAAAGTTGTAGAAAAAAAGTTAAGCATTCAATGATGAAAATGATGACGATTTGATGATTGTTAGTGCTTCCCGTGTCACCTTAACACAACAATAGGACTGACCAACATAAAATATCGCAACGATAGGCAACTGTGTTCTTTTACTGTGGTAGTTTGTTATGATTGTGTGCGTTAAAGAGCATACTATTCGACTACTGCAATAGAAACAAAGAAAAAGAATAAAGAATTTTCGAAATCTATTTTGTTTTCACGCGGTCGTTTTACCCTAGCACAAATTTTATTGAAAATGTTGGGTAAAGTTTTGAAATGATTTATGTTTACTCATTATGATGTACTGCTATCTACACGGAAATGCAAAACAATCCAATAGTAGATCGTTTTTAGCTCAATAGCTAGTAAAACCAGTCAAAATTGAATTAATTTGAAGTAGTTTTATGAAGATCTAATTGTGAGTAAAAATTACTGTAGATTTTCCACCTTTTTCTCTAAAAAAACTTTAACAGCAATCACTCAAACATGCATTTATGACTGTCAAATTATTTTTTCAGTCAAATTGAAGCAAAAGGCCAACACTCCGGTTTGAGTATTTTCATAGAATCTAAACAACTCAGAAGCGAATTGTTTGAGATAAGCAAGCGGGCCCTCCTTAGCCGTGCGGTAAGACGCGCGGCTACAAAGCAAGACCATGCTGAGGGTGGCTGGGTTCGATTCCCGGTGCCGGTCTAGGCAATTTTCGGATTGGAAATTGTCTCGACTTCCCTGGGCATGAAAGTATCATCCTGATATACGAATGCAAAAATGGTAACTTGGCTTATAGAAACCTCGCAGTTAATAACTGTGGAAGTGCTTAATGAACACTAAGCTGCGAGGCGGCTCTGTCCCAGTGTGGGGATGTAATGCCAGTAAGAAGAAGAAGAAGCAAGCGACGTCATAAATACCCACCAAATTAAAAAAAAAACATCTAAAAGGGCAAATACTTTCTGGTAACAGATTAGTAGTATACTACTATAGGGGAACTGTTCTGATCTCCATCTCACTGAACATATATTCATCTCATCGCGAAACAAAGAAATACAGCACCAATTTCGTCGCTTCTTTTTGTCAACATGCGTGCTCACTGCTGAAAAAATCACAAAAATAAGAAACAAATCAAATTGCTTTCCATTGCTTTGTTTTTGATGAGATGAATATCGGAGCCATGAGATGAATTCCAGGAGCAGTTCCCCTACTTCTTGTTGGACTCAGGGGCAGCCAACCAATCACAAACTCGACCCTTGGTTCACGAGGTTCATTCTATCTCCCACAGTAAAGTAATGAACCTTTGTTTATATATAAGCCACTGTGAACTGTCAAATATGAAACTGTCAGGACTCAACCGTTGCTTCATACGCGTGACGTAACACTGTGAAACGTCGTTCCATTTGAAAACGATTGCTAACTGCGTTTTTATTGTTCAGTATATTTGGTCGGGGTTCTGTCAAACCGCACCAGCTTTTTGACTGACTATTTTGTTCATTGGCGTAAATAAGAGGGGAGAGGCAGGGGGACCTGGCCCTTCTCAGACCCACTTGTAGCCCCTCCCAGAAAATTTGAAAATCGTATCGAGCTTGTAGTAGCAAAATGTCAAGTCCATAGATTTGTCAGATTTTTATTGGAAATCACTTCATTTGTCAATAATTAATTAAATGTTTGCAAAGCGTGATAACATCCTTGTTTATTAATTAAACCCAGTTAAAAAACAAGATTGTTTGAAAAAATATACATTCCTGTTTTGACATCTAACTACGGTTCGCGGTGTAAAAAATGGATTATTATCAAAGTTTCATGTACTTACTTCTGATTTTTTCATCGAAAGTTAGGCAAGGCCATTAGAAATCAGCCACGGGGTGTTTTTAAATATTTGATCTGCGATTTTTTGAAAAAGTTTTTTTTTTGTTTTCTTCTCCGATATGCATATAAAAAGTGAACTGATAACTCAGCAATCATGGTAATTAACCGACAAAATTGAAAATACACACATTTGTAACATTTCTTTATATAAAACAATTTTTTAAACGTATCAAAAATGTTGAAAAATCAATTATTTCTGTATTTTAAGCGTTTTAGAAGTATTTTTTGAGTACCGTCGTCGGGGGTGACAATGGGTCAAATGGGGGTGAGAATGGGTCAATGTTTCAACTACTTAGAATGCTTGTAGAATAGATTGAATGTATTTTAGGGCAAGAAGACTAAAATATAAGAGACTTTTTTGGACGGTATTGCTCTACGACATCCAGACTGCGGGTGAGAGCGATGACCCATTCTCACCCCCCAGACCCATTGTCACCCACGATGGCGATATTTATTTATTTTTTGCATAGATCGTAATATTTGACCCTACAGTACGCTAGACTGGTGCTTTAACCAACTAAGCTACGAAGGACCTCCGTCGGCCGTATAGCCGCCAGACATTCTAAATACTCACGCTCCTCTAATGTGGACGTGTACAATACACATGTGGAAGTATTGGCTTGAGAAATGGATTGCGAGTGATTTGACTATGCGTCCAATTTGGGAATCTCGAGCTCGTTCAGTAGCCGCTAGGTTGCGAAGGCCGACGGAGGTCCTTCGTAGCTTAGTTGGTTAAAGCACCAGTCTAGCGTACTGTAGGGTCATGGGTTCGAGTCCCATCGAAGGGAAAGTGGTTACCTCCAATACATTTTTCAAATCAATATCTTCCACATAACGTACATATTCACATATGAGTTTCCATAACATCTATTTCCAGCCTTTATCAAGTTCTCAGCTCAATGTTACATTTGCATCTTTTTCTCCCAACATTCGTACTAGATAGCCAGCCCATTGTCAGTCTGCCAGTATGTCAGTTTTATAGAATTCATAATATTTTCCTCTTGATACACTGTCTCATAGTTTCTCATAATGTTCATGTTCGAAAATGTCTACCGGATGAACTAAAGTTTGATATGGAGCGAATTTCATTTCTGTATGTATGTATCGGAAGCTGAGCTGCTACTACACGCTCGACAGTCTCAAATGTGATTCGTTCCATATCTGCGGGGTTTTTTCATGCTTTTATAAGCAGTAAACTGGTTACTTACGTCACAGAGAAGATCATTTTCGCAGCAGCAATACGTCTTTCAACTTTACGGAAAACATCCTAAGTAATAATTATAGCGATAGCGAATTATTCTTCAAATGTGCTATGAAACCATTATAAGTATAACGATATTACTAGGGATCATTCAAGAGAATTCTTAAGTAAATAATTTCCGCAACGCCTACAAGCACATCTGCTACATATCCTCTCATTCTATTTCTATCCGTAACAATCTACTTCGTATTGGTAGAGTGAATGGTTATGTATATTTTTACCGGTTCAATCTTCAGTAAGACATTTTTTTAAACTTTATTTATGTGTTCAGTAAGACCAGGGTAGAAATATTTCACAGTCAATGCAGTGAAAAACATGGATCTCAGTATAATCTGCAGTCGCCTTCATCGCCGCCGTGGTGAGTGCGACTGGGTGCAGCCGAAAAATCATTTCCAACACCGTCTGTTCAATTTCGCTTTCAGCCACTCACAAGTCGCTCTGACAGGCTGCTCAGTTCACGCCTCACCGTATGACTGTGAGTGGCCCATTTAAACGCGTGGTGAATTTTTTCAATTTGCTGGGTGAATGTGTACATTTTGCTGTGGTAAATTTCATCTTCGCGGCGCAGTGGGTGATGTGAGTTCTGTTGTTTACCTTTCTGCCTCTCCGGGAATGTGAGGTTGATTTCAAAGCAGGGAGAAAATAAAAACATGATATAAAAAAACATCACCTTCATCCAGTGCTGCCGAAAATTTACAACCCTGAGTAAGACAAAAGAATACACCATTCTCTGCGATCGTTTCCAATTATCTCGATTTCATCTGCAAAACCCAGGAGCATATGCGTTAGCTCTACTGAAACGATGTTCATGCTTGAAGGGATATGATTGAATGTGTTGAAGAAATGTTTACCTCCAAAATGCTTGAAGAGGCCCATTATGACGTTTCCTGTGAAGAATTTCTACTACGAATAACATTACCTTCGCCTTACGTAATAGTTCTAGGACTAAGCTTGGCTTTCGATTGTTACTATTGAAAGGTGTTACGTAAAATACTCAGCGAGAGGCCAGAAAAAAGCGTTTGGCGCATACGGATGAGCTACGAGCTGTAATATATATTAAAAAAAATGTTATAAATCTTATAAAATGCGGCGCACTTCAATGGGCTGGACATCTATCGCAAAAGTTGGAAGATAGAATTTCACATATATTAAATAGATAAAAAACAGGATAGATTCCGGAGATAGGTAGATGATAATCGCTGAAAAAAGATTGTAATTCACTCAAAATAATGCCAAAAAAACACTTTAGAAACGCCTGAATTACAAAAAAATGATTTTCTACCATTTTAGATTTGTTTAAATATTGATTCTCTATATAGAAATAATAGAAATGTGTATTTTTCCAATTTTAAGGGTTAATTACTATGATTCATTCATTGCTGAGTTATCATTTGACTTTTTATACCGAATATTGGAGAAGAAAACAGTAAAAATCACTTTTTTTTTTAATCGTCGGTGAAATATTTTAAAACACCCCGTGCCTCATTTCTAATGACCTTGACTTACTTTCTGTGAAAAAAATCAGAGGTACATGAAACTTCGATAATAATCCATTTTTTTTACACCGTACGGTTAGATTTAAAGAAAGCTGGAACTTTCATAACCACAATTTAAAGAATAAAAGTCGTGACTGTTTATACATATGATTGTCCCCCATAATTGTATGCTCCTAAATCCAGCGAAAGATTGTTCAAAGGATAATTCTTTTGTAAACCTTTCCAAAATAGAAATTAGATATTAGAATCAATAGGATTTTATGCTAGTATGCCGCAAAACAGTGGATCAAATTAATATAAGGGTTTTAAGTAGAATGTCCTAGTAGTAACATTTCAATAACACCTTCCAGTTCTAAATTATTATTTTAAAAATCCTTAAAATATTTCCAGAATTATAAAACAAATTGACAAGAGATTCACAGAATCTCAAAAAACAGTGGACTTTGAACTAACCGTCTTACTATGTAATTTTTTTTTTTTTTGATTAGCGAACAATTGAATTTGCTTAACGAAATCTTTGTCAGAAAAATGAATCATTTTTTGGTGCGATTTAGCTAAACCCCGACCATTTGAAATGACGGTTGTGGATGTTTACACACGTATCCGATACCATCCTAAATATCTATTATCTGTGGTAGTATCGATTGAATCAATCGATTGTAAATATGCGGTATCTGAAGCAGCGAGTTTTAAGCGCATATCCATTTTTGACTGCACTTAAGTGGTAGCACTATCTAGGGGCATTTCACAAATTACGTAACGCTGTACGAGGAGAGAGGGAGTCAAGCCAAGCGTTACGATCAATACGACATAATTAAAAATTCCATACAAAAAGTGTTACGAGGGTGAGAGTCCATAATTTGGTTGCTGCTGGTTGGGCAAACAGCCTAAACAGCATATGTGTAAAGCTGTTTGAGCATCTGTTTTGACAGTTAGCGACTTGTTTGGCAAACATCAAATCAGTTTGATTTCGCATAAGCAGACGAGAACGGGGCCAATGAATAGGTTCGCGTCGTTAGGGATAAGTTCGTTAAGCATAAGGACGTTAGACATAATTCTGCCTTTTTTATGTCATGGTTCACAGATAGTTGTGCATGATTCTCACCAAGTGGCAACAGATTATCATTCTAAACATTGTCGTATGCCTTTATGACATCGACATCTGAGGAGGTTGGTAGCTTGGGTTAGTTCGTATAAAATTGATCAACCCAACCACGTCGGAATGTCGTACTTCAAACCGTTCCTCGAATAAGATGTTGAAATGTTCGACAGACTCAAGTAACCGACGTGGAACGATCTTTCCGTATAAGAATTACTTGTGCTAAGTTTCAGAATGATGGGAGTCGGAGGCGCTGAAATTTTAAGGTTCGGGATGCTGTACACGCCCGTTTCATTCCACTCATAGACTGAGTGAAATTGTATTGACATCTCTTTTTTTCTCACGGAAATCTTATTCAAATTTGAGTTCATTGAGAAAAAAAGAGACGGTAATACAATTTTACTCAGTCTATGAGTCTATGCGTGGAATGAAACGGGTGTGTAGAAGCCCATGGCCTTCATGTTATTATTTATTATTTATTTATTTCCATCAAAAAACAGTGCAAGTATTGGGATTTTTAACTAGTTTTTTTATTTGGTGGGCTCAGTCGTGTATGACGCTTTGCGGAGCCGCAATTCTTTAGTATGAAAATATAAGGATTATTAAACTCTCACAATGATTGAGATTGCATTGAATTGTTTATCGACCGCGTTAAGTTGAATCAAACACTACGATGATCGCGCGATCGTTCTGTGTCCGAGATAAAACGAAAGTAAACGCGCACTTATTTGATTAACTCACCCAACCAAAGCAGTATCAAATACTTTTATCCGAAACACGTTCAATCCCGCACTAATAGATTTATTTTCCAACCGCACAAATCAGAACTGAATATGCCGATCCGCGTCCGATTCAAAACACATTCAATCGCGAATTAAATAATTTACTTTGTTTTGCTTACTTTTAATATCAAATAATGGCATATTATTCATCAAATCGGCCGTACGAAAATTATTTTCTTGTTAAATAACTTGAATGCGCATATGTACAGCACATGTTTCGAAATGATTTGATATGAATTGATATGAAATTTGCAAAAAAAAATCCACGTGTCTTGGAGGGACTCAAAGTAGGAGGTTGAGGGTTCAAATTTCATATCAATTTGTCCATTTCGAAACATATGCTGTCCATATGCGCAGTCAAGATATTTAACAAGTAAGTGATAACTTTTAGTAAGTATACTTTTTTGTTTATGTAATGCATTGTTCTCTTTGAACCGATGAATTCAATGATTAGAACATTTGTCGATTGTCGAAGAACTCTGTTTTTGATATGTCTTCAAACCGTATTATATAGATTATAGTTTCAATTCGTATAGATAACAGTTAGATGCATACAGTAACACAATAAAGAAATAAAGAAAAACGTATACGCATTTCACGAACACATTTCTATCAATATGTTATGTTCAAGTTGTTCAGGACCTCAAAAACGTTCTTGATCTCCGACCGAAGTATTTACCAGATTAACTCGAGCATTACAATTACTTGATTTTTTTTTCTTATATATGATTCACTTTGAGAATTATTCAACAAATTTTCTTGGAATTAAAATCGTCCTCATTGGACCCCTCATCTCATAATGGGTCTGGCATTGAGTATACTGCTTCCACAAACTTGTCTCTGTTTGCGTCGCTGAATGCTCGCCACTATAATAAATTATATTCGTGTTCTCTGAATTCATTACACATACGCACTCATATACATATAACACCGTTTGCGAAACGTCCAGCTCGGTTTCCGTATTTATGCCCGCTGCCACAATATCTCATTCGGGGCTCTCCCTGCATCCTTCACAAGTTCAAGCACGAAAGTCCTTTGAAGCGGGCCCACCACACGTCATAAAAGCTTCGTTTAATCGAAATTCAGTGCTGCCAGTGTTTGTGGGCGGTATGTGTGTGTGTGTGTTTTGCATTGTACGTGTGTACGCATTTTTTCCTCCATTCCTCAATAAATAATTAATTCTGTCCCCCTGCCATTCTGTCCACACGCATGTCGCAACGGCCACTGGCAAATTGTGAACGAAATTGATACCATTTCCAATGGGGTGAACTCTGAACACCGACCGACTGTTGTCATCGTTTATTGCGAAAACATTTATGGGGGTCTGTTTATAGCTGGGGGCTGTATGGACGAACTGTGTGCACTATAAGTAGATACATGACACTTGTAGTTAAGTAGTGAAACCACAGTCAACCAAACGTCGGGATCGCCGCATCCTCATCAGTGTGACCACCACCATCAACCAAGCATTACTATGCGGCTGACCCAATAGCAGCGATTGATGCTGGGAAAATCGGTTCACCGACAGATTGTTCGAATGACAGAAACGAAGAAACGGGTTCAAATGGGTTGGTGGTAATTCTCGATTTTCCCTTTTCAGAGTAATAAATGAGTGAAAATTGTGGAAAATGAAGAAATGAAAATGGATAAGTGATGAAAACAGTGCAAGTGGCCAAGAAGGATCAACGACATCATTAAAAGTGGATTTGTAAAAGTGAGTCGTAAAAATTTGCTGGATACCTTGCAACCGAGACTGGCGATTACAGCTAGCAGCGCCTATGACACGCTGGTGGTGGTTCCGGGCATGTAACAATCCCAGCTCCCACTCCAGCGAGAATGGTGGCCTCTCCGGGGTGGTCAACGGCGGTGCAGGATTCACCGGGCGGAGCTGCATCAACTGTAAGTTGAAATTTATTTTTAATAATTAATTAAAGTTAATTTTATTAATTAAAGGTCGGATTCAATAATTTGCAAAATTATCGAAGATAGTTGAAGATTTCAATTTTTGGCATTATTAGTGATTAAAATACGTCCGCCTAAAATTCTGACATAGTTTGTTTTAGTTTTATCTTTGACATTAAATATCGACAATTCACATTTTCCATATAGCTCGATCAGTTGAGGCAACTGTATCGCAAACACTTTATTTTACCAGAGATTGTTTGACATTCATAGTCCTTGATTCCTTGATTTAAAATAAATTCACAAAAGTGTTAGATTTCCTTCAAATATTATCTGATTATCGGACTATGCCGAAAGTTGTTTTGACCATTTGGCCGAACAGACCATTAGGCCAAAAGTCATTTGGCCGAAAGGGTCATCTGTCCGAAGGGGAAGGGTCGTTTAGCTGAAACTCATTCGGCTGAAAGCCATTTGGCCGAATGCCACTAGGCCGAACAAACCATAAGGCCGAAACGGACGTCGAATAGGTTATTTGGCCGAATAGATCATATGGCCAAACAGGTCATTTGGCCGAACAGCTCATTCGACCGAATAGTTACGACAATTGTGGACTTCTTTAAATAAGAGCGTTCGCTCGGCATAAGGCGATGGTGGATGTGACCCCTTCTTTAGAAATAGGTGCTCAACCCGAGTAATGCAGCTGTGGTTGTGATCCCTTCATTAAAACTAGGCGCTTGCTCGGATTAAGGCAAGGGTTGATGTGATCACTTCTTGAAAAGTAGGCATTCGCCCGGATTAGGAGTTCGCGTTCAGTCGTGTTTTCTTCAGTAAGCAGAAAGATCGGCCGGTCTTCGAAAATTTTGTTCTGCTTTGTTCGGTTAGCAGAACGATCGGCCGACCGACGAAATTATGTTCTGCTATATGCGGTTGCGTAAATTATTGTCTATCCGGTACAGAGTTAGTAGACATTTTCTACCGAAGATAGATTTTTCTCAAGATACAAGTAAAATACCCGTCTTTGGAAATAATGCACTATTTTCACCCAAAGAAGCGCTAAATAACGGTTAGTTTAGTTTGACAGATAAAACTTTGGAAGAAAGTTCGGTTCGGAAGTCCATACTTCCAAATTTTAATTTAGTGCTACGCCGACAATAATTAGTAAGTGAAGATTCAATTCGCGCCCAGTGGTTATTTTTTTAATAAGCAGAACGATCGGCCGATCATCGAAAATTATGTTCTACTTTGTGCGGTTAGTAGAATCTTCGGTCGGTCCCTAGAAGAATCGTTTTGCTCACTGAGCAGATCGGTAAATTTAGATTTGTTCAACGGATAGTTGTTGATAGATTGAGGTTAAGAAATCGCCTGTAAATTACTTAAAGAATAAACTGTAAATAAAATCGATATTAGCATACTCTTTCGACAGCCGGCTGGCAAGAGTTTAAATAAAAACAGGTAAACAACATAGTCTGTGGGTCGAATTGCCAGCTTGAGGCAAACCTCCATGACCTACCTTACCCTACCCAACCACCAACTCCGTAGAGCTTATGAGGGCGTCGCCAAGTCGGGGGCCTCTCGTTAAGTAAGTTCTACATCAACATTTCCTTTCCTATCCCTAGTTACGGTAAAGATGGGCGTGGCCGGGAGTAGTAATCCTCATGCTTATGCCATTTTTATCTTAGATTGGAATCAAGGGTAATTCTCCACCTTGATTTCCGATAGCAATCTGGATAAGGATTCCATAAGAAACATGAGTATCACTAGTGTCCAATCTACGAAGTATACCGTAACAATGCTAACGCTAACGCTAGTAGGCATTTGCCCGGATTAGGTCAATGGTGAATGTGGTTCCTTATCTTTAAAAGTAGTCGTTTGTCCGGATTAAGGCAATGATGGAAGTGATCCCTTCTTTAAAATTGGGCGTTTGCCAGCAAAAAGGAAATGAGGGATTTGACCTCTTCTTAAAAATTAAAAGTGATTGCTTTTATGAAAATATACATTTGTTCAGAATACGGCAATGGTATATATGCGATTCGTCCTTTGGAAGTTGGCGTTTTCTTGGAATATGATGGTAAATTTAATTACGGGCGTTGGCCCGGGGTAGGGCAATAGTGTAAATCCCTCTTTGAAAGTGGGCTTTTGGGTGGGTGATTCCTTCTGTGAGAGTAGGCTAATGCCCGATTTGAGACAATCTTGGATTTGATCCATTCTCCAAAATAAGGTGTTTGTCAAAATCAAGAAAGGGGATTTAAATTTTTTTTATGTAAGCGTTTTCCTGGAATAAGTCAATGACGGATGTGATCCCTTCCTTGGAAGTAGCTATTTCGTTTTTCCATCCTTCCAAAAAATGTTTATCATCAGTCTAAATCTATCAGAACATATCCTCGATGTACTCTAACTATGTGAAAAAATACATCACAAAACCCCTTCCCTTTAAAGACAAGCGTCACAGAATCCATAACTAAATTCACTCGATGTTTTTAAGGGCACCACTCAATAGCAGCGGCATGCAGCTTATGCAGCGGACAACTTTTGTTTTTATTGTTTAAGCTTTGCAGTGTCGCAGCATGCGTGAAATAAAAAAAAATGACATTTGAGTGTGCCCTTGAAAACGTGAGTGAATTTTGTTTTGGATTTCGAGATGTTTGTTCTTACTCTTTATGCCAAATGTCCGTTATGCCAGAAGACCCACTTTTTTGTTGCAGTTCAAAATTATGCCATATGACCTTTATGCCAAATGGCCTTAATACCAAATGACTTTATGCTAAATGGCGTTATGCCAAATTACTTTATGCCTAATGAGCCAGGCCCAGGGCTTGCAGAAATCACTCTCAATGGATAACGAACAACGATAAAGGAGAGGCAAAAACTGTTCCGAATCATAACAAGCCATGTGTGTGTGTCATCCTCTATCCCTCACCCAGCTGGAGGTGTTGGTCAAGTAGTACTACGAATAATTTGATCATATCTCATACTCCGTAATGGTGCCCTTTTCGTTATGAAGACTAATGCTGTAAAAAGGAATCACTGCTGAAGCAAGAAGGGTGTGTTCAGGGAGTGTAGGAGATGGGGATTGGGGATACACTAGCCAACCATAACAGGTACAGCAAAACATCACAAGGACGCCCTTATTCGTACTGACTAATTAGGGAGTAGAAGGTCGAGAAGAGCCACCGCTGCCAACTAAAGCGTGAACCAGATACCTGGGACTCCCACAATATTCGCGGAAAAAGTAGCAAACGATGCCCTGTGCGTATTTAGTTTGCAATATATGAGGTAACAAAAATATAATACAAATGAGGTATCAAAAATATGATACAATAAACTCTGTTATTCCCAAGATCGCCTTTTGATTGATGTTTAAGTATTCAAATAATTATAATTCATAATTAATTTTGTTGACATTGAAGTAAATCAATGTGTACTATTTCAAAGTAAATTGAAGCTTAATTTAAATGTCATAGCAATTTTTATGTAATGTTTATTTCGTGAGTTGGTTTTATTTTTATTTTTTAGTATTCAAATTCGTCTTACTTTGATAAGTGGAATATTTGTGGTTAGTAAAGGAAGTTAAAAATGTTTTTGAGCGAATAAGGACGTTTGGGTCTTAGAGGGTTAAAGGGAACAATTGGAACTTTCTCATCAAATTCAAGTGTCCGTTTGATTCTTCTCCATCAACCAGCTGCGCAATTCAGCAGGACGCCAAAAGCGACGATCACAGAAATGATTTTCCCGGCGATTTTCGGTAGATGCAAGTATAAGTTAAGGAGTTCGTTTCAAGGGGACACACCCTTTTGTCATTTATTGGTCACATTGTTCGGCGGTGTGCTATCACTATGTCAGCTTAAAAACTGTTTCTCATTCCGGACGCGAAAAACTATTCTTAATTATCACTTAGAGTGAGAACAAAACACAGGAGGAAAAGCGGGCGAGAAAAAAAACATAACCTCCGAATCATAACAAGCCATGATAACAAAATTATCAAGCTTGTATACAAGTGCGAAAAAACAGAATCGGATAGGCAGCCCCCACAGAAAAATGGTGATTCTCGATTTGTTTTCACTCATTTCGTGTTGGTTACTGCACAGCTGTGTAGAACAAGTTGAAATGCATCATCAGAGCCACTTCACTTCTGTGAAAAGTGAGAAGTTAGAAATGTTGAGTGAGAAGAGATGCGTCTCCCTTCTTACTTCGCTCTCCTACTTTTCACAGTGATAGTTGATAAGTGAAAACGTCTCACTACTCACTTCGCATTTCTCACTCTTTAAAGTGAGAAGTAAGAAGTGAGATTAATCATTTCTCACTTCTCCCTTGGGAAAGTGAAAAGTAAGACGTTGCATAACTCACTTTACACTTCTCACTTTTTACAGTGAAAAATGAGAAGTGAGAAATTATTCGTCCAAAGCGAGAAATGAGACATTCACTGACACTTCTCACTGTTCACAGTAAAAAGTGAGAAGTGGGAAATGATTCTTCCAAAGCGAGAAATGAGATATCTCACTCTTTGTGTCTCATTTTTCACTTTTCACTGTGCGAAGTGAGTAGTGAGACGTATCACTGCTCACTTCGCAATTCTCACTTTTCACAGCGAGAAGTGAAAAGTGAGTAAAAAGGAGTTAGAAATGAGAAGTGAGACATCCAAATTCTCACTTCCTACTCTTCATTTCTCATTTATCACTTGTCACTGTGAAAAGTGGGAAGATCGACGCAACTCTTCTCACTCAACATTAATAACTTTTCACTTTTCACTGTGAGAAGTGAGAAATGATTAGTGAGAAGTGAAAAGTGAAACGTCAAATGACCTATTAGGCTAAATGACTTGTTAAGCCAAATGACCTGGTTGGCCATATGTCCTTCCATGTAACACACTTTGTTCCTTAAAAGTTCATGATACTTCTCCAACACTTATTGCCATGATTAATTTTAGTTACATCAACGTGTCTCATGACCGTTTGTAGTACCCAAAAAGCGCAAAAACTTATGACTTATGAGACATATTTTGTCATCTAGAAACTCATGCGAAACATATCCCAAACAAACATTTATATGTTAGAAAATTGTTATTTTAACTATGAGAAAACAAATAATAATACCATCTCTTGATCTAAAAGTCGGTGTCATCTCTAAGAAAAATAACAAAAACAAATACATTTCAAAATTAAAAATGGATAAGTTAAAGGAACATTATTATAATGGATGGATGAAACACATTACAATTTTAGAAATATGAATCTCTATAAATTCTTATTGGCAAATTTCACATGCGGTTCTAGCACTATCGTAGAAGTCAATATTTTACCTACATAAAATTTACGCGCCAATCAGAAAATTGATGTTTCTTGATAATTTTAGCCAATTTTTAACTATTGAGTTAAAGACGAATGATTTTCAACATGGGTTGTTTAATGGCATGCGTATCATCTTATTGCCTGACAATATTTTGAATATATCGGGCACTGATAGTTTTCATACTGTGACTGACAATGACAGCGGGCACAACATGTTTACTCCGCTATTAACACAGGTCTGGACATGGAGGTAATCAATGTCAGTGTGCAGTTTTAGAAAGGCTCTACTAAAACACAATAAAAAAGATTCCATCGGGCCATTTTACTCGCCGCAAATATTAAAACCGTAAATAATTCAGCTCAAATTTTTGAAAAATAATGTTTGCTTACCTGCAACATGCCTCTCTCTGAAATATAAGAGCCATCGGAACTCGAAAACCCGAGATTTAGTTTTCGAAAGTCGCGAAGTGAAAAACAGATTCCGTGTGGAATCGACATTTAAACTGCCATTGCTTAGGTTTGTAAACGTGTTCTAAGAACATATCTAAAACAATATCAACGCATTAAATATATGGATATTTTTCGCCTCCACCTCCATTGCATTATTTTTCGATTCCTGGATAGTTCCACCCACCAAACGTTATAATTATGTTTGCTTACTTGCAGCATGTCGTTTTTCATGGATTTGATCTTCATAAGACTTAAAATTGAACAAATTTTTGAATATGAAATCGCGAGCTGAGAGAAGAATAATGTAAACATAAGATTCAATGCGGATTCAGATTTTTCATCTGTCAAATTTAGATAAGTCCATAAGTCGTATTCTGGTTTTAACAAAACATCATTGAGTCATCATCATCATATGAACAAATTTGTTATGTTGAAGTAATTTATATGTTTCCGTAGCTTATAATAATATTGCAAATTCAACGTTAATGTACGATTTACAAGTTTATTTGAAGAAAACATACTTCAAAGTATATGAAAAAATAATATGTTTTAGTGTAACACTTGTACCACTGTTAACCTTTACGATACCAGCAGACGAAAACGACTAAAAATTATTTTTCAATTTGCTCTCATTTCGTCAATGATCACCCGATTTTAACGAAACAGGAATGGTTGGATCGAAAATTTAATATATTTTCAGGAAATGGCTTGAGGACGTGAATTTTCGTAATGGTTCCGGATTGAGGCCAAAACCCCGTGGGGTACCTATGGTAACCCAGAATGTAATTTTTCCAAGAAACTCACGAAAAAATGATTTTGTTCATGAAAAATCTATGAATGGTGAATCTAAATGCAATCATATAATCTATTTGAGATTTCAAGGACGAAATGAGAGCAAATTGAAAAATTATTTTTAGTCGTTTTCTTCTGCTGGTATCGTAAAGGTTAAGTAACAATTTTTTGGGCTCGAATTCCAAAACATGTTTTTGAGTGTTACTTGGGCTATTTGGCCAAATAACAAATTCGGCCTTATGACCCGTACAGCCAAATGACTTTCGGCCGGATGGGCTTCGGCCTAATGTTTTGTTTGGCCTAGTGATATTGGGCCAAATGAGTTTCGTCCAAACGACGCTTCCCCTTTAAATTCATGCTCTAGGGCCAATAATTATACATCTGTCTGTTGCTTGATGGTTTATTGTTTATGAGGTTTTATCCCCGCGAGAAACATATTGATTGATTTTCATTGGCTTTTATCGGTGAGATCGAACTACCTAAGCTCAAAGTGGAAGGGAGCATGTTTGTAAAGCACGATGAAGCACAGAATTGAAAGTTATCGCAAGCGAGCGACAAGTATGAAATTGAATAGAAATTGAAACGTAAGCAGAGGGCCATTGAAGAACAACACGAAATTGAAATCGCTGTTATTTTACCTAACGTCCACCCAGGAACGGCTTGGCTGATAGTGTGTGAACTATCTTACCAATACAGGCAAAATAACAGCGATTTCAACCTGCTGATATGTTGTTCGGCGTTCGGAGACAGTTCTAGCGATCAGTGGCATTTTTCAGATATTCCTGCAAATTGGCGCTACTTATTGAAATTTTTCATGCAACAATTCACACGTTCCTACTTGGCCCAAGTGATCTAATACGAACCGTATTTGTCATTGTTTTGCCAATTAGATTCCTTGTTTATGAGGTTTTATCATTTATAAAATAACAGCGATTTCAATTTCGTGTTGTTCTTCAATGGCCCTCTGCTTACGTTTCAACTTCTATTCAATTTCATACTTGTCGCTCGCTTGCGATAACTCAATTCTGTGCTTCATCGTGCTTTACAAACATGCTCCCTTCCACTTTGAGCTTAGGTAGTTCGATCTCACCGATAAAAGCCAATGAAAATCAATCAATATTGATGGTTTATTCGAAAATGTATGGATTATTCAATCTCGGAGAGTTCGTTGTCTTGGGCTGATAGATGATATGTTTTTGTGTTGGATGTACAAATGTCGAGTGATATCGATACAGTGAAATATCCTTTACTCGATATTGTTGAGATCATTGTATAGTGAAGTAAATCAAGTAAATTTTATTCAATTTCGTCGTAATTTATCATAAAATTCACATCGATTTAGATGTTATCGATTAAGCGTTAGTGTCGAAAAATCTCTGCAAGTAGTAGAAGTCATATTCGAAGCATTCCAAAAGGTTAGCAATATGCCCAAGCAAAGTAAATACTGTTTATATGTCCAACGTTAATGTAAACATGTTTATTGAAATTGAACCATCAACTTGTGAAATAAAAAATAAAAACATGACTCATTGCAGTGGTTAAGAAATTGCTCAAAATTACATTTGTTTACAACTTTACATAATTTCTAAAAGAGATGGTATGCCTGAATTTTTTAACACTGAGGTTGTGGCGGTTAATGATTCTTGCAAACCATTTCCAACCGCTCGACAACGAAAAAAACCTCAACTCGTAGTGCAACGATAATATTAGAAAAGCTATTTGTCATAAAAATATGGCATATTATGACTGGCAGCATCCGCAGACACCAAGAACAAAAAAAAAAATTTACAAGCAGTGAGGGAACAGACCAACTTTTTATGAAAGCTGCGACTATCTGGAATGCGGAACCAATGAATATCAAAAATATGTCTTCGGAAGTATTGTACAAAAAGAGTGCTAAAGAATACACCGTACGCCATTTGGCCATTTGTCTTTTGACCGAATAGTTCTCAACCTGAGGTACCTGTAGGGAATGGCGGATGTTGTATTAAATTCTTTGTTTTTCAATCTTAATACATTTATGTTCCGTTTCGTTGAATCGAAGGCTGCCTTAAAATCCACAAACAGATGACA
This sequence comes from Armigeres subalbatus, assembly GCF_024139115.2. Classification (NCBI taxonomy): domain Eukaryota; kingdom Metazoa; phylum Arthropoda; class Insecta; order Diptera; family Culicidae; genus Armigeres; species Armigeres subalbatus. The sequence continues at coordinate 362,887,840 of NC_085141.1, forward strand.
AGTTCGCAAATTGTATTCCCGGAATTTATCAAGGATTTGTCGCAGAGTAAACAGCTGGTTCGTTGTTGATCGTGTTTCTCGAAAACCGCTTTGATATTCGCCGACAAAGGTCTCCGCAAACGGACGCAGTCTGCTAAACATGAAGGTAATGGTGATGAGTAGTGTTATACCTCGATAATTAGCACAATCGAATCTGGGCCCTTTCTTGTCGATATATGAGGTCATCAAGCCAGCTCGAAGGTATTTCTTCTCCCTCCCAAATTATTTCAATCACTTGGTAATTTTTTTTCGTTTAGCCGATCACTCTCAACTTTTAGAAGCTCGGCCGTACGAAGTACCTTTATGGTTGTTGTATTGACCGCTTCGTGGACTTGTTGCCACAATGCGTTCAAATTTTCTCCAGTTGTCCTTCGATACTTTCGTGGAGCTTATGAGCGAATTGCTCCCCCAACCGTCCATCAAAACATGATCGACTTGAGAGCACGTACGGCCATTTGAGTGTCTCCATGTGTGCTTTTGAATATTTTTGCGTGCATAATAGGTGGTACAGATAACCATTACTGTGACTGCGCCAAAATTAACTAGCCTCAGACCCTTGTCATTGATAGTTGCGTGGAGGCTTTCCTTTCCTGCTATGACTGAGTGAAATTACCCGACCTATGCATTTGCGTCGTCGATGATGAATTTCACCTCGTGTTTATGGCATTCCCCGTATGTCTTGTCTAGACGCTCATAGAACTCGCGCTTCAAGCTGTAGTTGTAGAACTCGCCCCTCATTCTCAACAAATTTTCATTCTCCTATCCCTCGCCATGGGCCCTCTTGAAGTGCGGTACGCTCCACCTTCACCACGTGTTGGGGCTGCCATCTTAGGAATAGCTGACGTACCACCGCATTTCTTGTTCAGCTGGCCACTACGGGTCAGACGCTGTTTTGGGCCGCTTCTAACATGTGGACCTCATGCACGTTTGAATAAAGTCACCCCACTGCAAGACTAGGCCAGGGGCACACGGTCCCGTTTATAGGGCCTGCTTGCGGATACATTCAGCTATTGATAGAAGTTCAACAGAGCCCACTCCACTTCTCACTTCGAACTTTTCAATTTTCGCTTTTCATTCCTCACTCCGTTTCTGATTTCTCAATTCTAACTTAACACTTCACTGTTCTCATTTCTCACTTTAATTACCCGCATTAGAACACAAAAATTGAAAGAGCTTTTAATTTTCATTATTGATTAAAATTATTGGTGGAACAGTGGATTATCGATTCAAGAAACTCTTTTCACTCGAATAAACACGAAGTCGAAAAATATAGTACGGGCCAGTTTTGCTGTTAGTGAGATTTTGGCAATACGGATGAAACCTTCCCACGGCGGAGAACTGGGAATGCATATCGGTTGTTGTTGATATAGTATGCTTAAGAAAAAGCCTTCTTCAGTAGTTTGCTATAAAGCACAGTGAATAGTAAATGTTTTTACAAAATATTTAAAACTACGTTACGTAAATAAGTCACCTGCTTCAATTTCTACTTTCTCGCAATCGATGAAGTTCGGAAAGATTGTTTGCATTATGCAATCCTACCATGACGATCTATTTGTCTTCCTGCTATAATAATAATAGAATAGCTAGAATTAATGTTTGTTAAGCCGTAAACGTCTAACCCGCGATGCTTAACTGAATAAAACTGCTCCATTATGCACTTTCTGTAAAACGATAGAAAGGCTTTCAGACGCATAAGAGTATATAATACACGCTCACGGATTCTTTCACTGCAATTAGCCTCGTTCCTGACCTGGCATAATTAGCCGAAATGATCTACAAAAACCCGTATAATCCAGAATTACATGGGAACATATGTAACCAGGAATTCCCATTCTATGCTACCTGTTAATCCGTCGAGTCCTACCCGTGTTTTTCTATCCACGAAACAGACATTTGGAAACACACCTCCCCTTGTTAAACGCTAACACCAAAATGCTCCAATTTGCCACTTTCGGACGATTAAATAAAATTAATTTCTCCACGACCTGCATTTTCTCCTCCCGCAGATAAGGTTGAAGCTAACAGAAATTAATCCCAGAAGGGAACAGTTATCCTAGCTGGAAAATCTTGTTCATCGTTCATTTCCAACATGCAGAATCGGTTTTATGCCAGCAAACCTGCATCATGGTAGCAGCAGCAGCGGTGGATAGGTATATCGGCTTCTGTGTGCAAAAAGGGATTATTCAAATATTCATGCACCGTTCTCACGTATGCAGATATGCAAATTTAACCAACCCTTCGGTTCCGATCCTGCGAGCACTCCATTTTCCGCTGCACTTTAATTATGCGATCTTTTCGGTGCTAGTGACTGCTGCGGCTGAGATGGAGGTGAGAAAAACGTTCCTCGTTTATTCGTCAAGTTGGCTCGTCTCGTTTTCGAGGGCTTGATTTTACGTCTACCGTTCGAGGACAGGGTTCAATTTCAGTGGATGATTTTATGATTTGACGCTATTGGCTTTGGATCACTCACGCATTCCCACCGCTGTTGTGAACGACAAGCATGCTATTTTTCGGATGTTTTGTTCTTTTATCAATGATGCGAGGAAAATATGTACCCACTTATGAATAGTTGGACTAAGTTTTTTTATACATTCATTTATTCACCACTGTCTTTTTCGCTCGCTCATATAAAACTCCCATCAAAACGAATCCATCCCTAATAGAAAAGATGATGGTGTGTGCTCATGAGCTATGAAAAGTTACGACATCATAGTCATAACTATAACCCTGTGTTGCTCGTGGCAAACATCGTCATCGTCATCATCATCATCATCATCATCATCCTCTTGATCGTCATCGCAATTTTCACCTCTACCCCCTACCTGATTCATAGAAACTTATGCCATCCTTCGTCATATGTTGATATAACAACTCTTTTGAGGGAAAAGCTCTTTCCTCATTTGAATCTGTATAACTGCCTGACACACGGTGCTCAACTGCTCACCGTATCTACACTAAATTCTTTAGTCGCATTTTGCAATAAACTCATAGGAGGACGAAAAACACTACCAAGCGTAGTTCGGCAGTGCTGAGATTTAATGTAGGAATGTGAAAGTTTTGCGCGTTGACTTAAGATCAACAGACGATGCAGTCAGTAAGTTAGTCCAGTGACTGCTAGTAGTTCGTTTCGTACCATGTATTGCTGATAAATTTTTGATGAAACGTCTTATTTGAAAGACAGCTTGCAGTTGAAACATTTTGAAGCCCTCTTTCGTATGCAATCTTGGACAGCATCTCCAGTTTAGCACTGCGGTGACCGGGCTTGTTAAACTTCCAAGGTATTTGCTCAATAAATTCCTTATTTTTTGTGACTCAGATTTCTGACTAAAATATGACTAAAATAAAAGAACTCCCCCCCTAAAAATAGAGATTTTCCATTTAAAAAAATAGGAAATTGTCAATGAAGAAATCAGAGTGAAAGTGATAAATAATTTCCGTAAACAATTTCGAATTTTCCCCAAAACAAAAGCAAAAATTGCAATTACAAAGGAAGATTTTTTGTATTTTTTATGGACATTTTCCTATTTTTTATTGCTCTTTATTGATTATTTTGTGGAAAGATTTTCTTTTTTTATGAAAATGAAAACATTTTTTTTTGGTTTTTGGATACGAGCCAGCCTAGGGCTTAAAGTCTTCTTAATAAAGATAATAAAAAATGATTTGTGGAAAATTTTGCAATTGTTTATTTCTAATATTGATTGATTTTGTGTTTTTTCAATGAAACGTATTGTTTTCCTTATGGAAATTTCTTCTTTCATTATTGCAGTTCTTGCTTTTAAAGATGCTTATTTATTTTTGCTTTGTGGAAAATTCTTCATTGTTTATGGAAATTTTGTATTACACAGGATTTTGTTTTCACATGATTTTTTTTCGCTCTTGTTTTTGATCGTGTGACTTTAATTTACCATCAAACTCTTCGCAGCATGTTTAAAAAAATCCAGGATAAATCAAAGAAAAATCACATGATAATTGATATGCGTTAAACATTTAAGATGAGTGCAAAATTGAGAAAATATAAATCGTGTAAAAACAAAATCCAGTGTATTTGTGAAAATTTCATATTTATTTGTTGCTTATACCCTGATTTCTTCATTGGCAATTTTTCAATTTTTTTATGGAAAATTTTTTATTCTTTGTGGAGTTTTTATTTTGCTTCCCTCAAATATACAAATAAATATAATGTAATGGTTGACCCAGCTCACTGTGCATGATAGGCGAAAATACGCGTTGTGTTAGCTTTTTACGATTTACTAAACTTCAGTCGTGATTGCCTCATCAGGAAATATCATATAAACCCGTCGGAAACTATAACGAACGTTTCTGCTGAAAGAATGAAGAAAATCCATCCAGCCATTTTCAAGTTACGCGGATACGAACACAGACCATTTCTCGGGTACTTATTCAAAAGGACGTATGTGATTTTGTAAACAAAGATTCAAACGTCGATTTGTCCAATCTGATGGCACTCCCACGCAAACCTACACCACCAACAGATAGCCGAAGGCTTCCCCTATCTGTCTGTGGTGATGGTCTGCGTGGGAGTGCCATCAGATTGGACAAATCGACGGTTGAATCTTTGTTTACAAAATCACATACGTCCTTTTGAATAAGTACCCGAGATTTAATTTTTATATATACAGATGAAAGTAGGAAGCTATGAATAAAGCTTATAGGCTATATATAGGGGAAGAGGTGGTAAAATGAACAGTTGGCTATATTTAGATTAAAGTACTATTTAGGCGTATGTTAACCATGCACAAGGGTTCCTCGAAATGAAATAAGGTACCTGAGCTGAGATTTTGGTTTTTAAACCGAACTAATAGCTTTTATTATCATAAATATAATAACCCTGTTTGTCTATCCGGTGACTAGCCAACCAGACGCAGCACGCGGGGAAATTCTCACAAAAAATAAAATATTTGACACTTTAATGAATCGCTTGTTTTGAGCTTGCTTTGAGCGGCACACTAAGAATTAACTTTTGGAAATCAGTATGGTGAAAGGCATCTAATCAAGGATGTTATCGATCATTTAGTAATTCGCGTTCGATCATTTAGTAGTTTGTCAATAACTCATTCCAGAAGCTGAGATTCAAAATGTGTTGCGAAAGTTTTTCTGCAATTCTGCCTAACGGTTCGTTGTTTCAAGAAACAAACCATATCAAATAACTAAGATAAAATTTTTATTATCTAAATTTAATTTCTAGGTTGATTATTAAGAGCATTTCAAAAGATATACCAGATTTTTCAAAAGGCTCTCGTAATCTCAACTCAATTAGTTATATTTAAGGTGCTGGAGTTAAAAAAATGGTAATTAAATGTTACAGAAGGGTTTTAAAAGCGATGTTCATTTTTACACCAGTCAGTATCAATTTTATCCGTACTATCTTCGTACATACGAATTTTCAATGTTTTTTTTTTTCGAAGAAAAAGTATATACAACAATGTTTATTAGCGAAAAAAATGTTCAGTGCAATATGAGTATGAATTAAATTGTTGAAGTAAGTGGTAAAAGTAGCAAATTATCCCCGTTTTGGGATTGAATTCAGCGCAAGTTCTTAACGTATTCATTTTGCCACCTATGCCTATGATCCAATGCGTTCATTTTAGCATCAAGGTCTTTTTGGCCTATATATTAAATATTTCGACAAAATTTTATAATTCTTGATGCATAGTCATCGTGGTTGAGCCTTTCTTTTATGTACCATTCAATGCACAGTCAACTATCAAAATCTTTTCTACTAATCTCTAGTCGAAAACGGTGTTCCTGTCATTTTTAAAATCAGCTCCTCCTGGATCATGGATCAGGAGGAGTTGATGGGTGGATCATAATTTGTACAGCTATTCTCTAACTAACTATTTCAATTCAGTGGACATAACCCCCCCTCAAGGAAAACATTTTTGGAAGATAATTCTTTTTAAAAAAAACAAGTTCAGAAAACCCCCCCCTCCAGACAAATTTTCTGGCTACGCCACTGTTCAATTAAAGCAGACCTATTGACCAGACTACCACTGTAAATAGTTCAAAACGCACCTTAAGGTTTAAATGTCATACATCAAATCGACTTCTTTTTCTTGCTGTTCGCTTCTTTTTTTTGCGGAGAGCCTACTCATTCGCTCAGATCTGATTTTGTACAAAGTACACAAACATTTCAAAAGGTATCAAACTCTATATATTTCCACAAAATATTAACGTGCTTTTCAATACCTGTACAGCGCACAGATTATAGTGATACGCATGAACAACCTCAAACATGCATCTGAGATTGATTTGTTGTGCATCCTTCTCCTAATTACACAATTTCCTACATGCATTTTACATGAATGTAAAATTATGATGCAGTTGACTACCTTCTCAAATGTTCGTCCAGATTGGATGGATTGTGGATTGGATTACATGATCATATGATCGGTCTTCTCTCTGTGTACATGAAAAGTGATGCCGTTTTAGCATTACATTATTATTTTAGCATTACATTACATTATCAACACTTGAATAATGAAAAATAAGTAACCTGCGTTGCTTATGAATGCTTGCGTTTTCACAGTTCTAGCTTACATCTAATATTTAGTGTCAATATATAGCATGAAAAGCATCATTTTCATAGATTATTGCTTGATGTTTACGTACATATTCGAGAAAACAAGCATAACATATAAAACAAATCAACACGCAACACTGAACGATGATTTTCGAGTATCTGCAAAGTATAAGAGAGCGTGAGAGTAAATATTTTCTGCAAAAGGCAGTTTTTTCAAATAATATTACGAAATTCATCCAAATGAAGCATCCTACGGATGTATTGGAGTCACCACTATATGTTGATGTAGTTTTAAAACAAGAGTGCTTCCCCGATTCAGCTGGGGAATGCATTTTCTCCTCAGTGGGCGGATTTTTTCCTGGGGGAGGTACAAGCACGTGGCTGTTTTCTTGTCAATGACTGGATTACGGTAATTTGGGCCTTAAGAAGCTATCCATTTGGTTTTTATTCTTCTGATCATACGCTATTAATGAATCGCCTTCTTTGAGCGGGCCTACAGTGGCACGGGCACGGGCCTACACTAACTCGATTTTTCCAGCAGTCAGATTAGCCTAGCACCGGGTACCGAGGCTTTTTTAACTAATTGCTTGAAAAGTTGTTTCCGCTGCATACAGTTTAGCCTCAAACAAGAGGAATTCGAGACTATCAACTGTCTGCAAGGTAACATTAATTCTGTTTTATTTCTGAGACTGCTGTTGGTATCGGGGACTAAAAACGATGAATCCTTAATTACCACAACCTATTGTCCTAGCTAGAAAAATGGATTAAGCTAGGGCTCTGTTTGGTAGATCTTACACCGCAACACACTACGTCAAAGTGATCTACCGTGTTGCGGGAATTAAACACAGTTACTTTCGGTAAAATTAAGTCCAATACGCGAACAAATGGTCCTTAAACTTCGGCTTTGCCTTATAAGAAAAAACCTTAAAGGCTATGGCAAAAACCAATTCGAAAATACTAATACACTTCATTATGCCACATAATGAATAATCCCATACCAAAAATATTTATATGTTAAAGAAACATGTATGTGCCTTATGCAAGGTATATAAGTTTTTTTTCTTATACACATCATTAGGCGCCTGTTTTGGAAAAAAAGTATTAGAAATCTTAATGAGCGGTACAGTATTTTTTTTTACGTGTGAGTGGCGATTGATTTTTTAATGAATCGCCTACTTTGAGCGTGCTTACAGCGTCACACTAGGAATTAACTTTCTGAAATCAGTATGGCGAAAGGCATCTAAGGTTCGATTTCTCAAATATATGCACCTTAATCGAAAAAATATTTGGTAGGCGTTGTAACGGACACTATCCTTCATAACCGGTACCAAATAGTTTTCCTTGAAAAGTTCCTAATTTTGAGAAAACCCGCATTAGATGTCTTTCGCCATACAAATTTCTGGCGATATACTCAGGCGGGCTATTTGCACATATACGATAGCGCCTGGATGTGGTAGCGGCGGGTAGAAAATCAGCCACTGCCAATAATTCATTGTGTTAGGATTCTAATTTCAAAGCCTACTTTCAATTTCAAAGGCTAAAAAGCTTCTGTCAAGTATGAGATCCTGATAAGATAAATGATTTATTGTTAATGGTCGACTGGAATTAAAGTTGCTTATGGATGTGGCTTTCTCAGTCTGAGGATAATCAAAACGGCTAGATTTTGAAATTACCCGACGTTTCGGCCGAATGTATTTGGCCTTTTTCAAGGGAAATTACTGGAAACATATTGCACAATTATGTAACATAACATTAAACAGATATTGATAAATGATTTATAAATTAATGAATCGCCTGCTTTGAGCGTGATTATAGCGGCACACTAAAAGTTAACTTTTGGAAATCAGTATGGCGAAAGACATCTAATGTTTAATATCTCAAAAATAAGCACCTGAATCGAAAAAACATTTGTTACGCGTAGTAGCGGAATCCTTCCTACATGACTGGTACCAAATAGTTTTTTGTGAAAAGTTCATACTGTTGAGAAAACCCGCGTTAGATGCCTTTCGCCATACAAACTTCAGGTGGTTAGCTCATGCTGGCTATTTTTACATATTCGATAGCGCATGGATACTGGAGCGGTGGGTTGGAAACCAACCACTGTATGTGATTCATTCCTTCAAACCCTCTTCAATTTATTGATATCCCAGAAGTTGACGGATTTCAGTGCTGTACGGATTTTGGTCTTCCACATAACAGTCCCAATGTGATCATCCTACAAAAGGAAAATATGAATCCAAAGTGACTCCCAGCTATGTTTCATGTACGAGCTTATCTTCAGTCATTGTTCTCCTCACGGTAGACAAGATGCCGGTATGACAATCAAGAGTGAAACACCTTTCTGAAGGATCCCAATACGATCCAATATCCACGTGACTGCTGTACAACTTCAAGCCCTGACAAAGATCACAACTTTGTTACTGACAAACGCACCTCGCAACAAGCCTTTGTCAGAACCCAAACACAATGACAAAAATCATTTGGCTTGCATGCTCTGATATTTCCGAGAATACGATGCTAATTTTGTAATCATAGTTAGATTCTAGAATATTTCCATAAAAGCAGAAACTCCGATATTTGATGTAGAGATAATGCAAAATATCGGAATGAAAAGTTAGCAACAAAATTGTGTTCTTTTTTGTTGCTGACAAAAAAATCGGATCTTTGTCATTATTATCTCCGACAAAAACAAAACTTTGTCGTTGGTTCACTTTTGAGGCTTGTTTCGCATGCGCTTCCAAGAAAAATTGATTCCCTGATCATCAACTTCGTTAATAGTTTGCTTTTCATACATATTAGGGGCAGCAGAATCACCAGAAAAATTAAAATTTCTGAATAAGATAATTGGTTTTTGAATATATTTCATTGATTGAATTTCATTTGATTAGTTCTGTAAACTGAACAATATTTCAATGAAGTATATGAGTTTGTCTGCAATAAATACAAGCATATGAATGTTTATTGCAAACAGATGAAGTAAGGTACACTGGGGGAAGTGGAAAAAGGGGGTAAGTGTAAAAATCGACTCAACAAATTTCAATTGTACAGACTTTACAGTTTTCACCATAACATTGTGCAAAAATATACTTTAATGTTCACACTAATACTATGTTAAAATATGGGTTATACATACACAAACACAGTTTACGCTGCCACTATGGGGCGGCTCCATACAAGTAGGTGGCCGAAAATATTTTCATTTCATTTCTGCAATATTTCACACTTATATCGTAGATTATTGTCTAAAAGATGTGAAATACTTGTTTTGCAGGTCGTTATTACTTCTAAGGTCTCCAAACTCCCTGGAATACAGACCTTTGATCTCTATGGAATATATCCCTTTTATCTACGAATGTCTCATGTACACAGCACAGCAGTCTATAGATGTGTATTTTATTGCAGCGCAGACCTGTAGAGTTCAAACCAGAAAATTGTATACTGTTTTTATATGAATTGAGTTGTACAGATGTTCTAAGTTGCACAAGGACTCCGTCAAATACAGGCCATTGCATCTACATACGTAACAGGTTGTCTTTGTAGGATTTTTCAGATTGGTTCAGGCTCTTAACCCGTAAAACAAGTAAAGGGAATACAATATAAAGCTCTATTAAAGCTAAACGAACTCCATGCAATAAAAGCTTCAAGATATATAAGTATACTGCAACAACATTTATTTATTCATTATGTACATGAACATCCTCAACAAAATCATCATTTATTTCTTCAAGATCGATTAAAATATCTGCTATGGTATATTTTTCTGTACTCGAATCTGTTGTATTGCAAGAAGTTTCAGTCACTAAAAACTTTGAACATCTTCTGGATATTCCAGATTAGATTTATTTTGAAGTCGCTTACCTAAGTTGAGGAGCTTATCAAAGGATCCGACGAGTTCATAGCACGAATGAAAACGTCATGTAAATTTTCTTCTCTTGAGGCTTTCCTGGCATGATGAGTCCGACTTTTTTTAAGTGCTTGTGTTGACACTCAGCTGCTTCTTCAGCCAACATTCCAAGTGGTGCTGGTGAATGAATAATTATATCCCCAGCATGGGCAAGGACTTTATGCACCGTAGCAGGAATTTTATACCAATCATACAGCTGCAAATATAACCGGTAGGTTGCTTTACAATAACAGTCTAGCTTTTCAGGATTGATTGGCTCTTGGCAGTTTATCGCGATCAGAATGTTCCAGAACCGGTGAATTAGCTCTTCGTTGACATTTAATGCTTCACTTAACAGATTTGGATTCGAAAACGCTCGTCCACAAATGTTTCCAGTTGTACTTGATCCTGCTCCACCTTGCCTTGGCTGGTCGACTCTCACACCAAAGCTATCATAAAGCCTTTTCTGTATAAGTTGTTTTCTCTTCAAGTACGCTTCCTTTAATATCTTTGATACCTGCCACTTTTTAAAATCCATTCGGTAAGATATGTGAAGAAGGCACTCGAAAAATCGCATCCATGCATGTAATGGAGATATTCCATAAATAAGTGTCCCTATCTCTGGTGTATATCCTTTTTCAAACTCCTAGAATATTTGAAAAACAAAACAGTTTTTAAAAATGTACAAGTATTTCTTTAAAAAAAAATAATACCTCTAGGCTTGTCATGACATTTGGAGTGACTTTACAAATTGGGCAATTCTGCATAGATGACGTACCAGCTATGTAATTTAGAACTTTACCATCCACCATGCTCATGACAAAATCGAAGTCAACCAAAACATATTTCTCCTGCTCCAAATAGATCTTAACTGGAACTAATTCACTTAGTTCTCTCTCTATGGTGTTTTTGCAATCGATCACAACTTGCTTCGATTCCTTCATAAACTCTAGCATAATTGGTCTGCAATAACGAATACTTTGTGGGGTCAAGTTGTACCAGAAAATATGTTTACGATTACTTAGTAAATACAAATGTATTGGAGTCGTTGTCACTGAAAATACATCTGAATCATCTTGTTGATTCGTATTTGGGAATGATTGATGGTATTGCGAGTATCCCGTAGATCCGTCCATACCCCAACTACTTAAAAGGACCATTTCGACGAAGTCCTGGTATTTTCGTAACCCTCAAGAGTATATTGTTTTTTTTTTCATATTTATTTGCTTGATACTTGATAGATAATGAGTTGCCTCCTCTTGGTGAGCCTACGCCAAATGGAGTATCATATAGCTGCATAAGCTATCGTGTACACGGCCTACCAGGAAGCCTACGACACTTTTCGTGTTATCTACTATCTCTATTTTAACTGTTCTTGATGCTCTTTTGTCATACGCATGGGATTTGTATCCAGCCCATCACAGTCTGCCGTGTATTATGAGAATAATTACATTTAATGTTTCAAAATTAATGACTTTTTTGTGATCGGAATCGCAGATTTGCAGCCATAAGCAGCTGGAATTTGTTTTAATGCCTTCTGGGAGGTCCAAAGAAAGTCGTAGTGGTAGTCGCTAAGCGAAACTTTTTTTGTATGGAACTTTTTGTATGAAAAAATTTTTTTTCTTCGGGTCATTTTCGGATGTTTCACTACCTATTTTCCCATAACTAACCCGTTCTTCGCAAGTCCATGAAACAAGTTTTCAGAAACTTTTTAAAGAGTTGGAAAAGAGCTACTGTAGCCGAAGATATTGACAGTTGAATAATGCATTGATTTTTCAAGAACTAAAAAGTGTCTGGCTCTAATGCCTATATCTTGATAACCATATGGCTTAGAGTGCTGATATGCTGGGGTTTAATGCTCCAAAGCATTAGCATTTAGTAGGTCAACTTGAATTACGAATCAGAGAAAGTCGATTTTTTATTTTCGGCCACCTGATTCCCCATAGTGCGCTGGAGCTGTCATTTTAGGTTTCACGAGAAGTTGATTATTGCATTCATAAAATTAATTCTTACTTGCATAAATTGTTCCTTTTTCTTGTGATTTTGCACCACAGGTGACCATTATAATACAATTAAACAAATCACGTTCAGTTTATAGTGGTTTGTACGATGAAAGCAAATTAAAGATGTTACACTTACCCCTGATATTGAACACTGCGGGGAAAGTGGATAATGTTCTGATCAGGCAAATTTTTCCTTCCCTCCATGGTTTATTTCGATAACTGTGAATCTTAATATGTTCCTTCTTTGATAACATTGTGATTTCAGTGGTGATTGGACTAATATACATAAGAAAACGCCTGATTAATTCACCTATCGGTGTTGATGCCTTTCACACATGAAAAAATGTATGAGAAAGATAAAAATAGCACTGATAGTAAAATATATTACATAATACATATTCCTTTATATTCATAATAAGTTTCGCCGTTGAATGCAATTTGTTGCGATTTGTTCGGTTAAGGACAAATGCATGAAAATAGATGATTATTTTGTACGTGTATTGTGCACACACATACATACTAATACGCACACACAGACATCATCTCAATTCGTTAAACTGAGTCGATAAGTTTATAACACTGTAAGTCTCATTCTTCTTCAAAAAAGTTCATCTTTGGGGCGAACATACAGATTTTACGTACACTTAGTGTTTGAGAAGGCACAACCACCCCTCCCCTAGCTATTACAAGAATTCCTTGGGGACCTATTCCTTTAATCCAACGAAATTATTCAACAAAAGATACTCAGAGCAATTACCGTCTTGATTTTAATCATATATCACTACTGATCACAATTGAAGGTCAAGATAACAGGTGTTTTCCACTGGGTTAAGTGGAAAAATGACTTATAAATTTCAAATTTATTTTTATAAATTTCATGCGACTAAAATGATATGAATTACCGCACAGTTGGTGCAAAATGGACTGTTTTTGAGAGCCCATAATGATTGAATGGATTTAGATCATTTAAACTGCTTTTGCAATAAGTTGAACATGAACTATCGATTTTTCCTTTTCCACTTCCCCCAGTGTACCTTATGTGGTTCTTCACATTTCAAGTGAAGTTTTAGGTACCGTCGTACGGAGCTTCTTTTGACAAATCGGGGGCTACTTTGGACATTTTGAAACAAGAATTACAACGTGAACTACTCTGAAATTGCCATTATCACTATTCGGGTGTCTTGTTGATAGTTGGATGGCATCTTTTTGCTTCAAATTTGGTATTTTTTCTTTTAGTTTTTTTTAGAAAATCAAAAATCCAAAGTAGCCCCCGGAATCAAAAGAAGCCCCGCACGACGGTATACTGAAGTATACTGGATAAGGACCAGGAAATCTTAAAAATTAAAAGTTCGTCCTGGGCATTCACGAAAGGGATGATCCAATTCGTCGAAAAAAACGTCGAGGACAAAGACTCGACTTTCTGCTGGTTTCCAGGAAACTGGGGCATCAGTGGAAATGATCTAGCTGATAACCTAGCCGAAGCAGCACTAAACCTGAAACCTGAAGAAGCTTGACATACCAAAAGCACCTCATGAAGTCACAAAGGATATTCCTATTCAAAACAAATTATGGTAGACTTGGACACTAGGATGGTACTAGAACTGTCCAAATTTTTGACAAATTAAAAGCTTCACTGTAAAACATCTAGACCGCAAAGGCGCATCGCAACAACGTATTCTTATTCGACTTCGGGTTGGGCACCCTAATCCACCCAACTGTACTTATTTTGGCACCCATGTTACCATTCAGAACATCTTTACTTATTGTAATATTAGTGTAAATAGTAGTAAGGTTATCATTTTTTTCTGAAGAGGCATTATTCTTCAAGGCGAACATGTGAAATTAAACTTAAAACCCATTTACTTTCTTAATTAAACAAAACATTATTGTAATCAAACTAAAGCTGAAGAGCCAAAAGGCTAAACACTTAAAATGTCAAAAAAAATGTTTAAAACTATAAGATGAAATAAAATAAATTAAATCGTTAAACAGCGGAGATAGTGTAGGATCAATGGATAACTGAGTGAAACACCGGCTTTTAATATACAAAAAGAAGCAGCAGTGCTCAATTTGATCAAAGAATGCAAGTAATGTTTTAAGTCCTAAACTGACATGACCTTGGTGAAGTATCACTAATAAAATTAATAATAATCGACACATACATTTAAGTTCTTGTTAAATTAATTTAAAAACTCTTCTAAATACCAGCTAACTTTGCCACGCTCAAATGCATTCCGTCCACCGTACTGTCAAATAAATCGAGCTGCGGTAAATGTGGGACAGGAAAAAAGGAAGTAACAATTGGCGGCAGAGACGTAGTAATTCGTAAAGCGAAGGCGTGATGTGAGACATGCATTTTCCATCGCATCCGTCGACCACGCTGACTTCCTTGTCACGATGACGGTGATGCTCGTTCGCTTAGCTACCTACCACTCTTGATGGGAGCTAGTGTGGTGAGATCGGCAACGTCGGTCGGCGGAACGGAGGAAAATCGATACCGGGATAGCTACCTGCTGCCGGTTATATCTCAAATCACAACAAACCGTGTCAGTCAGTCAGTGTGCGAAATGGCAGCTTCCTGTCCGAAAGTTTGGAAATGGGGTAGACTGAATCGGTTGGGGGTGGATATGTTTGCTAGGTGTGGAATTCGATGTAACCGGGTACGGTTGGTGGGAGGTTTCTATGCAAATGTTGACCCGGTTTGAGCTGTGACGGAGGAGTACGAAGCAGAGATGGAATTATTGAATAGAGTGAGATGATGGTTTGAGTAAAGTAAATTTTCAGCTCTGATGAGTTCAAATCGGTGCAGCACATTCATGATTCATTAGATACTGAGTGGAGGCGTAGAAACTTTGTTGATTTTTGACTGGATTCAACTGAATGATTGAGATACAGTTACTTCATAAGGCTAGTGGAACAAGTTTTTGGCTGGAAGGGGTTTCCGGATAATTGGTAGATATCGATAAACTTCCAAAGCAGGAAAATTAAAAGTTAATGGCTGCCGTTTGACTCAATTGTGGCCAAACAAAGTTCCTCGAGTTATATTTAAATAACGAACGAAAAGTTTCATTCCTTTTGCTTCGTTTGCTAAAGCATGAATTTATTCCGTCTTTCCAGGTGCCACCACAAATCACGTTTCATCGCCGGATGGGGGAACCACTCTGTCGGCATCCACGTCCAACGGGGGCATCCACCACGGGCTGCAGTCCACATCGATCCTGGCTGCGGCCCAATCGTTAGCAATGTCTCTGCAGCAGCAAACGCCCAGTCTGCAACCGGCACCGGATCCCATCACCGGCGGAGTCATCAGCACCTGGCTGGACACGCATCTTCCGGTAAGTGCACAGGAAAACGTGAGCATCTTAGGATGAATGGTATTCAAATAACGCTTGATTGACGGTTCTTCACTGAAAGACAAAGAAGACCATTCGCTTGAAGAAAGTGAGTTTCGTTGCAGAGAAGGAATGGTGATAAAAGCGTATATTTCTAACTATTTGATAAAACGTTTCAAGCGTCACGTTCACAATGACCGTTCTGCAAATTTAGCTCCTACTCAATTACAGCTGATTCCAATTCAATAACAACAAGTGAAAAAATGAACAGTCCTTATTATGCTTCGAGTTTCTGTGTCATTCATAGCTATTATAGAACAGCGGGGGACTCCAGTCGGAAACAGCAGCAGATACACAAAAAAAAGTTTTCCCGATGGCACATAGCAGTGTTGCCAGTGTTGCATTTTATGTTTCATATTTTTTTGCGCGGTTATTCCGCGGAATCCGGAGCCCGAGCCGGGAAGTTTTCCACTCAAACTTGTTGCTCGCGGTTTCGCCACCGTGAACCGGCTTTTTAGCCGGCGGGTGATTTATTCCCCGTGATCAAGTTCAGGCCGCGCTCGACTGGCTGGCTGCCTGGTGGTATTGGGCGACGGACGCGACGAACGACATTGTTCGATGTGCAGCTTCCGGAAGTTTCATCTCGCATTTCTTGCAGACCAGCTGCCGTAATTGGATTCGTAAGCTGGCGCGGGAGAGTCATGTTATAATAATACCTCGTGAAGGGGGTGGGGAGAGAAAAGCCCCTGCTGGGTGCACCCAGTGGGAGTGGTTAGCGAGGTGAAATTGTGACATTGGGTGGGGGAGGCGGAGAGCGGTCTACGACGAAGTCTGCATCAGTTGTGGCCTTGTTCCTGCGGTATTATCTGGCAGTGGGGAGGACTCCCGTGTCGGATCGAATGAATTTTGTAGAGCTGTTTCATAATATTCTTGAGGAGAAGTATGAAATCGGGCTGCAGGAGATGGGGCCAGAGGAGCGACATTATAATTATGGGAAGATTGATTAACCTAGGTTGGATTAAGATTTAATTTACTGTAAATGAAGTGGGGGGTCGACTGCGTTGGTTCTCAGTAGGGAACCCAGTGAGCTAAATTGTGTAACAAGGTATCCGGATAAATAGGATCGATTATATCAATGTCAAATAGAAAATAGCGTTTAATGATGGCAATTAATTTTGCATGAATTTTGAAGGAAAATTAAGTGAAAAATAAGTGGACCAAGCTATTAAATTAAACGATTTAGTTTTAGAATCTTGTATAGAGCTTAAACTGTGGGTTGATTGTAGAAATTGTATCAGCGTCCTTCCTTCTTGATAAAGAAACTACCAAGGTTTTTTAAAACTATCTGATCCTCTTTGCTAATGACGAAGAAACTAACGATCATACTAATGACCACTTGAGACCATCGATACCTGATTTGTTGGTCAAATACTATTTAGGCCTCAGAATCAAAAGAGTGCCGAGTGTTACTTTTTTTAACATTTACGTGTCTGACCCTAAATTTCTTTTTTTGACATTAGTCATCGTCTTGAAAATGGCCATGGTTCCGTAGATATTGGTGGAAATACAAGGCCGGAATCGCGACTTTATGAATATGCCAAACAAGCTCGCCGGAATGTGCACAGAGGGTATTATCTGATTACATTCCGACACATCATGGAAGGCTGATTCCCTGGAAGAAGTGGCCAATTTTTTTACGGGTACTGAAACTTGACTTTTTTTTCTTGTCGACTACTTTTATTGGGGAAGGGTCGTTTGGCCAAAACTCATTCTAACGAAAGCCGTTTGGCCGAACACAGCATTAGGCCAAAACCCATCTGGGCGAAAGTCATTTGGCCGAATAAGTCATATGGCCGAATAGATCATTTGCCCGAGTAGATCATTTAGCCGGATAGATCATTTGACGTCTCACTTGTCACTCCTCACTTCTCACATCTCACTGTGAAAAGTGAGAAGTACGAAGTGAGTAGAGGGACGTCAGACGTCTCGCTTCGCACTACTTTCTTTTCACAGTGAGAAGTGAGAAATGATGTGTGAGATTAAAGACGTCTCACTTCTTACTAATCATTTCTCACTTTTCACAGTGAGAAGTGAGAAATAATTTCTTTTTTTTTTGCAGTGAGCAAGGGGAAGTGAGAATGAGTAGTGAGAAGTGGGAAGTGAGACGTTCACTTAAGGAGTGGAGTGGGAAATGAGGAGTGAGACATGAGGAGTGAGAAATGAGGAGTGAGAAGTGAGACGTCTCACTTGTTACTTCTCGCTCCTCCCTACTCATTTCTCCCTGTGAAAAGTGAGAAATGCGAAGATAGAAGTGAAAAGCCTCACACTTGCTCCTCATTTCTCACTTCTAATTTATCACTCCTCACTATTCCAAGTGGTACTTACTTGGCAGCCTCCTTTCAAGAGGCTTGGAAGCCTCCTTTCAAGAGGCTTGGAAGCCTCCTTTCAAGAGGCTTGGAAGCCTCCTTTCAAGAGGCTCGGAAGCCTCCTTTCAAGAGGCTCGGAAGCCTCCTTTCAAGAGGCTTGGAAGCCTCCTTTCAAGAGGCTTGGAAGCCTCCTTTCAAGAGGCTCGGAAGCCTCCTTTCAAGAGGCTCGGAAGCCTCCTTTCAAGAGGCTCGGAAGCCTCCTTTCAAGAGGCTCGGAAGCCTCCTTTCAAGAGGCTCGGAAGCCTCCTTTCAAGAGGCTCGGAAGCCTCCTTTCAAGAGGCTCGGAAGCCTCCTTTCAAGAGGCTCGGAAGCCTCCTTTCAAGAGCCACAGAAGCCTCCTTTCAAGAGGCTCGGCAGCCTCCTTTCAAGAGGCTCGGAAGCCTCCTTTCAAGAGGCTAGGAAGCCTCCTTTCAAGAGGCTCAGAAGCCTCCTTTCAAGAGGCTCAGGAAGCCTCCTTTCAAGAGGCTCAGGAAGCCTCCTTTCAAGAGGCTCAGAAGCATCCTTTCAAGAGGCTCAGAAGCCTCCTTTCAAGAGGGCTCAGGAAGCCTCCTTTCAAGAGGCTCAGGAAGCTTCCTTTCAAGAGGCTCAGGCCTCCTTTCAAGAGGCTCAGAGCCTCCTTTCAAGAGGCTCAGAAGCCTCCTTTCAAGAGGCTCGGAAGCCTCCTTTCAAGAGGCTCAGAGCCTCCTTTCAAGAGGCTCAGAGCCTCCTTTCAAGAGCTCAAGCCTCCTTTCAAGAGGCTCAAGCCTCCTTTCAAGAGGCTCAGAAGCCTCCTTTCAAGAGGCTCAGAGCCTCCTTTCAAGAGGCTCAAATTCTTCTTGTAAGAGGCTCAGAAGCCTCCTTTCAAGAGGCTCAGAAGCCTCCTTTCAAGAGGCTCAAGCCTCGTTTCAAGAGGCTCAGGAAGCCTCGTTTCAAGAGGCTCAGGCCTCGTTTCAAGAGGCTCGGAGAGCCTCCTTTCAAGAGGCTCAGAAGCCTCCTTTCAAGAGGCTCAGAAGCCTCCTTTCAAGAGGCTCAGAAGCCTCCTTTCAAGAGGCTCGGAAGCCTCCTTTCAAGAGGCCTGGAAGCCTCCTTTCAAGAGGCTCAGGCCTCCTTTCAAGAGGCTCGAAGCCTCCTTCCAAGAGGCTCAGGAAGCCTCCTTTCAAGAGGCTCAGAGCCTCCTTTCAAGAGGCTCAGGCCTCCTTTCAAGAGGCTCAGAAGCCTCCTTTCAAGAGGCTCAGAGCCTCCTTTCAAGAGGCTCAGAGCCTCCTTTCAAGAGGCCTGGAAGCCTCCTTTCAAGAGGCTCAGAAGCCTCCTTTCAAGAGGCTCAGGAAGCCTCCTTTCAAGAGGCTCAGAAGCCTCCTTTCAAGAGGCTCAGAAGCCTCCTTTCAAGAGGCTCAGGAAGCCTCCTTTCAAGAGGCTCAGAAGCCTCCTTTCAAGAGGCTCAGAAGCCTCCTTTCAAGAGGCTCGGAAGCCTCCTTTCAAGAGGCTCAGGAAGCCTCCTTTGAAGAGGCTCAGAAGCCTCCTTTCAAGAGGCTCAGGAAGCCTCCTTTCAAGAGCTCAAGCCTCCTTTCAAGAAGCTGGAAGCCTTCTTCCAAGAGGCTGGAAGCCTCCTTTCAAAAGGCTGTGAAGCCTCCTTTCAAGAGGCTCAGAGCCTCCTTTCAAGAGGCTCAGAGCCTCCTTTCAAGAGGCTCAGAAGCCTCCTTTCAAGAGCTCGGAAGCCTCCTTTCAAGAGGCCTGGAAGCCTCCTTTCAAGAGGCTCAGGAAGCCTCCTTTCAAGAGGCTCAAGCCTCCTTTCAAGAGGCTCAGAAGCCTCCTTTCAAGAGGCTCAGAAGCCTCCTTTCAGAGCTCAGAAGCCTCCTTTCAAGAGCTCAAGCCTCTTTCAAGAGGCTCGAAAGCCTCTTTCAAGAGGCTCAGCCTCCTTTCAAGAGCTGGAAGCCTATTTTCAAGAGGCTCAGAAGCCTCCTTTCAAGAGGCTCAGAGCCTCCTTTCAAGAGGCTCAGGAAGCCTCCTTTCAAGAGGCTCAAGCCTCCTTTCAAGAGGCTCAGAGCCTCCTTTCAAGAGGCTCAGAAGCCTCCTTTCAAGAGGCTCAGAAGCCTCCTTTCAAGAGGCTCAGAAGCCTCCTTTCAAGAGGCTCAGAAGCCTCCTTTCAAGAGGCTCAGAGCCTCCTTTCAAGAGGCTCAGAAGCCTCCTTTCAAGAGGCTCAGAAGCCTCCTTTCAAGAGGCTCAAGCCTCCTTTCAAGAGGCTCAGAAGCCTCCTTTCAAGAGGCTGGAAGCCTCCTTTCAAGAGGGCTCAGAAGCCTCCTTTCAAGAGGCTCAGGAAGCCTCCTTTCAAGAGGCTCAAGCCTCCTTTCAAGAGGCTCAGAAGCCTCCTTTAAAGAGGCTCAAGCCTCCTTTCAAGAGGCTCAGAAGCCTCCTTTCAAGAGGCCTGGAAGCCTCCTTTCAAGAGCTCAAGCCTCCTTTCAAGAGGCTCCAGCCTCCTTTCAAGAGGCCTGGAAGCCTCCTTTCAAGAGGCTGGAAGCCTCCTTTCAAGAGGCTCAGAAGCCTCCTTTCAAGAGGCTCGGAAGCCTCCTTTCAAGAGGCTCAGAAGCCTCCTTTCAAGAGGCTCAGGAATCCTCCTTTCAAGAGCCTCAGGCCTCCTTTCAAGAGGCTCAGGCCTCCTTTCAAGAGGCTCAGAAGCCTCCTTTCAAGAGGCTCAGAAGCCTCCTTTCAAGAGGCTCAGGAAGCCTCCTTTCAAGAGGCTCAGAAGCCTCCTTTCAAGAGGCTCAGAGCCTCCTTTCAAGAGGCTCAGGCCTCCTTTCAAGAGGCTCAGGCCTCCTTTCAAGAGGCTCGGAAGCCTCCTTTCAAGAGGCTCAGGAAGCCTCCTTTCAAGAGGCTCAGAGCCTCCTTTCAAGAGACTCAGGAAGCCTCCTTTCAAGAGGCTCAGGCCTCCTTTCAAGAGGCTCAGGCCTCCTTTCAAGAGGCCTGGAAGCCTCCTTTCAAGAGGCCTGGAAGCCTCCTTTCAAGAGGCTCAGAGCCTCCTTTCAAGAGGCTCGGAAGCCTCCTTTCAAGAAGCTCGGAAGCCTCCTTTCAAGTGACTCGGAAGCCTCCTTTCAAGAGGCTCGGAAGCCTCCTTTCAAGAGGCTCGGAAGCCACCTTTCAAGATGCTCAAAAACCTTTTTTCAAGATGCTTGGAAGCCTCCTTTCAAGAGGCTCGGAAGCCTCCTTTCAAGATACACGTAAGCCTCCTTTCAAGAAGCTCGGAAGTCTTCTTTCAAAAGGCTCGGAAGCCTCCTTTCAAGATTCTCGGAAGCCTCCTTTCAAGAGACTTGGAGGCCTTCTTTCAAGAGGCTCGGAAGCCTTCTTTCAAGAGGCTCGGAAGCCTCCTTTCAAGAGGCGACTCGGAAGCCTCCTTTCAAGCGGCTCGGAAGCCTCCTTTCAAGAGGCTCGGAAGCCTCCTTTCAAGAGGCTCGGAAGCCTCCTTTCAAAAGGCTCGGAAGCCTCCTTTCAAGAGGCTCGGAAGCCTCCTTTCAAGAGGCTCGGAAGCCTCCTTTCAAAAGGCTTGGAAGCCTCGTTTCAAAAAGGCTCCCAAGCCTGCATAAGTTCGAAGGGGTACCTCCCAAGAAAAAATTGAGAATCGCTGTTCTAGAGTATTCAGGTGGACCAGATCAGATGGACCAAATACCCTCAAAACACATTTCTGTGAGCCTGATTTGCCAAATCATGAAGATTAACACATCGCAAGCCAGGTTTCAGAACTACTCTGTTGAACAAAACGCGGGACATACTTTTGTACGCCGATTTAGGGAGGGTTATTCCTCGGTAAATGGTGCACTCCAGTCTGTGTCCTTTCTTTCCTTAATGAGTGGGCACATGAGTCCAACCAACCGTCCTATTCATAACATATACCCATATCAATAACAATTAATTGTGAAAAAGCGCAGTAAACAATTTCATAAAAATATACGTACTAATACTAACTTTAAGGAAAACTTAAGTCTAAGATTTAGTCTGATTTTTTCAACTCCACTGAACTTGTTACAAAAAAGATCATTTGTGGATGAAACAATGTATGATTCTCCATTTTTACGCGTTGGATGGTTTTTTTCTTCTGTGTACTGCATACTTAAAGCGATTTTTCCACATCTTCCATTTACTAACCTCAATTTACTCTTGGCATAAACGAGCTTTGGATAATACTGAAAAAGACAAAAGCTTGTTGGGAACGCTTATGTGTAGGCAGCAACTTTCAGCTAAAGAAGATTCTTGGAGCGGTTGAAACGCCAGCTGAAACACATAGAACTGGTGGAACCGCTGGCACTGTTACGCTAGGTTAAATCAAAGAGACTCGCTTATATTGATGTACACCTTCTATCCTACTATGCACCTAAACGATGAAGCTCTGATCCATCCCGCAGTGAATCATCTTTGTTGAAACGTATGAGGGAGGTGCATTTTCCACCCGTGCTCAGTCTATGAAAAACCTTCCGAAGCAAGTTGTTTTTCCACCCAGACGGCGCAATGTTCCACCACTGATAAAAAAAAAAGATAAAAATCAGTGGAATAGGAACATACCTACGCTTACGTTGTTTGTTTGTTATCCAGTTTGTGATTCCACCTTTTGCAGATCGCAGGTTCATCTCCGCCCCAGAGTGATGTTTCCTGTCCGCTCAGTTCACATCTTCCAGCCATAGAGCGCCGCTTCCCTTTGTGCCTATATGGGCTCGAAGATAAACACAACCCCAATGTTTGCCGGGCGGTTGTTCCCTCTGTCCGCGCCCTGTGCGTTAGTCCTTTGAAGCCTTATTCGGTTACACGTCTCTTCGGCATGAAATATGAAAAGCATCAGCCAAGCGGTCAACAGTGAAGTGGAACCGGGTGTGTGTCTGTATTGTGCCTTTGACAATTCTGCTGCGCATCCACGACGAAGTCAATGGAGGTGGTCGATTGTCCGTCCGACCTCGGGCGCTAAACCAACAGCACCTTGCCCGGCGGCCACGTCACATTCACAGTCAATGTGGGAACTATGCAAAATTCAACAGGTTGAGTTTGCAACTTTTAATTATCCCCTGCATTGTGGCGCATCACTCCCCCAGTCCGATTATGCATTGCACCGTAATGGGCGTAGGCAGTACGGAACAGGGATTACGGAAACTTGTGACCCAGTTTCACGGCCCGACGTAGCGGGCACGGAAGTGGATTATTTCCGATTGACTCCGGGCGAGTAGCCTGCCTCGGGCAGGATGAATGGGGTTGATGTGATACCCAAGGCTTGGTGTGTGTGGAAAGCAGAGTTTGTGACACACAGGAAGAATGATGATGCACCATGACGACGTAAATGAAGGCATATTGAGCACACAGGAAATGAATGCCATTTTTAGTTGCCGTTGCTGCGACTATGGGTCAGGACTTGTGTAATGGCAATGAGTTAGTGATTCGAATCGAAAAGTAAAAACGTAAGGTAAAAGATTGGATTTTGTTTTTTTGCACTTGGACACGCTCAATAGAATTTAGAACAGCCACTGTAGCATAAACAAAAATTTGAAAAACAAAATTGCCAGGATGTGCATTACTACAAAGAAGCAATTTTTTTTCTGCAAAACAATGAAAATTCAATAGATGTTCGAAGTTAGTTTAGTTTAGTTTATTGTAGAGACTTCATCACGTTCGTATCTGCTTAGTTCTAGTTAGTTTTCAACATTTCATTACAATTTACAATCTTCGAAGTGAATATCGATTGTATAAATTAATATTGACAGACATAAATTGTTGAGTACGTAACGTAAGGCAAAATGATGTGTGGCATAAATATATTAGGAATAACGAACATTAGCTATTTATGTACGATAGGCATAGTTCAAATTTCCCATTCTCATTGACATTTCTGCCTGGTTTAAGGCGAAAGGATAAGATAATCCCTTCTTTGAATGAATGCATCTGCCCGATATAAGGCGAATCGAGGAGATAATGTCTTCTTTAAATAATCTCGTCTTCCCGGCGAAGGGTAGAGATAATGCCTTCTTAAAATAAACACGTTTGCCCTGTGTGAGACGAAAGAATGAGGTACTGGAAAAAAAAGTCGGCTGGAATTAATAAAAGAGAGAAGGTAACAAATGATGTCGATATTTCATCCGCAACCCTTACACTTGATTTCGATCCGTCCAACGTTATTCGAATCATAATTTGCCATAATTCATTCCGTTTCACTGAATCGTACGCCGCCTTGAAATCAATAAACAGATGATGTGTCTGCAAGTTGTACTCCCGGCACTCCTCCATAGCCAATATTAATCACTCCGTCGCGAGACGCTTCAAGAGAGGAGACAAAACGGAGGCTCTTCGGTCGGTGGTCGGTGACTAAGTTGCTAAACACGGAATACAGGAACTATAAATGTCGCTACAACAAAGGTTCCGTTTCGAGGCAATAGGTCGGCTTAGAAGTCACAGGTAGTAACCTGACAGTGACAAATAATCTTCCCAAGCAATGCAGCATTTTTTCGGCCGAAACCGCGACCCTGCTTATCGCTGCCACTACACCCTCCGTCAAAACTACCATAATCCTGACTGACTCCACCAATGCCATCGCTGCGCTTCAAAGCGATCACCCAAGACACCCGTGGTTTCATACCCCTGTGGACATTCTCGTCAATGTACAACAATCGACAACCTTTGCGTGTATGCCGGTGTCCCTTCAAGTATCCGAGACGCTTTGGTTGATGAAATCACCAGCCTAGCAGCCCTCGTCTGCTTTCTCAAAGACGGAGGGCTATATCAGCAAATTTAGTTGCCATTCTGGGCCTCCCGGGCACCCTAATCCGCGTGTAAGTACCATACCCCCGGAAGCGAACGTGCTTCCCCTGATATCTTCCAGGGGTTTTAAGACCTATCCATCTCAGTGACCAAACAAAAATTAATAAAAGCTCTAGGCTGACCTCCTTCAACTTGCTCGTCCTTCTCTTCCACATAAATTGTTTGGATTTCTTTCGCAATGGTGCTAGAAATCGCCATGTTCTGAAGAATATATCTTCTGATGTCACTGCACAATATGCAATCGAACGTTTTTTCCCGAAGCATTGAAAATGCTCTCTAACTCCAGGAGGCGGTCCAATCTGCCCAATTGTCCGGACTGTTTTTTATTTTGGTATTTTATTTTTATAGAGGGATGAAGGCAAATCTGCAAACAGACACCTGAAACTATCACTCAGGGAGTGGGGTTGACGGAACGCCGGACCCACTAAACCCACCCAAGCAACGGACATGCCATGCGAGGCTGACTTGGATGCTCACTCTACTCTCCTCTGCCATGCCTCGATTTGTCGATAGCGATAGGTACTTTAGTAAGATTACGTGTTATTCGTTTTAACGTTTATTGCGGAATGATCATGTAAGTCAGTGTCAGTCAGAATACTAATGTCAAGGCCTACTTATTGGGAGTATCTTAGTAACTAGTAGACAATAATAAATATTAAGTATAATTACTGCAAATCGGTCATCCTGACTCGTCGATGTCCTCATCGACGTCATAGTTTGTTATTAAATTAGAAATCGATAACCATTTTCGCATGTTATTTGGTGAACAAATAGAGCTGAATGGTAATTGTGATATTTGGAATCCATCAATGTCTGTAATAACATAACGATCATTTGGCATTTTTCTTTATAGTATAAGGACCTTTGAATTTTGTTGGAAGTTTATTCTCAGCGTTAGTTTTAAGCATTATAAAGTCCTTCCTTATAATCCTGAACTGATTTGCGCTTTTTATCTACCATTTCTTTATTGTATGCCTGAAGTTTGTCTATGTGATGTTTTGCTTTCTGTCGAATTTCAATGAGATTATGATTTTGTGATGAAGCTTGATTATTTTTTACAAATGTTTCTATATTATTATTGTTTCCAATACATAAATTTTTCTGATGTAAACCAAATAACAACATACTTGGGAATTTTTTCATTGCTCTGTTGTAAGTATTATTATAAATATATTCAACACAGTTAAAAATTCTGAAAATTACACGTCATGGAAATATTTAAACGCATATTTTTATGTTCAATAGCCTCTAATTTTACATCCAACTTTTTCTTGTACCCAACATTGAATACAAGCTCCATAGTAACGACGACCTGTAATTTTAAAAAGTCATGGAAAAATGAGTCGAATCGAACGGAGCCTTTTTGTTACATCATATATGCTGTAACATTTTTATACTGTGAATGTTTGGTAATAAACAATCCCATTTGAGACCAGTATCATTAATCAACTTAGCCAACATTGGAGTAAGGGTTCTGTTTATTCTTTCAGCTTGACCGTTTATTTCATATAATATAATTTCATATAATAATTCATATATGAAGTTAAACTTTGTATCACTTCTGCTGTATTTGTTGAACGACAAGGATATAACTTTACAAATTTCGTAAATGCATCAACTATTACTAAAATATACTTGAAATTTTTCGAAGATCGCAACTGAATCGGACCGTAATGATCTATATGAATTGTTTGAAATGGAGTCTGACCTTTATGTATTGATTTGAGAAAACCTTCTTTCATTGTGGCCGATGGACTATAAAATATGCAACTCAAACAATTACTCACATATTTTTTTACTATTTTTCTCATACTAGAAAATCAGAAAAAAAAATTTGATTTCAGTCATAGTTTTTTCAATTCCAATATGACCAAGCTTGTCATGACAAATTCGAATTATATTATCAATCATTGTTTTTGGGACAACTAATAATAACTTACTGTCATCTTTTCTAAATAGTATTCCATTTTTTAACTCAAAATTTGGAAAAGTGTTTGTTTCTAAATGTAATTTGATTTTTCTGACTTTTTCATCTTGTTCTTGTGCAAAAATTACATTTCTTTCGATGTCTTCAGTATCTAGCAAACATACATCTGACGATGACTTATTATTTGGATTTATTTTCCTGATATCTTTATCTAAATTACTCATTGATAGTCTGCTTAAAGCATCTACATGCTGCATCCTAGATCCATTTCTATATTCTAAACTGTAGTTGTAGTTCTCCAGAAACAAAGCCCATCGGCTTATCTTAGGGTTAATCTCTTTCTTAGACAAAGTTTGTGCCAAGGCACTGCAATCTGTGAATATTTTGAATTTAATTCCAGACAAATAAACATGAAATCGTTTTATAGAATTTATAACAGCGAGTGTCTCTAATCCAAAGCTATGTAACTTGTTCTTATATTCATCTGTTTTCTTGCTAAAGAAGCTTATTGGATGAAAATAACCATTTTTCTGTTTCTGAATTAAAATTGCGCCAAAGCCAAAAGAGCTTGCGTCACAATGTGATTGTGTTTCGGCATTTGGATCGTAAATTTCCAAAACAGGAGCTGAGAGTAATTTGTTTTTCAATTATTTGAAAGCATTTATTTCAGATTCACTAAAAATAAATTCAACATTTTTCTTTAATAAATCATACAACGGCCTAGCGATAGATGCAAAATTCTGAATGAATTTTCTAAAATAACTAGTTAGGCCCAAAAATCTCTGAACATCTTTAGAATTCTTTGGAATCGGAAAACTTGAAATGGATTCAATGTGTGATTTGTTTGGTTTCCTTCCGAATTCGTTTATCGTATAACCTAAATAATCAATTTCAGTGAAACAAAATTTACATTTATTCAAATTTAACTCTAATAAATTTTTACTCAAAATTTCAAA
This sequence comes from Armigeres subalbatus, assembly GCF_024139115.2. NCBI lineage: Eukaryota > Metazoa > Arthropoda > Insecta > Diptera > Culicidae > Armigeres > Armigeres subalbatus. The sequence continues at coordinate 362,915,709 of NC_085141.1, forward strand.
AACTTCTGTCAAAAATTCAAAATGTTCTTCCATGGTTTCAGAAGCAATCAAAATGTCATCAATATAAACAACTAATTTTCCTTCGTCAATAAGCTTTTTGAAAATTTTATTAATAAATCTTTGGAATACAGAAGGTGCATTACACAAACCGAAGGGAACTCGTAAGTATTCATATTGTCCCATGGGAGTAACAAAAGAAGTGTATTTAGTACAATCAGAAGCAACTTTAATTTGATGGAAACCTGATTTCAAATCTAAAATAGAATACACCGATTTGCCTTTCAATTTATTAAAAATATCTTCCATCAATGGTAAAGGATAATTGTCACGATAAGTATCTTTATTTAATTTTCTATAATCCACGCGTAACCTTATATCAACATCTTTCTTTGGAATTACTACTATCGGACTAGCAAACGGGGAATCACTTTCTTTAATAATCCCTTATTCAAGTTATTCATTAATTTTTTTATTAACTTTTATTTTATCAGCTTGAGATAACCGTCTAGGTATAAAATGAAATGGTGCACCAGTTTTCAGTACTATTTTCATTTCGAAATCAATTTCAGGATGCGAAGGTCATTGATAGTTGAAATAAAATATCTTCATAATATGGTTTAAAGTTGACAAATGATCATCACTAATATTACCTACATTTTTCACACTTTTAGCATCCAAAATCACATTAATGTTTTTTACCGTGTGATCAGCTTCATTTGTTTCTCGTCTCAATACTGGATTTCTAAATAAATAAATTTTGCGTTTTTCAATTATCGTTTTCATTGAGGGATCAAAAATCACATCTCTTCCGATTATAACATCGTAAGAACTCAACGCCGAGTCAGGAATCACCAAAAAATTAATTCTGAAAAATAAATTTTGAATTTTTACTTTAGTTACTAATTTACCCACAATTTTTAATCTAGTTCCTCTAGTTTAATCTAGATACCCTTGAAATTTCTATTTCCATTGTAGGAAAAAATATTCCCATTTTTTGCTAAGCCAAGGCGTATCAGACAAACTGGACTTCCTGTATCAAACAGAGCATTCAATCTAATATTAAAATCAGTCAGTTTTATATCTACCAGTTCCTCTATGTCTAAGTCGGTTGTCCTGTTGTTCAAGTCTTCAACATTTTGGAATACAGCAATATTCGTAGATCTCTCATTTCCTCTTGTTTTTCTGCTACTTGAATTCCATTTGTGTGTAGTTTCGTTAAAAGGGGTCCTATTCTGCTGTCTAGACATCCGGCAGGAAATGGAAAGCAGATGAAACATTCCAAGAATGTTTCATCTGCTTTCCATTTCCGGAGCTCCAATTTTCGCCTTGTTTCGAAAGTACTCGTAGTCACAGTGAATGTCATGAAGATCAAATTCAATACTTCAGAATATGTTTTCACAAATATATCCGGCTGTGACGATAGCCAGTGTTTTGCGCTATTCTGTAGATGCTTGAACACCATCAACTTCATGACTTCCTCTTCCACGTGAAACGTTTTTCTAGCTTGCTCCACTGTGTTAATGAAGAAATTTTCGTCCTCGTTCAACGATCCAGAAAAAAATGGTAAAAATGCAGACAATTCGTCTAGCTTGATAGAACGGTTCACTTGTATTAAATTCCCGCAATCTTGAATAACAGCTTGTGAAATCCGAGATCCACTTGAAGCGTCATTCACATTTCTAGATTGACTTTGCATGCTGCCATAACTTGTTCCAGAGCTTGGCCCTTCGGACGAATTATTGGTATCTTGAGAAGGAAGGCTTCTTCCGAAATTCTCTTGATCTTCAACATCCGAGCGCAAATTGCTTCTCAAAATCATTTTTCTTTATTCGTATCCCACTTCTGATGTTTAGTAAGAATACGTGTTATTCGTTTTAACGTTTATTGCGGAATGATCATGTAAGTCAGTGTCAGTCAGAATACTAATGTCAAGGCCTACTTATTGGGAGTTACTAAGATAACTAGTTACTAGGTTACTAAGATAACTAGTAGACAATAATAAATATTAAGTATAATTACTACAGGTACCAATAGTTCTACGCTACGAACCTCCTATCTCGGCATGTGCAGTTCATACTAACACATATGCGCTCACTCTTCTGCCATGCCTCGTGGTGGCGACTGCGGTTGCCACCCGCTGCGGCACTCTTACCTCGACATCAATCACAAGTTAGTCATGCTTGTCGACTGCTGCTCGGCGCGCCAGATTCTCTGCAAGCTGCAGGCTATCTGAGTGGTTGCAGTCAAAACTGCGTTCCACTTCTCCACCGCTTGGCACATCCTCTGGATAAGAGTATCCGGGGTTGTGTCCCGACCGCAAACGTCTAGCATAGCTCTTCTTTCGACGTCGAATCTGGCAACCGAAGTCACCCTGATGCGTTCACGGGCTCCTCTGGTGCCACGTAACTCGAAACACTCCTCGTCTTCCCGGATGACCAGCCCGACTGGCATCATGCTCGCAATCAAGCAGGTTGCATCGTGAGATATCGTGCGGTAGGCAGATATCATTCTGAGAAACATCAAGCGGTACGTGCTCTCCAGCTTCCGCAGGTAACTGGTTACCCCCAGAGCTGTCGCCTAGGACGGGCCACCGTACCTAATAATAGATATGGCAACGCCTGCCAGTAGCCTACGTCTACTGGCACACACCTTGTAACTGTTGGACATCATCCTCGATAAAGCCGCAACAGCAGTCGAAGGCAGCTTGCACGCATAGTCGACATGGCTGGGGAAGGTCAGCTTGTCGTCTATTATGACCACAAGGAGCTTCAAACTCCCTTTGGATGCGATCGCGACTTCACCCACGATAATCACTGCATGTTGAACCGACTTGCGGTTGTTGACGATAACCACCTCCGTCTTATGCTGAGCGAGCTCCAGGCCTCTAACGCTCATCCAATCCTCCACCGTGCTGATCACGTGTGCTGCGGTCAGTTCTACCTCGGGAATTGACTCCCCGTAGACCTCCAAGGTTACGTCATCTGCAAAGCCGACGATCTTAACACCAGGAGGGAACTTTAGCTTCATAACCCCGTCATACATAAGGTTCCATAGTACCGGGCCCAGTATTGAACCTTCTCTTCCGGTTCTCCGACCGGCATCGGTCTCGTATAATAGTACACGGTTATGGAAATAGCTTTCCAAAATGCGGTACAGGCCCACCGGCAGGCTAAACCGGTGTAACGAGAGCGCGATGGCATCCCAACTTGCGCTGTTGAATGCGTTCTTCACATCAAGTGTCACTAACGCTCAATATCGGATACCTTGCCTTTTCTGTTGGATCGCTATCTCGGCGGTCTTTACCACCGAGTTAATAGCGTCCAACGTGGAGCTCCCTTTGGTCTTGGTCGTCACTATCCTGTAGGGGTCACCCCATGGATTCGCGTTGGCTCCTTCGCATAGGTTGTCGAAACACGTTCTCTCACTGCTCTTGATGGCCTTGTTAAAGACCAGTTTCGGAGCTCGAAACACTTCACGGCGGTCCGCTCTTTTATTTTCGGCGCGAGCACGTTGAATCCTTCGCCTAGCCTTGAGGCAGGGCCGAAGAACCGCAATCATGGGACTCCGCTAGTATACCGGGCGTCTGCCATTTCTCGGCAGAGCTTTCCTCGGTATGGTGGAGTCACACGCACATGATAGGACAGCTACCAACGCATCCCCACTTAGACCTTCAGTGTTGGCTTCCAGTCCCAGGGCCGCGGTGAAAACTTCGCTGTCGAAATGATTGGTTCTCCACCCTCGGACCTGACAGGGATCCCCGGACCTCGGATGTTACTGATCACTATGGGTATAACCCTCGTCCACCTTCCAGTCCATGTCTGGTGCCAGACCAGGACTGACAAACGTTACATCAAACCCTTCTGAATGTGCTAGCGGAACCATCATTGACTAGCACTGCGTCGAGCTTCGCTAGCGCCTCTAGTAATTCTTGACCCCTTCGATTGGTGCAGCGGCTTCCCCACTCCACTGCCCAAGCGTTAAAATCTCCTGCTGTGACAACCGGCTATGACCCACTAGGTCAGACGATAGCCTATCTATCATCTGGTTGAAATGTTCTAATGGCCACCTTGGTGGGGCATAGCAGCTACAATAGAACACACCATTGATCTTGGCTATCGCGACACCCTCAGCAGAGGAGTGTATTACCTCTTGGATCGGGTACCGATAGCCGCCATCCTAGACCCGTCCGCCACCCAATTGCAGTTATCAACAGGGACGTTGTACGGGTCGGACAGGAGGGCAACATCGGTCTTCGACTCCTAGACCGACTGCCACAGCAGCTACTGGGCAGTTGCACAGTGGTTAAGATTCAGCTGTGTTACTTGCACGGCTTATTCTTATTTTTCTCTCCTATGGGACACGAAGACCCTCCCATAATGTGGTTACAGGCTTTTTTTTGCTGGTGCAGAGCACCCTTCGGGCTCTTCTGCACCCCGATCTGCTCCGTCCAGACGACGTTCGGCCTTCATGGTCGCACGTCGTTTGGCTTTGCTCAGAGCGCCTTCGCCGGATTGTTGCCTGAGCTGTTTCGGGTTAGGCGCAGTCTTTTCTTCTTATGCCGTCAAGGCGAAATCAATCGCCTCTTGGGCCATGGTCGCTCCTCCAAGGAAGGAGGAGGCATCGGTTTGAGCATCTTTGTCTCTCTTCCCACCACCCGCCTGATAAACGCATCCTGTTCTTGTTTTGCGACTCGAACAGCCTGGCGGAGCATCCGAAGGTTCTGTTTCAGTTCCTTACTGATGTTCTGCCTTGCCCTGATGTGCCAATTGACTCCTTGGGCTCTTGTGCGCTTTGAGCACGGTCGCTTTGATACGGCCTGCTTGAGGACATATGCAGCTTTTTGTAGAGGTTTAACAGAGGCCGCTGCCAAGCCCCACCACGTCCTAGGCCGGCCACCTATCAGGTATCAGGTATCAGAACGTCGGCTCAGGAGGCACGTTCCCCTCAATTTGGGAGATTTGTGCCATCGCCTTCACTGGCCTTTCTCATCATTTACCTGACGGAAAAGGAAGTGAAAAGGGGAAAGGAAGAGGAAGTGAAGTTGGAAAGGAGAATGGAACCATTTATAGGAAAGCCAATTATGTAGACTCACACGCATTCAGCTAGGGACTAAAGAGAGGTCACAAAAACACAGAGGATGTAACAATGGACGAACGTCAAAGACGAAACACAGAGTGCACTGTGAAAAACGCATAATGCGAATCCATATAGGTGGCAATTTGTTGAAAACTAAGTAAAACACATATTCATAACCCCATTCTTATTGAACCTCACGTTGAGATTGAACAAGAGTAGCCGAACCCGAACGTCAAGAACGAAACACAGAGTACACTGTGAAAAACGCATAATGCGAATCCATATAGGTAACATACACAAAGTACATTGTAAAAAAAACGCATAATGCGAATCCATATAGGTGACAATTTGTTGAAAACTAAGTAAAACACGTATCCATAACCCCACTCTTATTTAACCTCACGTTGAGATTGAACAAGAGTAGCCGAAGCCGAACGTCAAGGACTAGACACAGAGTACACTGTGAAAAACGCATAATGCGAATCCATAAAGGTAACATACACAAAGTATATTGTAAAAAAAACGCATAATGCGAATCCATATAGGTGAAAATTTGTTGAAAAACTAAGTAAAAAACATATTCATAATCCCACCCTTATTCAACCTCAAGTTGAGATTAAACAAGAGTAGCTGAAGCCGAACGTCAAAGACGAAACACAGAGTACACTGTGAAAAGCGCATAATGCGAATCCATATAGGTGACAAACACAAAGTACATTGTAAAAAATGCATAATGCGAATCCATACAGGTGGAAGTTTGTTGAAAAACTAAGTAAAACACATATTCATAACCCCACACTCACGTTGAGGATGAACAAGAGTAGCCAAAGCCGAACGTCAAAGACGAGACACAGAGTCAGGCTTGTAAAATGTCATCTGCATGTCATTCGACTAATTTGTTCATAACTTTCTTCGGAAGCCAAATTTACTTTAAAATTTTAGATGCACGCATTACGCTTGAGTAGTGCTATATGTTTGTCCACAGGTAAATTACTCTAAATATAACATCTGAGGATAGAGAGTGAAATCTCTCCAAAATGTCACGTGTCATTTGACATAATGTCATTTGAATGACATTTTGCCTCCCACGCCCCAGATTACATATTTACAGCAATTTCTTGTTAGATAAAGTTGTAGCCACATTTAAGCGCCATAAAGTCGCCATACTTGATAGTTGATAGCTAACTACTGAAAAAAGTTCTGGGAAAATTATAAAAAAGAATGCAAATGACATTTTACAACACTGCACAGAGTACACTGTGAAAAACGCATAATGCGAATCCATATAGGTGACAATTTGTTGGAAACTAAGTAAAACACTTATTCATAACCCCACTCTTATTTAACCTCACGTTGAGATTGAACAAGAGTAGCCGAAGCCAAACGTCAAGGACGAGACACAGAGTACACTGTGAAAAAAAGCATAATGCGAATCCATATAGGTAACATACACAAAGCACATTGTATAAAACGCATAATGCGAATCCATAGAGGTGACAATTTGTTGAAATCTAATTAAAACACATATTCATAACCCTACTCTTATTTAACCCCACTGAAAGTCTCTTTAATAAAGACACAAAAAAAAAATTATTTGACCCCACGATGAAGTTGAATAAGAGTAGCCGATTATCTCGGAGAAGTAAAAAGTCAACTACGCCATAGCTCTGGTTAGCGCAGCGAGGGCTAAAATACTGTGAAGGGGGCCCTGGTGCTTCACAGGCTCCGTTTGCGGTTAGGTTCTTATTAGACCCCCCTAACCATTCATTCGTAGGTACGGTAAGCATAAAGCCGCATCACACCGAAAATTAGGGGTCACCTGTATGGTGGACTTTTACCACTGGAACAGGCAATCCGTAATGTTATTCTTAGCCAGATAACCAGCTGCCGACACCACACGGCTATCTAGGCTGCTCGTGGAGAGAAGTTGACATTGACTTTACGTCAACTCTCAATGTGACTGAACAGCCGACATATCCAGCTTTTTGTAGAGGTTTAACAGAGGCCGCTGCCAAGCCCCACCACGTCCTAGGCCGGCCACCTAACTCGCAGAGACCGTGGTGAGGGGTCGTTAAGCCCTTGGACATAGTTCCTGCTGCCCCCGAATTTTCCGGACTGTAATCCAGGATGTTCTGCGTTTCTCTAGTATACGTTGATGGTGAACCAAACACAGGAGTTTGAGCAAAACAGTTGAAGGATAGGTCTCTCTTACATTATTGGCGTTTATTTGCCCCGGAGACCAGCGCATAATTCGTCTTAAACTTCATTCAACGTTCCGGCCATAGAAACAGCACCAATCAAAGCTTAGGAGCCACTCAACATACCTTTATCGATAAATCCTCAAATCCAGTAGACTAGCTGGGTTTTTTTTCGGATTGAGAGAACTGGGTTTCGGATAGTTGATAAACCTGTGGCATTTTATGCAGCGTCCTCTTTTTTAATAGAACAGTTTCATCACCGACCAATATTTTATCGGTTTTTGATGTCCTAGTTTTAAGTATTCTGTCCTATTCCTATTCAATTTTAATCTGTTATCATAGTGCAATAAATTATGCTTCTGGGAGATCCCTAGGTTGGACCTGACAGTGGCTCCGTTTCAAGCCCCCTCTTTTCTCCAAATGCCCATCTGGTTTTTCCGTCACTAGACATTTGAAGAACTGATCCCTGTATCAAAATTCACAAAAATAAAGTAATATCAATGTTTCAGCTTTTACATTTCAATTCATCATTGTAATACTTTAACAATAGTGACAAACGAGGCAGTGGTGGATTTGAAACCATTTATAAAAGTAGTCGCTTGCTGGGTTTAAGGCAATGGTAGATGAGATCCCTTCATAAAAAGTAGGCGCTTGCATGGATTAAAGCAATGGTGGATATGATCCCTTTCTTTAAAAGTAGACGCTTTCCCGATTTAAGGCAATAATGGTGGATACGAACCCTTCTTCAACAGCAGACGCTTGTCCAGATTAAGGAAATGGTGGATGTGATCCCCTCTTAAAAAGTAGACACTTGCCCGAATTGCATAAAGGTGGATGGTGGCTAATGGTGGATGTGATCCCTGTTTTAAAGTAGGCGCTTGCCCGGTTTAAAGCAACGGTGGATGTGAATTCTAGCAGTTGCCCGGATTAAGGCAATGCAATGATGAATTTGACACTCGAAATAAGGTAAAGGTGAATGTAATTCATATTTTTGGAAGTAGAATAGGGCAATGGTGAATGTGATTCGTCCTTAGGATGTAGGCGTTTGCCTGAAATAAGGCAATGGTGAATTTAATTTCTTTTAAAATGGGCGTTGACCAGGGTTGAAGAAATGTTGGATTTGATCCCTTCTGCAAAAGTAGGTGTTTGTTCGACATCAAGCAATGGGAATTGAGATTCCTTTTTCAGAAGACGCCGTTTGCCTGGAATAAGTCAATGATGGATGAGATCCTTTCGTTGGAAGTAGTTCTGCCGTCTTGTCCTTCCGGTTTTCCGAAAAATGCCTACCATCTCTCTCAAATCCTTCCGAAATTCTGGCAGTTTTTTAGATTATTTCGGATCCATTCTCCTTCTCTGACCATAAGACTATCATCGTGTTATTCTCCTTATATAGTATTCCATGAATGGTAACTTGGTTTAAAAACCTTGAAGTTTATAACCGTAGACATGATTGATGAACACTAAACCGCGATTCGGCAGCGCTCCAGTGAGGGATGTAATGTCGACAAAAAGAGAAGAGAGATTTTTTGAAGAAAATCTACAACTCCTGCAAGTTTCTCCTGCAAATCTACAACTCCCAAAGTTCATCCCAGAATACTGTAGACTTTTTCTAGGATCTTGATAGACATTCAACATAGGGGAACTGTTCCGTTTTCAATCTCACTGTACATATATTCATCTCATCGCGAAACAAAGAAATACGGCACCAATTTCGTTCCTTCTTTTTGCTAACATGCATGCTCACTGCTGAAAAAAATGACAAAAATAATGAAAAATCAAATACCTTTTCGTTGCTTTGTTTTTCGTAGGACCAATATCGGAGCTATGAGATGAAGTCCAGGAGCAGTAACCCTAGTTCCCATGAAACGAATTTCTCAGAAAAAATATGTTAAGCTCTTTTAGTGCAATGTATTCAACCGTCTAAGACGAGTTTAGTACTTTTCATTTAATTCCACTATTTACGTTTTGTTATCTTTGCCGATACGTATTTCGACCTCAACTGTGAAGTCGTCTTCAGTGTCTCATACTTGACTCGACTGTATATGGAATATGGAATTAAATGGAAAGTACTAAACTCGTCTTAGACGGTTGAGTTACTCAGATTTCTTAAAGTCAGAGCCGTAGCGTGGACTTCTGGCGCCCTTTTTTTTTTTTTTTTAACTAATTTTATTTGCTAATTATCTAATACATGCATTCTAGGTGTTCCGTGTTTCCTAACACTATCATCCTTATTTGCTATGTTACGCTTTTAGTTATTATTAATACATTTCAATTGCCTCTGGCAGTTAGAATTTTTTCCTCTGGTTGAATTGAACCATGTAGGAATTACAATGTTTTCAACTTAAACTAAACTTAACCTATTTTATACTAAGGGTACAAGGAGTTAATCGTTGCAATAGAAGATTGCAACGATTTTTATCTAAAATTGGAAATTATTTTGTTGGACATTTGTTGCAATGTCGCAATATTAGAAATTCTATGAAGTTCATTGGTACTATACCACGGAGGCGACTTCAGAATCATTTTCAAAATTTTATTTTGAATCCTCTGGAGTGCCTTCTTTCTGGTATTGCAGCAACTAGCCCATATTGGCACAGCATACAACATGGCAGGTCTAAAAATTTGTTTGTAAATCAAAAGTTTGTTCTTAAGACAAAGTTTTGATTTTCTGTTGATAAGTGGATATAGACACTTAATATATTTGTTACATTTGGCTTGAAGGCCTTCAATGTGATTTTTAAAAGTCAATTTTTGATCTAGCAGAAGTCCTAAATATTCAGCTTCACTAGACCAATTAATTGGAACCTCATTCATAGTGACAATATGTCTGATAGAAGGTTTCGAATAAAAATCTCTCGGCTTATGTGGGAAAATTATAAGTTTAGTTTTAGAAGCATTCGGAAAATTTTTCATTTTTGCTAGTAAGTGGAGAAAATATCCAAACATTTTTGGAATCTACTATAAATGACACGAAGGCTTCGCCCTTTGGCTGAAAGGCCCGTGTCATCTGCAAACAAAGATTTTTGACACCCTGGTGGTAAATCAGGTAAGTCAGAAGTAAAAATGTTATACAATATGGGCCCCAGAATGCTGCCTTGAGGGACACCAGCCCTTACAGGTAATCTATCAGATTTAGTATTCTGATAGTTTACCTGCAGTGAGCGATCTGATAAATAATTTTGGATCAGTTTAATGATGTACAGAGGAAAATTAAAATTCATCAATTTTACAATCAAACCTTCATGCCAAACACTGTCAAATGCTTTCTCTATATCAAGAAGAGCAACTCCAGTCGAATATCCTTCAGATTTGTTGAGCCGAATTAAGTTCGTAACTCTTAATAACTGATGAGTGGTTGAATGCCCATGGCGAAAACCAAATTGCTCATCAGCAAAAATAGAATTGTCATTAATATGAACCATCATTCTATTTAAAATAATCTTTTCAAACAGTTTGCTTATTGAAGAAAGCAAACTGATTGGGCGATAACTAGAAGCCTTAGCTGGATTTTTGTCCGGCTTCAAAATTGGAACAACTTTGGCGTTTTTCCATTTATCTGGAAAGTATGCCAATTGAAAACATTTGTTAAATAAATTATCCAAAAAGGATAAAGAGCTCTCAGGAAGTTTTTTGATAAGTATGTAGAAAATACCATCATCACCCGGGGCTTTCATATTTTTAAATTTTCTAGTAATAGATCTCACTTCATCCAAATTGGTTCCCAACGAAGGGTCAAAAACATTCTCTTGATTGAGAATGTCTTCGAAGCTCCGTGTAACCTGATCCTCAATTGGACTAATGAGACCTAGACTAAAATTATGGGCACTCTCGAACTGCTGAGCAAGTTTTTGAGCCTTTTCGCCATTTGTCAATAAAATTTTATTTCCTTCTTTAAGCGCTGGAATTGGCTTTTGAGGTTTTTTAGGAATTTTCGTTAATTTCCAAAAGGGTTTCGAACTGGGATCCAACTTCGAGACATTATTCTCAAAGTTGGTATTTCTCAGAATAGCGAAACGTTTTTTAATTTCATTTTGCAAATCTCGCCAAATAACTTTCAAAGCGGGATCGCGAGTTCTTTGGTATTGCCTTCGCCTCACATTTTTAAGACGGATCAGTAGCTGAAGATCGTCGTCAATAATAATGGAGTTGAATTTAATTTCACATTTAGGAATTGCAATGCCTCTGGCTTCGACAATTAAATTTGTCAAAGATACGAGAGCATTATCAATATCACTTTTGGTATCGAGAGGAATATGAACATCAAAATTCCTATCGATATACGTTTTATATAAATCCCAATCAGCCCTATGATAATTGAAAGTAGAGCTGATTGAATTATGAATGGCTTCTTGTGAGATATCAAATGTCACAGGAAGATGATCAGAGCCAATTGGCCACACAGCTGACTTGAATCCGTTAAAACTAAATCAATTGTAGAAGGATTTTGACTGGAAGAAAAACAAGTTGGTCCATTGGGATATTGAATAGTATAATATCCCGCAGAACAATCTTCAAATAAAATTTTACCATTGGAATTGCTTTGAGCATTATTCCATGAACGGTGTTTGGCATTGAAGTCACCAATTACGAAGAATTTTGATTTGTTGCGAGTCAGAATTTGAAGATCAGCTTTCAACAAATTCTTTTGCTGCCCATTGCATTGAAAAGGCAAGTAGGCTGCAATGAAGGAAAATTGTCCAAAATTTGTTTCAACAGAAACTCCCAAGGTTTCAAAAACTTTGGTTTCAAACGAAGAAAATAATTTATGTTTGATACGTCTATTAATGACAATGGCGACCCCACCACAGGCGCTGTCAAGACGATCATTTCTGTAGATAAAATAGTTTGGATCTCTTTTAATGGAGAGTCCTGGTTTTAAATACGTTTCAGTTATAATGGCAATATGCACATTATGAACTGAAAGGAAGTTGAATAATTCATCTTCCTTACCCTTTAGAGAGCGGGCATTCCAATTTAGAACTTTCACACAATTATTTGGATCCATTGAAACGGAGTCCGATAACAATTTTTTGTGTGTACTTTATACCAACCTGAACAGCTTCAGGAATGGTATTTGCTTTGAACATTGCATCAATCATGTGATGCAATTGTTCAGTTAAAAAATCAAAATCGGAAACAGTCATGCTACCTGAATCGGCAACATGACCGTTATTTTCCGTTGGGACATGGGTACAAACCTCATTTTGAGAAGAGAAATTTGGTCTACCAGCAGCGATGTTTGCATACGTAGGTACATTCGAAAATTTGGAATTTACTGAAGTGCTTGCTACCTGTTGACGAGCGGCAAAATTTGTTTGTGAATTGTGGTGGGTATAAATTGCTCGACCGGTAACCGGTTTCGAAATTTGAGCGTTTGAAAAATTTCTACCCATCGAATCTGGGATCCGATTTGAATTTCCCGTCATCAATTTTGCACGGGAATTCAAAACTTTTTTGCGTGAAGGGCATTCCCAGAAATTGGATTTATGATTGCCCCCACAGTTTGCGCACTTAAATTTATTGGAATCTTCTCTCACAGGACATGCGTCCTTGGCGTGAGAGGTTCCACCACAAATCATGCATTTAGCATCCATGTGACAATGTTTGGTTCCATGACCCCACTTTTGGCACTTACGGCACTGGTTAGGGTTTTGGAAATTTCCCCCAGGCCTGCGGAAATGTTCCCATGTAACACGGACATGAGACATAATACAGGCCTTTTCCAAACTTTTCATATTATTTAGTTCACTTTTGTTAAAATGAACTAAATAAAATTCTTTTTCATCTTAATTACTTGGACTGGTGAAAATCCAAGTAATTGAGAAATTTCAATTTTAATCTCATCCAGTGATTTATCATCACTGGGTGAAAGGTCTCGACTTTGACGACGACTTTGAACAATCGCTCAGTTTTGTCGTCGTATGTGAAGAATTTATGGCGCTTCTCAGTTAAATAGTGAAGAAGACGTTTGCGATCGTCAAAGGATCCCGGCAAAACGCGGCAGTCACCCTTCCTAGCAATCTGAAATGAAACCTTGATCCCCTGAAGGTTACTCAAAATCTCATTCCGGAAGCCAGAAAACTCGGCAACAGATACCACAATTGGCGGAATCCTTTGTTTCTTCGCATGAATCGAATCACCTGGGCTAAAGGTAGATTCGATTTGCTCTGATTGCTCAGTTCGATAGGAGAAGAAACAATGTCAACATTAGATTTAGAAGGAATATCTGAAGTCTCCAGCTTCCTTCTATTTTTTCCGCGCTTAGGCAGGACGGTCTTGAAACCTTGTTTCTTTGAAGGAAGTGGAGAATTCAGAGACTCCTCCTTCTTTTTGTTTTTGTTAATACTCATTGCTAAGCGTGGAGACGTGACCTTCTGAGAGGTTTTTTGTTCACAAAAGTATCCTTGCAGAATTACCACCGCTTGTCATAATTTTACTTCCGCAAACGGGTCCAACGTAAAACGAAGGCACGGGTCCTTGCAAAGATCGTAACGGGATCAGTGGGTACAAATAGCGCTAAGAAGCACCGTTGAAATTAAAATAGCTTCGGGTAGTATTAAAAACTTCCTTCCGCAAAGAGAGAAAGAACCGCACAGCACGAAAGCACGATGCGGTCTGTCTGGCGCCCTTGGCGAAACCTTTACTGGGCGCCCCTTTCTTGCAGATGTTCAAAACAAAAAACGCAATAAAAGTTGGGAGATTTAAAAACATTTATTTGCGTGGTACACCTAATTATTTCTTCATGAATTAAGCCTCTAAAACCTTCAAATGTTCCAATATAGAGGTAGGAAGTAAGGATTACTAAAAGTCATAAAATTCCTAGAAATCGACTAAAAAGTTCAAACTCGCTTGATGCGAATTCACGCACGAGTGGATCTAGCTAGGCCAGAAATGTGTGCTGGTCGATGATTGGAGCGGTATCGGACCTAGACGAACAAAAAACTTACTTTGGAGTGGATTGGATGACCTTCAAAATCATCAACTTCAACTCTGGAGTGAATTTTGGTATATGGTCGTAATAACAATTGGACCTAGTCGTATCAAGAAAACCCAAGTCTGGAGTGGGTTGTTTAATGGCAAGAAAAGTCTTCAGTCTGTCGGTAGTATAGTGGCACTGTTGCTTGGACCAATGCCATCATTATTGGAATCTGTTGATGCAAATACCCTAGCAGCACACTTGTTCTACATAGGTTACAGCAACTCATATGTGACTAGATTTAGTCACAGTCAAGTTACTGCAGCCATTTTTGTCTGACTCGTGCTGCTCGGGCTCTGTATTCTGTACATGTGCTGTAAGATGAGTGACGTCATTTCAAATACTCATCTTCGTAAAATAAGTTAATACAGAACCAAGAGAAAAAATCACATCGAATATTCAGCATCTTCGCTTTGTCTTTTCTCATACAAGATTCTAGTTTAATAGTATCGGAATGTCACTGGATCAAATGCGTTTGTTTTCGGACCTCAAATAGGTTTTTTGTTTTTTTTTCTCAAACTCACGCAAAATCCGTGTATACGTTTTTTACAGTCTAGTCTGTGTACTGTAGGGGAAGGTGGGTAGACTTGATCCCCGGGGAGACTTGCTCACCCCCTGTTTTATCGAGAACTAAAGTAGTTTTGTTCTAGCGTATTTTTTAGTATAGATCCTATTGACAAATGATTGTTATGTGGTGAGCTATATTTTGGATTGACAATCTTATTTATTCTGCAGGGCGGTTTGTATGTTTTGACCTTCCTAAAGATTTTTTTATTGGCCACGCAAAATTTGAACAACTTTTCATAACAATGACCAAAGTCTTTCGTTTTTTCACAGCAACAAGCCATAAATATGCTTATTGATCTGTACTGATGAAAATGTGAACATTCCATCAAAGTTTTAGGATATTTGGATTTGAAGTTATTGCCTCAATATGGGGACACTTGATCCCCCGTTAGTCACCCATACAAAAATTTGCCGAAAAAATTAAAAAAAAAATCTGTTCTTAGGCTTCTAATTTTTCTGTAGATTTGACGGATTTGATGAAGGGTTGTCAGGAAAAATGATTTATTGCGTAGATCTCATAAAAAAGGGATCAAGTCTCCCCATATTTTAAAATTACATGTGCTGTCGAATTCAATAACAAAAATTGTTCATGTATACGCACAGCAATTCGATAATTCCGCGTATTTTGAAGGGAAAATATTTAAAAAATCTGAGGGCACCTTTCTAATTTTGTCAAAGCAATTTCTTGGAGAGGGATCAATTTCCCCCGAATATTTTCAAAGTCGATTGCACTCCAAAAAATCGATTGTGTATCAATAACAACAATAATTTAAGGACTATTATGCATCAGTAAAGTTAAATACTATATTTCTCAGAGAGTCTATGTGGAAATCGCGTATGTTTATTTATTTTTGGTTGTGATACATCGGGAATCAGAAAAGGGGATCAAGTCTACCCAGTCTCCCCTACTGTACTGTGTACTACTTTAGCGTATTGAAAATTGACCCTTCTAAGACTTCCTCCCCAGAATTATGTCCCGTACTCCTTGCCATTTTCATTTCCTCTTCTATATTTTTTCTTCTTTTTCTAATCCGTCAAACTAATTATGTAAAAGACAGTTGGTGGAGGCGATGGCACAAATCTTCTAAATTTGGAGAAACGTTCCCCCTGAGTCGACGTTCTGATACCTGTATCAGTTATTCACGGAAAAGGCTCTCCGGATACTAGTCGAACAGTTGATTGCGGAATCGTTTATTATCGAGGAAATAGTCTGATCGCTTGAATCTGAATCAATTTGAACCAGTGAGTTTGAGAATATTTTGTGATCATTTCCCATAGCGACATTCTTGATTTTGGCGCCCCCCGTAAGGCCTGGCGCCCTTGGCGGGGGCCAACCTGGCCAACCACACGCTACGGCGCTGCTTAAAGTAGAAGTCTCCAGAATTTCTGGGTTGGGATGTCCAATTCCCCAGCATCTTTTTAGGAGCAATCCTTTAGAACTCATGGAAGAAGGATTCCACAAAATAAATGGATATGGTATTCCGCTATACCCTTGAAATATGATTTTCTCAGATTTTCTGGAGTTCTCTGAAATCTCCACATCTCTTATCCAGAGATAAGGAATTTCACAAATTAAAAAATACAAAATTCCTTAGTGTTTATTCAACGTTGTATGGAACATAAAAAAGTAACATATCTATAGTTGCTCATATCACATTTTAACGAATTTATTAAACTAGGTAAAAATACCATTCAACAGACTATTACATTTGAAATGTTTATATTCATATAATTTGTCATTTTACCTTACCAATATGGTCGCCTTGCACTTGTATTGAGTTATTCCTACCATAATCCCTATTGCCATTACAAGAGAAAATAGTTCTCTTTTCAGAACGCAGCAGAACTTTTACAATAGCTTCCTCTATCCGCTCTTTGCGGTGGTTCATGGCTAAGTCGTCGTTTCTTCGTAGAGGATTTTCCACCATTTATAATACCCACTTGATGCTGAAAAGTTGCACGTGCCAACAATACGTAACAGGTCAAGAAGATAAAAATACACGAACAAAAACAAACCGAAGCTGCACAAATGAAAGGTCAGTCTCCCGGCAATGGCACATCATCCGGTAACCATCAGGAGAAACCGGGGCTCTAATCATCTTAATCCGTTGAGTGCGATAGCAAACCCACTCCGACGTAGACGATAAGCATTGTTTTTATGACCCAGATTTCTCGATTCTCGAGCTCGAGCCGGGGTGGTAAAATCCACTGACGTTAAAAACGATCATACCCGAACCGACCACGGGTTTCCATCGAAAAGGATTCCGCTTTCAGCAGCTCAGTAAACAACTTTTGGGCGGTAATCCCTCCGGTGAAAAGAATTCCGTTTGAATTGGCGGGCTGCAAAGGTGGAAGAAGTGTGGACGCACTTTTTATCCATTCACACAATTGGATCGTTCCTTAAGAAGTTCTCACCCGTGAAGCACGTTTAGGCGATTGCTGTTTAGATGAACAGTCCTAGCACTTCACTACACATAGTGACGGTCGTGGTGATGGGCGGGTGCCTCTGAATGGCTTTCACTTGACAGCTTTTGTTCCTGCAACAATCGTCAATTAGCGTACAAGCCGTTTCTATCTATCGTGCATGCCAGGAGCATTGCTCCGAAGCACCACATTCATCTTCCGTCCTTTGTTGGATTACGTTGTTGTTGTCGGTCACATTTTGTGATGTTTCTTAGTTTGCTGGTGGGGGGTGTATTGTCATTAGGGCGTTCAAAAAATATCGTTCTCAGAAATTTTATGAGTGTGACTATGTAGTTATGTAATTTTCGTCAAAGAACATCAAATATAGTATAGTTAGATATGTTTGGATTTATCATTTTTAAAAATAGGAATCACCCTAACAGTCACTCGCATTGATAACTTTTCTGAAACCCTTCGTTCCAAAACTATGGCAACGGTAGTCACGGACGCTGCTGATCCAGTGGTTGTCCTGCGGGGAAGGGGAGTTGTACAGTTTCTCAGATTCTCGTTGTTTGTGCTGTTTTTTTTTCTATCGTCAGTTCTGGTAGCAATGATGATTCTTTTCTTTGGTTGTTCTCCTCTGCGAAAAGTTGTCTGCGATTTGCCACGCGAAAGTATCAAAGGCACGTCGCGACGACTCTTGCTTTTGTGGCACTACCCACAACGAGTTCATCTTCTTTAGATAAATTTTGCTGTAATTAGGCACGGCTTGTGGTGGATTAAAAGCTTCTTTGATATTTCTGCCGAATAGTTACCTAAGGGTTGCTTCTCCTTCAATGTTAAAATTAGTAAAATGTTTTGTCGCTACGTTATTGTTAAATATTTTGTTCCGCAGAACTGAATGCCATGATTGAGGTTGATAAAAATTGGCATTAAATAATTTGTCGCAAAGACTGTAGCAACTTGTGTTGAATTTGAGTAATGTTACCAAAAGTAGCTCGTCGTCTTTCTTTTGACAGAGAAACATAATCATCCACCAAGAAATAAGAAAACAGTTCAAAGTTTTCTCCTTTTCACTTCTTACGACAGGATGTTACGATAGTCACAGTTCAGGTTTTATTACTCCCCGGAATATAAAGTAAAACTTCAATGATAAAGTTTTCTTTTAGTATTTTTCCTCTTATCAAAAGCCTAAGCTCGTGTTTGATGATATTTCCAATTAGCTTTACGAGTAAAGTCATTTTATTGTCAATATGGAGACGGTGAATTCGATTCTTGTATCATTCAAGAGTCTATATGTACCGGTAAAAAAATACTCAACTCCATTTTTTCTGTGTAATGGCAGACTAATAAGTACATTGAAAGCAGCACAAATATCAATAGATAGAGTTTTAATACTATTTCAAGTTTTCTTGACGAGCTAAAACACTTGCAAGGCTCTAACATTGCATGACCCTGATACCGACACCAAATAACGACCATAATGCCGAATTGGATAAAATTTTAAACGCAATTTTAGACTTAAAATAAGCTAACCCCCATCCTTCCTGCACTAGGCACGATGGCTACGGATCAGAGAAACGACTGGTATGACGGCGAATGTGAGCAGTTAGTTGAGGAGAAGAATGCAGCATGGGCGAGATTGCTGCAACACCGCACGAGGGCGAACGAGGCACGATACAACCGGGCGCGGAACAGACAAAACTCGATTTTCTGGAGGAAAAAGCGCCAGCAGGAAGATCGAGACCGTGAAGAGACGGAGGAACTGTACCGCGCTAATAACGCACGAAAGTTCTATGAGAAGTTGAACCGTTCACGTAAGGGCCACGTGCCACAGCCCGATATGTGTAAGGACATAAACGGGAACCTTCTTACGAACCAGCGTGAGGTGATCCAAAGGTGGCGGCAGCACTACGAAGAGCACCTTAATGGCGATATGGCAGACAACGGTGGCGGTATGGTGATGAACCTAGGAGCACGCGCGCAGGACATGCGACTTCCGGCTCCGAATCTCCAGGAAATCCAGGAGGAGATCGGCCGGCTGAAAAACAACAAAGCCCCTGGAGTTGACCAACTACCAGGAGAGCTGTTTAAACACGGTGGTGAAGCACTGGCTAGAGCGCTGCACTGGGTGATTACCAAGGTTTGGGAGGATGAGGTTCTGCCGCAGGAGTGGATGGAAGGTGTCGTGTCCCATCTACAAAAGGACGATCAGCTGGATTGTAGCAACTACCGCGCAATCACATTGCTGAACGCCGCCTACAAGGTACTCTCCCAAATTTTATGCCGTCGACTAACACCAATTGCAAGAGAGTTCGTGGGGCAGTACCAGGCGGGATTTATGGGTGAACGCTCTACCACAGACCAGGTGTTCGCCATACGTCAGGTATTGCAGAAATGCCGCGAATACAACGTGCCAACACATCATCTATTTATCGACTTCAAAGCCGCATATGATACAATAGATCGAGATCAGCTATAACAACAAATGCACGAACACGGATTTCCGGATAAACTTATACGGTTGGTCAAGGCAACAATTAATTGAGTGATCTGCGCAGTTTGAGTTTCAGAGGCATACTCGAGTCCCTTCGAAACGCGCAGAGGGTTACGGCAAGGTGATGGTCTTTCGTGTCTGCTATTCAACATCGCTTTGGAGGGAGTAATACGAAGGGCAGGGATTGACACGAGTGTTACGATTTTCACGAAGTCCGTCCAGTTATTTGGTTTCGCCGACGACATTGATATCATGGCACGTAACTTTGAGAGGATGGAGGAAGCCTACATCAGACTGAAAAGCGAAGCTAAACGGATTGGACTAGTCATCAACGCGTCGAAGACGAAGTACATGATAGGAAGAGGCTCAAGAGAGGTCAATGTGAGCCACCCACCACGAGTTTCTATCGGTGGTGACGAAATCGAGGTGGTTGAAGAATTCGTGTACTTGGGCTCACTGGTGACCGCCGATAACGATACCAGCAGAGAAATTCGGAGACGCATAGTGGCTGGAAATCGTACGTACTTTGGACTCCGCAAGATGCTCCGATCGAATAGAGTTCGCCGCCGTACCAAACTGACTATCTACAAAACGCTTATAAGACCGGTAGTTCTCTACGGACACGAGACCTGGACGATGCTCGTGGAGGATCAACGCGCACTGGGAGTTTTCGAGAGGAAAGTGTTGCGTACCATCTATGGTGGGGTGCAGATGGCGGACGGTACGTGGAGGAGGCGAATGAACCACGAGTTGCATCAGCTGTTGGGAGAACCATCCATCGTTCACACCGCAAAAATCGGAAGACTGCGGTGGGCCGGGCACGTAGCCAGAATGTCGGACAGTAATCCGGTGAAAATGGTTCTCGACAACGATCCGACGGGAACAAGAAGGCGAGGTGCACAGCGGGCAAGGTGGATCGATCATGTGGAGGACGACTTGCGGACCCTCCGCAGACTGCGTGGTTGGCGAAGTGCAGCCATGAACCGAGCTGAATGGAGAAGTCTTTTATGTGCAGCACAGGCCACTCCGGCCTTAGTCTGATGATAAATAAATAAATCCTTCCTTGATACTTTTAAGCACAAAAAAAATGTTTTCACAAAATCATAACTCTTTTGATTCTCAATCAAATTCGACGATTTACCCAATTGGATTGACTATTTGTTTCCGGAATAATCCCGGGGTCGAATGGGGTAGGAATGATCTTGTTGAAAGTGGTGAAACGCATCTTCTGGTGAGTCATGCTTCATGATATTACGCGACAAGTTCAATAGAGCCTATTCCAGTGGTTTCCGAAATAGAGCCTATTCCAATGCTCCTGGATGGATTTGACAAGTTTTATGCTCCATCGTTTTAGGCACAAGAAGAGTTTTTACAATACTAACAAAAAAAATGGAAGGTCTCGGAACTGAGAGATGGCCGAGTATTTTGACTACACTGGTCATTTGGCTAGTAATGGCGTTTCACCGAAATGGTCGTTTAACAGAAAGCGCCATTTGGCCGAAAGTGTGGCTTAGCTGAACAGGTTGTTTGGCCAAATAGTCGTTAGGCTGAAAATGTCGTTTCGCCGGAAATGGGTTTCGACCCACATAGTTGTTTAGCCAAAAATGTAATTAGGTCGAACGGGACATACCGCCGAAAATGTCTTTTGGTCATTTTGGTCATTAAGCCGAAAAGTTTTCTGGTCGAAAGTGTCGTTTTATCGAAAAAAAAACTTTTGGCTGAATGAGTTATTTGGCCATAATACGATTTGGCCGAATAGGTGTTTTGTTGAAAATTCCATTTGGCCGAAAATGTCGATTGGCCGAACAGGTTTCATGACCGAAAATGTTATTTGGCCGAACGGATCGTACGACCATAAATGTCGTTTGCTGAACGGGTCTACAGCCAAAACTGTCGTTTGGCCGAACAATAGTGAATGAGAAAAGGTAGTTGTGAAATGAGAAATGAGAAATTAGGGTTGAGAAGTGAAAAGTGAGACGATTCACTGCTCACTAGCACTCCATATTTCTTACTTCTTACTTCTCACTTTTCACTTCACATTTCTCTTACTGCATAACTTTCATATTCACTATTGTTCGGCCAAACGACATTTACGATCGTATGATCCGTTCGGACAAATAACGGTCATGAAACCTGGGTTTGGTTTTTGGTCATGAATCCTGTTCGACTAAATGTAATTTTCATTTGTAATTAATGTTTCAAAGAAATGCCATCAACATCATTGTAAAACATTTCAAGGAGCCTTCAAATAGCGACGGTCTACTCTTGAAGCACACCGTAGGCAAACATAGGCTCTGAAACACCCGAACATGAACATCAGTTGGGTCCCATATAGATGGATTTCAAGACAGTCAGACAGATGGATTTCAAGACAGTTTTTCATAGCCCCAGCGTTTTTTTTTTAATTGAAACAGTTTGGTACTTAACTCCTTAGTACGCATCTTACCAATAGGGTAGAACGGACCAAAATGCACCCCTTAAGCTTCTTCGAGGTAAAATTTACAAAACCAGCTACATTTCACAATGATCTTCTATTCAAAACAATAAGGTTTTCATGACTCTCTAACGCATTTAAAAAATGTTTTAAAAATAGGCCTTGGGAAAAACGCCCGAATGGTGGTGTAAAATGACTCAATTGCATGTAAAATTATGCTGCACGCATGGTTGTTTGTTTTTTGTAATGGATTGAACTACAATCTAACGGGAGAGGTGGAAGGATCGCAAATCGTTATATTTAAGTAAGTATGAAGGGATTTTTCCCGATGGAGCTCAATAATGGATAACTAATTGTGTGACCCTAAATGGCCGGACCTAGGGTAAGACGGTATAATATGCCCCCCCTAAGGCAACTCCTTGATAACTTTTTACTTTTCAACGCAATTTATACAAACTTTGTGTTATTTGGTAGTCCAGGAAGTCGCAAATGCATTGCCCGTGGCTAGTCTTATAAAAATATTACAGATAACACGAAATAAAGCTTTTTTGAAAAGTCGCGAAAAAATGGATTTCAACAAGTGCCTGGGCAATACGCCGCACATTAGCCAAAGACGTTTCATAGCCCTTCATTAGTATTTTATCAATCCCATAATAAAAAGGTAACAAATCCTTATGCGATTGACATTAAAAAACCAGGTGTGAATTACATTTCAATATTTTCCATACAATCTGGAAGCAACTGCTGCAGGCTCGCTGCGCTTGTGTCCAGTTGGTAAGGGCATATCGTCCTGCCTACACTGGGGCGTTTTGGCCAGTGAAACATGTTTTCGAAAATCGTTACATTTTTGAAGATAGAAGCAATTTTATATCATATTAACCACTGAGAAAAGTTATTTTGTTGCCCAACTGAGTGTTCCAGTGCAAGTTTTGTGGACAGTATGCCAGAGTCGCTCCAGAATGTTAAGCTAACAAACATCAAAAGTTACATCAAAACTGTAACTTTTTGTATTTTGCTATTATTTTCATTGTGTAATACAAAAATACTTCCACATTTACATAGTATGATGGGTTTACAAATACTTATAGGTACCAACTGATTTTGACCCTCAATTAGTTATAGTTTTCTAGAAATCCAAGGGGGGCGTTTTGGCCAGGTGGGGCGCATTATACCGTCTTACCCTAAGTTGTGGCAGCGACTCTCCTTGGACGCGTGTGCACGCCGCGGAGGTCTGACAAGAAGAGGCATAGTCATGGCTTGCTGCTCGCCGATTGACACGCTGATGTTTGAATCTATTAACGCACGGTGAAGGCATTTTACTCAAACCCCACATTTTCCTCTTCTCTCATTAAAAACGCTAAAAAATCTAGCATTGGATGCAACGCTTGTTTTTCTCCTGGTTTATTTAAATGAGACGAAGGTGAACATCGGTTGCAATTGAGCAATCGGATAACTCCATTGAAAACTGCACACCAAAATAAACTTGACTCAACATCATGGTTTTAATACCTGAACAATGATTCAGAGTATGGGTTCCCAAACTATAGGTCGAGAAAGATAAAACGTGATTCATACTTTCGTTGGATGATTAGAGAACAACAAATTTACGAAGCCTTCTTTTGTTTGTCAAATACAATGACAATTTCTTCCAAAAAACATTCCAAATCTTACCCAACTGCAATCCAAAACTAAGCGGTGTAAATTCCTTCCAAATCTAATTCAAATCCAATCTAAATCCAATCCAGTCCAATCCAATCCAAATCCAATCCAAATTCAATCCAAATCCAATCCAAATTCAATCCAAACCAATTCCATTCCAAATCTAAATCCAATCCAATTCCAAACCTAATCCAAACCAAATCCAATACAAAGCCAATCCAAATCCAATTCAAATCCATCCCAAACCCAATCCAAATCCGTAGATTTGATCCAACTTTTAGTTTGGCATATAGCACACCATCAACAATTTGCCATCAACTAGTTCTGCTAGCCAATAACTTCAAACTAATCTTACGCATAATAAATTCGAACTTTGTAAAATTCGGCAACCTTATTAATTTTTCAAATTCCATGATATCTGCTCCTACAGGTAATCTCGCTATGGCTACTAAGTCAGTACATTTCAAGATAAATTTCTAGATAACATATTTGGCTTTCCGAACAGTTTCGAACAGTACAGCATTGAATATTTCTCCATTTCGTTACATCATTACTCATCTGGCAGTCTCATGTACGTCGCCAAGTGGCATCATGAAATCTAAATTTGTTTAAATCAAAATTGCAAACCACAAACCAATTTCTTACGGTCTTCCAGGCGAGGCTTTGATGTTCTTCAAACCACAAACCATTTTTCCAGCGGTCTTTCGAGACGCGTCTTGTGATTTTGCAAACCACAAACCATTTTCCGACGGTCTTCGAGACGCGTCTTGTGATTTAGCAAACCACAGACCATTTTCCGAAGGTCTTCGAGACGCGTCTTGTGAATTAGCAAACCACAAACCATTTTCCGACGGTCTTCGAGACGCGTCTTGTGATTTAGCAAACCACAAACCATTTGCCGACGGTCTTCGAGACGCGTCTTGTGATTTAGCAAACCACAGACCATTTTCCGAAGGTCTTCGAGACGCGTCTTGTGAATTAGCAAACCACAAACCATTTTCCGACGGTCTTCGAGACGCGTCTTGTGATTTAGCAAACCACAAACCATTTTCCGACGGTCTTTGAGACGCGTCTTGTGATTTTGCAAACCACAAACCATTTTCCGATGGTCTTCTAGACGCGTCTTGTGATTTTGCAAACCATAAACCATTTTCCGACGGTCTTCGAGACGCGCCTTGTTTAACCACAATTTAACCACTTAAATTCAACTCACCTCATGAAATCAACGACAGGATCCAAAAAATAGACTGGCAGGATCGCCAAAATGTGAGACCCTAAATGGCCGTAACTCAGTTGTGACAACGACTCTCCGTAGATGCGTGTGCACGCCGCGGAGGTCTGACAAGAAGAGGCAAAGTCATGGCTTGCTGCTCGCCGATTGACACGCTGATGTGTGAATCTATAACACACGCTGAAGGCATTTTACTCAAACCCCACACTAATTGTGAATTGTAATGATAGGGGAGAGTGTTCTCAAACCGACCCCCCAGTCTATCTCACAGATGGTGTTGCCGACGAGTATGCCTGTATTGTCAGTAGAATACTGTCACAACACTACTAATTTGGACTTAGGCAGCCATCTTCCAAGGTTGTGTTTTCGGAGGTTCCGAGCCATATTGTGTTTTGACTACGCCGTTTCAACCCCTGAGTCCGGCCCTGGCAAGAATTTCAGAAAGTCAATATTAATTGAAAATGATTTTTTTATAACACCTGATTTGTATAGTTTGAGCATTTCCATGCATATTTCATTGTAATTGATTTTGTAGCTCATATTCTATCATTGTGACCCCCTGAATCCGGCCCTGAAAACAGTCAACCCTGCCCTACTTAAATCGTGAAGCCATCGGAATCGACTAGAAATCTTCACAAATATATTTTTGAGATGAACATTGCGGTGATGTTCGTATTTCAGGGTATTTCATCGAGAAGGCTATCTAAAGTAAATTAGTTACATACTATGGAACAGCTCATATTTTGGCTTATCCGGTGAAATACGTTAGGTGCGCGTGCGTGTCCTTCAGAATAATTTGTCGCTTACCAAGGCGAGTTTCAATACAATTCCTTCCCAACTAACATATTATTTCCTTCCAGTGCGCTCATGGAGATGCAGAGGATTCCTCGGTCTCTTGTAGTAATGAGTGTCTAACTAATTTCGCTCTCCAAATCCTAATTGAATGTGAGGACGTGGCCGGCATCGTTATTGGTCTTGAATTTGAGAAACTCCGAAGCATGTACAGTGAGAACAGCTTTATAGTGCCAAGAAAGCTACGAAGATATTCATATGGTGAGCTGTGCGTATTTGTTGTTTCTCGGCCAATCACGACTAGCAACTACGATGTGTACAGTCAATCAAGCTAAGTTACCATTTTTGCATTCGAATATCATGAGGCTAACACAATGATACTTTTATATCCATGGGAATCGAGAAAATGTTCAACCCGGGAATCGAACACAGTCACCTTCAACATGTTCTTGCGTAGGCGCGCATCTGATGCACGACTAAGGAAGACACCGAACGCAACTATCACAACATTAACTTTTGGAAAGACGATAGTGATACAAGTACTCAACAACAAGAAGCACTGAATAAAACGTAAATATTAGGGTTGATACTAGGGTTTATGATGTAGTCATGCATGATATTTGGGAAGTATGGAACCAGAAAGACAATTGATAGTTGACTGAAAAGTTTGCAGAAAGCGAAAATAGATAAGGAAGTTAAGAAGGGGTTAGAGTGGTACAATGTACTGTCAGGACCTATCGGTTTTGACAGACATTCTGAAAAGGCCATCGATTACAAACAGGACACCTGGTCAAAGTGTTTGTTGGTACAGTGCGCCACATGAAAAGGCTTTTTTTCAACAAGTTCACGGACTGCTGGAACCACAAGTCGATCACCACATTTGAGGGTACACGGCATAGGCAGAGGGTCCACGAGAGGCTGCAGACTCTGTCCTTGTCCACCAGCGCTGCAGGCCCAGCTGAAGAGCAGAAACAAAGAAAGGACCTACCACAAAAACTTTAAAAAAAGGAAAAGGGAAACATAAAGGATAGATGTAGGAGATATTGGTAAGCAAATAAGAGACATTGTTACTTGAAGTAATTTTCATGAAATAATGAACAATTTTTTATCAATTAACAATGCCGTAGGATCAGAGTCGTAGCGTGGACTCCAAGCGCCCTTGGCGAAACCGTTTTTTTGCGCCCTTCACATTCATGCATGTTCGAAACAAAAAGCATGATAAGAGCTGGGATATTTTAAAAATCCGTTGGTCTGGGTTCCTTCTCATTACCTGATCCCGGAAAATGAGAAAGCAAACTCTTTGGATAAGATGGAAATATCAGGAAACCTTGATCAGCTGGCAGCAGAAATGAAAAAATGGGTAGTTGGGTTGATGGCTGTATCAAGATTTTTTTATGTATACAGGTTATCCGACTTGTCAATATCCCCAACTTAGCCATCTTGGATTTTTGTATGGAATTTATGCTCGTTTGTTTACGTTTTGCACTGAAAATGTATGTCCCCCCCCCGCGCTGGTTTTTCCCATCTACTGACGAAGTCGGATAACCTGTACATAAAAAATCTTGGGCTGTATTCAATTCGCTTGCAGGTATCGAAGCGTTCAAAAAATTGAATATGGGATGAAAATTCATTCGAATCTTGGAAGGCAATCTCTAGGTTTGCGGCGAGAAATATCAGGATGTTGATCACGTCGTGTGGAGGGGCATCGTGGCTCCAGATTTGCGGTAAAGGAACATCTCCAGGTCCGAGGAAAACAACCAAACGTTGGGAGCGGGTGAAGTTTTCTTTAGCCGAAAAAGCATCTTATTCAGCTTAGGGCCGATTTCTTCACCTCCGGTTAACTCTTAAGCGGTGCTTATCCCTGGTTACCCTGGTTAACCTGGTTTAAGGTCTAAGTGGAGGTGAAAAAATCAACTCTTAAATTATTTATTGGGTTATTAGGGCAGTATTAGCGTGTCTTGATCTCGATTCCATGTCCATTGTTTGCCGATTTTTGAGAGTTGCTGATGTAAGAATGTAATCATAGTCCGCCCATTTTCTTGTCTGCCATACCCCCTCACGAATATCTTCCTCTTGTTTTCCATTTTATTGTCTGCCATTTCCCTTTTGTATGTCTTCCTCTTGGTATTATCTCCCGAGAAAATGTTTGTTCTACCCATTACAGAAGTGAAACATCATCAAGAATGGCAACTATGTGAATATCAGCATCATTATTACTTAAGCATAAGCACTCTAAATTCCCTTCCTTTCTTACTGTATTATTGTGTTCCATAACCAATACGCGTTTCCCCAAAACTAACATTTATGAATAAGAATCATAAAAATTTGTAATTTAAACATGATTTTGGCCCCGTAAAGCTTAATGGCAAATGAGCCTTCTAAATAAACGAAAGTTTTTTTTTTAAATCATTTTTTGCATGGTGGATTTAATAAATGCTTGCTTTATAAATTCCTTAAGCCTTAACCCGTTTCGGTCTGACCTAGAAATCAAAATTGAAATAGCCCGTGTAGGCTCATTTTTCGTCCGATTGCCATGAAATTTTCAGGGCAAAAGCGTCATCATGTCTATTTTTTGGTACATAACTTAATTTGGCCATGGTGCCAATCCGGTCGGATTTATTAAGGGGGGTCCTGGGTCGGGTGCAGTCAAAAACAGGTATTTTTTTAAAACCATTGATAAATGAACGAAAGTGCCCAGAATGTTGATGTTTTGATACAATTGAATCACCAGGACATGGTTCCGGATGTTCCGGGAACCTGGTTCCCTGGGGTACCCCTGGGGTAGTGGACACTTTTCAAGCGGACACAACCCAGTCTTCCGACATATATCAAACTTCCTGGGAGCCTGATTCCCTCAGGGGCCGTTCAAATTTCGATTAGCAACGAAACCCATTTTGCGGCATGTCCAACTCCATGACTTTGAAAGACAAGCACAATACTGCCGTAATCTGAAAAAGTGACGTATGCGCCAATTTACAACATACTAGTTTTCCATTTTTCTGTTAAAGAGCATGATGAATACTACTCGTTAACACCATTTTCGGAAATGGTTAGAACATCACTTTTTCAGATTACGGCAGAATACATGAATTTTTGAGAGATTTTGGCCACACTGGTCACGCCCGGGAGTGTTCCCGGGAGCCTGGTTCTATCAGCGAAGCGGTCAAATTTTGATTTGCTCCAAAACCCATCTTGCGACATATCAAAATTCATTATTTTGCTTGACTTTCAAAATCATGGAGTTTGTTACGTCACAAGATGACTTTCGGTACTAATCGAAATTTGTTTACTTCCTTGAGGGAACCAGGTTCTCAAGAACACTTCCGGTCATTGCTAATGCGTTCAAAATCTCAAAAAAAATCATGTGTTCAACTTGTTTTTCAAAATCATGGAGTTTGACATGTCGCAAGATGGGTTTCGGTGCTAATCGAAATTTGTCCGCTTCCCTGAGGGAACCAGGCTCCCGGGAACACTAACGGACGAGGCCAATGTGTCCAAAACCTCTAAAAAAATCATGTGTTGTGCGTGTCTTTCAAAATCATGGAGTTTGATATGTCGCAAGATGGGTTTCGGTGCTAATCAAAATTTGTCCACTTCTCTGAGGGAATCAGGCTCCCGGGAACACTTCCGGACGTGGTCAATGTGTCCAAAACCTCTCAGAAACTCATTTATTGAGCTTGTCTTTCAAAATCATGGAGTTTTGGCATACCGCAAGATGGGTTTCGGCGCTAATCTAAATTTGTTCGCTTCCATGAGGGAACCAGGCTCCCGGGAACACTTCCGAACGTGACCAATGTGTCCAAAATCTCTCAAAAATTCATCTTTTCAGCTTGTCTTCCAAAATTATGGAGTTTGACATGTCGCAAGATGAGTTTTGGTGCTAGGCAAGATTTGTCCAATTTCTTTAGGGAACCAGGCTCCTGGGAACATTTATGGATGTGGCCAATGTGTCCAAAATCTCCCAAAAACCCATCCATTGAACTTGTTTTTCAAAACCATGGAGTTTGATATGTCGCAAGATGGGTTTCGGTGCTAATCGAAATTTATCCGCTTCCCTGAGGGAACCAGGTTCCCGGGAACACTTCCGGACGTGGCCAATGTGTCCAAAATCTCTCAAAAACTCATCTATTGAACTTGTCTTTCAAAACCATGGAGTTTGATATGTCGCAAGATGGGTTTCGGTGCTAATCGAAATTTATCCACTTCCTTGAGGGAATCAGGTTCCCAGGACCATTTCCGGATGTAGCCAATGTGTCCAAAATCTCTAAAAAAACCCATCTATTGAGCTTGTCTTTCAAAATCATGGAGTTTGGTGTGTCGCAAGATGGGTTTCGGTGCTAATCGAAATTTGTCCAAATCCTCTCAAAAACTCATCTATTGAGCTTGTCTTTCAAAATCATGGAGTTTGATATGTCGCAAGATGGGTTTCGGTGCTCGAATAATCGAAATTTGTCCATTTCCTTGAGGGAACCAGACTCCCGGGAACACTTTCGAATGTGGCCAATGTGTCCAAAACCTCCCAAAAACTCATCTATTAGGATTCTCTTCTAAAACCCTGAAGTTTGATATGTCGCAAGACTGGGTTATGTCCACTTGAAAAGTGTCCACCACCCAGGGATACCCCAGGAACCAGGTTCCCGAACATGATTGACCACGTTTGCATCAGCATTCTGGCCACTTTCGTTCATTTATCAATGGTTTTTAAAAAAATGACCCGTTTTTGACTGCATCTGACCCAGGACCCCCCCCTTAATAAATCCGACCGGATTGGCACCATGGTCAAATCAAGTCATGTACCAAAAAATTGACATGATGACGAATATCTATTATTTGAAAACGGTTTAGCTTTCTTAGTCACGAATAAAAATTATACGCGTTTTTTTTTAAGTTTTTTTTTAAACTCTGTGTTTCGCTTTTGGCGTATTGAAGTCCTCATATAGGGCTTCTTCCGCAGAAACTTGTTACATTCTTCTTTTCAATTGTAGTTCCTGTTCAAGTTCCAATTCAAGTGGAATCCAACCAAGTAAAAATAACCTTTATTAGATTTGTCGTCACTTCCCATTGTTCTGGATTTCGGCGCCCCCCAAGGCCTGGCGCCCTTGGCGGGGGCTAACCTGGGCAACCACACGCTACGGCGCTGCGTAGGATATACTTTGCCGAATTATCTCTTGCCAAGAACACCAGCTCCCAGTGGGTACAAGAAATAGAAAAACATATTAGACAAAAAGGGCGATTAGTCCACAGGTCTATGGTGGATATATTATAAAGTAATTGGTGCAAACAAAGAATGTTTCTTTATTCTAAAACCAATGTGTCAATAACTGTTAATTGTCGTGACTCGCCATTTTATTCTGTGGGATTTTCAAATAAAATTACACTTTTTTTGCACTACTCAGAAAACCCGTGTATTTCGCTTGAAGTTTTCCAACAAACTGATTTAAATCTCCGCGCCTGCTGCGATCTACCAATTTTACGCTAGTAGAAAAGTCAAAAACGAAAAATTAGAATTACGAAAAAATGTCCACAGCAAGATACGGGATAAAACTCTCTAAATGTTTACATAACTTTAAAACTTTCAAAACGATATGTATTCGCGAGTGATTTGGAGCACCATGTTAGACTTTTGATTATCTACATTGTTTATATATTTATATGATTGTTAATGATAATAAATTTTCTTCGTGAATTGATCCCGGAAAAGACATCATTTTTTATGTTTATTCAATCTCTAATCTCGCGTAATAAACCATTAAAAAAAGGGCGGCTCGTATTTTTTAAATTATTTTGAACTCTATTGGCTATACCTTGCCGTGGACAATTTTTGTGATTCTACTTTTTCTCTGATGACTAGAGATGTCGCAAATTAATTGATTACTTCGATTAATCGATTCATCGTTGTGATAATCGATTAATTTTGAATCGATTATTACCCAACGATTAATCGATTCAATAATCGAGAGGAATCGTGAGTAATCGATTAGTTACTAATCGATTAATCAGAATTTTACGACATCATAAGGATGTCGAAAATTAATCGATTATGTCGATTAATCGATTCATCGTTGTGATAATCGATTAATTTTGAATCGATTACTATACAATGATTAATCGATTCAATAATCGACAAGAATCAAGAGTAATCGATTAGTAACTAATCGATTAATCGGGATTTTACGACATCTCTACTGATGACAGCGTTTATTCGGTTCTCCTAACGCATTCCTATTCAAATCCGATTTTTCAAAATATCTTACGCCGCATGCTGCGATTCGAGTTACTTTTTCTTTTTTTCATACCATTTTCAAATATTGTACGCCTACTGCATCCCACCCATTTCAATTATCATGCCCGTTTAAATTTGCCGAATATTTGACTTACATCTAGCCCACTGCGATCAATTCGTCATATTCATATTCATATTGAATGCTTCTTTTTTATATACTGTTAGTTTCTGCTGTTCACACACTAGGATCAATTTAGTTCGTTTATTTAAACATTTTTTTATATTCTTTGTTTTACGAAGGTAACACTAATGATGTATATATTTTTAATTGTTTTTATTCCAATCCTTAACATTAATGTCATAGAGGGACTACATCCGAGGTTGATCAAATTCCGATGGTTCATTTTGCTCTAACGACTTATATGGGGAAGCAATAATAATTATTTTGTGTAAGTTTAAAAAATTGAATAGTTCCTCAAGAAGTCTGAAAAAAGACCATTATGGTCGTGTTACCCCGTTAGGCATAAGCACGTTAGGCATAATGAACGTTCATGAGTATTAAGAGCATTTATTCAACTAAACTATATTGCCTTTTCTTCCTACATCAATATCTAGAACAGAAAATTCTACATCTACAAAAAAGATATTCACCCTTATTCTTGTTTACGGACGAACGATACTTTCGAACGAATGCGATTCGTTCGAACCGTTTCTCCATTTGATTTTGCTGGCGTAAACGAGAATGAGCTTCAACTTTCGTTCGAAAGCGCGTTCGTACGTAAACAAGAATATAGGTGATTATGAAATACCATCTAATGGCAAATGTTCACCACCTACACAAAGCTTATAGTAACAATCCTCAAGCTAAATCCAGCCCCCCCAGTAAAGTTAAATCAACCACAAATAAAGAGAACGTTGAACGGCTCCCAACTTCAACCTTGATTTAGCCAGACTACCCACCACGATGGATTCATGTAGATCAGTGCCAAAAATCTCAACCTCGCTCAGTCAGTTCAGCACAAGCCCTGTGTATGCATTTATTTAATTTGTTTCGTCGTGTTTCTGGCTTAAATCTATATAAATATGAATTTCGAATATACTCCCCTAACGTTGTACCAGCACAAGCTGATCATCACCCAGAATCTTCAACATTTCTATCGAAGATGGTTTGTTTGAAAGCACATTCGGTTAGAATTGGATTAAAAAAACAAATAATGTTGTAAATAATAAAAACATGACTTCGACCCATATAATCATTCCATCATCCAAATATTCCCATATCCACCAACGGGAGCCAAAATTACACCCAACCATATAAACGCAAACGCAAAGCAAAGGAAGCTGAATTGTTTATTTTATCATTTAGAATCAAGCTGCAGCACACCTCACCGAGTTTGATTCGTTCGAGTGCGATGTAAATCAGAGCCAGGAAGCATGAATCTCTTATTCTGATGATGCCTTATCTGTGTACAGCTTGCCGGTTTCTGTTCAAGATTGATGGTCCCCGCTCAGCAAGATAGGTCATCATTTCAACGTTTCAGGTGCACCATCACAGGATTGGAGAAAATTTTACAAATAATCGCTTCTCGGACCGGACTAAAAGCCCAACTTCTCCTGTAAGGCCCCTTTCCGGAAAAGAGATTACAAGAATTTCAATTAGATTCCGGATTGCAGCCATGGATGATGGACGAGTTGAAATATCCGATCAATTTTTCAATTACAGCCCTACCTGGTTGTAGTACACGATTGGTATCTGGAGCACCTGTTCGTACGGTCGACGAGCCGGTGCTTTTCCCAGTCGCTTGTGATTAATAACCATTCCATCATAAAAATCTGTCGTTCGTTGCTGAATGGTTTCTCCAGCTCTTTCAATTGGGGCAAGTTGTTCCTTCTGCTGGAATCGTGACTCGACTTGTAACGAGTCAACGAGCCAATAAAAATCCATGTATCCTACGTGCCGTTTTGTTCGAATTGGGAGCATATTGGGGATATTTATTTTCCGATGAAAAGACACATTTGATTCAGCGAAAGTTCTTTCCCGTGTACGGAGGGTGCACTTTTTATTTTTGTTCCACCACACAGTTGAAAGAACGAGCGCCGCCACTTCAGCGTCACCTCATTTGTTGAGGAGAGCTCTACTTCAGTGTCATCTTGCAAGGCCATTCCACCTCCTCCACACTTGCTATGTGCGAACTTTAACCTTCGGCGTAAGCTTGAAGTGGATTTTCTTGTATCTCTCCTCCATCGTACGGACACACGGTGATATAAATTTCTTAAAGTAATTTTCCTTTTCAGCTCAACATTTTTATTTCGCTCTTTCACTGCTTTATCAATTACTGAAATCGATAAAACAATAACCATTAACACCAAATTAACGATCCGATTAATAGAAAAGGATCCTCTTTTAGTATAATGTTTTCAACAATGTTCATCATGTTAGGTTAGATTAGAAATACAACGTTCATGAGTGAACATGTATGGATGTTAAGAAAATTATTTTGAGCTTTTTAGTGGAATGTCTTCACTTGTCATAAGACGAGTTTGTACAATCCCATTTAATTCCACCACTTAATTGTATCTTGTCTTGACAGATACGTATTTCGACCTCAACAGTAAGGCCCTCTTCAGTGTCTTGTCGAGTCGAGTCAAGTACGAGACACTGAAGACGGCCTTACTGTTGAGGTCGAAATACGTATCTGTCAAGACAAGATACAATTAAGTGGTGGAATTAAATGGGATTGTACAAACTCGT
This sequence comes from Armigeres subalbatus, assembly GCF_024139115.2. Lineage (NCBI taxonomy): Eukaryota > Metazoa > Arthropoda > Insecta > Diptera > Culicidae > Armigeres > Armigeres subalbatus. The sequence goes on from NC_085141.1 coordinate 362,950,517, forward strand.
CTTATGACAAGTGATGTATGGATGTTTATTTGTTTTAACTCACAAGTCACATGAATGAAGTAAAGTAATATAATCTTTGTTTCAGTAAATAGTGAATATCTACACCATTAGTTCAACCCTTGTTATCACGATTTGGGGAAGGTTTTTTTACTGTTTTTTGGCCACAAGTGTCCACACAATGCGCCGCTTGGTTGACTCACTCCCAGATGGATGGCGACGGCATAATGACATCGTTGACGCCATAATTGTTCTCGGAATGTGGCACGTATGGTTCTATTCATTGAGTTCTCGGGTTATAGCTTCTGCTGATGTGAATGGATAACAGATTGAGAAGGCGAGAAGCTTCATAAAGATATGTGAAGGATAACGTTCTTCCATCATTTCACGAATCGGAATCCAGTGCTATTTTACGAGGTGGGAAAGTGGTTAATCGAGTGTGGCATGCCGTCGTTTAGTCAAACAATAATGGAAATTCTGATCTCGTACCGTTCAAACGTCCAACACCAATTTATACTTGGAAGACAATTATATTTGAAGTTTGGAAGGAATTTGGTGAAAATGAGAATATATTTTTTACGTATAGAAAAATTCTATGGGATTTCTCTCTTCCTTAACCTATCATGAATGAATTATTCGAAAATAAATGTAATTAATATCAAAGAATTGAATTTTTTTCATTGGCTCTACATTCCAATTGGAACTTTACCTGCTTTACAACTTCATGTTCTTTTAGTATTCCCACAGTTATTAATTGAAAGCTTCTCCATGCTCACCTATTGCATGGATACGTATCGTGTGTGGCAAGTCCAATGGATACATAATGAAAGAAGTCAAAAATGTATCCCAACCAAAAATCAAACTACGCCTTTGCCCGCTAGACTAACAGAATAAGGTTTTTGATGTTGTGTAATTTAAGATGTCTGTTACAAATTTGAAAATAAATACCTACCTCAAAGCTAATGTACCAAATCCGTACACCAATATTTTCTAGAAAATCAGTGGCCTGCTTTCCATCTTTCTCACTATTGTAATATACTCGGTACGTATTTGTATTTCATCGAACCCCAAAATTGCTCATACTTTATTATACTAAACTTTTCATATGTTATATAAATGATCGGAATGGCACCACCAACGAGCTGGGAACCGGCTTCATAGTGCTGGGTAAGATGCGCCAACGCGTGATTGGGTGGCAGCCAATCAACGCAAGGATGTGCAAGCTGAGGATTGACAGCTGGAAAAGACATACGATGGATGCCCACTGCGGGACGTTAAAATCGTCATCGGTGACATGAACGCACAGGTAGGAAGGGAGGAAATGTATAGACCGGTCATCGGACCGGATAGTCTGCACACCGTATCGAATGACAACGGCCAACGATGCATAAACTTCGCAGCCTCCCGCGGAATGGTAGTCCGAAGCACCTTCTTTCCCCGCAAAAATATCCACAAGGCCACATGGAGATCACCTAACCAAGAAACGGAAAACCAAATCGACCACGTTCTAATCGATGGTAAATTCTTCTCCGACATCACGAACGTCCGCACTTACCGCAGTGCGAATATTGAATCCGACCACTACCTCGTTGCAGTATGCCTGCGCTCAAAACTCTCGACGGTGTACAACACGCGTCGAAGTCGGACGCCGCGGCTTAACATTGGGCGGCTACAAGACGGTAGACTAGCCCAAGAATACGCGCAGCAGCTGGAAGTGGCACTTCCAACGGAAGAGCAGCTAGGCGCAGCATCTCTTGAAGAAGGCTGGAGAGATATTCGATCCACCATTGGTAGCACCGCAACCGCTGCACTTGGCACGGTGCCCCCGGATCAGAGAAACAACTGGTATGACGGCGAATGTGAGCAGTTAGTGGAAGAGAAGAATGCAGCATGGGCGAGATTGCTGCAACACCGCACTAGGGCGAACGAGGCACGATATAAACAGGCGCGGAACAGACAAAACTCGATTTTCCGGAGAAAAAGGGCCAGCAGGAAGATCGAGACCGTGAAGAGACGGAGGAACTGTACCGCACTAATAACACACGAAAGTTCTATGAGAAGTTGAACCGTTCACGTAAGGGCCACGTGCCACAGCCCGATATGTGTAAGGACATAAACGGGAACCTTCTTACGAACGAGCGTGAGGTGATCCAAAGGTGGCGGCAGCACTACGAAGAACACCTGAATGGCGATGTGGCAGACGAAGATGGCGATATGGTGATGGACCTGGGAGAACGCGCGCAGGACATAATTCTACCGGCTCCGGATCTCCACGAAATCCAGGAGGATATTGGCCGGCTCAAGAACAACAAAGCCCCTGGGGTTGACCAACTACCAGGAGAGCTATTTAAACACGGTGGTGAGGCACTGGCTAGAGCGCTGCACTGGGTCATTACCAAGATTTGGGAGGAGGAAGTTTTGCCGCAGGAGTGGATGGAAGGTGTCGTGTGTCCCATCTACAAAAAGGGCGATAAGCTGGATTGTAGCAACTACCGCGCAATCACATTGCTGAACGCCGCCTACAAGGTACTCTTCCAAATTTTATGCCGTCGACTAGCACCAACTGCAAGGGAGTTCGTGGGGCAGTACCAGGCGGGTTTTATGGGCGAACGCTCCACCACGGACCAGGTGTTTGCCATTCGCCAAGTACTGCAGAAATGCCGCGAATACAACGTGCCCACACATCATCTATTCATCGACTTCAAAGCCGCATATGATACAATCGATCGGGACCAGCTATGGCAGCTAATGTACGAACACGGTTTTCCGGATAAACTGACACGGTTGATCAAAGCGACGATGGATCGGGTGATGTGCGTAGTTCGAGTTTCAGGGGCATTCTCGAGTCCCTTCAAAACCCGCAGAGGGTTACGGCAAGGTGATGGTCTTTCGTGTTTGCTATTCAACATCGCTTTGGAAGGTGTAATACGAAGAGCAGGGATTAACACGAGTGGTACAATTTTCAATAAGTCCGTCCAGCTATTTGGTTTCGCCGACGACATAGATATTATGGCACGTAACTTTGAGAAGATGGAGGAAGCCTACATCAGACTGAAGAGGGAAGCTAAGCGGATCGGACTAGTCATCAACACGTCGAAGACGAAGTACATGATAGGAAGAGGTTCAAGAGAAGACAATGTGAGCCACCCACCGCGAGTTTGCATCGGTGGTGACGAAATCGAGGTGGTAGAAGAATTTGTGTACTTGGGCTCACTGGTGACTGCCGAAAATGACACCAGCAGAGAAATTCGGAGACGCATAGTGGCTGGAAATCGTACGTACTTTGGACTCCGCAAGACGCTCCGATCGAATAGAGTTCGCCGCCGTACCAAACTGGCAATCTACAAAACGCTAATTAGACCGGTAGTCCTCTACGGACACGAGACCTGGACGATGCTCGTGGAGGACCAACGCGCACTTGGAGTTTTCGAAAGGAAAGTGCTGCGTACCATCTATGGTGGGGTGCAGATGGCGGACGGTACGTGGAGGAGGCGAATGAACCACGAAATGTATCAGCTGTTGGGAGAACCATCCATCGTTCACACCGCGAAAATCGGACGACTGCGATGGGCCGGGCACGTAGCCAGAATGTCGGACAGTAACCCGGTGAAAATGGTTCTCGACAACGATCCGACGGGCACAAGAAGGCGAGGTGCGCAGCGGGCAAGGTGGATCGATCAGGTGGAGGATGACTTGCGGACCCTCCGTAGACTGCGTGGTTGGCGACGTGTAGCCATGGACCGAGCCGAATGGAGAAGACTCTTATATACAGCACAGGCCACTTCGGCCTTAGTCTGAATAAATAATGATAATAAATGATCGGAATAGGATTTCTTGGAAAATTTCAGGTCGGAAAGGTGTATAAAAACTTATACTTTCATTGAAAGATGGCATTGTTATGCTGAAAAGCTAATGCTAGTACCACTCTCAAATGGCGAAGGAACCACTCCCCATGGAAAGTCAAAATAAAATCCTTTCTTCTATCCGAAAACGTAAGGATAGAAGCACATAATATTTGCACCCATAATGATTGACTAACGGGCGGAGCTAATGGGCTTACCTTATTGGATACAAAATAGCCGCTTTCCCGTGTGCGCGAGCCATTTTGTTCGATTTTCCGTGGTCGAGCATGTTTGACAAACATTGACTCCGCACCCAGTGTTGGTTTCTGAAATGTGTTTTGGAGCAATTTCAATGTTTCATCGGTGATACTTGTTATAGATTTTGTTTAATGTTGATTCTAGCGGATTTTGCGTTTCGCGACGCTTAAATATAATGCCTTTGCAGTACATAAGAGTCTCTCCATTCAGCTCGGTTCAGGTTGCAACAGGTTCCCAAAGGGGTTGAGAGAGGTCATAAGCATTTTTCAATGGAACCCCAACAATATGGGTACATTTTTTTTTAAATGAGCTAAAAGTGGTCTTCCGGAAGTTCTGGAACACCCGGAGAACTGATCAATTCTTCCCATTTGCTCCAGTAGTATGTGACTATTTCTAATCACTCACTTATTGACCCCAGGTGGCCACTAACAGGTTCTCCGGGAAGACTTCCGGAACATCCGGAGCAGTGGTCATTTTTTGAATAGCAATATGAGGGCAAAATCCTTTTCAAGGACCACCTATTGATCCCGGAAGACCAGCAAGTGGCCAAACGGAAGCTCCGGATCATCCAAAGAAGTTGCCGATTCCGATGATTTGTCTTACAAAGCTGCGACTTTTTAGATATTGAGTGTTGAAGCCATGAGCGAGCAAAATCAATACAAGGACTCATTCATTTCGGATGGCCACTAAGTGATTCTTCGAAAGCTTGTAACGACATGCTGTCTATTCTTTACGCGAGGGGACACGATACACGCACGAGAGTGAATGTTTAAAGGGCCAGTAGCAAATGTATCTTGCAGTGATGACTAATTGGGTGGACGAGACCTATCGCGCTTATAAGTTAAATGCCGGGCTATGGCTATCAATGGTCGTCAAGATGCTCGGGCAGCCAATTCAGCTTAATGGATTCAAAAGTGTCCATAAATTTGTTTTTACATTGTATTGACAATTTTTCACTTATAACTACACCTACCTTACGACCTAACTTTGTGTAGAGCTGCTAATGACAGCCTCGATGCTCAGCCGCAGCTGCTTGCCCCGGTTTCCAGATCCAATCGTTCGAATGCGCTTGTCATCTGACCACGCTGCTTGTACTTCCACTTACTTACAGCATACAGGTCATCGCTTGACCCACAGAGGAACTTCTCATGCTAGAAATGGTCGCGGAATGTGTCTTCTTCTGGTTAGGTGTGTTCGCAGTATTACGTCTCGAATGCAAGGTACAAAGCAAACTGACTGTCGTTTTAAAAACCCGTATAAAGAAGCCCAGGAAGAATCAGAATCCGCGCTTGTTTTTTAGGTCGATCTACGAGACTTAAGTGAAAACTGACGACCTAAGAAAAGCTGCTAGCACACTAAGAGCTTTCTTTCCGGATGTTTCACTATCCTTTCCGGAGAGTGCTTAGTGTTGGATTTCGCTTTAAAATCGTTTATCCTGCCGTGTCCTTTGCCGGTAGACCGTGCTTCACTATATTGCTTGTGCCTCAGTTAGAGTAGGAAATTATGATTCCTTGCAACGTGGAATGCCGTTTTTTTTTCTTCCTAATCTTCCTAAGGGAATCTGCTCAACAGACATCCTGGGTTGTCCAGGAAGTGCGGGATTAGGGATCACCTCCAATAGCAAACAAGGGAGGCAGGACTACATCCCTGACCCGCTAAACCGTTTCCATTGCCGCCAAGCCCATAGTCCCTTCGGTACAACCAGAAAGTAATGCTTCAAAGGGGGGGCAGTGCACAACGCACCCTCGAGGTTAGCTGCATGTCCTTGCAGCATCGAACTTCGTGACTCGCTTTTTTAGAAGAACACCATGGTATCGTGCCAGCGCATTACCGGCTTTCCAGGTGGCCTTACCACGCCGGCGTTCCAGCCAACTTCATCTTTACACATCCTCCGAACTAGGTTGTCCGGGGTAGTGTCCAGACCACATGTGGCAAGCATGTGGTCACGCATTGCGCGAAAACGTGAGCACACGAACAACACGTGTTCCGCCGTTTCCTCTAAACCTGCGCACACCAAACTCTCGGGCGAGGCCGAGCAAGCTATGTGCGTTACCTGCACTGTGATTTTGTAGCACGCTTAAACGCCGGGCACATCGAACCCCCCATGGGGTACTTGCTGTTCACAGCTTTGCTGGAACAAATCAAACAATTGGGAGGGTTCGTGCAGCATTGTGCCTTATGACCCTCCAATCCGTAGCGTCGGCAGAGATTACTTCTGTCAGGGCCTTTGCAGTCCCATTGCTTGTGCCCCGGTTCCAGGCACTTGAAGCAAACTTCGGGTTGCTCGTATATGCCCACAGGGCATACCGACCATCCCACCTTGACGCTCCCTAACTTGACTACCTTGGAGGCGTCCGCTGCAGATAGCCGAACCAATGCTACCTGCGTCCCTGCCGGACCTTTCCGTAGCCGAACGGCTGCGGCGGGCGTCTCCACTTCACACTGTCGCCGCAGTGCCGTGACGAGCTCTTCGACTTCAGTGATCTCGTCCAGGTCTTTAACCCTTAGATTCACCTCCGTCGTGAGTGCCCTCACCTTGACCTTCTCGCCTAGGACCTCC